>NC_138317.1:7772500-9225000 GCF_965601325.2 Salmo salar | reverse complement strand
CCGTTAGTCCCGTCTGTGTGTGTGTGTGTGTGCGTGTGTGTGTGTGTGTGTGTGTGTGTGTGTGCGCGCGTTAGTCCCGTCTGTGTGTGTGTAGTCCCGTCTGTGTGTGTGTAGTGCCCGTCTGTGTGTGTGTGTAGGTCTGTCTGTGTGTAGGTCTGTCGTGTGTGTGTGTGTGTGTAGGTCTGTGTGTGTGTGTGTGTGTGTGTAGGTCTGTGTGTGTGTGTGTGTGTGTGTGTGTGTGTGTCTGTGTGTGTGTGTGTGTAGTGTGTGTGTGTAGGTGTGTGTGTGTGTGTAGGTCTGTGTGTGTGTGTGTGTGTAGGTCGTGTGTGTAGTGTGTGTGTGTGTGTGTGTGTGTGTGTGTAGTGTGTGTGTGTGTGTGTGTAGGTCTGTGTGTGTCTGTGTGTGTGTGTGTGTGTGTGTGTGTGTGTGTGTGTGTGTAGGTCTGTGTGTGTGTGTGTGTGTAGGTCTGTCTGTGTGTGTGTGTGTGTGTGTAGGTCTGTGTGTGTGTGTGTGTGTGTGTAGTGTGTGTGTGTGTGTGTGTGTGTGTGTAGTGTCTGTGTGTGTGTGTGTGTGTGTGGGTCTGTGCGTGTGTGTGCGTGTGTAGGTCTGTGTGTGTGTGTGTCTGTGGGTGTGTGTGTGGGTCTGTGTGTGTGTGTGTGTGTGTGTGTGCTAGGTCTGTGTGTGTGTGTGGGTGTGTGTGTGTGTGTGTAGGTCTGTGTGTGTGTAGGTGTGTGTGTGTGTGTGTGTGTGTAGGTGTCTGTCTGTGTGTGTGTGTGGGTCTGTCTGTGTGTGTGTGGGTCTGTCTGTGGGTCTGTGTGTGTGTCTGTCTGTGTGTGTGTGTGGGTCTGTCTGTGTGTCTGTCTGTGTGTGTGTGTGTGTGTGTGTGTGGGGGTCTGTCTGTGTGTGTGTGGGTCTGTCTGTGGGTCTGTGTGTGTGTGTGTCTGTGGGTCTGTGTGTGTGTGTGTATGTGTGTAGGTCTGTCTGTGTGTATGTGTGTAGGTCTGTCTGTGTGTATGTGTGTAGGTCTGTCTGTGTGTGTGTATGTGTGTAGGTCTGTCTGTGTGTGTGTATGTGTGTAGTTCTGTGTGTGTAGTTCTGTGTGTGTGTGTGTGTAGTTCTGTGTGTGTGTGTGTAGTTCTGTGTGTGTGTGTGTAGTTCTGTGTGTGTGTGTGTGTAGTTCTGTGTGTGTGTGTGTGTGTGTAGTTCTGTGTGTGTGTGTGTGTGTGTGTGTGTAGTTCTGTGTGTGTGTGTAGTTCTGTGTGTGTGTGTTAGTCCCGTCTGTGTGTGTGTGTGTTAGTCCCGTCTGTGTGTGTGTGTGTGTTAGTCCCGTCTGTGTGTGTGTGTGTGTTAGTCCCGTCTGTGTGTGTGTGTGTGTGTTAGTCCCGTCTGTGTGTGTGTGTGTTAGTCCCGTCTGTGTGTGTGTGTGTGTGCGTGTAGTTCTGTATGTGTAGTTCTGTATGTGTAGGTCTGTGTGTGTGTGTGTGTGTAGTTCTGTCTGTGTGTGTGTGTGTGCGTGTGTGTGTGTGTGTGTGTGTGTGTGTGTGTGTAGTTCTGTGTGTGTGTGCGTGTAGTTCTGTGTGTGCGTTAGTCTCGTCTGTGTGTGTGTGTGTGTGTGGCGCGTTAGTCCCGTCTGTGTGTGTGCGCGTGCGTGCGTTAGTCCCGTCTGTGTGTGTGCGCGTGCGTGCGTTAGTCCCGTCTGTGTGTGTGTGTGCGCGTGCGTGCGCGTTAGTCCCGTCTGTGTGTGTGTGTGTGACGGCGTTAGTCCCGTCTGTGTGTGTGTAGTCCCGTCTGTGTGTGTGTAGTAGTCCCGTCTGTGTGTGTGTAGTAGTCCCGTCTGTGTGTGTGTGTGTAGTCCCGTCTGTGTGTGTGTGTGTAGTCCCGTCTGTGTGTGTGTAGGTCTGTCTGTGTGTGTGTGTGTGTGTAGGTCTGTGTGTGTGTGTGTGTAGGTCTGTGTGTGTGTGTGTGTGTGTGTGTAGGTCTGTCTGTGTGTGTGTGTGTGTGTGTGTAGGTCTGTGTGTGTGTGTGTGTAGGTCTGTGTGTGTGTGTGTGTGTGTGTGTAGTGTGTGTGTGTGTGTGTGTGTGTGTGTGTGTAGGTCTGTGTGTGTGTGTGTGTGTAGGTCTGTGTGTGTGTGTGTGTGTGTGTGTGTGTAGGTCTGTGTGTGTGTGTGTGTGTGTGTGTGTGTGTAGGTCTGTGTGTGTGTGTGTGTGTGTGTGTAGGTCTGTGTGTGTGTGTGTGTGTGTGTAGGTCTGTGTGTGTGTGTGTGTGTGTAGGTCTGTGTGTGTGTGTGTGTGGTCTGTGTGTGTGTGTGTGTGTGTGTGTGTGTGTGTGTGTGTGTGTGTAGGTCTGTGTGTGTGTGTGTGTGTGTGTGTGTGTGTGTAGGTCTGTGTGTGTGTGTGTGTGTGTGTGTGTGTAGGTCTGTGTGTGTGTGTGTGTGTGTGTGTGTGTAGGTCTGTGTGTGTGTGTGTGTGTGTAGGTCTGTGTGTGTGTGTGTGTGTGTGTGTGTAGGTCTGTGTGTGTGTGTGTGTGTAGGTCTGTGTGTGTGTGTGTGTGTAGGTCGTGTGTGTGTGTGTGTGTGTGTAGTGTGTGTGTGTGTGTGTGTGGTGTGTGTGTGTGTGTGTAGGTCTGTGTGTGTGTGTGTGTGTGTGTGTGTGTAGGTCTGTGTGTGTGTGTGTGTGTGTGTGTGTGTGTAGGTCTGTGTGTGTGTGTGTGTGTGTAGGTCTGTGTGTGTGTGTGTGTGTGTAGGTCTGTGTGTAGGTCTGTGTGTGTGTGTGTGTGTGTGTGTGTAGGTCTGTGTGTGTGTGTGTGTGTGTGTGTGTGAGGTCTGTGTGTGTGTGTGTGTGTGTGTGTGTGTGTGTGTGTGTGTGTGTGTGTGTGTGTGTAGGTCTGTGTGTGTGTGTGTGTGTGTGTGTGTGTGTGTGTCTGTGTGTAGGTCTGTGTGTGTGTGTGTGTGTGTGTGTGGTAGGTCTGTGTGTGTGTGTGTGTGTGTGTAGGTCTGTGTGTGTGTGTGTGTGTGTGTGTAGGTCTGTGTGTGTGTGTGTGTGTGTGTGTGTGTGTGTGTGTGTGGTGTGTGTAGGTCTGTGTGTGTGTGTGTGTGTGTGTGTGTGTGTGTGTAGGTCTGTGTGTGTGTGTGTGTGTGTGTGTGTGTGTGTGTGTGTGTCTGTGTGTGGGTCTGTGTGTGTGTGTGTGTGTGTGTGTGTGTGTGTGTGTGTGGGTCTGTGTGTGTGTGTGTAGGTCTGTGTGTGTGTGTGTGTGTGTGTGTGTGTAGGTCTGTGTGTGTAGGTCTGTCTGTGTGTGTGTGTGTGTGGGTCTGTCTGTGTGTGTGTGGGTCTGTCTGTGTGTGTGTGTGG
Organism: Salmo salar; assembly: GCF_965601325.2. Classification (NCBI taxonomy): domain Eukaryota; kingdom Metazoa; phylum Chordata; class Actinopteri; order Salmoniformes; family Salmonidae; genus Salmo; species Salmo salar. The sequence continues at coordinate 9,221,652 of NC_138317.1, read as the reverse complement.
GTCTGTCTGTGTGTGTGGGTCTGTCTGTGTGTGTGTGTGTGTGTGTGTGTGGGGGTCTGTCTGTGTGTGTGTGGGTGTGTCTGTGGGTCTGTGTGTGTCTGTCTGTGGGTCTGTGTGTGTGTGTGTCTGTGGGTCTGTGTGTGTGTGTGTATGTGTGTAGGTCTGTGTGTGTGTATGTGTGTAGGTCTGTCTGTGTGTATGTGTGTAGGTCTGTCGTGTGTGTGTGTAGGTCTGTCGTCTGTGTGTGTAGGTCGTGTGTGTGTGTGTAGGTCTGTGTGTGTGTGTGTGTGTGTGTGTGTGTGTAGTTCTGTGTGTGTGTGTAGTTCTGTGTGTGTGTGTGTGTGTGTGTGTGTGTGTGTGTGTGTGTGTGTGTGTGTGTGTAGTGTCTGTGTGTGTGTGTAGGTCTGTGTGTGTGTGTAGTTCTGTGTGTGTGTGTGTAGTGTCTGTGTGTGTGTGTGTAGTGTCTGTGTGTGTGTGTGTGTGTGTGTTAGTCTGTCTGTGTGTGTGTGTCGTCTGTGTGTGTGTGTGTGTAGTCGTCTGTGTGTGTGTGTGTGTAGTCTGTCTGTGTGTGTGTGTGTGTCCGTCTGTGTGTGTGTGTGTGTGCGTGTAGTCTGTTGTGTGTTGTGTGTGTGTAGGTCTGTGTGTGTGTGTGTGTGTGTGTCGTGTCGTGTGTGTGTGTGTGTGTGTGTGGTGTGTGTGTGTGTGTGTGCGTGTAGTCTGTGTGTGGGTCTGTCGTGTGTGTGTGTGTGTGTGCGTAGTCGTCTGTGTGTGTGGGTGCTGCGTAGTGTCTGTGGGTCGCGTGGTCGTTGTCGTCTGTGTGTGTGGGTGCGGCGTTGTGTCTGTGTGTGTGCGCGTGCGTGTAGTGCTGTGTGTGTGTGCGGTGCGTGCGTGTGTCTGTGTGTGTGTGGTGTGTGGGTAGTGTCTGTGTGTGTGTGTGTGGTTGTCCGTCTGTGTGTGTGTGTAGTCGTCTGTGTGTGTGTGTGTCGTCTGTGTGTGTGTGTGTTGTTGTCTGTGTGTGTGTGTTTGTCTGTTTGTGTGTGTGTAGGTCTGTGTGTGTGTGTGTGGTGTGTGTGTGTGTGTGTGTGTGTAGGTCTGTGTGTGTGTGTGTGTGTAGGTCTGTCTGTGTGTGTGTGTGTGTGTGTGTAGGTCTGTGTGTGTGTGTGTGTGTGTGTGTGTGTGTGTGTGTGTGTGTGTGTGTGTGTGTGTGTGTGTGTGTGTGTGTGTGTAGGTCTGTGTGTGTGTGTGTGTGTGTGTAGGTCTGTGTGTGTGTGTGTGTGTGTGTGTGTGTGTAGGTCTGTGTGTGTGTGTGTGTGTGTGTGTGTGTAGGTCTGTGTGTGTGTGTAGGTCTGTGTGTGTGTGTGTGTGTGTGTGTGGTGTGTGTGTGTGTGTGTGTGTGTGTGTGTGTGTGTAGGTCTGTCTGTGTGTGTGTGGGTCTGTCTGTGTGTGTGTGGGTCTGTCTGTGGGTCTGTGTGTCTGTCTGTGTGTGTGTGGGTCTGTCTGTGGGTCTGTGTGTGTGTCTGTCTGTGGGTGTGTGTGTGTCTGTGGGTCTGTCTGTGTGTGTGTGTGTGTGTGTCTGTCTGTGTGTGTGTCTGTGGGTCTGTGTGTGTGTGTGTAGGTCTGTGTGCGTGTGTGTAGGTCTGTGTGTGTGTGTGTGTGTGTGTAGGTCTGTGTGTGTGTGTGGTGTGTGTGTAGGTCTGTGTGTGTGTGTGTGTGTGTGTGTGTGTGTGTGTGTGTGTGTGTGTGTGTGTGTGTGTGTGTGTGTAGGTCTGTCTGTGTGTGTGTGGGTCTGTCTGTGTGTGTGTGGGTCTGTCTGTGGGTCTGTGTGTCTGTCTGTGTGTGTGTGGGTCTGTCTGTGGGTCTGTGTGTGTGTCTGTCTGTGGGTGTGTGTGTGTCTGTGGGTCTGTCTGTGTGTGTGTGTGTGTGTCTGTCTGTGTGTGTGTCTGTGGGTCTGTCTGTGTGTGTGTCTGTGGGTCTGTGTGTGTGTCGTGGCTGTAGGTCTGTGTGTGTGTGTGTGAGGTCTGTCTGTGTGTGTGTGTGTAGGTGTCTGTCTGTGTGTGTGGGTCTGTCTGTGTGTGTGTGTGGGTCTGTGTGTGTGTGTGTGGGTGTGTGTGTGTGTGTGGGGGTCTGTCTGTGGGTGTGTGGGTCTGTCTGTGGGTCTGTGTGTGTCTGTCTGTGGGTCTGTGTGTGTGTGTGTCTGTGGGTCTGTGTGTGTGTGTGTGTAGGTCTGTCTGTGTGTGTGTATGTGTGTAGGTCTGTCTGTCTGTGTGTGTAGTTCTGTGTGTGTGTGTGTGTGTGTGTGTAGTTCTGTGTGTGTGTGTGTGTGTGTGTGTAGTTCTGTGTGTGTGTGTGTGTGTGTAGTTCTGTGTGTGTGTGTGTGTGTGTGTGTGTGTGTGTGTGTAGTTCTGTGTGTGTGTGTGTAGTTCTGTGTGTGTGTGTAGTTCTGTGTGTGTGTGTGTGTGTGTGTGTTAGTCCCGTCTGTGTGTGTGTGTGTTAGTCCCGTCTGTGTGTGTGTGTGTTAGTGTGTGTGTGTGTGTGGTGTGTGTTAGTCCCGTCGTGTGTGTGTTAGTCCCGTCTGTGTGTGTGTTAGTCCCGTCTGTGTGTGTGTGTGTGTTAGTCCCGTCTGTGTGTGTGTGTGTGTGTTAGTCCCGTCTGTGTGTGTGTGTGTGTGCGTGTAGTTCTGTATGTGTAGTTCTGTATGTGTAGGTCTGTGTGTGTGTGTGTGTGTAGTTCTGTCTGTGTCTGTGTGTGTGTGTAGTTCTGTGTGTGTGTGCGTGTAGTTCTGTGTGTGCGTGTAGTCTCGTGTGTGTGTGTGTGTGTGTGCGCGTTAGTCCCGTCTGTGTGTGTGTGTGTGTGTGTGCGCGTTAGTCCCGTCTGTGTGTGTGTGTGTGTGTGTGCGGGTTAGTCCCGTCTGTGTGTGTGTGTGTGCGTTAGTCCCGTCTGTGTGTGTGTGTGTGCGGCGTTAGTCCCGTCTGTGTGTGTGTGTGTGTGCGCGTTAGTCCCGTCTGTGTGTGTGTGTGTGTGCGCGTTAGTCCCGTCTGTGTGTGTGTGTGTGCGCGTTAGTCCCGTCTGTGTGTGTGTGTGTGTGCGTTAGTCCCGTCTGTGTGTGTGCGTGTGCGTGCGTTAGTCCCGTCTGTGTGTGTGCGTGTGCGTGCGTTAGTCCCGTCTGTGTGTGTGCGTGTGCGTGCGTTAGTCCCGTCTGTGTGTGTGCGCGTGCGTGCGTTAGTCCCGTCTGTGTGTGTGCGCGTGCGTGCGTTAGTCCCGTCTGTGTGTGTACGCGTGCGTGCGTTAGTCCCGTCTGTGTGTGTGTGCGCGTTAGTCCCGTCTGTGTGTGTGTGTGTGTGCGCGCGTTAGTCCCGTCTGTGTGTGTGTGTGACCGTTAGTCCCGTCTGTGTGTGTGTGTGTGCGCGCGTTAGTCCCGTCTGTGTGTGTGTGTGTGCGTTAGTCCCGTCTGTGTGTGTGTGTGTGTGTGTGTGTGTGTGGTGTGTAGTTCTGTCTGTGTGTGTGTGTGTAGTCCCGTCTGTGTGTGTGTAGTCCCGTCTGTGTGTGTGTAGTAGTCCCGTCTGTGTGTGTGTAGTAGTCCCGTCTGTGTGTGTGTGTAGTAGTCCCGTCTCTGTGTGTGTGTAGTTCTGTCTGTCTCTGTGTGTGTGTGTGTGTGTAGTTGTGTGTGTGTGTTTGTGTGTGTAGTTCTGTCTGTGTTTGTGTGTGTAGTTCTGTCTGTGTGTGTGTGTAGTTCTGTCTGTGTGTGTGTGTAGTTCTGTCTGTGTGTGTGTGTGTGTAGTTCTGTATGTGTAGGTCTGTGTGCGTAGTTCTGTCTGTGTGTGTGTGTAGTTCTGTCTGTGTGCGTAGTTCTGTATGTGTAGGTCTGTGTGTGTAGATCTGTGTGTGTGTGTGTGTAGTCCCGTCTGTGTGTGTGTAGTCCCGTCTGTGTGTGTGTGTGTGTAGTCCCGTCTGTGTGTGTGTAGTAGTCCCGTCTGTGTGTGTGTGTGTAGTCCCGTCTGTGTGTGTGTGTGTAGTCCCGTCTGTGTGTGTGTAGTAGTCCCGTCTCTGTGTGTGTGTAGTTCTGTCTGTCTCTGTGTGTGTGTAGTTCTGTCTGTCTCTGTGTGTGTGTGTAGTTGTGTGTGTGTGTGTAGTTGTGTGTGTGTTTGTGTGTGTAGTTCTGTGTGTGTGTGTGTGTGTGTAGTTCTGTCTGTGTGTGTGTGTAGTTCTGTATGTGTAGGTCTGTGTGCGTAGTTCTGTATGTGTAGTTCTGTATGTGTAGGTCTGTATGTGTAGGTCTGTGTGTGTAGGTCTGTCTGTGTGTGTGTGTAGGTCTGTCTGTGTGTGTAGGTCTGTCTGTGTGTGTGTAGGTCTGTGTGTGTGTGTAGGTCTGTGTGTGTGTATGTGTAGGTCTGTGTGTGTGTGTAGGTCTGTGTGTGTGTGTAGGTCTGTGTGTGTGTGTAGGTCTGTGTGTGTGTGTATGTGTAGGTCTGTCTGTCTGTCTAGGTCTGTCTGTCTGTGTGTGTGTAGGTCTGTCTGTGAGTGTGTGTGTGTGTGTGTGTGTAGGTCTGTCTGTGTGTCTGTAGGTCTGTCTGTGTAGGTCTGTCTGTGAGTGTGTAGGTCTGTCTGTGAGTGTGTAGGTCTGTGTCTGTCTGTCTGTGTGTGTGTAGGTCTGTGTGTGTGTGTGTGTATGTGTAGGTCTGTGTGTGTGTGTGTGTGTGTGTAGATCTGTGTGTGTGTGTGTATGTGTAGGTCTGTGTGTGTATGTGTAGGTCTGTGTGTGTGTATGTGTAGGTCTGTGTGTGTGTATGTGTAGGTCTGTGTGTGTGTGTGTGTGTGGTGTGTATGTCTGTCTGTGTGTGTGTGTGTGTGTAGGTCTGTCTGTCTGTCTAGGTCTGTCTGTCTGTGTGTGTGTAGGTCTGTCTGTGAGTGTGTGTGTGTGTGTGTGTGTGTGTGTAGGTCTGTCTGTGTGTCCGTAGGTCTGTCTGTGTAGGTCTGTCTGTGAGTGTGTAGGTCTGTCTGAGTGTGTAGGTCTGTGTCTGTCTGTCTGTCTGTGTGTGTGTAGGTCTGTGTGTGTGTGTGTGTGTGTGTGTGTGTATGTGTAGGTCTGTGTGTGTGTGTGTGTGTGTGTAGATCTGTGTGTGTGTGTGTATGTGTAGGTCTGTGTGTGTGTGTGTATGTGTAGGTCTGTGTGTGTGTGTGTATGTGTAGGTCTGTGTGTGTGTATGTGTAGGTCTGTGTGTGTGTATGTGTAGGTCTGTGTGTGTGTGTGTGTGTGGTGTGTATGTCTGTCTGTGTGTGTGTAGGTCTGTGTGTGTGTGTGTGTGTGGTCTGTCTGTGTCTGTGTGTGTGTTTGTAGTTCTGTGTGTGTGTGTGTGTGTGTGTGTGTGTGTGTGTGTGTGTAGTTCTGTATGTGTAGGTCTGTGTGTGTGTGTGGGTCTGTGTGTGTAGGTCTGTCTGTGTGTGTGTGTTGGTCTGTCTGTCTGTGTGTGTGTGTAGGTCTGTCTGTGTGTGTGTAGGTCTGTCTGTGTGTGTGTAGGTCTGTCTGTGTGTGTGTAGGTCTGTCTGTGTCTGTAGGTCTGTCTGTGTAGGTCTGTCTGTGTGTGTGTGTGTGTGTGTGTGTGTGTGTGTGTGTGTGTAGATCTGTGTGTGTGTGTGTATGTGTAGGTCTGTGTGTGTGTGTGTATGTGTAGGTCTGTGTGTGTGTGTGTATGTGTAGGTCTGTGTGTGTGTATGTGTAGGTCTGTGTGTGTGTATGTGTAGGTCTGTGTGTGTGTGTGTGTGTGGTGTGTATGTCTGTCTGTGTGTGTGTAGGTCTGTGTGTGTGTGTGTGTGTGGTCTGTCTGTGTCTGTGTGTGTGTTTGTAGTTCTGTGTGTGTGTGTGTGTGGTGTGTGTGTGTGTGTGTGTGTGTAGTTCTGTATGTGTAGGTCTGTGTGTGTGTGTGGGTCTGTGTGTGTAGGTCTGTCTGTGTGTGTGTGTTGGTCTGTCTGTCTGTGTGTGTGTGTAGGTCTGTCTGTGTGTGTGTAGGTCTGTGTGTGTGTGTGTAGGTCTGTCTGTGTGTGTGTAGGTCTGTCTGTGTCTGTAGGTCTGTCTGTGTAGGTCTGTCTGTGTGTGTGTGTGTGTGTGTGTGTGTGTGTGTGTGTGTGTGTGTGTGTGTGTGTAGTTCTGTATGTGTGTGTGTAAGTGTGATGTTCTGTCTGTGTGTTAGTCCTGTCTCTGTGTGTGTGTGTGTGTGTAGTTCTCTGTGCGTAGTTCTGTGTGTGTGTGTAGTTCTGTGTGTGTGTAGGTCTGTCTGTCTGTCGTAGGTCTGTGTGTGTGTGTATGTGTAGGTCGTGTGTGTGTGTGTGTGTATGTGTAGGTCTGTGTGTGTGTGTGTGTATGTGTAGGTCTGTGTGTGTGTGTGTGTGTGTGTAGGTCTGTGTGTGTGTGTGTGTGTGTGTGTAGGTCTGTGTGTGTGTGTGTGTGGTTGTGTAGGTCTGTGTGTGTGTGGTATGTGTGTGTAGTCTGTGTGTGTGTAGGTCTGTGTGTGTGTGTGTGTATGTGTAGGTCTGTGTGTGTGTGTGTATGTGTAGGTCTGTGTGTGTGTATGTGTAGGTCTGTGTGTGTGTATGTGTAGGTCTGTGTGTGTGTGTGTGTGGTGTGTATGTGTAGGTCTGTGTGTGTGTGTGTGTGTGTGTGTGTGTGTGTGTAGGTCTGTGTGTGTGTGTGTGCTGTGTGTGTGTGTAGGTGTGTGTGTGTGTGTGTGTGTGTGTGTGTAGGTCTGTCTGTGTGTGTGTGTGTAGGTCTGTCTGTGTGTGTCTGTCTGTCTAGGTCTGTCTGTCTGTGTGTGTGTAGGTCTGTCTGTCTGTGTGTGTGTAGGTCTGTCTGTGTGTGTGTGTGTAGGTCTGTCTGTGTGTGTGTAGGTCTGTCTGTGTCTGTGTAGGTCTGTCTGTGTGTGTGTAGCGTCTGTCTGTGTGTGTGTGTAGGTCTGTGTGTGTGTGTGTGTGTGTGTGTGTGTGTAGGTCTGTGTGTGTGTGTGTGTGTGTGTGTGTAGGTCTGTGTGTGTGTGTGTGTATGTGTGTGTGTGTGTGTATGTGTAGGTCTGTGTGTGTGTATGTGTGGTCTGTGTGTGTGTATGTGTGTCTGTGTATGTGTGTGTGTATGTCTGTCTGTGTGTGTAGTCGTGTGTGTGTGTGTGTGTGTGTGTGTAGTTCTGTATGTGTAGGTCTGTGTGTGTGTGTAGTTCTGTGTGTGTGTGTAGGTCTGTCTGTCTGTCTGTAGGTCTGTGTGTGTGTGTGTCTGTCTGTAGGTCTGTGTGTGTGTGTGTATGTGTAGGCTGTGTGTGTGGTGTGTGTGTGTATGTGTAGGTCTGTGTGTGTGTGTGTGTATGTGTAGGTCTGTGTGTGTGTGTGTGTATGTGTAGGTCTGTGTGTGTGTGTGTGTGATGTGTAGGTCTGTGTGTGTTGTGTGGTTGTGTATGTGTAGGTCTGTGTGTGTGGTGTATGTGTAGGTCTGTGTGTGTGTGTGTATGTGTAGGTCTGTGTGTGTGTATGTGTAGGTCTGTGTGTGTGTATGTGTAGGTCTGTGTGTGTGTATGTGTAGGTCTGTGTGTGTGTATGTGTAGGTCTGTGTGTGTGTGTGTGTGGTGTGTATGTGTAGGTCTGTGTGTGTGTGTGTGTGTGTGTGTGTGGTGTGTGTGTGTGTGTGTGTGTGTGTAAGGTCTGTGTGTGTGTGTAGGGCTGTGTGTGTGTGTAGGTGTGTAGGTGTGTGTGTGTGTGTGTGTGTGTGTAGGTCTGTCTGTGTGTGTGTGTGTAGGTCTGTCTGTGTGTGTCTGTCTGTCTAGGTCTGTCTGTCTGTGTGTGTGTAGGTCTGTCTGTGTGTGTGTGTGTAGGTCTGTCTGTGTGTCTGTAGGTCTGTCTGTGTCTGTGTAGGTCTGTCTGTGTCTGTGTAGGTCTGTCTGTGGTGTGTAGGTCTGTCTGTGAGTGTGTAGGTCTGTGTCTGTCTGTCTGTGTGTGTGTAGGTCTGTGTGTGTGTGTGTGTGTGTGTGTGTGTGTGTGTGTGTGTGTGTGTGTGTGTGTGTGTGTGTGTGTATGTGTAGATCTGTGTGTGTGTGTGTATGTGTAGGTCTGTGTGTGTGTGTGTATGTGTAGGTCTGTGTGTGTGTATGTGTAGGTCTGTGTGTGTGTATGTGTAGGTCTGTGTGTGTGTATGTGTAGGTCTGTGTGTGTGTGTGTGTGTGGTGTGTATGTCTGTCTGTGTGTGTGTGTGTGTGTGTGTGTGTGTGGTGTGTGTGTGTGTGTCTGTATGTGTAGGTCTGTGTGTGTGTGTGGGTCTGTGTGTGTAGGTCTGTCGTTGTGTGTGTGTGGTCTGTGTGTGTGTGTATGCGTGTGTGGTGTGTGTGTAGGTCTGTCGTGTGTGTGTGTAGGTCTGTCTGTGTGTCTGTAGGTCTGTCTGTGTGTGTGTGTAGGTCTGTCTGTGTGTGTGTGTGTGGTGTGTGTGTGTGTGTGTGTAGTTCTGTATGTGTGTGTGTAAGTGGGATGTTCTGTCTGTGTGGTTAGTCCTGTCTCTGTGTGTGTGTTTGTGTGTGTGTGTGTGTGTGTAGTTCTCTGTGCGTAGTTCTGTGTGTGTGTGTAGTTCTGTGTGTGTGTAGGTCTGTCTGTCTGTCTGTCTGTCTGTGTGTGTGTGTGTTGGTCTGTCTGTCTGTGTGTGTGTGTGTTTGTGTGTGTGTGTGTAGGTCTGTCTGTGTGTGTGTAGGTCTGTCTGTGTGTCTGTAGGTCTGTCGTGTGTGTGTGTGTGTGTGTGTGTGTGTGTGGTGTGTGTGTGTGTGTGTGTGTGTGTGTAGTTCTGTATGTGTGTGTGTAAGTGTGATGTTCTGTCTGTGTGTTAGTCCTGTCTCTGTGTGTGTGTGTGTGTGTAGTTCTCTGTGCGTAGTTCTGTGTGTGTGTGTAGTTCTGTGTAGGTCTGTCTGTCTGTCTGTGTGTGTGTGTAGTTCTGTGTGTGTGTGTGTAGTGTCTGTGTGTGTGTGTGTAGTTCTGTGTGTGTGTGTGTAGGTCCGTCTGTGTGTGTGTGTAGGTCCGTCTGTGTGTGTGGTAGTCCCGTCTGTCTGTGTGTGTGTGTAGTCCCGTCTGTCTGTGTGTGTAGTCCCGTCTGTCTGTGTGTGTGTGTGTAGTCCCGTCTGTCTGTGTGTGTGTGTGTAGTCCCGTCTGTCTGTGTGTGTGTGTGTGTGTAGTCCCGTCTGTCTGTCTGTGTGTGTGTGTGTAGTCCCGTCTGTCGTGTGTGTGTGTGTGTAGTCCCGTCTGTCGTGTGTGTGTGTGTGTAGTCCCGTCTGTCTGTGTGTGTGTGTGTAGTCCCGTCTGTCTGTGTGTGTGTGTGTAGTCCCGTCTGTCTGTGTGTGTGTGTGTAGTCCCGTCTGTCTGTGTGTGTGTGTGTAGTCCCGTCTGTCTGTGTGTGTGTGTGTGAGTCCCGTCTGTCTGTGTGTGTGTGTGTGTGTAGTCCCGTCTGTGTGTGTGTGTGTGTGTAGTCCCGTCTGTCTGTGTGTGTGTGTGTGTGTAGTCCCGTCTGTGTGTGTGTGTGTGTGTGTGTGTGTTAGTCCCGTCTGTGTGTGTGTGTGTGTTAGTCCCGTCTGTGTGTGGGTGTGTGTGTGTGTGTTAGTCCCGTCTGTGTGTGTGTGTGTGTGTGTGTGTGTTAGTCCCGTCTGTGTGTGTGTGTGTGTGTGTTAGTCCCGTCTGTGTGTGTGTGTGTGTGTGTGTTAGTCCCGTCTGTGTGTGTGTGTGTGTGTTAGTCCCGTCTGTGTGTGTGTGTGTGTGTGTGTTAGTCCCGTCTGTGTGTGTGTGTGTGTGTGTGTTAGTCCCGTCTGTGTGTGTGTGTGTGTGTGTTGTTAGTCCCGTCTGTGTGTGTGTGTGTGTGTGTAGTCCCGTCTGTGTGTGTGTGTGTGTGTGTAGTCCCGTCTGTGTGTGTGTGTGTGTGTGTGTGTTAGTCCCGTCTGTGTGTGTGTGTGTGTTAGTCCGTCTGTGTGTGTGTGTGTGTTAGTCCCGTCTGTGTGTGTGTGTGTGTGTGTGTGTGTGTGTAGTCCCGTCTGTGTGTGTGTGTGTGTGTGTGTGTGTTGTCCGTCTGTGTGTGTGTGTGTGTTAGTCCCGTCTGTGTGTGTGTGTGTGTGTGTAGTCCCGTCTGTGGTGTGTGTGTGTGTGTAGTCCCGTCTGTGTGTGTGTGTGTGTGTGTGTGTGTGTGTTAGTCCCGTCTGTGTGTGTGTGTGTGTGTGTGTGTGTGTGTGTGTGTTAGTCCCGTCTGTGTGTGTGTGTGTGTGTGTGTGTGTGTTAGTCCCGTCTGTGTGTGTGTGTGTGTGTGTGTGTGTGTAGTCCGTCTGTGTCGTGTGTGTGTGTGTGTGTGTGTTAGTCCCGTCTGTGTGTGTGTGTGTGTGTGTGTGTGTGTGTGTGTTAGTCCCGTCTGTGTGTGTGTGTGTGTGTTAGTCCCGTCTGTGTGTGTGTGTGTGTGTGTGTGTGTGTGTGTTAGTCCCGTCTGTGTGTGTGTGTGTGTGTGTGTGTGTGTGTTAGTCCCGTCTGTGTGTGTGTGTGTGTGTGTGTGTGTGTGTGTGTGTTAGTCCCGTCTGTGTGTGTGTGTGTGTGTGTGTGTGTCGTGTGTGTGTGTTGTGTGTGTGTGTGTGTGTGTGTGTGTGTGTTAGTCCCGTCTGTGTGTGTGTGTGTGTGTGTGTGTGTGTAGTCCCGTCTGTGTGTGTGTGTGTGTGTGTAGTGTGTGTCCCGTCTGTGTGTGTGTGAGTCCCGTCTGTGTGTGTGTGTGTGTAGGTCTCGTCTGTGTGTGTGTGTGTGTGTGTGTGTGTGTGTGTGTGTGTGTAGTCCCGTCTGTGTGTGTGTGTGTGTGTGTGTGTGTAGTAGGTCTGTGTGTGTGTGTGTGTGTGTGTGTGTGCTGTGCTGTGTGTGTGTTAGTCCCGTCTGTGTGTGTGTGTGTGTGTGTGTGTGTGTGTGTGTGTGTGTGTGTGTGTGTGTAGTGTGTGTGTGTGTGTGTAGGTCTGTCTGTGTGTGTGTGTGTGTGTGTGTGTGTGTGTGTTAGTCCCGTGTGTGTGTGTGTGTGTGTGTGTGTGTGTGTAGTCCCGTCTGTGTGTGTGTGTGATGTGTGGTCTGTCTGTGTGTGTGTGTAGTGTAGGTCTGTCTGTCTGTGTGTGTGTGTAGGTCTGTCTGTGTGTGTGTGTGTGTGTGTGTGTGTGTGTGTGTGTGTGTGTGTAGGTCTGTCTGTGTGTGTGTGTAGGTCTGTGTGTGTGTGTGTAGGTCTGTGTGTGTATGTGTAGGTCTGTGTGTGTGATGTGTAGTGTGTGTGTGTGTGTGTGTGTGTAGGTCTGTGTGTGTGTATGTGTAGGTCTGTGTGTGTGTGTGTATGTGTAGGTCTGTGTGTGTGTGTGTGTGTGTAGGTCTGTGTGTGTGTGTGTGATGTGTAGGTCTGTGTGTGTGTGTGTGATGTGTAGGTCTGTGTGTGTGTGTGTATGTGTAGGTCTGTGTGTGTGTGTGTGTGATGTGTAGGTCTGTGTGTGTGTGTGTATGTGTAGGTCTAGTGTGTGTGTGTGTGTGATGTGTAGGTCTGTGTGTGTGTGTGTGTGTGTAGGTCTGTGTGTGTGTGTGTGTGATGTGTAGGTCTGTGTGTGTGTGTGTGTTAGTCCCGTCTGTGTGGTGTGTGTGTGTTAGTCCCGTCTGTGTGTGTGTGTGTGTAGTCCCGTCTGTGTGTGTGTGTGTGTGTAGTCCCGTCTGTGTGTGTGTGTGTGTGTAGTCCCGTCTGTGTGTGTGTGTGTGTTAGTCCCGTCTGTGTGTGTGTGTGTGTTAGTCCCGTCTGTGTGTGTGTGTGTGTGTAGTCCCGTCTGTGTGTGTGTGTGTGTGTTAGTCCCGTCTGTGTGTGTGTGTGTGTTAGTCCCGTCTGTGTGTGTGTGTGTGTTAGTCCCGTCTGTGTGTGTGTGTGTGTTAGTCCCGTCTGTGTGTGTGTGTGTGTTAGTCCCGTCTGTGTGTGTGTGTGTTAGTCCCGTCTGTGTGTGTGTGTGTAGTCCCGTCTGTGTGTGTGTGTTAGTCCCGTCTGTGTGTGTGTGTGTGGTTCGTCTGTGTGTGTGTGTGTGTGTGTGTCCGTCTGTGTGTGTGTGTGTGTTAGTCCCGTCTGTGTGTGTGTGTGTGGTTCTGTATGCATGTATGTGTGTGTGTGTGTGTGTTAGTCCTGTCTGTGTGTGTGTGTGTGGTTCTGTATGTGTGTAGTTCTGTATGTATGTGTATGTGTAGGTCTGTGTGTGTGTGTGTGTAGTTCTGTGTGTGTGTGTGTGTGTGTGTGTGTAGTTCTCTGTGTGTAGTTCTGCGTGTGTGTAGTTCTGTGTGTGTAGTTCTGCGTGTGTGTAGTTCTGTATGTGTAGGTCTGCGTGTGTAGTTCTGTATGTGTAGGTCTGCGTGTGTAGTTCTGCCTGCGTGTGTGTGTAGTTCTGTCTGCGTGTGTGTGTAGTTCTGTCTGTGTGTGTGTGTAGTTCTGTCTGTGTGTGTGTGTAGTTCTGTCTGTGTGTGTGTGTAGTCCTGTCTGTGTGTGTGTAGTCCCGTCTGTGTGCGTGTGTAGTCCCGTCTGTGTGTGTGTGTAGTTCTGTCTGTGTGCGTGTGTAGTCCCGTCTGTCTGTGTGTGTGTGTAGTTTTGTCTGTCTGTGTGTGTGTGTAGTTTTGTCTGTCGTGTGTGTGTGTGTATGTGTTGTGTGGTCTGTGTGTGTGTGTGTGTGTGTGTGTAGTGTCTGTCTGTGTGTGTGTGTAGGTCTGTGTGTGTAGGTCTGTATGTGTAGGTCTGTATGTGTATGTGTGTAGGTCTGTCTGTGTGTGTGTGTGTGTGTAGGTCTGTGTGTGTTGTAGTGTGTGTAGGTCTGTGTGTGTGTAGGTGTGAAGGTCTGTGTGTGTGTAGGTGTGAAGGTCTGTGTGTGTGTAGGTGTGTGTGTCTGTGTGTGTGTAGGTCTGTCTGTGTGTGTGTGGGTAGGTCTGTCTGTGTGTGTGTAGGTCTGTCTGTGTGTGTGTAGGTCTGTCGTGTGTGTGTGTATGTGTAGGTCTGTGTGTGTGTGTGTGTGTATGTGTAGGTCTGTGTGTGTGTGTGTGTATGTGTAGGTCTGTGTGTGTGGTGTATGTGTAGGTCTGTGTGTGTGGTGTATGTGTAGGTCTGTGTGTGTGTGTGTGTAGGTCTGTGTGTGTGTGTGTGTAGGTCTGTCTGTCTGTGTGTGTGTGTAGGTCTGTCTGTCTGTGTGTGTGTGTAGGTCTGTCTGTCGTCTGTCTGTGTGTGTGTAGGTCTGTCTGTGTGTGTGTGTGTAGGTCTGTCTGTCTGTGTGTGTGTGTGTAGGTCTGTCTGTCTGTGTGTGTGTGTGTAGGTCTGTCTGTCTGTGTGTGTGGTAGGTCTGTCTGTCTGTTGTGTGTGTGTGTAGGTCTGTCTGTCTGTCTGTGTGTGTGTGTGTAGGTCTGTCTGTCTGTGTGTGTGTGTGTGTGTGTGTAGGTCTGTCTGTCTGTGTGTGTGTGTGTGTGTAGGTCTGTCTGTCTGTCTGTGTGTGTGTGTGTAGGTCTGTCTGTCTGTCTGTGTGTGTGTGTGTGTAGGTCTGTCTGTGTGTCTGTGTGTGTGTAGGTCTGTCTGTCTGTCTGTGTGTGTAGGTCTGTCTGTCTGTCTGTGTGTGTAGGTCTGTGTCTGTCTTGTGTGTGTGTGTGTAGATCTGTCTGTGTGTCTGTGTGTGTGTAGGTCTGTCTGTGTCGTGTGTGTAGGTCTGTCTGTGTCTGTGTAGGTCTGTCTGTGAGTGTGTAGGTCTGTGTGTGTGTGTGTAGGTCTGTGTGTGTGTGTGTAGGTCTGTGTGTGTGTGTAGGTCTGTGTGTGTGTGTAGGTCTGTGTGTGTGTGTGTGTGTGTGTGTGTGTGTAGGTGTGTGTGTGTGTATGTGTAGGTCTGTGTGTGTGTGTATGTGTGTGTGTAGGTCTGTGTGTGTGTGTAGTGTGTGTAGGTCTGTCTGTGTGTCTGTCTGTGTGTGTGTAGGTCTGTGTGTCTGTGTGTGTGTAGGTCTGTGTGTGTGTGTGTAGGTCTGTGTGTGTGTGTGTGTATGTAGGTCTGTCTGTCTGTGTGTGTGTGTGTGTGTAGGTCTGTCTGTCTGTGTGTGTGTGTGTGTGTAGGTCTGTCTGTCGTGTGTGTGTGTGTGTGTGTGTAGGTCTGTCTGTCTGTCTGTCGTGTGTGTGTGTAGGTCTGTCTGTCTGTGTGTGTGTGTGTGTGTAGGTCTGTCTGTCTGTCTGTGTGTGTAGGTCTGTCTGTCTGTCTGTGTGTGTAGGTCTGTCTGTGTGTGTGTGTGTGTGTAGATCTGTCTGTGTGTCTGTGTGTGTGTAGGTCTGTCTGTGTCTGTGTAGGTCTGTCTGTGTCTGTGTAGGTCTGTCTGTGTCTGTGTAGGTCTGTCTGTGAGTGTGTAGGTCTGTCTGTGAGTGTGTAGCTCTGTGTGTGTGTGTGTAGGTCTGTGTGTGTGTGTAGGTCTGTCTGTGTGTGTGTAGGTCTGTGTGTGTGTGTGTGTGTGTGTGTGTGTGTGTGTGTATGTGTAGGTGTGTGTGGTGTGTATGTGTAGGTCTGTGTGTGTGTGTATGTGTGTGTGTAGGTCTGTGTGTGTGTGTATGTGTGTAGGTCTGTCTGTCTGTCTGTGTGTGTGTGTGTAGGTCTGTCTGTCTGTCTGTGTGTGTGTAGGTCTGTCTGTCTGTGTGTGTGTAGGTCTGTCTGTCTGTGTGTGTGTGTGTGTGTAGGTCTGTCTGTCTGTGTGTGTGTGTGTGTGTAGGTCTGTCTGTCTGTGTGTGTGTGTGTGTGTGTAGGTCTGTCTGTCTGTCTGTGTGTGTGTGTGTAGGTCTGTCTGTCGTGTGTGTGTGTGTGTGTGTAGGTCTGTCTGTCTGTCTGTGTGTGTAGGTCTGTCTGTCTGTCTGTGTGTGTAGGTCTGTCTGTGTGTGTGTGTAGATCTGTCTGTGTGTCTGTGTGTGTGTAGGTCTGTCTGTGTCTGTGTGGTCTGTCTGTGTCGGTCTGTCTGTGTCTGTGTAGGTCTGTCTGTGAGTGTGTAGGTCTGTGTGTGTGTGTGTAGCTCTGTGTGTGTGTGTGAGGTCTGTGTGTGTGTGTAGGTCTGTCTGTGTGTGTGTAGGTCTGTGTGTGTGTGTGTGTGTGTGTGTGTATGTGTAGGTGTGTGTGTGTGTATGTGTGTGTGTAGGTCTGTGTGTGTGTGTGTGTATGTGTGTGTGTAGGTCTGTGTGTGTGTGTGTGTTAGGTCTGTGTGTGTGTGTGTGTTAGGTCTGTGGTTGTGTGTGTGTGTATGTGTGTGTAGGTCTGTGTGTGTGTGTATGTGTGTGTAGGTCTGTGTATGTGTGTGTGTAGGTCTGTGTGTGTGTGTATGTGTGTGTAGGTGTGTGTGTAGGTGTGTGTGTGTTGTGTAGGTGTGTGTGTGTATGTGTAGGTCTGTGTGTGTGTGTGTATGTGTAGGTCTGTGTGTGTGTGTGTATGTGTAGGTCTGTGTGTGTGTGTGATGTGTAGGTCTGTGTGTGTGTGTGTGGTGTGTATGTCTGTCTGTGTGTGTGTAGATCTGTGTGTGTGTGTGTGTTTGTAGTTCTGTGTGTGTGTGTGTGTGGTTGTCTGTGTGTGTGTGTGTTTGTAGTTCTGTGTGTGTGTGTGTGTGTGGTCTGTCTGTGTCGTGTGTGTGTGGTCTGTTGTCTGTGTGTGTGTGTTGGTCTGTCTGTCTGTGTGTGTGTGTGGTTGTTGTCTGTGTGTGTGTGTTGGTAGGTCTGTCTGTGTGTGTGTGTTGGTCTGTCTGTCTGTGTGTGTGTGTGTAGGTCTGTCTGTCTGTGTGTGTGTAGGTCTGTCTGTCTGTGTGTGTGTAGGTCTGTCTGTCTGTTGTGTGTGTGTGTGTAGGTCTGTCTGTCTGTCTGTGTGTGTGTTGTAGTCTGTCTGTCTGTCTGTGTGTGTGTGTGTAGGTCTGTCTGTCTGTGTGTGTGTGTGTGTGTAGTCTGTCTGTGTGTGTGTGTGTAGGTCGTGTCTGTGTGTGTGTAGGTCTGTCTGTGTGTGTGTAGTGTCTGTCTGTCTGTCTGTCTGTGTGTGTGTGTGTGTGTGTGTCTGTATGTCTGTGTGTGTTAGTTCTGTCTGTGTGTGTGTGTGTGTAGTCTGTCTGTGTGTGTAGTCCGTGTGTGTGTGTGTGTGTGTGTGTGTGTGTGTGTAGTTCTCTGTGCGTAGTTCTGTGTGTGTGTGTAGTTCTGTATGTGTGTGTCGTTCTGTGTGTGTGTGTAGTTCTGTATGTGTGTGTCGTTCTGTAGTGTGTGTGTGTGTGTGTGTATCTGTGTAGTTTGGTGTAGTTCTGTGTGTAGTTCTGTGTGTGTGTGATGTGTAGGTCTGTGTGTGTGTGTGTGTGTGTGTGTAGGTCTGTGTGTGTGTGTATGTGTGTGTAGGTCTGTGTGTGTGTGTGTGTGTGTGTAGGTCTGTGTGTGTGTGTGTGTGGTGTGTGTGTGTGTGTGTGTGTGTGTGTGTGTGTGTGTGTGTGTGTGTGTGTGTGTGTGTGTGTGTCTGTATGTGTAGGTCTGTGTGTGTGTGTGGGTAGGTCTGTCTGTGTGTGTGGGTAGGTCTGTCTGTGTGTGTGTGTAGGTCTGTCTGTGTGTGTGTGTGTGTGTGTGTGTAGGTCTGTCTGTGTGTGTGTGTAGGTCTGTCTGTGTGTGTGTGTGTGTGTGTGTGTGTGTGTGTGTGTGTGTAGTTCTGTATGTGTGTGTGTTAGTCCTGTCTGTGTGTGTGTGTAGTTCTGTCTGTGTGTTAGTCCTGTCTGTGTGTTAGTCCTGTCTGTGTGTGTGTGTGTGTGTGTGTGTGTGTGTGTGTAGTTCTCTGTGCGTAGTTCTGTGTGTGTGTGTCGTTCTGTGTGTGTGTGTCGTTCTGTGTGTGTGTGTCGTTCTGTATGTGTGTGTCGTTCTGTATGTGTGTGTGTGTGTGTGTGTGTAGTTCTGTGTGTAGTTCTGTGTGTGTGTAGTTCTGTATGTATGTGTGTAGTTCTGTATGTGTAGGTCTGTGTGTGTAGTTCTGTACGTGTAGGTCTGTGTGTGTAGTTCTGTACGTGTAGGTCTGTGTGTGTGTAGTTCTGTACGTGTAGGTCTGTGTGTGTAGTTCTGTACGTGTAGGTCTGTGTGTGTAGTTCTGTACGTGTAGGTCTGTGTGTGTAGTTCTGTACGTGTAGGTCTCTGTGTGTGTAGTTCTGTACGTGTAGTTCTGTGTGTGTGTGTAGTTCTCTCTGTGTGTGTGTGTGTGTGTGTGTGTGTGTGTGTGTGTGTGTGTAGTTCTGTGTGTGTGTGTGTGTGTAGTTCTGTGTGTGTGTGTGTGTGTGTGTATGTGTGTGTGTGTGTAGTTCTGTGTGTGTGTGTGTGTGTGTAGTTCTGTGTGTGTGTGTGTGTGTGTGTAGTTCTGTGTGTGTGTGTGTAGTTATGTGTGTGTGTGTGTAGTTCTGTGTGTGTGTGTGTAGTTCTGTGTGTGTGTGTAGTTCTGTGTGTGTGTGTAGTTCTGTGTGTGTGTGTAGTTCTGTGTGTGTGTGTGTGTAGTTCTGTGTGTGTGTGTGTAGTTCTGTGTGTGTGTGTGTAGTTCTGTGTGTGTGTGTAGTTCTGTGTGTGTGTGTAGTTCTGTGTGTGTGTGTAGTTCTGTGTGTGTGTGTGTAGTTCTGTGTGTGTGTGTGTGCGCGCGCGTCTGCATCTTTGTTAGTCTCTTTCCCTCTCCATTTTTCCTCCCTTTCTCTGATCCACAGGAGTCTTTGTGTGTATGTTCTTATCAGAGTGACTGACGAGTAGCAGGAGGGAGCTAGAGGGTGGGTAGATGGGGGGGTAGAGGGGAGGGAGGTAGGGGTGAAGGTAGAGGGGGAGGTGAAGGTAGAGGGGGAGATGGGAAGTGAGAGGAGGACAAGTCCTGGAGAGCCCTGCTGATGAGAAATGGCTTTTTAAAAGAGCAGAGCGTGAGGGGGGAGAGGGAGAGAGAAAGAGAGGGACAGAGAAAGTCTTTGGAGGCATGATAGGAGCCATTTTCTGGTGTGAGGATCTAAGGACTCTGCTTGTAAGCATTGTGAAATGCAATTTGACGCCGACGTCAGAAGATTGGTTCAGTTCAGATCTCGAACTTCAAGCATGAGTCATTTGAGCACCTACTTCACCAAGGTAATAGGCCTAGATAAAGACACATACAGCAAATTGCTTTTACAAGATGTTTTGTTTAGAATATATGTATGTAGTTAATCAGTAACCATAAACAGCGATAGCATATTGGTTTGTTTGTCACTGTTCTATGCACAAAAGGAAATGTTAACTCCTGACCAAGAAGCCCCTCAGACAACTCATCCCTCCAACTTGGGCTGAAACCCTCTATTCTGTCTTTCCTTCCTTCCTCCCTCCATCCAGGGATAAGGACTACTATGAGCAGTAGGCCCAGGCGAGAGGATGGGGGTTCATCTAGGAGAGAGAGAGGATGGGGGTTCATCTAGGAGAGAGAGAGGATGGGGGTTCATCTAGGAGAGAGAGAGGATGGGGGTTCATCTAGGAGAGAGAGAGGATGGGGGTTCATCTAGGAGAGAGAGAGGATGGGGGTTCATCTAGGAGAGAGAGAGGATGGGGGTTCATCTAGGAGAGAGAGAGGATGGGGGTTCATCTAGGAGAGAGAGAGGATGGGGGTTCATCTAGGAGAGAGAGAGGATGGGGGTTCATCTAGGAGAGAGAGAGGATGGGGGTTCATCTAGGAGAGAGAGAGGATGGGGGTTCATCTAGGAGAGAGAGAGGATGGGGGTTCATCTAGGAGAGAGCTCTTACATGAGGTCTGGAGCAGGGAGAGAGAAGGGGGGGGGGGAGAAAGGTTGGTTTGGACAGGAGCAGCAGGGTGCTTGTCCCTCTCTGTGGGAAAGACTAAACTCCAATCTGACAAATAGAGCTCCCATCGAGAGAGAGAGAGAGAGAGAGAGAGAGAGGAGAGAGAGGAGAGAGAGAGGAGAGAGAGAGAGAGAGAGAGAGAGAGGTGCTGAAAACACACAGACACACACCCAGCAGAGCCGTGCACGGCCTTGGAGGCATTCACGTAAGCTACAGAGTGAAAGACTGTGTCCTAATATGAAGGCAACACACACAATCTTTAGGGAGAGATCACAGTGAGACTGTCTCTGTGTTGAAAGTGGCCCTTTCTCCTGGTGACCAGGATGTGTCCATCCACTATCATTACTTGGCTGTTCCTAAAGCTGGGATTGGACAGGGCTGCTGCATTCTGGGACACTGGCAGAAGACCACACACACACACACACACACACACACACGACCGAGGCACGCATTCACTCAAATAAAATACAATTGTATTGGTCACATACACAAACAGTGTAGGAGGCCAGTGCATTGCAAACCACCAGGGATCAGAGAACGAGTGAGAAGAAGAAGCTATACTACCTTGTACAGGGTGACCGGTACACAATACAGTTCCTGTACGCACAAAACACACTACAGAAACACTACTCCAGAGCAGCCCGATATAGTCAGACCAGACATGTCACCGTGAGTCTTGAGACGAGTTGAGACAAGTCAATCTGTCCACAGGCTTCAATGCAGAGGCAGTCTGGTTTCTTCCTAGGTCCCTGCCCTCTAGGGAGTTGTTCCTAGCCACTGTGCTTCTGCCTCAGCATTGCTTGCTCTTTGGGATTGTGATGGAAAATATTTATGTTTGTGCTTTTCTAATCACCAATTTCTGTGTTCTGTTTGAGCTTTTCAATGACAGGGTATCTGTAAACCACTTTATGGCAACTGCTAATGTACAGTAGGACTCAAGCAGCCTGGTCCCAGATCGGTTTCTGTTGTATAGCTAGAAGTTGGTAAAAAGGCATGATCAGATCTGGGACCAGGCTAGGATTCTACTGATAATGTTATTCTTGCTTTCTGAAATAAACACACAACATACTCCCCCATGCAGCAAGAAATCTGATCAAATCAATGTGCAGTTCCATTTTGTCTGCCACTGGAAAAGCTACATGAATCCAAAAGTGTATTCTGCAGGCACTACGGCATGCTGAATGTGCTAGTGTGTTTTTGACCTCAGAAACCCTGTTAGGGAGTTAAATTGACTCTGAAGTGAGATTAAGTCAACATGGTTAATATTCAAAAGGTCTATATTGCTGTTGGATTTCTTCTGTGAGGGGGTACAGGCACTCTGCATTGCAGGTTGACAAGGGAATGGGCAGGAATGGGAGTCAAGTTCTAGACAAGCCAGGATTGACAGTCTACAGGAACGGGCAGTACAGGATCGGAAGGGGGGTGTAGAGCATCTAATAAATAAAAATAAACTGTACGTAGCCCTAATATAGTTTACCAAATAAAAATGTATTTAAAAAAATGCACATTTATTTTCTCTCCCCTTTCTGTCAGCTCACTCTTGCGCCTCGCTCCAGTTGAAGCCAGTCACTACTTTGCCTCAGATTCACACGGAGACATACACGACATGGTCAAAAGTATGTGGACACTTGCTCATCTAACTCCAAAATCATAGGCATTAATATGGAGTTGGTCCCCCTTTGCTGCTACAACAGCCTCCACTCTTCTGGGAAGGCTTTCCCCTAGATGTTGGAACATTGCTGTGGGGACTTGCTTCCATTCAGCCACAATAACATTACTGCACTGATGTTGGGCGATTAGGCCTGGTGCGTTCCAATTCATCCCAAAGGTTTTCGATGGGGTTGAGGTTAGGGCTCTGTGCAGGCCAGTCAAGTCAAGTTCTTCCACACCGATCTCGACAAACCATTTCTGTATGGACCTCGCTTTGTGCACGGGGGCATTGTCATGCTGAAAACAGGAAAGGGCCTTGCCACAAAGTTGGAAGCACAGAATCATCTAGAATGTCATTTGTATGCTGTAGTGTTAAGATTTCCCTTCACTGGAACTAAGGGGCCTAGCCCCAACCATGAAAAACAGCCCCAGACCATTATTCCTCCTCCACCAAACTGGAGCAGGCAGTGTTCTCCTGGCATCCGCCAAACCCAGATTCGTCCGTCGGACTGCTAGATGGTGAAGCGTGATTCATCACTCCAGAGAATGTGTTTCCACTGCTCCAGAGTCCAATGGCAGCAAGCTTTACACCACTCCAGCCGACTCTTGGCATTGTGCATGGTGATTTTAGGTTTGTGTGCGGCTGCTCGGCCATGGAAACCAATTTCATGAATCTCCCGACGAACCGTTCTTGTGCTGACGTTGCTTCCAGAGGTAGTTTGGAACTCGGTAGTGAGTGTTGCAACCGAGGACAGACGATTTTTACGCCCTTCAGCACTCAGAGAATTCGTTCTGTAAGCTTGTGTGGCCTACCACTTCGCGGCTGAGCCGTTGTTGGTCCTAGACATTTCCACTTCACAATAACAGCACTTAGAGTTGACCGGGGCAGCTCTAGCAGGGAAGATATTTGATGAACTGACTTGTTGGAAAGGTGGCATCCTATGACGGAGCCACGTTGAAAGTCACTGAGCTCTTCAGCATGGGCCATTTTACTGCCAATATTTGTCTATGGAGATTGCATGGCTGTGTGCTCGATTTTATACTGTACACCTGTCAGCAACAGGTGTGGCTGAAATAGCCGAATCCACTAATTTGAAGGGGTGTCCACATACTTTTGCCATGTAGCGTACATAATTACACATGTCCATGACTTCATCCGACTGGTTGTCAGCTGCGTGTGCAGGCAACTGTCGTGAGCAATGAGCAGCAGCCAAACGGCACAGTTGCTATAGCTACTCAAATACAGAGCGAGAGACAGACACGCACATAACAGAGGAAGTTATTTCTGCGCATGAAAATGACAGGAGTGATTTTTAAAACGGGATGTGACAGGAGAGTTCTGGGGTTACAAAACGGTTGCGGGATCAGGACAGCACGGGCAAAACAATTGTCCTCGACCACATGTAGCCTAAAGAAAAATATGGCACGCAAAACCCAAAACTTAAACGGTACTCACTTACCTATACAAACACACACATAATTATATATGTAGTATAATGCTGAGTTAGGCGTTCACTTTTATTTAGTGCTTTCAAAAACCTTTTAAATTCACCTAGAAACCAAAGCTCTTCTCTACACCCTTGCACTCATTCAGTATGTACGCGTGTGCATGCACCCCCCCCCCCCAATATCATTCTTACAGTACCATAAACACCCCTCAAACATCCTCATGATAAACCCCCACACACTGACAGTATGTAACATGATCTCAGAGTGTTCCTTGACCGTTCACTGAGCGTTTAAACAATGATTCACTTCAGTGGTGCATTCGATGAGGGAGAGAGAGAGAAAGAGAGAGAGAGCGAGAGACACGGAGAGACCACGTGCCCTTGATGGTCCCCTGATGTTTCATCACCCCTGCAGAGCCATACGACATGCTTCGCATACCTACTCAGTCAACGTGCCACGTAGAAACCCATAGGTGACATACACACAGTGGTTGGAAATGCTTAGAACCCTCACAATTGCCCTGTGTGTCATCAACACAGCTTGATATTGATGAGGTAGATTTCAGTGGGTGATAAAATGCATGGCTGAGTCACAATAAAAGCATTTGATTAGCAGGGTTGAGGTCAACATTGCCTTTCTAGGGCAGTAAGTTAAGGACAGGATCGGAAATTGGATTGACGATTTGGTCTAATAGGTGTTCTGTGAGACGCAGGTCAATTCATTCCTTAAATCAACTGTTTAAAAACAACTATATTACTAAAACTCACCTCGACTTCAAAATAACTCCGTAACGAATACCAATTAGCAGACGCATACTCTACCAACTGAGCTACAGAGGACCACCACCTCAAACACCAACTAGAGGTAAATGACTATTACTTCACAGTAGTTCCTAAAATAATCAACTGAGTAGGAACTGGAAGGTTTCTGACAGCTACCAACCTCAGGTCTAGGATATATCTCCACTGTGATAAAGATAGAATGACAATACAGTCACCAGACTACCTATAGCGTGCCGTGACAGCATGTTTAAGAAATGACATGCATAGTGTGTGCTAGTTGGGTCTAATGTACAGCGTGTGTGTGTGTGTGTGTGTGTGTGTGAGTTGCCTGAGGGTGTGTTCGTGGTTAGGGTCTTGGAAGAGCTGAGTATTCGGGGGGATTCCTCCATGGAGAAATGAGGGACTATTCTCTCCTATTCCTCCCACTTCCATTAGCCCAGAGGAGATTCATACACACGTTCTGATCAGCACACACACACACACACACACAGATGAATTAAACATGCCACACACTGGGGGGGATTGGAGGGAGACTCATACATTAGTGAAAGCAAAGGGCTTGGCAACCAAAGACACTAACCAACTTAGTAAAGACCTAAGATATATTGTAAAAGTCAGAGACGGACGAGTGAACAAAAAGACGG
The DNA here is from genome assembly GCF_965601325.2 of Salmo salar. Lineage (NCBI taxonomy): Eukaryota > Metazoa > Chordata > Actinopteri > Salmoniformes > Salmonidae > Salmo > Salmo salar. Next base: position 9,198,304 of record NC_138317.1, on the reverse strand, counting down.
AGACCAAATAAGAGGGGGAGGAATGAGTTGGTGTGATTCTTCTCTTCCTCCCCGTTCCTCCTCTTTTCTTAAAACACATTGGACAAATTGATGCAGCTTCCAGTGCAGTGTAGTCGAATTGTGTCACCAAGTGGTTGTGTGTGTGTGTGTGTGTGTGGTGGGGGGAGAGAGGGGTGGAGGGTCGTCCAAGACGTGTTCAGTCTGCAGGGAGTGTGACTTGTGAAGTAATGAGGACAGAATGGGGGCTACAGCTGTGGAATCACCACACACAGCATGCCGTGGGGCCTGCAGAATGACAAAGTGACAGAAATGTGTCTGAGGGGAGAAGCTGGGAAAGCTGAGCCTCCTGCATCTGTAGGCTAGTGTGTGTGTGTGTGTTTGTGTGAATCTGTGTGTTTGGATGCCTCTGTGCGCTTGTCATTCGTTTGAGAGCTTGTGATTGAGGGCTGACAGCCCGTGTCACTGAATCCAGATTCCCCTTGACAAGCTAAGCTCCCTCTCTGAATGTACGACAGCTCTACAGCTTTCCACACACACACACACACACACACACACACACACACACACACACACACACACACACACACACACACACACCTCTTCTCTGACAAACACAGACTATTCCAACCCGCTGGTGTTCTCGCTTTTATTGATTTCTCACTTTGTTTGTTGGCGTTTGTTCCTCTAACCGTGGTGAGCGTTATAGGGGGCCCTTTTGAGTGAAGGACTCAAGAAATGGGAAGAAAGAAGAAGAAGAGAGAGAGTGGCAAAAGGAGGGATGGAGGGAGGATAACAGGTTTGCTGCCGGGGTTTATTTGTTTTCTCATGCTGAGGGTATTGACTGACCCAATGGGAAGTATGTTTTTGTGTGTGTGAACAAACAAACACAATCCTACCCATGCATCTAGTGTGCATTCTCCAATTGGCATTATCCTCCAGAAGGGCAGCAGTACGGGCACACACCATGGAGCTAGTTATGGCTGGGAAGGACAGAGGGCATGGGAGAGAGCCAGACAGGGAGGAGAGGAAGAAAGAAGGGGTGATATTGATCAGGGATAAGGGAGGAGAGATATTAGCAGAGATAACCGTTGTGAAACAAGGGGTTGGTCCCTATATGGAGGGAGACTCATACATGGAACAGTTCTCATGAGGACAAATAGAAGACAATACAAGAGGACACACTATGGGAAGAGAGAGAGGACAAGGGGTGTAATCCCCCCATGTGGAGTTTAATGGTTTAGCCCAGCGGTCAAAGGACAATGTGGCAGGTGGGCTGAGGATGGATCGATCCAATCCCTCAGATGGGGGTGAGGGGGGGCGGGAGTTTGACTTTGAGAAGAAGAACGGCTGAAGGGTGGAAAAGAGCAGAGGAAAGTAAAGAGGCGGAACTGAAAGAGCAACGATGGGTGGTATCAGCAATAATAGTGTTTATCCCTGTAGTGTTCTGTGTGTGTGTTCATATGGTGCTATATGTTCTCTGTGTGTCGCACAGAGTGCAAGTCAACCTTTAAAAAGTGCAGAGTCACCCAGCATGCTCCTGACAGTCTTCACAACCAACGGGAGAGTGATGACATTAACAAACACATTAAACAGTATACAAACAGCCATGCATTCATACACTCAGACTGCGGCAGCAGGTAGCAGTGGTTAGAGCGTTGGACTAGTAACCGAAAGGTTGCAAGATTGAATCCCCGAGCTGACAAGGTAAAAATCTGTCGTTCTGCCTCTGAACAAGGCAGTTAACCCACTGTTCCTAGACCGTCATTGAAAATAAGAATTTGTTCTTAACTGACTTGCCTAGTTAAATAAAAGGTTAAATAAACACTCAGATATCATATTCAATCATGCTCACGTAACCAAATAAGTGCATTAGTAACATAGACAAACCTGTATAATCACATCCTGCATAACAGTATTATTCTGTTCCCCATCACGTGCAGCAGTCAGAGGAATGTGTATCTGGCTTGCTGTCCATTCAACCCGCCCCTCCCCCCTCCGGTCTAAATCACATCAGTGCTGAGTGGAGGAGAGAGGGAAGAGAGAAACCCCTTCTTTCTGACAGAAGAGATTAGGGAAGCAGACACACAGACCAGTGGATTTAAATAAAGATCACCTTCCTCATGGGGTACTCATCCCCAAACTGGGATGAGGGACAGAGGCCGTGTGTGTGAGAGAGCGAGGGGGGGAGCGAGACATCTCTCCGCTGTCATACAGTTTCTGTGTGCGCGTGTGTATGTAGTGTGCATGTGTCTCAGAGGTCACTGCATTACGCAAGTTATCTGCATCAGAGCGTCTCTCCAGGAATAAAAAAAAATGATTTTGGAGTTGGTGTGTTGCAGAGTCGTCACTCTCTCTCTCACACACACACACCTCATTGTCTGATATTATGTAAATGGTGACACCTGAAGGTCAGCGGTTGAGCCGCCTCCTGGTGTAATGCATTCTGGGACGGGGCGGCGAGAATTTACCATTTGGTCTCTGAGCCGCTCTTGTCTGAGGTGTCGCAGAATGCATTACTCCAGAAGGCGGTCTGCTCAATGGTTGCCACCATGAATTTATTCCCCCGCTCTGACCCGTTTCTGTCACATGGGAGTGTTAGAGGGGATATTGGACAGTTTTATGGAAACATAAAACAGGCGACGGCAGAGGGGGGGGGGGGTTTTGTGTGCGCCACGGTTCAATGTCTTACGAGAATTGACCATCGCCCCACATCATCCCCCTCACACAGTCAAGATAGCATGTAGAGGCAGATTGAAACGGTCCTATCTGGCCCGGGCAATCTGAAGCACTGGTAAAGTAAATAGGAGGAAGATTGCCAGGCATCACTGTGAGAATGAAAGTAATTTAAAGGGAAAGAGGTGGATGGATTGTTCTCCTAAGAGAGAGATAGTGCCCTTATCCAATTGTAGGTTCTGATCTAGGGTCAGTTCATCATGACACTGGCTGACAACAGTACAGGTCACTAAAAATGCTGCTTTAAAGACACACTGCAGAAACACACCGCAGAAACACACCGCAGACGCACATTACGGACGCATACAATCAAAACACAGCCCTAGGCCTGGACAACACTCTGAAGAATTTTAAAGGAGCAGCCTAACAACTGAAAACGAGCAGCCAGAAAACACACAAAAATGTCAAACGGATTGTTCTTTATGTATTTATAGCAACATACGGCTGCTAATCTTTCACTCGGTTTATTTGGGCCTACTGGCGTGTACTGTAAGTACAGTACAGAGCATGTGTCCTAGTTTGTGTCCCTTTTTGTCTTTCAAATGATTTCAACATTTCCAAAGAGTGCCTGTTCCACGACTAAAACCTTGAACTTTCCCTGCCACTACAAAAATAATCTCCTAGGGGAGACACTGCAGAAACACACCGCACGCGCACATTAAGGACGCATATAATCAAAACACACAACTCCTAGGGGAGACTTTTTGTAGTGGGGAGTCCCCAAAATCGATGCCTTTTGACAAACAAGCTGTGCTGCTCTCTTTGCGAGGAAACGGCCTTGTTTCTTCCCTTGGCGTTGTGTAACGCTTTCAGTGGCTGGTGATTCTGCTGCAGTGATCTGGCAAGTGTTGCTGCTGGCTCAGAAAAGCTATGCGTTTTCATATTTGATGGGGCATTTTCCTCGTTTAACAGAGCTGGAGTGTCCTTGTCCTGTACATGTTCGCCTTTGTGACGAGGAGAGCAGGAACATGGGGTAGTCCTGACAAATACAATGACGTACAACAGATGACTGTCATTAACTTTAATTACTGTAGGGCCCAGAGTTTTTCCTCTGCATGTAACCTACCCGAGACAAACTCCAGGTCTTAGGAAAACCCCATGCCCTAGTTAGTATAGGCTATAATTATGGCCTAGAATATCCTGGTCAGGTCGAATGGCCAGGGAAAAACTCTGGGGCCCTAACTTTAATTCACAACACTACACCGGTATTGTCGCTGGTGGGGCTGAGGGTGGTCTGTGAATACCTAACAACCACCGTGGTGCACCCTGGGAACTGTGAGGGCGGTAAACCAAACATACCACCACATCGGCACCAGACGGTAAATGGGTATGTTCTTGCCCGGGAATTTTATCGCATCACGGCATGTGAAGAAAGCACGTATGGTGCAAAAGTGTTTATGTTTGGGAACAGGGGATAACGTAGAGGAGAGAGAGCGAGAGAGAGAGAAGCGGTGTTGTGCTCCTCTGCCGGGTCCAACGTCGGCCCATGATTCATTGCAAATGAAATGTCACCCTGGAAGGCTGTAATGTGGGGGCAGCCAGCTCCCCTGCTGCGTAATTGAATTTTACAGTCGTATAAACAACAGTCAGTGAGGAATGTGTGTGTGTGTTATTAATGACGTGTGTTTATGAGCGGAGGCCTCTGATGTGCCATCAGAGAGTGTAGAGGACCCAGGGGGACAGTAGCCGAAACACAGACGGGTTTGAAACGGCAGACGTGTCACCTACTCATTCAGTGACTGCACTGACGGTCACACACACACACAAACGGCCTTCACGTACTCATTCAGTGCCCCCATTTACACACAGCAGCCCTCCGTTCCCTTCCCACCTAAACACACACACCAGTGGAGGCTGCTGAGGGGAGGATGGCACATAGTAACGGCTGGAATGGAGCGGAGGGAATGGCATCAAACCCATGGAAACCATGTGGTGGATGTATTTGACGCCATTCCACTCACTCCGCTCCAGCCGTTACTAATGAACCCACCCTCCCCAATTAAGGTGCCACCAACCTCCTGTGAGACACACTGACTGAAACTATTATAACACACACACACACATTATGGTCGAGACGATGCAATGTTTTTCTGTGAAAATACGAAGCAGACAGAACTCTGTGGTCCTTTAAAAACCTGCTATATGTAAAATATTGTGAGCTATAGCTTGGAAAATAAATACATGTGACTCTGGTGTTGTTTGTTTCCAGGAGCCGATCGTGGACTATAGGAAACAGAGAGCTGAACATGCCCCCATTCACAGCGACGGGGCTGTGCGGAGCGGGTCGAGAGCTTCATGTCCCTGTGTCCACATCAAAGGATCTATCACGGTCCACACACACCAACACAGTTGTGAAGAGGGCACGACAATGCCTATTCCCCCTCATGAAGCTGAAAAGATTTGGCATGGACCCTTAGATGCTCAAAAGGTTCTACAGCTGCACCATTGAGAGCATCTTGACTGGCTGTGTCACCGCTTGTTATGGCAACTGCTTGGCATTCGACCGCAAGGCACTACAGAGGGTAGTGCATACGGCTCAGTACATCACTGGGGCTGAACTCCCTGCCATCCAGGATCTCTATACCAGGCGGTGTCAGGGGAAAGCCCTAAAAATTGTCCAAGTCTCCAGTCACCCAAGTCGTAGACTGTTCTCTAAGCTACTGCACGGCAAACGGTACCGGAGCGCTAAGTCTGGGACCAAAAGTCTCCTGAATAGCATCTACCCCCAAGACATAAGGCTGCTAAATAGTTAAATAGCCAACCAAATAGCAAGTCTATTATCTATCCAGTTGCCTAGTCTGTAAGAACCTACATTTCCTCATACTAGAGGTCGACCGATTAATTAGGGCCGGTTTCAAGTTTTCATAACAATCGGAAATCGGTATTTTTGGACGTTGATTTGGCCGATTATTTTTTATTTTTTCACCTTTATTTAACTTGGCAAATCAGTTAAGAACACATTCTTATTTTCAATGACGGCCTAGGAACGGTGGGTTAACTGCCTTGTTCAGGGGCAGAATGACAGATTTTTACCTTGTCAGCTCGGGGATTCAATCATGCAACCTTACGGTTAACTAGTCCAACGCTCTAACCACCTGCTTTACATTGCACTCCACGAGGAGCCTGCCTGTTACGCGAATGTAGTAAGAAGCCAAGGTAAGTTGCTAGCTAGCATTAAACTTATCTTATAAAAAACAATCAATCATACTCACTAGTTAAACTAGTAATATCATCAACCATGTGTAGTTATCTAGCCTGTCCTGCATTGCATATAATCGCTTAGGTACACGTTGCTCCAACCATAAACATCAATGCCTTTCTTAAAATCAATACACAAGTATACATTTTTAAACCTGCATATTTAGTTAATTAAAACTCATTTTTCAACCACTCCACAAATGTATTGTTAACAAACTATAGTTTTGGCAAGTCAGTTAAGACATCTAGTTTGTGGATGACACAAGTCATTTTTCCAACAATTGTTTACAGACAGATTATTTCACTTATAATTCACTGTATCACAATTCCAGTGGGTCAGAAGTTTACATACACTAAGTTGTGCCTTTAAACAGCTTGGAAATGGTGTCTTGACTTTAGAAACTTCTGATAGGCTAATTGACATAATTTGAGTCAATTGAAGGTGTACCTGTAAATGTATTTCAAGGCCTACCTTCAAAAACTCAGTGTCTCTTTGCTTGACATCATGGTGGAAAAGAAATCAAAAGAAATCCGCCAAGACCTAAAAAAAAAAAGTGTAGACCTCTACAAGTCTGGTTCATCCTTGGGAGCAATTTCCAAACGCCTGAAGGTACCACATTCTTCTGTACAAACAATAGTACGCAAGTATAAACACCATGGGACCACGCAGCCGTCATACCGCTCAGGAAGGAGACGCGTTCTGTCTCCTAGAGATGAACGTCCTTTGGTGCGAAAAGTTCAAATCAATCCCAGAACAGCAAAGGACCTTGTGAAGATGGAGGAAACAGGTACAAAAGTATCTATATCCACAGTAAAACGAGTCCTATATCGACATAACCTGAAAGGCCGCTCAGCAAGGAAGAAGCTGCTGCTCCAAAACCGCCATAAAAAAGCCAGACTACGGTTTGCAACTGCACGTGGGGACAAAGATCGTACTTTTTGGAGAAATGTCATCTGGTCTGATGAAACAAAAATAGAACTGTTTGGCCATAATGACCATTGTTATGTTTGAAGGAAAAAGGGGGAGGCTTGCAAGCTGAAGAACACTATCCCAACTGTGAAGCACGGGGGTGGCAGCATCATGTTATGGGGGTGCTTTGCTGCAGGAGGGACTGGTGCACTTCAAAATAGATGGCATCATGGGGAAAGAAAATGATGTGGATATATTTAGACGCAACATCAAGACATTAGTCAGGAAGTTAAAGTTTGGTCACAAATGGGTCTTCCAAATGGACAATGACCCCAAGCATACTTCCAAAGTTGTGAAAAAAATGGCTTAAGGACAACAAAGTCAAGGTATTGGAGTGGCCATCACAAAGCCCTGACCTCAATCCTATAGAAGAAGTGTGGGCAGAACTGAAAAAGCGTGTGTGAGCAAGGAGGCCTACAAACCTGACTCCGTTACACCAGCTCTGTCAGGAGGAATGGGCCATAATTCACCCAACTTATTGTGGGAAGCTTGTGGAAGGCTACCCAAAACCTTTGACCCAAGTTAAACAATTTAAAGGCAATGCTACAGAATACTATTTGAGTATGTAAACTTCTGGCCCCCCGGGAATGTGATGAAAGAAATGAAAGCTGAAATAAAGCATTCTCTACTATTATTCTGACATTTCACATTTTTAAAATAAAGTGGTGATCCTAACTGACCTAAAACAGGGAATTTTTACTAGGATTAAATGTCAGGAATTGTGAAAAACTGAGTTTAAATGTATTTGGCTATGGTATGTAATATATAGGAAGTTCTTTTTTTTCATATTTTTTTTTAAATTGTATTCTGCATTGTTGGGATTGGCCCGTAAATAAGAATTTCACTGTTAGTCTACACCTCTTGTTTACGAAACATGTGACAATTAAAATTAGATTTGATCATTAAGGGCTGTTTTCCTAAAGAAGTTAAATCCGCTTCGTGTTTTGATTTCTTTCCACGATACTAAGGAGTATCGTGATACTGGTATTTTCCTGGCCCGAATACGCACACACCACTTTACATCACATTGCCATTACAAGAACTGAATTATTCATAAACACACAACCATCTATACTCTGGACCCATATGAATGAGGCAATAACCATGGCCTATAATGAGCCAACAGCCGGCTCATATCCCATCACAGGTGGCATGTGAAGGGGAACTGTATCCCTCTAGGCAGCCCTGGGGACAGTCTTCCGACCCTAACTAACCGCTCCAGAGGACATCACCCCGTCCCCAGGTCCTTATAAACCACTCCTAAGGTCCCCACAAACCACAAATCCACCCTGGGGCTTTTTATCTCAAAGGGACTTCACCATCTGCATCTAAAGCTGGGATAGGCTGCCCAGTCCCCACAGGGAAGGCTGTTCCGGGATCAGTTTTATCCCCCAGGGTGTGTGTGTGTGTGTGTGTGTGTGTGTGTGTGTGTGTGTGTGTGTGTGTGTTAGAGAGCATTCAACACCTTTATCACCAGCTACAGCTCAGCAGTTTACCAGCCCAGCCCCGCGGCCTGTCTGTCAGTCCGGCTGCTGCCTCGTAAAACCACCGGGGATTTATACACCACGCTATAACACCGGCCAAATCAAAATGATGACACCAGGCGGAGAGAGAGGGGGCTGGTGTTTTAAAGCTGGATGAGCAGTGGTGTGTGTCTCTGTCTGTGAGTGCGGGAGGTAGGTCTGGGCGATATATCAAATTATTTAGATTAATTCAAATATATGTTTTAGCATGATGTTCCAAATGTCTATCGCAAGAATCAAGGTTTTAATGTTGTTTCGTTTTGATAGAGTTCTCTCTTTTTGGTCTTGTCTCATTTGCTCCTTCTGTGAAGACACCAAGCACCTCCCGCTGCCACTCACAACGACGACAAAAGACAAACTTCTTCCTGTATGAAAACATGCAGTTTAAACTCGATATTTGCATTTGAGGTTTGGTCCAACAGAACCAGTCATATGAACAGCGAAACGCTCAGCCATTATTTTACTGTAATACACGAGAACTTCCTCTTTGTAACGATACCCTTTTATCGTCTCATCTCCCAACATATAGAACAGAGCAGACCGTACTAAAACAAAAAAGTAGCAATGAACATGATTGTGGGAAATGAATGGTCAGTTAATGTCGCAGGCGGCATTGTGGGTCCACGTACCCGCTAGCAGCATTTTAGCCACAGACTCATGTGCTAGTTTTCTAGTAGTTGTTTTAAAAATATGTGCAATGAGCAAAAAAAATACATTTATAAAAATCTGGAATTGCCAACTATTTCTCATTCTGAGAAATAAGCATCCTCTTATCTAGGTAAACCACTTGATTTCAATCTTAAAAGTGAACAGGCTGTTGTTCAAACAGTTGGAGGCGGATAGGAGGCTGTGTTCATAACAGTTCTATCTTGTTAACAAGCAAATAGGTCCAAGTTGGCTAGACTTGAAATATAAAGTTTAGCTGGCTACTCACTCGCACGTGCATTTTCTATAATGTTTGCAAGTGGTGTATGGTTCTGGTTAAATTTGTTTACAATAAAAAAAATATATATATATGCATTTTCATAAAACAGACTTCAAAGCCAGATCAGTGATTATTACAAAAACAAAATCAGGTTAAACTATTTGGATAAAATAACTCAATTATTAGTGGGTCTTGTGGAAGGCTTATACACTGCTCAAAAAAATAAAGGGAACACTTAAACAACACAATGTAACTCCAAGTCAATCACACTTCTGTGAAATCAAACTGTCCACTTAGGAAGCAACACTGATTGACAATAAATGTCACATGCTGTTGTGCAAATGGATAGACAACAGGTGGAAATTATAGGCAATTAGCAAGACACCCCCAATAAAGGAGTGGTTCTGCAGGTGGGGATCACAGACCACTTCTCAGTTCCTATGCTTCCTGGCTGATGTTTTGGTCACTTTTGAATGCTGGCAGGGGCTTTCACTCTAGTGGTAGCATGAGACGGAGTCTACAACCCACACAAGTGGCTCAGGTAGTGCAGCTCATCCAGGATGGCACATCAATGCGACCTGTGGCAAGAAGGTTTGCTGTGTCTGTCAGCGTAGTGTCCAGAGCATGGAGGCGCTACCAGGAGACAGGCCAGTACATCAGGAGACGTGGAGGAGGCCGTAGGAGGGCAACAACCCAGCAGCAGGACCGCTACCTCCGCCTTTGTGCAAGGAGGAGCAGGAGAAGCACTGCCAGAGCCCTGCAAAATGACCTCCAGCAGGCCACAAATATGCATGTGTCTGCTCATACGGTCAGAAACAGACTCCATGAGGGTGGTATGAGGGCCCGACGTCCACAGGTGGGGGTTGTGCTTACAGCCCAACACCGTGCAGGACGTTTGGCATTTGCCAGAGAACACCAAGATTGGCAAATTCGTCACTGGCGCTCTGTGCTCTTCACAGATGAAAGCAGGTTCACACTGAACACGTGACAGAGTCTGGAGACGCTGTGGAGAACGTTCTGCTGCCTGCAACATCCTCCAGCATGACCGGTTTGGTGGTGGGTCAGTCATGGTGTGGGGTGGCATTTCTTTGGGGGGCTGCACAGCCCTCCATGTGCTCGCCAGAGGTAGCCTGACTGCCATTAGGTACCGAGATGAGATCCTCAGACCCCTTGTGAGACCATATGCTGGTGCGGTTGGCCCTGGGTTCCTCCTAATGCAAGACAATGCTAGACCTCATGTGGCTGGAGTGTGTCAGCAGTTCCTGCAAGAGGAAGGCATTGATGCTATGGACTGGCCCGCCCGTTCCCCAGACCTGAATCCAATTGAGCACATCTGGGACATCATGTCTCGCTCCATCCACCAACGCCACGTTGCACCACAGACTGTCCAGGAGTTGGCGGATGCTTTAGTCCAGGTCTGGGAGGCGATCCCTCAGGAGACCATCCGCCACCTCATCAGGAGCATTCCCAGGCGTTGTAGGGAGGTCAAACAGGCATGTGGAGGCCACATACACTACTGAGCCTCATTTTCACTCGTTTTAAGGACATTACATCAAAGTTGGATCAGCCTGTAGTGTGGTTTTCCACTTTAATTTTGAGTGCGACTCCAAATCCAGACCTCCATGGGTTGATAAATTGGATTTCCATTGATTATTTTTGTGTGATTTTGTTGTCAGCACATTCAACTATGTAAAGAAGAAAGTATTTAATAAGATTATTTCTTTCATTCAGATCTAGGATGTGTTGTTTAAGTGTTCCCTTTATTTTTTTGAGCAGTATATTTAGCCCAGGTACAATTTTACTTGCTGTGTATTGACCTTTAAAGCTTAAAAAAAGTATCAAGATATATATCGTGAATCGCCCATAAATTAGGAAAACAAAATAGAGCTATGATTTTTAGGCCATATTGCCCAGCCCTATGAAGGAGGGACTGTAAATGAAGGCATGAAGCCTGTCAGTGCGTACATGTGTTGGGACTGTAATGTCTAAAGTCATGTCTGTCATTAGGGGCGGCAGAACTTCTGTGCACACAATGCCATTTTGGGCAAAACTTCTTGGCAACAACATGGAGTTGCCCTTAAGTGGTGTAGTTACTACTCTGGTAACCATTGGTAACTACTCAGTCACACATGGGGCGGCAGTGTAGCCTAGTGGTTAGAGCGTTGGACTAGTAACAGAACGGTTGCTGGATCGAATCCCCGAGCTGACAAGGTACAAATCTGTCGTTCTGCCCCTGAACAAGGCAGTTAACCTGTTAGGGCTAGGGCGCAGTATTGACACGGCTGGATAAAAAACATACCCGATTTAATCTGGTTACCACTCCTACCCAGTAACTAGAATATGCATATACTTATTACATATGGATAGAAAACACCCTAAAGTTTCTAAAACTGTTTGAATGGTGTCTGTGAGTATAACAGAACTCAAATGGCAGGTCAAAACCTGAGAGATTCCTTTACAGGAAGTGGCCTGTCTGACCATTTCTTGAACTTCTTTTCCATCTCTATCTTTTACTAAGGATCTCTGCTCTAACGTGACACTTCCCACGTCTTCCATAGGCGCTCAGAGCCCGGGAAAAAACAGAATGTCGTCATTCCAGCCCCAGGCTGAAACACATTATCGCCTTTCTCAAGTGGCCGATCAAGGGACTCTGGGCTTATGCGCGTGACCCGACCGCCCCCGCCTTTGTGATTTTTTCCTCTGTTTGCCGAAAAGGAGATTCCCTGTCGGAATATTATCGCTTTTCTCCGAGAAAAATGGCGTAAAAATTTATTTTAAACAGCGGTTGACACGCTTCGAAGTACGGTAATGGAATATTTAGAATTTTATTGTCACGAATTGCGCCATGCGCGCGACACTTCTTTACCATTTCGGATAGTGTCTGGAACGCACGAACAAAACGCCGCTATTCGGATATAACGATGGATTATTTTGGACCAAACCAACATTTGTTATTGAAGTAGCAGACCTGGGAGTGCATTCTGACGAAGACAACAAAAGGTAATCAAACTTTTATAATAGTAAATATGATTATGGTGAGTGCTAAACTTGCCGGGTGTCTAAATAGCGAGCCCGTGATGCCTGGGCTATGTACTTAGAATATTGCAAAATGTGCTTTCACCAAAAAGCTATTTTAAAATCGGACATATCGAGTGCATAGAGGAGGTCTGTATCTATAATTCTTAAAATAATTGTTATGCTTTTTGTGAACGTTTATCGTGAGTAATTTAGTAAAATGTTAGCGAATTCCCCGGAAGTTTGCGGGGGTATGCTAGTTCTGAACGTCACATGCTAATGTAAAAAGCTGTTTTTTGATATAAATATGAACTTGATTGAACAAAACATGCATGTATTGTATAACATAATGTCCTAGGTGTGTCATCTGATGAAGATCATCAAAGGTGAGTGCTGCATTTAGCTGTCTTCTGGGTTTTGGTGACATTATATGCTGGCTTGAAAAATGGGTGTCTGATTATTTCTGGCTTGGTACTCTGCTGACATAATCTAATGTTTTGCTTTCGTTGTAAAGCCTTTTTTAAATCGGACAGTGTGGTTAGATTAACGAGAGTCTTGTCTTTAAATAGCTGTAAAATAGTCATATGTTTGAGAAATTGAAGTAATAGGATTTTTAAGGTTTTGAAAATCGCGCCACAGGCTGCAAGTGGCTGCAAGCGTCCCACCTAGCCCATAGAGGTTAACCCACTGTTCCTAGGCCGTCATTGTAAATAAGAATTTGTTCTTAACTGACTTGCCTAGTTAAATAAAGGTTAGATTAAAAATGTATGTTAAAAAAATCAGTGTAAGTATGTGTGGATTTAGAGTGGTAACAATGGCTAAGTGTACGTGAATGAATGTTTGACAGGCACAAGCTACTCTGGTTACATGTCTGGGAGTCCTTGTGTTTTTCAAAGTGAAATGACAAACCGAGTTCATCACTGGGTGTGTAGTGTGGGTGTGTGTCCCTGGCACAGCAGGAGCGACAGTGTGTGTCCGACTCTCCCCGCTGCCTATGACCTTCCCTCCGAGCAGGGTTCTCTCTTACACACACACCACCACCCCCCCCCCCCCCCCCCCCACCCATACTTCTACAGTAGTTCTCTATTTCTCTGAGGGACACTGGAGTTCCTTGATCTTGGGAGAGGAGTGTTGAGTTCATGAACACTCCATCCATCCGTCACCCAGCCAGGAACTAGTTCAAACACTGACATACAGAGAAGGACAAGAGGGGCCGAGCAACCCATTCCCAGCTCCACTGAGGCACACACCCGGTCCAATATGATGGATGATGAGTGGAAATAACTAATTGAACAGTAGATGTACACTAACGGATGACAGGTACTCGGTGTCAGCCTCCACAACAGTGAACAGAGATGAACAAAGAAAGAAAGGGTGTCATATATTTGCATGTGAGAGTGTGTCAGGATGTTCCCCATGCTCTGCTAAGCCATCGGAGAGAGAATGTGCATTTTAGCACGCACACACACACACACACACACACACACACACACACACACACACACACACACACACACACACACACACACACACACACACACACACACACACACACACACACACACACACACACACACACACACACACACACACACACAGCCCACCACACATACACTTGACTTACCTCATTCCCTCTCGAGGCTAGCTGAATCAGACTGTGTGTGAGACTAGACTAGGAGGCCAGGGGCTCTGAGCAGACATTGATAGTGTACACTCTGTAGAGACATTTAACACCCCCCCCCCCCCTCCTGGCTGTGTATGCCCCTCTAGCCCCCCGAGGGAGGTGACCTTCAGGGAACGGCTGCTGACTGGAGTCAACACCAGACACAGGGGGCAACAGGGGAAGGAGAGGGCAGGGGGTTAAAATGAGTGGTAGGGGGTTAAAATTAGTGGTAGTGGCAAAGAGAACAGGGGAAGACAGGAGAGGGAAAACAAAGTGATAGAGACGAGGGAAAGAGGCGGGGAGAACATAGAAGAGGAAAAGAGGAGCATGAGAAAGAGAGGAGGGTAAAAGAAAGAGAAAAGAGGAGAAAGACTTGAGCAGAGAGGGTTGCTCTAGCCTATCACATTGATAGTATAGCACCTAAGGTGTCCAGCATCTCCCTCTCCCTCATCTCTCTCTCAGTGTGACAGTGGACCCACATTAACCCTAGGGCTTGGCAGGAGCGCCATATACCACACTGCACTGGAAATGTCACTGATAACATTCCCTTCAGTGTGTCAATCACGTGTGTGTGTGTGTGTGTGTGTGTGTGTGTGTGTGTGTGTGTGTGTGTGTGTGTGTGTGTGTGTGTGTGTGTGTGTTGCGCGTGCGTGCGCGTGACAAAGAGACAGAAACAGATGGAGTGAGTTAAGGACAGATTGTGAATGTGAGTCAGAGTGTGAGAGGAAGCCAGAGTCTGTGCACGCACATGTGCCATTGTGTTTGTGCGTATGTGTGTAATATGCACGTGTGTATCTGTGCCATCTTTTTGTATGTGTGCGAGTTGTCCATCTCAGTGTGTGCATATGTGTGCGTGTACATAGGAGAGACGCAGGTGTCTGTGGAAATGTCATCCATTTTCTTTGGGGTGGGGTTGGGGGTGGGTGACAAATGACAACAAAATGAGGCGTCAGAGCAGTGCCAGGGCAAGCTGGCAGAGCAGCCTTCCTATTCAAGGGGGCTGGGAGAGAAAACCCACTGCAGGCTAGCAGAGCTGTGAATACAGAGACCCAGACGTAGTCTGGCAGCACACGCACAGATACATTACACACACACCCTACATTTAAATTCTTCCACTCTCTATTGGTGGTTAGTTAGAAGCAGGAGTGCCAGGTTAACACAACGGGATTGATATTACACAGACAGGCAGTTTGGATATAACTCCCATCTGATTCTAGACCAGTTTTAACCAACTGATATGGTTGCATCAGGACAGCTAAGGTGACCCTGGGTCAGTCAGTAGGCATCCTCAGCTCACCTCACTGCGGTGCGTGGAAGGGTTGTGTGTGGCGTGTTGGACCAACGGTTCTCATGACAACGTGCTCAAAGAGTCTAGCCCCTTTCTTCTCTACCTTTTTAATAACCCCATCATCTCCTCTTCCTCCCGGGTGAAGGAAGGCAAAGGAGGGTCTGTGCCAAGCCATTTCAAGGCCCTCGGTGTGTGTGTGTGTGTGCGCGCATGCGTGCGTGCATTAGCGGCGAGCCGTCTCGATGGCCTGGCTAAATAAATACATCAGATGCTTGAGAAAGAAGCGTGGGTTTGTCTCCCGCCAGAGCGTGAAATATTGAAACTGAGCGCAGAGAGACAGTGAACATTAGTGGGCGTGAGGTAAGGAGGGAGGGCTCCACCCGCCTCCGCTTTCCAACAGATGGGCGAGGGTGGCACCATGCCAGGGGAGGACCAGAGAGAGAAAGAGCGATGGGGTTGGGAAAAATGCGAGAGAAATGTTGCGAAAGAGATGGAGAGAGAGCAGAGAAAGTGCCCAAGAGAGCGAGAGAGGTAAAGCGAGGACAAGTAGGCGAGGGAGGGCCAGAGCTATAAAACATTCTTCCACTCTCCAGTGCCAGCCCACAACGGTGTCTCTGGCCTCCCAAAATGTACGCCCGTTAACCTGACTCACCCTGTCTCACTCTGCCTTACAGACCCTACAGGGGAGAGGCAAAAGAGAAGGAGTAAAGAGGGTGGGGCTAAGAGTGAAGAGCAAGTGGGACCAATGGAGAGGAAAAAGGGGATGTGAGAGAAGGACTAGGAGAGATGGGACAGGGAAGAGGAGATGGAGATACCCAAGAGGGAGGAGGTACAGTATGAGAGAGGGACTAGGAGAGATGGGACAGGGAAGAGAAGATAGAGATACCCAAAGGGGAGGATGCAGGAGGTAGAGTATGAGAGAGGGACTAGGAGAGATGGGACAGGGAAAAGGAGATAGAGATACCCAAAGGGGAGGATGCAGGAGGTAGAGTATGAGAGAGGACCAGGACAGAGTTGTTTGAGGAAGTCAGCAGTACAGTAGACATGAAGTGCGCACTCTTAGGGAGTACTCTAGGGAATGTGAGTGTGTAAGTGGATACGCCTCAAGCTGGACAGCAGAGTATATGAAACAGAGATAATGACAAGAGGAGCTGCTTCAGGCATTGTCTCTGTAATTATAGAGAAGTCAGTTACTGTACACCAGCTAGCCTTAATTAAAACAAGAAAACCACAAGCAAGCACACACAGACGAGCACGCAACCGCTAGCACACGCGCTAGCACAGACGAGCACGCAACCGCTAGCACACGCGCTAGCACACACGCGCACGCGCTAGCACACGCGCTAGCACACACGCGCACGCGCTAGCACACGGAGCACCACACTTTTGAGGTGAAATATGAATAATTGATGGCGTTTCAGAGCACCACACACATATGCACACACTCACGTGCCGTGGCAAACTACGTGGTGAGGGAGGGAGGACCTACAGTACGCAGTAAGCTTAGACAGGTGCCTTCCCTTCCCTGGAGACCAGGGCTGGATCTCTAACCGACCACTTTGAGCATTCAATCCCTCAATATGAGCATACACCAGTCATTGCAAACGCTAGTTGTCAAGTGATCGAGCGCTCCACTGTGCCCTTCAGAAGCCTCTTTATCGAGTGGGCATCCTATGCCGACTTGGCGCCCTTGGCAGCAACTTCTTCCCATGAATCTTAGCATGTTACCTAGGAACAACAATCATTACTATGTCACCCTCAAATATAGTCAGAATTAATCAAGAAATCCATAATTCATTTTGAAGTTTAATGTCGAGATCTTAGTCGCACGATTTGACATCTAGCTAAGGAGTTTAGTGTATTTCTGAAGTTTGATCATGTACACAAAAACCTGTCCTTGCTAGCTAAGCCTGAGCCAGTCACTTCATACGAAATGAAAGCTAGCCAACTAGCTAGTGCACCACTAAATGCAATGCGCCATCCATAAGCAAGCTAGCTAGCTACTGTAGTATCATTTTATCACAGTTTTAATGAAGCACCAAACAACCTGCTCTGTCAGTACAGCAGTACTGCTGCGCTGTGCATTTAGCTGACCCAACATTACGATGTGTGCTTTGGAAACACGCTGAAGTGCCGACTACCTGCTGGGAACATGTCTACAACTTCATCAGCAAGCTGTCAAACTATTGTAAATAAGTGACAAGTTATATGCTGTTTATCAGTGCAGTGCCCAACATCCTTAACTAGCGCTAGCAAACATTCCATCCCTGTGTTTTGTCAGTGAAATTAGCTACAACAAGCTAAAACCAGCTGATGAAATCACTGGCGACCAATATACTTGCACATATTTTATCTAGGAGTAGGGGTCACTGTCAATTGGAGTATACATCTGTGTTTTCCCCCCGGTCCCCAGTACCCGTCTTCCATAGCAAGTGAGCCATGCTACAAGACAGGTTGCAGAAGACAATGCTCGTGAATGGATTTAGAATTGTGACTAACCGGTTCGATCTTATGTAGCAACATTTTATTTTTTTTATTTTTTTGCATGGGATAAAAGTAAAGACTCAGAGCTAGAAATAGTATATCATACACTACAGTTAAGGAACCATGAGAAAGTAATTCTGCTTTGAAAGTTTGGTAAACCTACTGGAAAGCTCTTCTTTGTCTACACCCATTCAACATTGTTGACACCCTCTAAAGCCTTATCCCCACCCATCTCTTTAAGGATTCACATGAGGCCATGTACTAAACAACCAAATATTAAAACTAAAGGCTGGTTTATACTACGGGTTAGGGATGCAAATGCCAACATCGGTATCGGCCCGATGTCTAGTTTAACGCTGATGTTAAAAACCGAAGTCAAAGCTACCGTGCGTACTTATATAACGTAGGTACATGACATAATGACGCCACATAAAAGTTTGTGCTACACGGGCAACAAAGCATTCCTAACCCAACCCACAATGTCTGCTGTGTGGATCGAGCAGTCAACTCGAGCAGTTATTTGAAAGAGTAAGAAAATTTCAGCGAGACAACGCAAAGGCGAAATCCATTAAAGCCAAGATAATGGAATTCATTGCCCTTGACAATCAACTGTTCTCTGTCGTGGGTGATGTTAGCTTTCGCCGACTGGTCGAGCCCACTTGGTACACACTACCAAGTGGGCTATTTTTCAGATGTTGCCCTACCGGAGTTACACAGTAATAGCGTCACTGCTATTAGCTTCACGACATGCATACTATGGAATGCTGTTTGGGTCTTTGTGTCAAAAAAGATACTGTCAAAGCTGTACAAAAAAAGTCTGCAAACACCGGCCACGAACGTTGTGTTTACAATATCGCGTTGGTAATAAAGTATAATTTGCTCGACCGCAACTTCTGGGGTAGCTAGTGTAACAGTGTAGGTTCCGTCCCTCGCTTCGCCCCAACCTGGGCTCAAACCAGGGACCCTTGCACACATCAACAACTAACACCCCACGAAGCATCGTTACCCATCGCACCACAAAAGCCGCGGCCCTTGCAACGCAAGGGGAAACCCTACTTCAAGTCTCAGAGCGAGTGACATCACTGATTGAAATGCTATTAGCGCGCACCACCGCTAACTAACTAGCCATTTCACATCGGTTACACTCACCCCCCCTTTGACCTCCTTTTCCGCAGCAACCAATGATCCGGGTCACGGCACCAATGTAACAGTGTAGGTTCCGTCCCTCTCTTCGCCCCAACCCGGGCTCGAACCAGGGACCCTTGCACACGTCAACAACTGACACCCCACGAAGCATCGTTACCCATCGCACCACAAAAGCCGCGGCCCTTGCAACGCAAGGGGAAACCCTACTTCAAGTCTCAGAGCGAGTGACATCACTGATTGAAATGCTATTAGCGCGCACCACCGCTAACTAACTAGCAATTTCACATCGGTTACACTAGCTTTAGCTTGGTACCTAGCTAGCACCAATACAACCAGCCTGAAAACAATGACCAGTAGAAACTGCAGTCATTTTCATTATTCTTAGCAATGATTTAGGAATCCTTGTGAGTAAGTTGCCACTTGTCAGCGATTTCTGAAAAAAATACGTGCCCATTTTAAACGGCCTCCTACTCAAACTCAGAAGCTAGGATATGCATATAAATAGTAGATGTGGATAGAAAACACCCTAAAGTTTCTAAAACTGTTTGAATGGTGTCTGTGAGTATAACAGAACTCATATGGCAGTCAAAACCCCGAGACAGATCCTAACAGGAAGAGGAAATCTGATTTGCGGACTCAACTTCAGCACTTTGCCTATAAATCACACCGTGATTGAGCACTTCCTATGGCTTCCACTAGATGTCCCCAGTCTTTACAAAGTGGTTTGAGTCTTCTACAGTACAAACTGACCGAATGAGAGTCTGTGGAACGTGGTCATAGGGGGAGGGCCATTACCATTATGACGCGGACGCCCCTGGCTACCCTCCCCTTTCGAAACGTTTAGAAAGACAATGCAACCGTCCCCCTTGAATATTATTGAAGCTCTGGTTGAAAAAGGCCCTAAAGATTTATGTTATACAACGTTTGACATGTTTGAACGAACTTAAAATATTTTTTGGCACTTTCGTGAGGAGAAATCCCGCGCACTACGGTACATTTTGAGTAGCTTTCGGAACGCGCTAACAAGAAGAAGCTATTGGGACATAAATTAACTTTTTCGAACAAAACTACATTTGTTGTGGACCTGGGATTCCTGGAAGTGCCTTCTGATGGAGATAATCAAAGGTAAGGGAATATTTACAATAGTATACAAGAGTAGATTTGATATTCGATTGTTCCAAGATGGCGCTGACCTGTATCGCTAGCCTGAGTATAGCATCCCCTTTTATTGCAAAGTGTGATTTCCCAGTAAAGTTATTTTTAAATCTGGAAATGCGGGTGCTTTCACGAGATGTTAAACTATAATTCTTTGAATGACAATATTACATTTTAAAAATGTTTTCGAATAGTAATTTAGTAAATTGTAGTGCTGGTTCACCGGATGCATTTGAGGGAAAATAGTTTCTCAATGTCACGCGCCGATGTAAGATGCTGTTTTTATATATAAATATGAACTTTATCGAACAAAAGAATGCATGTATTGTGTAACATGATGTCCTAGGAGTGTCATCTGATGAAGATTGTCAAAGGTTAGTGCTGCATTTAGCTGTTTTTTGGTTATTTGTGATGCATGTGGTTGGTCGGAAAATGGCTATGTGGCTACTTTGACGATATACTCCTCTAACATAATCTAATGTTTTGCTTTTGCTGTAAAGCCTTTTTGAAATCGGACGACGTGGTTCGATTCAGGAGAGGTGTATCTATAAAACGATATAAAATAGTCCTATATTTGAGAAGAAAAAAAATATTAAATTTTGCTATGGTTCGGTTATGAATATGGCGATATGATTTTTCGCTGGATGTTGATCCCGCATGCGGGGACGAGCGCTTCAAGAGGTTTTAAGTCACATGAAAGTCCACATGTTCCAGAAGGCATTCCTGCCAAAAAACACATTTTGATAAAAATAAAAAATAAAAGTTTACCTTTAAATAGCTCGCCTAGTTTCCTGAAACTAGTCCCAATTTTGGAATATTGATAAGTGGCAGTTGGGACGTCGAGTGCACATCTTCTCAGTGCTCATTTTGGCCAAAACACTTGCAGACTCGAGTGATCACTATCAAACACAACAGCAAGTGGCTACTTGATAAAGGACTTAGGGGCCTAGTGTTAGGTTTGACATTCAGCCCAGCTTTACTGTTCAGCACATTACATTGCATCACTCCCTCCTTCTCCCTTACACACAACAACACAGACAAAGGAAACAAGGTGTGTGTGTGCGAGAGAGAGTGTGTGTGTGTGTGTGTGTGTGTGTGTGTGTGTGTGTGTGTACACGTGTCATGCCCTTCCCTCTCACACACAAAACCCCATCTTTCTTTCTCTCCTTCTACACGCACGGGCACACACACCTAATCACAGGAGGGCGTGCAGCAGCTCTAGCCAGTGTATCAGCTCTGCACTGCTCCACAGAACACGGTCTCTCTCTTTACACCCTATCAGTACCTCCTCAGGCCTCTACTCGATACTACTGAGCGGCGCACACACTAGGAAACGCAATTACTCCCAAATCTAAATAAGATACAGGACACACAAGAGAAAGTACTCAAATACACTGTCGAAAAACATTAAAATCAGTAAGCAAAAAAGCCTCTCATATAGAACGTCTATCTAGAAACACCTTTTGCCACTCCCTACCCCACACACACCGTATTGGGTGCGTAAAATTAAATACTAGAATAGGCTGCTGTGTGTGTGTGTGTGTGTGTGTGTGGGTGTGGGTGCGCTCACGCGTGTGTATGCAGATGCGTGTGGATTCCGAGCCTAATTCCTCAGTTTAGTGGAGCGTTATGGCTGATCAATAGTGCTTGTGCTGTATGGCCTGTGGGAGTGGGAGAGTGCTTGGGCACTGCTGGCCGTGCATATTCACACCATTAACACTGAATAGAGCAGTACTCCACTGGGGCTGCCACTGATGGGCAATGACAGGGCCAATCTCCCACTAGAGTCCCAATGAGGCTAGAGCGCTCTCTCTACCAATATGCTATCTGCCCTCTCTCTTGATCTGTCCCTCTCTCTTGCTATGCTATCTCTCTTTGTGTTTCTGTTAGCTGTTGGTCTCTCACATCCTCTATTACTCACTCAAAACTCCCTGTAAAACACAGTCACAAATAATGCATAACTTCCTGGAACATTAAGCTCACACATTTACAAGCACTCATACTGTATATTCTACCAGGATAGTCAAAGCAAGTCAGCCCTGAGGGACTCTTCTCATTAAAGCAGTAACACTTTATTCTCAGTGTCTCTCTCTCGCCCAGTCTCTCTCGCCCAGTCTCTCTCGCCCAGTCTCTCTCGCCCAGTCTCTCTCGCCCATTTTCAAAAAGACACAAGATGGGCTGCGAAAGCTGATGGCAGCCTGAACCACTGGCTGTGAGGATGAACCAGAATCTCTAGTCCTGCGTCAGAGCACTCACAGCGCCCACTGCCTTAACACTGGCACAAGGGTTTGTGTGGGTATATGTTAGTTGGCCATGAACTGCCCACGTGCCACATCCTTAACACAGCAATTCACTACAGTCATCAATATTACAAATGCTGTCTTGTTAAATACAATGACTACCTGAGGAGAGTGCCTGACTCATCCTATTCATAAAATCGTTTCACCCACTTCCCTTCACAATGTAAGAATGTTGTCTGCCTCAAACATGATTACAGGTTGTCGATGAAATGTCTCCAACAGCCAGACAGAACTGCTTGAGGTCAAAAAACAGAACATTTCTGCATGGTGATTACCACAAAAACGAAGTCCCCTGCCCCGCATTTGTTTCCACCCTCCATACATCCTTCACTCTTTTCTTCTCTCGTTCCCTCACTCACTATACATAACTCCTTCCTTCCATCCATCCTTCCTTCCATCCATACATCCCGCTTTTTTTTCTTACCTTCACAGCTGCTGTGACCCTCCTCGTAACCCGCTGAACAGCTGCACTTCCCAATGGGCACCAGCCACTCCCCCTCGGCGCTGCAGTGCATCCTGGGAGGGCTGTCCGTGTCCACCTCAGAGTTGTTGACGCAGGCTCCCCTGACTTCCACGAGTGTGGCGAACGCTGCCTCCGCAACCGTATCAGAAAACACAGCCAGGTTCTGCACCGTGGCCAGGCAGCGCTTGTAGTACACCCGCACCGCCACCAAGGCCACGCACGCCCCCACGTCCTGGAACGCCAAGTGGAACCCTTTCCGGTTCAGGTGTCCGATCTCCCGCACCTCCGTGTTGAGCTTCATCTTCCTCTCGCCCAGGTCGCCCTGCGTGAAGCTCTCGTCGGCGGCGATGGTGTCAATCTTGGTGTAGCGCTCCTCGCGGGTCACCCGGCCCAGGTCTTTGTCCGACTCCACGTAGAGCAGGTTGAAGGTCTCCTTGCAGGTGCCCGCCACGCCCGGGATGCTGTTGCAGTCGCGTAGCGTAAACTGCAGCTCCACGAAGATGCGCTGGCCGCCGCGCCGCGCCACCCAGCCCGTCTGCAGCCAGTTGTTCTGCAGCGCTGGCTCCATCACGTTACACACCTGGTAGGTCCTGATGGGCTTGTACTTCTCATCCACGCCACTGATCTCCTCCCACTGGGGAGATGGTGAGGAAAGGGATAAAGGGATGAAAGAGGAAGTGAGATATTTAGAGAGGGTGAGCGATAAAGGGGGATTGAGCAGCCAGAAAAAAGAAGAAAAAAAAAAGAGACCGACAGAGACAGACAAAGAAATATATATAGTTGAAGTCGTAAGTTAACATACACTTAGGTTGGAGTCATTAAAACTAGTTTTTCAACCACTCCACAAATTTCTTGTTAACAAACTATAGTTTTGGTAAGTCGGTTAGGACATCTACTTTATGCATGACACAAGTACGTTTTCCAACAATTGTTTACAGACAGATTATTTCACTTAGAATTCACTGCATCACAATTCCAGTGGGTCAGAAGTTTACATACACTAAGTTGACTGTGCCTTTAAACAGCTTGGAAAATTCCAGAAAATGATGTCATGGCTTTAGAAGCTTCTGATAGGGTAATTGACATCATTTGAGTCAATTGGAGGTGTACCTGTGGATGTATTTCAAGGCCTACCTTCAAACTCACTGCCTCTTTGCTTGACATCATGGGAAAAATCAAAAGAAATCAGCCAAGACATCAGAAAAAAATTGTAGACCTCCACAAGTCTGGTTCATCCTTGGGAGCAATTTCCAAACGCCTGAAGGTACCACGTTCATCTGTACAAACAATAGTATGCAAGTATAAACACCATGGGACCACGCAGCCGTCATACCTCTCAGGAAGGAGACGCGTTCTGTCTCCTAGAGATGAACGTACTTTGGTGCGAAAAGTGCAAATCAATCCCAGAACAACAGCAAAGGACCTTGTGAAGATGCTGGAGGAAACCGGTACTAAAGTATCTATATCCACAGTAAAACGAGTCCTATATCGACATAATCTGAAAGGCCACTCAGCAAGGAAGAAGCCACTGCTCCAAAACCGCCATAAAAAAGCCAGACTACATTTGCAACTGCACATGGGGACAAAGATCGTACTTTTTGGAGAAATGTCATCTGGTCTGATTAAACAAAAATAGAACTGTTTGGCCATAATGACCATCGTTATGTTAGGAGGAAAAAGGGCGAGGCTTGCAAGCCGAAGAACTCCATCCCAACCGTGACGCACGGGGGTGGCAGCATCATGTTGTGAGGGTGCTTTGCTGCAGGAGGGACTGGTGAACTTCACAAAATAGATGGCATCATGAGGAGGAAAATTATGTGGATATGTTGAAAGAACATCTCAAGACATCAGTCAGGAAGTTAAAGCTTGGTCGCAAATGGGTCTTCCAAATGGACAATGACCCCAAGCATACTTCCAAAGTTGTGGCAAAATGGCTTAAGGACAACAAAGTCAAGGTACTGGAGTGGCCATCACAAAGCCCTGACCTCAATCCTATAGAACATTTGTGGGCAGAACTTAAAAAGCGTGTGCAGGCAAGGAGGCCTACAAACCTGACTCAGTTACACCAGCTCTGTCAGGAGGAATGGGCCAAAATTCACCCAACTTATTGTGGGAAGCTTGTGGAAGGCTACCCAAAAGGTTTGACCCAAGTTAAACAATTTAAAGGCAATGCTACCAAATTCTAATTGAGTGTATGTAAACTCCTGACCCAGTGGGAATGTGATGAAAGAAATTATATACACACATATACATATATACACACACACACACACATACATACATACATACACACATACATACATACTGCTCAAAAAAATAAAGGGAACACTTAAACAACACATCCTAGATCTGAATGAAAGAAATAATCTTATTAAATACTTTTTTCTTTACATAGTTGAATGTGCTGACAACAAAATCACACAAAAAGAATCAATGGAAATCCAATTTATCAACCCATGGAGGTCTGGATTTGGAGTCGCACTCAAAATTAAAGTGGAAAACCACACTACAGGCTGATCCAACTTTGATGTAATGTCCTTAAAACGAGTGAAAATGAGGCTCAGTAGTGTATGTGGCCTCCACGTGCCTGTATGACCTCCCTACAACACCTGGGCATGCTCCTGATGAGGTGGCGGATGGTCTCCTGAGGGATCTCCTCCTAGACCTGGACTAAAGCATCCGCCAACTCCTGGACAGTCTGTGGTGCAACGTGGCGTTGGTGGATGGAGCGAGACATGATGTCCCCGATGTGCTCAATTGGATTCAGGTCTGGGGAACGGGCGGGCCAGTACATAGCATCAGTGCCTTCCTCTTGCAGGAACTGCTGACACACTCCAGCCACATGAGGTCTAGCATTGTCTTGCATTAGGAGGAACCCAGGGCCAACCGCACCAGCATATGGTCTCACAAGGGGTCTGAGGATCTCATCTCGGTACCTAATGGCAGTCAGGCTACCTCTGGCGAGCACATGGAGGGCTGTGCGGCCCCCCAAAGAAATGCCACCCCACACCCTGACTGACCCACCGCCAAACCGGTCATGCTAGAGGATGCTGCAGGCAGCAGAACGTTCTCCACGGCATCTCCAGACTTTGTCACGTCTGTCACGTGCTCAGTGTGAACCTGCTTTCATCTGTGAAGAGCACAGGGCGCCAGTGGCGAATTTGCCAATCTCGGTGTTCTCTGGCAAATGCCAAACATCCTGCATGGTGTTGGGCTGTAAGCACAACCCCCACCTGTGGACGTCGGGCCCTCATACCGCCCTCATAGAGTCTGTTTCTGACCGTTTGAGCAGACACATGCACATTTGTGGCCTGCTGGAGGTCATTTTGCAGGGCTCTGGCAGTGCTTCTCCAGCTCCTCCTTGCACAAAGGCGGAGGTAGCAGTCCTGCTGCTGGGTTATTGCCCTCCTACGGCCTCCTCCACATCTCCTGATGTACTGGCCTGTCTCCTGGTAGCGCCTCCATGCTCTGGACACTACGCTGACAGACACAGCAAACCTTCTTGCCACAGCTCGCATTGATGTGACATCCTGGATGAGCTGCACTACCTGAGCCACTTGTGTGGGTTGTAGACTCCGTCTCATGCTACCACTAGAGTGAAAGCACCGCCAGCATTCAAAAGTGACCAAAACATCAGCCAGGAAGCATAGGAACTGAGAAGTGGCCTGTGTTCCCCACCTGCAGAACCACTCCTTTATTGGGGGTGTCTTGCTAATTGCCTATAATTTCCACCTGTTGTCTATTCCATTTGCACAACAGCATGTGGAATTTATTGTCAATCAGTGTTGCTTCCTAAGTGGACAGTTTGATTTCACAGAAGTGTGATTTGACTTGAAGTTACATTGTGTTGTTTAAGTGTTCCCTTTATTTTTTTGAGCAGTGTATATACATACACACACATACACACACACACATACACATATATATATATATGGAAGTCCTAAAGTTGACCCACAACAAAATGGGAGTTGTTGTGGGTCAACTGTATGACATAATCCAGACAGAGGGTAACTATCATGTGTGGGTTTGTGCCTGCAGAGGCTGGCACTAGGGTTCTGTACTAGTGAAGTATGAGAAAGACTAAATGATCCTCCAGAGTGTGTGTTAATGTATCTCCACTCTCCACAGACAAAACCACACATGATATTGAGGAGTAAATGAGCCTCCAGTGTGTGTGTGTGTGTGTTGTGTGTGTGTGTGTGTGTGTGTGCCTCCCTCCCTCTCCCCACAACAGAGAGACAAGACAACAGAGAGAAAGACAAACTACAGTGGCAGGCCTCCACAGAGACTATAGAGCTGTAAGCAGCTCACAGCTGCCCACTGACACTATGGGGAGGGAAAATGCAAATGGCTGCCACGTCCAGAATTAACTGGGTAAATAAAGAACAGATTGCGGGAGACGTGCCCACATGGCCGTCATCATTTTGGACTGCAGGTAAAACTGACTCACCATGTGTGCTGAATGAGCAACGCTGCAGCTCTGCTAAACGCCCTAGTGGGACTGCATTAGCTAGCCAAACAACTGAACATGTTGAAATATATTATCAAAAAATGCCCTTCTGTATTGTGTAATGTTTAATTGACATCACAAGGGTCAGGACATGTTCCTGGTTAGGTCACAGGGTCACAAAAAACTCCTGGCTATGTATGAATTTAGGTTCTCATAGTAGGAGTGCTGATCTAGGATCAGTTTTGCCTTATAAATCACAAATGAATAAGAGGCGAGATGCTTTGGGAACATGCGCCTGTGCTGAAGGGCTAGGCTCCTCACACCACTTTACTTCCCACCATTTTGGGCACATTCACGGTTTCATCGGCACACACAAATACGTAGCCTGTGTATCACAGTGAGTTGTAGGAAACATAGGAAGCGTTCAATTAGTTTCGATAAAGAAATATGTTTAAGTCTGACTTTTACCAATTGACCAATGTAAGGATGGATATGGAGATGGCCTTTTATCATTGAAAAACCAGCCAATTTGGTAATGGTATGGTCCTGGGTGCTGCTAAGTCCATGGTGACACAGACTCAACATGATTCAGAATGTGTGTGTGTGTGTGTATGTGTGTGTGTGTGTGTGTGTGTGTGTGTGTGTGTGTGTGTGTGTGCACGCTGGCTTCAGTGGAACTGTATCCATCCATTGACTAAATCTAGCTTCCACAAGTTGATTTATAGCAGCAACATTGGATTGGGGTAGTTTATCTAAGCCTAGGTCTTGTGGTTTGGTGACAGACAACGAGTTACGAAAGACTGCTGCACTGCAATGACTTTAAAAGGTACGCTTCACATACTTCAGCAGTCTGGCTGAAGTATATGAATTGGACAAGTCCATTCATTTCCACTTCAAAAACTTGAAGCCCCATCGATTCATAAAAGAGCATGATAAATCATTCACAGTCTTATAGTTCAGTGACAAAACGTATGAGTGGAAGATAAATGATAGCCAGTGACTTCAAAAACCACTTCGTCTTCAGTGATTCTTAAAAACATTCCTCCACCGGCTATTATTTATCTTCCAGTCACTCATAAGTTAGCGTGTGGTTTTTACAAGCCAAATCGATAGCGGAGGGGACAATTTATGTGGCTGTGTGTGTCTCTGGCGGTGGGTGCAGTGACATCCTGTCCAGGATTAGGCCATCGATTAGCGTGAAGTGACGAGCTCTGCTCTGTTTGGTTCAGGGAGGGTGAGCGAGGGGAAGGAGGAGGAAGGTACAGGGGGCAGAGAGGTGGGGACAGCTGTCCACTCACAGTCCATTTGGGCAGAGTGCTCCATGGAACTATGCCCACTGAGGTCAGGGGACCTGCTCTCAGTTCGAGCTAGAAGCAAGCTGGACTACTCCGTGGCACAAAGGGAGTGTCGATAAGAGCCAGGCCATGTTGTGATAAATTGATGCGATAACGATAAACCGAATGTTAAGTTTAGAACATTAATGTGCACCACACTTGTCCTTTCAACTACTACTAGTTTGATGGTTGTAGCCATCAGTCGTCCCATTAACAATTACCAATATTAGCAAACTTATTTCATGCTAAAACTTCACATTTCTCTAGTATAAACTACTTATTGCAATGAACGGCATCAGCAAAATGCCTGCGGTAAGTATGCCTGCATTGGTATGGTTGGTGTCGATTATTTCTGGTTTATCGTCCCAGCTGAAGTGTAGATGTAGACAGACAGAGACAGACAGACAGACAGACACCCCTTTTCAGATATGCATGGGCACAAGCATTCAAAACATGCACACGCGCAAACTCACAGAAATACACACAAACATACACATTCAAAAGTATATAACAGGCTGGTACACTCACGCCATTGGAGGGGTACGACGTCCAACCGAGCTCTGCCTGAGTTTCTTTAGAGTTCAGCAGGACCACTGAAAGAAAGAACGGTAAAGAAAGAGGGGAGAATAGCATTAGGTTAGTCGAAGTCAAATGTCGTTTACATCTCGCCAGTCTGCATCAAACACCACACGTCATCTCATGGTCTCATCACATCAGACATTTCAGTCAGTAAGCAGACACTCGCATCCAGAGCTGACTTACAGATGCCCACCCCGTCACCGTGCATTTGTTGTTGCTCGACCAGAGACACCCAGCGTTCAGTCTGCATGGTCAATGCAGCGCATGAAACAAATGTTGATGACTTACGATGCCGTTTCCACTTTGCTTCTTAATATAAATCCACAAGCGTTCTATAAATTACACATTTAGTTTGTGTTTCTTACATCTGCACACAGCTAGTTTGTCTTTTCTTAGCAAGTTGTGGCTAAGTCGTGTTAGCCGCTAATGCTAATCGCTAGTTATCTGGCTAGCTAGCTAATAAATGTACTGAGTCAGAACAAACGTAGCTAGCTATACAGCCTGATACCAGTGATGATGTAGGCCTAAATCAATGTGTTGTTTGTGCAACAGTATATTTTAAATCAAAGAGGCATAGGCGAAACATGAATATGTTAGCTACATGAAGTAGCTAAGGGAAAACATTTAATACAGCCAAAGATTATAGGGTCCCCTAGGAAACACTAACCAACACTGGTTCCTACTCTGTCACAATAACTCCTCCCTGGCATTGTCATTTGTTGTCATGTCAAACAACACTGCATTCAAAGTGTCCACTATAACCTTCTAACTATAGAATTAGAACAATCTATATTTCTTGCCATGATTCCAACAGTTCGCATGATTCCAACTAAAATCGCAAGTCAAATCACAGTTGCAACATATGTTAAAAATAAGTTATAGATTGCCCATATTGTGCAGCCCTACGTGACAGTGTGGAAATGATCTCAGATGAGTGCAGGAAATGCAGAAATTGATCCAAATTCAGTTTATTTAAAAAACAATTGGGGGGGAGGGGGGGTTGGGTTGAAGTTTAATTGAACATTCTAAAACAATCAGAACGAGAGATGAGCATTGAAATCCCTAGGGTCACGCACTACTCATAAAGCAAATGGAGAACTTTTATAAAGAGGTAATAAGCCACTGTAGTTGAGATTTACTGGACATAACTTTAGAACATAAACCCACATACTAGCCATTAGAGGAAAATGAGGTGATTACATACTTGAATATCTGCACTTAAAGTAATAACACCCCACATTATATTTGGGGATTTGGCTAATCTCAACTATTTCCAGCTGATAAAACATATTTTCGTAAGTGCATTGACACCATCTGTTCAGGAATTAAGCTTGTAGGACAACATGTTTTTATCCTGTAACTTTAAAACGCAGCAGCTACTAGAAAACAAGCCAGGGCATTAAGGACACAAAGGATATTGAGAGTCTAGACTCCTTTCAGCACCATAGAAAGCAAACAGCTAGAGCGGTGGTTCAGCACCCTCGAGCAGGGCTGCCCAACACTCTTCCTGGAGATCTATTGTCCTGTAGGTTTTCAGTCCAACCCTAATTTAGCAGATCTGATTCAGCTAGTTAAGGTCTTGTTCAGCAGCTAATAAGTAGAATCAGGTGTGTTATATTAGGGTTGGACTCCAGGAAGAGGGTTGGGCAGCCCTGGCCCAACCCCCTGACCTTGGACAGCACATTCTCAGCCATGACAACCTACATACAGCAGAACTGCTCTTCAGGACCTTGGACAGCTCTTCTACAGTAGCCATCTAACATTTAGGCAGCCTGACTACTGCAACTTCAGTTTCTGTCCGATTTTTCAGAACCTTGGACAGTGCATCTACAATATTAATAATGGATGACACATAGCAACCTTGGTGCATACAAGCCTTTTCACTGATACTTTAGAACATTGGACAGCAGCGCTTCCATAAAAACCCACTGATATTTAGCAACCTTTGATGGGGGTGCTTGCATAATGTGCCATGTCAGCACCTTGGACAGTGCTTAAAAAGTTTGAAAGTACCTCGCATCCTTGGAGAGATCTCTTTTTTCAAACTGGTATTGTTCTCCCCTTTTACACAACAGAGAGTCCTGGGCCTGGCTGTGCGTCACTGATAACAGACAGCCTTTTAGAGCAGCATTAGAAAAGAGAGAAAGGGGGACAGAGAGAGAGAGGGAGAGAAAGCGTGAAAGAAAGAGTAAAGGGATCAGAATGACAATTGCCAGAGAGAATGAGAGAGAGACTAAATAAAGAGAGCAAAGACATCTGAAAGCATCAGTCAGTCAGTAGTGCGTACAGAAAGTCCGTGCTCTGATCATAATAACTAATAGGAATAATCACACCCTAGTTAGACGTACTATTGGGCCTTTAGAGGAGGCGCGAGAGAGAGAACACCATGCTTCTCTTTGTGGCTAATGACTAATGTAATGGCCGTGACCAATATCAACAGCTAAACACAGATTTCCAGGGGGGGGGGGTCATTTTATAAATAATTGCCTATCGTTTAGTTTAGAACAATGTGGATATTCGAGTCAAGCCATGAATCTTAATTTTGTGGTTTCAATCCAATGAGGCTGCCTAGTGTCCTTCAAAGAGGATATGATGAAAGTGAACCAGTCAACGCAGACGGTTATGATAGGAGAACGCATTACACAACATCAGGCCACCTGTACAACATCATTTGATCAGAGGATTTATGACATCGTATGAAACCCTCTTTGGAAACAGTGAAAAATACTGCTAATCTACCTTTGATGTCAATTTGACTAAGCAGCAAAGCAAGGAACATACGGTCGTTAACCTAACTTTCTATTCTACACTGTCGATTTCAAAGAGGGCAGTGACGTCTATGACTTTGACAGAAGTCCTTTGTTGAAGCCCCATATTTCTCAGCTACAGAGCGAAGGGGAATTGTCCTCTCCTCCAGCAGCAGCAGTGATGAGCCAGGCAGCCCTGGCATTCAATAGAAGGGCATTTAGTGCTAAACACACAAATGAACTGGAGAGAGTCCTTGTTCCATCTAACTACTAAGTGCCGCTCTCGCTCTCTTCATCCTGAAAGGCACTTGTGCCTCATTCTATCGTTTAAATTGAGTTATTTGGCCTTGCTGACACTGAATTCATATCCCTACGTTACTAACTGGTGAAGACAAAGGGATGGAGGGAGGGAAAAGAGGGAAGACAGACAGCTGTATGGAGGGATTATACTAATAGGCCATTGTTCAATGAATACTCTGAAGGCAAATTTTATCCTACAATGGTTCCTATTGCATGCGGGGGCAGTACTGTTAGCATGGCAGTATGAGCGTATGTAAAAGGGTGAACTTGTTTCTTTGTGTTGCCGTTTACTAAGCGATAGTGTGTGTGTGTGTGTGTGTGTGTGTGTGTGTGTGTGTGTGGCTCGCTTTTCAACTACATTTCTATACAGACGTGAGAGCCAAAGACTGAAGAGCGTACGACAGCATGTTTTATCTGAAAGGAGTGAGAGCAGCAGCAACGAAGTAGACTAAGCTGGTGCCAGTGCTAGTCTCCTTACACACACATATATATACAAATAATAATTCCCCTCCCGAGTCACAGTGAAAGGGAGAATTATGAAATGAGCCCCATAAAGTTCAATAGAGAGGATTATCTACGTTGTTCCAGTGTCCACCCTGCAACCCCCGAGCAACTTATCAGGCTACAGTCAGACCAACAGGTCTGGGGCTCAGCGAGAGAGGAGACTGGGATAGGCAGGCCACTGACCCAGGGGGAGAGCTATTGTCCACACATTATCCCTCTAATAGGACAACACTAAGAGGGAGAGGGGGGAGATGGAGGGAATGGGAGGAGGGCGGAGAGGGAGAGGGGAGATATACAGCTACATGAGAGCAGACACAAACAGATGAGTGTAAAATACACACACAGGACTTTTCTACCATTGGGCGTGCTGCCAAATCCAAACAGTGTAAATTATTTTAGCGGTACTGGTTTTGTTATTATGTTAGAGCAAAAGAACGCAGCATTAGCCATGAGCAAAAGAACGCAGCATTAGCCATGAGCAAAAGAACGCAGCATTAGCCATGAGCAAAATAACGCAGCATTAGCCATGAGCAAAATAACGCAGCATTAGCCATGAGCAAAATAACGCAGCATTAGCCATGAGCAAAATAACGCAGCATTAGCCATGAGCAAAATAACGCAGCATTAGCCATGAGCAAAAGAACGCAGCATTAGCCATGAGCAAAAGAACGCAGCATTAGCCATGAGCAAAAGAACGCAGCATTAGCCATGAGCAAACGAACACAGCATTAGCCATGAGCAAAAGAACACAGCATTAGCCATGAGCAAAAGAACACAGCATTAGCCATGAGCAAAAGAACACAGCATTAGCCATGAGCAAAAGAACACAGCATTAGCCATGAGCAAAAGAACACAGCATTAGCCATGGTAAAATGCTTATAATTGCAGGAATTTAAAAACTGCAAAAATGTCTCAGCTCCATGGAGAATTTTTTTTGAATTGCAGGAAATCTGCTTAAAAATGCAAACAATGTCTCTACGCCGTCAAGATGGGGGCCTCTAAAATGTTCTAAAATTAAGCCACACCGACGGGCAGACCGTTGGAACACATAAGCCCCTTTTTGATAAAAAAATTAACTTAAAAAAATGCACACACAACTATGGGCAACAGTTGGTCCCCTCCGGAGTGTCAGTACAGGTTCCAGAACAGACCCTGGCTCTGCCTTTTACAGCATCATTAAACTTTCAGCTCCAATATTGGGGTCTAAGGAGCACTGCCTTTTCTCTATGACGCTCCTCCCTCCCCCACCCCCCAGCCACACACCTCAGTGTGTTAACTATAAAATGAGAGAAACCACTACGTGGCCAGAAGGCTTTGTCATGGCAACACACTTGAGTTCCACCGGGTTGCTGCTAGGTTAATTGAGTCCCATCTCTTTTTCTTTTTCCTCATTCATTTCAACTCACGAGTCTCAGACCGTCTCTCCATCCTTCTCCCTCGCCCCCCTTTCTCTCTGGACTGTTTTCCACATGACAGTATATGACAGGTGGTTGGGTGGCTGGCAGCAGCCGCGAATGTGAATGACCAACCTGTTCAGAGGCACTGTCTGTGGCTAGGAGAGGAACCCACCACCCTGTCAGAGAGAGAATAGAGAGAGTATCACAGCCTTACCTTACAGCTCTGAATGCAGTCCTGGACCTGTATTCCCAAAATGTCTCCAAGTAGGATCTAGGATCAGCCCCACCCTGTCCATATAATCACATTCATTATGATCTAAAAGGTGAGTAACTGATCCTGAATCAGCATGCCAACTAAGAAGTGTTAAGAATACAGACCTGCTCTTATGCTGTCACCTGAAGACTGTGGGAAAAGGCAGCAAATGTCTAAGCAGAAATAGCCTCTTTTCGCTTTTTGAAAGACAGATGCTTTTTTTTTTCTTTGGGAGGGGAATTCTTAAAGGGGAGTAATTGAGTGTCTGGAGGTGATGCAGTCAGGGAAGCCAGGTTTAATTTCTGGGATAACCTCTAGGAGGCAGCCTGCCAGGTATCTATGGATGGACTTCACTGGTGGTTCATTATAAACCAGAGCTGTGCCCCTGTGCCCACAACTAATATGGGGGGGGGGGGGGGGGGGGGGCACTAAGGTGGCAACTTCGGTAGAATGCAGAGGCGGAAATAGACAGCCTAAATCATAAACTGTGCTGTTGGAGACTATGGGGAGTCCAGCATGGTCCCTGTCTAACATAAACGGAGTTTAAAATGGCCGTTACAGATTAAAATGTCCAATAGATGTACTTTTCCCACAGAGTTAGTAGGCGAGAGATCCAGGCAGAGATGTATTCGGTCTAGTGTAGTAATAGCCTGGCTTCAGAGGGAGGACAGGGAGTCCCAGAGGGGAGGGATGCCTCTGGCTCTGGCTAGGCGCTCTGAGGAACTGGATGTGCTTACATAACCGCGAGAGAAAGAGAGGAGAGAAGAGAGAGAAAGAGAGGAGAGAAGAGAGAGAAAGAGAGAAGAACGAGAGGAGAGAAGAACGAGAACGAGAACGAGAGGAGAAGAACGAGAACGAGAACGAGAGGAGAAGAACGAGAACGAGAACGAGAAAGAGAAAAAGGGAGAGAACAAGAAAAAGGAGAGAACAAGAAAAAGGGAGAGAGAAAGAGTGAGAGAGAAAGAGTGAGAGAGAGCAGAACTTTGAGTGCTACCGGGGTAATGGCTAGACATGGGAGAAAGAAAGTGCAGAGGCGAAGGTTAACCTATAAAATACTGCATATTTGATGCATTGTATGCGTATGAGGAGAGATGCATTCTGACATGTCTGTAGTGCAGAGGGCACGGATGCATACAACCGCAGCACATTTCGGCCCACATGTGGGGCGGTGCCCATAAGAACCCATGTGCAAACAGTTGTGCAAGCGTAATTCCTCCCCCCAAATAAAACAAATGTGTATGAAAACGAGTCGTCTCTCGTTGAAAGACCACGAAGACCGTCATCATAATACACGCACAAAACTGTTAGGAACTGTTTCAGCTGGGAAACAAGCGGACGCCTTCAGGCTCCCTTGTCGCAGTGCCAACCGGGAGACTTAACCTTTTTGTTCTGGGTGTTCCGTTTGTTGTTCGCAACAACGTAGCGTTGCGGTGCGTGTTAGGGGCAGCTTTTTCTGGATGAGAGGACCCGATAACCCTTTCAGATGACTGCTGCATTATTGAGGCTGTATCGCTGGTGTGGTGCCTTCCATTTCCATACAGGCCCAGCCGAGCAGAATGATGCATTATTTAACCGGACGGAGAGGCAGCATGTTCCGATGCTATTGGAGGAGGAGAGGAGAACGCAGAGAGAGAGAGAGGCAGAGAGAGAGAGAGGCAGAGAGAGAGAGAGAGGCAGAGAGAGAGGCAGAGAGAGAGGCAGAGAGAGAGAGAGAGAGAGAGAGAGAGAGAGAGAGAGAGAGCTTTTAGGGTCGGTAGTGTGTGACACCCGCACTCTCTTAATCACTTTTTTCCCTCTCATTTTCATGCTCACCTTTGTACCCTCGCTCACCCTCACTGCGTCTCGCCTTCGCCCCCTTGCCGTTTCGCCTTTCCCTCTACCCCAGTCCCTAGTTCTCTATTCTTCCTCTTGCTAACCCCCCCGCTTCGATCGCCCTCCCTCACTAACACTCTCCCCCATTTTCCTCCCCTGTAACTTTCTCCTCTCCCTTATTAATGATGAGTCAAGAGTGCAGAATTGTTACATAAGTGAAACCAGCTCCAAGCTTTGTGCTGACTTTGTTTTCCATCTCAAGAATCCACTTTAGATTAAATTAGACTGTCTCTACCCCCCCCATTCACTGACCGCTGACTGAATAGCACCTGCTGCCCTGCTCAAGTCAAGGTTCAGACAGACGGACGGACAGACAGGACAGAATTCCAATAAAAAGCTTCGTACAACTTTTTCCTGCAGCAATTCTGCACCTGAGATACAATCCAACCACAATCCATTGGGATACAATCCACCCACCCAGCCTACATATTAAACTAATCCAAAACGCTCATATTACTCACACACACACTTTTATTTCATTATTCTCTCAGAGCAGCCTACACGGACAGTAGAAGCGGACCGCTGCTGCATGTGCTGCCATGATGTGCTGTACCAACAACACAACCAGCAGGTTGGTCTGCTCTGCTCAAAAGGAAACAAAGGCACCAGCCAATACAGAGCTTCCCATTACAACCCATAGAGGGAGAGAGGGTCAGGATAGAGGGTGGGAGGGAGGTGGAGAGACGAGAGAGAGAGGGGGTCAGGATAGAGGATGGGAGGGAGGTGGAGAGACGAGAGAGAGAGGGTCAGGATAGAGGATGGGAGGGAGGTGGAGAGGAGAGAGAGGGTCAGGATAGAGGATGGGAGGGAGGTGGAGAGACGAGAGAGAGAGGGTCAGAATAGAGGATGGGAGGGAGGTGGAGAGGAGAGAAGGTCAGGATAGAGGATGGG
The DNA here is from genome assembly GCF_965601325.2 of Salmo salar. Taxonomy (NCBI): domain Eukaryota; kingdom Metazoa; phylum Chordata; class Actinopteri; order Salmoniformes; family Salmonidae; genus Salmo; species Salmo salar. The sequence continues at coordinate 9,161,114 of NC_138317.1, read as the reverse complement.
AGGGAGGTGGAGAGGAGAGAGGGTCAGAATAGAGGGTGGGAGGGAGGAGGAGAAGGATATGTGGAAAAGAGGTACAGGAAGAACAAATGGGTGGATGTGAGGGAGGTGGGGAGAGGATGAGGTGGGAGGAGACAGAGGGAGTCCGAACGAACGAAACAAAAGGAATACACCGAGGAGCAAAGGCAAACTATGTCCACAAATGGATTGGGAAAAGCCGGCCGGGCCCTGGACTTACATCAACATCTTCTTCTTCTCCTCCTCCTCCTCTCTATCACAGGTCATGTCATCTCCTGTCTACAGAGGGGAGAGGGGGGAGGGCGTGGCCAGGCATGATCGGACGCATTGATCTTCATTCCATTGATGAACGATGGCAAGGGGGACGAACGCCAATAGGAAGTGCGGAGGCGTGCGGCGAGGGAGTCATCAGTCAATACGCAGCACCGCGACCAGCCAGGTCAATAGGGCTGACAGCCAATCAGTCAATAGGAAACATAACTAGCCCCATTGTAGAAAGACAGCTGGGTGAGTCGATAGGCTAGAAAAACCATCTGTCTGCGTTAAAACAAGTCTGTGTAAATGTAGTGAAGGACAATGACGGGAGCAGGGCTCTAAATACACTACAACACACACAAGTCTGATGCTCGGCTCCAGAGACAGAACAAATCAGATGAGCTCAGCAGTGTAATGGGTAGACGCAGAGGGTGAGTGTGTGTGTGCGTAGGCGCATGTGTGTAGTCTCAGAACCCCTCAACACCCCGGGCGCTGTTGGCCAGATGGACGTATTCACCCCTCCGTCACAGGAGACTCCACTGATCAGCCATGCAGGTGGACTGACTCAACGAGATCAGAGTGGAGCCTCATCAGCACAAACGATCCAGGAGAATAAAGACTGGAGCCAGTCCCTCCAGGACAGGACTGTATTCATTCCACAACGACAACATGGAAAAGGGAAGGCCCGGGGAAAAAGGGTGTCCAAAGACCAAGAAGAATCACCACAACACACCAACCGTAGATGCCTACCACTCAAACAACTGCACGGAAAATACACACAAGGAGTCGAGGCAATAAATAAATCATTTGAGTGATTCAATTTCCGGTTGGGTTGGAACCTCAAACAGCACGTCAGTAATTAATGGAATCAAAGCGCTTGTCTAATGAGAGATAAAGCACTCTACCACCGACTGAGGACTCTCTGCCGCCCTCCAGGCAAACAAGCCGACACACACACACACACACACACACACAATCCCCAGGGAGGCACCAAGTTTTCACACCATTGACTGTCAACACCCACAAATCCTGGTTGTGCGGATAGTCTCATTTCATTTCTCCGTCAATTGTTAATTTGCTTATCTGGGGCCAGATAATGGAACGATATTAATTTCAGTAATATTGCTCAAAATAGCTAATTTCTCCTACTTATGCAAAGGTCTCAAAATGTATGCCTGCATTACTAATCATTACTAAGTGTCTGCTAAATTGCATAAATATTCGATTCTCAGGTACTTTTGTACAACTTTTTAGCCAGTAGTTCTGAAAGTAGTGCTCACGAGCCAAAAGTGGACCCCCTGAAAAAGGCTTAATAAGGCACAAAATGTGCAGATACGTGTACCAGGTTATTGCTCCCTCTCTCACGCTGCAGTGCGTGTGATCCACTCATTCTGCTCATAGATTACACATGCAGCTACACGCTGACACACATCCATCCCCAAGTGGGAGGTTTCAAGAAAACACGTAGTATTCGCCAAAGTTCTGGAGCATGTCTTGAAGGCTGGTTCAAGGGAAGGCTCCAATAGCTCAGTTGGTTGGTGTGTGGTGCTGGTAACTCCAAGGTTGTGGGTTTATTCCCACACGGACCACAAATACTATACTGACTAGCCTCCGCTTTCATAGTAAGAGGCTTTAGATCAAATTAACTGCCAAATGACCACAATAACACCTTCCATGGAGTCAGTGGCACGCGAATAGTCACTCTCACACACTCCTACTTGCCACTTGTGAAATGACTGCGCACCCTAGAGACTCACATTAACACAACGGCTCAGATGACAGCAACGAGTAGATTCTGTTCCCTCCGAGTCCACCACATTCATGTACAAAACTGTCATAGCTACTCCAGATGGCCTGGATAATTATAGTCATGTCGACATGCTTGTTTTCTGATCACTTATACAGTAGATTTCCATACGAGGAACGGAACGGCGGAATGAGACTGAAATATCATTGCTGCCATTCTGTTCGACATATATACGAGCCAAGTCAACAGACAGTACAAGACATGTGACTATGTACTTGGCTATGCCTAGGGAGCCATTTCCCGCCCCCGCGTTGTGGTATATTTCTATAGAACTGTACATTCAACCTGTCGTTATATTCCTATAAGACAAACAGAATGGCCCAAGTATTTTACCTTCCTATGGCTCCTATGTGTTCTTTACCACATCACCTCGCCACTATATGTAAATGAACTTCCTCTATAGGTCATAAGGTCAGTCCCAACAGCATAATAGTTTCAAGGGCACCGGTTGACTTCCTGGCCCCGTAGGGGTTAAGGGTCAGGTGTGGCTTCCCTCCAATGCCCTCCTGACAACTCCTATTGACCCGTCGTTATCCAGGGGTCAGAGGTCAACCACCCCCGAGGGGCTCTACCGTCGACCAAAATCGACAACATAGGAACCAAATGAGAACAACTGAAAGGGACGTAGGGGCTTTAGTAACGCATGTATGCGTCTCACTGGTAATGCACGCGCCTCATACATAGAACGCAGCTCGTTGATTAACATATATAGCACCAGCTTGTTTTCAGCATAGCAGAGGACGCCATGGTCCTCTGCCTAAAGGCTCTTACGCCAATCTCCATCCCTGAGCCAAATGGAATGAATGGGTCATTTGAGTATGCCTCTTATGTAGGCACCTATTACAGTATACATGGATATGAGAGAGTGGCTAAGACCAGGCCAGGCCTGCTAGGTGGCTGTGTGTGTGTGTGTGTGTGTGTGTGTGTGTGTGTGTGTGTGTGTGTGTGTGTGTGTGTGTGTCTGGCATCAGACACATTGCCAGTCAATGGCGCTTTCAAAAATGTCAACCATGTCATTTAGAGCCAATTACCTAGGCCCGGGGAGAGAGAGACCACAATGAGGACGGATGAGTCGACATTCTATTTCTAGGCTTTAATACAGCCCTCTGATGTTGCGGTCTGAATGAGGAGGGAGGGGCTCTTGTACAATCACAGCAGGCTAAACCCTGGCTCCTTTCCAGATCTTTCTATCAGATGCAGACGAATGGAGCTGGAAATAAACGTTGTAGATTCTAAAACGTTCCAACGCGGTAAAAAAAGAAAAAAGGCCTGACCCAAAGTCCTGTGGCTTTAGTCAGTAGAGGATGGCACTTACAAAGCCAAGGGTTGTGGGTTTGTTTCCAGCTGGGGACACCCATACAAAGAAATGGAGCCAATTTGATGGGACTGAGCATAAATGTGAACAAGTATGCGTGAAAGAAGTATAAAAGCAATACCACCTATGCATCAGCCAACGTCACGACCGATTTGTCACACAGCGAAACAAATCCATTTCATGCAGAGCAGTTTTCGCCTCAACCTACATATGGATATATACGGTGATAGTACAATAGATATTGATACCGTAGAAGGTAAACTCAATAAAGATGGATTGTGAGGCGGCTTCACTCTAACCCAGGCATTCATCTATGACACGTTGGTTTGTTCTGAAGGCCCTTCATCTGCCAGAATGATCTTATGGTCATGAAAATCTGCTGGGTATATCAGAGAGAATAGGAGAGGGTAGGGAGGGAGGGAAGGTCAGCGACAACAGCGGCATCAGAGCTCATTCTGTTGCAATATGGCATCACTAAAGAAATATGTGCATATTAAAATCCCCTGGCAGCCACGGAAAATAAAGGGGACAGATCGAGAGATAGGGGGGATGAGATGGAAAGAGAAAGAGAGGGAGCGAGCGATATGCCAGGAGGAGAGGAAGAGAGAGACCAAGCGAGAAAGAGAGGGGGCTGGAGAGAGGGACCAGGAGAGAAAGAGGCCGCATCGCCACATACTGTGGAAACAGGCAGATTGGAATGCAAGGCTTGCCTCAGAGAACCTCTATAAATACAGAAGAGGGGAAAACAGGAGGCAATTTCAGACGACACCAAACACACGCATGATTGAGAGAGAATTAAAATGCAAATACAACACTTCCATTTTTCCCCAGATTTCAGCCTGCAGATAATGGTACCTGTTTCCTTGTTGTTGTAAAGTGGAGGCGTGTGTGTGCACGCGAGGGTGTGTGCTTGCTGCCTCACACACACACGGTTGACATGAAGCAAAACAAGAAAGAATGCGACGGGGGTTGCTGTAGACAGATGAGAGTACAGTAGACTTCTAGGCTGGATTCCAATCCAAATCTCCCCTGGCTGCTACAACTTCCTCCCAGATCTGCAAGATCAGGATGCTTCAAGCTATAAGGCAATGTTTGAGGGCAGTGGGAGAAGTACTGGAACTCAGCCTGAACTTTAACTAAGCACTACGTCTCAGCTTGTGTTGGACGAAACGGCCCTGTTGGTTTATTGTGCTGAAGTGTTTCCTGCGGAGGGAGGTGTGTTGACAAGAGGAATCATGTTCTGTGTTCAGCCCAGCGGAGGACACGTTTCAGAGCACACGGGGCACTCTTCTGTGGCTGAGTGAGAGAGAGAGAGAGAGAGAGAGCGAGAGACTAAAACAGTTCTCTAGTCATTCAGAGCGCGGGGCTCTGACCAACGAGGAGAGGTGGAGACACATGGACTTGTTAACATATTCACTATCAACTTTTAACCACTTTCGTTATGCTTATTGTTTTAAACGTTTGGACATTTTTCCTTCTCCCTGGCAGTTGTAGTGTAACAACGGCAGGTAGCCTAGTGGTTAGAGCATTGGGACAGTAACCGAAAGGTTGCTAGATCGAATCCCTGAGCTGACAAGGAAAAAATCTGTCGTTCTGCCCCGAACAAGGCAGTTAACCCACTGTTCCTAGGCCGTCATTGAAAATAATAATGTGTTCTTAACTGACTTGCCTAGTTAAATAAAGGTTAAATAAAAAATAAACAGAGAGAGAAAGGGGGAGCCAGAGGGGGTCTGAGGTAATGAATGGATGGTACTCAGAGTGCTGGTGTGTGCGTGTTGTGTTCCTCCTCTGCAGTCCCATGAAGCCACACTAAACACTGATCATTCAAAAACACGGCTGCATTAGCATCACAGGCTGCTGGATCAGAAAACCTGGGGCTACTGAACGTCTCCACTCTGGAGCATTTACCACAGAGTGGGGATACAAACATGATGTGCAGCCTACTTTACGCTCTCTCTCTCCACTCTGAAGCCTGCCAACCTGGCAGGATGTTAATGGCTCCTCTCAGAGTGTGTTGTCTGTCATTGTGTATGGGGTGGAAGAGTGGGCTTAGTTAATGTTGAATTACCACTCCACTGTCTTTGTGGCAGGCTAATGGGCTGTGGCTCTGAAGGTCAACTCAAGGAGACACCAACTTGAGACAAAATAACTCCAATGGGGGGAAAATGATTCACTAGGCAGAAGAGGTGTGCGTGGGTGTTAAAGGGATACTTTGGGATTTTGGCAATGAAGCCCATTATAAAACTTTCCAGTCAGATGATCTCGTGGATACCATTTTTATGTCTTTGAAGGAAGTTGCTAACTAGCGTTAGCACAATGACTGGAAGGCTATGGTAACAGCTAGCATAGTGTCCATGAGTTCATCCGACTCTGGGGAAGTAGGTAAAGGGCCTTACTGCCAAAATCTTAAAGTATCCCTTTAAAGACAGACAGAGAGAGAGCGCGAGTATGCCAGACACAGACAGACAGACAGGTGGGGGACGGGGACGAGAGTAGAGGAAGTGAGAATTCAGAGGAAGTGTGCCTGTAGAACTAGTGTGTGTGGTCATTTCTTTGCATAATTCTGCATGTGCATTTTGTGTACAGTGAAAGTGTGGGTGTGCGAGTCCTCTCCCATCCTGGCTGTGATGGTCATGGCAGTAGTCTTGGTGACTGAGGGGAGGAGAGGAACTGGCACTTCCTGTGTTGGCCCCATCTGCCCAGGAGAGATGAGCTGCCACCTCACCCTCTGACCATCTGACCACACATTACATCCTTACCCCTCAGCGCACCACACACACACACACACACACACACACACACACACACACACACACACACACGATCTACAGTAGCTCCACAGAATATCGAACACCAACGCAAGTGCAACCACACACTCAAAGACGCACCTAGACTCAATGAATATGCCACCATCTTCTACAAGAGCCCTCACTAACATCATATATAGCCATAATAATATCTACCAATTGGCAGACACTTCTGTCCAAAGCCACTTCCAATCATGCCTGCATCCATTTTTTTTGTATGAGTGGTCCTGGGAATCGAACTCACAATCCTGCCGTTGCGAGACCAATTTTTCCATGTGAGACAGGCCAAACACCACAGACGCATACCGAGACCGCAAACAGCATGAAAACCAGAGAAAACACAGACACAGTAAGCCAACACAATACACAGAGGGAAAGACAATAACTACAGAGACATGCCTTGCTCTTGCTGCTCCAGCGGCGGACTAATTCTCCCCTCATGCAACTTTAGCGTAAACACACACAAATTCTCCCTTCATGCATCTTTGGCATCTAATAACCATGGCTACAGTGCTGTGTTTCTGCTTGAGGCTGGAGGGAGGCTGGTGGACAGCCATATAATGAAGAGAATTAGGGAGGACATAACGTTTAAATATTTGACATTTAAAACATTCATATTTCTTACAATGTTATTAGATTACCACAAGAAGGCTGTGTGACGTGTGTGAGTGAGTGAGTGAGTGAGTGAGAGACAGTGACGTGTGCCGTATGAGCCTCAAGCGCATCCTTTATATGTATGTAATTGGAAATACACAGCGTGTTTCTACAGTAAAGTATAGTATGCTGAGTGAACGACAGACAGGTGAGTTGAGGGACATGCATGTCACCTACTTTGTAGAATACACAAGACTATCCCACGTTTTGGGATGAATCTCATTTCAGCCAGTGGGAATCACTGCTAGTTCTGTGGTTTAGGGAGTTCTGTGTGTGTCACGTGTGTGTGCCGTTCAGGAAGACGCCAATGAATCAACTGTGCATAGGAATTAGGCTGACAAAGTCCCTCTCTTGTTTTTCCTCTCCTCCGCTCTCTACAATCACTCTGGGTTTGCCAGTGCAAATGATCAATTCTTTTTGTTGGCATCACTGGGTCAACATTGGGCAACACAGCCCAAATACACAGAGTAAACCAAGCTGAAAGCAAGCCAGAGAGTAAACCAAGCTGAAAGCAAGCCAGAGAGTAAACCAAGCTGAAAGCAAGCCAGAGAGTAAACCAAGCTGAAAGCAAGCCAGAGAGTAAACCAAGCTGAAAGCAAGCCAAACAGAAACCATATAGCTGTGGGTCTGCTAGTGGATTGTTTTGGAGAGAGTCATCCAGCTGACTGACATGACTGACTGGAAATAAAGCGGTTCCATCTGAAACAGCCTGATCTACTGCTGCTGCACTGATTGCAATCACTACCAGCTAGTCTACACACACACACACACACACACACACACACACACACACACACACACACACACACACACACACACACACACACACACACACACACACACACACACACACACACACACACACACACACACTAGCAAATCCACAAACCCACTCATATACAAGCAGGACAGCTAGAAGTGTGCAAACACAGACCAACAGGCAAAAAAACACACACTTTCGAAGATTATTGCATTGTGGTGAAGACACTGGGTGTTTCTCAATATGCATACTACCGTGCTCCACACATTCATGCTCCAAGTTCGTTCTCCGAGGACGTTTTCTTGAGTAAGTTCTTGTGAGGGCGAGAGTGTGGAACGCATAAAATGTTACATTTGAGAAGCACTTGCACGCCGTACTACTTCGACCAATACAGAAGAAACAAGATAACTACAGTTGAAGTTGGAAGTTTACATACACTTGGAGTCATTAAAACTCATTTTTCAACCACTCCACAAATTTCTTGTTAACAAACTATAGTTTTGGCAAGACAATTAGGACATCTACTTTCTGCATGACAAGTCATTTTTCCAACAATTGTTTACAGACAGATTATTTCACATTAATTCACTGCCTCACAATTCCAGTGGGTCAGAAGTTTACATACACTAAGTTGTTGATTGTGCCTTTAAACAGCTTGGAAAATTCCAGAAAATGATGTCATGGCTTTAGAAGCTTCTGATAGCCTTATTGACATCATTTGAGTCAATTGGAGGTGTACCTGTGGATGTATTTCAAGGCCTACCTTCAAACTCACTGCCTCTTTGCTTGACATCATGTGGAAATCAAAGGAAATCAGCCAAGACCTCATAAAAAAAAGTCTGGTTCATCCTTGGGAGCAATTTCCAAACGCCTGAAGGTGCCACGTTCACCTGTACAGACAATAGTACGCAAGTATAAACACCATGGGACCAAACAGCCGTCATACCGCTCAGGAAGGAGATGCGTTCTGTCTTCTTGAGATTAACATACTTTGGTGCGAAAAGTGCTAATCAATCCCAGAACAACAGCAAAGGACCTTGTGAAGATGCTGGAGGAAACAGGTACAAAAGTAAAACGAGTCCTATATCGACGATCTGAAAGGTCACTCAGCAAGGAAGAAGCCACTGCTCCAAAACCGCCATAAAAAAGCCAGACTACAGTTTGCACATGGGGACAAAGATCGTACTTTTTGGAGAAATGTCCTCTGGTCTGATGAAACAAAAATAGAACTGTTTGGCCATAATGACCATCGTTAGGTTTGGAGGAAAAAGGGGGATGCTTGCAAGCCGAAGAACACCATCCCAACTGTTAAGCACAGGGGTGGCAGCATCATGTTGTGGGGGTGCTTTGCTGCAGAAGGGACTGGTACACTTCACAAAATAGATGGCTTCACGAGGAAAGAAAATGTGGATATATTTAGACGCAACATCTCTAGACATCAGTCAGGAAGTTAAAGCTTGGTCGCAAATGGGTCTTCCAAATGGACAATGACCCCAAGCATACTTCCAAAGTTGTGGCAAAATGGCTTAAGGACAAAGTCAAGGTATTGGAGTGGCCATCACAAAGCCCTGACCTCAACCCTATAGAAAGTTTGTGGGCAGAACTGAAAAAGTATGTGCGAGCAAAGAGGCCTACAAACCTGACTCAGTTACACCCGCTCTGTCAGGAGGAATGGGCCAAAATTCACCCAACTTATTGTGGGAAGCTTGTGGAAGGCTACCCTAAACGTTTGACCCAAGTTATACAATTTAAAGGCAATGCTACCAAATACTAATTGAGTGTATGTAAACTTCTGACCCACTGGGAATGTGATGAAAGAAATAAAATCTGAAATAAATAATTCTCTATTATTATTCTGACATTTCACATTCTTAAAATAAAGTGGTGATCCTAACTGACCTAAGACAGAAGTTTTACTAGGATTAAATGTCAGGAATTGTGAAAAACTGAGTTTAAATGTATTTGGCTAAGGTGTATGTAAACTTCCGACTTCAACCATACATAAAGCAAACACATTAGCAGTTAGCTTTATGTGAATCGTTATAATTTAGCTAGTCAGCTAGTTTTACATGTAATGTTCCTATATAAGGTAGATGGCCAACGTTTAGCCACAAATTGTTTGTGGGTAGCAAAAAATTATTTGTCAGTTAGCCTGAGATCTACGCACACTACAGTGGATATTTTAGGCAGTTAAACATGACAAAATGAACACCGTATGTATTAACGTATCAGCACAAAATATTGTCGTCATAACATGAATTGTGAGTAGGTAATTTTTGATTCTGAAGCCAGAGTTAACATTTTCCTGCTTCAGTGCAAAACCAGCCAACCATTGTTTAAAAAGAAAGGTTGCGTAGTTTTTTACGTGGTTGCGTAATATTGCGTCAACAACCCTGGGAAAAATTCAGTTGCCGCTTGCGTCGATGCATCGAAATGTGTACAAACGAAGTAGGCATCTGAAAACTGCCCTCCGTGCTCCATTTCGCACTCCTATGCCGACCGGTCCGTGCTCAAATTTGCGTGCTCGGGGGCACGGTACCATATTAAGAAACACCCACTGACTCAGAGGCCTCTGTAACATAGTGTCATTGCTCTCTTGCCACCCTATGACACACGTCTGGTTCCACACTAGCAGCAATGAAACACAATGACCTTCTTTGCCTTTCAGCTCAATCATACGGTGTGTGTGTGTGTGGTCCCTGACAACAGTCACCCACCTCTAATCCCCCCTCCCTCTCTTACCCGTCTCCCGCTTTAATCTCTTTTCCTCTTTATCCCCCTCTCCTCCCTCTCCAGTACTTCTGCTGAACAACTGAATACTAAGGGGCCCATGCTGGCAGGTTACAGTGCCCCTGCCACTCAGCCCATTACAGGCTTCCACCACCTACACTGCTCTCACCAAGGACCCCACGGCAAAGACCCTTTCATTATGAACAGCCGTCTCCAGGGGGGGTAGCCACTTCAGAGGAAGCTACTCTGCTCTTTGGCGGGGTGTTGGTGAGACAGGGGTGAGGGAGGGAGGCAGGTCGTAAAAGCGATCGAGCCAGAGCCGTGCGATTTATGTATTTATTCATCGCAGAGGAAACCGCGCATTAGAAGGTCGGGCAATTTTCCAAGTCACTGGTCAAACCCACACTGCCGAGGAGGAGAGGGCCTTCCTATTGTAACGGAGGGAGTGAGCCGTGGCTCAATATGCACCTGTGTGTGTGTGAGGGAGGGAGTAAGGGTGTGTGTGTGTAGACGTGCATGTACTCTCTGAGTGGGTATGAACTGTGTGAGCATGTGTGCGTGAGCAAGTTCCACAGGTCTGAGTTTGAAAGGTCAAATGCCTCTCCAAAAGATTAATGGGGTGTTATGGGCATGAGGGGGGGGGTAATTCTTTATGAGCCCCAGCCAGCGGAATTTCCTACTTGACCAACATTACCAGAAGGGAGGCGGGTAAAGGGGGGCAAGATTGCACACAAAGACAAGGATGCGTTGGTGTGTGAGTGAATGAACCGTTTGTGGGTGTATGCATACAGTACACAGTGCATTTAAATTAAGCCAGTGGTACTTGTGTCTAAATGCCTAATCAGTAGGCAGGCTGTTTAACTGAGGAGTTGACAGCGCTGATAAGCGCGTGATTAGGCGCGACATTACATATTTCCTCTGATTGCACAAATCCTTTGCTTTGTCACTGGATGGGACTCCTGTTATGTTTGCATCAATCTCTTTACACAAGTGCCTTTCAAAACACAAGAACCTTGTTTTGCACACCAGTATTTCTACTTGCACATCCTCATCTGCACATCTATCACACCAGTGTTAATTGCTAAATTGTAATTACTTCGCCACTATGGCCTATTTATTTGCTTACCTCCTTACTTCATTTGCACACACTGTACACAGAATTTTCTATTGTGTTTTTGATTGTACGTTCGTTTATTCCATGTATAACTCTGTTGTTTTTGTCGCAATGCTTTGCTTAATCTTGGCCAGGTCGCAGTTGTAAATGAGAACTTGCTCTCAACTGGCCTACCTGGTTAAATAAAGGTGAAATAAATAAAAAAATATATATAAAATTGTGTCCATTCAACTCAGGAGAGCTTCCAATCAAACATGTATTAGTTGCTTTAAAGTCCAGCCCATCTGCTTTAAAATGCAGTCACTCACATGTAAAGTGTATGAACTCCTATTGCAAACACAGTGATATCATGCATTACAGAGATGTCCGCTATGACGCATTATACACATCATATTTGCAGCACAGATGTTGAGGAGGAGGAAGAACATGATGGCATGAATATGATGACGCAGGGATTTTAGTGAGATTGGAAACACTACAGAAGTAGCCCTGCACACAGAGAGCAGCCTACAGGCCTGTCAACAGGCCTCGAAGTGAGAAATTAAAATGTTAGAAGACACCATTATTGTACAGTAGGTGCATAGGAATTTCTGATTGGTATTGCATGTGTGAGGTCAAAAGCCCCACTGTCTAAATCCCCTAACATGTGCCGTTCGGACGATGCAGCAGCATAGGACTAGCGGGAGGACATAAAAAGACATTAGGAGCAAGAGTTGAACAGTATCCAGATGTCAATACTTTCTTACCGTGCCTGTGCCATCCCGGGATATATCTTTTTTTTCTCCAAACAAAAAAAAGCCAAAAGAACATCACCAGAATGCTAACAAGTACTAAGGAATCCTCACAGCTGATGCTAGTTAAATGCTAACGAGCGCATGTGAAGACCGACTAAAGACAGACAACCCAGCTCATTAAGTTACGCAATCATCTCAAAACGCAGTTTGCAGCACAGAGAAAACAATTATTAGAAAGCAGGGATCTTAATCCAGGAGGGGATTGTCTGTTACCAAGAAGTTTCATCTTGCAAGCTAACGTTAGCTACTTAGCAAGTTAACAAAACCCAGCTGGATAGAATTTATTTGGCACATCTTATAGCCAGCAGCATACCAGCCTGCATCCCACTGCTGGCTTGCCACTGAAGCTAAGCAGGGTTGGTCCCTGGATGGGAGACCTTATGCTGCTGGAAGTGGTGTTGGAGGGCCAGTAGGAGGCACTCTTTCCTCTACTAAAAAAAACTGCACAGGGACATTGTACAAACTAGTACCGGTAAGCTTCATAATAAAAAATAATGATGAATGTAATCTGCTTCATCTACTACCTAGTGCACAAGTTGACTATAAGTATTTATTCAAATGTATATTGACGGTATTGGTATTTCGAAATACCCTGGGGATACGGTATGCAGCACTCTCAGGCTGACGAGCAGCCCTCAGAGTCACGCCTGGCAAGGCGAGCACTGACACAGCGTAGATGAGGAGAGGGGAGGCTCATGGGAGGGGAACAGACATTAGCAGGGGTGGACATGACATTGTTTCACATCTCGTGTGTCTTTAGTTTCGTGTCCAACATAGAATCCCTGGATAGATGGGCACATGGCACGGACCTCATGTCATGGCTCACAGTGGTTTACATGACCAGTGGATGGCTCAAGAGTGGTAGGCAGACACAGTAATTCCATGTTAGGATAGAAAAACTGCATCAAAAGTACACTGTATACCCTGCCAAACCAACACGTGGATATTCTGATCATTTGCTGTGTAATGAAGACACCGACGAGGAGTATTCATTGTGTGTGTTCCTCTATGCCGTTACCATGACCTGTGATACAGCAGGTAATGCTGCAGTCTAAACCAGGCTAGATTCAGGCTGATAGTCTCTAAGCCAACAGCTGTGAGATGAGGACCAGCACAAGCAACCTTTGGTAATAGGAGACGGCACATTCAGTCACAAGCAGGTACTATATAGCCTGGGTACCAGTCTCTTTAGCTAACCCACTCCCTGTACTCCATGTCTACGGTATAGCCTGGGTACCAGTCTCTTTCGCTAACCCACTCCCTGTACTCCATGTCTACGGTATAGCCTGGGTACCAGTCTCTTTCGCTAACCCACTCCCTGTACTCCATGTCTACGGTATAGCCTGGGTACCAGTCTCTTTCGCTAACCCACTCCCTGTACTCCATGTCTACGGTATAGCCTGGGTACCAGTCTCTTTCGCTAACCCACTCCCTGTACTCCATGTCTACGGTATAGCCTGGGTACCAGTCTCTTTCGCTAACCCACTCCCTGTACTCCATGTCTACTGTATAGCCTGGGTACCAGTCTCTTTCGCTAACCCACTCCCTGTACTCCATGTCTACTGTATAGCCTGGGTACCAGTCTCTTTAGCTAACCCACTCCCTGTACTCCATGTCTACGGTATAGCCTGGGTACCAGTCTCTTTCGCTAACCCACTCCCTGTACTCCATGTCTACGGTATAGCCTGGGTACCAGTCTCTTTCGCTAACCCACTCCCTGTACTCCATGTCTACTGTATAGCCTGGGTACCAGTCTCTTTCGCTAACCCACTCCCTGTACTCCATGTCTACGGTATAGCCTGGGTACCAGTCTCTTTCGCTAACCCACTCCCTGTACTCCATGTCTACTGTATAGCCTGGGTACCAGTCTCTTTAGCTAACCCACTCCCTGTACTCCATGTCTACGGTATAGCCTGGGTACCAGTCTCTTTCGCTAACCCACTCCCTGTACTCCATGTCTACGGTATAGCCTGGGTACCAGTCTCTTTCGCTAACCCACTCCCTGTACTCCATGTCTACGGTATAGCCTGGGTACCAGTCTCTTTAGCTAACCCACTCCCTGTACTCCATGTCTACGGTATAGCCTGGGTACCAGTCTCTTTAGCTAACCCACTCCCTGTACTCCATGTCTACTGTATAGCCTGGGTACCAGTCTCTTTAGCTAACCCACTCCCTGTACTCCATGTCTACGGTATAGCCTGGGTACCAGTCTCTTTAGCTAACCCACTCCCTGTACTCCATGTCTACGGTATAGCCTGGGTACCAGTCTCTTTAGCTAACCCACTCCCTGTACTCCATGTCATGTATCATTTCAAAATGAACATTCTATCATTAATGAGCTTGAGGAGTACAGTCTCTTTGGCGATGACAAGGAGTGGAATGTTAGCTAAAGAGACTGGTACTCAGACCAGGTACTATAGGCCATACTGACTTTTCCTTTGCCACTCACCTTGTATGCCAAAAGCATAAAAGTTTTGTACTTCCAAGGCCAGTTTCTAAGTATCAGAGTTGTCAGTTCAATTCCCACTTGGACTACATAATATACTGTATTGAATATGTTGAGGAACTAAGTCCCTTTGGCTGATATGGTCTGCCAGACAACCGTTCTATTATTATCACTGTAGAGTATATACAGAGGACAAAATGCATTCTTAAAGGCAACATTGTAAAACAAAGGCAAAGAAAACAGCAGCAGTCCCTCCCTTTCTTAAGGTAAATGTTTTCTATATTAATGAGGCCTTTTATACTCAACCTTTAAGGAACCTTTACAAAACAACATGTCTTGTAAGGGAAAGGTTAGGGTCTGGAGTGTGTGTTTAATGTATGTGCTCATGTGAGGTGTTTTAATGTGCGTGTGTGGTTTAAGATGTGTATGAGTGTTTTGCACGTGGAGGGGCACACCTGTCGGTTGTTTAAAAATAAAAAACTTCTCCCCAAACCCTGCTACTGTATTGATGCGCTCCCCAGAGTCCCACTCTCCATGTTCCTCTCCACTTTGAGTTTGGCAGCTTTAAGAATATTGACCGATGTGGCGTGGGGAGTGAGCTAGCATGTACAGTATTAACCTTGGCTTCTGCTTGTGTTAACAGCTTTGGTGGTGGAGGATGGAAACCTATAGAGCAGACTGGAGGATCATGTCAAGGCTTCTCACACACTGTAATATCTCTATATTACCCATGCAGGTCTAGGGGGCAGCATTTGCACGTCTGGATAAAAAAAATGTACCCGATTTAATCTGGTTACTAATCCTACCCAGTAACTAGAATATGCATATACTTATTATATATGGATAGAAAACACTCTAAAGTTTCCAAAACTGTTTGAATGGTGTCTGTGAGTATAACAGAACTCATTTGGCAGGCAAAACCCTGAGACATTTTCTGACAGGAAGTGGATACCTGATGTGCTGTATTGACTTTAAACCTATCCCATTGAAAAACACAGGGGTTTAGGAATATTTTGGCACTTCCTATTGCTTCCACTAGATGTCACCAGCCTTTACAAAGTGTTTTGAGTCTTCTGGAGGGAGATCTGACCGAACAAGAGCCATGGAACGATGATGGCCCATTAGACACCTTGCGCGCGAGTTCATGTCGGGTACCCTCGTTCCAATACGTTATAAAAGAGTATGCATTCGTCCACCTTGAATATTATTCATGTTCTGGTTAAAAAAGGCCCTAATGATTTATGCTATACAACGTTTGACATGTTTGAACGAACGGAAATATATTTTTTCCCCTCGTTCATGACGAGAAGTCCGGCTGGCTTACATCATGTGCTAACGAGACGGAGATTTTTGGACATAAATGATGAGCTTTTTTGAACAAAACTACATTCGTTATGGACCTGTGATACCTGGAAGTGACATCTGATGAAGAGAATCAAAGGTAATGGATTATTTACATAGTATTTTCGATTTTAGATCTCCCCAACATGACGTCTAGTCTGTATCGCAACGCGTATTTTTCTGGGCGCAGTGCTCAGATTATTGCAAAGTGTGATTTCCCAGTAAGGTTATTTTTAAATCTGGCAAGTTGATTGCGTTCAAGAGATGTAAATCTATAATTCTTTAAATGACAATATAATATTTTACCAATGTTTTCTAATTTTAATTATTTAATTTGTTACGCTGACTTGACTGCCGGTTATTGGAGGGAAACGATTTCCTCAACATCAATGCCATAGTAAAACGCTGTTTTTGGATATAAATATGAACTTGATAGAACTAAAAATGCATGCATTGTCTAACATAATGTCCTAGGAGTGTCATCTGATGGAGATTGTAAAAGGTTAGTGCATCATTTTAGCTGGTTTTATGGTTTTGGTGACCCTGTCTTTGACTTGACAAAACATTACACACAACTCTTGTAAATGTACTGTCCTAACATACTCTAAATTTATGCTTTCGCCGTAAAACCTTTTTGAAATCGTAAAACGTGGTTAGATTAAGGAGATGTTTATCTTTCAAATGGTGTAACATAGTTGTATTTTTGAAAAATTTGAATTTTGACATTTATTTGGATTCAAATTTGCCGCTCTTGAAATGCACCTGCTGTTGATGGAGTGCACCACGGGTGGCACGCTAGCGTCCCACCTAGCCCCAAGAGGTTAACCAACAACGCAGTTAAAAAAAATAAAAACAAATTGTATTTTCTTAAGTAAGAGATAAGAATAACAAATAATTAAAGAGCAGCAGTAAATAGCAATAGGGGGCTATATACAGGGGGTACCGGTACAGAGTCAATGTGCGGGGGCACCAGTGTCAAGGTATTATGTACATGTAGGTAGAGTTATTAAAGTGACTATGCATAGACAATAACAGAGTAGCAGCAGCGTAGAACGGGGGGGCATTACAAATAGTCTGGTTAGCCATTTGATTAGCTGTTCTGGAGTCTTATGGATTGGGGGTAGAAGCTGTTTAGACCTATACTTGGCGCTCCGGTACCGCTTGCCGTACGGTAGCACAGAGAACAGTCTATGATTAGGGTGGCTGGAGTCTTTGACAATTTTTAGGGCCTTCCTCTGACACCGCCTGGTATAGAGGTCCTGGATGGCAGGAAGCTTGGCCCTGGTGATGTACTGGGCCGTACGCACTACCCTCTGTAGTGCCTTGCGATCCATCTATCCCAAATATCCCCATTCCTCACTAGCACCAGTATAAAGTCCCCTAATCATTCCTCACTATCCAATAAGGCTAAGAATCAGCTAAAAAGACAATCTTACCTATAACATCTCAAATCGGCACAAACACGCACACACGCACAGAGCGTTACTGCAGATACAGCAGAATAGCGTCCGTCCTTACAGGAGAACAAAGGAAAATCAGGTGACCCTCTGGGAGGCTTTAAAGACACATAAAATCAATCAATCCATCACAAAGTCAATGTTAGCCTTTGGTAAGTAAGCAAATGCTTTAGAGTGCAGAGTCATTTTGGGGATTGTTGGACTGTATTAGGCTACATATCCTTTGTTGGAGAGCTATGCACCAAAGGAAAGGTGACTGGTTAGGACGCTCCCTTTTTCGCTCCTCCCTCATCCCAGTCTCCCTCACCTCCCCTTCCGTTTCTCCCTTCTTTCGCACACCATGTACCTGGCACTTTCCTCTCCTCCCTCGGTCTCTGCCATCAAAATGACATCGCCCAAAAAGCCCAGGGGGACAATGTCACGGACATGGCTTCCAACTTCACAAATCACTTTGACCTTTCGCACACAGCGAGGTCGCCACTATCAGCTCCAGAAACCCTCTGCCTCAGCCAAGAGAGAAGGACCAGGGATCTGAGCCCACGGGTTGGCACTCACAAAAGTGGTTTGCATCAATCATAAGGGAAGTGACTACTTTGGGTCATCTGCTTTCAAAGCATGTATCACAACTCATTTCAGAGAGTTCAGGATAGCACAATGTAGCATAGAATCAAAATGAGTTGACTGTCTTTCATGGGGCAACTGCTTTCAGCTGGTTTAAGCCCCACCTGCAGGTAAATAAAGGCAGGTTGATGGTCATCGTCATGAGTCTTAATTTGCTATTTTGTAAAATTGCATACATTTTTTTTGTAGTTTTTTGGTCTTAATTTAAGGTTAGGTTTAGGCATTAGGGTTAAGGTTAGGTTTAAAATCTTATTTTATGACTTGGCCGTGCCAGCTAGTGACCACTCTGCAGAGCTCCATCAACAACAAGATTCCTGACGATATCTAGCAATTGAATCACTTTTGCAAGAAAATATTTCTTCACAACCATCGATTTAGGAAATTAGAGATGTGAAAAAACATAGTTGTGTTTTGTTCTACCACAGCTAACCCCCTTCTTGAGGATTGGCCACTAGCCTATAACACACAGTGCTATAAAGCTATGCCGGCACAAACACAATGAACCCAGAGGCTACATTTCAGTTTTAGCCCAGGCTGAATCTCCCCTTCTTCCAGCTGCACAATGGGTGGATAAGTAGGGGAGGAGGGAGAGAGGGAAGTAAATGAGATCCCGATGAGATGCCAAGGTGTGTTAGCGTTGAGGCGTGGGGAATGAGAGAGCGGCTGCGAGAGCTAGATTGACTGTGCAAGGAGGGGAAGACACCCCGCACTGCCTACAGGGCCACAGCCGTATTAGCACTCCTTAATCCAGCCTGGGATGTGAGACGCATGGTAATGTGGGGGGGGGGGGGGGGGGGTCACGCACACATATAGAGGCCTTGCTCACACACACCTAGCCTAGCTGCATGCAGAAATCCAAGAGACACAACAAGAAACACAAATAGACACAGAAAGAGAGACCTAGTGAGAAACACAGAAACAAGGACAGACACACAGACACCAGAAAGACATTCACTACCAGGCATACCTACAGTACCAGTCAAAAGTTTGGACACACCTACTCATTCATTCAAGGGTTTTCTTTATTTTTTTACTATTTTCTAGATTGTATAATAATAGTGAAGACATCAAAACTATGAAATAACACATATTGAGTCATGTAGTAACCAAAAAAGTGTTAAATTAATTAAAATATATTTTATATATACTAGCCACTCTTTTCCTTGATGACAGCTTTGCACACTCTTGGCATTCTCTCAACCAGCTTCACCTGGAATGCTTTTCCAACAGTCAAAGGAGTTCCCACATATTCTGAGTACTTGTTGGCTGCTTTTCCTTCACTCTGCGGTCCATCTCATCCCAAACCATCTCAATTGGGTTGAGGTTGGGTGATTGTGGAGGCCAGGTCATCTGATGCAGCGCTCCATCACTCTCCTTGGTCAAATAGCCCTTACACAGCCTGGAGGTGTGTTGGGTCATTGTCCTGTTGAAAAACAAATGATAGTCCCACTAAGCACAAACCAGATGGGATGGCGTATCTGCCAAATGCTGTGGTAGCCATGCTGGTTAAGTGTGCCTTGAATTCTAAATAAATCACAGACAGTGTCACCAGCAAAGCACCCCCACACCATCACACATCCTCCTCCATAATTCACAGTGGGAACCACACATACAGAGATCATCCATTCACCTACTCTGCATCTCACAAAGACAACGGTTGGAACCAAATATCTCAAACTTGGACTCATCAGACAAAAGGACAGATTTCCACCGGGCTAATGTCCATTGCTTGAATTTCTTGGCCCAAGCAATTCTCTTCTTTTTATTGGTGTCCTTTGCAGCAATTTGACCATGAAGGCTTGATTCACGCAGTCTCCTCTGAACAGTTGATGTTGAGATGTGTCTGTTACTTGAACTCTGAAGCATTTATTTGGGCAGCAATTTCTGAGGCTGGTAACTCTAATGAACTTATCCTCTGCAGCAGAGGTAACTCTGGGTCTTCCTTGCCTGTGGCGGTCCTCATGAGAGCCAGTTCCATCATAGCGCTTGATGGTTTTTGCGACTGCTCTTTCAAAATTCTTGAAATGTTCCGCGCTGACTGACCATGTCTTAAAGTAATGACGGACTGTCGTTTCCCTTTGCTTATTTGAGCTGTTCTTGCCATAATATGGACTTGGTCTTTTACCAAATAGGGCTATCTTCTGTATACCAACCCTACCTTGTCACAACATAACTGATTGGCTCAAACGCATTAAGAAGGAAATAAATTCCACAAATTAACTTAACACATTCCAGGTGACTACCTCGAAGCTGGCTGAGAGAATGACAAGTGTGCGCAAAGCTGTCCTCAAGGCAAAGGGTGGCTACTTTGAAGAATCTCAAATATATTTTGACTTGTTTAACACTTTTTTGGTTACTACATGATTCCATACGTGTCATTTCATAGTTTTGATGTCTTCACTATTATTCTACAATGTAGAAAATAGTCAAAAGAAAAACCCTGGAATGAGTAGGTGTGTCCCAACTTTTGACTGGTACTGTATGAAGACACATTATAAAGATCCATGAAAAGGTTACTCAGAACCAGGAATACACACGGACATACAGAGTATCCTCTGTGAGAAGCTGTGTGTGACAGCCCACACAATGCAATTCTGATCTTTACAGTGCATTCGGAAAGTATTCAGACCCCTTGACTTTTTATTTTTACAACCTTATTCTAAAAGATCCTCTCAATCTCTGTCAGGTTGGATGGGGAGTGTTGCTGCACAGCTATTTCCTGGTCTCTACAGAGAAGTTCGATTGGGTTCAAGTCTGAGCTCTGGCTGGGCCACTCAAGGACATTCAGAGACTTGTCCCGAAGCCTCTCCTGCGCCGTTTTTTGCTGTGTGCTTAGGGTCGTTGTCCTGTTGGAAGATGAACCTTCACCCCAGTGTGAGGTCCTGAGCGCTCTGGAGCAGATTTTCATCAAGGATCTCTCTGTACTTTGCTCTGTTCATCTTTCCCTTGATCCTAACTAATCTCCCAGTCCCTGCCGCTGAAAAACTTCCCCACAGCATGATGCTGCCACAACCATGCTTCACAGTGCCAGGTTTCCTCCAGACGTGACGCTTGGCATTCAGGCCAAAGTGTTCAATCTTGGTTTCATCAGACCAGAGAATCTTGTTTCTCATGGTCTGAAAGTATTTAGGTGCCTTTTGGCGGGCTGTCGTGTGTCTTTTACTGAGGAGTGGCTTCCGTGTGGACACTCTACCATAAAGGCCTGATTGGTGGAGTGCTGCAGAGATGGTTGTCCTTCTGGAAGGTTCTCCCATCTACACAGAGGAACTCTGGAGCTCTGTCAGAGTGACCATTGGGTTCTTGGTCACATCCCTGACCAAGGCCCTTCTCCCCCGATTGCTCAGTTTGGCCTGGCAGCCAGCTTTAGGAAGAGTCTTGGTGGTTCCAAACCTCTTCCATTTAAGAATGATGTGTTCTTGGGGACCTTCTTTGCTGCAGATATTTTTTTGGTACCCTTCCCCAGATCTGTGCCTCAGCGCAATGCTGTCTTGGAGCTCGTTGTCTTGGACAATTCCGCCAACCTCATAGGCTTGGTTTTTGCTCTGACATGCACTGTCAACTGTGGGACCTTACATAGACATGTGTGGGCCTTACCAAATCATGTCCAATCAATTGAATTGAACACAGGTGGACTCTAATCAAGTTGTAGGAAAATCTCAAGGACGATCAATGGAAACAGGATGCACCTGAGCTCAATTTCGAGTCTCATACCAAAGGGTCTGAATACTTACGGTATTTATGTTTTTTATTTTTTAGAAATTAGCAAACATTACGAAAAACCTGTTTTCGCTTTGTCATTATGGGGTATTGTGTGTAGATTGAGGGAAAAATGTATGTAATCCATTTTAGAATAAGGCTGTAACATAACAAAACGTGGAAAAGGTCAAGGGGTCTGAATACCTTCTGAATGCACTGCATCTCGCATAATACTGATAGGATGGAGAGGGATCTGAACAACAGACAGAGGCAAATCCCCTACTGTTGCGAACCCCAATGACATGGCTGCCAACCCCAGCCTTCAGAAACGCATTGCTTTCACAGCAATTAATCGTTGTCACAACATCAATTAGAACAGAGCTTCCAATCCAACTGGCCAGCATTCCAGGAAAACGACTCAAGCTGGCAACACTGAGCTGTGGGTGTAAAGTGCTCTATAGTATTATAGGGAAAAAATTATCAACGAGGGGTTATGCGTTCTATGGAAAATAATGAACGACGTAGGTGTGTTCCACGATGTGCCAGCGGAGTGGAACTGACCTTCGACAGAGTTGCATTATTTTCCACAGAACGAAGAGCCGTGAGTTGATAATCCCTTTTATACCATTTTCCGCTAGAAATGTGTTCATTTGCAGGTAGAAATGTGTTCAACATCCACTGAAGAAGCTATAAGTTTACTAGATCGCTACAGTAGTTGCCTTGGTAACCACAAACAGACTTGCTAGTTTAGCGAACCAAACCGCCAATCCTAACTTGATGTTATGAAGATTTTATTCAACAATGCCAATAACGTTTTCAATTCGACTTTTGCTTTCTAAAGGAGCTGAAACATAGAACATATAAGAATGATATATAGGCATTCAATTCCACCGTGCGTTATAGCAAAATAATCCACGCTCTAGAATGTCCTTCAAGCCAATCAGAAACGAGTATTCAACAATGCCATGGTATAATACTCTATACGTGAACACTGTACGCTATGTGTGGA
Organism: Salmo salar; assembly: GCF_965601325.2. NCBI lineage: Eukaryota > Metazoa > Chordata > Actinopteri > Salmoniformes > Salmonidae > Salmo > Salmo salar. Next base: position 9,138,293 of record NC_138317.1, on the reverse strand, counting down.
TAAGTATGCATGCAAAACTGTGTTCATGTGGGTGTACAGTAAGAAAGCTTGTGTGTGTGTGTGTGTGTGTGTGTGTTTGTGTTTGTGTTTGTGTGGTCGGCATGCCTTGTCATGTGGGTGTGTGCAGCGGGTGTATGAGAGGATGTGTGTGTGTAAGTAATTATGACATGCATCTGTGTTTAAGCGAGATTGCTGTGTTTAAGTGAGATTGTGTGTGTGTCTGTGTGTAAGTAACAAAGCTATGTGTGCGTATGAGCAGAATGTGTGTGTGCGCGCGTGTGCTCGTTTGCATGTTTGTGTTTGTACATGCAATGTGTGTTTGCACAGCCTGGCTCAGCTGTGCTTAGACACTGCTGGAACTAACCCTCGCCTGGGGAAAGCATGCGATTATGTGCTCTTCCTTCTCTGAATCCAAGCACCGATTAGGACGCTTTACTGGCCGCACCTGAGCCTAACAGTGACACAGCCCCAGCCCTTCCTGCATCAGAGCCACGCTCAATACCTCACAACCAGAGAGAGATAGCCCACTGGCCAGACTACTTTACAGGGCAGAAAGAGAAGGTAGAGAGGGGGCATCAATAAGCCAGCTTTCACATTCTGCCCTCGGTTTTGAAGTATGAGCGATTGTCAGGGAATGAGACAAAGGAAACCATTTGCTCTATGCAAGTGTCAGCCAGAATAGATTCCGACCCTATGGTTGTTTACAACTGCACTGGGATCAGACAGGCTTCCTGTTTAGTTAAAGGGTTCCAGTCTGCCGTGAAGCGTTCATCCATGTATATGGGCAAGAGTCTAGCTTAATTTTCAGATATTATACTTTCTAATTTTGTGAGAAAGTTTAATTGCAAGTTAAAGTGTACTGATAGCTAGCTAGCAAACGTAAGCTTGGTTGCTGGCTAGCTAACGTTATGTGTATGACCTGTGTAGTAATATTATTTGTTTCTCAGTAATCCATTTGCATTGCTAGGTATAGTCTAATGTTAGCTATCATGCTAACATTGAACCTAGTTGGTTATCTTTAGCTACCTGCAGATTTATACTACAGCATTTCGTGCATGGTGGCTAGCTATGACAAGCCATTTGTACTGTATGGGTTGGGATTATGGTTCATTGTTTAGCTAGCTAACTTGAAATGTGTTCATTTGCAGGTAGAAATGTGTTCAACATCCACTGAAGAAGCTATACATTTACTAGATAGCTTGCCAGGTGTGTCTGGGGGTGATTACGACCATCTATTGTATTTCATGAACATGTGTACGTCTACACATTAGTGACCCATCCACTTAGCTAGATGTGGCTGGGGGTGGTTATAGCATTTCTTTCACATGACCCATCAATTTAGAGAAGCGTGTCTGGGTTAGCATCATCTAATAATTATGAAATATATTTATCTGGACACTTTCCATTTTTGATATTGCTACTATGCAAATAACCCTTTCAATGTTACACCTTCTGTATCCTGTGCATGTGAAAAATAAACTTTGATTTTATATAGTGTGTGTTTACCAGAGACGGTAATATGAGGAACATGACCTCCACCAAAGTCAGATTAGGATATAGGCCAAGGACTAGATAGTGTATTGTTACCTGGAGTTTTTCCTTATTGTAGGCTACTACTTTCACCACTTTAGTCTTGAAATCTTTGGTTGTTTACTACACTACCGTACTATGTGAATCCTTAAAGAAATGGGTGGGGCTAAGGCTTAAGAGGGTGTGAACGATGCTGAATAGGTGTAGACAAAGAAGAGCTATCCAGTAGATGCACCAAAACATTCAAGATCCATTTTCTCAAAAGTTAGTTTACAAGTTTATCAACTTTCAAAGCAGAATTACTTTTCCGTAGTTCCTCAACCGTAGTGTGTGATATACCATTTTGTAGCTCTGAGTCTCTATTTTTATCCAATGTAAAAAACACAAGACCAAATCAAGGTGGTCGATCACATGTGAAAACATTGAGTTTCTATGATCGGTGGTTTAAAAGATAAGGGCCTAAACAATGCTTCTCTGATTTCCAGATACTGCAATGAGATTCTAGCCAGAGGGAGGGTATTTTCTTGCTCCCCACATCACTGAGAATCTCATAGTGTTTGAAAATAAACATTTGTTATGTTTTAACATTTTGTCATTGGGTAGAACTTTTGAACTTTATATTTTCTACAAATCATAGCAATACAATGTTTTCACATATGAAGACGCTTATTTGTGCAGGAGATAATGAAAATTAGGTTGAAAAGTGGTGGAATTGCCCTTTAATCCCAACAGGAAGCCTGTCTAACCTAGCCTCTTATAATCTGAGAGTGGATGATTTACACTCTAGTCTTAAACATGCAGGCTCAGCATTCCCGAACAGTCCCACTACAAGTTAGAATTTTGAATAAACTTAATTTCAACTTACTTTACCTGTCTACTGATTTTGTCCTTATGATGGAGGTAGTCTGAGACATAATATCCACAGGCAAGTGTTAACCCAACTTTCAGTACACTGGTATTTTTTTCGGTTTGTATTTCCCATTTTGTATTTTCAATACTGATGCAATTCGCATGTGACAAACAATGGCCAAGCTTAATGAAAATATATATTTTTAAATCATTCATCTCCAGCACCACCCCAACATACAGTATGTGAAAATGGCACGTTTCTATGTTTTGTAGTGAAAAAGATAGATGTGTTTCCATTGACATCCTACACATATTGGTTAAAATCACATGATGCACACCGATGTCAATGGAAACACTTATCGTCTATCTTTTTTACTACAAAACATAGAAACGTGCCATTTTCACATATGTTGATGTTGGGTGGTGCTGGAGTTGATGAATATTAAGATTATTTTTTTTAAATGTCCTTTAACCGAACCACAGACGGAAAGGTAGACAATGTTCGGTTACAATGTTGTTTACACATTTTGCATAATTTGCTATGACTCAGGAAATGGGGAAAAAAAACAAGTAACATAACCTACCCGCCGTAAAAAGTCATGTAAACAATACTTTCGTGTGGATATTTTATCTCCACTTCCTACTGTCAAAAGTGCCAATAGCACAGACAACCGGTAAAGTAAGTATACATATTATTTTATTCAACATTCTGGCTTGAAGAGACAGTTGCGTCTTTTTTAGGGCAACTTCTTACAGACAGAATATCCATGGGTAACAATATGATGATTAGGGAAGTCCGACCCCAGTGCAGATGTAAGCAAGTTTAGGGTCAGAATCTATTCTGGCTATGCAAGTGTTTGAGGGAAACAATGTTTCCTATTCAATCTGGTTAACGAAGTAAATGCTGAGACGTAGTGCTGGAATATATTTTTCGTTGACAGTAGCCTATCACTTTCTGACATTTAAGCAATGTTATTTGTTGCGTTTCAGACTTTTTGACGAACAGTGGCCAATTTGTAATATGCTCATACAAAGTAGAACATCATTACGACGTTGCTGCAAGACTACTACTGTCCAGGTTGAACGGTTTCCGTTCAATGTCAAAGTGATAAATGGACGCAGCTTGTAACAATGCGATTGTAGGACTAGGCTACACATTCGCAACAAGACAAGTTTGTGTGAATCCTTGTCCGAAGTCGGTAGACTTAACACCTCGTTTTTACTCCCATATGACGCCATTTAAAAAAATATATTTTGTCCACATGTTCAACTGTCACTTAGCTACTGAAAAGAAATGCGTAAAGCTGCCAGCTGTGTGAAACACAACGAAGACGGCTTTCATACCAAATAGATTTGGAGCGGTTTTTCCGAACTCTGGCGCGCCCCCCCTTTTAAAAATGTTGTAAATTCCTTAAAGGTACTGAAATAATTTACTTAATATAGACCTATTTGTACAAATATACAACGTTGTCGGCATCTCTGAACTTTCGCATCACCTGCAACCAGACTGGCGATTCGGCTAGGCTGGAGTGTGTGGACGTTCATTCATCCACCTGCTACGAGCAGTCCGGGGTTATAAAAACAACAACAAACGTATAAAATACATTCCACATACCTTCTTCAGCGTGACAGCCCTTGTTTCCATTCAGCAATAATATCCAAATCACCGAAAGTTGCGTTTTAAAAAGCTCCATGTTTGAATGTCCAGCCTCGCGAAGCTCTTGTCATCTCTCTCCGGGCTCGCGCGTAACACACAGAGCGAAGCTAGAGCCGTCCGGGCTAGTGCGAGCTTCACTCACTACAGCGGCTTATTTGGTATCTCGGGGGAGGGTGCTGTGCATCAGATTGACATCATGCAAGTGCAATGAAGGAAGATTTCGAAACGAGGGTACAGGAAGGTCGCCTATCAAAGCGCGCGGGAATGAATCGCAACGCCAGGTGTTTTCGCTATTCGAATCATCACCGCTTTGTGAAAAAAAATAATATATAAATATATATATATATATATATATATATCACCTCGCCTTTAATCGAACTAAAGTAACGGCAGCTTTGGCTTGGTGGGTGGAATCCTCTGCTTTCTATGTGTGATAGGTGAGCTAAAGGCCATAATAGCCATAATATTTAAGAATATCTTTCTTTTAATGATTGGATTATATGCATTTAGATTAAATGAAGATGAATTATATCTAGACAATGGAGGGAAGGAAGCAATGTTAATGGGACATTAAATGTCTAGAAATGTTGACTAATTGAATTAATGAACCAATTGAATCATTGTTCAACACTATTAGCTGATATTGGTCATTTTTAATTGTCCAAAAAATCAAATGACAGTATTTAGGACAGTCCTTTATTATTCACTAATATGTCGAGATACTGTATTATAGTAGCCTATAGGCTGCATTAACAAATAGGCTAACATTCTGATTAATTGCACCTTAAACCTACAATGTGTTTACTGCATCCTATATATATGTACCATAATTTTGGAGTAATGATTGCCAAAGGGAGAGACCAAAAGAAATTCGATAAAGTTTCAACGTTTTGCATCCTGTACAAAGAAAAACTGATGCTGCAAATAATTTAAACCTATCGTATTGACATGTGTGGGCCAAATTGATCATGTTATCTTTTCAGCTGAGGCAAAACAGTTTATTGGTCTTAGTCAACAGTAAAAATGTAGCAAACTGCGGAGGTGAATCAGGTAGTATCTTACAATTTAAAATCAATAAAACTGCATGACAACTAAAGGCAGATCTATGATGTGGATTTCTACTCCTTTTCATTTTTTGGTGTAATCCTCTGCAGTGTTATTGGAGAGCAAACCCCCGCCAGGCGCCAGTTCAATAGCATTTGTACAAAGAGTTTTTTTAAAACCTGGTAACACAAAAAGACACAGAACAACTAGCCGAATATCATGCTTGGTAGAAAGGAAAGGCTTTCATCCAAGCTTTAAAGTACACAGACAAAACTACTCCGATTTGGATCTGAGACAGTTTTGTTATTTAGCATGTTATTTTGTCATAATGATTTTAATGCCTGCACAATTACAAAGCTTGGTCTGTGTCAAAATGCTTGTATTAATAAGCATATACATGACTTAAAAAGTGAAAAGTGCACAGTGTGGACCGATAAGGGATTTGCAATGCATAGGCTGCCATAACAAACATAAATCTACAGAATTGCATGGAAAATGTTTTTTTTTTCTTCTATTTGGCACGACTTTGATATAATAACAGCTTCTGCTATTTATGTAGCTACGTTTCTAACTAATGACCTAATGAAACAGAAAGTCATCACACCTAATTTTCCCCCTAAGCACGGCCTGCCAGACATAAAACTGCACTGTAATAAATGTAATAAGTCCACCACACACCCACATCCTTTCCCCATATCACACACACGTGCGTGCACTCACACCAACCCTCCTCCACACACACCCTTCTCAGCACAAAGATTATCACCCACAGACAGATCCCCTCAGCAGGGGGGCAAGCCAGACCTCCAGACTTGATCAACTTGTCCAGTATGGTCATAAGTCAGCCAGCACAGACACCAACCCCCAACCACACTTCCACCACTAAAACGCAACCAGCAAATCCCATCTATTCACTTGCAATGTCTCTAGGCATATAACATGAACATCAATAGACACACACTCAAACACAGGTAGAGTGTGAGTGCGTGGCCTAACTAGATGTCAGTCCCCCCCCATCCCCATCCTTGGCTCAAAGACTCATTACCATGCAACAATTTCATGCTGGTCTACCTCAGAACATTTTCTATTCCTTTGCTCTTTATATAAAAAAAACAGAGGAGGCAACACAGGGGCAGTCACTTGACCTTTTTTGTTCCCTGGTTATTTTCCCAGTCATCCAAGCGGAAAAGGAAAGCGAGGAGAAAAAATATGGTTTAAGATGCTGTTAAGAGGGGGAGAGGTTTTAATGTGACATGGGAAAACCTGCTTTGTAATGTTCGGTAATCTCTTGACAACCTCTGGGGGGGGGGGATGAACATGGCGCAGGGGAGGCTGAGAGAGGAGGGCTATGAGTCCATGTTGTATTGTACGACTCAATGTGTTATTCCCAAACCTCAGCCCTGGAAATTGTGTCAGTTGAGAGGCGTTAATATGGCGCGCTGAGAGACACTGCCTGCACACCGACCGACTGGCGACAATAAATACAGACAAGTCGTTTAAACGGACACTGATGAGCCGCCATCGTCTAATACTTTATTCTGACTGGTGTTTAGAGAATGGCCATTCCCCTGTGTGATGATAAACCAATGACCATTCATCTTAGAGCCAGTTTCTAATGGAATCAGATGGTAGGTAATGGTTTCGGTATCGCTGGCCAGATTTGTTTTTATAACCATCATTGTTATTACTAGACTACTACAGTATGTTATGATGTATTGCAATATTTACTATTCATTTCTTATTTCATGCAAATTAGCCAATAATCCTTGTGAAACAAATCATCAGTTGCACTGTAGTAGGCCTAGTACATTCTACGCTAGACAAGTTTGAAGAACAACTCATGCTGGTCCAAGGGAGCATCATGGGAGATGGGACAACCCATGGGAGGGTGACACTCATTGGCTAATGAGTACTTCCTGTTCTAATTAGCAGCGGGCTCCACAGCTGAAATGTCCCTCAAGGTCGTTGTTTCTGTTGGTGGCACATCGGGGGATTCGGGACACAGTTAGTTTTGTACTGTGGGTTGTCTACTTTTCCACACCAGCACAATAATTAGGCTTGACATATTTGTCACACATTTCTAATAATGCATTCCAGCTCTGTTGTAACTTTAGTAGCAGTCCTCTGGCCAAAGTTTGGTCTTTAATCTGATCAGCACAGGAGGATATAGGTCAGAGAGAAGAAGACCATGGAGCCGTTAAAGAAGAAGAAGAAGGAGGGATGGAGTTACAGTACGATGCCGAAGTAGTATCCATGTGGCAGTTTGCAGATAAGAGCCATGACTAAGTAATCAGGAAGAATGGTGTGATCTGCACGGACACATTCCAAGATGCTCTGTCCGACCAGACCTAATTTCTGAGCATGCCGGGTCCGAGGCGACTCGGTGTGAAATTAAATCCTCTACAATATCCCGTAACCATGGGGTCTTATTCCCCCCACCCCTGATTTCCATAAATATCAATAAAGGTACCAATGTCTGTTTATAAATAATGCTATATAGACAGGCAAGGCAGTTAGTCTCGGGACTATGTGAAATGTCTGTTTTCCTGACTGGCCCTTTTTTATTTACATGTGGGTGTATATCTGGGGACGTATATCTGGGGACGTTTATCGTCGCGATGACTCTCCGTGCATGTTATGGAAGATTAGGGCCTGCCGCTGTTTCCAATTTTTGGAACTGACTTCAGAGGGGCAGGGGGATGGAAAAAACGGTGCCCCTCTTCCTTCCTCCTTATTAGATTTCACTGGTTATCAATGACAGAGGTCTGACATTTCCACTGTGTCCGAAATTAAAGCATCTCTCTCTCTCTCCTCTCTCAGTCCATTCAGACGTCGACCACTATAACATGATGAAAGATTGCAGATTGGGTTTCAGTTGATGTTAGTGTTGATGTTTATACTTTGCCAAAAAGGAATATACTGCGCAATCATTATTGCTAAAAATAAATACATGTGTAGAGGTCTCTGAATAGGAAAATAAAGTGTGAACTTTAACATTGAAGAGCAGGTCAACTTTATTGGCGCTGTTATAGTATGTGGCCTGCAGTATGTAACATGCTAACTGCTAGTTTTCTTCTTAATGATGCTGAGCCTTGCAGACTTTGACACCACATTTTAGAGGAACGTGCCATTTGTTTCCAGAGAAGGGATAGGAAGGGAGAAAGAAGGGCAAGAAAAATCAATTGCAGGGAATATAAGAGAAAGAAAGGGAGGGAGAGCGAGAGATTGAAAAATGTGTTGATTTGTCGGCATGGGCTGGATTTCTCTGGACACACCAATGAGAATTTATCATGAAAGACACATTTTCTTGGTTGCAGAAGTATTCTCCCTGTGTGCGTGTGTGTGGACTGAACTTGAGATAATAATGTATTTTTAACATTCTAGACTTGGTCATACATGATTACCTCCAAGGCCAAGTTGACCAATGACAGTAATTACATTATCGATCATTTAACCCATACCTTCCTGATAGCAAAACAACAGAATATCACTCCTATTAGTGTCTTCATTATACCCTACTACCTCAAAGCATACAGTACAGAATGCAGTACCTACAGTCAGGTCCAAAATATTGGCACCCTTGATAAAGATGAGTTTATTGTCGCTCGTGGAGACATTACACCACCTCAAAATCTACAGGGAGAGCTAGAATGTTCAAGCCCCCTTGGGTGCTGCCATAGATTTACATTAGAAGTGCCCATCCAAGAAGGCTCAAGGTCATTGGCTACAGATAAAATGTAAAATCACGTTATATCTACGGAAGCTTTGGTCTGAATACTTATGTAAATCTGCTATTTCATTATTATAATTTTTTTTGGGGGGGCAAAAATGTCTAAACCTGCTTTGCCATTATAGGGTTTTGTGTGTAGATTAATGAGAGAACATATATATACACTGCTCAACAAAAATAAAGGGAACACTTAAACAACACAATGTAACTCCAAGTCAATCACACTTCTGTGAAATCAAACTGTCCACTTAGGAAGCAACACTGATTGACAATACATTTCACATGCTGTTGTGCAAATGGAATAGACAACAGGTGGAAATTATAGGCAATTAGCAAGACACCCCCAATAAAGGAGTGGTTCTGCAGGTGGGGACCACAGACCACTTCTTAGTTCCTATGCTTCCTGGCTGATGTTTTGGTCACTTTTGAATGCTGCCGGTGCTTTCACTCTAGTGGTAGCATGAGACGGAGTCCACAACCCACACAAGTGGCTCAGGTAGTGCAGCTCATCCAGGATGACACATCAATGCGAGCTGTGGCAAGAAGGTTTGCCATGTCTGTCAGCGTAGTGTCCAGAGCATGGAGGCGCTACCAGGAGACAGGCCAGTACATCAGGAGATGTGGAGGAGGCCGTAGGAGGGCAACAACCCAGCAGCAGGACCGCTACCTCCGCCTTTGTGCAAGGAGGAGCAGGAGAAGCACTGCCAGAGCCTTGCAAAATGACTTCCAGCAGGCCACAAATGTGCATGTGTCTGCTCAAACGGTCAGAAACGGACTCCATGAGGGTGGTATGAGGGCCCGACGTCCACAGGTGGGGGTTGTGCTTACAGCCCAACACCGTGCAGGACGTTTGGCATTTGCCAGAGAACACCAAGATTGGCAAATTCGCCACTGGCGCCCTGTGCTCTTCACAGATGAAAGCAGGTTCACACTGAGCACGTGACAGACGTGACAGAGTCTGGAGACGCCGTGGAGAACGTTCTGCTGCCTGCAACATCCTCCAGCATGACCGGTTTGGCGGTGGGTCAGTCATGGTGTAGGGTGGCATTTCTTTGGGGGGCCGCACAGCCCTCCATGTGCTCGCCAGAGGTAGCCTGACTGCCATTAGGTACCGAGATGAGATCCTCAGACCCCTTGTGAGACCATATGCTGGTGCGGTTGGCCCTGGGTTCCTCCTAATGCAAGACAATGCTAGACCTCATGTGGCTGGAGTGTGTCAGCGGTTCCTGCAAGAGGAAGGCATTGATGCTATGGACTGGCCCGCCCGTTCCCCAGACCTGAATCCAATTGAGCACATCTGGGACATCATGTCTCGCTCCATCCACCAACGCCACGTTGCACCACAGACTGCCCAGGAGTTGGCGGATGCTTTAGTCCAGGTCTGGCAGGAGATCCCTCAGGAGACCATCCGCCACCTCATCAGGAGCATGCCCAGGCGTTGTAGGGAGGTCATACAGGCACGTGGAGGCCACACACACTAATGAGCCTCATTTTGACTTGTTTTAAGGACATTACATCAATATATATACTGCTCAAAAAAATAAAGGGAACACTTAAACAACACATCCTAGATCTGAATGAAAGAAATAATCTTATTAAATACTTTTTTCTTTGCATAGTTGAATGTGCTGACAACAAAATCACACAAAAATAATCAATGGAAATCCAATTTATCAACCCATGGAGGTCTGGATTTGGAGTCACACTCAAAATTAAAGTGGAAAACCACACTACAGGCTGATCCAACTTTGATGTAATGTCCTTAAAACAAGTCAAAATGAGGCTCAGTAGTGTGTGTGGCCTCCACGTGCTTGTATGACCTCCCTACAACGCCTGGGCATGCTCCTGATGAGGTGGCGGATGGCCTCCTGAGGGATCTCCTCTCAGACCTGGACTAAAGCATCCGCCAACTCCTGGACAGTCTGTGGTGCAACGTGGCGTTGGTGGATGGAGCGAGACATGATGTCCCAGATGTGCTCAATTGGATTCAGGTCTGGGGAACGGGCGGGCCAGTCCATAGCATCAATGCCTTCCTCTTGCAGGAACCGCTGACACACTCCAGCCACATGAGGTCTAGCATTGTCTTGCATTAGGAGGAACCCAGGGTCAACCGCACCAGCATATGGTCTCACAAGGGGTCTGAGGATCTCATCTCGGTACCTAATGGCAGTCAAGCTACCTCTGGCGAGCACATGGAGGGCTGTGCGGCCCCCCAAAGAAATGCCACCCCACACCATGACTGACCCACCGCCAAACCGGTCATGCTGGAGGATGTTGCAGGCAGCAGAACGTTCTCCACGGCGTCTCCAGACTATGTCACGTCTGTCACGTGCTCAGTGTGAACCTGCTTTCATCTGTGAAGAGCACAGGGTGCCAGTGGCGAATTTGCCAATCTTGGTGTTCTCTGGCAAATGCCAAACGTCCTGCACGGTGTTGGGCTGTAAGCACAACTCCCACCTGTGGTCGTCGGGTCCTCATACCACCCTCATGGAGTCTGTTTCTGACCGTTTGAGCAGACCCATGCACATTTGTGGCCTGCTGGAGGTCATTTTGCAGGGCTCTGGCAGTGCTCCTCCTGCTCCTCCTTGCACAAAGGCGGAGGTAGCGGTCCTGCTGCTGGGTTGTTGCCCTCCTACGGCCTCCTCCACATCTCCTGATGTACTGGCCTGTCTCCTGGTAGCGCCTCCATGCTCTGGACACTACGCTGACAGACACAGCAAACCTTCTTGCCACAGCTCGCATTGATGTGCCATCCTGGATGAGCTGCACTACCTGAGCCACTTGTGTGGGTTGTAGACTCCGTCTCATGCTACCATTAGAGTGAAAGCACCGCCAGCATTCAAAAGTGACCAAAACATCAGCCAGGAACCATAGGAACTGAGAAGTGGTCTGTGGTCTCCACCTGCAGAACCACTCCTTTATTGGGGGTGTCTTGCTTATTGCCTATAATTTCCACCTGTTGTCTATTCCATTTGCACAACAGCATGTGAAATTTATTGTCAATCAGTGTTGCTTCCTAAGTGGACAGTTTGATTTCACAGAAGTGTGATTGACTTGGAGTTACATTGTGTTGTTTAAGTGTTCCCTTTATTTTTTTGAGCAGTATATTTATTACGTCTTAGCTCGCTCAATAATGTCTTAATCGCAATAACGGATTGCCTCTTATTCGCTCATCATTCCCTTAGGCCATAGTTTGTACATCTCAGTTGTCAGTAGAAACCACATTTGTTTAAGCATGTCAGACATTTATGTTTTTTTTAAAAGGCAGTAAATGAGGCTGAATGAACTGTTTCGCTGCCAGACATGGCTCCGCTGATTGCCAGGTGTAGCAGTGGTAAGGATTCACTCCATGGTTCTGAAAAGAAAACTCTGCTGTTGGGACAGCTTTATGTAGGTCCTAACAGTTTGTGGGCACCGTTTGAAATTCTTACGCAGGGACACTCAAAGTCAATCTTTAAATGAATCATTGTTTATTTGTCAGCGCACTGGGGAGGTTCCAACCAACTCAATGCACCATAGTACACATCAGGAGCACTGATTGTGCAGTCCCAGTAGTTGTCTTATATACTGCTTTATACAGACAAGTTATATTTACATGATTTAGCATAATTAATTAATAATTACCGATTTGTTTCATCCATGTGACCGACCAATACTGGTTCATAACATGTGACAGACCAAAACCTCACAAGGCTTCTTCTCTCTAAACTGAGATGTCTTTCGTTCTTAAACACAAGGTCTGGGCGTACTGCCAAATTGCAGCTACTGATAGTGAGGATTCGTTCAGTCAGCCACTTGCATGAACACAGAAATTGGTTTATACAACAGCACATGAATAGAACACAGAAATTAGTTATAAGAAAAGCACAAATATACAAATTCCCATTACATTCCATCCTCCTATCACTTGTGATAATAATCATTACATTTTAATGTAAGCATTTTGATTTTAGCTTCTATATCAAAATATTATATACTCCTATTAAAGAAAGGGAAATCAACACAAAAACAACAGACACTTCATCATTTCAAACCCTTCATTCTGGGTTGTACAATCCAATTAGTATGGTAATACTATAATCATAATAACAGTTATACTCAGGGTCCGAAATTAACACCCGCCAAGCGCCAAATGCGGGTAGATTTTCTGTTTGGCGAGTAAATCTCAGAAGGCTATCCGTCACACTCGCAGGGAAATGTTTGTACCAAAATAGTCATGTAATACAATTTCTGGCATGATGGCTCGGAGGAAAATACTCATGTTTGCCAGCCACAGACCGTCTCTAGTGGTCCTAGTTTCGCGGCACTGTTTACCGTATGGGACATCAGCTACTCGACACCGCTCACTTGCCACAGGTCTGCTGCTAGCTACCGTTTATTAAATAGCTGTTATGTGGCGACATTTACCTGGAGTAAGCCAACCTTTGAAATGAAAACCCACCGATGAAAAGGAGGACGAATCACATAAAAATAGACAGTTCTGTGAGAAATTGAGGTTTGGAGATAAAGGAGTTTCAAGAGGCTGGCTACAGTATGATGCTGAGGCTGTGGTGATGAGTTGTTCTGTGTGTCGCCAGTATGCTAAAGATAAAAGCAGAAACAACTAATTTGTCATCGGAAATAAAACAATGAAGCTGGAGAACATTCGTGACCATGAACACAGCAAGTGTCACATTGCCTGCATGTCTGTGTCCCGAGCTTAATCGGAGCCTCTCCTCTTGACACCCTCTGTGACGGCGCTAATGGCAATGTTAGAGCAGACCAGCACGAAGATGAAAATACTGTTTAGGACTGTACATGTCACTGGCAAGAAGGCGAGACCACTTTCTGACTTCGAGTGGATGTGCAAGTAAGTGAAAATGTTGTCACTCTTGTAGCTAGACTAGTACTTTTGTAGCTTGTTTTTTCAAGTGTATTTAGCAGACATGGTCCAGTATTGTAGGTTATTTCTCAGCTCTTGATAAGCTTTGGCTCACCTTAAAATTGTGTATAAATACCATAAAATGATAGGCCTACTGATGCTGACATGGCTCTCCATGCTTTCCTATGGCTCTGTAACATTCTATTTTAATGTTTGTCTCCAGATGCTGTTTACATTTAAACCATTGTGACACAATTGACTTTACCAGCCTTATAGTGTTGATCCTTAAGTAAAAAAGGGTAGAAGGCTAATTTAGCACAATCAACTGGCAGCTATATTAGATAACATGATTGTATATTTAATTATTCTGGAATAAATTTGATGTTTGATTTTTGCAGTTTGGATGAAAAAAAAGGAATTGCTGTGGGCTCAACATGTAGAAATGAGAAGCAGGCCAAAGAGTTCATGCACCATATTGCAGAGGTGGAGAGAAACAACATCAGAGAGAATCTGAAAAACACCACATTTCTCTCCATCATGTCAGATGGCTCCACAGACAGTTCTGTGAAAGAGGATGAGTTATTTTATGTCAGATTCTGTCACAAGGGCAAGATGGAGTCGAAGTTTGTTGGCATCAAGTCGGCACACATAAGCAACGTCATCAGTGCCATCGTGGAGGGAGTGTGTGATGAGTAGGGGAGCAAGTTGGTCGCTCTAGGAACAGATGGAGCTGCTGTGATGACCGGAGCCAAGGATGGTGTGGTTATCCAGCTGAAGGGAGACAAGACCTACATCATCGGCATCCACTGTATGGTACACCATCTTGAACTGACCTTTTCTGATGCCATCCAGTCCAACGTGATGTTTCAGAAAGTAGAAGACCTCCTCAGTGGGCTCTACACCTTCTACCACACCAGTCCACTGAACAGGGCAAACCTGGTAAACAGCTTCCAGGCTCTTGGGCACACACCACTGGTGCCCACCAGAATTGGCGGGACCCGATGGGTAGGACACCTATTGCATGCACTGGACCACTTCCTGCGAGGTTACCAGGGGCTTGTCCAGCACCTGGAACAGGTAGTGGCTCTAGATTGCTATGCTAAGTACTCCAAAAGTCATCATCAATATGTAATGTCCAGTAAATAACAACAAACATGGTTACAGCTGGTAACATCATGTTTCAATGCTTTATGCACTGATAAAATGTGTCATATATAATATTGTATTTTTTGGACAGCAATTAATAGTTTTTTTTCTATATCTTTTGTTCTTTACGTATTTCAGATTCAATCTGCTGATGACCAAAATGTCTGAGGTGTCCAGCAGGCCAAGGCCAGGAAATACTACAGTACTGCGAGGGAGGCTGTTGTTATCCGCTTCTGTGGCTTCCTGCATGACACACTAACACACCTGAGCAACCTGTCTGCCTGTCTGCAGAGGTCCACCATCACCATAGCAGAAGTCCACAGCTCCTTGTGCGCAACACAGGCAGTACTTAAGAAGTACAAATCCAGGTATGTTTATTTAAGTTGCAATAAGAAATACTTACCTGAAGAGAATTAAGAGAAAGGATTACGTCAATAAGAGAGGGAGAGAGAGTGTGAGTGAGAGTGTGTTGTAATTCTGAAAGGATGGTAAAATGAGCCCTTTTCTCATTCTCTTTTCTCATTTTACCAAAAAAAGAAGGTCTGAAGATTCGATATTGTTCAATATTGTTTGGATCAAAGCGTTTCGGCAACGTTTGATTCCCTGGATGATATCCAGGCTTGGTTGGCTAGGTTACACCACTTCCTCTTTACCCCCCTGTTGGCCACAATGGCCAACAGATATGAGGGAATTTCTGCAAGACAGCAAGACCCTCGTCACCTCACAGGAAAAAATGCTTCACAGGCTAGTCGAGAGTATGACTGACAGGTTCCAGGACGACAGTGTAGGGGTCCTGTGTGCCACCATGCTGGTCAGCTTCACCAACTGGCCAGAGTCAGGAGATAAAGCAGCAGGTTACTTTATATGTTGTATTACAGGGCAGTCAGGTTAGGTTCAGGTTCATGATCATATATTTATAGTTTGAGAATTAAAACGGCATGATGCTTGTTGTAATGTATGCAATTATTCTAGATTTTGGTGACACTGAACTGGAAACCCTGGTGAACCACTTCAAGCCTGTCCTGGAGACCTCTGGCATCCATGTTGAAAGGTTCCCTGACCAGTGGACTGTCCTGAAGGTGCTGATGTACCAAGAGCCGGCCGCCCAACAACCTGCCCGCTTGACCCTATCCCCTCCTCTCTTCTCCAGACCATTTCCGGAGATCTTCTCCCTTACCTCACCTCGCTCATCAACTCATCCTTGACCGCTGGCTACGTCCCTTCCGTCTTCAAGAGAGCGAGAGTTGCACCCCTTCTGAAAAAACCTACACTCGATCCCTCCGATGTCAACAACTACAGACCAGTATCCCTTCTTTCTTTTCTCTCCAAAACTCTTGAACGTGCCGTCCTTGGCCAGCTCTCCTGCTATCTCTCTCAGAATGACCTTCTTGATCCAAATCAGTCAGGTTTCAAGACTGGTCATTCAACTGAGACTGCTCTTCTCTGTGTCACGGAGGCTCTCCGCACTGCTAAAGCGAACTCTCTCTCCTCTGCTCTCATCCTTCTAGACCTATCTGCTGCCTTTGATACTGTGAACCATCAGATCCTCCTCTCCACCCTCTCCGAGTTGGGCATCTCCGGCGCGGCCCACGCTTGGATTGCGTCCTACCTGACAGGTCGCTCCTACTAGGTGGCGTGGTGAGAATCTGTCTCCGCACCACGTGCTCTCACCACTGGTGTCCCCCAGGGCTCTGTTCTAGGCCTGCTCCTATGCTCGCTATACACCAAGTCACTTGGCTCTGTCATATCCTCACATGGTCACTCCTATCATTGCTATGCAGACGACACACAATTCATCTTCTCCTTTCCCCCTTCTGATAACCAGGTGGCGAATCGCGTCTCTGCATGTCTGGCAGACATATCAGTGTGGATGACGGATCACCACCTCAAGCTGAACCTCGGCAAGACGGAGTTGCTCTTCCTCCCGGGGAAGGACTGCCCGTTCCATGATCTCGCCATCACGGTTGACAACTCCCTTGTGTCCTCCTCCCAGAGTGCTAAGAACCTTGGCGTGACCCTGGACAACACCCTGTCGTTCTCCACTAACATCAAGGCGGTGACCCGATCCTGTAGGTTCATGCTCTACAACATTCGCAGAGTACGACCCTGCCTCACACAGGAAGCGGCGCAGGTCCTAATCCAGGCACTTGTCATCTCCCGTCTGGATTACTACAACTCGCTGTTGGCTGGGCTCCCTGCCTGTGCCATTAACCTGTTATGGCTAGGGGGCAGTATTTTCACGGCCGGATAAAAAACGTACCCGATTTAATCTGATTATTACTCCTGCCCAGTAACTAGAATATGCATATAATTATTGGCTTTGGATAGAAAACACCCTAAAGTTTCTAAAACTGTTCGAATGGTGTCTGTGAGTATAACAGAACTCATATGGCAGGCCAAAACCTGAGAAGATTCCATGCAGGAAGTGGCCTGTCTGACAAGTTGTGTTTCATCTTGGCTCTTTTTATTGAAGACTGAGGATCTTTGCTATAACGTGACACTTCCTACGGCTCCCATAGGCTCTCAGAGCCCGGGAAAAAGCTGAACGATATCGAGGCAGCCTCTGGCTGAAACACTTTATCGCGTTTGGCAAGTGGCCGATCAGAGTACTATGGGCTTAGGCGCGTGCCCGAGTCGACCCCATGCTTTATTTTATTTTGTCTGTTTACCTAAACGCAGATTCCCGGTCGGAATATGATCGCTTTTTTATGAGAAAAATGGCATAAAAATTGATTTTAAACAGCGGTTGACATGCTTCGAAGTACGGTAATGGAATATTTACATTTTTTTTGTCACGAATTGCGCCATGCTCGTCACCCTTATTTACCCTTTCGGATAGTGTCTTGAACGCACGAACAAAACGCCGCTATTTGGATATAACGATGGATTATTTTGGACCAAACCAACATTTGTTATTGAAGTAGAAGTCCTGGGAGTGCATTCTGACGAAGACAGCAAAGGTAATAACATTTTTCTTATAGTAAATCTGACTTTGGTGAGTGCTAAACTTGCTGGGTGTCTAAATAGCTAGCCCTGTGATGCCGGGCTATCTACTGAGAATATTGCAAAATGTGCTTTCACCGAAAAGCTATTTTAAAATCGGACATATCGAGTGCATAGAGGAGTTCTGTATCTATAATTCTTAAAATAATTGTTATGCTTTTTGTGAAGTTTATCGTGAGTAATTTAGTAAATTCACCGGCAGTGTTCGGTGGGAATGCTAGTCACATGCTAGTCACATGCTAATGTAAAAGGCTGGTTTTTGATATAAATATGAACTTGATTGAACAAAACATGCATGTATTGTATAACATAATGTCCTAGGGTTGTCATCTGATGAAGATCATCAAAGGTTAGTGCTACATTTAGCTGTGGTTTGGGTTTATGTGACATTATATGCTAGCTTGAAAAATGGGTGTCTGATTATTTCTGGCTGTGTACTCTGCTGACATAATCTAATGTTTTGCTTTCGTTGTAAAGCCTTTTTGAAATCGGACAGTGTGGTTAGATTAACGAGAGTCTTGTCTTTAAAATGTCTTTTTGTATTTTTGAGGAATTTAGATTAATGTTGATCCAGTGTATTGCCTGCACGAGTGCTACAATCAATGTGCAAGCGTCCCACCTAGCCCATAGAGGTTAACAATTTCTGCTAGTTAGTTTTTTGTACCATGTGGGTTTTAGCTTGCTTGAGCCTGCTAACTGAGGAGTGTTAATTCACCTGTTTCCATACATGTTTCATTTAAAAACATTTAGGTTACAAAGGAGTTGTTTAATCTAACTGCTTAACTTAGATGTATATGGAATTGTATCTTTTTTTTTTACAATTTTTTTTCTAGTCTTTACAGGAAAATGCCATGTGCACTATCTGATGTGTGGAGACGTTTCACTGCAGCTAATGTAGAAGGAAAAGATGTGTACATTTGCAACAAAGACGCAGAATCATCTGGCCAAGTGCATAAAGTTCCCTCAGCGCTGACAACAAGCAACCTCTGACAAAAGTCCCTCTATTTATGTTCGAGGTGAAAATGATGAATCAGACACCTTATCGATTGCGACAGCTCATGGTCCTCCTGGAATCAGAAGTTTTTTGATTCAATGGAGGAACGTAGTCAGAGAAATGCTGATCAATGTCTTGCTCAAGCTGTGTATGCAACTGGTTCACCTCTGATGCTCACAGGCAATGTATATTGGAAGAGATTTCTGAATGTTCTTCGTCCAGCATACACCCCCACAAACAGACATGATTTATCTACTCATTAGCTGTATGCAGAGTTCCACAGAGTTCAAGTGAAGGTCAAGCAAATAATAGAGAAAGCAAACTGTATTGCAATCATCTCTGATGGGTGGTCGAATGTTCGTGTGCAAGAATAATTAACTACATCTCCACCCCTCAACCAGTATTCCACAAGAGCACAGACACAAGGGACAACAGACACACTGGTCTCTACATTGCAGATGAGCTGAAGGCAGTCATCAATGACCTTGGACCACAGAAGGTATTTTCACTGGTGAAATGCTGTGAACCTGAAGGCTGCTTGGTCTAATGTGCAGGAGTCCTACCCTCACATCACACCCATTGACTGTGCTGCTCATGCATTGAATCTGCTCCTCAAGGACATCATGGCACTGAAAACAATGAATACACTCTGCAAGAGAGCCAAGGAAATGGTTAGGTATGTGAAGGGTTATCGAGTTCTAGCAGCAATCTACCTCAACAAGCAAAGTGAGAAGAATAAGAGCACCACATTGAAGCTGCCCAGCAACACCTATTGGGGTGGTGTTGTCATCATGTTTGACAGTCTCCTGGAGGGAAGGAGTCTCTCCAAGAAATGGCCGTATTACAGTCTGCTATTATGGACAGCCCCATCAAGAGGATCCTCCTGGATGATGTATTTTGGGAGAGCGTGGTAAGCAGCCTGAAACTCCTGAAACCTATAGCAGTAGCCATTGCACGGATTGAGGGAGACAATGCCATCCTGTCTGATGTTCAGACTCTGTTGCAGATGTAAGAGAAGAAATCTGTACTGCCCTGCCCACTTCACTGTTGCTCCAAGCAGAGGAAACTGCAGTTCTGAAATAAAAAAGCGGGATGACTTCTGCCTGAAGCCCATACACACCGCAGTGTACATGCTGAATCATCTGGCCAAGTGCATCATCTGGCCAAGTGCATCCCTCAGCGCTCACAACAAGCAACCTCTGACAAAAGTCCCTCTACTTCTATTTGAGGTGAAAATGGTAGCCTAGTGGTTAGTGTTGGGCCATTAACCAAAAGGTTGCTGGATCAAATCCCTGAGCTGACAAGGTAAAAATCTGTCGTTCTGCCCCTGAACAATGCAGTTCACCCCCTGCTCCTCGGTAGGCCATCATTGTAAATAAGAGTTTGATCTAAACTGACTTGCCTAGTTAAATAAAATAAAAAATCTATACATATATTTGTTAATGTTGGACCCCAAGTGTGCTGGCAAGAGCATCCTGTCTGGTGCAGAGATCAACAAGGCCTATGGTGTCATCACTACCGTGTCTCGCCACCTTGGCCTGAATGAGGGCAAGGTTCTTGGCAGTCTGGCGAAGTACACTTCCAACAAGGGCTTTGGGATGGAGATGCAATATGGCAGTCGCGCCAACATATCTCATCAGCCACCTGGTGGAAGGGACTTTGTGGATCTGAGGCTCTTTCCCCTGTTGCCTCCATCATCCTCCAAATCCCACCAACATCAGCCGCCTCAGAGCGCAACTGGCCCTTGTTTGGGAACACACACACCTAAGCATGCAACAGGGTGACCATTACAATGGTTGAAAAATTGGTGTCCATTCGGGCAAATATGAGGCTTTTTGAGCCTGACAACGAGCCACCATCAACAAGATTGGAAAGTGACAGTGAAGATGAGACCTCAGAGTCTGATGTTCAAGAGGTGGACATTGAGGAGGTCCAACGAGAAGACATGGAAGCCTGAGAGGAAGACAACCAAAGCTTTAGTTTCTAGACTATCATTTTACAGATGTATGTTGAAAACATTTTTGTGAGATGCGATGGATCATTCAATATTCCCTTTCTTTTGTTGTTTAGTGAAATCATCCCATGTGAAGAGTCAACTAATTTAATTGAAGTTCAATTCGTAACTAAATCGTTTTTTAAATTTCTATTGGAAGGATTTAATCATTTGCAATTATGTCTACTTATGATACGGTAAAACGTTTATGTTTCTGTCTCCATATGATATGGTAAATATATCCAATGCAAAAAACATCTACATTTAAATGGTATTAATAATAATTTGCATATATTTCCTTAAATTCCCATATATTCCTGTTAATTCCCATATATTCACGTTAATTCCCACGAAAAGTTTCCACCTCTGAACATTCCCCAAAATGTGCAACCCTAGGTTCATCATCCTCTGGAAGAGCAGAAAACATGATAGCTCCTGAAATCTTACCAGCCAGAGAGGCGCAGATCGCCTTACAAAATGTTAATAATATTTCACAAGGAAGAGAGAGAGAACACGTTATAACAGTTTCACACCAACCTTGCTAAGAATGAGATTGGGGCAAGGTTAGCCCAAGCTACAATCTAGTGGCTCCCCTAATTTTTTAGGGCACAGCTCTATCTCTAGAAGCCTTGCCTTTCCAAATCCTAATTATTGATAAATTATCCAACCCAAATTTAGAATGACAGTCCTTAGTGCTTCACGTTGGTTCTATCACTCTAATTTAAGACCCTCACTTTTCTCATCACTTGTGGTAATGACAGATTGGTATTTCAATGCATTCTTAGTCTAAATTATTATACATTTAGCAATGTGCAGACCTCCACAATCAACCTGATATCCCAAATAAAGAATTTTGGATAAGTCTAAATCAATTACGGGCACAGTTGACCACCCCCCTTGCACTCATCCTTCATTTCCTGGCGTTTCTTCATGTTCTTCTTCAGATAGTGTTTCAGTTTGTCCTTTTTAATGGCATATGTTCAAAGTGGATGGCCCTTGATAATGTCTCTCACCTTACAGTCCATCATGTCTTTGTCCATTTTCCTACCAGTACACCTGCAGCATTAGAGAAGTTTGGACTGGATCTCCCTCCATGCTCATTCTACATGGACACATGGCGCACTCCTGAGAGAAAAAGCATGAGAGAAAAGGCAGCTGATAGCTTCGACTGGATGCTGTGTAGTGGTTGCTGGCGCAGACACAGGTCTCATGGTAGAAGTGGTGAAGGACCATACTGAAAGCCATTTTTGCCATTTTCAGCCGGTAAGAGGGTGTGTTGAGGTTCACACTGTTTTTGGATGAATTATCTTCCATGCATCTAGATACCATATGTGGCCACCTTCACCATAACCTTGAGAGATGACAGACCAGAACAACAGTTTAGTTTAGAATAACAACACACAGATGAAATTATTCCACCAGAGTTACAGGTCTTACATGTAAATAACACCCCGTATTCAAAAACACCTTGTGTTATTTTGTAGGGTAGTGGTACCCTCCTCTACATCTTTATGTCACATTTTATTGGTTTTATAATTTTTATTTTATTTTTATACAAATGTTTTTAAATTGACTTACTGAAATCAGTGTCCGTTCCTCAATTGTTCGCAGATTATGTTTCTACTCCTGGGCAGCTCACAGTAAGGGTCTGTTCTGGGTGGGTCTCGTCGTCTTTTAATCAGACGAGAATTTAACTCATGCTTCAAAAAATGCGCCACAGGTTTTCCTCGCAGACCCCCACTGAAAAGCTCCGCAGGCAGAATCAATTATCCAGTTTGCCAAATTGTCGTGGAAATTCTTACACAGGGACACTCAAAATCAATCTTAAATGAATCATTGTTTATTTGTCAGCGTGCAGTTGTCTTATATACTGCTTTACACAGACAAGTTATACTTGCATGACTTAGCATAATTCATTAATCATTTCCTTTTTGTGTCATCTATGTGACCGACCAATACTGGTTCATAACGTGACAGACCAATACCTCACGAGGCTTCCTCTCTCTAAGCTGAGATCATGAAACTGAGATCTGGGCGTACTGCCAAATTGCAGCTACTGATAGTGAGGATTCGTTCAGTCAGCCACTTGCATGAATGCAGAAATTGGTTTATAGAACAGCATATGAATAGAACACAGACATTAGTTATACGAAAAGCACAAACATTAAAATTCCCATTACACATCTAAAAAAAACAAAATGCACATGCTAAAATCACCTCTGAGATGAAGTATCTTAATTTGAGCCAGCTTTACACAGCAGAATATAATCCTGCAACAATGTCAATTGCTATGTCGATTATAATTAATGGGCATTTTTTGTAGGGGTCGATACATTTTTCGTGGATCATTCAGCAAGACAATAACCCCAAGCACACATCAAAATCCACAAAGAAATGGTTACTTGACCACAGAATCTATACTGAACAAAAATAAATGCAACATGCACCAATTTAAAAGATTTTACTGAGTTAAAGTTCATTTAAGGAAATCAGTTAATTGAAATAAATTCAGTAGGCCCTAAACTATGGATTTCACATGACTGGGAATACAGATTGGTGTCACAGATACCTTAAAAAAAAGGTAATGGCGTGGATCATAAAACCAGTCAGTATGTGGTGTTTACCTCATGCAGAGCGACATATCTCCTTCGCATAGAGTTGATCAGGCTGTTGATTGTGGCCTGTGGAATGTCCCACTCTTCAATTGCTTTGTGAAGTTGGTGGGAACTGGGACACGCTGTCATACACATTGATCCAGAGCATCCCAAACATGCTTAATGGGAGACATGTCTGGTGAGTATGCAGGCCATGGAAGAACAGGGACAATTTCAGCTACCAGGAATTGTGTACAGATCCTTGCGACATGGAGCCATAGATTGCCATAGACAAAATGCAATTGTGTTCGTTGTCCGTAGTTTACGCCTGCCCATACCATAATCCCACCTCCACCATGGGACATATATTCACAGCGTTGACATCAGCAAACCTCTCACCCACACCATACCTGTGGTCTGCGGTTGTGAGGCTGGTTGGTTGTGAGGCCGGTTAAATTCTTTGGCAACAGTTCTGGTGGACATTACTGCCGTCAGCATGCCAATTGCATGCTCCCTCAAAACTTGAGACATCTGTGGCATCATTCAGGTGCGCCTTTGGGCTTCAGCAAACAAAGGAAAGGAGGGGTGCTCAACAACAATGGTAAAAATCATTAGAAGAGTTAACCAAGAAAAACTTCCAAAAGGATTCATTCGAGGTAAAAAGGAGTTGGAGCACTCAACAACAAAAAAAGTAGAGATTGTTTTCTTATTGCTCACTTTAATCCATTGTACAGGATGTGGACAGGTGACTGATGTTTCGACATCAAGCTGAAGTCTTCCTCAGAGTGACCTGACCATTGCACTTAGCTCCTATTTATTGCCTAGTGGCTCATTGCGACAAAACAATATAAAAAAATATTATGCTGTTTTAAGGTGTCTCCTTAGTCAATAGGCCATGTCAATTATATTTTTGCTCAGTGAATATTATATAACTGTAATGTATTAGTGTGTGTGACTGCCTGCCCTACACTGTAGTTACAATATGTGCCAATGTAACAACCTTACCCATTTTTACTGTAGCACCACTTAATATAAAGCGGGACCCAAAATGTGATAATTTGTTTCCATTACTCAGTCACATAAGCCTGCCACCATGCACTTACTGTACTGTATAACAATCTCCTCAGACCCCAAAAACATACACGTCAAGTCACTTTAAATCAAAGTGGAAAGTCCCATACCTGCTCCAAATAGCTTGGCAGGAAACACTGGCTGTGGGATGAAAAACCTCTGTACGTAAATGAGGGAAGGGAGAGAGGGAGAGAGGTCTGACCTAGGTCAAATCTTTTCACCACCTTTGTTTACACATTGATGCTGGATGATGAAGTCTTAGAATTGGAGGTAAGATTGGCTCTCCCAAACTGATTATGAATATAATGGCCATCACTGGCAAAAGAATAGTCTTTGCCAAGCCCAATTTCAAACCAATCTTTTATCAATAGACGGCAGTGGATAAAACTGACGTGAGGTTTTCTTTTCAGAATCTTTTCTTTGCAGAAGTATCCAATAGCAGGTATTTTCTCCTCAAAGCACTCTTAAAGCTTCCAGAGGTAGATTGCGGTTGATAGCTGTCAGCATACAGTACCTTCAGGAAGTATTCATACCTCTTGACTTATTCCACATTTTGTGTTATAGCCTGAATTCCAAATGGATTAAATATTTTTTCTCACCCATCTACACACAAAACCCCATAATTACTAAGTAAAAACATGTTTTAAGGAATTTTATTGAAAAAGAAATACATACATCTAATTTTCATAAGTATTCCCACCCCTGAGTCAATACTTTGTAGAAGCAGTGATTACAGCTGTGAGTCTTTCTGCGTAAGTCTCTAAGAGCGTTCCACACCTGGATTATACAACAGCTCTGTCAGATTGGTTGTTGATCATTGCTAGACAACCATTTTCAGGTCTTGCCACAGTATACGGCGCCGACAAAGATGGCAGCCTCGCTTCGCGTTCCTAGG
Source organism: Salmo salar (assembly GCF_965601325.2). NCBI lineage: Eukaryota > Metazoa > Chordata > Actinopteri > Salmoniformes > Salmonidae > Salmo > Salmo salar. The sequence goes on along the minus strand of NC_138317.1, from coordinate 9,112,926 downwards.
AAACTATGCAGTATTTTGCTTTTTTATGTATTTCTTACATTGTTACCCCAGGTAATCTTAGGTTTTATTATATACAGTCGGGAGGAACTATTGGATATAAGAGCAACGTCAACTCACCAACATTACGACCAGGAATACGACTTTCCCGAAGCTGATCCTCTGTTTGGCCTACCACCCAGGACAATGGATCGGATCCCAGCCGGCGAGCCAAAATAACTGCGCCGCAGAAGGGGCAGACGGAGCGGTCTTCTGGTCAGGCTCCGTCAGGCTCCGTCTGGTCAGGCTCCGCACATCGCGCACCGCTTCCGAGCATACTACTCGCCAATATCCAGTCTCTTGACAACAAGGTAGACGAAATCCGAGCAAGGGTAGCATTCCAGAGAGACATCCAAGACTGTAACGTTCTTTGTTTCACGGAAACATGGCTCACCCGAGACATGCTATCTGAAACTAAAACAGGAAGCGCCCGCCCTCTGGTCTGTTCAACGCTGGTCCGATCAATCGGATTCCACGCTTCAAGATTGCTTCGATCCCGTGGCGTGGATATGTTCCGCATTGCTGTGAACAACAACATTGACGAATACGCTGACTCGGTGTGCGAGTTCATCAATAAGTGCATTGGTGATGTCGTACCAACAGCGTCTATTAAAACATTCCCCAACCAGAAACCGTGGATTGATGGCAGCATTCGCGCAAAACTGAACGCGCGAACCACTGCTTTTAATCAGGGCAAAGTGACCGGAAACATGACCGAATATAAACAGTGTAGCTATTCCCTCCGCAAGACAATCAAACAAGCTAAGCGTCAGTACAGAGACAAAGTGGAGTCGCAATTCAACGACTCAGACACGAGAGGTATGTGGCAGGGTCTACAGTCAATCATGGACTACAAAAGAAAAATCAGCCCCGTCGCAGATCACGATGCCTTGCTTCCAGACAGACTAAACAAGTTTTTTGCTCGCTTTGAGGACAATACAGTGCCACTAACAAAGCCCGCTACCAAAACCTAGTAAAACATTTAAACACGTTAACCCTCGCAAGGCAGCAGGCCCAGACGGCATCCCCGGCCGCGTCCTCAGAGCATGCGCAGACCAGCTGGCTAGTGTGTTTACAGACATATTTAATCAATCCAGTCTGCTGTCCCCACATGTTTCAAGAGGGCCACCATTGTTCCTGTTCCCAAGAAAGCTAATGTAACTGAGCTAAATGACTCCCGCCCTGTAGCACTCACTTCCGTCATCATGAAGTGCTTTGAGAGACTAGTCAAGGACCATATCACCTCCACCCTACCTGACACCCTAGACCCACTCCAATTTGCTTACCGACCCAATAGGTCCACAGATGACGCAATCGCCATCACACTGCACACTGCCCTAACCCATCTGGACAAGAGGAATACCTATGTAAGAATGCTGTTCATCGATTACAGCTCAGCATTTAACACCATAGTACCCTCCAAACTCGTCATTAAGCTTGAGACCCTGGGTCTTGACCCCGCCCTGTGCAACTGGGTCCTGGACTTCCTGAGGGGCCGGCCCAGGTGGTGACAGTAGGTAACAACATCTCCACCCCGCTGATCCTTAACACTGGGTCCCCACAAGGGTGCGTTCTCAGCCCTCTTCTGTACTCCCTGTTCACCCACGATTGCGTGTCCATGCACACATCCAACTCAATCATCAAGTTTGCAGGCGACACTACAGTGGTAGGCTTGATTACCAACAACGACGAGAAGGCCTACAGGGAGGAGGTGAGGGCCCTCGGAGTGTGGTGTCAGGAAAATAACCTCACACTCAATGTCAACAAAACAAAAGAGATGATCGTTGACTTCAGGAAACAGCAGAGGGAGCAGCCCCCTATCTACATTGACGGGACAGTAGTGGAGAGGGTGGAGAGTTTTAAGTTCCTCGGCGTACACATCACGGACAAACTGAAATGGTCCACCCACACAGACAGCGTGGTGAAGAAGGCGCAGCAGCGCCTCTTCAACCTCAGGAGGCTGAAGAAATTCGGTTTGTCACCAAAAACACTCACAAACTTTTACAGATGCACAATTGAGAGCATCCTGTCGGGCTGTATCACCGCCTGGTACGGCAGCTGCTCCGCCCATAAAAGGAAGGCTCTCCAGAGGGTAGTGAGGTCTGCACAACGCATCACCGTGCCCTCCAGGACACCTACACCACCCGATGTCACAGGAAGGCCAAAAAGATCATCAAGGACAACAACCATCCGAGCCACTGCCTGTTCACCCCGCTAACATCCAGAAGGCGAGGTCAGTACAGGTGCATCAAAGCTGGAACCGAGAGACTGAAAAACAGCTTCTATCTCAAGGCCATCAGACTGTTAAACAGCCATCACTAACATTGAGTGGCTGCTGCCAACATACTGACTCAACTCAAGCCACTTTAATAATGGGAAAATTGATGTAATCAATTTATCACTTGCCACTTTATATTATTTATATTAGATAATGTTTACATAACCTACATTATTCATCTCATATGTATATACTGTACGCCATACCATCTACTGCATCTTGCCATCTTGATGTAATTAGATGTATCACTAGCCACTTTAAACAATGCCACTTTATTTAATGTTTTCATAACCTACATTACTCATCTCATATGTATATACTGTACTCTATACCATCTACTGCATCTTGCCATCCTGATGTAATGTATCACTAGCCACCTTAAACAATGCTGCTTTATATGTTTTCATACCCTACAATACTCATCTCATATGTATATACTGTACTCCATACCATCTACTACATCTTGCCTATGCTGTTCGGCCATCACTTATTTATATATTTTTATGAACATATTTGTATTCATTCCTTTACACTTGTGTGTACAAGGTAGTTGTTGTGGAATTGGTAGATTACTTGTTAGATATTACTGCATGGTCGGAACTAGAAGCACAAGCATTTCACTACACTTGCATTAACACCTGCTAACCATGTGTATGTGACAAATACATTTGATTTGATTTGATTTCCGAGAAGATTTAAGTCAAAACTGTAACTCTGCCACTCAGGAACATAGGATTTTGCCTGTGCTTAGCTCCATTTCGTTTCTTTGTTATCCTGAAAATATGGAGAGTGGTACTCAGTGATGTGTTGTATTGGATTTCAGGATACAAATTTGTATTCATGACAAACAGTTAATTGCTTTGCCACATTTTTTGAAGTATTACTTTAGTGCCTTGTTGCAAAAAGGATGCATGTTTTGGAATATTTGTATTCTATACAGGCTTCCTTCTTTTCCCTCTGTCAATTAGTTTAGTATTGTGGAGTAACTACAATCTTGTTGATCCATCCTCAGTTTTCATCTATCACAGCCATTAAACTCTAAATGTTTTAAATTCACCATTGGCGTCATTGTGAAATCCATGAGCGGTTTCCTTCCTCTCCGGCAACTGAATTAGGAAGGACGCCTGTATCTTTGTAGTGACTGGGTGTATTGATACACCATCCAAAGTGTTATTAATAACTTCACCATGCTCAAAGGGATATTCAAGGCTTGCTTTTTTTAAATATATATTTTTTCCCATCTACCAATAGGTGCCCTTCTTTGCGAGGCATTGGAAAACCTCTCTGGTCTTTGTGGTTGAATCTGTGTTTGAAATTCACTGCTCAACTGAGGGACTTGTGTAGGGTACAGAGATGAGGTAGTCATTCAAAAATCAAGTCAAACACTATTATTGCACACAGAGTGAGTCCACTTATGTGACTTGTTAAGCAAATCTTTACTCCTTTTTTTTTACAAATCAATAAAAAATGAAAAGCTGAAATGTCTTGAGTCAAGACATTTCAGCTTTTCATTTTTAATAAATTTGTAAAAATGTCAAAAAACATGATTCCACTTTGACATTATAGGGTATTGACACTCCCAAAAATCTCAATTTAACCAATTTTAAATTCAAGCTGTGACACAGCAAAATTTGGAAAAAGTCAATACTTGTGTGAATACTTTCTGATTGAAAAAGTCAGTCAACTTTAGATTATTATAGCTACCATTTTGTTCTTGGGCATATAGATCTTCTCCGATGCATTTACAAGTATGGATCCACGATAGCTACAGTAGACTACCTGTGAACTATCCACTGCACTCTCAAACCTCAAATCTCAAACCAGTTTTGGTGGAGAAAAGGCTTTTGACTGTAGTTTAAAACAAGAACTCCTGCTGTATTCAGTATCACCTATGATGCACATGAAGTTCACTGTGACAGTTGAGACATTTTGTTATCAACAAGACAAAAAGAATGTCTGCTGTATTTGAGTTTCATTGTGCATTTAATGCTTAAATTATTTGATGCAGCACTCCAAACAGCACTCTGTTGTTTGAGCTACCCCCCCCCCCCTCCAGAACACATAGGCCTACTTTTGACCTACCTGTCAATCATAAAGTACAAATTGATGAGTCATAATGCACGCTATGTTGACATTAGTCCACGGCATCCGAACACCGACAGCTACTTGAAGAGCTCTTTATTTACACTGCACGATAAGAGGGAGTGTCAACATCTCCATTCCTCTCCCAAACCCGAGTCTGCGCTGCTGTTCAATTTCCTGCGACAACAGAGATATTTATATAATTGATTACATTCAAAGCAAATTAAGCATTAGACAAACAGGATGTAGCTTCAGATTGATGACATATGCTCAGAGAGGGACGGAACGCTGAAAGATTAATGCATCACAAAAGGTGTGCGGGCCAAATGCAGATGAGAAGCTAAGCACTTGCAAATTCAAAATGAATATTCATGCCATCCAATTGGGGTCCTCTTTGGGGTCCTTTCTGGAGGCGTGCGAATGAAAAATATTGTTCTCAAACTTTGGTTGAACTTTCTTTCTCCCCCACCTCGCCATTAAATATGGAACAGTGTGTGAATGCATACCAAAATTTTGGTATTAAGCAGGCTGCTCCGAGGGCAGCTTTAGAGGGTTTCCATCGGAAATTAAATCTGGTATTCAAATAGTATGTGTGTGTGTGTGGCTACATGCATCCCATTTTTGTAATGACATTTTTAACAGTTACCTGAAGACTTTGTTGAAGTCACCTCTAAAAAGTTTAATGTGAAGACAGTGAGGCAGTTTCGATGCATATCAATCTCAGATCCAAATAGCTAGACAAAATGGCTATTATTCTCACCTGAGGCCCAAAGAAATTACATTGTACCGTGGGGAGTGGCTAATTCAAATTAACTGGACACCCCAAATAGATGCTCATTTGTCAAGAGCAAAATATGTAATATTCTACCACTGCCTCACAATCCAAGATGCACAAAATAAAGCAAAAAACTGGATATAGAAAACATTCAGCTATTATTGGAGGAAAAAGGAAGTTTGATTTGCAAGGTAATCCTAAATGATCAAAGAAGCACAGCGTTTTGCCTAAAAAGCTTGTATCAGGCAACATAAGGAGCAGATCATTTGTAAAGCTTGTGAGAATAGTCATTTCCTACCTCTAGGATGCTTACTGTATAGTCTGAGCAGATTGTGATGCTAAGATTCGTAGTTTCAGTTGTTGCACTGTAACTCCAGTGCTTTCATTATGTAACTCTGACCATGTTTTGACAACAGACCAATAAACATATTCTTACAGATATAACACCACAATCATAAGGTTTGTTTATTTTATTATGCCTTAGCATGGACACACACACACTCTCTGCATGCCCAATCCCCCTCTCTATGGCTCACTGATGTTAGGACATCAGAAGGAAATTTAACCTGATCAAGTGTGGTATCCTGATGCCCAGACCACTTCAAGCTGTCATGCCTCGATCTCTCCAGCTCCATCCCTGCATCTCTCTGTTGTCTCTCTGACGCTAAACAGACACACACCATAGCCTTCTGCGCTGTACAGTACCATGCACAGGCGCACTGGGTTGTGTGTCTGCTTTGTTTGCTCTCCTGAAGTCCAGAAACTAAGTGGCTTGAAAAAGGAGGCTCAAAGTAAATACACATCATGCTTAAAGACGTTTATTGGTGTGTGTGTGTGTGTGTGTCAGAGGAGGCTGGTGGGAGGAGCTATAGGCTCATTGTAAAGGCTGGAATGGAATGGTACCAAACATATCAGACACAAAGAAACAACGTGTTTGACTCCTTTCCATTGATTTCATTCCAGCCATTACAATGAGCCCGTCCTCCTATAGCTCCTCCCACCAGCCTCCTCTGGTGTGTGTGTGTGTGTGTGCACGTGTGGGTGGCGGTGTTGGTACTGTGTGTACGTGTGTAGGGGGTGAGGGGGGTTTATGTATGCTTATGAGCTTGTGTGAGCTTGCGGGTATATGTGCTTGTCCTATATTGACTTCACCGTTTGTGTTTGAGTTCTGTATTGACTTCCCACATAGGGATCTGAAAGGATCTGTGGGTGTCCTGTTGTTGTAATGGGAACACAGATCGATGAGCACAAGAACACACCAAGGCAAGGCAATCCCATCACTGTAGGCGAGAGGAGGGAGGAGAGGAGGGGGTGAAGACGGCTACAATAAAGATACACTGTGCACTCCTCACCTCCGATGAGTCAAGCTAAGCTACAGCACCTGCTACAATATCAGATGGCGCTTACTTCTGTTCTGGTATCAAAGCCATCGGCTTTGTGTGAACACCATGTAAAGGGTAAGGAAATATAAGAGTAAGGCAACCCCAGTGTTTTCGTTAAATGCTACTGAAATCGGTCTCTTCCTGGAAAAAAATGTCATCTGGACCCATGGCTAGAAAATAGTGTTCTCTTTTTCTAAATGCCATGAGCAAATAATCTAACCTCTCTCCTACATACCGCTGGTCTTAATCCTAATTATGTAAATGACATAGAGAAGCTCTTTCTAAGCAGCCTCATTGTTCCTTGGAGGGGTGCTGCTATTCCTCACTTGGACCTCATAAGCATAAACATTTGGGTAATTATGTACAAGAATTGGCAGCACTAATAGAGCTATCTGTAGCGTCGTAATTTACATTTAATTGGATACAACCTGTTTCTCACATGTAGGTCTGCCACTCAAATAATCAGACCATTGTACATGCTCCTCACTGCGCCTTTTCATTTACCCAAACATGAAATTGGTTCAACTGGCTGGCTGGGCGGCTTAGCATGATGTCTGTCTGTCTCTCTGTCTGTCTGTCTGTCCGTCTGTCTGTCCACAGGCTCAACCCAATTCATCCATCTTTTTACAACAACTCTTTAATTAAGTTGAGATGACAACTATGGCTATCTTTGCATTAATACGGCATGTGTAAGACGTAGGATAGAGTGTTGTATTGCACTGAACAAAAATAGAAACGCAACATGCAACAATTTCAAAAGATTTTAGTGAGTTACAGTTCATATAAGGAACTCAGTCAACTGAAATAAATTCATTAGGCCCTAATCTATGGATTTCACATGAATGGGAATACAGATATGCATCTGTTGGTCACAGATACCTTAAAAAAAAGGTAGGGGCATGGATCAAAAAACCAGTCAGTATATAGTGTGACCATCACTTGCTTCATGTAGCGCAACACACCTCCTTCACATAGAGCTGATCAGGCTGTTGATCAGGCTGTTGATCAGGCTGTTGATCAGGCTGTTGATCAGGCTGTTGATCAGGCTGTTGATCAGGCTGTTGATCAGGCTGTTGATCAGGCTGTTGATCAGGCTGTTGATGCTGGAATCTTGTCCCACTCCTCTTCAATGGCTGTGCGAAGTTGCTGGATATTGGTGGGAACTGGAACAAGCTGTTATACACGTCGATCCAGAGCATCCCAAACATGCTCAATGGGTGAAATGTCAGGTGAGTATGCAGGCCGTCTTTGTTGTCCATAGCTTGTGCTTGCCCATACCATAATCCCACCCCCACCATGGGGCACTCTGTTCACAATGCTGACATCAACAAACCACTCGCCCACATGACACTATACACGCTGTCTGCTATCTGTTCGGTACAGTTGAAACCGGAATTCATCCGTGAAAAGCACACATCACCAGCGTGCCAGTGGCCACCGAAGTCGTTTACAACACCGAACTGCAGTCAGGTTAAGACCTTAGTAAGGACGATGAGCACACAAGTGAGTTTCCCTGAGACGGTTTCTAACAGTTAGTGCAGAAATTATTTGGTGGTGCAAACCCACAGTTTCAGCAGCTGTTTAGGTGACTGGTCTCAGACGATCCCAAGGTGAAGAAACCGAATGTGGAGGTCCTGGGCTGGTGTGGTTACACGTGGTCTGCGGCTGTTTGGATGTACTGCCAAATTCTCTGAAACAACATTAGAGGCGGCTTATGCTAGCAAAATGAACATTAAATTATCTGGTAACAGCTCTGGTGGATAATCCTGCAGTCAGCATGCCAATTACATGCTCCCTCAAAACTGTGGCATTGTGTTGTATGGCAAAACTGCACATTTTAGAGTGACCTTTTATTGTTCCTAGCACAAGGAGCACCTGTGTAATGATCATGCTGTTTAATCATCTTGATATTCCACACCTGTCAGGTGGATGGATTATCTTGGCAAAGAAGAAACGCTCACTAACAGGGATGTAAACAAATTTGTACACAAAATTTGAAAGAAATATGCTTTTTGTACGTATGGAACATTTTGGGGATCTTTTATTTCAGCTCATGAAACATGGGACCAACACTTTACATGTTGTGTCTATATTTTTGTTCAGCATATATTTATTGTACCTGACACTGTTTCCCTGTAGGATTGCTGATCCAGCGATGAGTCCAGCACTACTTCTACGACTATGTGCATTCCAAAGTTTTGAAACGAACCAAATTGTTACAGTGTGTAAAGAGAGCTATTATCCTTCATTCCAGCCTCTTCAACACTCACCATGAAGGAGGCATTGGTCAGAAAGCTCACACAGACTGACACCATACACTGACTAAGACGTATGAGAAAGAGGCAAAGAGTGAGAGGTGACGTCACCCTCTGCGGCATTCTGAATGAACAAGCTGGACAACAACTGTGTTCTGTCCCTCGAGCCAGCGTCACCACAGCCCCCGGCCGCTTATCACATTACTTCTCCCACAGCAAAACATGAATCTTCATTGAGGGAAATAAATAAGAGGCCAGCTACATAAAAACAGACTGAGTCTGCATCTGTAACGAGATTTGTCACTCTCTCTTCCCCCTATTACAGCTGCTGATGTGATTATGCGGCGAGCTTGGCGGGCGGTGATGATGTCTGTACGATAGGCAGATGCAGGAAGTTACTGTGCTGTGCTCTGTCACGTTGGGCCAGAGCCGCCGCTGCCCAGACCTGACCATTTCCTGTCTGGATGGACTCGTCGCAGGCACGTCATTCACCATTTACACAGACTGAAAAGGACACACAGGCGCACACTGGGAAAATTAAATGCTCTCAAATACTGACCAGCCGCACACTAATTACCTTTTTTGCCCACGAGTACACACACACACACACACACACACACACACACACACACACACACACACACACACACACACACACACACACACACACACACACACACACACACACACAATTACAGTGCAGTGTCTGTCATTAGACCACATTATCTTAGTGCCTTGCACTTATGCTCTTACTTCCCATTTATGTAAGTGTGTATGTGCATACACAGCAGCAGTTCTGTTCATTCCACTAGACCAACCACAGAGATTATATATCTCTGGATTCACACAACAAATGATTTCATATATTAATGCTGAGCCGCTGCTTGTGTATTAGTGGGGTTATTTGCATCCTGAGTTAGTGAGCTCGGGGGCCCAGATGGGATGGGTCTTTTGACCATTAGATACACTGGGAAATATGGGTCACAGCTGGAGGGTCAGAAGAGAAGAGACTCCTGTCCGGGCCAATCTGGGCCAGTGGGATGTTCCAAATTCTAAAATGCAAACCATACATGTGAGCGGTTTCATGGACAGAGATGGAAATATCCGTTAGAAATGTTTAAAAATGGTGAAGATCTAAAGATGCAACAACTATCATGGCTGCTAGACAATGAAAGAAAGTTCACAAGTGATGATAAAATATGTTTCCATCAACATTTCAATGGTCAGATTATGGCTTTGCTATTTTGATGCAAGTTAAGAAATGCCTCATAATATGAAGTCAAACGTCCAGGTTTCAAAAAATTAAGGAACAGGAAAAATATAGTGGTGCTAATGATAGGCCTAATCCTCTTCTTATAGATGGAAAGGCTTTCCCAAAAACGTTTTGCAATGAAATGTTAACTAGCTACAAAGTAGTCTTCCTGCCTGGCAGAATTATATCATGATTATTTGCATCAATCCAGTAGCCATTTGTTATGTAAACTCCATCTCATGTGTGCTACATAAACACCGCTAACCAAACAACAGTGCTAGCATAGACACGGGAAGTAAGGGTGCTGAAGGTGCTGCAGCAGTCACGCCCTGATCTATTTCACCTGTCCTTGTGCTTATCTCCACCCCCCTTTCCAGGTGTCGCCCCTCTTCCTCATTATCCCCTGTGTATTTATACCTGTGTACTCTGTCTGTTTGTTGCCAGTTCATCTTGTATGTTTTTCAAGTCAACCAGCGTGTTTTCCCGTACTCCTGCTTTTATTCTCTTTTTGCTATTCCTCCTGGTCTTGACCCTTGCCTGTCCTGTCTCTGAGTCCGCCTGCCTGACCACTCTGCCTGCCCACGACCCTGAGCCTGCCTGCCGACCGGTACCTCTGCCTCTCTCTGGATTACCGACCTCTGCTTGCCTTGACCTGTCTACAACTTGCCTCTGTTGGAACATTAAACATTGTTACTTCGACAGTCTGCATCTGGGTCTTACCTTGATCTCTGATAGCTGCACCCCATGAAAAATCATATATATATTTTAAATCAACGATTTACAAAAAAATATATATATTCACAAAATAAGTGCACTGAGCCTTTACTAGTCCTGTATTAGGAGACCGATATAGCTGTCTGTAGCACGGGAATTCTCCCCCGTGAAAGACCAATATGTGATTTATAACTTTAGGTCATTCAGAGTAAATGTCACTGTTTGTCAAATAACTTTTTACTTTTTAACTTTTTCCTTCATGGGCCATTTGGGAAATTTTGGGCAAATTAGAGTATACCCACTTCTCCAGGCACCACTACACCACTGTTGGAGATAGTACTATTCCAGGAAAGAGCTACTTTACAGTACAATGGGAATTAACTCCATTTTTATATGTGACTCCTTTCAGGAAACTAGGCACACTTTATGTCGTGCGTCACTACTTCACAGGAGAGCCATTTGAATGTAAACTTTAGTTTTTTTTATCAAAATGTGTTTTTTGGCGGAAATGCCTACTGGAACATGTGAACTTTCACGTGCTTTAATAACAAACTTGCACGCCATCTGTAAATAGGAATAACATTTTTAAATTTCGAGCTGTTTTAGCCACGGAAAAAGTGAGCAACCTTCCCAGTAGCCATGATTGGCTGAGATAATGAATGGGTTGGACATGCCAAGAGATGAGTTCGGATTGGTCTGCCATGTAGCACGCTTCTGTCAATAACATGAGCTGGTCAGTATGTGTAGGTAATCCTTTCTAACGCAGCTTTTTTTTTTTTTTTTACGGTATCACATACTAGAACTGCATAAGTGTTGCTCTCCACTTACTGGAGGACCGAGTTTTGAAATCAGTGGAATTAGAGTATGATAGCTAAGGAGATGGAGACAACTCTGGCTTTTTGATTGCAAACATTTAGACGGAGTCGAAAAGAGAACACACAGAAGGCTGTATAAAACACCTGTCTCCGGATTACATCTTCAAACTAAGAGCAACTATGGCATCCGTGACAGAGAGGGAGGAGCTTCCATCCATGCATGTAAGAGAGTGTATCTAGATACATTTAGAAATATTATACATTTCTAATTTTGTCAGAAAGTCATTTTCATTACAAGTTAAAATGTACTGTTAGCTAGCTAGCTAATGTTAGCTGGCTGGCTCGCTAGCTAATGTTACATGTATGATCTGTGTAGTAATAGTATTCATATCTCAGAGCCATTTGCATTGCTAGTTATATCCTAATGTTAGCTAGCTAACATTGAACCTGGTTGGTTAACTACCTGCAGATTCATGCAGGGTAGTAACGTTGAGTTGGGATTATGGTTCACTGTTTAGCTAGCTAGCTAAACAAGACTCCACTATGCAAGTAAACATTTCAATAGAATGTTCATGATGTCACTGCGACAACTGTTGATAGCAGTAGCTGCTAAATTTGCTCTGGCTATCTACTCCAATTTCAGAACACCCTCGTCTGAGTGTGCCAAAGCGCAGAATAACTGACGAATTTACAAATATTGGCAAAAAAGCACAATAAAATTGTTGCCAGAAGCACAGTTGCAGTCACCAACGCACTGGATAACATAAAAACAGCCTAACCAGCTCTGCTAGGGAGAGTAAAATGGTCAGAGTGAGCTGTTCTCTCATTTGTGTCTGGATATCGCAAGCAAGCTAGCCAACGTTAGCCAGTTAGCTTGGATGATTGACTACTGTTTTTAGGTCAGAACGCTCGTATCAACCCTATTCCTCGGCCAGAGTGACCAGTGTACGCTCTAAACGCTATGAGAACAAAACGCTCTGAATTTACAAACGTACAATCTGACAAAGCTCTGAATTTACAAACGCTCAGAGCACACTGGCACTCCAGATAAAATGTACGAGTATAAACCATAGTATAAACCAGCCTTTAGTCTTGAAATCTTTTGTTGTTTAGTACATGGCCTCATATGTGAATTCTTAAAGAGATGGATGGGGATAAGGCTTTAGAGGGTGTGCATGATGCTGAATGGGTGTAGACGAAGAGCTCTCCAGTAGGTGTACCAAATCATTCAAGGGCATTTTCTCAAAAGTGGGGTTACAAGTTAATCAACTTTCAAAGCAGAATTACTTTCTCATGGTTCCTCAACTGTAGTTTATGATATACAATTTTCTAGCTCTGAGTCTCTACTTTAATCCAATGTAAAAAAAACAAACATTTTGCTACATAAGCCAGTTATGTCCACATCTAGTCAGTTTATTGGGAATGGATGACAATTTGTGATGTGCAATGTTTAAACATAAGTGGTAGTCTCTGGTTATTATGATTAGTCTATGGACACATACTCTAGTCTGAAAAGTGTGTTTTAGGACAGAGAAAGAGATTTGAGTAATCTCCTTCTCGCAATGAGACATAGGCACTTATTGAAAGTGGTTTGGATCCGTGCAGTTTGGATGGTCTGTGGTTACTGTGGATGGCTGGCCTATGGGCCTATTGTTCTTTATGAGTCTAAGAATTTCCTGGCTCACCTTCTGCGGATCGTGACTGGTGGTGTAATAATCAGGGTTATCTTTTGACAGCAGTTTTTTGGCCCACAATTTGCTGCTACACTTACAGTAGCCGAGCCCAGTTGCGGTTGCCAATGAGACACAATCATGAGAAGGGCCTGCATGAAAACCTACGAGGGAGTTACTGATGTTGCAAACATTTCCCTTTCTCCACTTTTCTCTCTTTTTCTCTCTCCATATACCCTTTATTGCAAAGAGAAACTCTACAGTATGAAGCATTACCATCACAAAGATGGTTTCCAACGTGACAGCGGATACAACATAGCCGAGTCCATCTGCACCCGCTCAAAGTTAGCACACTTGAATACCCTGGCCAACAACCAATGAGGGCCTGCCAATTAAGATATGCACATCCAATCAGATACATATTTCCAATATCACACACTGAACACGTGCATACCATTTTAACCAGGTGTGCATAATAACATGCTGCTTATCTCTCACACTACACCCCTCTCTCTCTCTAATTCGGAACTCACTGTTTTAATCTCCATTTTCTATTACTCTCTCCCCCCCAACACCCTCTCTCAAAATCCGACTTTGTATCTCTCTCTCAATCTCGGACCCCCCCCCCCCCCCACACACACTCCATCTCTCTCTCTTTAGCTCTCTCTCCCTCTATTGCTGGCTTATGCACTCTGGCAGCTGGGTTCAGGGTAAATTGGGTGGGTGGAGGGGGAGGGGGAAGCATCTCCCTGGCACAGCTCCCCTCCTGGCAGGCAGGACTATGGGTAAACTAGGAAGGTTACCCTTGCCCAGCACCGATGCCCAGTGTCAGGTTGGCACTGTGTCCGTCTGTCCCTATGGCATCTGTTCATGTGGGTGAGATGAACCCGTCTCGGCCGCCAATGACGGGGAGGATGGTGCACACACACTATCACACAACCCACTGGGCACAGACGTCAATTCAACATCTACTCCATGTTTGTTCAATGTAATGTCATTGAAATGACTTGGAAACAACATTGATTCAAGCAATGTGTGCCCAGTGGGACATTACTCACACCCATAAACGCTCTTTCACACACACACACACACACACACACACACACACACACACACCACACACACACACACACACACACACACACACACACACACACACACACACACACACACCACCCACGCACGCACGCACGCACGCACGCACACACACACACACACACTGCCAAAAATCACCCACGGAATCACCCACTGACACAAACTGCAATAAACACACAGGCCTACTCTCTCTACCCCTGCTCACACTTGCACCCAATATCATCATGCATACACTGTCATCACCACCCAGCTTCCCTGTGCAAACTTCCCCCATCATCACTTAATCTATTTAACGGATTTAGCACACAACAACAAAGTGATACTCCTGGTGCTGGCTAAATCTATGATTTATAATCTATTTGGATCCCTACAGTGTACATACTTCATCCTAGTTCACCTCCACTCACCTTAATCCCTAAATAAGGGAGCGTTTGGATCTAATTGCAGAGTGCTCAGTCACTGGAGACTGAGTAACTGGCGTGGTGCGTTGCATGGTGGGCGGTATGCATAAATCATGTATCAAACTCAACGGTAACTTTAATCCATCCGCCCTACCGGGCCCCCTGTGAGCTGACCTGAGGAGGTAAAACACGCAGAGGGCTAAATATATACATCCTCCCTGGCCCGTACGCCCACACCCCTTCCCAGGCTCGCTCTATATCTCTCACATACAAATAGATACACACGCACAGACAGTGTTGGGGATGCACAATTTCTGGAGTGGGCATTGATGTCCAAATGCTCCCTTAGTTTCATTTGGCATGCATGACACCTCTGGTCACAGACACATAAGTACATGCGCACAACACACACATGCACACACACAGGGAGAGCAAAGCTACTCCTAAGAGGACTTTTTCAACAAGTGTGTCCACCTGTCTCAGTCCTGCTAATGTGGAGCTAATATCCTTGCTGGAACTCTAACAGTCTGTGCCGGCGAGATAACGTTGCTTAAATGTTACCGTGACCGAATCAAAGAGGTTACGCCCTTACCTGGAATCTCGCGACATCGTCTCCTCTCCCACTCTTCCTTCTCCTCCCTGTTTTTCCATGTCTCCGCTGACCTCCGTGAACGCAAAGGAAGATTATTCCCATTCCACGTCTTCTGAAATGGGGGGAAAAAGAGGGAAAAGCACCAAGAAGGAATCCCATTTTCTCCCCACTATTCCCCACTGCATGGAAAATAACAACAATCCCTGTCTTAGGATAACAGTGATAACAAAGATCTCCATCTGCTAGCTACAGTTGAAGTTTACATACACTTAGGTTGGAGTCATTAAAACTCGTTTTTCAACCACTCCACAAATGTCTTGTTAACAAACTATAGTTTTGGCAAGTCGGTTAGGACATCTACTTTGTGCATGACACAAGTAATTTTTTCAACAATTGTTTACAGACAGATTATTTCACTTAATCACAATTCTAGTGGGTCAGAAGTTTACATACACTAAGTTGACTGTGCCTTTAAACAGCTTGGAAAATTCCAGAAAATGATATCATGGCTTTAGAAGCTTCTGATAGGCTAATTGACATAATTTGAGTCAATTGGAGATGTACCTGTGGATGTATTTCAAGGTCTACCTTCAATCTCAGTGCCTCTTTGCTTGACATCATGGAGAAATCAAAAGAAATCAGCCAAGACCTCAGAAAAAGAATTGTAGACCTCCACAAGTCTGCTTCATCATTGGGAGCAATTTCCAAACGCCTGAAGGTACCACATTCATCTGTACAAACAATAGTACGCAAGTATAAACACCATGGGACCACGCAGCCATCATACCGCTCAGGGAGGAGACGCGTTTTGTCTCCTAGAGATGAACGTACTTTGGTGCAAAAAGTGCAAATCAATCCCAGAACAACAGCAAAGGACCTTGTGAAGATGCTGGAGGAAACAGGTACAAAAGTATCTATATCCACAGTAAAATGAGTCCTATATCGTCATAGCCTGAAAGGCCAGTCAGCAAGAAAGAAGCCACTGCTCCAAAACTGCCATAAAAAAGCCAGACTACGGTTTGCAACTGCACATGGGGACAAAGATCGTACTTTTTGGAGAACTGTCCTCTGGTCTGATTAAACAAAAATAGAACTGTTTGGCCATAATTACCATCATTATGTTTGGAGGAAAAAGGGGAAGGCTTGCAAGCCGAAGAATACTATCCCAACCGTGACGCACGGGGTGGCAGCATCATGTTGTTGGGGTGCTTTGCTGTAGGAGGGACTGGTGCACTTCACAAAATAGATGGCATCATGAGGAAGGAAAATTATGTGGATATATTGAAGCAACATCTCAAGACATCAGTCAGGAAGTTAAAGTTTGGTCGCAAATGGGTCTTCCAAATGGACAATGACCACAAGCATACTTACAAAGTTGTGGCAAAATGGCTTAAAGACAACAAAGTCAAGGTATTGGAGTGGCCATCACAATGCCCTGACCTCAATCCTATAGAAAATGTGAGGGCAGAACTGAAAAAGCATGTGCGAGCAAGGAGGCCTACTAATCTTACTCGGTTACACCAGCTTTATCAGGAGGAATGGGCAAAAATTCACCCAATTTATTGTGGGAAGCTTGTGGAAGACTACCCAAAACGTTTGGCCCAAGTTAAACAATTTAAAGGCAATGCTACCAAATACTAATTGAGTGTATGTAAACTTCTGACCCACTGGGAATGCTGAAATAATTTAATTCTCTCTACTATTATTCTGACATTTCACATTCTTAAAATAAAGTGGTGATCCTAACTGACCTAAGACAGGGATTTTTTACTAGGATTAAATGTCAGGAATTGTGAAAAACTGAGTTTAAATGTATTTGGCTAAGGTGTATGTAAACTTCCGACTTCAACTGTATGTGTCATCATCTCCTCTGGAATCTCCCTTTCACAAGGACAACTCCAGTATGACGAATGGCTTTGGAAATAGTATCTGTTCAGGAATGGGCTAGCTTGTCATTTAAATCTTTCAACAAAAGAACAGGGAGAGTTTACTGGATATGTGACCCCTAAAAATCTACATGGAAAAAGACAGGGTTTGAAACAAAAGTGGGCGTCGGTTTTGTGTGCACAAACCTCAAATTCTCTCCCTTGACTTATACTTTTTCCCCTTGTCTTGCTATGAAGATGTTCAATAATATCATGGTGGTTTTGATGGGATACAAAATGGCTCAATGTCTTTTTAAGGTGTCAGGGGGAAAAAACGGGACTATTTCAGCTCCATTATGGAGACTCCGGCACACGGTGTGATATTGTTATTCTCCAGTCTGCAGAGGAGAAAATGGTAATACAACTCTTAACAAGGCTTTTTTATTGTTTTCCTACTGTTTTCATCCTATGTCAGTCGGTCGCTCCGCCCTCTTTAATGCCCCCAAATGAGTCATGGAGCCAAGCTGAGGGGAGAAATGGCTACACTAGTGTAGTTCTATTCATCTTTTACCAAAGCTCTGGTCTTTTTTTTCTTTTTTTTCTGAAATGTAGACTGCGTTAACCCTCTGAACTGAAGCTCTAGGCATTGACTTAGGGAGTTAACACATGTTTTCAGGTCTTAGGCAAGGTTACTCATCACTAGAGGTCGCCCCGATTATGCTTTTTCACGCCAATACCGATTATTGGAGGGCCCACGAAAAGCCGATACCGATTAATCTGCCTTTTTTAAAAAAAAATTTAATAATGACAATTACAACAATACTGAATGAACACTTATTTGAACTTAATATAATACAGAAATACTATCAATTTAGCCTCAAATAAATAATGAAACATGTTCAATTTGGTTTAAATAATGCAAAAACAAAGTGTTGGAGAAGAAAGTAAAAGTGCAATATGTGTCATGTAAAAAAGCTAACGTTTAAGTGCCTTGCTCAGAACATGAGAATATATGAAAGCTGGTGTTTCCTTTTAACATGAGTCTTCAATATTCCCAGGTAAGAAGTTTTAGGTTGTAGTTATTATAGGAATTATAGGACTATTTCTCTCTATACGATTTGTATTTCATATACCTTTGACTATTGGATGTTCTTATAGGCACTTTAGTATTGCCAGTGTAACAGTATAGCTTCCGTCCCTCTCCTCGCTCCTACCTGGGCTCGAACCAGGAACACATCGACAACAGCCACCCTTGAAGCAGCGTTACCTATGCAGAGCAAGGGGAACAACTACTCCAAGTCTCAGAGAGAGTGACGTTTGAAACACTATTAGCGCGCACCCGGCTAACTAGCTATCCATTTCACATCGGTTACACCAGCCTAATCTTGGGAATTGATAGGCTTGATGTCATAAACAGCACAATGCTTGAAGAATTGCGAAGGGCTGCTGGCAAAACGCACGAAAGTGCTGTTTGAATGAATGCTTACGAGCCTGCTGGTGCCTACCACCGCTCAGTCAGACTGCTCTATCAAATATCAAATCATAGACTTAATTATAACATAATAAGCACACAGAAATACAAGCCTTAGGTCATTAATATGGTTGAATCCGGAAACTATCATCTCGAAAACAAAACGTTTATTTTTTCAGTGAAATACGGAACCGTTCCGTATTTTATCTAACGGGTGGCATCCCTAAGTCTAAATATTCCTGTTACATTGCACAACCTTCAATGTTATGTTACGTAAAAATTATGTAAAATTCTGGCATATTAGTTCGCAACGAGCCAGGCGGCCCAAACTGTTGCACATACCCTGACTCTGTGTGCAATGAACGCAAGAGAACTGACAATTTCACCTGGTTAATATTGCCTGCTAACCTGGATTTCTTTTAGCTAAATATGCAGGTTTAAAAATATATACTTCTGTGTATTGATTTTAAGAAAGGCATTGATGTTTATGGTTAGGTACAATCGTGCAACGATTGGGCTTTTTTCGCAAATGCGCTTTTGTTAAATCATCCCCCGTTTGGCGAAGGTGGCTGTCTTTGTTTGGAAGAAATAGTATTCACACAGTTCACAACGAGCCAGGCGGCCCAAACTGCTGCATATACCCTGACTCTGTTGCAGAGGTGACACATATTCCCTAGTTAAAAGAAATTCATGTTAGCAGGCAATATTAACTAAATATGCAGGTTTAAAAATATATACTTGTGTATTGATTTTAAGTAAGACATTGATGTTTATGGTTAGGTACACGTTGGAGCAACGACAGTCCTTTTTCGCGAATGCGCACCGCATCGATTATATGCAACGCAGGACAGGCTAGATAAACTAGTAATATCATCAACCATGTGTAGTTAACTAGTGATTATGATTGATTGATTGATTGTTTTTTATAAGATAAGTTTAATGCTAGCTAGCAACTTACCTTGGCTTCTTACTGCATTCGCGTAACAGGCAGGCTCCTCGTGGAGTGCAATGTAAAGCAGGTGGTTAGAGCGTTGGACTAGTTAACCGTAAGGTTGCAAGATTGAATCCCCGAGCTGACAAGCTAAAAATCTGTCGTTCTGCCCCTGAACAAGGCAGTTAACCCACCGTTCCTAGGCCGTCATTGAAAATAAGAATGTGTTCTTAACTGACTTGCCTAGTTAAAAAATATTATATAAAAAAAAAAGATCGTCAAATCGGTGGCCAAAAATACCGATTACCGAATGTTATGAAAACTTGAAATTGGCCCTAATTAATTGGCCATTCCGATTAATCGGTCGACCTCTACTTATCACGCTCGGTTTTTACACAACAGGGAGCAAGAAAGGGCCGTACAGGGCACAGGCACAAGCACACACACATTTGCTCATACCGCACAGAACCCACATGCACACGCTCACACATAGAAATACACACCCACACAGATTGAAATACACACACAGAGAAAAACACACACAGTCAGAGATTCACAAAACATACAGACACACTTTATTTGAGAGCTGCTGACTCCAGGGCCTGTCACATGATGCAGAGATTTTAGCTTAAAAAGAGCACAGTGGTCTCTGAGCACATGTGGTGTGTGTGTGAATGTGCGTGTTTGTGTGTGCCATGTGTGTACTGTCGTGGCCAAAAGTTTTGAGAATGACACAAATATTAATTTTCACAAAGTCTGCTGCCTCAGTGTCTTTAGATATTTTTGTCAGATGTTACTATGGAATACTGAAGTATAATTACAAGCATTTCATAAGTGTCTAAGGCTTTTATTGACAATTACATGAAGTTGATGCAAAGAGTCAATATTTGCAGTGTTGACCCTTCTTTTTCAAGACCTCTGCAATCCGCCCTGGCATACTGTCAATTAACTTCTGGGCCACACCCTGACTGATGGAAGCCCATTCTTGCATTATCAATGCTTGGAGTTTGTCAGAATTTGTGGGATTTTGTTTGTCCACCTGCCTCTTGAGGATTGACCACAAATTCTCAATGGGATTAAGGTCTGGGGAGTTTCCTGGCCATGGACCCAAAATATCCATGTTTTGTTCCCCGAGCCACTTAGTTATCACTTTTGCCTTATGGCAAGGTGCTCCATCATGCTGGAAAAGGCATTGTTCGTCACCAAACTGTTCCTGGATGGTTTGGAGAAGTTGCTCTCGGAGGATGTGTTGGTACCATTCTTTATTTATGGCTGTGTTCTTATGCAAAATTGTGAGTGAGTCCACTCCCTTGGCTGAGAAGCAACCCCACACATGAATGGTCTCAGGATGCTTTACTGTTGGCATGACACAGGACTGATGGTAGCGCTCACCTTGTCTTCTCCGGACAAGTTTTTTTCCGGATGCCCCAAACAATCGGAAAGGGGATTCATCAGAGAAAATGACTTTACCCCATTCTTCAGCAGTCCAATCCCTGTACCTTTTGCAGAATGTCAGTCTGTCCCTGATGTTTTTCCTGGAGAGAAGTGGCTTCTTTGCTGCCCTTCTTGACACCAGGCCATCCTCCAAAAGTCTTCGCCTCACTGTGCGTGCAGATGCACTCACAACTGCCTGCTGCCATTCCTGAGCAAGCTCTGTACTGGTGGTGCCCCGATCCCGCAGCTGAATCAACTTTAGGAGACGGTCCTAGTGCTTGCTGGACTTTCTCGGGCACCCTGAAGCCTTCTTCACAACAATTGAACCGCTTTCCTTGAAGTTCTTGATGATCCGATAAATGGTTGATTTAGGTGCAATCTTACTGGCAGCAATATCCTTGCCTGTGAAGCCCTTTTTGTGCAAAGCAATGATGACGGCACTTGTTTCCTTGCAGGTAACCATGGATGACAGAGGAAGAACAATGATTCCAAGCATACAGTACACTCTTTCAGTTTGCCAGGCCAGCTAGTTAACATCAGCCTACTACATCTAGCTACATGTTGAACTTCCATCCTCTCAGGCCAGGGGCTTTGTATGAATTAATGGTTGGATCAGAATCACCGTTATAATCATTGGCCAGTACGGAGAATTAAGTAAAACCACAAGTCCAAATCCCTATCTCCATCCATGGCTAATTTAGCTAGCCACTGGAAGACGACAACATAATGAGATTCTTTGGCTTTTGGGGTGATGTGACTGGTGTGAAGCCAAATTCAAACTGGCTTCCCTTGATGCTTTCTTTTGGTGTGCCAGGACCTTTTACAGTTGAGCTCACTCAGTTTAGCTGATTGTCTACAATTTTTTTTTTTTTTAATGATCAAGCGACTCCAAATGCTTGCTGGCTTCCCTTGTATTCAATGCTACGGGCGTCAACAATATCATATTATTTTTGACCAGACAGCATCAGATAGATGGGATTCACAAACAGAGACAGAGGGGCAATGTTTTGCTCGCTCGGATGCGTTCTCTGGTGACATACAGTACATTCAGCCTTTTTACATTTATTTTACCTTTATTTAACCAGGTGAACTAGTTGAGAACAAGTTCTCATTTACAACTGCGGCCTGGCCAAGATAAAGCAAAGCAGTGCGACACAAACAACAACACAGAGTTACACATGGAATAAACAAGCGTACAGTCAATAACACAATAGAAAAAAAGAAAGTCTATATACAGTGTGTGCAAATGGTGTGAGGAGGTAAGGCAATAAATAGGCCATAGTAGTGAAGTAATTCGATTTTAGCAAATTAACACTGGAGTGATAGATGAGCAGATGGGGATGTGCAAGTAGAAATACTGGTGTGCAAAAGAGCAGAAAAGTAAAGAAAAACAATATGGGAATGAGGTAGGCACTGTAGATTGGTTGGGCTATTTACAGACGGGCCATGTACAGCTGCAGCGATCGGTTAGCTGCTCAGATAGCTGATGTTTAAAGTTAGTGAGGGAAATATAAGTCTCCAGCTTCAGCGATTTTTGCCTCTCGCGTAATAGAAGGAAAATGATCAACCACAGAGAGACGAAAGATACATCAACTTATTATAAATTAAATTATACACTGAGTGTACAAAACATCTGCTCTAGATTCCTTATTGATCTCACCTGTTAAATCCACTTCAGTCAGTGTAGATGAAGGGGAGGAGACAGTTTAATAAAGAAGGATTTTTAAGCCTTGAGGCAATTAAGACATGGATTATGTATATCTGCCATTCAGAGATAGAATGGGCAAGAGAAAATATTTAAGTGCCTTTGAATGGGGTATGGTAGTAGGTGCCAGGCACACTGATTTGAGTGTGTCAAGAACTGCAACGCTGCTGGGTTTCTC
Source organism: Salmo salar (assembly GCF_965601325.2). Taxonomy (NCBI): domain Eukaryota; kingdom Metazoa; phylum Chordata; class Actinopteri; order Salmoniformes; family Salmonidae; genus Salmo; species Salmo salar. The sequence continues at coordinate 9,089,995 of NC_138317.1, read as the reverse complement.
ACGCTCAACAGTTTCCCCAAAGGACATCCTGCTAACTTGACACAACTGTAGAAAGCATTGGAGTCATCACGGTCCGTCATCCCTGTGGAACACTTTCAACACCTTGTAGTCCATGCCCTGACATATTGACGCTGTTCTGAGGGAAAAAGGGGGTGCAACTCAATATTAGGAAGCTATTACTAATGTTTTATATACTCTGTGTATATTGCACTGAGCACTCACCTCCAATTACTTTATGTAAAAACTAGCTAGGTTCGTAATTCAATTCTATACAGGTACACATAGGCATTCACAGTCATACTTGGTCAAAGTTTTCCAACACACCTTCCTAGAGTGTACTTCCCTGTGACCTTGGCCAGCTTCAGTCCCCACAAACCCTGTGTCTCTTTTACTATGAGGCTCAAGTTAGGACTTTATCAGCTATATCTCTCCCCCACAGGAGTCCTCACAAACCAGTGAGCTGTGCTGCTGCTGCTGCAGTACCTCTGCATACTCTCTGAGTCTCCAATGCAGTTGTAATCACAAGGACATCCACAGGCTGTACCGCGGGGACCTATTACCATAATCAGACCACAAGACAGATATTCAATTATCCGCAGGGAGAGCCCATAAATACACCCAGGGCCTGCTAATGCTAACCCCTCTGTCCGGACCTCAGAAGGCTTAATGGAGAGGTTTAGCAGGCCTGAATTAGCATTGTCTCGGGGTTTCACATGGTCTCTTCATTATTGTCCTCCGGTAGGTATTCATTCTTAATAGCATTGGATCTTTTTCAGCTTAAAAAAAATTGAAAGTAAGACTGGCATATAGGCTTTGAAAAACGTACATTTTTCAACTTCAGTTAAAGCATGACAGTAGGATTTACAGCGGGATTAAAAAGAAATGTTAATACCCAAATTGCATTAAACCAGAGTTCCCTTGTATTTTCAGATTATATAGTAACTGCAATCTTTTTATGGAAAGAAAGGGTTCAGGCAACACGAAAAGACACAAATCTATTTGGAACCTGTGCATCTTTCCATTGTCATGTGAGTACATCAGTGGAGGATAATCAGAAGAGGAAGGGGAGGACCATCCTCCTCAGTGAATTTCATAAAAATGTAAATTGTAAAACATTTAAAGGTATTCTTTTTAGATAAAACTATACTAAATATAATCACGTCACCAAACAATTGATTAAAACACATTATTTTTCTAACAAGGTCTCCAGTAGCCTCATCAGCATTCTGTAGGGTAGCACAATGGTGTAGCCAGTGGACAGCTAGCTTCCGTCCTCCTCTGGGTACATTGACTTCAATACAAAACCTAGGAGGCTCATGGTCCCCCCCCCTTCCATAGACTTACACAATTATTATGACAACTTCCGGAGGACGTCCTCCAGCCTATCAGAGCTCTTGCAGCATGAACTGGCATGTTGTCCACCCAATCAAAGGTTCAGAGAATTAATCTAGTACTGAAAGCATAAGCTACAGCTAGATAGCACTGCAGTGTATAAAATGTGGTGAGTAGTTGACTCAAAGAGAGATAAAGACAATAGTTGAACAGTTTTGAACAAATTAATTTCCTCCAAAATGAAGGAGAAGCAAGAGAGATTGTGATTTTTTTCAGTATCACTTACTTAGCTAGCAAATGCAGTTAGCTAGTTTAGTCTACTGAAACACCCTGCTCAAACAGAGGGATGCTATGTTAGCTAGCTGGTGCTATGACTATCCAACACAACACTGGAACTCTTCCAAGTCAAGGTAAGCTTTGGTATAACTAATTTATTGCTGCTGGGGCCTGCTGGTGTAACTGTTTACTGACTGTACACTAATGTTACTGTATGATTGTAGCGGGTTTACTAACATGTTTGTCACGTTCGTCGTAATAATTGGACCAAGGTGCAGCACGATATGGTTTCCACATATTTAATAATAGAAAAACACAAAACAACAAAGAAAGAACGAAACAAACAACGAACCGTAACTAAGAGGTGCTACGTGCACTAACTCAAAACAATATCCCATAAAACACAGGTGGAAAAAATGCGTCTTAAATATGATCCCCAATTAGAGACAACGATAACCAGCTGCCTCTAATTGGGAACCATATCAAGTACACCAACCTAGAAATATGAAAACTAGAATACCCACATAGAAATAATAAACTAGAATACAATATAGACATCCATATACTAAATCACCCCTAGTTACGCCCTGACTTAGTATACCATAGAGAAACAATGGTTCTCTATGGTCAGGGCGTGACAGTACCCCCCCCAAAGGTGCGGACTCAGGCCGCAAAACCTGAAACCAAATGGGGAGGGTGAGGGGGTGATTAGTGTCGGTGGCGGCTCTGGTGCGGGACGAAGAAACCGCTCATCCCGCGGATCTGCCAGCATCGGGGGCGGCTCTGGTGCGGGACGAAGAACCCGCTCAGCTCATGGATCCGCCAGCTTTGGACTCGGGCTGAACACTGTGCCTGGACTGGACCTCAGTGCAGAGGAAGGCCCCTGCCATGGAGCAGGACTGGACGCCGTATCTGGACTGAGCACCGACGCAGGAGAATGCTCCGGCCTTGGAGCTGGACTGGACGCCGTGCCTGGACTGGGCATCGGTGAAGGGGAAGGCTCCCGCCATGGAGCGGGACTGGACGCCATGCTAAGACTGGGCACCAACGCAGAAGAAGACTCTGGCCTTGGATCTGGACTGGATGCCGTGCTCCGGCCATGGAGCTGGAGGTTCCGGACTGTGGACCGTCTCAGGAGGTTCCGGACTGTGGACCGTCTCAGGAGGTTCCGGACTGTGGACCATCTCAGGGGGTTCTGGACTGTGGACCGTCGTTGGAGGTTCCGGACTGTGAAACGTCGCCAGAAGCTCTGGACTGGAAACTGTCACCGGAAGCTCTGGACTGGAAACTGTCGCCGGAAGCTCTGGACTGGAAACTGTCGCCGGAAGCTCTAGACTGGAAACTGTCGCCGGAAGCTCTGGACTGGGGACCGTCTCCGGAAGCTCTGGACTGGGAACTGTCGCCGGAAGCTCTGGACTGGGAACCGTTGCCGGAAGCTCTGGACTGGGAACTGTCGCCGGAAGCTCTGGACTGTGAAGGTGCACTGGAGGCCTGGTGCGTGGAGCTGGCACAGGACGCACTGGGCTGTAGAGGCGCACTGGAGACCTGGTGCGTAGAACCGGCATCAATGGTATCGGTTCGATGACACACTTCGCACGGTGAGTGCGAGGAGCTGGCACAAGACGTACTGGGCTGTGGAGGCGCACTGGAGACCTGGTGCATAGAACCGGCACAGGTGGCGCCAGACTGGTGACACGCACTTCAGGGCGAGTGCGGGGAGCAGGCACAGGACGTACCTGACTGGGAAGGCGCACTTGAAGGAGAGTGCGAGGAGCAGGTAGAGGACGTACCGGACTGGGGACACGCACTTCAGGGAGAGTGCGAGGAACAGGCACAGGACGCACCGGACTGGGGACACGCACTTCAGGGAGAGTGTGAGGAGGAGACACATGACATACCGGACTGGAGAGGCGCACTTGAGGCCAGAAGCGTGGAACCAGCACAGGTTGCACCAGACTGCTAACCGGATCCTCTGGTCAGATGTTGAGCAGAACACACTTGCACAACATCTCTCTCATCTCACTCTCTCCCAACTTCGCCATTGCCTCCATGACAGTCTCTGGCTCTTCCCACTGCTCAGTCGCCAGCTCCATGTGCCCCCCCCCCAAAAAAAACTTGGGGTTGTCCTTGGGCTTTCTGTAGCTGCAAACCCTGTCGTCGTCGCTGTCCTCCATTATCTCCTTCCGATGTCCAGAAATCCTTCACCTGGTGAACACGCTGCTTGGTCCTGGTTTGATGGGATATTCTGTCACATTCATCGTAATAATTGGACCAAGGTGCAGTGCGATATGGTTTCCACATATTTAACAATAGAAACGTACAAAACAACAAAGAAAGAATGAAACAAACAATGAACCGTAACTAAGAGGTGCTACGTGCACTAACTCAAAACAATATCCCATAAAACACAGGTGGAAAAAATGCATCTTAAATATGATCCCCAATTAGAGACAACGATAACCAGCTGCCTCTAATTGGGAACCATATCAAGCACACCAACCTAGAAATATGAAAACTAGAATACCCACATAGAAATAATAAACTAGAATACAACATAGACATCCATATACTAAATCACCCCCAGTCACGCTCTGACCTACTATACCATAGAGAAACAATGGTTCTCTATGGTCAGGGCGTGACAAAGTGAGTTCTATTAGCTATGCTAACTATGACGTTACTTAGCTAATATGGGGACAGCGATGTAGGCTGTGTGTAGCGGTTTGGCTTGGAAAGGTTTTTTCGCCTGGTCACATACAGCTGATGTGTTGTGCATTGAAGTCCACAAGTGAAGGGACAAAGTGAGAGGAGGAGAGTGCATAGAAGGAATACAACGTGGCTGCTATGAAAGTGAACTGTGTTTACGTGTGATCAGGGGTGCATTCATTCAGCCGATTCTGTTGACAAACAAACGGATACAAAACGGGGATAAACATACCTGAATTTGTCCAATAGAAAGTCTCGTTTGCAACTGTTGGACTAATGATTACACCCTATTTCAGCTAGATGCAGGCAAGAGTGTGCAAGGCAGTTTTGAATGTCACTGTCCATGTGTCACTGTCTGTCGCCTCAAATTTGTCTCTCGACCTGTGTGTACCTACGTCGTAAACTTTAATTCATAGGCTAGCTAGGTTGTGGGAACCTCATGATGGGTATAGGGAAAATTTGGTTATCATGTAGTAGCCGAAACCTATCGCTGTTACATTGAACTCGGTTAATGGAATATGAATGACAGTCATCCAACATGCTGTATTTGAAATAAGGCCATACTCATGAAAAATAAATCGTCCTCCCTCAACGGCACTGACCGCCACTGGAGTACATGTGTGTCAGAGTGTAAGAACATACATCTATTAGCAGGCTCTGAGGCAGATAGACTGATGGCCTCTAATGCTTTTAGCAGGTTCTGCTCGTTGATGATGGGAGCGTTGAGTGTGCTACAGAGGAGAGCGAGGAGAGTGGAACCTATGGCGTATCGCTAACACAAAGTGCCACACCGCCATGAATATTGTGTGAAGTGTATGTTGTGTGTGTCCATGGCACGGTGTGCCATGCTTGCATGTGGCGTGTTAAGTGTGTGTTGAGTGTGTCCTCAATATAGGAGCAAATCTTTACAGATCACTATTCTAACACCACCCCCACACATACGATGAGACCCAGATTTGTAGCAAAAGAGACATTGTTCTGCTGCTCCAATTCCCCAGCTGCCCCATCGCCCACTGTCACTTTGATCATAATGTAGTACTGTACACCTCGCTCTGCACTCAATCCCGGACAGGTGTCCGATTGCATCTTAAATTGAACCGAGTTCAAGTTTGGGTTGTCAAAATAAAGTTTATCAAAATATGTTTCTTCTGATGGGAAGTGATACAAAGCTAGTATTTACCGTTTGCAAGCTGCAGCTAAACGCAGAATCAAAATGATTTTCCAATAACGTGTCAGGATAAGTATTAACATTGTCCAGACAAGGGTGAGGGTAAATCAAATGTCTATGCTTCAGGGGTGAACCAGAAGTCAAGGAGGAGGCGAAAAACAGGGAAATGTGGGATTGAAAAACTGATAATCCCAGATAATCCTTCTCTGCATTTTGGTCAAGAAGTGAAGGAGACAGGAAAAAGAGAACAAAGATGACTTTCCAGCAGTTCATATTGGGACAACTCTCAGCACTGAAACACAGTCTAATATCCCCTAAACTTTACAGCGACGCCACAATGGGAATATAAAATTGACTTTTTTATTCATCCAAGTTCAATACTAAACTTGAACCATAACTTTGACTAGGATAGATGCGCTCTTTATAACTTTTAAATTCAGATGAAGCAGAACTCAGAGAGATGATTCTCAATAGAAAATTGAGTTAATTGATTAGAGGGCTCCCAAAGGTAAAAGAGTGGTAAAAATGATAAGAAGTAAAGAGCAACAGAACACCTGCTGGGAGAGACAAAACGGACCATCCATTTAGAACAGCTGAAGAGAAGGACAGCCTCTCATCTTTAAGGGGGAGAGAGGGAAAGAGAGTGAGAGCGAGAGAGAGCAGAGAGAATGAGAGGGGGAGAGAGAGTGCAAGAGGGAGAGAGAGAGACAGGGAGAGAAGGCCACAGGATTATTCCGTTGGAACTGAGAGAGCAGAGACAAGGAGGGAGAGAGGGAGCTAGAAAGGGAAAGAAAGGGAGGGTTGTCCTTCATCTTCACACATAGACTTCAAAGACTTTAAAGACAAAGTAGTCACCTCAAAGTAGTGACCTCTCTCAAAGTAGTGACCTCTCCAGATGTATCCTCCATATAAAGGGCTCTGTCCATTATGAGACCCAGGGCATGAGGGCTCTCTCTGCAGGGCACACTGAGACTGGATTGGGCAGAGGAAGAAGAGCGCTATTATGTAGGTGATTCATTCTCATTTGTTTCCAATTTCATTTACAGGCCTACTTTGCCTCACTAGTGCCTATCACCCTCACACCAGCCAATACATCCATACATAAACAGTACTGCACTGCACAGACACGCAGAAGAACACACTGTACACTTCAACTCCCCCGGTCCCCACAAACACACACACACTCTCTCTCTCATGTCCCAACTCGCAGCGCCTTGCCTTCCCAGACCCGGGGTGGGTTTAAATCGCCTCTGTGCTCCATGTTTCATGCTGAAATAGATTTCCATGTGAGATTCATACTGAGCTGGACTCATTAGTGGCTCATTAACACATCACACCAGGCTTACCAGAGCATGAGAGGCGTAAGTTAGGGAGAAAGAGAAAATGTCTCTTTCGATAAATAAGTACATGCTTGAAGAGCCTTGTTATTCACAAATTTACAGCTTCAAACAACTGGTCTAGTGGCGGGCCCGCTGTGGGAAACATGAAAACATCTAGAAGCCCAAGCTACTGTACTAACGATAGTGGAAATGTTCTTTATTTGTATAGTCACTTTTCAGAACTCTACATATCCCAGATAAAACATGGACCTGAGAGAGCCAGGGATGAAGAGAGGGAACAGAGCCGGGGTCTGTCTGCTTGAAGATACCACTTGAGTGTAGGCACGGGAATATAGGCAGACATGCACACACACTCGAGTATATTTGGACACACAAGCATAGAGCAACACGCACAAACACACACTCAACATAACAGACATTACAATGAGATACCACTCCTTGTGATCGACGAGGACATGTACTTTGCTATACCAAATTATGTTTTCCCCAATTATCCTTATATCACCAAACCATCCACTTCTTAGCTTTAACACCAAAGACTCTCAACTCATTCCTATGTTGCACAACCAGGGGTCCAGACAGAGTAGCATGGCTAGCACCCCCTATCGGACTCCCACAGACCTCAACCCCCCCCCCCATTTGGGAACTAATCTCCCCATAGCAATCAGAGCTGAGTTGTTATAATCTAAACACTTTGAGTTTTTAGTCCCCACTTCAACCCCATTAACCCCCACAGGCCTGCAATGTGTCTGCCTGCGGGCTTAAAACAAATCCCCCATGTACATTTAAGCTGGGCACATCTCTACCACAGCAGTGGGTGGTCATGGACTAGGATGCCAGCTGTGGCACTACCACCACTTCTAATAGATCCTTTCCCCCCATCACCCAACCCAGACATTGTAAATGTAAAGCTACATTGTTTAGTGGTTGTTGTACTGTTGTTGTATCATCTTAGACGATATAGTTGTCTAAACTGGAGTCTATAAATACATGACATAGGGCGACAGGTAGCCTAGCGGTTAAGAGCGTTGGTCCAGGAACAGAAAGATTGCTGGTTTGAATCCCTGAGCCGACAAGGTGAAAAATATGCTGATGTGCCCTTGAGCAAGGCACTTAACCCTAATTGCTCCTGTAAGTCGCTCTGGATAAGAGCGTCTGCTAAATGACTTAAATGTAAATTATATTAGGTTTTGTGGTTACAATGGCGCCGGAGTGGATGGTTGCCGTTTTACGGGCTCCTAACCAACTGTGCTATTTTGTGTGTTTTTTTCGCATTGCTTGTAACTTATTTTGTACATAATGTTGCTGCTACTGTCACATATGACTGAAAAGAGCTTCTGGATATCAGAACAGCGATTACTCACCTCGAACTAGACAAAGATTCTTTCTTTAATGAGTCCGATGCAAAGGATATACTGTTTCTCAGAGGGGGTGCCTTATAAGAATTCGTTGGCGAGTGGGTAACCCGCCTTTACCATCCGTTCTATTGGCCAACATGCAATCACTTGAGAATAAACTGGATGAGCTCCGTTCAAGACTATCCTACCAACGGGACACTAAAAACTGTAATATCTTATGTTTCACCGAGTCGTGGATAAACAACGACACAGATAATATACAGTTGGCTGGGTTTTCCGTGCATCGGCAGGACAGAACTGCTACGTCCGGTAAGACGAGGGTGGTAATATGTGTCTATCTGTTAATAACAGCTGGTGCGCGATGTCTAATATTAAGTCTTGAGGTATTGCCCTCCTGAGGTAGAGTACCTTATGATAAGCTGAAGACCACACTATCTACCAAGAGAATTTTCATCTATATTTTTTGTAGCCGTCTATTTACTTACCACAAATGGATGCTGGCACCAAGACAGCACTCAACGAGCTGTATAAGGCCATAAGCAAAGAAGTAAATGCTCATACAGAAACGGCGCTCCTAGTGGCCGGGGACTTTAATGCAGGTAAACTTAAATCTGTTTTACCTAATTCCTACCAGCATGCCACATGTGCAACCAGAGGAGAAAAAAACCTAGACCACCTTAACTCCACATACAGAGACGCTTACAAAGCTCTCCCCCGCCCTCCATTTGTCATATCTGACCACAATTCTATCCTCCTGATTCCTACTTACAAGCAAAATCTAAAGCAGGAAGTACCAGTGACTCTCTCAATACAGAAGTGGTCAGATGATGCAGACGCTACACTACAGGACTGTTTTGCTAGCACATACTGGAATATGTTTCGGTATTCATCCAATGGCATTGAGGAATACACCACTACAGTCATCGGCTTCATCAATAAGTGCATCGATGACATTGTCCCCACAGTGACCATACTTACATATCCCAACCAGAAGCCATGGATTACAGGCAACATTCGCATCGAGCTAAAGGCTAGAGCTGCCGCTTTCAAGGAGCGGGAGACTAATCCGAACGCTTATAAGAAATCCTGCTATGCACTCAGACGAACCATCAAACAAGCAATACAGGATTAAGATTGAATCCTACTACACCGGCTCAGACGCTCATTGGATGTGGCAGGGCTAGAAAACTACTACGGACTACAAAGTGACGCGAGCCTACCAGACGAGCTAAATGCCTTTTATGCTCGCTTCGAGGCAAGCAACACTGAAGCATGCACGAGAGCACCAGCTGTTCTGGATGACTGTGTGATAAAGCTCTCGGTAGCCGATGTGAACAAAACCTTTAAATAGGTCAACATTCACAGACGGATTACCAAGACGTGTACTCAAAACACGTGCGGACCAACTGTCAAGTGTCTTCACTGACATTTTCAACCTCTCCCTGACCGAGTCTGTAATACCTACACGTTTCAAGCAGACACCATAGTCCCTGTGCCCACGGAAGCGAAGGTAACCTGCCTAAATGATTACCGCCCGTGGCACTCACGTTGGTAGCCATGAAGTGCTTTGAAAGGCTGGTCATGGCTCACATCAACAGCATCCTCCTGGACACCCTAGACCTACTCCAATTTGCATACTGCCCCAACAGATCCACAGATGACGCAATCTCAATCACACTCCACACTGCCCTTTCTCACCTGGACAAAAGGAACACCTATGTGAGAATGCTGTTCATTGACTACAGCTCAGCATTCAACACCATAGTACCCACAAAGCTCATCACTAAGCTAAGGACCCTGGGACTAAACACCTTCCTCTGCAACTGGATCCTGGACTTCCTGACGGGCCACCCCCAGGTGGTAAGGGTAAAAAACAACACATCTGCCACGCTGATCCTCAACACAGGGGCCCCTCAGGGGTGTGTGCTCAATCCCTCCTGTACTCCCTGTTCACCCACGACTGTGTTGCCAAGCACGACCAACACCATCACTAAGTTTGCTGATGACACAACGTTGGTGAGCCTGATCACCGACAACAATGAGACAGCCTATAGGGAGGAGGTCAGAGACCTGGCAGTGTGGTGCCAGGACAACAACCTCTCCCTCAACGTGAGCAAGACGAAGAAGAGGATTGTGGATTACAGGAAAAGGAGGGCCGAACACCCCCCCATTCACTTCGACGGGGCTGTAGGTAGAGCGTGTTGAGAGTTTCAAGTTCCTTGGTGTCCACATCACCAACAAACTATCATGGTCCAAACAAACCAAAAAGGTCATGAAGAGGGCAGCCCAATGCCTTTTCCCCCTCAGGAGACTGAAAAGATTTGGCATGGGTCCCCAGATCCTCAAAAAGTTCTACAGCTGCACCATTGAGAGCATCCTGACTGGTTGCATCACCACCTAGCATAGCAACTGCCCAGATTCCGACTGTAAGGCTCTACAGAGGGTAGTGTGTACAACCCAGTACATCACTAGGGCCAAGCTTCCTGCCATCCAGGACCTCTATACCAGGCGGTATCAGAAGAAGGCTCACAAAATTGGCAAAGACTCGAGTCGCCCAAGTCGTTGACTGTTCTCTCTACTACCGCACGGGAAGCGATACCGGAGCGCAAAGTCTACGTCCAAAAGGCTCCTTAACAGCGTCTACCCCCAAGCCATAATACTGCTGAACATTAATCAAATGGCCACCCGGACAATTTACATTGACCCTCCCCCCTCTTTGTTTTTACACTGCTGTTACTCACTGTTTATTATCTATGCATAGTAATTTTAGCCCTACCTATATGTACAAATCCTGTACCCCCGAAGATTTACTCGGTACCGTATATAGCCTCGTTATTGTTATTTTATTGTGTTACTTTTTATTAAATTTTTTACTTTCGTTTATTTAGTAGTATTTTCCTAACTTTATTGCTTGAACTGCATTGTTGGTTAATGGCTTGTAAGTAAGCATTTCACGGTAAGATCTACACCTGTTGTATTCAGCGCATCTGACAAATACAATTTGATTTGATTTGAAGTCTATTTCAGGCCTAGGATGAGTGAGGAGGGACAAACAGAATGCATAGTAAAGAGTATTTGTTCAGAGCTGTATTTGTCTATGTGAAAAGGTAACGCAAGATGCTATTACTGAACAGATGGTTGTGTTGTAAGCCTGAAAGGGCAATAGAAAAGCCACTCTCTTTGCATAACAGTAATGGTGGCAATTTTGTCATTATCGATACAACCAAACAATTTCCTTATAAAGTTACCCACTGTAAAGTACAGAGATACAGTTGTTGTCCTCAAGAAACTCGGAGGCTGAATGGTAGACAATCACATAAGGTTTATCATGGAGAATAATCACAACGCAAGAGCAGAAGTACAATAACTGCCAAATGCTTGATTTCTGTTGGATGCTGTAATTGAATAATGACAGAACAAATGCAGGTTCCAAACTGCACGCAATTCATCATCGCTTGTCAACAGCCAACTGCAAGACTGAGGGAAGGAAGGGGAAAAGGAGAAAGAGAGAGCGTGATAGAGAGTGGGATAGAGAGAGAGAGAGAGTAGAGAAATGCAGGGCCATGAATAATGGAGGGAGTGCAGTGTGTGTTCCCAGAGATGGAAGAATTACTTGCACTTTTCAGCATTTAATCAATTCAATCTCCTGTATATTTTAAAGCTCCATCCCGCACTCTCCCCCACGTCTCTGTTTTGCTGTGTGGTCGAGCAGTGTGTTTTGTAGAGAGACACGACTGCAAAACACCGGCCGGTTTGCCCCTCTGGGAGAATTCCAACATTCTCTGAACACTTTTAACTTATTTTAAACTCCATCTCCTCACTATGAGTCACCTGACTCTCAACTCTAGTGATATCAACTATCCTTTAAGACAGAATAATTTGCAATGCTGTTTAAAGACACTAAAGACAGTCTTTCTTGGGCAGTTTTCACTGGCTAATCCTCGGTTTGTTTTAAACAGTGACTTAAAACCTCTTCAGCGTCTCATCCCGTCAGCGGGATCAAAATCCAGCGAAAAATCATATCGCCATTAGCATAACAAAATTTAATAATTTGAAGATTTTTTTATTTTTTTTTCGTTTTATAGGTACACCTCTCCTGAATCGACCTACGTCGTCCGATTTCAAAAAGGTTTAACAGGAAAAGCAAATCATTAGATTATGTTAGAGGAGTCCATCGTAAAATGCAGCAACATAGCCATTTTCCGACCAAACACATGCATCACAAATAACCAAAAAACAGCTAAATGCAGCACTAACCTTTTACAAACTTCATCAGATGACACACCTAGGACATCATGTTACACAATGCATGCATTCTTTTGTTCAATAAAGTTCATATTTATATATGAAAACAGCATTTTACATCGGCGTCTGACGTTGACTAACTATTTTCCCGTCAAATGCATCCAGGGAAACAGTGCTACATTTTACTGAATTACTATTCAAAAACATTTTTAAAATGTAATATTGTCATTCTAAGATTTATAGATGAATATCTCTTGAAAGCACCTGTCATACCAGATTTAAAAATAACTTTACTGGGTAATCACACTTAGCGATAAAAGGGGATGCGATACTCAGAAAATGAGCAATTAAATACAGCTCGGCGCCATCTATGAACAATCGCATGTCACATCTAAAGTTGTATAATATTGTCAATAATCCCTTACCTTTAGTTGTCTTCATCAGAAAGCACTTCCAGGGATCCCAGGTCCACAACAGATGTATTTTCGGTCGAAAAAGTCCATCCTTTATGTTCAATTAGCTTGCTGATGTTAGTGCGTCCAAAGGGCATATCCAACTAATCTGCCTTGCGCGCCACAGTGGTTTCGAAATAGTACTTTTGTTTCACATTTAGGTTCGTTCAAACATGTCAAACGTTGTATAACATAAATCTTCAGAGCCTGTTTCAACAAGAGAGCCAATAAGATTCGAGGTGGACGATTTCAATGTGTTTCAAAACGTTTCCAAAGGTGGGGGTAGACAGGGCCGCCGGCGTCATAATGGTGATGGCCCTCCCGCTGTGACCAATTTCCAACGCCTCTCATTCACTGAGTTTCGACAGTAGAAGGATCAAAACACTTTGTAAAGACTGGCGACATCTTGTGGAAGCAATAGGAAGTGCTCAATAAACGATATCTCATGGTGTGAATTATAGGCGACGACGTGAAGTTGAGTCCACAATTCAGAATTCCACTTCCTGGTTCAATCGGTCTCGGGGTTTTGACTGCCATATGAGTTCTGTTATACTCACAGACACCATTCAAACAGTTTTAGAAACTTTAGGGTGTTTTCTATCCACAGGTATTAATCATATGCATATCCTAGCTTCTGAGTCTGATTAGTAGGCCGTTGAAAATGGGCACGAATTTTTTCCAAAATGCGCTGTGGCTCCCCCTATCCTAGGGTAACGTCAAGAGGTGACTTAAGATACCTCAATTATGACACAGTGCATTCGGAAAGTATTCAGACCCCTTGACTTTTTCCACATTTTGTTACGTTCCCTCATCAATCTACACTCAATAGCCCATAATGACAATGCGAAAACAGTTTAAAAAATAATAATTTGTGCAAATTATATTATATAAGTATTCAGACCCTTTGCTTTGAGACTTGAAATTAATCTCAGGTGCATCCTGTTTCCGTTGATCATCCTTGACATGTTTCTACAACTTCATTGAAGTCCACTTATGGTAAATCCAATTGATTGGACATGATTTGGAAAGGCACGCACCTGTCTATATAACGTCCCACAGTTGACAGTGCATGTCAGAGCAAAAACCAAGCCATGTCGTTGAAGGAATTGTCCATAGAGCTCCGAGACAGGATTGTGTCGAGGCACAGATCTGGGGAAGCATACCAAAATATGTCTGCAGCATTGAATGTCCCCAAGAACACAGTGGCCTGCATCATTCTTAAATGGAAGACGTTTGGAACCACAAAGACTCTTCCTGGAGCTGGCCGCCGGCCAAACTGAGCAATTGGGCGAGAAGGGCCTTGCTCAGGGATGTGACCAAGAACCTGATGGTCAATCTGACAGAACTCAAGGAAAAGATGAACAGCGCAAAGTACAGAGAGATCCTTGATAAAAACCTGCTCCAGAGCTCTCAGCACCTCAGACTAGGGTGAAGGTTCACCTTCCAACAGGACAACGACCCTAAACACACAGCCAAGACAACACAGGTGTGGCTTCGGGACAAGTCTCTGAATGTCCTTGAGTTGCCCAGCCAGAGCCCTGACTTGAACCCGATCGAACGTCTCTGGAGAGACCTGAAAATAGCTGTGTAGCGACGCTCCCCATCCAACCTGACAGAGCTTGAGAGCATCTGAGGAGAAGAATGGGAGAAACTCCCCAAATACAGGTGTGCCAAGCTTGTAGCGTCATACCCAAGAAGATTCAAGGCTGTAATCGCTGCAAAAGGTGCTTCAACTAAGTACTGAGTAAAGGGTCTGAAAACGTATGTAAATGTGATATTCTTGTTTTGTTTTTTTGCAGAAATTATAAAAAAACGGTTTTGCTTTGTAATTATGGGGTATTGTGTTTAGATTGATGAAAAAACTATTGAATCAATCTTAGAATATTGCTGTAACTTAAGTTACAACCTCAACCTCAGAACCTTTTTTTCAATTTTCGCCTAAAATGACATACCCAAATCTAACTGCCTGTAGCTCAGGACCTGAAGCAAGGATATGCATATTATTGATACCATTTGAAAGGAAACACTTTTGTACCATCATCTTTGAAATGCAAGAGAAAGGCCATAATGTATTATTCTAGCTAGTCCAGGCGCAATTTAGCTTTTGTCCACTAGATGGCAGCAGTGTATGTGCAAAGTTTTAGACTGATCCAATGAACCGTTGCATATTTGTTCAAGATGTTGTATCAAGACTGCCCAAATGTGCCTAATTGGTTTATTAATTTTCAAGTTCAAAATTGTGCACTCTCCTCAAACAATAGCATGGTATTTTTTCACTGTAATAGCTACTGTAAATTGGTCAGTGCAGTTAGATTAACAAGAATTTAAGCTTTCTGTCCATATCAGATATATTTGTGTCCTGGGATTTTTGTTGTTATTTATAACCTCATGCTAATCATTGTAGCCTACGTTAGCTCAACCGTCCCGCGGAGGACACACACACACACACACACACACACACACACACACACACACACACACACACACACACACACACACACACACACACACACACCTGTTAACAAGATGTGGAAAAAGTCAAGGGGTCTGAATAGTTTCCGAATGCACTGTATAAGGATATAAGGAAAGTGTATGATGCAGGAACCGGGACAGTCACAACCTGAGGGTATTGAGATGGAACATGGAAGTCTGTCCTTACTTTGGGGTTTGCTGGTTGGCAGACTGGGAGGCACCTTGGCGGTCACTAACTGGGACGACTGATTTGGGAGGACTGTTTTTGCAAGGACTGATCTGACGTAATTTCCGGTCACAACTTGTAGACTTGTTTATGTGCTGCTGTGCTGTTTGTTGCTAACCTTACTTTGCTACCTGCCAACTTTACGTTTTTTACTTTTTAATTACCGTTTTATATTTTTATTTTTATTTTTTCCCTCGCTCAACTTTTTTCATTCAACTGTTTCACCCCGAACGCTTTATCTGGAAGTGGTCAGGACCTCCACCAGCTGAAGCTAAGTAGTAACATTAACATTATGCCTTCTAATTGCAGTCACTGTATTCATAATATACAGGAGAACGATTGCCTTATGGTGAGGATAGCTGTGCTGCAAGCCCAGCTTCAGACGCAATCGTTAGGCAAGGGTAATTTAAGTGTAGGAAAGGATGAAACAGCGTCTGTGCCACGAACAAGTACAGATAGTAGTATAAATCTCTTCGCACAGTCGCCGCAGCCAGTCAATTTCCTCATGGCTTCTGGAGGGAAATGCTGTAGGAATGCTCAACCAGTGTCACTCATTCAGCCGACAGAAACTTTCAACCGGTTGTCCCCATTAAGCAACGGATCAGAGTCAGAGGCCGAGCCTTCTCTGGTCTCTCCTCCTCCCGTTACGGGGTCTGAGACGCAGAGGCCTCCCACCATTAGCTCTGACAAATTAAAAACCCTAGTCATTAGCGACTCCATTACCCCTAGTATTAGACTTAAAACGAATCATCCAGCGATCATACACTGTTTACCAGGAGGCAGGGCTACCGACGTTAAGGCTAATCTGAAGATGGTGCTGGCTAAGGCTAAAACTGGCGAGTGTAGAGAGTATAGGGATATTGTTATCCACGTCAGCACCAACGATGTTAGGATGAGACAGTCATGGGTTACCAAGTGCAACATAGCTTCAGCGTGTAAACCAGCTAGAAAGATGTGTCGGCATCGAGTAATTGTCTCTGGCCCCCTCCCAGTTAGGGGGAGTGATGAGCTCTACAGCAGAGTCTCACAACTCAATCGCTGGTTGAAAACAGTTTTCTGCCCCTCACAAAATATAGAATTTGGAAATAATTGGCCCTCTTTCTGGGACTCACCCACAAACAGGACCAATCTTGTCCTGCTGAGGAGTGACGGACTCCATCCTAGCTGGAGGGGTGCTCTCATCTTATCTACGAACATACGTAGACAGGGCTCTAACTCCCCTTGCTCCACAATGAGATAGGGTGCAGGCCAGGCAGCAGGCTGTTAGCCAGCCTGCCAGTTTAGTGGAGTCTGTCACTAGCACAGTCAGTGTAGTCAGCTCAGCTATCCCCATTGAGACAGTGTCTGTGCCTCGATCTAGGTTGGGTAAAACTAAACATGGCGGTGTTCGCCTTAGCAATCTCACTGGAATAAAGACCTCCTCCATTCCTGTCATTATTGAAAGAGATTGTGATATCTCACATCTCAAAATAGGGCTACTTAATATTAGATCCCTCACTTCCAAGGCAGATATAGTCAATTAACTAATCACTGATCATAATCTTGATGTGATTGGCCTGACTGAAACATGGCTTAAGCCTTATGAATTTACTGTGTTAAATGAGGCCTCACCTCCTGGTTACACTAGTGACCATCCCGCAAAGGCAGAGGTGTTAATAACATTCACGATAGCAAATTTCAATTTACCCCCCCAAAAAATGACTGCCTCAAAAACTGACTACCTTTTGAGCTTTTAGTCATGAAATCTATGCAGCCTACTCAATCACTTTTTATAGCTACTGTTTACAGGCCTCCTGGGCCATATATAGCGTTCCTCACTGAGTTCCCTGAATTCCTATCGGACCTTGTAGTCATGGCAGATAATATTCCAATTTTTGGTGACTTTAACATTCACATGGAAAAGTCCACAGGCCCACTCCAAAAGGCTTTCGGAGCCATCATCGACTCAGTGGGTTTTGTCCAACATGTCTCCGGACCTACTCATTTCCACAGTCATACTCTGGACCTAGTTTTGTCCCGTGGAATAAATGTTGTGTATCTTAATGTTTTTCCACCATTTTATTACGTTTGCAATCGCAACAAATGATCTGCTCAGACCCCAACCAAGGATCATCAAAAGCCGTGCTATAAATTCTCAGACAACCCAAAGATTCCTAGATGTCCTTCCAGACTCCCTCCACCTATGCCAGGACGTCAGAGTACAAACATCAGTTAACCACCTAACTGAGGAACTCAATTTAAACTTGCATAATACCCTAGATGCAGTCGCACCCCTAAAAACAAAAAACATTTGTCATAAGAAACTAGCTCCCTGGTATACAGAAAATACCCGAGCTCTGAAGCAAGCTTCCAGAAAATTGGAACGGAAATGGTGCTACACCAAACTGGAAGTCTTCTGACTAGCTTGGAACGACAGTTGCGTGCAGTATCGAAGAGCCCTCACTGCTGGTTGATCATCCTATTTTTACAACTTAATTCAGGAAAATAAGAATAATCCCAATTTTTTTTTTCCACCTTTATTTAACTAGGTAGGCTAGTTGAGAACAAGTTCTCATTTACAACTGCGACCTGGCCAAGAATAAAGCAAAGCAGTTCGACACAAACAACAACACAGAGTTACACATGGAATAAACAAACATACAGTCAATAATACAGTAAAAAACTTATATATACAGTGTGTGCAAATGAGGTAAGATAAGGGAGGTAAGGCAATAAATAGGCCATGGTGGCGAAGTGATTTCAATATACCAATTAAACACTGGAGTGATTGATGTGCAGAAGATGAATGTGCAAGTAGAGATACTGGGGTGCAAAGGAGCAAGATTAATAAATAAATACAGTATGGGGATGAGGTAGTTGGATGGGCTATTTACAGATGGACTATGTACAGGTGCAGTGATCTGTGAGCAGCTCTGACAGCTGGTGCTTAAAGCTAGTGAGGGAGATATGAGTCTCCAGCTTCAGTGATTTATTGCAGTTTGTTCCAGTCATTTGCAGCAGAGAACTGGAAGGAAAGGCGGCCAAAGACAAATTGGCTTTGGGGGTGACCAGTGAAATACACTGCTCAAAAAAATAAAGGGAACACTAAAATAACACATCCTAGATCTGAATGAATGAAAAATCTTATTAAATACTTTTTTCTTTACATAGTTGAATGTGCTGACAACAAAATCACACAAAAATAATCAATGGAAATCCAATTTATCAACCCATGGAGGTCTGGATTTGGAGTCACACTAAAAATTAAAGTGGAAAACCACACTACAGGCTGATCCAACTTTGATGTAATGTCCTTAAAACAAGTCAAAATGAGGCTCAGTAGTGTGTATGGCCTCCACGTGCCTGACCTCCCTACAACGCCTGGGCATGCTCCTGATGAGGTGGCGGATGGTCTCCTGAAGGATCTCCTCCCAGACCTGGACGAAAGTATCCGCCAACTCCTGGACAGTCTGTGGTGCAACGTGGCGTTGGTGGATGGAGCGAGACATGATGTCCCAGATGTGCTCAATTGGATTCAGGTCTGGGGAACGGGCGGGCCAGTCCATAGCATCAATGCCTTCCTCTTGCAGGAACTGCTGACACACTCCAGCCACATGAGGTCTAGCATTGTCTTGCATTAGGAGGAACCCAGGGCCAACCGCACCAGCATATGGTCTCACAAGGGGTCTGAGGATCTCATCTCGGTACCTAATGGCAGTCAGGCTACCTCTGGCAAGCACATGGAGGGCTGTGCGGCCCCCTAAAGAAATGCCACCCCACACCATGACTGACCCACCGCCAAACCGGTCATGCTGGAGGATGTTGCAGGCAGCATAACGTTATCCACGGCGTCTCCAGACTCTGTCACGTCTGTCACATGTGCTCAGTGTGAACCTGCTTTCATCTGTGAAGAGCACAGGGCGCCAGTGGCGAATTTGCCAATTTTGGTGTTCTCTGGCAAATGCCAAACGTCCTGCACAGTGTTGGGCTGTAAGCACAACCCCCACCTGTGGACGTTGGGCCCTCATACCACCCTCATGGAGTCTGTTTCTGACCATTTGAGCAGACACATGCACATTTGTGGCCTGCTGGAAGTCATTTTGCAGGGCTCTGACGGTGCTCCTCCTGCTCCTCCTTGCACAAAGGTGGAGGTAGCGGTCCTGCTGCTGGGTTGTTGCCCTCCTACGGCCTCCTCCACGTCTCCTGATGTACTGGCCTGTCTCCTGGTAGCGCCTCCATGCTCTGGACTCTACGCTGACAGACACAGCAAACCTTCTTGCCACAGCTCTCATTGATGTGCCATCCTGGATGAGCTGCACTACCTAAGCCACTTGTGTGTGTTGTAGACTCCGTCTCATGCTACCACTAGAGTGAAAGCACCACCAGCATTCAAAAGTGTCCAAAACATCAGCCAGGAAGCACAGGAACTGAGAAGTGGTCTATGGTCACCACCTGCAGAACCACTCCTTTATTGGGGGTGTCTTGCTAATTGCCTATAATTTCCATCTGTTGTCTATTCCATTTGCACAACAGCATGTGAAATTTATTGTCAATCAGTGTTGCTTCCTAAGTGGACAGTTTGATTTCACAGAAGTGTGATTGACTTGGAGTTACATTGTGTTGTTTAAGTGTTCCCTTTATTTTTTTGAGCAGTGTATATCTGCTGGAGCACATGCTACGGGTGGGTGCTGCTATGGTGACCAGTGAGCAGAGATAAGGCGGGGCTTTACCTAGCAAAGACTTGTAGATAACCTGGAGCCAGTGGGTTTGGCGACGAGTATGAAGCGAGGGCCAGCCAACGAGAGCATACAGGTCACAATGGTGGCTAGTATATGGGGCTTTGGTGACAAAACGGATGGCACTGTGATAGACTGCATCCAGTTTATTGAGTAGAGTGTTGGAGGCTATTTTGTAAATGACATTGCCGAAGTCTAGGATCGGTAGGTTTTACGAGGGTATGTTTGGCAGTGTGAGTGAAGGATGCTTTGTTGCGAAAAAGGAAGCCGATTCTAGATTTAATTTTGGATTGGAGATGCTTAATGTAAGTCTGGAAGTAGAGTTTACAGTCTAACCAGACACCTAGGTATTTGTAGTTGTCCACATATTCTAAGTCAGAATCGTCCAGAGTAGTGATGCTGGCCGGGTGGGCAGGTGCGGGCAGCGATCAGTTGAAAAGCATGCATTTAGTTTTACTAGCATTTAAGAGCAGTTGGAGGCAACGGAAGGAGAGTTGTATGGCATTGAAGCTCGTCTTGAGGTTAGTTAACACAGTGCCCAAAGAAGGGCCAGAAGTATACAGAATGGTGTCGTCTGCGTAGAGGTGGATCAAGGAATCACCAGCAGAGCGACATCATTGATTTATACAGAGAAGAGAGTCGGCCCAAGAATTGAACCCTGTGGCACCCCCATAGAGAGTGCCAGAGGTCCAGACAACAGGCCCTCCGATTTGACACATTGAACTCTATCAGAGAAGTAGTTGGTGAACCAGGCGAGGCAGTTATTTGAGAAACCAAGGCTGTTTAGTCTGCCGATAAGAATGTGGTGATTGACAGAGTCGAAAGCCTTGGCCAGGGTGATGAATACGGCTGCACAGTAATGTCTCTTATCGATGGCGGTTATGATATCGTTTAGGACCTTGAGCGTGGCTGAGGTGCACCCATGAACAGCTCTGAAACCAGATTGCATAGCGGAGAAGGTACGGATTCGAAATGGTCGGTAATCTGTTTGTTAACATGGCTCTCGAAGACCTTAGAAAGGCAGGGTAGGATAGATATAGATCTGTACCAGTTTGGGTCTAGAGTGTCTCCCCCTTTGAAGAGGGGGATGATCGCGGCAGCTCTCCAATCTTTGGGAATCTCAGACGATACGAAAGAGATGTTGAACAAGATAGTAATAGGGGTTGCAGATTGTCTAGCCCGGCTGATTTGTAGGGGTCCAGATTTTGCAGCTCTTTCAGAACATCAGCTATCTGGATTTGGGTGAAGGAGAAATGGTGGGGGCTTGGGCGAGTTGCTGTGGGGGGTGCCGGGCAGTTGACCGGGGTAGTGGTAGCCAGGTGGAAAGCATGGCCAGCCATAGAAAAATGCTTACTGAAATTTTCAATTATAGTGGATTTATCAGTGGTGACAGTGTTTCCTAGCCTCAGTGCAGTGGGCAGCTGGGAGCTCTTATTCTCCATGGACGTTACAGTGTCCCAGAACTTTTTTGAGTATGTGCTACAGGATGCAAATTTCTGTTTGAAAGGTCTAGCCTAGCTTTCCTAACTGCCTGTGTATATTGGTTCCTATCTTCCCTGAAAAGTTGCATATCACAGGGGATATTTGATGCTAATTTTATTTTAACTAGGCAAGTCAGTTAAGAACAAACTTTTATTTTCAATGACAGCCTAGGAACAGTGGGTTGTTCATGGGGAGAAGGACAGATTGTCAGCTCAGGGATTCGATCTTGCAACCTTTCGGTTACTAGTCC
This sequence comes from Salmo salar, assembly GCF_965601325.2. NCBI lineage: Eukaryota > Metazoa > Chordata > Actinopteri > Salmoniformes > Salmonidae > Salmo > Salmo salar. Next base: position 9,067,973 of record NC_138317.1, on the reverse strand, counting down.
AACGCTCTAACCACTAGGCTACCTGCCACAGCACGCCACAGGATGTTTTTGTGCTGGTCAAGGGCAGTCAGGTCTGGGGTGAACCAAGGGCTATATCTGGTCCTGGTTCTACATTTGTTGAATGGAGCATGCTTATTTAAGGTGAGGAAGGCACTTTTAAAGAATAACCAGGCATCCTCTGCTGACGGGATGAGGTCAATATCCTTCCAGGATACCCGGGCCAGGTCGATTAGAAAGGCCTGCTCGCTGAAGTGTTTTAGGGAGCGTTTGACAGTGATGAGGGGTGGTCATTTGACTGTAATCATAATCATGGCCTCTAAACCTTTAAGCTGCATACTGGACCTTATTCCAACTAAACTACTGAAAGAGCTGCTTCCTGTGCTTTGCCCTCCTATGTTGAACATAAATGGCTCTCTATCCACCGGATATGTATCAAACTCACTAAAAGTGGCAGTAATAAAGCCTCTCTTGAAAAAGCCAAACCTTGACCTAGAAAATATGAAAAACTATTGGCCTATATCGAATCTCCCATTCCTCTCAAAAATTTTGGAAAAAAACTCACTGCCTTCCTGAAGACAAACAATGTATACAAAACGCTTCAGTCAGGTTTTAGACCCTATCATAGCACTGAGACTGCACTTGTGAAGCTGGTAAAATACATTTTAATGGCGTCAGACCGAGGCACTGCATCTGTCCTCGTGCTCCTAGACCTTAGCGCTGCTTTTGATACCATCGATCACCACATTCTCTTGGAGAGATTGGTAACCCAAATTGGTCTACATGGACAAGTTCTGGCCTGGTTTAGATCTTATCTGTTGGAAAGATATCAGTTTGTCTCTGTAGATGGTTTGTTCTCTGACAGTTCGCCTAGTGGTTAGAGCATTGTGCAAGTACTCAACGGTTGCTGAATCGAAATCCCGAACTGACAAGGTAAAAATCTGTTGTTCTGCCCCTGAACAAGGCAGTTAACCCACTGTTCCCCGGTAGGCCATCATTGTAAATAAGAATTTGTTGTAAGCCTGTGTTTCAGACATAAGTAAGTGGATGGCTGCAAATGGTCTACTTTTAAACTCGGACAAAACAGAGATGCTAGTTCTAGGTCCCAAGAAACAAAGAGATCTTCTGTTGAATCTGACATTTAATCTTGATGGTTGTACAGTCGTCTCAAATGGTTGTACAGTCGCCCACGAAGATATCACCTCGGCGTTACTCTGGACCCTGATCTTCGTGGGCTATACTCCGCCTTGTCTCAGGACAGTAAGTTGGTGGTTGAAGATATCCCTCTAGTGGTGTGGGGGCTGTGCTTTGGCAAAGTGGGTGGGGTTATATCCTACCTTTTTGGCCCTGTCCGGCGGTATCGTCGGACAGGGACACAGTGTCTCCTGACCCCTCCTGTCTCAGCCTCTAGTTTTTATGCTGCAATAGTTTATGTGTCGGGGGGCTAGGGTCAGTCAGTTATATCGGGAGTATTTCTCCTGTCTTATCCGGTGTCCTGTGTGAATTTAAGAATGCTCTCTCTCTCTCTCTAACTCTCTCTCTCTCCTCTCTCTCTCTCTCTCTCTAACTCTCTCTCTCTCTCGGAGGTCCTGAGCCCTAGGACCATGCCTCCTGCCTCACACCTGGCCTGATGACTCCTTGTGGTCCCCAGTCCACCTGGTCGTGTTGCTGCTCCAGTTTCAACTGTTCTGCCTGCGGCTATGGAACCCTGACCTGTTCACCGGACGTGCTACCTTGTCCCAGACCAGCTGTTTTCAACTCTCTAGAGACAGCAGGAGTGGTAGAGATACTCTGAATGATCGGCTATGAAAAGCCAACAGAAATTTTCTCCTGAGGTGCTGACCTGTTGCACCCTCTACAACCACTGTGATTATTATTATTTGACCCTGCTGAACATCTTGGCCATGTTCTGTTATAATCTCCATCCGGCACAGCCAGAAGAGGACTGGCCACCCCTCATAGCCTGGTTCCTCTCTAGGTTTCTACCTAGGTTCTGGCCATTCTAGGTAGTTTTTCCTAGCCACCATGCATCTACATCTGCATTGCTTGCTGTTTGGGGTTTTAGGCTGGGTTTCTGTACAGCATTTTGTGACATCAGCTGCTGTAAGAAGTGCTTTATAAATACATTTGATTGATTGATTGATTGATTGATTAAGAGCTGGGTTCACTGGGGCAAGGCTGGGGGGAGTTCAGCAAGGAGTCAGCAGCGATCCCTGGCAAAGATTCCCTCTGATTTAGTCAGGCATGGGATTTAATTAACTATGCTCCTCCTAATTAAGGGAGTTTATTGGCCCCCGGGGAGTGCTCTGCTCACACAATCCACATCCATCCTTTTTTATCCCCTTCTTCCTTTTTTTCTCTGCCCGCTTTCCTGATGGGAACCGGGGAGCGCATACTCTTCATCATGATTATGCATAAATAAGTATACACAGACAGACCGACCGACCGGCCGAAAACACTGTTCCTCTCTTACATCTGCATTAACAAACATACACGCTCAAAGGCATACGAGCAATTTCACCCTGGATACATTAAAACCTTTTACTGCAGTGGGCTAAGTCAGGGTCACACAGTGTTTCTGGGTAGTCTTAAACAAATCTACTTTGAAACAAAAGCGTACACCTCACAACATGGTTATGTGCTTAAAAAAAAGGAGACACCTGCACCATGTCTTATATAGAGTTTATATGTATTCCATTTTGAGTTTGCATCCCACTATTACACTTTATATACACCACAGAAGACTGAAATAACAAAAATGTTTGACATAGAAACACCGGATTTTCGGCAGGTTTTTAAAAATAATGTTTATTCATTATGAAAAATATGAATGGTCAGGGAGGTGGCTCAGTTGGTAGAGCATGGTGTTTGCAATGCCAGCATGGTGTGTGCAACGCCAGGGTTGTGGGTTCGATTCCCACGGGGGGCCAGTACAAAAAAAATATATATAATAATAATAAAATATGCATGAAATTAAATGAAATGTATGCATTCACTACTGTAAGTCGCTCTGGATAAGAGCCTCTGCTAAATGACTAAAATGTAAAATGAATAACATTCCACCCATGAGGCCACTAGAGGGTGATTTGGTCATTTGACTGCAGGAAAGGGTACCAATCATGTATGAACATTGCTATTTACACACACTCACTGTATGCGTATGCACATAGATTGTAAGTGGCCCATATCAACATAAAATCACCATGCATGTTTTCAGCATTTACACAAACAAATTCTTAGGCAAACATGCAGACAATGGAATGCATGCTCACACGCCTACAAGTAGTCCACACTCACACACACGGGTGAGAGAAAACATAGTCTAATGATGTGCCTCACATCAGCTCTAAGATTTGGATTGGAATCTGAACAGTGCGCTGAGGCAATCTGCCACTGATCCCAGTCCAGATCTGACAGAAATAGAACATCTTCGTTATCAAACCATTTCCCTCTCTGGGACTTATGTAAATAGAGTTTCCTTATGTTAACGTCTTCGGCAGGTAATATCTAGCATTCAGAAAATAAAAAAAGCGGAGATGCGGAGGCTGGGACAGACAGGAAGACAGCTCCGGTGAAAAGAAGAACAGAGAAAAGAATGTTGATGAAAGGAGCTCACAGAGGAATAGCCCACACATCAAGAGATGTGTCTTTTGATTAATCAAATCTTAGCTGTAGGTGGGTTTTTCAGTTTGTCATTCATTTTAGAGAATGTAGGTGAGTGTGGATGCTCTCGGGGGGCAGGAAAGTGTCTTTAAGTGTCTTTAAAGGATAAAGTATGAGATGCATCTGTGAGGAGAAAGTTGGATATAGACTATGATTATTAAATCAACAAAAATCCAATGTTATTTGTGACATGCACCAAATACAATGGGTGTAGACCTTACAGTGAAATGCTTTCTTATAAGCCCTTAACAATGCAGTGAAAAAAAAGTGTTAAAGTATTTACTAAAATAAATTAGGTCATATGTACATGTAGGTAGAGGTAAAGTGACTATGCATGGATAATGAACAGAGAGTAGCAGCAGTGTAAAAATTGGGGGGGGGGGGGGGGGGGGTCGGCAATGCAAATAGTCCGGTTAGCCATTTGATTAACTGTTCATTTGTACAGTTATAAGATATATTCTAGTGTTAAGTGCCATTTATTTTACATAATACAGTGACACACTTTTTTTTTTCATTGTTGAAGTCTTAAGTCTGATCTGTTTCACCTGTCTTTGTGATTGTCTCCATCCCCCTCCAGGTGTCGCCCATCTTCCCCATTATCCCCTGTGTATTTATACCTGTGTTCTCTGTTTGTCTGTTGCCAGTTCGTTTTGTTCCTAAAACCTACCAGCGTTTGTTCCCCTGCTCCTGCCAGTTTCCTGCTCCTGTTTTCTAGTCCTTCCCGGTTTTGACCGTTCTGCCTACCCTGAGAATGCCTGACGTTTTTTTACTTTACCCCACCGTTCTGGATTATTGACCCCTGCCTGCCCTGACCCTGAGACTGCCTGCCGCTCTGGACCCTTTACACCCTTTCTGGATTATTGACCCCTGCCTGCCTTGACCTGCTGTTTGCCTGCCGCTGTGGTTGAAAAAACTCTTGTTACTTCTACACTGTCTGCATCTGGGTCTTACCTAAACGTGATAGTTCAGGAGTCTTATGGCTTGTGGGTAGAAGCTGTTAACCTCTTATGGCTAGGGGGCAGTATTTTCACGGCTGGATAAAAAACGTACCCGATTTAATCTGGTTACTAATCCTACCCAGTAACTAGAATATGCATATACTTATTATATATGGATAGAAAACACCCTAAAGTTTCTAAAACTGTTTGAATGGTGTCTGTGAGTATAACAGAACTCAAATGGCAGGTCAAAACCTGAGAGATTCCTTTACAAGAAGTGGCCTGTCTGACCATTTCTGGAACTTCTTTGCCATCTCTATCTTTTACTAAGGATCTCTGCTCTAACGTGACACTTCCTACGTCGTCCATAGGCGCTCAGAGCCCGGGAAAAAACAGAATGTCGTCATCCCAGCCCCAGGCTGAAACACATTATCGCCTTTCTCAAGTGGCCGATCAAGGGACTGTGGGCTTAGGCGCGTGACCTGGCCGCCCCCGTCTTTGTGATTTTTTCCTCTGTTTGCCGAAAAGGAGATTCCCGGTCGGAATATTATCGCTTTTCTACGAGAAAAATGGCATAAAAATTGATTTTAAACAGCGGTTGACATGCTTCGAAGTACGGTAATGGAATATTTAGAATTTTTTTGTCACGAATTGCGCCATGCGCAAGACCCTTCTTTACCATTTCGGATAGTGTCTGGAACGCACGAACAAAATGCCGCTATTCGGATATAACGATGGATTATTTTGGACCAAACCAACATTTGTTATTGAAGTAGCAGTCCTGGGAGTGCATTCTGACGAAGACAACAAAGGTAATGAAACTTTTGTAATAGTAAATCGGAGTTTGATCAGGGCTAAACTTGGTCGGTGTCTAAATGGCTAGCCGTGATGGCTGGGCTATCTACTGAGAATATTGCAAAATGTGCTTTCACCGAAAAGCTATTTTAAAATCGGACATATCGAGTGCATAGAGGAGTTCTGTATCTATAATTCTTAAAATAATTGTTATGTTTTTTGTGAACGTTTATCGTGAGTAATTTAGTAAATTCACCGGATGTTTGCGGGGGGTATGCTAGTTCTGAACGTCACATGCTAATGTAAAAAGCTGGTTTTTGATATAAATATGAACTTGATTGAACAAAACATGCATGCATTGTATAACATAATGTCCTAGGGTTGTCATCTGATGAAGATCATCAAAGGTTAGTGCTGCATTTAGCTGTGGTTTTGTTTTTTGTGACATTATATGCTAGCTTGAAAAATGGGTGTCTGATTATTTCTGGCTTGGTACTCTGCTGACATAATCTAATGTTTTGCTTTTGCTGTAAAGCCTTTTTGAAATCGGACAGTGTGGTTAGATAAAGGAGAGTCTTGTCTTTAAAATGCTGTGAAATAGTCATATGTTTGAAAAATTGAAGTTTTTGTATTTTTGAGGAATTTGTAATTCGCGCCACGCCTACCATTGGATATTGGAGCAGGTGTTCCGCTAGCGGAACGTCTAGATGTAAGAGGTTAAGAAGCATTTTGGACCTAGACTTGGTGCTCCGGTACCGCTTGCTGTGCGGTAGAAGAGAGAAAAGTCTATGACTAGGGTGGCTGGAGTCTTTGGCAATTTGTTGGGCCTTCCTCTGACCGCCTGGTATAGAGGTCCTGGGTGCCAGGAAGCTTGGCCAAGGTGATGTATCGGGCCGCATGCACTACCCTCTGTAGTGCCTTGCGGTCAGAGGCCGAGAAGTTGCCATACCAGGCGGTGATGCAACCAGTCAGGATGCTCTTGATGGTGCAGCTGTAGAACTTTGTGAGGATCTGAGGACCCATGCCAAATCTTTTCAGTCTCCCGAGGAGGAATAGGCATTGTCGTGCCCTCTTCACGACTGTCTTGGTGTGTTTGCACCATTGTTGGTGATGTGGACACCAAGGAACTTGAAGCTTTCAACCTGCTCCACTACAGCCCTGTCAATGAGAATGGGGGCGTGCTCGGTCCTCCTTTTCCTGTAGTCCACAATCATCTCCTTTTTCTTGATCACATTGAGGGAGAGGTTGTTATCCTAGCACCACACTGCCAGGTCTCTGACCTCCTCCCTATAGGCTGTCTGATCGTTGTCGGTGATCAGGCCTAACACTGTTGTATCATCTGGATTTGGAGTCGTGCTTGGCCATGCAGTCATGGGTGAACAGGGAGTACAGGAGGGGACTGAGCACGCACCCCTGAGGGGCCCCCGTGTTGAGGATCAGCGTGGCAGATGTGTTGTTGTCATAATATGCAAAGGTAAGACATCAAAAATCAGTTCATGAGCAAGACATTGGAGTTATGCTCAGTCTTCTCAGCTAGACAGACCCAAAAAACACTATAGACAAGACCTACACTGAGTGTATAAAACATTAGGAACACCTGCTCTTTCTATGACAGACTGACCAGGTGAATCCAGGTGAAACAATGATACCTTATTGATGTCACTTGTTAAATCCACATCAATCAGTGTGGATGAAGGGGAGGAGACAGGTTAAAGAAGAATTGTTAAGCTTTCAGACATTTGAGACATGGATTGTGTATGTGTGTCATCCAGAGGGTGAATAGGCAAGAGAAAAATGTAAGCGCCTTTGAAAGGGGTATGGTAGTAGGTGCCAGATGCACCGGTTTGTGTCAAGAACTGCAACGCTGCTGGGTTTTTCACACTTACCAGTTTCCCATGTGTATTGAGAATGGTCCTGTACCCAAAGGACTTTAAGCAAACTTGACACAACTGTGGGAAGCATTTGACTCAACATGGGCCAGCATCCCTGTGGAATGCTTTCGACACCTTGTAGATGCCATGCCCTGATGAATTGGGGGGGTACAACTCAATATTAGGAAGGTGTTCATAATGTTTGGTATAATCAGCGTCAGGGAAAAGTATATATGGTGTTAATTTGTGCTGTCAACTGGAAATGAGAGCTAGTCAAAACTCTCACTCATACACAAACACACACACACACACACACACACACACACACACACACACACACACACACACACACACACACACACACACACACACACACACACACACACACACACACACACACACACACACACACACACACACACACTCACACTCACACATGCACACACACGCAAGCAATGCAAGCGGTTGTCACACAACTCATTCTCCCATGCGCCCAATTTGTCAGAGAAACAGGATTAGCTGTCGGCAGATTTGCAAAAGGAGCGTGCTATACGCTACATCGCGCCCTCTGTTCCATCCGTTACACTCATTCCACGGGATTAGCAACAAATCTGACGGCCCGATGAAAACATAACTGGGGCTGAGTACTGACACAGCTAAAGACTTGTCAACCCAAGACTGTCAACCCAAGACTTCCACTGTCACAAAGCCTTTAGAAGGGGATGGGTGGGATCCCGCACAAGGTCAAACATCAAAGATTTTGTTGTAGATTGTTGGAGAGGTTGGTGGAAGTTAGTTGGACCGGCTGACAGGTGGACAGGTGTACGGCTTTTGGGGACGAATGAGGACAAGGGAACACAGCCGTGACTCTCTCTGATTGGCTTGTACTATATTTGTGTGCAGATGCCCATCTCTTTGGAACTGAGTTGTGGGTCTCTAGGTGGCACATATGAGATTCAGTTAAGGTTTCCTGATGATGTCCATCTCTATGCAGCTTAAACTCTTTCCTCAACTTTTAAGGTTACCTTTAGAATTGACCTTTCGATGACTTCCACTGAGACGAATCGGCACTAAAGGAAGCATGACTCAGTGTCCGGACATCCCTCTATCCCTGTCTCCTTCCCTCCATCCCTCTCATGTCTCACAATAAACAATGTTTTTTAGCAACAGAAGAGAAGTGGACCGGGGAGGAGAAGGGATGCTGTGGCTAAGCCTCTTGCAGTTTTTTTTTGTCTTAATCCCTGCTACCGTATCATTCCAGCCTGAATGGCGTTGAATGAGCAGAAGGCAAAGAGGGGGAGGTTACTGAATGTTCATGAGCAGCGAAAATAATAAAAAGGAGGAGAAAGAGAACTGCCTAAGCCCTCTCTGAGAGAGTATAAATAGAGGCCGTTTTGAATGTCTTTGGAACCGCTTTCCTCCCTCCTTTTGTCTCTCTCCTCCCTTGACTTCACTGTGAACTCTCCCCACTCTCCCTTTCACCAAAGGCACTCTGAGTCGCTGAGAAGGCAAAGAGAACAGCGAAGTGTTTCTGTGTTGTGTTGACTTTCTTTGCCCTTCTTTTCGTCGATCTACAGTACCAGTCAAAAGTTTGAGAACACCTACTCATTCAAGGGTTTTTCTTTATTTTTACTATTTTCTACATTGTAGAATAATAGTGAGGCATCAAAACTATGAAATAACACACATGGAATCATGTAGTAACCAAAAAAGTGTTAAACATATCAAAATATATTTTATGTTTGAGATTCTTCAAAGTCGCCACCCTTTGCCTTGATGACAGCATTCTCTCAACCAGCTTCACCTGGAATGCTTTTCCAACAGTCTTTAAGGAGTTCCCACATATGCTGAGAAATTGTTGGCTGCTTTTCCTTCACTCTGCGGTCCAACTCATCCCAAACCTTCTCAATTGGGTTGAGGTTGGGTGATTGTGGAGGCCAGGTCATCTGCTGCAGCACTCCATCACTCTCCTTCTTGGTCAAATAGCCCTTACACATCTTGGAGGTGTGTTGGGTCATTGTCCTGTCGAAAAAACCCAAATGATAGTCCTACTAGGTGTAAACCTGATGGGATGGCATATTGCTGCATTATGCTGTGGTAACCATGCTGGTTAAGTGTGCCTTGAATTCTAAATAAATCAATGTCAGTGTCACCAGCAAAGCACCCCCACACCATCACACCTCATCCTCCATGCTTCACGGTGGGAACACACATGTGGAGATCATCCGTTCACCTACTCTGCATCTCACAAAGACACAGCGATTGGAACCAATAATCTCAAATTTGGACTCATCAGACAAATGTACAGATTTCCACCAGTCTAATGTCCATTGCTATTGTTTCTTGGCCCAAGTAAGTCTCTTCTTATTATTGGTGTCCTTTAGTAGTGGTTTCTTTGCAGCAATTCGACCATGAAGGCCTGATTCACACAGTCTCCTCTGAACAGTTGATGTTGAGATGTGACTGTTACTTGAACTCTGTGAAGCATTTATTTGGGCTGCAATTTCTGAGGCTTGTAACTCTAATAAATGTATCCTCTGCAGCAGGTAACTCTGTGTTAGCAGTAACTCTGGGTCTTCCTTTCCTGTGGCGGTCCTCATGAGAGCCAGTTCCATCATAGCGCTTGATGTTTTTTTGCGACTGCACAACATTCTTGAAATGTTCCATATTGACTTACCTTCATGTCTTAAAGTAATAATGGACTATCGTTTCTCTTTGCTTATTTGTGCTGTTCTTGCCATAATATGGATTTGGTCTTTTACCAAATAGGGCTATCTTCTGTATACCACCCCTACCTTGTCACAATTCAACTGATTGGCTCAAACGTATTAAGAAGGAAATAAATTCCACAAAATAACTTAACAAGGCACACCTGTTAATTGCAATGCATTCCAGGTTACTTTTTAAAATTGTATTTATTTTACCTTTATCGGCATGTCAAATTCTTATTTACAATGACGGCCTACCCCGGCCAAACCATCACCTAATGAAGCTGGGCCAATTGTCCACCACCCTATGGGACTCCCAATCATTGCCGGTTGTGATACAGCCCAGGATCAATCCCGAGTCTGTAGTGACGCCTCTAGCACTGCGATGCAGTGCCTTAGACATCTGCGCCACTCAGGATCACCGTTTTTGCTGGTTGAGAGAATGCCAACAGTGTGCAAAGCTGTCATCAAGGCAAAGAGAACTTTGGAGAATCTCAAATATAAAATATATTTTGATTTGCTTAACAATTTTTTGATTACTACATGATTCCATTTGTGTTATTTCATAGTTTATATGTCTTCACTATTATTCTACAACATAGAACATGGTAAAAATAAAGAAACATCCAAACTTTTGACTTGTACTGTATCTCTCTACAGTAACTCCATGTCTCCAGGGTTGTGCTCACTTTTCGGCCTGGCGCTCTGTGCTTCAGCTTCTCTCCTCTCAACTATTTTTCACCTTTTCATTGCATCCTTTATTTGAGACTTCAGTAAAGGAGTGAAAACTTGGCGTGGAAGTTGAAGCATTGGGAATAAGAAAAGAGTGAAATATCGAGACTGTTTGGGATGTGTGTTTTCCCATAGATTACCTGAAAATAACTCTTCTGAAATCGATGACAGGCTCTTTGTGAACTTGATAGCTGACAAACTTGGTTTGATCAACTACAAAATGTCTCCCTAGGTTATAGCTGCTCATTTGCGATATCGTCTGGCTTGTTCCGAAGTAGATAATTAGCAGGAAAGAGAGACGTTTGAAGCAAAGTTTCTGTAAGCCATGCTTTAATGTTTTGACAGCAGCCTTGTCGATACGTCTTCAAAATCTAGACACTCGCTATATATCCTACTTAAATGTTTCTTGTTTATCTCAATGCACCGGGAGACAATGGGAATGATGGATTAAATAAATAAATAAATAGAGTCAACTAGCTCTAGATAAATAATGAAATAATTGTCTCATTGTTCTTAGGGCACACCGCTCAACTCCTGTCGGTTTAGAGCAGCCCAGTGGTTTCACTGGAAAATGAGGTGTCTCTAATGTCGGCTAAGCTCTTAAGCTGCTAATTTCTGGGCCTTTGTTACCTTGTTTTTGTGCTTTCCATCCCCCCTTTCCTTCCGCCTTTCCATCTCTCTCCCCTTTCCCCTTGAGAGCAGCATTGCAGCTCGAGGGCCAAGGGTTCAAGGGGAGGATTATGGTCGGGTGAGCCAGGCTCTGTGCCAGAGAGCTCCTCTCTAAGCTTGCTCTGACAGAGGCTGACCTTAGGCATGCTGCGCTTGGGGAAGCTAACCCAGGGACCACCTCGCTATTTCACTGTTTTAGCTTGGTGCTAAGGAAGGAGGAGGGGAGAAAAAGAGAGGGCGAGAGGGAGAGTCTCACTGACTTCAAAGACTGGAACACCTCTTCTAATGTGAGGGAGTGTTGTGTTTCCTTTCAAACGGCATCAAAGCACAAAGAGAGCGGGAGAGGCCGGGAGAGACAAAGAGGATTTGAATTGAAATGAGTGGCCATGTAAAGGGAGGGAGGGGGTTGGTTTAGCACTAGTCCCTTGTGATTCTCTCTCTCTCTCTCTCTCTCTCTCTCTCTCTCTCTCTCTCTCTCTCTCTCTCTCTCTCTCTCTCTCTCTCTCTCTCTCTCTCTCTCTCTCTCTCTCTCTCTCTCTCTCTCTCTCTCTCTCTCTCTCTCTCTCTCTCTCTCTCTCTCTCTCTCTCTCTGTCTCTGTCTCTCTCTGTGTGTGTGTGTGGATCAGTAGCAGTGAACTCCAGGGGGACTGCACCTTGGCTATACAGCCCACCACTAAGGCAGAAGATAACACTGGGAGCAATACAAAGCTCTACTCAAAGTCTCTAAATGAGTCTCCTTCACAGCACACTACCGTAGGAGTGTTGTGGAGGGGCCTCCAAGGCTCCTCAGAGGAGATGGACAGAGAGAAAAATGAGGGATAAAGTGGAAGAGGAGGGAGTGGCAAACAATGGAGTTTGATGCAGTGTCTGCAATGGAATTCAGACAAAGTGAGTACATTGTTAACACTCAAATAGAATGATGAGACTATGAGGATAGTGAGACCTGGATGAGTATTCAGACTAGAGTGACTATTCATACTCACTCACTCCCTCACGCACACAAAGCACGACTCAGTAGTGCCCAGGGGCCTCATTTATAACCGTTGTGTAGAGTTCACAATAAATATCTGCGTCATTTCTGAAAAGTGTACTAAAATATTGAGATTTATAAACTTGGCGCACACCATACATACACGTTTCCCGTTATAAATCAGACCCTTCCTGAAACTGTGCACACATGAACGAGCATTATAACTCCACTTGAAAAATGTCCATCATTCACTTTTTATGGTGACAATAACACCCTTATTTTCTGTATACTTTGGAGGTATTGGAATTAGGCTGAGGCAGTTTCTAAGGGAAATAGCATATCTCGAACTTGATCAAATGTCTTTGGAGGTGATGGCAAAATGTTACACAGAAAGACCAAAACAATTTCAAATTGCTGTGGACCTGTAAACAGATCTTTTGATCGTTTGTTAGGGCCTAATGTTTTGCATTGACTTTTTCTCTAACCAATATTCTGCACTACCTGCGAATTCTGAAACATTGTCTACTTGCAGTGGTAGCCATACATACTTCAATGCAAAAGAACTGTCTGTTCACCTGTTAAATTCTACTGTATGTTATAAAACCACACTCCCTATTTTATTCAAAGGCTATTATTTAAAGTATTTTCGTCTATCTAATAGGCCCAAATAAATGAGAGATGGGCATGGTAATTTGTTGTAGGATACTCCGGGAATATGAACCATCATCGCCAGAAAAGGTGAGGAATTTATTCTGCAAAAGTTATGAAAATATGCATTATGTTTACAAATGAAATATTGTTTACTGAAATTACAGTATTCAGACATACAGAATAGCCTACAATCGTCTGTTCTACTGTTAATAAACTTCGCTCCGGATCGGATGGCATTATCTATTTACCAGAGTTGTGGACTCGAGTCACATGACTTGGACTTGAGACTGAATCGAGCCACAAATTTGATGACTTAAGACACGACTTGATAGAAAAGAAAATAACTTCAGACTTGACTTGGACTTGGAGACTCAAGACTCGGGACTCGACTTTGATTTGAGACTGATAACTTGAAATTATCTGGCCAGGTTTTGTAATGTTTTGTCACTCATTTTGTGGCACAGAGTCTACATGGATTACGTTACACGCAGCCAGAGACAGTAGCCGCACCATCGCCCTTGCAACAAACAAAAAAATGCAGCAGATTGGACCAGCAAACTGTCAATCAACACAGGTTGGGTGAGCTAGCGAACATATGGATGATTTGCTGTACGGCTATAGGATTGGGTGCAACGCAAACGTCAAATTGTAGGGAGAGAGGACTGCCATAATAAATATGCATCTCCAAAAAATGTGTGTGACCAAGAATATTAACTGTTAAAATGAATTATTACTGTGGCGAAGACTCACCATAGGTGGGGCTCTTCATTTGCACTCTCCAAACTCTTGATGAAATGTTTGCTGTTGCTTTCACACGTTAAAATGCATTGGCCCTATGTGGTAAATCTACAGTATATTCCATATAATACTACAATAATTGCTAGCGTTTCATAATTCCATCCCCGTACCGTTTATGTTTGATAGACCTCCAATAAATGTTAATTTTATAGCCAACTATTTCTTACCCTGCTTTTATCATACCTCAGGATAAGACCCAGATGCAGACAGTTCAAAGTAACAAAATGTTATTACAAAAACAGGGGGCAGGCAAACAACAGGTCAAGGGCAGGCAGAGGTCAGTAATCCAGAGCAGAGTCCGAAAGGTACAGAACGGCAGGCAGGCTCAGGGTAAGGGCAGGCAAAGGTCAGTAATCCAGGGCAGTGTCACAAGGAAAGAAGAGACAGGGCGGTGAGGGCTGTGAGACAGAGGTTTAAACCTTGATACATGAAACGTGGGATGTATACGTAGGGTGCGGGGCAACAGAAGACGAACAGCAGAGGGGCTGAGGATCTTATAAAACGGGCCGATAAAAAGGGGGGATAGTTTGCTGGACTCTACCCCGAGGGGCAGATCCTGAGTGGAAAGCCATACCCTCTGCCCAAGACAATAGCGGGGAGCCGGGGTCCGGTGGTGGTCTTCCTGTCGATGATACCTGGAGGTGGTCTTGAGAAGAGTGGACCAAGCTCTCTTCCAGGTATGCCGACAGCGGCGGACAAACATCTGGGCAGAGGGTATGTTGACCTCTTCTCCTGGGAAGAGCGGGGGCTGATAACCCACGGAGCACTTGAAAGGCGAGAGCCCAGTGGCCGAGCAGTGAAGGGTGTTTTGGGTGTACTCCACCCACACAAGTTGCTGGCTCCAGGTGGTGGGGTTGGCCGAGACGAGGCACCGAAGAGTCATTTCCAGGTCCTGATTGGCATGCTCCGACTGGCCGTTGAATTGGAGATGAACACTGGAGGACATGCTGGCTGATGACCCAATGAGTGTGCAGAATGCCTTCCAGAACCGGGATGAGAACTGAGGACCAAGGTCGGAAACCATGTCCACCGAAAATCCATAGATCCAGAAGAAGTGCTGCACCATGAGCTGGGCCGTCTCCTTGGCAGAAGGTAGCTTGAGGTGGGGAATGAAATGGGTGGCTTTGGAAAACCTGTCCACCAACGTGAGGAAAGTGGTGTTGCCATCAGACGGAGGGAGACCAGTGACGAAGTCCAGGGTGTGACCGGGAACGGTGAGGGACAGGAACAACAGGGCCCATCGAGCTTGCCTGGAGTTGAGACGCTTGGCGGTGCGAAGATATTCCAGGTTTTTGTGATCCGTCCACACTATGAAAGGAAGTTCCGCCCCCTCTAACTAGTGTCTCCACTCCTCCAAGGCCATCTTCACCGTGAATAGTTCTCGGTTCCCCACATCATAATTCCTCTCCGTCGCGTTAAGGCAATGGGAGAAGAAGGCGCAGGGATGCAGCTTAAAGTCCAGGGCAGAATGCTGGGACAGGACAGCCCCCACTCCGACACCCGGAGCGCATACTTCCACCATGAACTGACGGGACGGGTCAGGATGGATCAATATGGGAGCTGTGATGAAGCGGTGCTTAACCTGTTATGGCTAGGGGGCAGTATTTTCACGGCTGGATAAAAAACGTACCCGATTTAATCTGGTTACCACTCCTACCCAGTAACTAGAATATGCATATACTTATTACATATGGATAGAAAACACCCTAAAGTTTCTAAAACTGTTTGAATGGTGTCTGTGAGTATAACAGAACTCATTTGGCAGGCAAAAACCTGACAAAGTTTCAGGCAGGAAGTGGCCTGTCTGACAAGGTGTCGTTCTTCTTGTCTCTGTTTATTGAAGAGTGAGGATTTTAGCTGTCCCGTGACACTTCCTACGGCTGCCATAGGGTCTCAGAAGGCGGTAAAAAGCTGAATCGTGGCTTTGCAGGCTCTGGCTGAAAAAAAGTAGTGCGTTTGGGTAGTGGCTGGTTACAATACTGTGAGACTCAGGCTCGTGCCCGCGTCGACCGAAAGCTTTGTTTACTTTCCTCTGTTTAGCTAAAAGGAGATTCCCGGTCGGAATATTATCGCTTTTTTACGAGAAAAATGGCATAAAAATGGATTTTAAACAGCGGTTGACATGCTTCGAAGTACGGTAATGGAATATTTAGATTTTTTTTGTCACGAATTGCGCCATGCGCAAGACCCTTCTTTACCATTTCAGATAGTGTCTGGGACGCACGAACAAAACGCCGCTATTCGGATATAACGATGGATTATTTTGGACCAAACCAACATTTGTTATTGAAGTAGCAGTCCTGGGAGTGCATTCTGACGAAGACAACAAAAGGTAATCAAACTTTTATAATAGTAAACCTGATATTGGTGAGTGCTAAACTTGCCGGGTGTCTAAATAGTTAGCCCGTGATGCCTGGGCTATGTACTTAGAATATTGCAAAATGTGTTTTCACCAAAAAGCTATTTTAAAATCGGACATATCGAGTGCATAGAGGAGTTCTGTATCTATAATTCTTAAAATAATTGTTATGCTTTTTGTGAACGTTTATCGTGAGTCATTTAGTAAATTCTTAGTGAATTCGCCGGAAGTTTGCGGGGGGTATGCTAGTTCTGAACGTCACATGCTAATGTAAAAAGCTGGTTTTTGATATAAATATTTACTTGATTGAACAAAACATGCATGTATTGTATAACATAATGTCCTAGGGTTGTCATCTGATGAAGATCATCAAAGGTTAGTGCTGCATTTAGCTGTCTTCTGGGTTTTTGTGACATTATATGCTAGCTTGAAAAATGGGTGTCTGATTATTTCTGGCTTGGTACTCTGCTGACATAATCTAATGTTTTGCTTTCGTTGTAAAGCCTTTTTGAAATCGGACAGTGTGGTTAGATAACGGAGAGTCTTATCTTTAAAATGCTGTGAAATAGTCATATGTTTGAAAAATTGAAGTTTTTGTATTTTTGAGGAATTTGTAATTCGCGCCACGCCTATCATTGGATATTCGAGCAGGTGTTCCGCTAGCGGAACGTCTAGATGTAAGAGGTTAATTAAGGTCCAGGAACATCCGGTCAGCAACTGGGGACCACGTGAACGGGATCTTGGGAGAGGCGAGTGCTAACAGGGCGAAGACAGAGTGCTGTAATTCCGGATAAAATGGCGATAGAAATGGGCAAATCCAAAGAAACGTTGCAGCTGCACTCTGGACGTGGGTCGGGGCCAATCCACCACTGCTCTCACCTTTCCTGGATCCATCTGCACATTCCCTGCAGCGATGATGTATCCAAGGAAGGAGATGGTGAAGCGATGGAACTCGCATTTTTTGGCTTTGGCAAACAGCTGGTTCTCCAGGAGACGCTGGGGGACTTGTTGGATGTGGAGAACATGTTCTTGAGCTGAGCGAGAAAAGATGAGGATGTCGTTGAGGTAGACGAACACGAACCGGTTCAACATATCCGGAGAACATCATTAAGCAGGGCCTGGAACACATCAGGAGCATTGGTCAAACCGAATGACATCACCAGGTATTCATAGTGTCCAGTAGTAGTGTGAAGGCTGTCTTCCACTCATTACCTTGCCGTATCCGTACCAGGTGGTTGATGTTCCGCAGGTCTAACTTAGAGAAGATAGTGGCCCCTTGGAATGGCTCGAAAGCCAAGGCAATGAGTGGTAACGGGTAGCGGTTCTTAACTGTGATGTCATTGAGGCCACTCCAGTCCGCCACACTGTGGAAGTCTCGGCGAAGCAACTTCCCGGCAGCCTCTCTCCCGGACAACGGAGAATCGGAAACGTTTTTCACCTCAGCCATGAACTCCTCCAGGCTGAAACACACGGCAGATTGTTGTTACCACCCCGCCGTAGCCCAGGCGAGAGCCCTCCCGCGCATTAGAGTTATGAGATACGTTATCTTTGAGCGTTCCAAGGGGAAGGACAAGGGCTGCAGCTCGAAGATAAGGGAACACGGGGGTATCATCGGATGGGGCCACAGTGTCTCCTGACCCCTCCTGTCTCAGCCTCCAGTATTTATGCTGCAGTAGTTTATGTGTCGGGGGGCTAGGGTCAGTCTGTTATATCTGGAGTATTTTTCCTGTCTTATCCGGTGTCCTGTGTGAATTTAAGTAGGCTCTCTCTAATTCTCTCTCTCTTTCTCTCTTTCTTTCTTTCTCTCTCTGAGAGGACCTGAGCCCTAGGACCATGCCTCAGGACTACCTGACGTGATGACTCCTTGCAGGTCCCCAGTCCACCTGGACGTGCTGCTGCTCCAGTTTCAACTGTTCTGCCTGCGGCTATGGAACCCTGACCTGTTCACCGGACGTGCTACCTGTCTCAGACCTGCTGTTTTCAACTCTAGAGACAGCAGGAGTGGTAGAGATACTCTCAATGATCGGCTATGAAAAGCCAACTGACATTTACTCTTGAGGTGCTGACTTGTTGCACCCTCGACAACTACTGTGATTATTATTATTTGACCATGCTGGTCATTTATGAACATTTGAACATCTTGGCCATGTTCTGTTATAATCTCCACCCGGCACAGCCAGAAGAGGACTGGCCACCCCTCATAGCCTGGTTCCTCTCTAGGTTTCTTCCTAGGTTTTGGCCTTTCTAGGGAGTTTTTCCTAGCCACCGTGCTTCTACACCTGCATTACTTGCTGTTTGGGGTTTTATGAATTTATTCTACCTCACAGAACTTCACAACCAAACAATATTCAGGTTCTGGAGAAGGTATAAAAGATCGGGGAAGAATCCAGCTATGAAATGGTCCGTTTGGTACAATTTTGTGAAACTCATGAGAGACAGTACGGTCACATTACCATAATCATGTTTATACAATAGCCTCAGCTATGAGACTTACATCTAATGGTTGTATAAAATGAATGAATAAGGATGGAACTGTTTGTGAAATTGTGTAATGTGATTTTGGACTGTTTAATGAAGGAAACTCCAATTCCCTTTGGAGTCTAACTAAATCAGAGGACCGCCCATGAGAACAGTTACGGTCTGGCGTCATGGGACAGGTCCTTTTCTGCTCTTCCGAATAAAACCCCCACCTAGGTTTTCTATCACCAGACCGAGCTTACCTCAATTACGAGATGGCTAAAGGTTGGAGACCAGCTTACCTCGATAAAGAGAGGGCCAAGGTTTGACCATGCATTTCTCTGGCTGAACTTTTAACCATACCACGTGGTTAAACTCTTAGACTATCGATACCGACAGAATCAGAACAAGTCTTTGATGTTAATTACTAGTCTGCAGCTAGGAATTCGGTATCATTGAACGCGAAGACCGACAACCGCCGAAAACATCTATTCTATAACGACATGAATGAATGTCACTCTGAACTATCCATTCTAACCATGAGGGAGAGTGAGAGAGCGGACAAACTCTCCAACAGAAACAAACTTTTCAACAGAGATCCCGACGACACACTGAGCGTAAATATATATACTGATTGCAATTGTTCCCGAATGAGTGAGTGTTCATGTGCAAAGGATTAGCATTTCAATTGTTATAATTATCAACTCTGTAGTGCCATCTCAGTTGACCTCCCACTCCCCTTTTGTCTAACAAGCAGCCATGCCGGTTTAGCCCACTAGGGCACATTCCTCTATCATTTCTTTGTAACGATATCTACTGTTAGTTATGCATTTCTGTGAATTACTTAGTTAGTAAATGAATGATTTTAAGACAATTGATAATGGATGACTCATAGTGAAGACTGGGTTCGTGCAGATAAACAACAATTTACGACGTTTGGAATGAGACTGACGTGAGGTAAAGAATACGTCATTAATCAGAAGACTAATTACATTTACATTTAACATTTACATTTACATTTAAGTCATTTAGCAGACGCTCTTATCCAGAGCGACTTACAAATTGGTGCATTCACCTTATAATATCCAGTGGAACAACCACTTTACAATAGTGCATCTAAATCTTTTAAGGGGGGGGTTAGAAGGATTACTTTATCCTATCCCAGGTATTCCTTGAAGAGGTGGGGTTTCAGGTGTCTCCGGAAGGTGGTGATTGACTCCGCTGTCCTGGCGTCGTGAGGGAGCTTATTCCACCATTGGGGTGCCAGAGCAGCGAACAGTTTTGACTGGGCTGAGCGGGAAATGTGCTTCCTCAGAGGTAGGGAGGCGAGCAGGCCAGAGGTGGATGAACGGAGTGCCCTTGTTTGGGTGTAGGGCCTGATCAGAGCCTGAAGGTACGGAGGTGCCGTTCCCCTCACAGCTCCGTAGGCAAGCACCATGGTCTTGTAGCGGATGCGAGCTTCGACTGGAAGCCAGTGGAGAGAGCGGAGGAGCGGGGTGACGTGAGAGAACTTGGGAAGGTTGAACACCAGACGGGCTGTGGCGTTCTGGATGAGTTGTAGGGGTTTAATGGCACAGGCAGGGAGCCCAGCCAACAGCGAGTTGCAATAATCCAGACGGGAGATGACAAGTGCCTGGATTAGGACCTGCGCCGCTTCCTGTGTGAGGCAGGGTCGTACTCTGCGAATGTTGTAGAGCATGAACCTACAGGATCGGGTCACCGCCTTGATGTTGGTGGAGAACGACAGGGTGTTGTCCAGGGTCACGCCAAGGCTCTTAGCACTCTGGGAGGAGGACACAAGGGAGTTGTCAACCGTGATGGCGAGATCATGGAACGGGCAGTCCTTCCCCGGGAGGAAGAGCAGCTCCGTCTTGCCGAGGTTCAGCTTGAGGTGGTGATCCGTCATCCACACTGATATGTCTGCCAGACATGCAGAGATGCGATTCGCCACCTGGTTGTCAGAAGGGGGAAAGGAGAAGATTAATTGTGTGTCATCTGCATAGCAATGATATGAGAGACCATGTGAGGATATGACAGAGCCAAGTGACTTGGTGTATAGCGAGAATAGGAGTGGGCCAAGAACAGAGCCCTGGGGGACACCAGTGGTGAGAGCACGTGGTGCGGAGACAGATTCTCGCCACGCCACCTGGTAGGAGCGACCTGTCAGGTAGGACGCAATCCAAGCGTGGGCGGCGCCGGAGATGCCCAGCTCGGAGAGGGTGGAGAGGAGGATCTGATGGTTCACGGTATCAAAGGCAGCAGATAGGTCTAGAAGGATGAGAGCAGAGGAGAGAGAGTTAGCTTTAGCAGTGCGGAGTGCCTCCGTGACACAGAGAAGAGCAGTCTCAGTTGAATGCCCAGTCTTGAAACCTGACTGATTAGGATCAAGAAGGTCATTGATCAGATATTAAAATATCTGAAAGTTAGATTAGGAAAATTATAACTTTGTAATCTGAATATTTTCCTTGGTGCCCCGACTTCCTAGTTAATTACAGTTACATGATTAATCAGTTTAATCGCGTAATAATAATTACAGAGAGTTATTTGATAAATAGGTCTTTAGTTCTAATGATGCCGAAGACACGACAATACACACACACATACGTACCATACACACATACACATGGATTTAGTACTGTAGATATGTAGTAGTGGTGGAGTAGGGGCCTGAGGGCACACAGTGTGTTGTGTAATCTGTGAATGTATTGTAATGTTTTTTAAATTGTATGAACTGCCTTAATTTTGCTGGACCCCAGGAAGAGTAGCTGCTGCTTTGGCAGGAACTAATGGGGATCCCTCATAAATACAAATACACATAAATTTCATGCCTTGCTTGTGACACGACTAATCGTGACTGCTCCCATCTCTGCTATTTACTACTGTGAAGTGGGTCCTATTAAACGAGAGATGGGAAGAATGGTATCCTAACTTGGTAAGGGATTTACTCTGCAATGATCATGGAAATTAAATATAGCCTAGGAAATGAGATGCATTGCCATAGACCGCTGTGCCACTCGGGAGCCCTAATGGAAGAAGTTTGGAACCACCAAGACTTTTCCTAGAGCTGGCAGCCCGGCCAAAGTGAGCAATTGGGGGAGAAGGGCCTTGGTCAGGAAAGTGACCAAGAACCCGATGGTCACTCTGACAGAGCTCCAGAGTTCCTCTGTGGAGATGGGAGAACCTTCCAGAAGGACAACCATCTCTGCAGCACTCCACCAATCAGGCCTTTATGGTAGAGTGGCCAGACGGAAAACACTCCTCAGTAAAAGGTACATGACAGCCCACTTGGAGTTTGCCAAAAGGCACGTAAAGGACTCTCAGACCATGAGAAACAAGACTCTCTGCTCTGATGAAACCAAGATTGAACTCTTTGGCCTGAATGCCAAGCGACACGTCTGGAGGAACCTGGCACCATCCCTACGGTGAAGCTTGGTGGTGGCAGCATCATGCTGTGGGGAAGTTTTTCAGTGGCAGGGAGTAGGAGTCAAGATCGAGGGAAAGATGAACAGAGCAAAGTACAAAATGATCCTTGATGAAAACCTGCTCCAGAGCACTCAGGACCTCAGACTGGGGTGAAGATTCACCTTGCAACAGGACAACGACCCTAAGCGAGACAAGACAATGCAGGAGTGGCTTCGGGACAAGTCTCTGAATGTCCTTGAGTGACCCAGCCAGAGCCCGGACTTGAAGTCGATCAAACGTCTCTGGAGAGGCCTGAAAATATCTGTGTAGCGACGCTCCCCATTCAACCTGACAGAGCTTGAGAGGATCTGCAGAGAAGAATGGGAGAAACTCCACAAATACAGGTGTGCCAAGCTTGTAGCGTCATACCCAAGAAGACTCGAGGCTGTAATCGCTGCCAAAGGTGCTTCAACAAAGTACTGAGTAAAGGGTCTGAATACTTATGTAAATGTAATATTTAAGTTCTTTATTTTTAATACATTTGCAAAAATTTCTAAAACCCTTTTTTTTGCCTCGTCATTATGGGGTATTGTGTGTAGATTGATGAGGGAATAAAAACGATTGTATCCATTTTAGAATAAGGCAGAAACAAAATGTGGAAAAAGTCAATGGGTCTGAATACTTTCCGAATGCACTGTACGCAGGGTTTATAAATGAGGCCCCAGGCATTGACCTCTAAATCAGTGAGGCACTCAGCATCTGGGCAGCAACAGACATCCCTCCCTCTATCCCCTCTGCATCAGATCAGCAGGAAGCACGGGCTAATTGCAGAAAATGAAGAGAGGGATGGATTGTTGTTGTTTGTCACCAGTGCCACAATTGGAGCTGTCAGTGATTAGAGGCAGCATGGGCCTGCTCCACTTTCAGAGCACATAGTCTTATTTCAATGTCCCAAAGGCTATGTCAACCTCTCCTTAAAACTGTTCCTCTGGTATTTAGCCTCAGCTAACTGATAATCGTTATCAGCAACATTCTAAATGCAAAATCAGCGGGCTAACGAAGCGGAACAAACACATTGCAATACCTAAAAGGTGATGGACAAACTTGGAAATGAGTTAAGTGTGATTAGTGGCACTGAAGGGTACATTATGAGGTCACTCACCAGTATATACCTGAGGTGTGTCTCCTTTTATATGTTTGTGTTGACCATTTCGGTCTCGCTTTAAATGACGTTCACCTTATAAAGGCTTCATAACGCATTCATAATGTCTTTATAAGCGCTACATGAATGTGTTACAAAGCATCTATAACTGCATGTCGTGCTTTATAAAGGGTTCATAAATGTGGCATGTCTGTGTGACATAATCACCAATGTCAAATGTGACATAACCCACTATGTCAAATGTGATATAAACATGTGCAGCCTTTATAAATGGTGACATGTTGTGCTGAAGGATGGCATATGCTCTAAAGTGAAGTCATGTTAGTCACATTACACCATTCTCAGACACTTCCGCCCAAATGCACGGAAGGTCTGGTGGGCCAACGCATTATTAGTTCGGGTTAAGTTTAAAGTACAATTTTAAGAAGATACATTGTTGGAATGGGCAGGGTTTAGCCATAATTATGACTTTTTGACTGTGTTAACTAGTGACGATGACAAATACTTTACTCAGATCACTCCTATAGAATTTTATGGACACACCCACTTAGGCCAACTTTGAATAGTTGATATCCCATGGTTATATTTGCTGTGTGCGCAATAGCCTGGGGACGACGTTACACCAAGAAACACTTACCTTGATGAAAGCCCCCAACCTTAAAACATTGAAAGAGTCTTTCTTCTGGAACCAAGTTACATGTTCCTCTGTACACAAACACGCATACAACAAAAACGAGCCATACCGTGCGATGCTGGGCCCAGTCAGGTCTTTTGACACATTCACCCACTCCCCCACTGAAAGATCAGCCACAAAATGTTGGCACCATTGTTAACAGGCTGTAATCAAGTCCTTGTGTCCAGCATGGAAAGAGGAATACTGGGGGCCTCATTTATACAAATGTTCTTAGATCATTTCCGACTGTGTTCTTAAGTTTGATTCATAAAAGATACTGGCATAAAAAAACCTTGCTTACGCAGGTTCT
Source organism: Salmo salar (assembly GCF_965601325.2). NCBI lineage: Eukaryota > Metazoa > Chordata > Actinopteri > Salmoniformes > Salmonidae > Salmo > Salmo salar. The sequence continues at coordinate 9,043,818 of NC_138317.1, read as the reverse complement.
AAGCCCATTTGTAGCTTACGCTCCTGTGAACTATAAATCTCAAATGAACTTAAAATTGACGGCACCTGAACGTGCCTTACAATCAGCGATTTCCCCTTATAGAATGCTAGCACAAATGAGGGTTTAGTCAGGAATAGCCATGGACCAAAAGAGAAAAGCTAACTTTTTGGAAGACAGGATCACGGCGATGGTAGAGGAGATTGAAGACAGGTAACATGTATTATTCGGTGGACTAAATAGTGGGTTGACAAACAAAGTCAACCAGGTAGCTTGGGAGAGTGTCGCTGCTGCAGTGAACGAGGTGGGTCAGCAAGACAGAACTGTGGCTGATGTGAAAAAGAAATGGTCTGACAAACTGCAAGGGGGGAAAAAAAATAGCCACACATAACCAGCAGGAAAATCACTTCTCTCAAGTCTTTGCAAAGAGATATGATCATTTCAATGTCAAAGTAAGGTTTTATAAATAACTATTTATATGTGGTTTTCTGCGTAAGTCATAGTCCATTTTATAAATGAGGCCCCTGGTGCGGAAGTCTAAGGCTGGACTGACACAAACACAAGCTTTGCAGGTCCATCAACTCATTTAAATATCTCTCACACCCTACAGTAACTTGTGGATCATGAGAGAACCTTCATAAAATCACCAGAACGTCAATAACCTATTTATTGACACTTCATGTAGAATCCTGTAATACTTTCTCTGAAGTGAGACGCTTTCGGTCGTTCATAGCACATGCTTCGACTCTATATCGCATGACGCTGTACTTAAAGTAAGACACCTTTGGTCGTTCATAACATGTACATAAAGGCCTAATGATGTCAACATAAATGTACTAACACTTAATTATCACTAAGAGCTAAAAGAAATAAACATGAAAAACATTTTTAAACCATACATGTCCTTTTATTTGTACATTTTTAAAACAATACAAATACATTAAGTTTAATAAAGGCCAGCAATGCAATAACATTGAACACTACACTGGGCTGTGAATAGTGTAGCTTGTCCCTGAGCTGGCGGACAAATGGTTCTTGCCTCTCTGCCTGAGGGAGGTACTGCATGTTGGTTCCAACCTTAAAAGTAACAAAAAAAGTTAGCAGGTCACAGATCACTGCACCTGTACATAGCCCATCTGTAAACAGCCCATCCAACTACCTCATCCTCTTACTGTATTTATTTTATTTATCTTGCTCCTTTGCACCCCAGTATCTCTACTTTCACATTCATCTTCTGCACATCTACCATTCCAGTGTATAATTGCTATATTGTAATTACTTCGCCACCATGGCCTATTTATTGCCTTATCTCCCTTATCTTACCTCATTTGCACTGACTGTATATAGACTTTTTGTTTTCTTTTTTTCTACTGTATTATTGACTGTATGTTTTGTTTATTCCATGTGTTACTCTGTGATGTTGTATGTGTCTAATTGCTATGCTTTATCTTGGCCAGGTCGCAGTTGCAAATGAGAACTTGTTCTCAACTAGCCTACCTGGTTAAATAAAGGTGAAATAAATAAAATAAAATAAAATAGGAAATGCCTTTGTCACGCCATCTGGATAAGGCATTTCTGTGCTACGCCAGAAACTCTGAATGGGGAGATGGGAAACTCCATTTGATTCATATTATTATATTCTTCTTTAATTTACAATTCTCATGACATGACTATGAGACATGGCTGTATCTAGTGCTATTTTTATTTAGCTCAGCCTGCCAGCTATCAAGATTTTGGCTAGCTAGCAATTGCTGTGAATCCACCACAAAAAATGTAAATAATGATTGAGGTAGATAGAGTATGTAATCTAACTCAACACTCAACTAGCACAAACAAATGTAAATGTCAAGGACATTCAGAGAGTTGTCCCGAAGCCAATCCTGCATTGTCTTGGCTGTGTGCTTCGGGTCGTTGTCCTGTTGGAAGGTGAACCTTTGGCCAGCTCTAGGAAGAGTCTTGGTGGTTTCAAACTTCTTCCATTTAAGAACGATGGAGGCCACAGTGTTCTTGGGGAGCTTTAATGCTGCAGACATTTTTTGGAAACATCTCAAGGATGATCAATGGAAACAGAATTCACATGAGCACAATTTCGTGTCTCATAGCAAAGGTTCTGAATACTTATCTAAATAAGGTATTTCTGGTTTTTATTTTTAATACATTTGCAAACATTTCTAAAAACCTGTTTTTTTCGCTTTTCATTATGGGGTATTGTGATTGTAGATCGATGAAACATTTTTTATTTAATCAATTTTAGAAGGAGGCTGTAACGTAACAAAATGTGGAAAAAGTCAAGGGGTCTGAATACTTTCCGAATGCACTGTATTTAAGATATATGAACAAGACGAGAACGACAATCATATCCATAGTTATGCATTCATGTTTAGTACAGATCAGGGACCCATGATGAAATTCCGTAACCGCATTTCTGTTACCGGGGTTAAATCCACTTCACTTATTACTGTTGTTCAAAAACCAAGAGAGGTTTTTTTTCAAAGTCAATGTGTCAGGTCATAGCTGACACCCCATTCTTTCTGCAGACATAGTTGGATCTTAATTCGCAGCAGATATTTAACAGAGTTTTTGGAAAACGTGGACACAAAACACTGAGGGAAGTTTTACCAAAATTCTGTTGCCAAACTTTGCATATGCACAGTTCTTCCAGTAAACGTGTTTTTTTGTGAAATGTTCAGTGTTAATTGTTAAAAGTAGACCTTGTGCATAGAATTGTATGGTATGCCTGTGTGTGTGTGTGTCCCACCCAGTATGTGTGTGGCTCTGCTGTTGGATGGGCATGTCAACACTGTCAGGAATGAACTCATCTACCTCCCTCACACACTACCGGCTGCTTCCTCTCCCACACTCTTCCATCACACACACATCCCCCTTTCTCCACTCCTCCGCGTCCATCACACAACTAGATGGTTATGTGGGAAGTGTAGGTCTGATTGACCTCTTCATACAGAACTGGACACACACACACACACACACACACACACACACACACACACACACACACACACACACACACACACACACACACACACACACACACACACACACACACACACACACACACACACACACACACACACACACACATTCCATACTCCACATACATTACAAAATAGGAGGAAGATACAAGGACGGCGTGAGTAAGGAAGGGAAAGATAGAGAAACCATTCTTGTGAATTCTCATCACCAGATTTACAGGGGATTGCAGATTAGAGGCTCCAGATTAGTGTGTTCTCCTGTGATTTAGTTCTGCCCATCTTCAGAGGGCAAACTGTTGTCCCAATGATGAATCCCAGTCAGTTCTTTCATTAGGGATGTTTCCACTGGCTCTAGATTGTCACTAGTAATTTGTTAAGCCTTTATGAGCCACAGCTTGAGAAACACTGAACAGTGGCAAGTCAGGAGGAGTGGGGGGCTCCGACTGGTGAGTCATTTGATTTGGATTTAGTGTTGCTCAGAAGAATGAGAGAATTTTAAACTGAGATTAATCCGGATTTCAATCTGTCCTGGCCCCGAAATAGCCCTCCCCATGTCCTGCCGTTCGCCTGCAAACACAGATGCACCTGGCATGGGGTGGGAGGGCTCGTTGGTTGTGTGGGGTCTAAGAATATGTGTGCATGTGTGTGCGTGCTTGTGTGTGTGCGTCCATGCTTGTGTGCATGCGTGTGTGTGATACTTGGCCTGGCATCACCTCAGCATGGTGCTGCCTGCTTCATCTATCTAATCTTAGACTGAATGCCTGGAGCATGGTTGCTATCAGAATACCAACAGAGTACCAACATTACTGCCTCTCTTTCATCTTACTCTTTACAATGTTTATTACATATCTATATTTGTTAATTGCAAAATCAATATCTGTAATCTTGCATTCATGTGGGCCAAGTTTCCCAAAAGCATCTTAAGGCTAAGTTTATCTTTAGAACCTTCGTAGGAGCGTCACTAAATCCATGAGTTGTTTCCCAAAACCATCATTATTAACGTTGCACTTGAAAACGTTTGTAATCTAGAACAGCTAAGTGCATTGTCAAATGTTGTTTTTGTCCTCCCGCGTCACTTTAGAGACGATCTCCGATAAACTGTCACGGTTGTCGTTGGGAAAGGAGGACCAAAATGCAGCAGGAATGTGGATGCTCATCTTTACGTTTATTAAAATAACGAAGTGAACACCAAAATAACAAAAGAACGAACTCACGATCAACGAAACAGTCTTGAAAGGCTTACTCACGCTAAACAAGAAACAGGCAAAACAAGAAACAGTCTCCCACAAAATACAAACCCAAACACACCCTAATATATAGGACTCTCAATCAAAGGCAAAGAGACAACACCTACCTTCAATTGAGAGTTCCAACCCCAATTAACTAAACATAGAAACAGATACACTAGACTAAACATAGAAATACATGAATATGACACAGTGCCCAAAAACCCCGGAATACATAAATCAAATGCCCTTCTACAACAACCACCACCCCGAACCACATAAAACAAATACCCTCTGCCACGTCCTGACCAAACTACAATAACAATTAACCCTTATACTGGTCAGGACGTGACATAAACATAGAATCCCATGGTTTATCCGACTTTCTGTGACACCGATAACTTCAGAACAAAGTCGACTACAAGTTCAAAGTTGCCGTTGTCTTTGCAGTTGATACAAACAAGCGACGTATACAAATATGCTTCAAATGAAAACCAGGATGACTGCATTAAAGTATAAACAGTAGGCTATAGGCCTATTTAAATCATATTGAAATACATTTCATGTTCTATCAATTTAGTTCTATTTTGCTACTTGAAGGCTACTGTCGATAATTTGTCTCAATACATTTCATGACAATGATGTGCCAAATATGTGATTAAGTGCATTTTTAGTGGGTAAGCATTAGAATAAGCCACCTTAATATTTGCAGCCGTAGGTGGTGTTATCTCTCTAAGAGCTGATCCGTTGTCAGTATTGTGAAATAATTACAATTTTAAGGAAAGATTTGAATGGAGAAAGCTGATCCGAGAGCAGCGCTCCCTTTCGATCCTATCAGTATTGACACATGCTACAACCACGCACTTAGCGACCATTCTCTCTACATGGTGTTTTGTGAAACACCTGTTACATCTTCGGCCGTTGTAGGAAAGATGTACGGTTTAAACACTCGTAAGCCTAAATTCCATCGCTATCTGGAAACTGGGCCCTGGAGAGAGTGGCCGACTATCAATCTATACATTCATCTACAGTATATATTGTCTGCAAATGTAATTCCACTATATATAGGGTCCTCCATGCCATCCAGTTCAATGTGTGTCAACTCCACAGTACTACTGTACAACCTCCATGTCCTGCATGCCCTCTGAGCAACTCATATTTGTCAGTCTACACATCTGTTGTCCTCTCCTTAATCTCTGGTCCATCTGCTTTCTCATAAACACTCTCACCTCAGTCAATGTTACAATGGAGCCTGGATGTAGCTAGCCTCAGCCTTTAGGGAGAAAGTGGTACGAGTGGAATGAGTAAGACATCTCAGTGGACTTTCAAAGCTCTGGAAATTCACTCTCTAAAGTTTCTCATTAATTGAAAGGAAATGTTAATGTTATCAATTAGGTGAAGTATTCTGAGAATTTCAGGAGAGACCACTGGCTGTGCTACACAATAGGTCATGATGCATCGACTCTGTACTTACAGAGGAAAGGCAAAGCAAAAACAAAGTAACTGCCGGAAGCACTCAAGTTGACAGACTGAGAGGGGAAGATGTGAGTCACCTTAAGTTGAAAGAGCTAACACTGCAAATAGCACTGCAGCTACAGTTGAGTACGAAGGAAAGGCACTGCAGGTAAATATAGCAGTACCTTAAGTTAAGACTCAAGTAAACACAGAAGGCCATAAAGACAGATACACTTGCTGAATATATTCATTATTATAACCTGGCCTGCCTTCAGAAAGTATTCACACCCTTTGACTTTTTCCACATTTTGTTGTGAATGTAAAATGTATTACATTGAGATTTTTTTTGTCTTTGGCCTACACACACAATACCCCATAATGTCAAAGTGGAATTATGATTTTAGACATTTTTACAAATTAATTGACAATTAAAATCTGAAATGTCTTGATTCAATAAATATTCAACCCCTTTGCTATGGCAAGCCTAAATAAGTTCAGGAGTAAAAATGTGCTTAACAAGTCACATAATAAGTTGCATGGACTCACTCTGTGTGCAATAATAGTGTTTAACATGATTTTTAAATGACTACCCCATCTCTGTACCTCACACATACAATTATCTGTAAGGTCCCTCAGTCGAGCAGTGAATTTCAAACAAAGATTCAACCACAAAGACCAGAGGTTCTCCATTGCCTCACAAAGAAGGGCACCCATTGGTAGATGGGTAAATATGAAAAAAGCAGACATTAAATATCCCTTTGAGCATGGTTTTGAGCATATTAATTACACTTCAGATGGTGCATCAATACACCCAGTCACTAAAAAGATACAGGCATCCTTCCTAACTCAGTTACAGGAGAGGAAGGAAACCGCTCAGATATTTCACCACGAGGCCAAATCTGACTTTAAAACAGTTACAGAGTTTAATGGCTGTGATAGGAGAAAACTGATGATGGATCAACAGCATTGTAGTTGTAGCATTGTAGTCAACAGCATTGTACTCCACAATACTAACCTTAACGACAGAGTGAAAACAAGGAAACCTGTACAGAATACAAATATTCCCAAAAATATTCCAAAATCTATCACTCCAGTGTTTAATTGCTTAATTGTAATTATTTCGCTACTATGGCTTATCTCCCTTATCTCCCTACTATGCCTTACCTCCCTTATCTTACCTCATTTGCACACACTGTACTTTTCTATTGTGTTATTGACTGTATGTTTATTCCATGTGTAACTTTGTGTTGTTGTTTGTGTCGCACTGCTTGGCTTTATCTTGGCCAGGTCGCAGTTGTAAATGAGAACTTGTTCTCGTGCTGGCCTACCTGGTTAAATAAAGGTGAAATAAAAAATAAAATAAATAAGGCACTAACGGGGCTCCCGAGTGGTGCAGCAGTCTAAGGCACTGCATCTCAGTGCTAGAGGCGTCACTACATACACCCTGGTTTGAATCCAGGCTGTATCACAACTGGCCCTGATTGGGAGTCCCATAGGGCGGCACTCAATTGGCCAAGCGCCTTCTGGGTTTGGCCGGTGTAGGCTGTCATTGTAAATAAGAATTTGTTCTTAACTGACTTTGCTAGTTAAATACATTTAAAAAAAGTCAAACTGAAGAAATAAATTACAAAGAAATTAACTTCATGTTCTGAATACAAACTTTATGTTTGGGGCAAATCAAACACATTACTGAGTACCGCTCTTCATAATTTCAAGCATGGTGGTGGCTGCATCATGTTATTTTTATCATCGGCAAAGACAAGTGAGTTTTTTGGGGATAAAAAGAAACGGAATAGAGCTAAGCACAGGCAAAATCCTAGAGGAAAATGTGGTTCATAGACTGGGACACAAACACCCCTGGAGTTGCTTACCAAGATGATATTGAATGTTCCAGAGTGGCTGAGTTACAGTTTTGACTTAAATCAGCTTGAAAATCTAAGGCAAGACTTGGAAATGGTTATCTAGCAATGACCAACTTGACAGAGCTTGAAGAATTTTATAAATAATAATATGCAAATATTGTACAATCCAGGTGTGCAACGCGCTTAGAGACTTACCCAAAAAGACTAAGTGCTGTAATTGCTGCCAAAGGTGATTCTAACATGTATTGACTTAGGGGTGTGAATACTTATGTAAATGAGATGTGTATTTCATTTTCAATAAATTTGCTAACATTTCTAAAAACATGTTTCACTTTGTTATTATTGGGTATTGTGTGTAGATGGGTGAGAATAAACATCAATTTAATACATTTTTAATTCAGGCTGTAACCCAATAAAATATGGAATAGATCCATATTATATAAACATATTGACCAAATGTCCAAAACTAAATGAGTGTTGATATTAGAAACGAAATATTAGTGTTGATATTAGTTAGTAGGGGTCTTTACTTATTATTATTGGGTTTTGATGCATTTTTAATACCTTTTAAGACTTTTTCTGCTAGATATTTTCTAAGACCCATTTTCCATCTGTTTGACCAGAAATCAAAGCCTTTACTTATGCCACATTCTTAGGATGGAAAATGGTTGAAAATGTTTATATACAGTATGCCTTATTTTCTCTAAAATATAGACTCTTATCTTTCAGTAGACACCCAACTTGAAATGCTCCTATAAACTTCATACAGTATGTTGGTGCTTATGGGTTATGGGTTTACATGGAAATGACCACACACGCACACACACACACACACATCCAACCATCCTCATGCTCAGAAACACAATTTCACACCATGCTGAGCTCCACAGCCAGACCATATCAGAAATGTGAGATATTTAGCGTCTATATGTACAGTGGTTCTTCCTGTAAAAGTTGCGTCATACTGCAGCACACCTTGCGGGCTGCCACAGAATTCTATGGCATGTTATTTCATTGTCAGCCATTGTTGCCATTAATGCTAGTTAGTGCTAGTTTGACCACCAGAGGGCATCTTTGAGAAGCATTTTACTTTTTGTAATATTGGCTGTACTAGAGATTTTTTTTTTTTAATTGTAAGAACAAAGTATATGGGATTGATTTTAAATTTAGCTTAATTAATTTGATTAATATTATGGTGTTTCTATTCCAATAAAAAATAAAAACCGTTAGGAATATATGGCGCTGAACAACGTGACCCGTTTCCATACCCTAATTGTAGGCTAACTAATACCCAAACGGAGATTCAGTGAAAATAGTGACCAGTCAGTGACCAGTCATCATGCTTGTCTCAGAACAGTGCGAAATGGTGCTGAAATAGTTGAACACACCCGGGTAGGCTATTGCTTCAAATCCTATTGTAACAATTGGATGACGGCAGGCCAGAACATAATAAGTATAGAATATTAGCACAATTAATTGGCCAACACTACAAATGTAACATGTTAAACACATATGATTAGTACATAATAAATTCAGTGACAATAAGATAATAATTTTGATATGACTACGCTCATAAAATCACTGTCTCTATTCAATTATTATTTTAGTCTATTTCTCTGTGTGTTGATTGGTGGGGAAAACAGGTCTACGTAACCTATTGTAGGCTACACTACTTTTTTAACGTCGACATTTGTTCAGAACAATTTGCTTGATAGCAAGATAAAATGTCGCTCTCAAAAGGTATCAAGAAGAAAGGTGGATAATGAAAATCAAAGTTTCAGAGAAGAATGTACAGAGAGATATACGTTCATCTCTCCATCTTTTCCCAATGCCAAGCCAGTGTGTCTTATTTACAATGAAAATATCACTGTTTGCAAATAATTCAATCTCAGACTAATTATGAATCTAAGCATCGAACTTTAAGTGACCTTCCCGCTCCATATCGAGGCCTGACTCAGAAATATTGAATCGTTAACTGCAAGCTGCACACACCGCTTTTTTTGTGGACATATTCTGTAACTTAAACGGGTTAATTGTGCAGTTACAAGGAAGAGGGAAACAGTCGCGGACAAGGTGGAGAAATTTAAGGCCTTTACTAGGAAGCTTTAGCTGTTCGATTTGGACTTGTAATCTTTAAGGCTACTGCACTTCAGCACACTGAAGAAATGACAGGCAGAGGGACCAGGCCGCAGCATTGTCACAGAGGTGATGGAATATTTCATCAAGCAGATGAGGGACAACTTCTCCACCACATTTGAAAACTACAGCATGCGCAAGGATATCGGTGAGTTTGTACGTGATCCGCCCACAGTCCGCTCAGGTGGAGAATTCTCCTCCCTTTCTAAGAAAACTATATGCTGATGAGGTTTTTTAAATTGAAATATAATCTTTATTTAACAAAATGCCTCCAGCTGTCCATCAAATCAAGTCAAATCAGATCAAACTTTATTTTTCACATGCGCAGAATACAACAAGTGTAGACTTTACCGTGAAATGCTTACTTACAAGCCCTTAACCAACAGTGCAGTTCAAGATGAAGAAAATATTTACCAAGTAGGCTAAAATGAAAAGTAATAATAAAAAGTAACACAATAAGAATAACAATAACGAGGCTATAACAGGGGGCACCGGTACCGAGTGCAGGGGTACAGGCTAGTTGAGGTAATCTGTACATGTAGGTGGGGGTGAAGTGACTATGCATAGGTAACAAACAAACAGTGAGTAGCAGCAGTGTACAAGAAGGGAGGGTGTCAATGTAAATGCCGATTTTTGTTCAGCAGTCTCATGGCTTGGGGGTAGAAGCTGTTGAGGAGTCTTTTGGTCCTAGACTTGGTGCTCTGGTACCGCTTGCCGTGCGGTAGCAGAGAAAACAGTCTAAAACTTGGGTGACTGAAGTCTCTGACAAACAGGAAGCTTGGCTCTAGTGATGTCCTGGGCAGTTCGCATTACCCTCTGTAGCGCCTTACGGTCAGATGCCGAGCAGTTGCCATACCAGGCGGTGATCATCGCTGTTGGTGATCAGGCCTACCACTGTTGTATCGTCAGCAAACTTAATGATGGTGTTGGAGTCGGTTTTGGCCACGCAGTCCTGTGTGTACAGGGAATACAGGGGGGGGGACTAAGTACACACCCCTGAGGGGCCCCAGTGTTAAGGATCAGTGTAGCAGACTTGTGGTTGGTTACTGTTACCACCTGGAGGCAGCCCGTCAGGAATTCCAGGATCCAGTTGCAGAGGGAGGTGTTTAGTCCCAGAGTCCTTAGCTTAGTGATGAGCTTCGTGGGCACTATGGTGTTGAACGCTGAGCTGTAGTCAATGAACAGCATTCTCGCATAGGTGTTTCTTTTGTCCAGGTGAGAAAGGGCAGAGTGGAGTGCGATTGAGATTGAGTTATCTGTGGATCTGTTGGGGCGGTATGCGAATTGGAGTGGGTCTAGAGTGTCTGGGAGGATGCTGTTGATGTGAGCCATGACCAGCCTTTCAAAGCACTTCATTGCTACCAACGTGAGTGCCACGGGGCAGTAATCATTTAGGCAGATTACTTTCGCTTCCTTGGGCACAGGGACTATGGTGGTCTGCTTGAAACATGTAGGTATTACGGACTCGGTCAGGGAGAGGTTGAAAATGTCAGTGAAGACACTTGACAGTTGGTCCGCGCATGCTTTGAGTACACGTCCTGGTAATCCGTCTGGCCCAGCGTCTTTGTGAATGTTGACCTGTTTATAGGTTTTGTTCACATCGGCTACCGAGAGCTTTATCACACAGTCATCCAGAACAGCTGGTGCTCTGGTGCATGCTTCCGTGTTCCTTGCCTCGAAGCGAGCATAAAATACATTTAGCTCATCTGGTAGGCTCGCGTCACTGGGCAGCTCACGTCTGGGTTTCCCTTTGTAGTCCATAATAGTTTTCAAGCCTTGCCACATCCGACGAGCATCAGAGCCGGTGTAGTAGGATTCAATCTTAATCCTGTATTGACGCTTTGCTTGTTTTATGGTTCGTCTGAGGGCGTAGCAGGATTTCTTATAAATCTTCTTAAGGCTAGGCGTCCCGCTAGCGGGACACCTGTCGACAACTTCCAGTGAAATGGAGGGCGCGCAATTCAAATAAATAATCATTAAAATTAAGGACATTAAGTAAACATTTATGAACATACAAGTATCTTATATCAGTTAAAAGCTTAAATTCTTGTTAATCTAACTGCATTGTCCGATTTACAATAGGCTTTACAGCGAAAGCATACCATGCGATTGTTTTTTGGATGGTGCCCCACAACAAAATCTTTTTCAATCAGCACAGGCTTCATAAAATCACAAATAGCGATTAAATAATCACTAACTTTTTAAAAATCTTCCTCTGATTTGCAATCCAATTGGTCCCAGCTACAACATGCACGGTCGTTTTGTGAAATACTTTAGTTTTTGCATGTAAGCAGGAATCAGGAGGATAGAATAATGGTCAGATTTGCCAAATGGAGGGCGAGGGTGTCACGGTTGTCGTCGGGAATGGAGGACCAAAACGCAGCAGGAATGTGGATGCTCATCTTGTATTTTATTTTAACCAAGAAAACACCAAAATAACAAAAGAAGAACGAACGATCAACAAAAAGTCTTGTCATGCTCACACACGCAAAACAAGAAACAATCTCCCACAAACACTAAACCAAACACATCCCCATATATAGGACTCTCAATCAGAGGCAACGAGAAAGCACCTGCCTCCAATTGAGAGTCCAACCCCCCATTAACCTAAACATAGAAATACAACTAACTAACTAACTAAACATAGAAATACATTAACAAGGAACAGTGCCCAAAAACCCTCGAATACATAAATCAAATACCCTTCTACAAAAACACCACCCCGAACCACATAAAACAAATACCCTCTGCCACGTCCTGACCAAACTACAATAACAAATAACCCTTATCCTGGTCAGGACGTGACAGAGGGAGAGCTTTGTATGCATCTCTGTGTGTGGAGTAAAGGTGGTCTAGGATTTTTTTCTCCCCCTGGTTGCACATGTAACATGCTGGTAAAAATGTGGTAAAACTGATTTGGAATAGCAGGCAAATCCCCAGTCACTAGGAGTGCCACCTCTGGGTGAGCATTTTCTTCTTTGCTTATGGCCTTATAGAGTTGGTTGAGAGCGGTCTTAGAGACAGCTTTGCTTTGTGGTGGTAAATAGACGGCAACGAATAATACAGATGAGAACTCTCTTGGTAGATAGTGTGGTCGACAGCTTATCATAAGGTACCTCAGGCGAGCAATACCTCGAGACTTCTTTAATATTAGAAATCGTGCACCAGCTGTTATTGACAAAAAGACACACACACACACCCCTCGTCTTAACCAGAGGTAGCGTCTCTGTTCTGCCGGTGCATGGAAAATTCAGCCAGCTCTATATTGTCCGTTTCTTTGTTCAGCCACGTCTCAGTGAAACATAAGATGTTACAGTTTTTCATGTCCCGTTGGTAGGATAATCTTAATAGTAGGTCATCAATTTTATTTTCCAACGATTTCACGTTAACAAGAAGAATAGAAGGCATTGGGAGTTTGCTCGCTCACCTCCGGATCCTCAGAAGGATCCCTGATCTGTGTCCCCTTTTCTGGCATCTTTTCTTCACGCTTAAGGTGTGGATCTGGGCCTGTTCCAGTGACAGTAGGATATCCTTCTCGTCGGACTCGTTAAAGGAAATAGCGTCTTCCAGTCCGCGGTGAGTAATTGCTTTTCTGATGCCCAGAAGTTATTTTCCGTCATAAGAGACGGTAGCAGCAACATTATGTACACAATAGTTAAAAAATAAGTTACACAAAACACTTTTTTTTTTTTTACAAAATTGCACAATTGGTTGGGAGAATGTAAAACGTCAGCCATGTTCTTCGGCGCCATCTTTTCATATCACTACTGTAAATACAAACACAGAATATCTAAGGGGCTTTTATATCATTATAATGCAGGGTTAATAATAATAATAATAGTACTTTATGCCCCTTCCACTTGTTAAAAGTTCAAATTGATAAAGTGGTGGATTAAACTGAAATTGCAACCAACTTTCTATGGCTTGTTTAAAAAATAACTATATTTTGGAGAGGATTTCATTTTCAAATAACCAAAAGTGAGTGAGAAAAAGGCCATTCTTGAACATGGGGTGAGACATTCTTACTAATTTGTAAATAAGGCCAGTTTGTTATTTAGAATTATTTATTTCTGTTTTTAGAGGGAGAGAAACCACAAGCCCACCGTCGCCACGGGTATCGAACCAGCATCTGTAGCAAGCCAGTTTGCACTGCGATGCAGTGTCTTAGACTGCTGCGCCACTTGGAAGGCACCATCCACAAAGTTTTTAATGCTGATCAATTGCCTTGCACAAAGTATATATTGTTCTGCTTATAGCCCATAATGGTGCTGTACAATGTGACTGGTCAGGAGTTGGCTCCAGTACTACAGTAAGAGCAAAATAATCCTAACATTTCCACACCCTAATTGTATTCTAACCAATACCCAAACAGAGATTCAGTGAAAATAAAAATCTCATTGATTTATCAAGACCAGTCCCCATGCTTGTCTCAGAGCACTGCTGTCTTGACCTCTGAATGCTGTCTTTTCCCCCTTCCACTTGCCTCTCCCATTCATTTTGAAAGAGTATTTTCCAGTAAGCATTATCAGTGCTCTAACTCCCCCTTGTGCTGGTCTGGAGTAGTGACGCAGTGACGCGGGATAACGTACTAAACCTCAAATTACCTCTAAATCATGCAGCATAATCTCAAAACTTTTAGTTGAGCAACCACTGTACGTGTATGCGTATGTACGTGTCGAATCTGCTTCCTGTACTGTATATGTGAAAATGTTTCACTAAATGTTTTTCAATCTGTCTGTCCATCCATCTATCCTTTCTTTCTCTCCATCTCTGGGTGAAAGGGACACCTCAAGAACACAAGATGTTGGACAGCTTCTTTACGCCTATAGGCCTTTACATGGCTGACACGGTCAGATACACAGAAGACTTATAGGGGTACATAGAGAGAAAGAGAGGGAGAACCAGTTTCCCCTGAGCTCTGATGTTCTGTCCGCTGCTGACATACAACCCATCTTACCTGTGCTCCGAGATATGCTTCTCACATCTCCTGGGGAGTGAGAGCGAGAGAGAGAGAGATGTCTCTGACAACCCAACCCCATCCCCCTACCTGACATGGCATCCCATCTACCTCTGTCAGTGAACGAGCCCAAGGAATGAGAGATGAGAGAGATGAGGAAAAAGTGGTGAAAATAATACGAAATAAATGAAGAGATGAAAAGGGGGTGGGAGGTTGGAGGGGTCTACCATCAACCGTGTCTTTCTTCACACGTCTGCTGAACGTCTACCAGGTGAAGCCTGGGAGATTATAAAAAATACCTTCAAAAGAATGTGCTTATGGTTCCACAATGCTTCTGTGAGCTCCGTAACTCCCTTTGACATCGACAAGCCTCTAGTTTCTCTAACTCCACTGACACCCTAACCCCACTCTGTCGCCTGCAACTGTGACCTGTTGTCATCATGGCTCGGCATGGGGTGAATGTTATTATCATTGTGAGACATTAGAAGGCGATTCGATACGTTCTGGTCATCCTAGCAGCTAGTTAAGCAATGGGAGTAGGCTTAGTTACCAATTACTGTAAGAGAAAGTACACAAACACCAACAATGTATTAACCCTCAAATTATCCTATTTGTTCTTTTAGGAGATTATTTCCATCTATTTGACTGTCTTTGTGCTAAAAACATCTGGGGGTTTTTGCCTTCGTGGTTTCCTCTTAGTAGTAGTGGTGGAAAAAGTACCCAATTGTCATACTTGAGTAAAAGTAAAGATACCTTAATAGAAAATGACTCAAGTAAAGGTAAAATACTACTTGAGTAAAAGTCTAAAAGTATTTGGTTTAATATATACTTAAGTATCAAAAGTAAATGTAATTGCTAAAATATACTTAAGTATCAAGAGTATAAATTATTTCAAATTCCTTATATTAAGCAAAGCAGACTGCACCATTTTATTTTTTCTTTCATTGACGGATAGCCAGGGGTACGCTCCAACACTCAGACAACCTTTACAAACAAAGCATGTGTTTAGTAAGTCCACCAGATCAGAGGCAGTAGGGATGTTCTGTTGATAAGTGTGTAAATTGGACCATTTTCCTGCCCTGCTAAGCACTCAAAATATAACGAGTACTTTTGGGTGTCAGGGAAAATGTATTGAGTAAAAAACTCAAATATTTTCTTTAGGAATGTAGTGAAGTAAAAGTAGTCAAAAATATAAAAAGTAAAGTACAGATACCCCCCAAAACTACTTAAGTAGTAATTTAAAGTATTTTTACTTAAGTACTTTTCAACATTGGTAGATAGGTCAAATGTGGATATTCAACAAACCGTATCCTAACAAAGATTTGTGAAAGAGGAGAGGTAGATATAAGAAGAGAGGTAGATGGGGAGAGAAATGAGGGGTGGGAAAGAGAAAAAGAGCAGAGAAAAAGTGGGGGAGAGAAGGGAGAATGTGTCAGCCGTGCACGTGACTATAATTAGCTGGCAAAACTGACAAGCGATCGCAGCGAGCGACTGAAGCATTAGATTAAACTATGTTTTGTATTTAACACTGATGCCCTGTATGCTCCAGTGCTCTGGGAGCACGTTCAGACCCCCTCGATGCCACACCAAAGCACCCCACCGCCAGCCTACTGTAATTGGTCATTATTAGCATGCCCCCCTCGTGGGACCCCCGTTATTGAATCTTCTTTAGTGTCGGCTCTGTTTATAGGGTTTAGGGCATAGGAGGTTAAGGGTTATCACTGGGCATGACTGCTCCCTTGTTGTCAACAGTACGCACCTTCACTCATGCTGCCAAACATACCCTCGTAAAACTGACCATTCTACCGATCCTCGACTTCGTTGATATCATCTATAAAATAGCCTCCAACACTCTACTCAAGAAACTGGATGCAGTCTATCACAGTGCCATCCGTTTTGTCACCAAAGCCCCATACGCTACCCAGCATTGCGACCTGTATGCTCTCATTGGTTGGCCCTCGCTTCATACTCGTTGCCAAACCCACTGGCTACAGGTTATCTACAAGTCTCTGCTAGGTAAAGCCCCGCCTTATCTCAGCTCACTGGTCACCATAGCAGCACCCACTCGTAGCACGTGCTCCAGCAGGTATATCTCACTGGTCACCCCCAAAGCCAATTCCTCCTTTGGTCGTCTTTCCTTCCAGTTCTCTGCTGCCAATGACTGGAACGAACTGCAAAAATCTCTGAAGCTGGAGACTCATATCTCCCTCACTAGCTTTAAGCACCAGCTGTCAGAGCAGCTCACAGATTACTGCACCTGTACATAGCCCATCTATAATTTAGCCCAAACAACTACCTCATCTCCTACTGTATTTATTTATTTATTTTGCTCCTTTGCACCCCATTATTTCTATTTCTACTTGCACTTTCTTCCACTGCAAATCTACCATTCCAGTGTTCTACTTGCTATATTGTATTTACTTTGCCACCATGGCCTTTTTTTTGCCTTTACCTCCCTTATCTCACCTCATTTGCTCACATGGTATATAGACTTATTTTTCTACTGTATTATTGACTGTATGTTTGTTTTACTCCATGTGTAACTCTGTGTGGTTGTATGTATCGAACTGCTTTGCTTTATCTTGGCCAGGTCGCAATTGTAAATGAGAACTTGTTCTCAACTTGCCTACCTGGTTAAATAAAGGTGAATTTTTAAAATGTATTCTTAACTAGAGTGCAGAGACCTGCCCATTATCTTAACAGATGAAGCCCCTATTTTCTTAATTTGGGGGGGTCGCTACCTCTAGTTTGGGAACCGCTGGGTTATGGGGCAATGGGTTAGAGGGCAACTTGTTTGACTATTTCATATCTCTGACCTGATCCGTTGCTTTGCAGCACACATTACTGAAAATCTCTTAGCTAATTATAACCCCTAAAAGCAATAGATAACTATGGTAAGAACTGGATTTTAATCTGAGACTAGATAAAATTGATATCAGGAATGGGACAAAACATCTGGCCATTTTATTAGATCCACGATATACAGTGCATGGTAGATTTGTTCACAGATATCTACATGCCTTGAAGATTCATGTGTATTGAGGGGCTAGGTAGCCTGCCAATGTTTGGTTCAAGAAGCACACCTATTGTTCCGGGCTGCCTGCACCTTATTGCCTTACCTCCTCCACAGTTTAACAACAGGTCCACAGAGTATCGAGACAGGCTGACTGGGGAATGCTAAGCAGCTAGCCGGCATAATTGAGACAGGGCTGCTCATAAACAGTCCTAGGCTACATCTCTCTCCCCGGCAACTCTAAAGAGAATGAGAGAGCATCTCCTCTCACTCCTTTGATCTGCCCATATGAGATGTAGAATAATTAGCGTGGCATGAAAACGAAGTACCGTCGCCCACTTCTCTCAAAGGGTTTCCTGAGTAAATGCCAGAAACATAAAAAAACTGTCACCCCCTTGTTACCCTGCCTTAATAATAATCACATTACCTCAGGGGTCTCAAATGAATTCCACTCTGTAGGAATGTAACCCAAGGGACTCACGGTGTGTTTTCTCTCATGTTAGGGAAGGAACTCTTTATGCTCAGGTACCTCACGTAATGGCAAATCTTTAGGATTGCTCAGATACTGACATTCATTTAGCACCACTGTGACTGAATGCTTAAATTTCATTGTTATCACTATGAGTGTCGTTCAGGTTATGGTGAATGAGTGCATAAAGGTTATACAAAGGTCAAACACAAGAACAAAGAGGTAACAAATAATTATTTTTACTTTTTTGTTGTTTTGTCCAGGGTTAGCCTCCCAACCTGCCTTGTTTTATGCTGTTGACCATCGTAGACCCTTGAATTGGTAGTTTTCTTAGTTCAAATACATTTTGTTTTGCATGAAGTCTGCCAGTAGTGTAAGGCAGTGTAAGTCTTTGTCTCTATTTGTGTAGCTACAACAGTTTTATATCAGATAGAAGCAAGTATTTTATAAAAGCGCTCTGGGCTATGAGAATGGCTCAAACTTTCCCCAAACGGAACAATTGAAATGCAGGAGGAACTTTTCTGTCTGCCAGATTTGGCTGGCCTGCTTGTGAACCCGAAGAGCTCAAATCCCATCTCTGGCAGAGAAAGAAAAAGAGAGGGAGGGAGAGGGGTAGAAGAAAAGGAGGAGCGAGACGGGGAAAAAGGAAGAGGGGCGCTTGGTTACATTTCTGGGTGAGAAATAAGCTCAAATTGCTTGAGATCTCCTTGGATGTAGTTCAGGGAGGTGTGTAAGAGCCCATTACAAATATTTATGGCAAAGAGCACCACATGTTCCTGGTTCAGAAGAGCCTAGAGGGGTGGGGGTGCAATATTACCATGTTTTTGTTTGTCCCAAGAATATTGAATTGAAACACCGTGACTTGGAAATGGTAGAAAATATTTAGAAAAGTCATGGTGGTTGAAAAGCTTCTGAAAAGGCAGAGGAACAGGGAATGTGGACTCACACACACACATGCATATGCAAGCGCACACACCACATGCACACACACATTCTTTACTGTATGCATCCAGGGTTTTTTTCTGGATCAAAAGGGGCTTAGGTGGTGGGCATGGCAGGGAGGTGTGGTAGGGGGCTTGGCAATGGGCGCTCTTGGCCAGTCAACGCGGCTGAACATTTTAGAGGCCCCCATCTTGGCAGTGTAGATAATTTTTTTGCATATTTAAACCTACAGATTTCTCCATAGAGCTGAGAGAAGTTTTTGCAGTTTTAATACAAATTTCCTGCAATTCTACACATTTTGCCATGAACTGAGAGAAAATGTTGCAGTTTTAAGGGCCCAGTGCCCTTACACTTTTAGTGTAAAAGCGGTTTGAAAAGACCGGCTGAAATTTCTGCCTGTTTTGGTAGGAGAAAGCTTTGGCCTGCCTGGTGACATCACCAAGCGGAATAAGTTAATAGAACAATAACAAAGAGAGTTTCAAACCTGTCTGCCAATAGCATCTAGTTTTCAGGTTACATATCCTTGCCTGGCTACCCAGACTCCTTGCTTCGGACAAAAGCTACACCATGTCCACAGACGTTAGTTTCTTCTCCGCAACGAGTCTGGATCTGGATCCTAGAGATGATCATTAGGCCCTGACTCTTCACAGAATGCGAACACACTCCGGGCCATCTGATTGCACCAGAAACAGATGGGTTGGACCAGAGCCAAAACATGTTTAACTGGCTTTGATACTCTGTTAGAGTACTCTGTTTGATACTCTATTAGTTAGAGTTGTTTAGTACAATGCCCGACGTGCCCCTCATCTCCAAAAATGACTTCAATGATGATGGCAGTCTCAGACTAAAGTATGTAGTGAACAAAAGAGCAGCGGGATAATTTAGTGTCTACACATATCCCTCCCATTAGGCTTGTACAATTAGGCACCATACTCAGACCACTCCCAGACAGTCCTAGCAAAATTCTTGCTTGAATAATTGCTCTTTGCTAAGAAGCTATTTTAATGTATTTTTTACCATTTTAATTTAAATCAATCACATTAAGGTACTTTAGTTGTTACGCAGAAATCATTTGATATTGAGATAAAAATGGCTGCATTGGACCTTTAACGCTAACTTCCTGCGATTCTACATATTTGTCCTGGAGCTGAGATTTTTTTTCTCAGTTTTAAAGCTAATTTCCTGCAATTCTATTCATTTAAAAAACAATAATAATACATGTAACCTTTATTTAACTAGGCAAGTCAGTTAAGAACAAAAATCTTATTTACACCAGCCAAACCCGGACGACGCTGGGCCTATTGTGCGCCGCCCTATGGGACTTCGTCTGCTACTAGTGCTAAAACAACATACTTGTTGTCATAAAAGTCTATTGTGCATTTTCTACGGAAAAATTAAATGAAGGATGGAACTTGTCTAGCCTGAGCACCAGTCTTTTTAGCTAACATGCTACAAATACGTGTGTCATGTCCTGACCAGTATAGGGGTTATTTGTATTTGTAGGTTGGTCAGGACGTGGCAGAGGGTATTTGTTTTATGTGGTTCGGGGGTTATGGGTATTGTAGAGGGGTGTTTTATTTATGTATTACAGGGTTTTGGTGTATGTTCTGGGTTTTGTATTCTAGGTTGGTTTTCTAGTTTGTTTATTTCTGTGTGGTCTGTGTGGCTCCCGATCAGGAACAGCTGTACGTCGTTGTTCCTGATTGGGAGTCATATATTAGTTGCGTGTTTTCACCTGGGGATTTGTGGGTAGTTGTCTTAAGCACTGCTGTTGTTATTATAGCCTGTAAAATGGTTCCTGTCGTTTCTTTGTTTATTGTTTTTCCGTGTTCACATTTTAATAAATAATAATGATGAGCACGCAACCCGCTGCGCCTTGGTCCTCTCTCTCCTACGACAGCCGTTAAACTTCTGTCTTATGTCGTTCTTCGTTTTGTTGTTTTGGTGTTCACTTTATTTAAAAAATAAATAATCAAGATGAGCATCCACATTCCTGCTGTGTTTTGGTCATCTCTACCCAACGACAACCGTGACAACGTGTCAGCAAGCATTCAGCAATGTAACGTTAACCTGTAAGCTAAAAAGACTGGTACTCATTTAATTTTGCCCTAGAAAATATTTTTTTTTTTTATGAGAACAGATATGTTGTTTTACCACTATTAGCAGAAAAAGCACCCGAATGCTAGCTAGCTAGTGCTAACTATCCTAGCCCTTGATCATGACTCCCAGTTCCATTACGGTAAAGGCAGAATGCAACCAGGGCCTGAGTTATCGAGAGCAAGTGCTAACCCAAACATGCTTGTTCTTCAAACATGTCAGGGATCTGTCTTATATGGGACACCATATGAAGGGATGACGACCATAGCCACGGGAAATAGAATAAAAAATTTAAATAAAAAAAAAAAATGATATACAGTTGAAGTCAGAAGTTTACATACACTTAGGTTGGAGTCATTAATACTAGTTTTTCAACCACTCCACACATTTCTTGTTAACAAACTATAGTTTTGGCAAGTCGGTTAGGACATCTACTTTGTGCATGACACAAGTCATTTTTCCAACAATTGTTACAGACAGATTATTTCACTTAATCACAATTCCAGTGGGTCAGAAGTTTACATACACTAAATTGACTGTGCCTTTAAACAGCTTGGAAAATTCCAGAAAAGGATGTCATGGCTTTAGAAGCTTCTGATAGGCTAATTGACATCATTTGAGTCAATTGGAGGTGTACCTGTGGATGTATTTCAAGGCCTACCTTCAAAGTCAGTGCCTCTTTGCTTGACATCATGGAGAAATAAAAAGAAATCAGCCAAGACCTCAGAAATAAAATTGTAGACCTCCACAAGTCTGGTTCATCCTTGGGAGCAATTTCCAAATGCCTGAAGGTACTACGTTCATCTGTACAAACAATAGTACGCAAGTATTAACACCATGAGTCCACCCAGCCGTCATACCGCTCAGGAAGGAAACGCGTTCTATCTCCTGGAGATGAACATACGTTGGTGCGAAAAGTGAAAGTCAATCCCAGAACAACAGCAAAGGACCTTGTGAAGATGCTGGAGGAAACAGGTACAAAAGTATCTATATCCACAGTAAAACGAGGCCTACATTGACAAAACTTGAAAGGCCACTCAGCAAGAAAGAAGCCACTGCTCCAAAACCGCCATAAAAAAGCCAGACTACGGTTTGCAACTGCACATGGGGACAAAGATTATTTTTTTGAGATATGTTCTCTGGTCTGATGAAACAAAAATAGAACTGTTTGGCCATAATGACCATCGTTATGTTTCGAGGAAAAAGGGGGAGGCTTGTAAGCCGACGAACAACATCCCAACCGTGAAGCGGGGGTGGCAGCACCATGTTGTGGGAGTGCTTTGCTGCAGGAGGGACTGGTGCACTTCACAAAATAGACGGCATCATGAGGAAGTAAAATTATTTGGATATATTGAAGCAACATCTCAAGACATCAGTCAGGAAGTTAAAGCTTGGTTGCAAATGGGTCTTCCAAATGGACAATGACTCCAAGCATACTTCCAAAGTTGTGGCAAAATGGCTTAAGGACAACAAAGTCAAGGTATTGGAGTGGCCATCACAAAGCCCTGACCTCAATCCTATAGAAAATGTGTGGGCAGAACCAGGGGCGAAAATCTGATATCAACTTTGGAGGGGACAATTACATGAAATTTTCTCAAGAGCAATTCCTGAGGGGGACACCAAAAGTAGTGCTGTAACACATCGCCTACATTGTAATATGGTAAATGTATATTGAGGAACCAAAGAAATAAGGTGTTTGCCGTACTCCTAACTACCGGTACCCAAAACTACACAACTACTCACAACAGCAATACCATTGCCTTTAACAAATCTTAGTTCAGTCACCAGTTTAAGTTGAGAGTGTGGGTATCCATGGCATTTTCCAATTATGTTCCTATTTTACAAGTCAAAAAAATTGAGAACCTTTCATAATGCTGCCAAACAAAGACTCAACAAACTTACCTGAGACTCCGTCTCTGCCAGTCTGTCCCTGCATATCTGTCCCCAACTCTGCTGTCTGTGTGCCATCTGTTGCCTGCTCTGCCTAATGACATCATTGTGAAACATTTCCATTAGAATTTCATTTCTTTCTTATGAACATTTTATCAACTAGTCTTTGAGATATTAGGCTACTAGGGTTCTTACTTTGCGTTTTGGTGTACTGAAAAATACTCTGATGTCCGTCTTTTATTTTTCTGCCATTTTTCTACCTGGCTGGCTGGCTACACACAAACACAGTGTGTAGGTTATTTACAGTAGGAGATGGGCTTCTATCGTCTTATCTTTTATCATTCTATTTGGGCTTCGATCTAAAAGGTAGCTAGCAAATGTGAAACGGATTAAAATGACAAGAGTTGACAGCTGTATGAGTTCACCATTTACACAACATATGCTGCAACCTTTTGTAATTTTAATAGTTTGTTTCATATTGGCTGGCTTCCATCAATAGCTGAATTTGCAAAGCAAGCGAGCACCAATTCTGTTTCAGTGGTGTTTGCTATAATCTTTGCTACCCGGGTTAAATAAAATAAATAAATAAAAGTTCCCTTGCGACAATTTAGCTTTTGCAACGAGACCATTAAATATATTTAAGACAATGGTAGAAGAGACTGTAGTTCTGTTCAGTTTGGACTTCAGTTTATCGCTAACCTTATCACAGGGACTTTGAAGCACTAACTTACATCATCTGCATGCTGATCTCGGAATAAATTGACGATAGCAAAGATTCCATCTTTGACGAGGCCACATAAATGGAATAGGTACTAGCTAGCTTAATAGTTAATATTTGCGAGCTAGCTCTGCATATTCAGCTAGTGTGTGTGCGCGATTGACTGGATTAACCTCACGTCAGTTACGTTCATTGAGTGCCTTTCAGACAGTAGACACGACCCCTCTGTTACCTTGCCAGTGGATCAAATCATTGTGAGGCAAAGGGTGGGGGGTCGCAATCTTTTGAAACTTAAAAACGCGCTATTAAGTGTCTATAATCAGCACAATTGCTTTCATTGCATATTATTCATATTATTTAAATTACATAGTTATGTTTCAGTGATATATTGGGGGGGACAAATCATATTTTTCCCAGGATGGGGGGGTCGTGTGTGTCCCCGTCCCCCCCGGGATTTATGCCCCTGGGCAGAACTGAAAAAGCGTGTGTGAGCAAAGAGGCCTACAAACCTGACTCAGTTACACAAGCTCTGTCAGGAGGAATGGGACAAAATTCATCCAACTTATTGTGGGAAGCTTGTGGAAGGCTACCCGAAAGGTTTGACCCAAGTTAAACAATTTAAAGGCAATGTTAAAAATACTAATTGAGTGTATGTAAACTTTTGACCCACTGGGAATGTGATGAAAGAAATAAAAGCTGAAATAAATCATTCTCTCTACTATTATTCTGACATTTCACATTCTTAAAATAAAGTGGTGATCCAAACTGACCTAAGACAGGGAATTTTTACTAGGATTAAATGTCAGGAATTGTGAAAACTGAGTTTAAATGCATTTGGTGTATGTAAACTTCCCACTTCAACTCTATCTATCTATCTATCTATCTATCTATCTATCTATCTATCTATCTATCTATCTATCTATCTATCTATCTATCTATCTATCTATCTATCTATCTATCTATCTATCTATCTATCTATCTATCTATCTATCTATCTATCTATCTATCTATCTATCTATCTATCTATCTACACCAGTCAAAAGTTTGGACACCTACTCATTCAAGGGTTTTTCTTTGTTTTTTACTATTTTCTACATTGTAGAAAAATAGCGATGACATCAAAACCATGAAATGGTTTGCACACTATTGGCATTCTCTCAACCAGCTTCATGAGGTAGTCACTTGGAATGCATTTCAATTAACAATTAACAGGTGGGCCTTTGTGGAATTTCTTTCCTTCTTAATGTGTTTGAGCCAATCAGCTGTGTTGTGACATGGTAGGGGTGGTTTACAGAAGATAGCCCTATTTGGTAAAAGACCAAGTCCATATTATGGCAAGAACAACTCAAATAAACTCAGCAATAAAAGAGACGTCCCTCTTTCAAAGATCATTTGTAAAAATCCCAAATAACTTCACAGATCGTCATTGTAAAGATTCTAAACACTGTTTCCCATGCTTGTTCAATGAACCATAAACAATTTATGCACATTCACCTGTGGAACGGTCATTAAGACACTAACAGCTTACAGATGGTAGGCAATTAAGGTCACAGTTATGAAAACGTAGGACACTAAAGAGGCCTTTATTCTTACTCTGAAAAACACCAAAAGAAAGAAGCCCAGGGTCCCTGCTCATATGTGTGAACGTGCCTTAGGCATGCTGCAAGGAGGCATGAGGACTGCAGATGTGGCCAGGGCAATAAACTGCAATGTCCGTACTGTGAGACGCCTAAGACAGAGCTACAGAGAGTCAGGATGGACAGCTGATCGTCCTCGCAGTGGCAGACCACGTGTAACAACACCTGCACAGGATCGGTACATCCGAACATCACACCTGCGGGACGGGTACAGGATGGCAACAACAACTACCCGAGTTACAGCAGGAACGCACAATCCCTCCATCAGTGCTCAGACTGTCCGCAATAGGCTGAGAGAGGCTGGACTGAGGGCTTGTAGGCCTGTTGTAAGGCAGGTCCTCACCAGACATCACCGGCAACAACGTCGCCTATGGGCACAAACCCACCATCGCTGGACCAGACAGAACTGGCAAAAACTGTTCTTCACTGACGAGTTGCGGTTTTGTCTCTTATCGTTGAAGGAATGAGTGTTACACCGAGGCCAGTACTCAGGACAGCGATCGATTTGGAGGTGGAGGGTCCGTCATGGTCTGGGGCGGTGTGTCACAGTATCATTGGACTGAGCTTGTTGTCATTGCAGGCAATCTCAACACTGTGTGTTACAGGGAAGACATCCTCCTCCCTCATGTGGTACTCTTCCTGCAGGCTCATCCTGACATGACCCTCCAGCATGACAATGCCACCAGCCATACTGCTCGTTCGGTGCGTGATTTCCTGCAAGACAGGAATGTCAGTGTTCTGCCATGGCCAGCGAAGAGCCCGGATCTTAATCCCATTGAGCACGTCTGGGACCTGTTGGATCAGAGGGTGAGGGTTAGGGCCATTCTCCCCAGAAATGTGTGGGAACTTGCAGGTGCCTTGATGGAAGAGTGGGGTAATGTATTAGTGGACCGAATAGCCCCCTCCCCCGATAGGTACAGTATCTGTATCGGCTGTGAATAACAATACAATATGAAAGACAAGTGTAATATTTGCACATTGTTACATGTTCTACAGTATTATGTGATGGATGGTTTATTCTATATTCAACGGTTACACTTGAAAGTGATCAAAACACCTTGTTTTGAATATCTACAGACATTTAATACTTGCACTCTTCTCGTGTGACTCTGGGCTATTGACCGATTCAAAGCCTTCTCCTGGAGGAAACTTGGTCAGTAGCTACAGATTGATATGAGAAGAGGGCCATCTTCCTGCATCTCACATCTGCCTGTATTTATTGAACTCTGCCTGCTGGACCCATGGGTTGAGGCAAACTTTGCCACATCTAGGATGGAGTGTCATGAACTCCACTCCTCCTTCCACCTGAGTGCGCCTGTCCAATAACCTGTAATACATTACATAGACGGAAGGGACTTCATCACTTACTGGAGACTAATGAAGATGGAACCTCACCCAGAGAGCTGTGCATGTCAGTGTGTGGTTAGACAACAAGAACCTCACCCAGAGAGCTGTGCATGTCAGTGTGTGGTTAGACAGCAAGAACCTCACCCAGAGAGCTGTGCATGTCAGTGTGTGGTTAGACAGCAAGAACCTCACCCAGAGAGCTGTGCATGTCAGTGTGTGGTTCGACAACCAAATCCTTAGAATAGAACATAGAATAGAATGCCAAAATATTTCTTAATAATACCTTTTTAAATTCTGATTTTTCAGGGGGTGCAGCAGCAACCTTAGCACTCATACCTCCTGCGGCTATGAAGAGGCCCCTTTGAAATGAGGAGGAATCCTTTTGGCGGAGTGTTGGTTGTTCTGCTGGATGATTATGGCCGGAGGGGCTCAAAGCTCCCAGACAGTCGGAGGCTCCCTTGGATACCATTGAAATCCCATTGAAATAAGGCAATGCGACTCCGGCGCTAGCAAAAGCACTAACATCAGGCCGGGAAACAGGATGGAACGGGACGGAGAAGCTAAAATATACAGACATTAACACCCTCCCACCCACCCCCCTCAAATTTGCTGCAGCGGTGTTGCAGAGCCAAAAGCGCCTTGGTGCCAAAAAGGCGATTGATAAATAAATAGTATCGGGGCGGTGTTGACAATGGAGGCACTTAATGGATGAAGAGGGACAGCCGGCATTAGATAGCCATGATGGCGCTGCTCATGTGTGAAACCATGATAATGGTATTCATCCTACCTGGTGATCAGGCCCAGCAGGACGCGCTGCCTGTCTGCCTGCCCGCCCATGAATATTTCATGAAAGGCGCCATAAAATCACATCTTTAGAATCACAGATTAATACACAGGGGACACAAGGGGCTGAAAACAGGAGAGGAGGGAGGGCATGATGTATGTGTGTGTCCATCTCTGGGAAATAGATCCTTTATATCCGGATCAGGTTTTGTGCCAGAGCGTTTCAGTGAGAGAAACAGCACAGTAATGTCCTCATTTGTATTTCACAAGACTTTGGCATACAATAAACAAGGAATACATTTACATGAGTGCCTCCACGCTCAACACAGCAATAGTTATCAGAGCCAATTCACACCCACCCACCCAGTCCCTGTTTCTCTCCTCCAGACGTAATCGACTTTTTCCAGATACGGCTGTCTGTTTTCTTTTACCCTTGGAATTCATGGAGAGGAGGATGTAGGGAAATAAAAGGGGAGTTCAATCTATGAGTGTTTGCATTGTAGTTGCCGCAGTGATTTTCTCCCATGCCGCATTCTGCCATGTCACTGGGCCACATCCAAGAGAGCAGAGCAGAGTGGGTGCTGGAGTGTGTGGCGTGCTAATTAGCGGGATTGGACGCAAACGCTGGTTAACTGAAGGTCAACACAAGAGGGCCAAGAAGAAGCACATAGATCCTCCACACCACCAATGCCGCCCTCTCTCCCTACGTACCCCCCACCTCTACCCTCTTAAATAAATTAACAGTGTTAAGTGCTAGCGTGCTGGGGGCAAAAATAGCGACCCGATTCATTGAAATTGGGATGGAAGATATTCCGTGACAGCGGGGTATTTATACTTCAACACCCTCTCATCGAATCATGCCTGTCAGAGTTAGCCTACGCGATGGCCCATATCCAACAACCAGAAGCTGAATAGGCTACTTGCATGCTAATGCACAATGCACAAAAGTTATTTGGACACCCCTTCAAATTAGTGGATTCGGCTATTTCAGCCACACCCGTTGCTGACATTTGTATAAAATTGAGCACACAGACATGAAATCTCCATAGACAAACATTGGCTGTAGAATGGCCTTACTGAAGAGCTCAGTGACTTTCAACGTGGCACAGTTATAGGATGCCACCTTTCCAACAAGTGAGTTTGACAGTTAGCGCTGTTATTGTGAAGTGGAAATGTCTAGGAGCAACAACGGCCCAGCCGCAAAGTGATAGTCCACACAAGATCACAAAATGTGACAACTGAGTGCTGAATCACGTACATGTAAAAATCATCTGTCCTCGGTTGCAACACTCACTACTGAGTTCCAAACTGCCTCTGGAAGCAACGTCAGCACAATAACTGTTTGGCGGAAGATTCATGAAACGGGTCCATGGCTGAGCAGCCACACACAAGCCTAAGATCCCCATGCGTAATGAGAAGTGTAGGCTGGAGTGGTGTAAAGCTTGCAGCCATTGGACTTTAGGGCAGTGGAAACTGTTCTCTGGAGTGATAAATCATGCTTCACCATCTGGCAGGCCGATGGACAAATCTGGGTTTGGCGGATGCCAGGAGAACACTACCTGCCGGAATGCATGGTGCAAACTGTAAAGTTCGTTGACGGAGGAATAATGGTCTGTTATTCATGGTCTCTTAGTTCCTGTATAGGGAAGTCTTAACGCAACAGCATACTATGACATTCTATACGATTCTGTGCATCCAACTTTGTCGGCATCAGTTTGGGGAAGGCCCTTTTCTGTTTCAAAATGACAATGCCCCCGTGCACAAAGCGAGGTCCATACAGAAATGGTTTGTCGAAATCGGTTTGAAAGAACTTGACTGGCCTGCACAGAGCCCTGACCTCAACCCCATTCAACACCTTTGGGTCCTCACTAATGCTCTTGTGCCTGAATGGAATCAAGTCCCCACAGCAATGTTCTAAAATCTAGTGGAAAGCCTTCCTAGAAGAGTGGAGGCTGTTATAGCAGCAAATGGATTTTGGAATGAGATGTTCGGCGAGCAGGTGTCCACATACTTTTAGTCATGTAGTGTATTAGCAGGCTATATGAGAAGATAATGCAGGCCATGCATTCTCAGTGTTGGGAAGACAATGTCCTGTTTGCCCTACAAGAAAGATGAAATCCAGAGCCTTGATTCTTGATAAGATAACGGTTCTTGATAAGATAACGGTTCCAGTGTTTCAACTTTTGTAACGTCATGCTCATTCCCTGATAAAATTTGAGTAAGACAGTGATATCTCAGTATATGAATGAAATGACGGTGGAATAATTCAGCCTTCTATGAATTGAACAGTTGAAATAAAGAAATGTGAACATTCTAGTCAGCAGAATTGTATACATTGGGAATTGAGTAGCTCTGTTCCTCATAAAAGGGGGATTGGGTTGCTGTAGTGTAAAAAACACTAAATATGTGTGTGTGTTTGTGTGATAGGAAAAATAAGAAATTCAGTTTGTTGCAGGGATGAGGAAACAATCTAGCCAAATGCCCTCTCAGCCTTTGTCACAACATAATCTTCTCAAACCCTGAAACAAAGAGCATTCCCCCTAGGATTTCTCCCAAATTAAGCCTATGGACATAGGGTGGAGGGATACAGAGGTGGCTCCCAAACTACTCTAACACAAATACGGAACAATAAGTGGAATTCCCACATTCTCACTGACCCCTAAACTACGCTAAAGAGAATGATGGACAAAGAACCAGAGAGACACCGCAAGAGGAGCCGGTGAGGTAGATATTGGCGAAATGGCGCATCTGATAAAATACCTAAGAAATATCTTTGGACACACACACATACCAGTACACACACACCCACACACACACACACTCTTTCTCTCTCCTAACTCACTGGACAGGGAAAGAGGTTTATTTTAATGCAGCATGTAAAAAGACCCCCCTCCCTCTCCTCCCTCACTCTCTTATCTCGCTGTCTCTATCTTTTGGCCTTTTGTTTCAAACCATTTATTTCCATTTTTTGTTCATTTATCTGTTTATTCTACTGACTCCATAGTCTGTCCTTCACTGAATGCCAGGGGCCATGTGTCCTTCACTGAATGCCAGGGGCCATGTGACTGTGTAGGTACAACATCTTTATTTATTACACACTACAGTAGCCCTGAACAGAATCCACAGCCCCTTCCTACAGCCCTATTCCATCTAAATCCACCTACCCTCCACCGTTGGCATACTCAGCTTTAGAACACCAATAGGCCATCATTGCCATGTGGCTCTGGCTCCTGAGTGACACATACAGTTGAAGTGGGAAGTTTACATACACCTTAGCCAAATCAGTTTTTCACAATTCCTGACATTTAATCCTAGTAAAAATTCCCTGTCTTAGGTCAGTTAGGATCACCACTTTATTTTAAGAATGTGAAATGTCAGAATTATAGTTGAGAGGATGGTTTATTTCAGCTTTTATTTCTTTCATCACATTCCCAGTGGGTCAGAAGTTTACATACACTCAATTAGTATTTGGTCGCATTGCATAGTTTGGCCCATTCCTCCTGACAGAGCTGGTGTAACTGAGACAGGTTTGTAGGCCTCCTTGCTCGCACACGGATTTCAGTTCTGCCCACAAACATTCTATAGGATTGAGGTCAGGGCTTTGTGATGGCCACTCCAATACCTTGAATGTGTTGTCCTTAAGCCATTTTGCCACAATTTTGGAAGTATGCTTGGAGTCATTGTCCATTTGGAAGACCCATTGCTAGACGTTCGTGTTATAGGTCTACCCATCCACCCTGACCAACCACCTTACTTTTGTTTTTGCCTTAAGTAACCATCTGTCTCATGCAACCATACCAAACACATCATACTAATGTGAGTGTCCCAGATTCAGGTTTACTATGTTACATCTAGACTATGAGACCAGGCTGGAGAACAATATGATTCCAGATCTCTGAGCTTAGGGCCCCTGACCCTTAGATGTTATAGCTTGCCCCTCCCGCCCTCTGTATCTCGCCCGGCTTCAATCTGCCCACATCTGTTGATGATGACAACAGATACTGAAGCTCGGGAGTCGGGACTACAGTGACACGATCTCCAACTGTCATGCAATGCAGCGAAGATGTAATACCCCTATGACACAGATGCAATAAAGTGGAGCGTGTGATGTAATAACGACAGAGAGCCCAAAGTCGAGATTAGATCACAGTAAGGGAACATGACGTAATAAAACACACAAATCTGTCAATCAGGGACACACAAACCTGACAAGGTATGATGCAATAAAGAACACACCATAATGGTATAAAGATTATGGTACTGTAGACATCAAATTGCTACGGGTTGTTTGATGTAATTCTTCCCCTACATCCATTATTCTGTGTCTGTATAAGGACTGGAGAGGAGTACCTGGTGGAACTAATACTGCGGGGTTCTATATAACAATGTTTTTAAATGAAAAGAGTATGATGTGGTATGATGGTATGAAGTAAGGTATGATGTAAGCTTTTGGTCTCTGGTACCAATCTCTGTCTTATCCTCTGTCTCCCTGTTGGCTGTTCCCGAGTGATCTCTGATTCAAGGGATTGAGTCGTCATCCGTGGTCCAGTCTACACCTGACATCCCTACAACTCGTGTCACACTCAGCAGAGACAGACAGACCAAGACAGACAGGCCCTTAGAAAGAACAAAGAAAACTTGGCATTAATACCTCCATTGAAGCGTCATATAAGTTTTAGACTGTGGTTTAACGAGACTATTAGCGGCCTTATAAATCTTTGGCAATGATACTGAGGGCTGGTTATTATACTATAGCTGTAGTCTTGGAACGTGTGAGCCGTGGATAGCGTAACAAGCGTATATGCAGATATATCTAAACCATGAACATTAAGTAGCCTGCTATGGTAACTGCTCGGCATCTGACCGTAAGGCGCTACAGAGGGTAGTGAGTACAGCCCAGTACATCACCTGGGCCAAGGTTTCTGCCATCCATGACCTATATAATAGGCGGTGTCAGAGGAAAGCCCATAAAATAATCAGTGACTCCAGTCACCCAAGTCATAGACTGTTTTCTCTGCTACCGCACGACAAGCGGTACCGGAGCGCCAAGTCTCCTTAACAGCTTCTACCCCCCAAGCCATAAGACTGCTGAACAATTAATCAAATGGCCACCGGACTATTTACATTGCAGGTGTCGTGAACAAGTCTGTAAATAAATGTTAACTATGATTTGATTTGTGTTGAAATGAACTGTATGGTCAACAATGGTGTATAAATCCCCCAGGATCATACTATGACCAATGAAGCACACCCACACTGGTCTGACCTCCTATCCATCTCTCTCTCCTCTTACAGACAGAGATCCAGTGTCCGATTGTTCCCCACTCCACTGCTGTCATTCTACCTTTAGGCCAGTTAACACACTGGCACAGCTAGGAGATCACCATGATTACTTTCCTCCTTTGACAGAGTTAGAGGCCTCTTGGAGTCAACACAGGAGAAAACAGAGAGGAAAAGAAGGTTGAAAAAAGAAAACAAGAGGGCAAGAGTTGAAGAGCGAGCTAGCGAGAGAAAGAAGTGAGAGAGAAGACTGTCTGAAAGGAACGGAGAGATAAAGAAAGGGGAGCAAGAAGCTAAATTACAAAGCTCCGGCTTTCATCAGCTCTGTAATTGAGCCTGAAATCACCCTATATTCAAAGTTAACGCCAAACTTTCTTCCCTCTCTCTCCTCCCTCTTCATCTTTCTCTTTCCTCTCTTCCTAATCTCTGGCCGTCTCTCCCCAAAGGAGATGAAAGGAACGGGCTGACCCATTCCCAGGTTATGAATATTTAAGTCCCGCTCTTGTTTATAGCCAGGGCCTTTGAAGACGTTCACCCATCCTCCCTCCATCCTCCACCCCGACCCGCACCTTCACCCCATCCAATCGTCTGTTTATTATTACCCCCACCGCTCAATAATGTCATCCCTCCGCCCCTCCGCCCCTCCATCCCAACCACTCCTCCCTCCCCCTTCTCTCAGGTCATCCTTCCTTCCAGCGTATCTCAGGCCCGGGCCGATATTAAAACAGTGTCACGTCCTGACCAGTAATAGGGGTTATTTGTTATTGTAGTTTGGTCAGGACGTGGCAGAGGGTATTTGTTTTATGTGGTTCGGGGTGGTGGTTTGTTTAGTAGGGTATTTGTTTTACTATTTCCGGGGGTTGTTTGGCACTGTTCTGTGTTAGTGTATTTCTATGTTCTGTCTAGTCTTTTGTATTTCTATGTTTTGTTTATTGGGGTTGGACTCTCAATTGGAGGCAGGTGTTTTCTAGTTGCCTCTGATTGAGAGTCCTATATATAGGTATGTGTTTGTTGAGTACTTTGTGGGAGATTGTTCTGTGTATAGCCTTGTGCCTTACAAGCCTGTGATTAGTCTGTGTGTTTTCTTTGTGTACGTGTTTGTTTTGGTTCTCCTTCTTGTCCGTTTATAATAAAGAAGATGAGTGCACATTTCCCCGCTGCATCTTGGTCATCTCTACATTATGACAACCATGACAGAACTACCCACCAAAAAAGGACCAAGCAGCGGGATAAGGAGAGCAAGAGGAATTCTATATGGACTATCGGGAGAAATGGACATGGGAAGAAATTCTGGACGGGGCTGGACCTTGGTACCAGGCTGGGGAATACCGTCGCCCACGGGAGGAAATAGAGGCAGCTAAGGCGGAGAGGCGTCGGTACGAGGCTATGTACGCGCTGAGGGAGAAGCACAAGAGGCACCCGCAAGAAATGTTTTGGGGGGGCACACGGGTAGTTTGGCTGGGCCAAGGGTGAGCCCTAAGCCAGCTCCCCGTGCTTATATGGAGGATCGTATGGAGTGGAGGGCACCGAGTTTTTCAGAAGTGCGCACGATCTCGCCCATACGCACGCACAGTCCAGTGCGAGTGATCCCAGACCCTCGCAGATGCAGTGCTAGAATGGGCATCCAGCCTGGTAGGAGGATGCCTGCGCAGCGCGTCTGGTCACCGGTGCGCCTCCTAGGACCAGGCTACCCTACGCCCGCTCTACGCACGGCAACCATCAGGCCCCTGCACAGCCCAGTTCGCCCTGTACCAGCACTCCGCTCGTACAGGGCTACTAGTTCCATCCAGCCAGGACGGGTTGTGCAGGAGGTGCGATCGAGACCGCCAGTGCGCCTCCACGGCCCAATACCTCCAGTACCAGCACCACGCATCAGGCTTCCAGTGCGTCCAGTGTCCGACGACAGTGCCCCGTCCAGAATATTTGGCAACAGTGCCCCGTCCAGAGTATCCGGTAAGAGTGTCTAGCCCGGAACCGAGTGAGACGGCCTACAGTTCGGAACCAAGGGAGACGGCCCACTGTTCAGAGCCGAGTGAGATGGCCCACAGTTCGGAGAGGAGTGAATGGGTCTACAGTCCGGAACCGAGCAAGACGGCCTGCAGTCCGGAACCGAGTGAGTCTGTCTGCAATCCGGAACTGAGTGAGTCTGCCTGCAGTCCGGAACCGAGTGAGTCTGCCTGCAGTCCGGTACCGAGTGAGTCTGCCAGCGGTCCGGAGCCGAGTGAGTCTGCCTATAACTCCGAACTGTGTGAGTCTGCCTATAACTCCGAACTGTGTGAGTCTGCCGATAAATCCGAACTGTGTGAGTCTGCCTACAGCTCGGAACCGAATGGGTCTGCCTACGGTCCGGAACCAAGCGAGTCTGCCTACAGTCTGGATCTTCCAGAGTTGGTCCACAGTCCGGAGCCCCCTGAGACGCTCTACAGCCCTGAACATTGTGCAGGGGTGGACTGGTCAGGGGGTGGCTGTAGACCAGAACCTGAGCCACCTCCAGTATAGGTGGGTTGGGGAGGGGGGGTATAGCACAGGTGCCGTCGTTGACGGCAGCCACCCTCCCTTCCCTCCCTTTAGTTTAGAGGATTTATGTTTGTTTTGGGGTAAAAAAAAAATGTTTTGTGTGAGGTGCATCCGGGGTCTGCACCTTTGGGGGGGGGGGGGTACTGTCACGTCCTGACCAGTAATAGGGGTTATTTGTTATTGTAGTTTGGTCAGGACGTGGCAGAGGGTATTTGTTTTATGTGGTTTGGGGTGGTGGTTTGTTTTAGTAGGGTATTTGATTTATGTATTCCGGGGGGTTGTTTGGCACTGTTCTATGTTAGTGTATTTCTATGTTTTATCTAGTCTTTTGTATTTCTATGTTTTGTTTATTGGGGTTGGACTCTCAATTGGAGGCAGGTGTTTTCTAGTTGCCTCTGATTGATTGTCCTATATATAGGTATGTGTTTGTTGAGTACTTTGTGGGAGATTGTTCTGTGTATAGCCTTGTGCCTTACAAGCCTGTGATTAGTCATTGTGTTTTCTTTGTGTTTGTTTTGGTTCTCCTTCTTGTCTGTGTATAATAAAGAAGATGAGTGCACATTTCCCCGCTGCATTTTGGTCTAAATCCGACGACAACCGTTACAAACAGTTTGCCATTGTCTATAGTGCCATGCAGGCCGCAGGTTTGGGAGAGATATTACAAAAGTCAAAGGTCGTTACTATCTTTGATTCAAATCGGCTTTGGGACAGCTGCCGGAATTTTGTGTTCATGTCCCCAACAGGACCGTTCAGGCAACATCCGGTCAGAAAAAGTGTTAAAATTGCAAATATTGTCTGGAAAATTGACTGTCACTTGATATTGTCCACCTCATTTCAAATGCAACATCTTTATCTGAATGTTATTTCAGGTGATGGGTCCATTTCCGTGGGGACAGCAGCATGCTTTAAATGGTAGCACAACCTTTACTTTGCAAACCAATTGTAATGATTCAGAGGTTTCCTCTCTCTGCCTCATAGAGACCGAGGCCAGAGAAGCCCAAGCCTGAATTAATCAGATTCCTGATGAAGGGGCAAATGCCCGGATACCGAATTCCAGGAGGGAAGCAAATGAGCAGGGCTTCTGGAATTCCCATCTCATTCCAGCACTCTCCTCAGCCTATTTCCATGGAAATTAAATCATACAAGCTTGGCTTTCTATTTCCAACAGCAGGCCTGTTTATTCCCAAGCGGATCTAGACCCGAGTAGACCTTTGTACACAGAGAATATAGCCATTATAAAACCATACATAGAACCAGATAAGGTAGTGAAGATGTAAACACCATCATGCATACTAAGGGATTCCATTAAATTGCAGATACTGCCACCGACTGTAATTACATGTAAATTACTTGTTTGGAGTGAATTAGTGCAATCTGTCCTATACAGTTTTGTTTTATGAAATACAGTACAACACACGTGTAACAGAGTTAAGAACGTACCATAAACTCACTCCACAGCTATTTTGAAATGTCACGGATGGAGCCATTCAAGAGGTACCTTTTTTAAGGCTCAATCTGCTTGCACGTTGTCAAGGAGGGCGGTCACCATTGCTTAATTTGTAAATTGAGAGGTGCCGGAACAAAAATGTGAGAGTGAGAGGGGGGTGGGGGAGTTCTGAGGTGACAGAACTTTGAGGAAAGAATCTCCTTTATAATAAAGCATTGCATGCATATGATCGCATTTGCGTAGTGGCATAAAGCAGTGGAGTATAGGCACTTACAGAAGTTGCACACATGGAGTATATTTTTGTAGCCTAGGGTCTGGGGAAAATGTGGCTTTTAATAAACTCATTTCATGCAATTCTACGCCATTTGACATGACTGGAAACTAAATGATTGAGATGGCAGGCTACTTTGACACTGACAAACTGAGATCAATAAAAATAGCCATGTCTTGAATCCATCAATGGCCTAGGCCTAGGTGTGTGCAATCATATTGTAGGTTACAATATGAGGAGGAAATTATAGTCTTAAAAATGCTTTCCAATTTCACTGATTTACCCAATGATGAGCAGTTCACTCGCTGGTGATGGCCAATGCGCTCATGCCAAAAGCCTATCTCTTTCTTGTTTTACTTTGTTAAACTATATTTGGAAGTTGATCAAATATTTTAATAGCCTACAGCATAGAGTCTTCTCTTTTCAGCAGTAGCCATTTGCATTCCAACTTGTATTTTTCCTCGTTGTATTTGAAATATTGCGAAAGGACTGTTTTGTCTGTATGCTGTTTGTTCAATGACAGATTTACCGCGCGTTCCTGAATGTAGGCTATCCTTGTTATTGGGCTACAATCCAAAGCTAGGCTATATTAAAAATAAGCTATTTATCCTCTGTGGCTAAATTATAGGCCTTCTCGTGGTGTAGTAGGCTATTCTGAATGATTTCATTACTTTCTGAACAGACAACAGTATTTATTTCAATTTATTAGGGGTGGTGCAGTTCCTTCAGAACCCATCGCGGGGCTGTGATTCTAGAAGGAAATAAATGATGACATGCAACGCTGGAGAGATGAGAGTTGCAGGCTCATGTCTGTCAGGGCAGAGAGGGAGAGAGATCATAGAAAGTGAATCTCCTTCTAGTTATGTGAGAGATACAGAAGCGTGTCTCACACAACCTCGGACACTTGGTCTCACACATAGGCCTACAGTTGGTTACAATGTTGCGCAAACCATAAACCCGGGCTGGCCGAACCCGTTGAATATTAGGTAGGTGCTGAAAATCAACTTTTTAACATTACATTTTTTTTGTGGGGGCAGGACAATTAGTGAAGATGCAACTCGAATGAACTTTGATCTTAATTTTTCTACTAGAGTTACCGGATCCGGCCAAATAGGTTACGGAAACAAAACAGTCCAAAATTAAGCACTGGCGCCGGTCACGTGTGCTGTGAAGCAAAGGATCACTGGTTTTTGCCCAGTAAAGTGGAGGAAGCTAAGCGGTTAGGAGCACACTAACCCCCTTTACACTTTCACACATATATATTTGTACACACACATACATTTTAATATACACTCTTTTCCTCTATCTGTCTTGCTCGATCGGCTTTCTCATAACATCTCTCTACGTCTCAATCTCTCTCTCTCTTTCCCCCTTTCCCTCTCCCTATCATGGTGGGACATCTTTATTTAAGGCTTGGGGTACAAACAGCATTAGCAGACACTGGTCTCAGAACAGTGTGGACATTTCTAAGACCAGTGACTATGGACAGTTGTACTCCACTTCTTTACACAACACTGGGAGTATATCATCACTGAAAGGAGGGGCAGTGATTTTATACACATGTCAGCAACAGGTGTGGCTGAATTTGAAAGGGTGTCCACATACTTTTGTATATATTGTGTATCTAAATGAAGCAAAAAAATGTCCTGCACCCCCTGTCAAAAATCGTT
This sequence comes from Salmo salar, assembly GCF_965601325.2. NCBI lineage: Eukaryota > Metazoa > Chordata > Actinopteri > Salmoniformes > Salmonidae > Salmo > Salmo salar. The sequence continues at coordinate 9,005,114 of NC_138317.1, read as the reverse complement.
CTGCCATCTTTGACTGTAGCCTATGGAGCATTTTCTATAGTTGCGGGTTACGGTTGGGTGTGGTCCTCAGATGTTTACATACAGTTAGGCGGTTGCGGATTGGCTATTAGCAATTGCGGCCGGGTGTGGGTGAACAAACAGCTGACCCGCGCGACACTAACACCACACACACAAACAAAGAAACAAACAAACACTAATCCATAGTGCCAGGTCCCCCAGGGAAATAAAAGTGTGGGCAGGGCCGGCTCCAGGCATAAGCGAAATAAGCAGTCACTTAGGGCCCTAGGCCGCTATGGGCCCCCAACCTAAAAAAACTCAGTCGGTGTCTCAACTTACTGTTGAGAGTTATAACAGTAGAATACACAAGGTGCAAGTTCGAAATGTGGTTGTGCATCAGCAATTTTTATCTTGTTTTGTCAGTCACTGACAGTCGCTCAATTAACCATGTCAGCTAACAATTGTTAGATTGGTAAGTTAGTCTAGCCAGTTATCTAAACTTGTAGTAACCATGGCTGAATACCGACCAGGCACGCAGGGCATGTAACCAGGGGCCCTCACTTCCAGGGAGCCCACATTGATTTTGTTAGTCACTCTCACTCAGATATCATTAACATGGCGTAAGTCATGGCTCAATGGGTAAAACTGTAGGGAATTAACTGTAAAACAGAGGGGGGCAACAAACAGCTCACTTAGAGCCAGCCCTGAGTGTGGGGTAACTAAACACAATGATTACTTAGACCACTCACGGGCCCTGGATCCTCTCCCGTTATTGGCTCTGGATACAATCTATTGATCACCTAGCCTGAGAACTGGTGCTAGGGGATATTCAGTGGTTTTCTTAATGTGTTGGAATGTGTTTCTAGGTGAGCGTGTGTGTTTTAATGGGGTGTTCTGTGTTGGCACACATAAGTGTGTTTATGTTACTGGTTGTGTGTGTTTATTGGTGAGTGTGTATACATACAGTATGTGCATGCGTGTGTTCAAGGGTGTATGTGTTCGTGTGTGTGTGTTTCCGGACAATGGGCCCACTCACATCAGTGCTCATCTCCCAGAAAGAGCTACCCTTAGAGGTCTGGGAGTCCACACACACACACACACACACACACACACACACACACACACACACACACACACACACACACACACACACACACACACACGCGTACGCGCACACACACGCACACACATACACACACATATACACACGCGCACACACACGCACACACACGCACACACACACCTAACCTTCTGTGGACACACAATTCAGTCCCCATTCAAAATCCTATTTACCCTAACCCGAAAACCTAACCTTAACCCTAACCCTATACCTATACCTATACCTAACCCTAATTCTAACCCTAACCCTAATTCTAACCTTAAGACTAAAATGTCCCCAGTTGGTCAAATTTATGTTCGTTTACTATTCTTCTGGGGACTTCTGGTAACTACAAATATAGCTAAACACATCCCCCCCCCCACCCCACACACACACACACACACACACACACACACTCCGGTCCAATCTGACACATTTCCTCAGGCAATGGGATGAAAAGAATATTTAAACACAGGGCTGTCTGAAGGATCACTCATGCATATTTCATGGTGCTAAACTCCCACTGATACGATAATGCAGATTAATTGGACATTTACTCAGACATGAATCGATTAGGAATATACAGTGCATTCGGAAGGTATTCAGACCACTTGACTTTTTCCACATTTATTACGTTACAGCCTTGTTCTAAAATGTATTAAGAAAAAAATCCCTCATCAATCTACACACAATACCCCATGACGACAAAGCAAAAACAGGTTTTTAGACATTTTTGCAAATGTATTAAAATTTAAAAAATTAAATATCACATTTACATACTTATTCAGTACTTTGTTGAAGCACCTTTGGCAGCAATTACAGCCTCGAGTCTTCTTGGGTATGACACTACAAGCTTGGCACACATGTATTTGGGGAGTTTCTCCCATTCTTCTTAGCAGATCCTCTCAAGCTTTGTCAGGTCTCTCCAGAGATGTTAGATCGGCTTCAAGTCCAGGCTCTGGCTGGGCCACTCAAGGACCTTCAGAGACTTGTCCCAACGCCACTCCTGCGCTGTCTTGGTTGTATGCTTAGGGTCATTGTCCTGTTGGAAGCTAACCTTCGCTCTAGTCTGAGGTCCTGAACGCTCTGGAGCAGGTTTTCATCAAGAATTCCTCTGTACTTTGCTCTGTTCATCTTTCCCTCGATCCTGACTAGTCTCCCAGTCCCAGCCGCTGAAAAACATCCCCACAGCATGATGCTGCCACCACCATGCTTCACCGTAGGGATGGTGCCAGGTTTCCTCCAGATGTGACGCTTGGCATTCAGACCAAAGAGTTCAATCTTGGTTTCATCAGACCAGAGAATCTTGTTTCTCATGCTCTCAGTCTTTAGATGCCTTTTGGCAAACTCCACGTGGGCTGTCATGTCCCTTTCACTGAGGAGTGACTTACATCTGGCCACTCTACCATAAAGGCCTGATTGGTGGAGTGCTGCAGAGATGGTTGTCCTTCTGGAAGGTTCTCCCATCTCCACAGAAGAACTCTGGAGCTCTTTCAGACTGACCATCGGGTTCTTGGTCACCTCCCTGACCAAGGTCCTTCTCACTCAATTGCATTTACGTTTACATTTTAGTCATTTAGCAGACGCTCTCATCCAGAGCGACTTACAGTAGTGAATGCATACATTTTATACATTTTTTTTTACGTACTGGTTGCTCAGTTTGGCCGGGCGGCCAGCTCTAAGAAGACTCTTGGTGGTTCCAAACTTCTTCCATTTAAGAATGATGGAGGCCACTGTGATATTGGGGACCTTCAATGCTGCAGAAATGTTTTGGTACCCTTCGCCAGATCTGTGTCTCGACACAATCCTGTCTCGGAGCTCTACAGACAATTTCTTCGACCTCATGGCTTGGTTTTTGCTCTGACATGCACTGTCAACTGTGGGACCTCTATATAGACAGGTGTGTGCCTTTCCAAATCATGTCTAACCAATTCAATTTATCACAGGTGGACTCCAAGTTGTAGAAACATCAAGGGTGATCAATGGAAACAGAATGCACCTGAGGAAGGGCTGTGGAGGTCACAAAATTTTGTCAGCCGGTAATTGTCTAGCAAATAACTTTCGGCCTCACGGAAATTGACCGTTAACCTTTTCAAATGTGAGTTCCAAATATCTCTAACAGTTGCCCGAGCGTGAGTGTTTTTATGCACGTGATGTCAGAATGCGCTCACTGTTCCAAAATGTGATTGTTACGCAACAGGACAGTTAATCTGCGCTGCCTTCAAACTAAGGTACTCTGCCTGATTTTATTTATAGGCTGTATCAACTTATCAGTTTCAAATGATTTTCGAACAAGTTTATTTTCTAACAACAGTTTGAATTGAGGTGTGTTCAGCCTCCTCATTATTTCACATAAAAATAGGCCATTTCACTTTTGCGGACAATTTATGTTTTAGGCATTACTGAGCCGGACAAACTTCCCCAAGCACTTCCCCATTGTTTCCGCAGATCAAGTATGCAGACATTTGCACATCTCCAGTCAGAACAGGACCTGCACAAATGTTTTCACATTTTCAGGTTGGTGCTTGCTTCGCCTTCATTGTTGTTTTCATTACTACATGATAATATGTTTCTATCAAAGTAAGTGCCTTGTTACATTATAATAGTTTCTGTATGTCGTTATGTCATTTCTACTGTAGCTCACTGTATGTATGGAGCATAGTATATTTGTTTACATTCCTTATAACCGTGGACACGTGAGGTAACGTTACTAATTTCATGTCCTTTATGGTGTTATACTCAGTCGTGCTTATGTAGCTAGCTACATTATTTTATTAGCTCTGTAAAACAATTCTAATTGCATCAGAGAAATATTAGCTTGTGTTAACTTTTGAAGCTACCCTGGCCTTTGGTTTGTTTTCATTTGGCCTTTTTAGCATAGCTCTGTTCTGCCCTGCCACCTTGTGGAGCTCAACAGTTACTGTTTCTTACTGTTATATAACTCATATTTGTGATTTTGCCAATGCATTGTCAATTCTTTGTAAAATTGTTTCATTGCTATATCCTGATATTGCATTCTAATTACTAATAATTCCTCTTTATTCTGTACTTTCAGAAACCACACACATTCAGTATTGAACATTATTTGCCAATATCATAACTGGAACTGCTCAGTCAAGTCAGTCAGTCAGTAATTGTTGCAGATGTGCTCAATAGTGCTTGAGCGTATGATACTTCCCAAAGCATGGTGAAACACATAGAGGTGTGTCACAAGCTGAACACATACTTTGTCAACTTCCTATGCTTCCTTTTCCTGGTGCCAGACAGGCAAACTTTGCATTGCCTCCGTGTGCGACTACCTATTAAAAACTGTAATAACTTGCGCTTCACGGAGACGTGGCTGAATGATTATCAACATACAGCTGGCTGGTTATACGCTGTATCGGCAGGATAGAACAGCGGCATCTGGTAAGACAAGGGGTAAGACAAGGAGTGGCGGACTATGCATATACAGTGCCTTGCGAAAGTATTCGGCTCCCTTGAACTTTTCGACCTTTTGCCAGATTTCAGGCTTCAAACATAAAGATATAAAACTGTAATTTTTTGTGAAGAATCAACAACAAATGGGACACAATTATGAAGTGGAACGAAATTTATTGGATATTTCAAACTTTTTTAACAAATAAAAAACTGAAAAATTGGCCGTGCAAAATGATTCAGCCCCTTTACTTTCAGTGCAGCAAACTCTCTCCAGAAGTTCAGTGAGGATCTCTGAATGATCCAATGTTGACCTAAATGACTAATGATGATAAATAGAATCCACCTGTGTGTAATCAAGTCTCCGTAGAAATGCACCTGCTCTGTGATAGTCTCAGAGGTCCGTTTAAAGCGCAGAGAGCATCATGAAGAACAAGGAACACACCAGGCAGGTCCGAGATACTGTTGTGGAGAAGTTTAAAGCCGGATTTGGATACAAAAAGATTTCCCAAGCTTTAAACATCCCAAGGAGCACTGTGCAAGCGATAATATTGAAATGGAAGGAGTATCAGACCACTGCAAATCTACGAAGACCCGGCCGTCCCTCTAAACTTTCAGCTCATACAAGGAGAAGACTGATCAGAGATGCAGCCAAGAGGCCCATGATCACTCGGGATGAACTGCAGAGATCTACAGCTGAGGTGGGAGACTCTGTCCATAGGACAACAATCAGTCGTATACTGCACAAATCTGGCCTTTATGGAAGAGTGGCAAGAAGAAAGCCATTTCTTAAAGATATCCATAAAATGTGTTGTTTAAAGTTTGCCACTAGCCACCTGGGAGACACACCAAACATGTGGAAGAAGGTGCTCTGGTCAGATGAAACCAAAATCGAACTTTTTGGCAACAATGCAAAACGTTATGTTTGGCGTAAAAGCAACACAGCTCATCACCCTGAACATACCATCCCCACTGTCAAACATGGTGGTGGCAGCATCATGGTTTGGGCCTGCTTTTCTTCAGCAGGGGCAGGGAAGATGGTTAAAATTGATGGGAAGATGGATGGAGCCAAATACAGGACCACTCTGGAAGAAAACCTGATGGAGTCTGCAAAAGACCTGAGACTGGGACGGAGATTTGTCTTCCAACAAGACAATGATCCAAAACATAAAGCAAAATCTACAATGGAATGGTTCACAAATAAACATATCCAGGTGTTAGAATGGCCAAGTCAAAGTCCAGACCTGAATCCAATCGAGAATCTGTGGAAAGAACTGAAAACTGCTGTTCACAAACGCTCTCCATCCATCCAACCTCACTGAGCTCGAGCTGTTTTGCAAGGAGGAATGGGCAAAAATTTCAGTCTCTCGATGTGCAAAACTGATAGAGACATACCCCAAGCGACTTACAGCTGTAATCGCAGCAAAAGGTGGCGCTACAAAGTATTAACTTAAGGGGGCTAAATAATTTTGCACACCCAATTTTTCAGTTTTTTATTTGTTAAAAAGTTTGAAATATCCAATAAATTTCGTTCCACTTCATGATTGTGTCCCACTTGTTGTTGATTCTTCACAAAAAATTACAGTTTTATATCTTTATGTTTGAAGCCTGAAATGTGGCAAAAGGTCGAAAAGTTGAAGGGGGCCGAATACTTTCGCAAGGCACTGTATGTAATCAACAGCTGGTGCACGATATCTAAGGAAGTCTCAAGGTTTTGCTCGCCAGAGGTAGAGTATCTCATGATAAGCTGTAGACCACTATCTACCTAGAGAGATTTCATCTGTATTTTTGTAGCCGTCTACATAACAACACAGACCGAAGACCACACTCAATGAGCTGTATTCCACCATAAGCAAAGAGGAAAACGTTCATCCAGAGGCGGCGCTCCTAGTGGCCAGGGACTTTAATGCAGGGAAATATGTTTACCAAATTTCTATCAGCATGTTAAATGTGCAATCAAGGGGAAAAAAACTCTAGACCACCTTTACTCCACACACAGAGATGGATTCAAAGCTCTCCCTCTCCCTCTATTTGGCAAATCTGACCTGAATTCTATCCTCCTGATTCCTGCATACAAGCAACAATTAAATCAGGAAGCACCAGTGACTTGGTCAATACAAAAGTGGTCAAATGAAGCAGATGCTAAGATACAGGACTGTTTTGCTAGCACAGACTGGAATATGTTCCGGGATTCTTCCTATGGAATTGAGGAGTACACCACATCATTCATTGGCTTCATCAAGAAACGCATTGAGGATGTCATCCCCACAGTGACCATGCATACATACCCCAACCAGAAGCCATGGATTACAGGCAACATCTGCGCTAACCTAAAGGCTAGAGCTGCCGCTTTCAAGGAGCGGGACTCTAACCCGAAAGCTTATAAGAAATCTAGCTATGCCCTCCGACGAACCATCAAACAGGCAAATAACACTGAAACATGCATAGAGCGACAGCTGTTTCGGACGACTGTGTGATCACATTCTCCGCAGCCGATGTGAGTAAGACCTTTAAACAGGTCAACATTCACAATGACATTTTCAAACTCTCCCTGTCCGAGTCTGTAATACCAACATGTTTTAACCTGTTAGGGCTAGGGGGCAGTATTTGCACGGCTGGATAAAAAAAATGTACCCGATTTAATCTGGTTACTAATCCTACCCAGTAACTAGAATATGCATATACTTATTATATATGGATAGAAAACACTCTAAAGTTTCTAAAACTGTTTGAATGGTGTCTGTGAGTATAACAGAACTCATTTGGCAGGCAAAACCCTGAGACATTTTCTGACAGGAAGTGGATACCTGATGTGTTGTATTACCTTTAAACCTATGCCATTGAAGAACACAGGGGCTGAGGAATATTTTGGCACTTCCTATTGCTTCCACTAGATGTCACCATCCTTTACAAAGTGTTTTGAGTCTTCTGGAGGGAGATCTGACCGAACAAGAGCCATGGAACGATGATGGCCCATTAGACACCTGGCGCGCGAGTTCATGTTGGGTACCCTCGTTCCAATACGTTATAAAAGAGTATGCATTCGTCCACCTTGAATATTATTCATGTTCTGGTTAAAAAAGGCCCTAATGATTTATGCTATACAACGTTTGACATGTTTGAACGAACGTAAATATATTTTTTCCCCTCGTTCATGAAGTGAAGTCCGGCGGGCTTAGATCATGTGCTAACAAGACGGAGATTTTTGGACATAAATGATGAGCTTTTTTGAACAAAACTACATTCGTTATGGACCTGTGATACCTGGAAGTGACATCTGATGAAGAGAATCAAAGGTAATGGATTATTTACATAGTATTTTCGATTTTAGATCTCCCCAACATGACGACTAGTCTGTATCGCAACGCGTATTTTTCTGAGCGCAGTCCTCAGATTATTGCAAAGTGTGATTTCCCAGCAAGGTTATTTTTAAATCTGGCAAGTTGATTGCGTTCAAGAGATGTAAATCTATAATTCTTTAAATGACAATATAATATTTTACCAATGTTTTCTAATTTTAATTATTTAATTTGTGATGCTGACTTGACTGCCGGTTATTGGAGGGAAACGATTTCCTCAACATCAATGCCATAGTAAAACGCTGTTTTTGGATATAAATATGAACTTGATAGAACTAAAAATGCATGCATTGTCTAACATAATGTCCTAGGAGTGTCATCTGATGGAGATTGTAAAAGGTTAGTGCATCATTTTAGCTGGTTTTATGGTTTTGGTGACCCTGTCTTTGAATTGACAAAACATTACACACAACTCTTGTAAATGTACTGTCCTAACATACTCTAAATTTATGCTTTCGCCGTAAAACCTTTTTGAAATCGTAAGACGTGGTTAGATTAAGGAGATGTTTATCTTTCAAAGGGTGTAAAATAGTTGTATGTTTGAAAAATTTGAATTTTGACATTTATTTGGATTCAAATTTGCCGCTCTTGAAATGCACCTGCTGTTGATGGAGTGCACCACGGGGGGGACGCCTGCGTCCCACCTAGCCCATAGAGGTTAAGCAGACCACCATAGTCCCTGTGCTCAAGAACACTAAGGTAACCTGCCTAAATGACTACTGACCCGTAGCACTCACGTCTGTAGCCATGAAGTGCTTTGAAAGGCTGGTCAGGGCTCACATCAACACCATTATCCCAGAAACCCTAGACCCTCTCCAATTTGCATACCACCCTAACAGATCCACAGATGATGCAATCTCTATTGCACTCCACTCCACACTGCCCTTTCCCACCTGGACAAAAGAAACACCTACGTGAGAATGCTATTCATTGACTACAGCTCAGCGTTCAACACCATAGTGCTCTCAAAGCTCATCAATAAGCTAAGGACCCTGGGACTAAACTCCTCCCTCTGCAACTGGATCCTGGACGGGCCCCCCCCAGGTGGTAAGGGTAGGTAACAACACATCCGCCATGCTGATCCTCAACACAGGGGCCGCTCGGGTGCGTGCTCAGTCCCCTCCAGTACTCCCTGTTCACTCATGACTGCACGGACAGGCACGACTCTAACACCATCATCAAGTTTGCCGTTGACACAACATTGATAGGCCTGATCAACGACGAGACAGCCTATAGGGAGGAGATCAGAGACCTGGCCATGTGGTGCCAGGACAACAACCTCTCCCTCAACATGATCAAGACAAAGGAGATGATTGTGGACTACAGGAAAAGGAGGACCGAGCACGCCCCAATTCTCATCGACGGGGCTGTAGTGGAGCAGGTTGAGAGCTTCAAGTTCCTTGGTGTCCACATCACCAATAAACTAACATGGTCAAAGCACACCAAGACAGTCATGAAGAGGGCACGAGAAAACCTACTCCCCCCCAGGAGACTGAAATGATGGGATTGGTCCTCAGATCCTCAAAAGGTTCTACAGCTGCACCATCGAGAGCATCCTGACTGGTTGCATCACTGCCTGGTACGGCAACTGCTCGGCTTCTGACCACAAGGCACTACAGAGGGTATTGCGTACGGCTCAGTACATCACTGAGGCCAAGCTTTCTGCCATCCAGGACCAATATTCCAGGCAGTGTCAGAGGAAGACCCTAAAAATTGTCAAAGACTTCAGCCATCCTTGTCATAGACTGTTCTTTCTGCTACCGCACGGCAAACGGTACCGGAGTGCCAAGTCTAGGTCCAAGAGGCTTCTAAACAGTTTCTACCCACAAGCCATAAGTCTCCTGAACATATAATCAAATGGCTACGCAAACTATTTGCATTGTCCCCCCCCCCCCTTTTACACCGCTGCTACTCTCTGTTATTATCTATGCATAGTCACTTTAATAACTCTACCTACATGTACATATTACCTCAATTATCTCGACTAACTGGTGCCCCCGCACATTGACTCTGTACCGGTAACCCCTGTATATAGTCTCGCTATTGATATGTTACTGCTGCTCTTTAACCTCTTGGGGCTAGGTGGGACGCTAGCGTGCCACCCGTGGTGCACTCCATCAACAGCAGGTGCATTTCAAGAGCGGCAAATTTGAATCCAAATAAATGTCAAAATTCAAATTTTTCAAAAATACAACTATTTTACACCATTTGAAAGATAAACATCTCCTTAATCTAACCACGTTTTACGATTTCAAAAAGGTTTTACGGCGAAAGCATAAATTTAGAGTATGTTAGGACAGTACATTTACAAGAGTTGTGTGTAATGTTTTGTCAAGTCAAAGACAGGGTCACCAAAACCATAAAACCAGCTAAAATGATGCACTAACCTTTTACAATCTCCATCAGATGACACTCCTAGGACATTATGTTAGACAATGCATGCATTTTTAGTTCTATCAAGTTCATATTTATATCCAAAAACAGCGTTTTACTATGGCATTGATGTTGAGGAAATCGTTTCCCTCCAATAACCGGCAGTCAAGTCAGCGTCACAAATTAAATAATTAAAATTAGAAAACATTGGTAAAATATTATATTGTCATTTAAAGAATTATAGATTTACATCTCTTGAACGCAATCAACTTGCCAGATTTAAAAATAACCTTACTGGGAAATCACACTTTGCAATAATCTGAGCACTGCGCCCAGAAAAATACGCGTTGCGATACAGACTAGACGTCATGTTGGGGAGATCTAAAATCGAAAATACTATGTAAATAATCCATTACCTTTGATTCTCTTCATCAGATGTCACTTCCAGGTATCACAGGTCCATAACGAATGTAGTTTTGTTCAAAAAAGCTCATCATTTATGTCCAAAAATCTCCGTCTCGTTAGCACATGATGTAAGCCAGCCGGACTTCTCGTCATGAACGAGGGGAAAAAAATATATTTCCGTTCGTTCAAACATGTCAAACGTTGTATAGCATAAATCATTAGGGCCTTTTTTAACCAGAACATGAATAATATTCAAGGTGGACGAATGCATACTCTTTTATAACGTATTGGAACGAGGGTACCCAACATGAACTCGCGCGCCAGGTGTCTAATGGGACATCATCGTTCCATGGCTCTTGTTCGGTCAGATCTCCCTCCAGAAGACTCAAAACACTTTGTAAAGGCTGGTGACATCTAGTGGAAGCAATAGGAAGTGCCAAAATATTCCTAAACCCCTGTGTTTTTCAATGGGATAGGTTTAAAGTCAATACAACACATCAGGTATCCACTTCCTGTCAGAAAATGTCTCAGGGTTTTGCCTGCCAAATGAGTTCTGTTATACTCACAGACACCATTCAAACAGTTTTAGAAACTTTAGAGTGTTTTCTATCCATATATAATAAGTATATGCATATTCTAGTTACTGGGTAGGATTAGTAACCAGATTAAATCGGGTACATTTTTTTTATCCAGACGTGCAAATGCTGCCCCCTAGACCCAACAGGTTAACTACTTGTAACTTTTATTTCTTATTCTTATTTGTATTTTTAAACTGCATTGGTAGTTTTCCGAGCGCATTCCACAAAGCTGTTTATCATGTCCCCCTTATCCACTGCCCACATTTTGAAATTATATTCAAGCTCACAGTCTGGTTTGATCAGTCTCTCTCCCATCAGGTGGTCCACCTTCCCTGTGGCCGACATGGTTGCTCTATGGACAGTGGAGAGGACATGGACGTCTTGTTTGTCATGCAACTTTACTGCCAGCTGTTGACCGTTCTCCTTCAACTCCACCTCCCCTCTCTGCATCTTCCTGCGTCTGAATGCCGGCATCCCCTTTCTGTTCGACCAGACTGTGCCACAGGCCCCTGTGCTGTTGGAGAGCAGATGCTGGAAGACTGTGGGACTGCTGTTCCAATTTTCCACATACGTGTGTCCCTTGACGAGATGAGGAGCCAGCATGGTCATCACCATGGACCCGGACAACCCAAGACCCTCATAATATTGGATGTCAGTGGTGGACCTTGTATAGACAATAATGTCCTGGACAAATACTGTATTCACTTCGTGCATAACAAAGACCTTGACCAAAAACCTGTGCCTTTTGCAGTGAATATATTGACGGAACGCCAGCCTACCCTTCCATAACAACAAGGACTCATCAATGCATAGGTCCTTGTATGGCACAAAGACCCGACCAATTGTGTCTTGAATAATTTTGATGGTAGACAAAACACCCCACACAAACTACTCATCCTCTGATTACTTTCGATTCATAGAAAGTGTTTTACTCAATTATTTCCATCAATGGTGAGCTCACCTGTGATGTGATTAATTATAAATACTAATTGCTATTAGCTAATTCATAGTGGTTTCTGTCAGACGAGAGTTATCTAAATATGACTGCTTGTTAAACCTGTTTGGGAAAGAGGGCAGTATTTTCACCTCCGGATGAAAAGCGTGCCCAAAGTAAACTGCCTGTTACTCAGGCCCAGAAGCTAGGATATGCATATAATTGGTCGATTTGGATAGAAAACACTGTAACTGTTAAAATAATATCTGTGAGTATAACAGAACTGATATGACAGGCGAAAACCTGCGGAAAATCCATCCAGGAAGTGCCATTAGTTTGAAATGGGTGTTTTTCCGTTGAAAGCCTATCCACCATATAAAGGGATATGACCCAGATTGTGTTCCCTATGGCTTCCACTAGATGTGAACAGTCTTTAGACATTGTTTCAGGCTTTTATTCTGAAAAATGAGAGAGAATGACCACTTTGAATGAGTGGACAGTGGAAAGTCCCAGAGCTGTTTGGTGCTTTTTTTCCCTTTATATTGACAACGCTATTGTCCGGTTGAAATATTATTGATTATTTAGACAAAAAACAACCTGAGGATTGATTATAAACATCGTTTGACATGTTTCTATGAACTTTACTGGTACTATTTGGATTTTTCGTCTGCCTGTTGTGACCGCCTTTGAGCCAATGGATTACTGAACAAAACGCGGCAACAAAACTGAGGTTTTTGGACATATAGAGGGACTTTATCGAACAAAACGAACATTTATTGTGTAACATGGTGTCACGCCCTGACCATAGAGAGCTTTTTATTCTCTATGTTAGTTAGGTCAGGGTGTGACTAGGGTGGGTTATCTAGGTTGTTTTAGGTCTATGTTGGCCTGGTATGGTTCCCAATCAGAGGCAGCTGTTTATCATTGTCTCTGATTGGGGATCATATTTAGGCAGCCATTTCCCCACTGGTTTTTGTGGGATCTTGTTTTGAGTTAGTGCATGTAGCACCTCTGTCGTCATGGTTCGTTGTTTGTTTATTTTTTGTTGTTGGTAGTTTCAGTAATAAATTATGTGGAACTCAGAACACGCTGCGCCTTGGTCCGTCGCTCCACACAACCGTGACACATGGAGTCTTGTGAGTGTAATGATATGAAGATCATCAAAGGTAAGTGATTCATTTTATCGCTATTTCTGACTTTTGTGACTCCTCTACTTGGCTGGAAAATGTTTTTATGGTTTTCATTGCTGGGCGCTGTCCTCAGATAATCTCATGATTTGCTTTCGCCATAAAGCCTTTTTGAAATCTGACACAGCGGCTGGATTAACCTGTTATGGCTAGAGGGCAGTATTTTCACGGCTGGATAAAAAACGTACCCGATTTAATCTGGTTACCACTCCTACCCAGTAACTAGAATATGCATATACTTATTACATATGGATAGAAAACACCCTAAAGTTTCTAAAACTGTTTGAATGGTGTCTGTGAGTATAACAGAACTCATTTGGCAGGCAAAAACCTGACAAGGTTTCAGGCAGGAAGTGGCCTGTCTGACAAGGTGTCGTTCTTCTTGTCTCTGTTTATTGAAGAGTGAGGATCTTAGCTGTCCCGTGACACTTCCTACGGCTGCCGTAGGGTCTCAGAAGGCGGTAAAAAGCTGAATCGTGGCTTTGCAGGCTCTGGCTGAAAAAAAGTAGCGCGTTTGGGTAGTGGCTGGTTACAGTACTGTGAGACTCAGGCTCGTGCCCGCGTCGACCGAAAGCTTTGTTTACTTTCCTCTGTTTAGCTAAAAGGAGATTCCCGGTCGGAATATTATCGCTTTTTTACGAGAAAAATGGCATAAAAATGGATTTTAAACAGCGGTTGACATGCTTCGAAGTACGGTAATGGAATATTTAGATTTTTTTTGTCACGAATTGCGCCATGCGCGCGACCCTGATTTACCATTTCAGATAGTGTCTGGGACGCACGAACAAAACGCCGCTATTCGGATATAACGATGGATTATTTTGGACCAAACCAACATTTGTTATTGAAGTAGCAGTCCTGGGAGTGCATTCTGACGAAGACAACAAAAGGCAATCAAACTTTTATAATAGTAAACCTGATATTGGTGAGTGCTAAACTTGCCGGGTGTCTAAATAGCTAGCCCGTGATGCCTGGGCTATGTACTTAGAATATTGCAAAATGTGCTTTCACCAAAAAGCTATTTTAAAATCGGACATATCGAGTGCATAGAGGAGTTCTGTATCTATAATTCTTAAAATAATTGTTATGCTTTTTGTGAACGTTTATCGTGAGTCATTTAGTAAATTCTTAGTGAATTCGCCGGAAGTTTGCGGGGGGTATGCTAGTTCTGAACGTCACATGCTAATGTAAAAAGCTGGTTTTTAATATAAATATTTACTTGATTGAACAAAACATGCATGTATTGTATAACATAATGTCCTAGGGTTGTCATCTGATGAAGATCATCAAAGGTTAGTGCTGCATTTAGCTGTCTTCTGGGTATTTGTGACATTATATGCTAGCTTGAAAAATGGGTGTCTGATTATTTCTGGCTTGGTACTCTGCTGACATAATCTAATGTTTTGCTTTCGTTGTAAAGCCTTTTTGAAATCGGACAGTGTGGTTAGATAAAGGAGAGTCTTATCTTTAAAATGCTGTGAAATAGTCATATGTTTGAAAAATTTAAGTTTTTGTATTTTTGAGGAATTTGTAATTCGCGCCACGCCTATCATTGGATATTGGAGCAGGTGTTCCGCTAGCGGAACGTCTAGATGTAAGAGGTTAACAAGAAGTTAAGCTTTATTTTGATGTATTACACTTGTGATTTTATGAAAGTAAAATATTTGTAATACTGTAATTTGAATTTCGCGCTCTGCAATTTCACCGGATGTTGTCGAGGTGTCCCGCTAGCGGCACGCCTTTCCCAAAGTAAATCCTTCCTCAGTTAGTGCCAGGACAAATGTAGCCTACATTTTCCTGTTAGGATGATTGTGTTATGCTGTAGCTACTTCTGTGAATGTCTGAACATTGTATCCAAAAATAAACTGCTCACATTCAGGACATAACTTTGTAAGGACTGTGTTTGTGCAAAATGTTTCTGTGAAAAAACAGTGGCCAGCTAAAATGCTGACTGTTGCATCAATCGAAACTGGACATTCTAAATAAGCTTTCTAATCACACAGGTTTGAGTGTATGCTGCAGGGACCACTGTAGAATGACCACACCTGTTTGTTGGTTGGTACTTGTGAAAAGGTTAATTAACATGAACACATTTATCTTCTCCTGGCTTGCCCACAGCCTACAAGCCATTTTAAAAAGTCTAATAAACCCATGCAATATAGCCTACACCTTCACAATAAATCCATTATTTATTTTAGACAGGTCTAAGGAAGCATGGTATGAAGAAAATGTAGTCTATTTCAAAAGAAAAGAGTAGCATACTTGTCCTTATGTTAGGTCCTGAAGTCGCTATGCCAAATGGCTGTGGGCTACACTAGTTAATTTAGCAGACAACATTCAATGATAATTACGTGGCATTATTTTATAGTATGAAGAAAACAATTGGACAAATCTGAATTAAATATTTTCTCCAAACTATTTGAGGAGTGCGCACATGCAGCTTTTCTGTGTTGAGCGGTTAACATGCATGTAATGCTTCTATTATAAAGGTGCATTTTTATGGTGAAAATGATCTTCCCCAAACTGCTTATATATGCCAGTTACCCCTTGAAAAGCAGATTAATGTGCTTAATTTTAAGAAGTCATTAGGCCACTTTAGTGATACAAACCTTAAAGGATATAGGCCGATGGGCTGGGCTACATGAGGCGTGCGACTATGATTTGAAAGTTGCCAAAAAAAGGCATGGTTTCTTATGCTGGACATCATTCACAAGTGTTGATATATCATTCACAAGTGATTGCCTAATATTGTCACCATCAGACTATTCTTGATTTAATTTTGTCTTTACATATACTACATAATATATGTGACATTTGTTTTGATTTGAAATAGACCATTATCATGCACCTATATCGAAACGGACTGCCTCAATTCGATCTTAAAAAGCAGAGACACAGAGCTACAAAATGATATATCGTACACTGCAATTGAGGAACAATGGGAAAGTAATTCTGCTTTGAAAGTTGATAGACTTTTGAGTAATGGCCCTTGAATAGTTTGGTACTCCTACTGGAGAACCCTTCTTTGTCTACACCCATTCAGCATTGTTCACACCCTCTTAAGCCAGCCCCACTCATCTCTTTAAGAATTCACATGTGAGGTCATGTGCTAAAGAGTGAGTAGTGTAGTAAAGATTAAGACTAAAAGTGGTAGAGTAGAAGCTTACAATAAGGAAAAAGTCCAGGTAAACAGAAAGCTTACCCATACACACTTGTCTAAATTGATGGGTCATGTGAAAGAAATGCTATAACCCCCAGCCTCATCTTGCTAAGTGGATGGTCTCTACAGAAGGTTTAAACAGTTCAGCGAAATGGTTAACTTCTTTGGGATAGGGGGCAGTATTTTCACGGCCGGATAAAAAACGTATCCGATTTAATCTGGTTACTACTCCTGCCCAGAAACTAGAATATGCATATAATAGATTTGGATAGAGAATACTCTAAAGTTTCTAAAACTGTTTGAATGGTGTCTGTGAGTATAACAGAACTCATATGGCAGGCCAAAACCTGAGAAGATTCCATACAGGAAGTGCCCTGTCTGACAATTTGTTGTCCTTCTGTTGCATCTCTATCGACATTACAGCATCTGTGCTGTAACGTGACACTTTCTAAGGTTTCCATTGGCTCTCTAAAGCCGCCAGAAAGTGGAATGGGGTGTCTGCTGTCTCTGGGAAAAGTACAAAAGCTCTGTTTGTGAGTGGTCAGCCTGGGGACAGTGAGACTGAAATGCGCGTTCATGAGACTTCTCCATGTTTTTCTTTCTCTCTCTGAATGAATACAACGTTGCCCGGTTGGAATATTATCGCTATTTTACGAGAAAAGTAATTTTAAACAGCGTTTGACATGCTTCTAAGTACGGTAATGGAATATTTTGAATTTTTTTGGTCACGAAATGCGCTCGCGCGTCACCGTTTGGATAGTTACCTGAACGCATGAACAAAACGGCGGTATTTGGATATTATTATGGATTATTTGGAACCAAAACAACATTTGTTGTTGAAGTAGAAGTCCTGGAAGTGCATTCTGACGAAGAACAGCAAAGGTAATCCAATTTTTCTAATAGTAATTCTGAGTTTAGGTTGTCCCAAACTTGGTGGGTGTCAAATTAGCTAGCTGTGATGGCCGAGCTATGTACTTAGAATATTGCAAAATGTGCTTTCGCCGAAAAGCTATTTTAAAATCGGACATAGCGATTGCATAAAGGAGTTCTGTATCTATAATTCTTAAAATAATTGTTATGTATTCTGTCAACGTTTATCGTGAGTAATTTAGTAAATTCACCGGAAGTTTTCGGTGGGTATGCTAGTTCTGAACATCACATGCTAATGTAAAAAGCTGGTTTTTGATATAAATATGAACTTGATTGAACAAAACATACATGTATTGTATAACATAATGTCCTAGGAGTGTCATCTGATGAAGATCATCAAAGGTTAGTGCTGCATTTAGCTGTGTTTTGGGTATTTGTGATGCATGCTAGTTGCTTGGAAATGGCTGTGTGGTTTTTTTGTGTCTATGTACTCTCCTAACATAATCTAATGTTTTGCTTTCGCTGTAAAGCCTTCTGGAAATCGGACAACGTGGTTCGATTCAGGAGAAGTGTATCTATAAAATAGTCCTATGTTTGAGAACTTTGAATTATGACATTTTGTTATTTTAAATTTGCCGCTCTGAATTTGTCACTGGCTGTTGACGATTTCGTCCCACCTCCCCTAGAGAGGTTAATTGCATAGTAGCAATATAAAAAATAGATAGTGTCAATATAAATACATTTATGTACAAGAACAATCTCAATAACAATATCAGTGATAGATGGGGTAGTTATATGCATACAATCAGGGGTAAAGTGGCTGGGCAGCAGGATAAATTTTTTTTGTAGCAGCAACATATGGCGTGTGTGTTAGGAGAGAGCCATTTGAATAGAGGCACTGCAGATAGTGCTGGTAGTGCAGATAGTGCTGGGAACTCGCCCCCAGTGATGAACTGGTCCGTCCGAACCACGCATTCCCTGTGGCTCAGTTGGTAGAGTATGGTGTTTGCAACGCCAGCATGGTGTGTGCAACGCCAGGGTTGTGGGTTCGATTCCCACGGGGGGCCAGTGCAAAAAAAAAAAAAGAATGCATGAAAATGAAATGTATGTATTCACTACTGTAAGTCGCTCTGGATAAGAGCGTCTGCTAAATGACTAAAATGTAAGTGTAAACAAGGGAATCTATATTTGGACTTGACTTTGGTGCAGGGCATGTGATGTTCATAGCTGTGTCCAGTCCAGGTGGTGCTTGTACAGGCAGACCATCTATGGGAGGAAAGATGTCAGTGATGCGCAGCAGCTGAAACCTGGTCCCGACTGAGTTCGAACGCTCCTTGGCGACAACACCAGCCTCCAGAGCATCGAGGCTGTAAAACAGGAAATAACAAACAAAAAATGAAGCCATTACAACCTTGCACAACATCAATTCACCTCCCAAGTTCAGATAAGAAAAATAACCTCATACAGTGCAATGAAAATTATTTTCACCTGAAGTGCTGGTACTGCTTGATCTGTGTCAGCGGCCTGAAGTACGGAGGCTACGTAGATGAATTTCTTTAACCCTTTTTTGGTTACTACATGATTCCATATGTGTTATTTCATATTTTTGATGTCTTCACTATTATTCTACAATGTAGAATATAGTACAAATAAAGAAAAACCCTGGAATGAGCAGGTGTGTCCAAACATTTGACTGGTATTGTGTTATATATTTTTTGTGTGTATATCTATCTGTGTCCATAAGGATCCGCCCCTTTTTTTTAAATTTTCACCTGAAATGACATACTCAAATCTAACTGCCTGTAGCTCAGGCACTGAAGCAAGGATATGCATATTCTTGGTACCATTTGAAAGGAAACACTTTGAAGTTTGTGGAAATGTGAAAGTAATGTAGGAGAATATAACACAATAGATCTGGTAAAAGATTTCTAAGCAAAACATTTATTTTTTTCATCCATCCCAGCCCTGCCAGTATTTAATATTGTCTATTTCAAAGAAACACCTACATGCCTTGTACATACAAGTCTCCATATTTGTGCTTACTGGACATGTTCAAATTTTGCCTCCATTATAGCCAATAGAAAAAAGGGTGAGGGCCAAAAAATAGGTGCGGTCCACCACTCAGAGGATGAAGAGATGGCCCTCAGTCAAAACAGTGGGTGACCTATTGCTGAAGGCATCTCTGGAGGAAGCTCATCTTACCCAACCACCCCCCAGGACACAAGGGCCTACATAAGTGTCTTCACTGACATTTTCAACCTCTCCCTGACTAAATCTGTAATACCAACATGCTTCAAGCACACCATCATAGTCCCTGTGCCCAAGGAAGCAAAGGTAACCTGCCTAAATGATTACCACTCCGTGGCACTCACGTCGGTTGCCATGAAGTGCTTTGAAAGGCTGGTCATGGCTCACATCAACAGCATCCTCCCGGACACCCTAGACCCACTCCAATTCGCATACCGCCCCAACAGATCCACAGATGACGCAATCTCAATCGCACTCCACACTGCCCTATCTCACCTGGACAAAAGGAACACCTATGTGAAAATGCTGTTCATTGACTACAGCTCAGCGTTCAACACCATAGTGCCCATGAAGCTCATCACATCGAGCGGGTTGAGAGTTAAGTTCCTTGGTGTCCACATCACCAACGAACTATCATGATCCAAACATATCAAGACAGTCGTGAAGAGGGCATGACAAAACCTTTCCCCCCCAGGAGACTGAAAAGATTTGGTATGGGTCCCCAGATCCTCAAAAGGTTATACAGCTGCACCATCGAGAGCATCCTGACCGGTTGCATCACTGCCTGGTATGGCAACTGCTCGGCATCTGACCGTAAGGCGCTACAGAAGGTAGTGCAAACGGCCCACTACATCACTGGGGCCAAGCTTCCTGCCATCCAGGGCCTATGGAATAGGCAGTGTCAGAGGAAAGCCCATAAAATTGTCAGAGACTCCAGTCACCCAAGTTATAGACTGTTTTCTTTGCTACCGCACGGCAAGTGGTACCGGAGCGCCAAGTCTAGGACAAAGGCTCCTCAACAGCTTCTACCCTCAAGCCATAAGACTGCTGAACAATTAATAAAATCGCCACCGGACAATTTACATTGACCCCCCTCCCTTTTTGTACACTGCTGCTACTCGCTGTTTATTATCTATGCATAGTTACTTCACCCCCACCTACATGTACAAATTACCTCAACCAACCTGTACCCCCGCACACTGACTCGTTACCGGTGCCCCCAGTAAATAGCCTCGTTATTTTTATTGTGTTACTTTTTATTATTACTTTTTATTTTAGTCTACTTGGTAATATTTTCTTAACTCTTCTTGAACTACACTGTTGGTTAAGGGCTTGTAAGTAAGCATTTCACGGTAAAGTCTACACTTGTATTCGGTGCATGTGACAAAACGTTAGCTTTGATAAGAGGTTAGTTATTCAAATGTAATGTAGAAATTGACCACATAGGGTTGCAGATGCAAAATATAAAAATAGAAATACAACTGCTGGATCATCAGTTAAAGGTGGGGGAGGTGCCCACGGGTGGATGATTTTACTTGTTTGAACAACATAAAAAATATTAACTATTGTACTCCATTTGTACTTGCAGGAAATAAAGAAGACTTCATAAAAAGAAAGGCATATTGTCTTTATTTGACAGGTGATGGGTCAATCAGAAATGATGGTAGAATATTGTGTCTCTGACTGCTCTTCCATCTGGTGCGTCAGCGGGATGGTCAGGATCGTTATCAGGATCGTTCACTGGTTGAGTAGGACATTGTTCTCCTCTAATTGTGGCAATGTTGTGGAGAATCACACATACCACAATAATGTCACATGTCCTTTCTGGGGTGACCCTGAGCCTACGAAGGCACTGGAACCGGGCCTTGAGCATCCCGATGGTCATCTCTACCCTGGCTCGTGTCCGGCAGTGAGCCAAGCTATAACATTGCAGCTGGCCGGGCTCAGGATCAGGGTAAGGGGTCAGCAAATAGTGCTGGCAGGGGTACCCTCTGTCACCGAGCAGGTAACTATCGAACTCTTCTATGATAATACGAGGATAGAGTTAATAAGAGGAAACCAAATATTGATTATAATAGGATATAGCTATATATATATATATCTCACCACGGGCATATCTAGTGCTCAGTGTACACTCACGAAAAATTTGTGAGTCATGAACAGACAGAGGCCACTTTGCTTCTACGTTGCTGATGATGTGGGCTGAATCACATATGATCTTCACGGTGTAGAACAGTAATTAGCTACAGTAGCTGTATTGTGAAGTATCTTTCATTTGGAATGCTAAAGGCTACAATTTAGGCCTACCTGCACATTAATGCTGTGGAAAGACTTCCTATTCACATAATCTCCTTCATTTATTTATATGAGTGCCATCTATGCAGCCAATCACACCTGGAAACCCTAAAATATATCAAACTAACTGATTAGTGCTTCAAGTCTCAACGTGTCAATAAATACCTGCAATTCTGTGGAATTCTTCTTTGATGAGTCTTGTGGGTTTGTGACTTGGGAACACCACAAACGTGTACAGTAAATGTTTCAGTGCAAGAGTCACATTTCTGACAGCCCGACAGATGGTTGCCTTGGAAATATGCTCAGCGTCACCGACGTTATATAGAAAACTCTGTTGGCAAAAAAACTATGTGCAACACAAAGAATTTGTTCCGAACTGAGAGCATGTCCACGATGTGTCATATGAACGATATGAGGGCTGAGAATATTGTTCAGATGAATGATCGATTGTGCAGAGAAATGGGAACGCTCAAACAGATAATCATCAGGGAATGATACAACATCCAAGCGGGGTCTGATCACCCTCTTCCCGATGGAGATTTTTTTTTTAGTATTTGTGCTTCAATATCAACTGGCTCTTCAAGAAAAGGACACGCCATGTCTGACACCTTCAGTCTGCAGGCTTCAGCTAAAGAGAAGGAGAAACTCAGGGTTAGTTGAAGATAACCTGCCAGCGAGCATGTTGGCTTCACTGAGTATGTTGCCATAGTAACTGACTCAGAGTTAAGCTGAACAGGCTTTGTGAAACTGAAAACCCAGAGTTTCCTTCAACTCTGAGTCAACGAACTCTGAGTCTTCACCAAACCCGCTTTCTGAAACGGGGCCCAGGTCTTATCTCTCTATTAGTACTAGCCTAGTTAGTCATAACAAATCTGCCTGAAGAAAGAGGGGGTCACACTGGTACAGTAGAAAAACTCAGAAGTAAAATGAGATTGAACAGTGAACTAACATATTTTTATAGGATAAAATATCTAATAATGAAAGAGAAGGATTGTTGTTGGTCCAGTTAGTGCTATTCATCAACAGTAATAAGCCACCAGGTATAGACAACATTAATGGGAAATGATCGCAGACGTCACGCCTACTCCCGCACCCTCTCTCCAGCGCTTGATGTTGCCGGCCTACTAACCACCGGCCTTGGCAACAATCATTACGCACACCTGCTCCCCATCATTACGCACACCTGGTCATCATTATCTCCTTGATTACTCCCCCTTTATTTAGCCCTCCGTAGACAGCAGTCACTAGGTAACAGACTGTATTTTTGGCCCTATTTGCTATAGATTTAACCAAAGCCTAAAGGAGTGTATGTCCACAAGTGTGGAAGGAAGCTAAAGTAATTCCATTGCCAAAAAATTGTAAAGCACCCATTGCTGGCTCTAACAGCTGCTCAATCAGTTTGCCTGTTCTTAATAAATTGATAGAGATAAATTGGGTTTGACCAAATACAATGCTATTTGTCAGAGAACAAGTTAACTACTGACTTTCAGCATGCATAGAGAAGGGCCCTCAACTTGTACTGCACTGACTCAGATGACTGACGATTGGTTAAAATATTGTAAATGGATAATAAAAGGATAGTTGGAACTGTAGAGTTTAGTGCAGCCTTTGATGTTATTGATCATAAATTGTTATTAAAAAAACTCACTTTCTACGGCTTTATATCACCTGCCATCACATGGTTGTAGAGTTATTTATCCAGAGAGTGTACATCAAATATGTACAGTGCTGTTAGAACGATTTGCCGCTGGTCTTACTCAAAGGTAGAATGACTATGTATGTGGATGATTAAACACTCTACATGTCAGCAACCAAAGCCAGTGAGCTCACAAAAATTCTAAATGAGTTAGTCAGTATCAGAATGGATGATTAATAATAAACTTGTCATAAATACATCTAAAACGAAAAGTATAATATTTGGTTAAACCTTCTCTAAGACCTAAACTGGAGTAAAGAGTGTGACCATTGAGCCCTTAACTGCACATACAGAACTAACATCAACATGCATGCCAGCCTTTCCTGGTTGAAGTTTGATGAGAGATGAACTGCTTCTCTTCTAGTTTTTATGAGCAATTTTGCTGTGACAAAAATGTCAGATTGTCTGCATAATCAAATAACATACAGCTCAGACATCCATACAGTGCCTTCAAAAAGTTTTTCTCACCTATCTACACACAATACCCCATAATGAAAAGTGAACACATGTTTTTTGAAATGTTTGCATATTTACTGAAAAGAAAATACAGAAATATCACATTTACATAAATATTCACACTCTAGAGTCAATACTTTGTAGAAGTACCTTTGGCAGCGATAACACCTGTGAGTCTTTCTGGGTAAGTCTTTAAGAGCTTTCCACACCTGGATTGTGCAACATTTTCCCATTATTCTTTTCAAAATTCTTAAAGCTCTGTCAAATTGGTTGTTGATCAGTGCTAGATAACCATTTTCAGGTCTTGACATAGATTTTAAAGTAGATTTAAGTCAAAATTGTAACTAGGCCACTCCGGAACATTCATTATCTGCTTGGTAAGCAGCTCCAGTGTAAAGTTGGCATTGTGTTTCAGGTTATTTTCCTGCTGAAAGGTGACATAACTTCCCAGTATCCGGTGGAAAGCCGACTTAACCAGGTTTTCCTCTAGGATTTTGCCTGTGCTTGTAATAGTTTTTTTTATCCTGAAAAACTCCCCAGTCCTTAACAATTACAAGCATACCCATAACATGATGCAGCCATCACTATGCTTGAAAATATGGAGTGGTACTCAGCAATGGGTTGTATTGGATTTGGCACAAACACATTTTTATCTAGAAAAAGTTAATTGCTTTGCCACATTTTTTTCAGAATAATTTAGTGCCTTGTTGAAAACAGGTTGCATGTTTTGGAATATTTGTATTCTGTACAGGCTTCCTTCTTTTCACTCTGTCTATTAGATTAGTATTGTGAAGCAACTAAAATGTTGTTGATCCATCCACAGTTTTCTCCTATCCCAACTGTTAATCTCTGTAACTGTTTTAAAATCACCATTGCCCTCAGAATCCAAGATGGCAGCATGTCAAGTCGTTTGTCTGTGACTAGTATATTTTAACCTACTAATAACCTATTCATTTATGGTTGAGTAATTTCCTTGTTGTGTAGTGCAAACTATTTTGTTTTTGCTGGTGTGAAGATCGCGGGTCTCCCTCAACTCGGCACTTCATCACTTGAAGTTTTCCAAAGTAACCCCATCTCTGGCTGGCCTGAGTTTCTTCTTCGTTCGCGGAATGTCTCGTCCAAGCTGCTCCTTTTTGCTCTTTGCCTGGCTGTCAGTGGCAGCTCAACAATCCCCAACCTGTTCTCTCAATCGACCTCAACACCCAATCTACTCACTTGCGTGTGACACATACAGACTCATATATAGATACTGTCCTCCCTCTCCCCTTACCTTGGCCTCTTTCTTACATTTCTCAAAGAAAATGACAATTTTCGTGGTATTGCTTTGTGCACTAACTTTACTGAACTCTGGAGAAAACGAACATTGTCGCTGGGTGAGTACATCTGACAATGTGCTCTCCCGTCCATTAGACATTATGTCTGCAGGAACTCATTCTTTTTTAGGCAGTTACGAAACAAGTGTTCTTTTCTTCTCAGGAAGGCCAAGTCTGAATATTTTATGTCTGTTACCACTGATAACCTGAATGACCCTAGAACGTTTTGGAAGGCTATTAAGTCTGTCTGGTAACAGTAATGTTAAAGAATTACCGTCATGTTTATTGAAGGACTGTGTTGCTGTATATGACAAAACTGAAATGCTGAATTGTTTCAATGAGCACTTTGTATCATCTGGTAGGCTGTTTGATTCAGTGTCCTCTGTCTTTGTACAACCCTGTGTGGTTGAACCAGTGAGAGCTGGTCAAACTTTTAGCTTTTTGCCGTTCTCAGTGCAGGTGGTACATAAAGCCCTGAAATCCTCAGATCAGAGAAAGCCTGCAGGTCCTGATCTTCTGGATCCCTGCTTTTTAAATCTGTCAGCTGATTTCATAGCTGAACCACTTACATATCTGTTCAATCTAACCCTGGAATGTAATGAAATTCAAAAAATCTGGAAATCAGCATTTGTCCTACCACTTTTAAAAAGGGGAGATCCAACTCTTTTAAATAATTTTAAATAATTATAGGCCAATCTCAAAGCTGTCACCCCTGGTGAAAATACTTGAAACCCTTGTGAGTGAATAGCTAAAAGAGTATTTATTTACTAACTCTATTTTATCAATGTACCAATCGGGCTTCGGGAAGAAGCATAGCACAATTACAGCAGCCATGAAGGTTTTAAATGATATCACTGAAGCCCCTGACAAGAAACAGCACTGTGTCTCACTTCTTATTGATCTCTCTAAGGCTTTTGATACAGTTAATCATGCTATACTAAGGCAGAGATTGTTGAGTGTAGGACTTTTGGAGCATGCAGTTGCATGGTTTGCTAACTATCTGTCTGATAGAACTCAGTGAACTCAATTTGATGGGCTCATGTCTGTTAAATTGTCTGTAATGGTGTGCCCCAAGGCTCTGTACTTGGTCCTCTCTTATTCACTATTTATATAAATAATTTAGACAAATGTCCAAAATGCGCAACTTCATTTTTATGCTGATGATACTGTTATTTACTGTTGTGCCTCGTCTCTTACAAAAGCTTTCCAGAACTTGCAAACTACTTTTAATACTGTTCAACATACCTTGTGTCAATTGAAGCTTATCCTCAATACTGACAAAACTAAACTAATGGTGTTTTCTAAAGCAAGAAATAGACCTCTGAACCTTTCACCTATTATTACCTGTCAGGGCAATGAGATTGAGACTGTAACCTCATAAATATCTTGGAATTTTAGTTGATGACGGCCTCTTTTAAATTGCATATTCAACAACTTACAAAAAAATTGAAGCTGAAATTGGGATTGTATTTTAGGAATAAGGCCCGTATTTCTTTTGAAGCCAGAAGGAGGCTAGTATCAGCTACATTTATGCCTTTACTAGACTATGGGGATATTTTATATATGAATGCTTCCGCTCAGTGTTTGAGATCAATTGACACCCTTTACCATGGTGCTTTGAGATTTATTTTAAAACTGCAAAACCCTTACGCACCACTGCACTTTGTATACCAGGGTTGGCTGGCATTCTCTAGTCACTCGTAGGCTCAGTCACTGGTATACAAAGTCATTTTGGGTTTACTACCTTTTTATTTGGGCATTTTTATTGTTCAGAAATGTGGTGGCTACTCTCTTCATTCGTTGGACTTTATCCTGCTAACTGCTCCAAATGTCCGAACTGAATTTGGTAAAAGGGCTTTTATGTACTCTGCGACATCATCTTGGAATGCCTTACAAAATACTTTTAAACTGGAAGAACTTGTCCCGGTTGGTATTTTTAAATCACTGATTAATGATCTTGATACTGATTCCCTGACCTGTCAATGTTTTTAATTTGCTGTTTTTGATATACTCTTGTGAATTCTATGGTTTTTACTAGATTACTTGTAGTTTTTCATGTTATTTGTCTGTAATTTTTTGTAATGACTTGGTGCTGCCTATCTTGGCCAGGACGCTCTTGAAAAAGAGATTTTAAATCTCAATGAGCACTTCGTGGTTAAATAAAGGTTAAATAAAAATGGTGAAATCCCTGAGCGGTTTCCTTCCTCTCTGGCAACTGAGTTAGGAAGGACACCTGTATCTTTGTAGTGACTGGGTGAATTGATACACCATCCAAAGTGTAATTAATAACTTCACCATGCTCAAAGGGATATTCATTGTCTGCTTTTTTTTACTGTTATCCTTCTTTGCGAGGCATTGAAAAACCTCTGTTCTTTGTGGTTGAATCTGTGTTTGAAATTCACTGCTGACTGAAGGACCTTACAGATAATTGTATGTGTGGTGTACAGAGATGAGGTAGTCATTAAAAAAACATGTTAAACCCATTATTATGTGACTTGTTATGCACAGTTTTACTCCTGAATTTATTTAGGCTTGCTATAACAAAGGGGTTGAATACTTAATGACTCAAGTCATTTCAGGTTTACATTTTTTACTTTTTGGCCTAAATTAAAAACTACAGTTTTGGGTCATATCCAATACAACACAGAGTAAAAACCCTTAGTATTTAAGTATTGTAGTGGCAGAATCATGTTATGGGTATGCTAGTCATCGGCAGGGCCTGGGGAGTTTGTCAGGATCAAAATAAATATGAAAGAAGCAATGCCCAGGTAATAAGTCAAAGGAAAACCCGCCTCAGTCTTCTGAAAACCTAGTTTTATTTTTCAGTGAGACAATTACATACATTTTTATTCCAAGAGTTTTCCTGAGTGGTCTAATCTCAGTTATGACTTAAATTTGTTTGAAAATCAGAGACAAGGTTTGAATATTGCTGTCAATCAATCATTACCAACCAAATTTACTGAACTTGAGCAATTTTGTCAAAACAAAAAGGACATGCAGTCTCTTTCCCTAAGAGTTGTGCTAAATTGGTAGAATATTATTCAAAATTTTTCACAGCTGTAATCGCTGCCGAAGGAACTTCCACCAATTATTATCTCTTGGGTGTGAAGACACACAATCAAGATATCTTAGTTATTTTATTTTTAATTCATTTAGAACATTTTCTTTAACTTTCTTTCACTTTTAGTATGTGGAGGAGGTTGTGTAGATCTGTAGGGGGAAAAAAATTGAATTGAATCCCTTTTAGGTGTTATTTTAAGGCAGCAAAATGTGAAGACTGTGCAAGGGGTGTGCAGACTTTCACTAGGCACTGTATACACTGACAATAAGAACACCTGCTCTTTCTATGACAGACTGACCAGGTGAAAGCTATGATCCCTTATTGATGTCACTTAGTAAATCCACTTCAATCAGTGTAGATGAAAGGGAGGAGACACACTAAATAAATATTTATATAATATAAGTCTTGAGACAATTGAGACATGGATTGTGTGTGTGCCATTCAGAGGGTGAATGGGCAAGACTTAAGATTTAAGTGCCTTTGAACAGGGTATGATAGTAAGTGCCAAGAACTGCAACGCTGCTGGGTTTTACACGCTCAAAAGTTTCCCTTGTGTATCAAGAAAGTTCCACTACCCAAAGGACATCCAGCTAACTTGACAACTGTGGGAAGCATTGGAGTCAACATGGGACAGCATCCCTGTGGAACACTTTTGACACCTTGTAGAGTCCATGCACAACAAATTGAGGCTGTTCTGAAGGCAAAAGCGGGTGCAACTCAATATTAGGAAGGTGTTCTTAATGTTTAGTACACTTAGTGTGTATATACACTATCTTTTTTTAGAGGAAAAATACAATGTAATGCATATTACACTCCAGAATATAACTTTGAACTAGGGGTGTATTGGTTCAAACCCATGGTTCAGTGCGTATTGCGGTTTTGGGGTCACGGTTTGATTCAGTTCCGGTACAGCAGAAAATGAAATGCCAACACTTATGTACATTATTATTGTTTTTACCCTTTGTTTCATTTGAACATGGATGTTATCATTCTACAGTGTTCCCTGCAGTGTACGCTCAAATCGGTGTGATTAGAACACTTCATTAGAATGTCTGACGCAACAGTCAGCGTTTGAGCTGGCCACACCGATTTTTCACCAGTCTGGCCAGCTCAAACGCTGACTGTGTTCAAAATAATTGAGTAAAACACTTTCTGAAAGTCGAAAGTAATCCGACGGTGGGTAGAGTTTGTGCGAGCCGCCATGTTTGTTTTAACTGCATCAACAAAAGATAAGAGGTAACAAGATGAGTTGGGTATGTTTGCAGTATGCATGTTGAAGGCGAAGGGGGTGTGTCATCTACCATCATTCACTTCCCATCATTCACTTCCGGAAGTTTACTCAAAAGACAAATGAACCATCCCTTCACCTCATTTTGCTTAAAATCTTTGTTCTGACGGACGTTTATGTGACACCCAGAATGCATTGAATGATGTCAATGAACATGGCTCCGCACATACTGTAGCTGGTAGCTTAGCTGTAGCTTAGCATTAGCTCATCCTAATCAGTACAACCTTCAAAAAAGATTTTGCACACATGATATGTGTCCATTACAATCTATGTAAGATCAGAATGCATGATTTGTCATCAGTATTTGAAAACCTGAATAAAACAGTAAATAAAGAAATGATTTTTCACACAAACCATTATTTTTGTAAATTCTGACAGTGATTCTGAGTATGACAGTGAGGAATCAGATTCTGACAATGACAGTGGGATCTGCCCCCAACCTTGTGGCCATTGAGAATCCTGCATCTGGGGACCCCTTGCCCACCGACGAAGTCCCAGGTCCCTCTGAAGATTCTGGTGGTAATGGAGGAAGACCAACAGTGGGTAAAGTACCGGTTCAGCAAGAATGTGCCGACAGAGATGGGAAACAGGACACTATGCAGTAATTCGTTTTTTTTAATGTATTATTTCTTACATTGTTAGCCCAGAAAATCTTAAGTGTTATTACATACAGCCGAGAAGAACTATTGGATATAAGAGTGACGTCAACTTACTAACATTACGACCAAGAATACGACTTCCTCGAAGTTGATCCTTTGATGGGACCTCCACCCTGGACATTGGATCTAATCCCAGAGGCTGACTCAAAACAACGGCGTTGCCGCAGGAGAGGTAGACGGAGCGGCCTCCTGGTCAGACTTAGAAGGCGAGCACACCATCCACCACTTCCGAGCATGTTACTCGCCAATGTCCAGTCTCTAGACAACAAGGTGGACAAAATTAGGGAACGAGTTGCCTTCCAGAGAGATATCAGAGAATGTAACATTCTGTTTCACGGACACATGGCTCACTCGGGATATGTTGTAAGAGTCGGTACAGCCACCAGGTTTCTTCATGCGTCGCGCTGACAGAAACAAACATCTCTCTGGTAAGAAGAAGGGCGGGGGTGTATGCCTCATGATTAATGACTCATGGTGTAATCATAACAACATACAGGAACTCAATTCCTTTTGTTCACCTGACCTAGAATTCTTTACAATCACATGCAGACCGCATTATCTCCCAAGAGAATTCCCTTCGATTATAGTCACAGCCGTGTATAATCCCCCCAAGCAGATACCTCGACGGCCCTGAAAGAACTTCACTGGACTCTATGTAAACTGGACACCATATATCCTGAGGGTGCATTTATTGTAGCTGGGGATTTTAACACAGCTATATTGAGAACAAGGCTACCTAAATTCTACCAGCACATTGATTGTAGAACCCGCTCGAGCAAAACACTAGACCACTGCTACTCTAACTTCCGCGATGCATACAAGGCCCTCCCTTCGGCAAATCTGACCCTGACTCCATCTTGTTGCTCCCCTCCTATAGGCAGAAACTAAAACAGGATGTGCCCGTGCTTAGGTCTATCCAACGCTGGTCTGACCAATTAGATTCCGCGCTTCAAGATTGCTTCGATCACGCAGACTGGGATATTATCCGGGTAGCCTCAGACAATAACATTGACATATATGCTGACTCGATGAGTGAGTTTATTAGGAAGTGCAATGGAGATATGGTACCCACTGTGACTATTAAAACCTTCCCTAACCAGAAACCGTGGATTGATAGCAGCATTTGTGCAAAACTGAAAGCGCGAACCACTGCATTTAGTCATGGCAAGGCGACATGACTAAATGACCGAATAAATGGGCTTGCGAAAGTATTCACCCTCCTTGGAATTTTTCCTATTTTGTTGCCGTACAACCTGGAATTAAAATTGGGGGGGGGGGGTTGTATCATTTGATTTACACAACATGCCTACCACTTTGAAGATGCTAAATATTTTATTAATTGGGAAACAAACAAGAAATAAGTATAAAAAACTAAACTTGAGCGTGCATAACTATTCAGCCCCCCAAAGTCAATACTTTGTAGAGCCACGTTTTGCAGCAATTACAGCTGCAAGTCTCTTGGGGTATGTCTCTATAAGCTTGGTATATCTAGCCACTGAGATTTTTGCCCATTCATCAAGGCAAAACTTCTCCAGCTCCTTCAAGTTAGATGGGTTCTGCTGGTGTACAACAATTAAGTCATACTGCAGATTCTCAATTGGATTGAGGTCTGGGCTTTGACTAGGCCATTCCAAGACATTTAAATGTTTCCCCTTAAACCACTCAAGTGTTGCTTTAGCAGTATGCTTAGGGTCATTGTCCTGCTGGAAGGTGAACCTCCGTCCCAGTCTCAATTCTCTGTAAGACTGAAACAGGTTTCTCTCAAGAATTTCCCTGTATTTAGCGCCATCCATCATTCCTTCAATTATGACCGTTTTCCCAGTCCCTACCGATGAAAAACATCCCTACAGCATGATGCTGCCACCACCATGCTTCACTGTGGGGATGGTGCTCTCGGGGTGACGAGGTGTTGTTTTGCGCCAGACATAGCATTTTCCTTGATGCCCAAAAAGCTGAATTTTAATCTCATCTGACCAGAGTACCTTCTTCCATATGTTTGGGGAGTCTCCCCACATGCCTTTTGGCAAACACCAAGCGTGATTGCTTATTTTTTTCTTTAAGCAATGTCTTTTATTGCCACTCTTCCATAAAGCCCAGCTCCGTGGAGTGTACGGCTTAAAGTGGTCCTATGGACAGATACTCCAATCTCCGCTGTGGAGCTTTGCAGCTCCTTCAGAGTTATCTTTGGTCTGTTTGTTGCCTCTCCTTGCCTGGTCTGTGAGTTTTGGTGGGAGGCCCTCTTGGCAGGTTCGTTGCAGTGCCATATTCTTTCCATTTTTTAAATAATGGATGTAATGGTGCTCAGTGGGATGTTCAAAGTTTTGGATATTTTTTATAACCCAACCCTGATCTGTACTTCTCCACAGCTTTGTCCCTGACCTGTTTAGAGAGCTCCTTGGCCTTCATGGTGTCGCTTGCTTGGTGGTGCCCCTTGCTTAGTGGTGTTGCAGACTCTGACCTTTCAGAAGAGTTGTATATATACACACACACTGAGATCATGTGACACTTAGATTGCACACAGGTGGACTTTATTTAACTAATTATGCGACTTCTGAAGGTAATTGGTTGCACCAGATCTTATTTAGGGGCTTCATAGCAAAGGGGGTGAATACATATGCAAAAAACACTTTTCCGTTTAAATTTTGTGTATGTCCATTACATGAAATACAAATAAAAATCAATTTAAGTTACAGGTTGTAATGCAACAAAATAGGAAAAATACTTTTGCAAGACACTGTGCAAACATTGTAGTTATTCCCTCCGCGACAATCAATCAAGCAAAGCGTCAGTATAGAGACAAAGTAGATTCGCAATTCACCGGCTCAAATATGAGATGTATGTGGCAGGGTCTACAGACAATCACAGATTACAAAAAGGAAACCAGCCCCGTCAAGGACATCGACGTCTTGCTCCCAGACAAATTAAACAACTTCTTTGCGCACAATATAGTGCCAAAGACACGGCCCGCTACCAAAGACTGTGGGCTCTCCTTCTCCGTGGCCGATGTGAGTAAAACATTTAAACATGTTAACCCTCGCAAGGCTGCCAGCCCAGACGGCATCCCTAGCCGCATCCTCAGAGCATGCGCAGACCAGCTGGCTGGAGTGTTTACGGACATATTCAATCAATCCCTATCCCAGTCTGCTGTCCCCACATGCTTCAAGATGACCACCATTGTTCCTGTTCCCAAGAAAGCTATGGTAACTGAACTAAATGACCACCCCCCGTAGCACTCACTTCTGTCATCATGAAGTGTTTTGAGAGATTAGTCAAGGATCATATCACCTCCACCCTACCTGATACTCTAGACCCACTCCAATTTGTTTACCACCCCAATAGGTCCACATATGATGCAATTGCCATCACACTGCCCTATCCCGTCTGGACAAGAGGAATACCTATGTAAGAATGCTGTTCATCGACTACAGCTCAGCATTCAACACCATAGTACCCTCCAAACTCATCATTAAGCTTGAGACTCTGGGTCTCGACCCCGCCCTGTGCAACTGGGTCCTGGACTTTGATGGGCTGCCCCCAGGTAGTGGGTTGGAAACAACATCTCCACCCCGCTGATACTCACATGGGTACGTTCTCAGCCCTCTCCTGTACTCCCTGTTCACCCATGACTGCATGGCCATGTACGCCTCCAAATCAATCATCAAGTTTGCAGATGACACTACAGTGGTAGGCTTGATTACCAACAACGACAAGATGGCCTACAGGGAGGAGGTGAGGGCCATCGGAGTGTTGTGTCAGGAAAATAACGTCTCAGTCAACAAAACAAAGGAGATGATCGTGGACATCAGGAAACAGCAGAGGGAGCACCCCCCTATCCACATTGACGGGACAGTAGTGGAGAAGGTGGAAAGTTTTAAGTTCCTCGGCGAACACATCACAAACAAACTGAAATGGTCCACCCACACAGACAGCGCCTCTTCAACCTCAGGAGGCTGAAGAAATTTGACTTGTCACCTAAAGCCCACAAACTTTTACAGATGCACAATCAAGAGCATCCTGTCGAGCTGTATCACTGCCTGGTACGGCAACTGCACCGCCCTCAACCGCAAGGCTCTCCAGAGGGTAGTGCGGTATGCCCAACACATCACCAAGGGCAAACTACCTGTCCTCCAGGACACCTATAGCACCTACCATCACTAACATAGAGAGGCTGCTGCCAACACACTTAAATCACTGGCCACTTTAATAAAGGTATCACTAGTCACTTGAAATAATGTTTACATATCCTACATTAGTCATCTCATATGTATATACTGTATTTTATACAATCTATTGCATCTTGCCTATGCCGCAAGGCCATCGCACATTTGTTAGATATTACTGCACTGTTGGAACTACATTGCGTGCACAATTATTCGGCAAATTGTATTCCTCGGGATTAATTTTATTGTTGAACAAACAATGCTCTCAGTCAATCCAAAATGTTATTGAACCTCAAACCTTAATGTTTAACAAAGGAAAAGTGAGTTTTGTCTTTCTCAGGGAAATATATGTGTGCACAATTATTAGGCAACTATTAGTGTGCAGAATTATTAGGCAACTAAATTACAAAAATAATCTCTCTCAACTCACTTGTTTATTCTCAATTTTTAGAGTAAGTGTAACAGATAAGTAACACAAAATGAGAATTATTGTCACGGTTTTCGTCGGTAATGGAGGACCAAAATGCAGCAGGTATGTGTAAGCTCATCTTGACGTTTATTAACTTCCCAAAATGGACACCAAAATAACAAAACAAGTGAACGAACGATATACAGACAGTCTGGCAAGGCACAAGGCTAAACACAGAACAATCTCCCACAAATACACAGACAAACACACCCAACTAATATAGGACTTCCAATCAAAGGCAACACCAAACAGCTGCCTTCAATTGGAAGTCCACCCCAATTAACTCAACATAGAAACACACTTACTAGACTACACATAGAAATACATAAACATAGACCATAACTCAAAACCCGGAAATAATAAATCAAACGCCCTTTTACCAAAACACCACCCCGAACCACATAAACCAAATACCCTCTGCCACGTCCTGACCAAACTACAATAACAATTAACCCTTATACTGGCCAGGATGTGACAGTACCCCCCCCCTTAAAGGTGCTAACCCCGGAAGCACCTTAAAAAAACAAAAAAAACAACAACTCCAAACAACAAAAACAAAAATTCCCCTCTACTAAAGGGAGGGAAGGGAGGGTGGCTGCCGTCAACGACGGCACTGTGCTACACCCCCCCCTCCCCAACCCACCTATATCTGGAGGTGGCTCCGGTTCTGGCCGTTCCAGGCTGTCGGGCCACTCTGGCAGCTCGGGGCAGTCGGGGCAGTCTGGCAGCTCGGGGCAGTGTGGCAGCTCGGGGCAGTCTGGGCAGTCTGGCAGCTCGGGGCAGTCTGGGCAGTCTGGCAGCTCTGGCAGCTCGGGGCAGTCTGGCCGCTCTGGCAGCTCGGGGCAGTCTGGCCGCTCTGGCAGCTCGGGGCAGTCTGGCCGCTCTGGCAGCTCGGGGCAGTCTGGCCGCTCTGGCAGCTCGGGGCAGTCTGGCCGCTCTGGCAGCTCGGGGCAGTCTGGCCACTCTTGACTGACGGGCAGCTCTAGTGACGTCGGACTGGAATGACGCACTTGAAGCCTGGTGCGTGGTGCTGGTACTGGACGTACCAGATTGGGAACACGCACCTCCAGGCTAGTGCGGGGAGCGGGAACAGGACGATTCGGACTGGGCTGACGCACTTCCGGGTCCGCACGAGAGACAGGAGCTGGAAACCCAGGGCTATGGAGGCGCACAGGCGGTCTTGATCTTACCTCCTGCACAACCCGTCCTGGCTGGATGGAACTAGTAGCCCTGCACGAGCGGGATGCTTGTACAGGGCGGACTGGGTTGTGCAGGGGCCTGATGGTAGCCGTGCATAGAGCGGGCGTTGGGTAGCCTGGTCCTCGGAGGCGTACCGGCGACCAGATGCGCTGCGCAGGCATCCTCCTACCAGGCTGGATGCCCGCTCTAGCATGGAACCTGCGAGGGGCTGGAATAACGCGCACCGGCCTGTGCGTGCGTATGGGTGAGAGTGCGCTCCTCAGCGAAACATGGCGCTCTCCACCTCATACGCTCCTCCATAAAACCACGGGTAGCTGGCTTCCGGCTCTTCCTAGGCCTAGCCAAACTACCCGTGTGCCTCCCCCAAAAAAATTCTTGGGGGTGCCTCTCGTGCTTCAACGCCAGTCGTGTCCCTCGGAAACGTTCCCGGTCCATACCATCCTTACTCCATGGGCCTTCTCCGGCCATAACCTGCTCCCATGTCCATCTCTCCCCATAGTCCGTATCCTGAGCGTGCTGCTCCTCTCTCCGCTGCTTGGTCTTGGTTTGGTGGGAGATTCTGTCCCGGTTTTCGTCGGTAATGGAGGACCAAAACGCAGCAGGTATGTGTAAGCTCATCTTGACGTTTATTATTAACTTCCCAAAATGAACACCAAAATAACAAAACAAGTGAACGAACGATATACAGACAGTCTGGCAAGGCACAAGGCTAAACACAGAACAATCTCCCACAAATACACAGACAAACACACCCAACTAATTTAGGACTTCCAATCAAAGGCAACACCAAACAGCTGCCTTCAATTGGAAGTCCACCCCAATTAACTCAACATAGAAACACACTTACTAGACTACACATGGAAATACATAAACATAGACCATAACTCAAAACCCGGAAATAATAAATCAAACGCCCTTTTACCAAAACACCACCCCGAACCACATAAAACAAATACCCTCTGCCACGTCCTGACCAAACTACAATAACAATTAACCCTTATACTGGCCAGGACGTGACAATTATATAACATTTTTGGCCTTTCAAAAATATTCAGTGACCAATATAGCCACCCTTATTTTCAATAACTGCCATGAGCCTTCCGTCCATGGAGTCTGTCAGTTTCTTGATCTGTTCACGATCAATTTTCGCTGAAGCAGCAACCACAGCCTCCCAAATGCTGTTCAAAAAGGTGTATTGTCTTCCGTCACTGTAAATCTCACGTTTGAGAAGGGCCCACAAGTTCTCAATAGGATTTAAGTCAGGTGAGGAAGGGGGCCAGGTCATTATTCAGGCATCTTTGAGGCCCTTGCTGGCTAGCCAAGCAGTGGAGTATTGGATGCATGTGATGGAGCATTGTCCTGCATAAAGATCATGGCCTTCTAGAATGCTGAGGACTTCTTCCTGTACCACTGTTTGACGAAAGAATCTTCCAGAAACTGGCAGTAGATTTGGGAGTTGAGTTTCAGTCCATCTTCAACCCGAAAAGGTCCAACTACCTCATCCTCAATGATAGCAGCCCATACCAGTACCCCTCCTTCACCTTGCTGGCACCTGACATAAAGTGGTGCCCTGTGTCCATTACTGATCCAGTCACGGGCCCATCCATTTGGTCCATCAAGAGTTACTTTCAGTTCATCTGTCCATAAAACCTTTGAATAATCTGTCTTCGGGTATTTCTTTGCCCAATCTTGACGCTTCAACTTGTGAATCTTATTCAGTGGTGGTCTTGTTTCAGTCTTCTTGACCTTGGCCATGTCTCTGAGCACTTGACACCTTGTACTTCTGAACACTCCAGGTAGGTTGCAGTTCTGGAATACGGTGGCACTGGAGGATAATGGGTTCCTGGTAGTTTGACGTTTAATTCTTCTTAAGTCTTTTGCAGTTAATTTGCACCTTTTCTTCCCCATGCGTTTTTTGCGCCCCAGTTGACTATTCGCAACAAAACGTTTGAATGTCAGGTGGTCACACCTCAATAGTTTAGCTATTTAAAGAGTGTCACATCCATGTGAAAGGCATTTTACATGTTTGGCTTTTCAGTGTCAGTTACATTTATTTTTTGGCCCATTTTACCTGAGGTAATGAGGCTGCCTAATAATTATGCACACCTTGATATAAGGTGTTATTCACTTTCGCCACACCCTCCCTCATTACACAAATACATATCACCTGAAAATTATTAAATCCAATAAGCATTTAAGTTTATATGGTTTGGAGTTCGAAAATGTGAATAGAAAACAATGATAAGATCAGAATACTCACTTGCCTAATAATTGTACACGCAGTGTAGAAGCACGAGCATTTCGCTACACTCGCATTAACATCTCCTAACCATGTGTATGTGACCAATAAAATGTGATTTGATTTGAATGTCTGTTGTAGCTGGAAGGCCGACAGCCATTTCACCCCTCCTGGCCCTGCTGTTGGCTTTGATGAGTCACAGTATGGAGTGCAAAGCCCCTTGTCATCTCCCTCTGTAGCAGAGTGCTTCAAGCTGTTTCTGACAGAGGACCTGGTGGGAGACGAAGTTGAGGACACCAATCGCTATGCCTTGGAGCTACAGAAGAAGAGAGAGCCACATGGAAGGTGGACCACCTGACGAGAGAGAGAGAAAGATCAAACCAGACTGTGTGTTTGACTTTAATCGCAAAATGGGGGCAGTGGATAAAACGGACATGATAAACAGCTTTGTGGAATGCGCTCGGAAAACTACCAAGTGGTATAAGAAGATATTTTTCCATCTGATCAACACTGCTGTCCTCAATGGCCACATTGTACACTGCCATCTAACAAGAGAGATGATTACTGAACAAGGTTTTTTTGTAATTGGACAGAGAAACTTGGATTAAAATGATAAACTTGGATTAGCTAACACAACGTGCCATCGGAACACAGGAGTGATGGTTGCTGATAATGGGCCTCTGTACGCCTATGTAGATATTCCATTAACAATCAGCCTCTTCCAGCTACAATAGTCATTTACAACATTAACAATGTCTACACTGTATTTCTGATCAATTTAATGTTATTTTAATGTACCAATTTTTTAAATTTTCTTTCAAAAACAAGGACATTTCTAAGTGACCCCAATATTTTGAACGGTAGTGTACATGTATGTATGTATGTATGTATATATTTTCAAAAATAACAAGTAACAAATAAAAATAATATGGCTATATATAGGGCGTAGAAATTAACCTGGCTATATACAGGGAGTACCTGTACAGGGGTACGAGTTAATTGAGGTAGCTATGTACTCACTGTACATATAGGTAGGGGTAAAGTGACTAGGCAGCAGGATAGATAATGAACAGTAGCAGCAGCATACGTGGTGAGTGTGAAAGTGTGTGAATTTTTGTGTGGTGTCAGAATGCATGTGTCTGCATGTTATGTGTGTGTGGGCATATGTAGTGTCGGGGGGTCAGTGTAAGTGTGGGGCATAGATCAAATAAAATCAATCACATTTTTATTGTCACATGCTTCGGAAAAAGTGAAACTGTGATATGCTTACATGCAGGCCCTTCCCAACAATGCAGAATACAAACAAATAAAATAATAATAGAAAAAGAACAAAATAGTAACACCAGGAATAAACACACAATGAGCAATGATATATACATGGGCTATATACATGGGGAACAAGTCTAGCGTCAATGTGCAGGGTTACGAGGAAATTGAGGTAGATACTCTATGTACATCTAGTTAGGCAACAGGATAGATAATAGAAAGTAGCAGAAATGTATGTGATGAATGTATGTAAAACAGTGGTTTACAATGAAGGTCTCCAGTTGCCTCAACAGCATACTGTAGGGTAGCACCATGGTGTAGCCAGAGGACACCTCGTTTCTGTCCTCCTCTGGGTAAATTGACTTCAAAACAAAACTGCAGTGCATAAAATCTGGTGAGTAGTTGACTCAGAGTGAGAAAGACAATAGTTGAAGAGTTTAGAATAAATACATTTCTTAAAAAATGAAGGAGAAGCAAGAGCTTTTGTTGTATTTTTTCACTTAGCCTACTTAACTAGTGAATGCAGCTAGCTAGTTTAGCCCGCTCAAACAGAGAGAGATGCTATGTTAGCTAGCTGGCTAGGGCTATCCAACACTGGAACTATTTCAAGTCAAGACAAGCTTTTGGTTTAATTGATTTATTGCCACCGGGGCCCGCCGGTGTAACTGCTTGCTGCTGACTGTTCTGCATGATTGTAGCAGATTTACTAACTCCTTAGTTCTAGTAGATATGTTGACTATGACGTTAATATGGTGACAACGATGCAGGCTGTGTGTAGCGGTTATGATATGAAGGTTTGGCTTGGAAAGGTTTTTCACCTGGTCATTGAAAGCTGATGTTGTGCACTGATGTCCACAAGGAAGGGAAAAGGTCGGAGGAGAGCATGTAGATGTGGGAAGAAATACAACGATAAAAGGGATCAAACTTTTTTATGTTGCTGCTATGAAAGTGAACTGTGTTTGTGTGTGATCAGGGGTGTATTGATTCCGCTGATTCTGTTGAAAACCTTTTTAAAACGGAACAAAATATGAATAAACATACCTGAATTTGTCCAATAGAAACTCTCATTTTGAACTATTGGACTAATGATTACACCCTAGATCAGCTAGATGCAGGCAAGAGTGTGCAAGGCGGTATTGAATTTGTCAATGTTTGTCACCTTGATTACTCAAATTTCTCGAGCTATGCACTTACGTTGTAAACCTTTATTCATAGGCTAGGTTGTAGTAATTTCATGATGGTAAAGGAAAAGTTTGAGTATCATGCAGTAGCCTGAACCTATCAATGTTAAATTGACCTGGGTGAATGGAATAGGAATGACAATCATCCAATATGCTGTAATAGAAATAAGCCCTTACAAAAAAAGATTGCAGTAAACTCAGCAAAAAAAGAAACGTCCCTTTTTCAGGACCCTGTCCTTCAAAGATAATTCGTAAAAATCCAAATAACTTCACAGATCTTCATTGTAAAGGGTTTAAACACTGTTTACCATGCTTGTTCAATTAACCATAAACAATTAATGAACATGCACCTGTGGAACGGTCGTTAAGACACTAACAGCATACAGACGGTAGGCAATTAAGGTCAAAGTTATGAAAACTTAGGACACTAAAGAGGCATATCTACTGACTCTGCAAGGAGGCATGAGGACTACAGATGTGGCCAGAGCAATAAATTGCAATGTCCATACTGTGAGACGCCTAAGACAGCGCTACAGGGAGACAGGATGGACAGCTGATCGTCCTCGCAGTGGCAGACCACGTGTAACAACACCTGCACAGGATCGGTACATCCGAACATCACACCTGCGGGACAGGTACAGGATGGCAACAACAACTTCCCAAGTTACAGCAGGAACGCACAATCCCTCCATCAGTGCTCAGACTGTCCGTAAAATGCTGAGGGAGGCTGTGTCACATGAATTGACGCTGGAGGGACGAAGCAGGTACGGGGAGTAAACATTTAATAAACAACTGACATAGACGAGACAGGAACAACGTCAGAAACAAATACAAAGACAATCAATGCAGCAGCAGGGAACAGACAAATATAGGGGAGGAAATGAACATGTGATAAGTGAGTCCAGGTGAGTCCAATAACACTGAATGCATGTGACAAGGGAAGGCAGATGTGTGTGATGGATTGCAGGAGTGCGTGATGAAGGGTCATCTGGCGCCCTCAAGCGCCAGGGGAAGGGAAGAGTGGGAGCAGACGTGACAGGCTGGACTGAGGGCTTGTAGGCCTGTTGTAAGGCAGGTCCTCACCAGACTTCACCGGCAACAACGTAGCCTATGGGCACAAACCCACCGTCGCAGGACTAGACAGGACTGGCAAAAAGTGCTTTTCACTGATGAGACGCGTTTTTGTCTCACATGGGGTGATGGTCGGATTCACGTTTATCGCCGAAGGAATGAGCCTTACACCGAGGCCTGTACTCTGGAGTGGGATCGATTTGGAGGTGGAGGGTCCATCATGGTCTGGGGCCGTTTGTCACAGCATCATCGGACTGAGCTTGTTGTCATTGCAGGCAATCTCAACGCTTTGCGTTACAGGGAAGACATCCTCCTCCTTCATGTGGCACCCTTCCTGCAGG
Organism: Salmo salar; assembly: GCF_965601325.2. Classification (NCBI taxonomy): domain Eukaryota; kingdom Metazoa; phylum Chordata; class Actinopteri; order Salmoniformes; family Salmonidae; genus Salmo; species Salmo salar. The sequence continues at coordinate 8,963,012 of NC_138317.1, read as the reverse complement.
TTCATCCTGACATGACCCTCCAGCATGACAATGCCACCAGCCATACTGCTCGTTTTGTGCGTGATTTCCTGCAAGACAGGAATGTCAGTGTTCTGCCATGGCCATCGAAGAGCCCGGATCTCAATCCCATTGAGCACATCTGCGACCAGTTGGATCGGAGGGTGAAGGCTAGGGCCATTCCACCCCAGAAATGTCCGGGAACTTGCAGGTGCCTTGGTGGAAGAGTGGGGTAACATCTCACAGCAAGAACTGACAAATCTGGTGCAGTCCATGAGGAGGAGATGCACTGCAGTACTTAATGTAGCTGGTGGCCACACCAGATACTGACTGTTACTTTTGATTTTGACCCCCCGTTTGTTCAGGGACACATTGTTCCATTTCTGTTAGTCACATGTCCGTGGAACTTGTTTAGTTTATGTCTCAGTTGTCGAATCTTATGTTCATACAAATATATACATGTTAAGTTTGCTGAAAATGAAAACAGTTGACAGTGAGAGAACGAGAGTATTTGGAGCATAATGCATTTATACTGCACCCCAACTGCAGTTATACTGCACTCTGACTGAAATCTTTTTTCTTAAGGGAGTCCATGCTCATAAAAAGTGCAGTCGTCCTCCCTCATCTTAAACGGCACCAACCGCCGTTGGTGTGTAAGTGTGTGCGTGGCAAATGTGTACATGTTCTGTTTGACTGAGTGTGTGTGTGTGTGTCTATGTGTTGGCGTTTCAGTGTAAGTATGTGTGTGTGAGTGTCCAGTGTGTGTGCATAGTCAAAAAGAGTTAGCTCGCTTATATAGAGCGGGTACTACTTATTTGCTGAAATGGGTGCTAGAGGGCAAAGTTCGTAAGGTGTCTTGAGCACTTTAACGAGGTGTTTAAACCCCTTATTCTTCTCAACCACCGAGAATGGGTGCATATCCGTGGCTATAAACATACCTATTGCTCTTGTAATTTCTTTAGCCTGGTCAGAATCAGCCTCAAAGTGCTGCTTGAATGCAGACGGGAGACAAAGTTGTGCTATTTTCATTGAGCAGTGGTGACATACTCTCTATGTCCATCGCCGTTGTAATCTACTGGGAAGCCAAAATGTTCTCAAACTGAAGATTTAAACGATGATGGAGAATCCTCCTGGTTTATCGACCCTACCGCTCGACATCGTTCAGAACTAGTTCCTGTCTGCGGCTCACAAAAGCAGAGTTTGAAACGCGGTCATTAAGATTAGAATTTTGATGACATTGTGCGCATGGGCTTTCGTTGTTTTGAATCGGAATAGGTAGAAGAAAGAAGAGGCATGCAACGCAGCGTAGGCATAGCCTATAGGCCTAGTTAAAAAATATATATATTCATTTGGGTTCACCGTGTGGACCGAACTGAGATCCCCTACTGAGAGAGAGAAAGTATGCAAGAGAGAAAGTATGCGAGAGAGAGAAAGTATTTCGAGAGAGAGAAAGTATGCGAGAGAGAGAGCGAGAGAGCACTGAAGGGTATTTAGAGGGTATAGTATGTTGGGGGAGCGGGGAACTGGAGAATAAGATGTGATATTGTTAATGTTACAGAGCATTAATATTCGTGTGAGGTCATCTATTACAGGGGAACAGGCGAGCCATGAGAGACATCCTAATGGATCCTGTCACAGAGAGAGAGAACGAGGGAGGGAGATGGAGAGCGAGAGAGATGAGAGGGAGGGAGAGAGAGAGGGAGGTATAAAGGAAAGGAGAGAGAACGGGAGATAGAAGGAAAGAGAGCGAGTCAGAAGGGTAGGAAGGGAGAGACAAGAGGGAGAGTTAGGGAGCCGTGCAGAATTAATCAACAAATTAGAATGAATAATTAATGCATGGGATCCCATAAGGGTAGGATGGAATAAGGGACTGAGAGCGGAGGAGGGGAGGAGGGGGGATTAATAAAGATGCTACCACAGCCAGCTCTCCACACCAGAATCACACTGCTCAAATGGAGTCTTTTACCCAACTAGCTCTCACAGTCTCATGTCAGAATTAGATGTTCATCCAAGTTTTTCAAACATCAAAATTGTTGCAAATGTCACATTTCTAAGTGTTTAAAGTTAAGTTTAGTCATTAAATCTATATTTTCAAGGTTAGGGTTAAGTTTAGGAATTATCACTGAATGGTTAAAGTAAGAGTTAAGGATAGGGATAAGCTTAAAACCAAAATCTCAAAAACAACTTTTGATCGCTGGATTTGAATTTACAACCTTTGGAATCAGAGGCAGATACTTATGCCCATCCACAATGCCGAAGTGAAAACCAAAACCTACTTGAAGGTAACAGCGCTCACTGTTGGCCCTAGTGCTTGGTTTCCATGTCCTCTCCCGACATCCTCAGACGTGGATGGAAGTCGAATACTGACTTTTATCATGGGTGACCTGACTGCTTTTACCACCACTGTGACTCTGTTAGGGATGTAAGGGAGGTGAGCACAGATCACTGATTACCTGACCTGATCTTCTCTCTACTGTGTCCACTGGACTTTATCTATCTAATAGGCTTTTCTTCTCAGTGACTGGGACATACACACTTTGTACCAAATTGCACCCTATTCCCTTTATAGTGCCCTATGGACGCTGGTCAAAGTAGGGCACTATAAAGGGAATAGGATGCCATTTGGGAAGCAGGACGTGTCCGTAGTATGAATGGCCCATCATTGATTATGCTCAAAGACACATTTTAATCTCAGAATGGTCGTCAATACGGGCAGCTGTAGGGCAAGGCAATAAAACAGACAGAAATACATTCACACGCACGTACAGAGTGTATGCATTTCTCAAGTTCTCCTCTCCCTTTAGGTATCAAAATAAATTAATCACAAGGAATAACATTTTGAAGTATCTGTCATATAACTAGAAGATATAAGAAAGCTCAGGAAATATATTTTTTTTTACACATATTTAACACCTTATTTTTGTTGGCACAAAACTACCTCCATACTTCCATTCATTTGTATTGGTTACCCTTAGACGAGTCCTGTGAGAGTCTCCCCTTTCTATTGAGTGGTCATATTAGTTTGTAGGCCAAACCAGTCGGATGCTACAGACGTTTTCGTGAGAAGACCAATTTTTCGGGATGTCTCCTGGTCTGATGAACAGCGCTTGTAGCTCTGCCACTTTCCACCGCAGACGCAGAAGGGCGACGTAGGTGGATGTGGTGGATTGAGACGCAGCCCGTGCAAAAAAAGCCCAGCAGATCTCTAGCTTAAACTGACGGATTCTGATGGGGATCTTTCTATTATGTTACTTAGATTGACATACCGGTGCGTCAATAGACTAGGGGTTTAAATGGAGGCTCGAATCATTCTATAATAGCTAACATTCTGTAAATCCAAATGCTCTTACATACACGCATACACACACACATATGCAGGTACACGCACTCACGCCAGCATGCACGCACACACAAAATATTTTTATTTGAATCCACAAATCACATTACAGTCGAGAAGGATTCGAACATGTCAAGGGAAACAAATATTTGGACTGTCACACCCTGATCTGGTTCACCTGTCCTTGTGATTGTCTCCACCCCCTCCAAGTGTCGCTTATTATCCCCGGTGTATATATCCCTGTGTTTCCTGTCTCTCTGTGCCAGTTCATCTTGTTTGCCAAGTCAACCAGCGGTTTTCCTTGCTCCTTCCCCCCCCCCCCCGTCTCTGTTTCTAGTCCTCCTGGTTTCGACCCTTGCCTGTCCTGACTCCAAACTCACCTGCCTGACCCCTCTGCCTGTTCTGACTACCAGCCTGCCTATCCCCTTGTACTGTTTTGGACTCGGATCTGGTTTCTGACCCCTGCCTGGCCTGACCTCGAGACTGCCCATCGTCTGGTACTGTTTGGACTCTGACCTGGTTTATGAACTCTCGCCTGTCCCCGACCTGCCTTAGCCTACTCCCTTTGTTATAGTAAATATCGGAGCTCTACCATCTGCCTCCTGTGTCTGCATTTTGGTCTCGCCTTGTGTCCTTACATGGACACTACAGATGGCACCTCCTTCTCCACACAGCAAGGCTGCCCATGACCGCTAACACGGAGCAGTGCCTTTCTAGCTACTTTGACATTGTCATCACAGTAATGCAGGCCTGCAATCTGAAGGCCACGTACTGTCAGCCTATTTACATGGCCGAGACTCCAGAATATCAGCAACACAAGCTTGCACTGATAACTAAGGCTGTTCAGGCATGACATGAAGGTCTGGTACTTGTCAGCAAAGGTCTGCTCAAGGGTCAAAAGAGCAACCCACTTCCAAAATGAGCACTTCCCTCTGGCTTCCCCCCCCACTACAATATCTGGCATACAAGAAAACACATCATCAACACCAAACCAGCCTCCTCTGACAAGAGAATGTTTGTGAATGTCTACCCACAGGTATCTAGCCACAGGGTAAATCATGCATTCTCTTCTTCCACTTGACTGCTTCCTGCACGCTTCTCTGGCAGGAAAGTGTGATGCCACTTCCATGCCCGCTCCTTCCACCCACCCTCCCAACACAACAACAGAAGGTGACTTGGCGTTGCCAACGGTGATAAACATGGGCCTTATTAAAAGACTCTGATAGTTCTCCGCTGCCTTTTTAATTTCCTCAATTAGACTTGTCATTTACCCACCTCTCCCTCTTCTCTCCTGCAGGCAACCGCTATCACAACTACCCAGCAAACAAACCCAAAGGGAGACCTTTCAACAACAAAAATAGGAGCGAGACAGAAGAGGAGAGAGAAAGGGGGAACCAGTGCCAAGACGGAGCAAGTCATTAATCGCATGCCATGTTTGACGAGTGTCGTTTTGGCTGATGCCGAATGGGGGCCGGGGGAATTGGGTGAGCTCATCTAATGGTCTGTATATAGATAGATAGATAGAGAGAGAGAGAGAGAGAGAGAGTCAACGAATTGCGAGGGCACTAGAACAGTCTGCAGCACCCAGCCTCACCCTACTAGAATATGAAGTCAAATGTCTACTGTTTGCTGGTGCTTCTGTCCCCAACAAAGGAGGGCCTACAGCAGAATCTAGATTTTCTGCACAGATTCTGTCAGACCTGGAATCTGACAGTAAATCTCAGCAAGACAAAAATAATGTTTAAAAAAAGGTTGTTGCCAGAACCACAAATGTCATTGCACTAGACACCGTTGCCCTAGAGCACACAAAAAACGATATATACCTCGGCCTAAACATCAGCGACACAGGTAACTTCCACAAAGCTGTGAATGATCCGAGAGACAAGGCAAGAAGGGCCTACGCATCAAAAGGAGCATAAAATGTGACATACCAATTAGGATTTGGCTAAGAATACAGATGAAGTCGAAAGTTTACATACACTTAGGTTGGAGTCATTAAAACTTGTTTTTCAACCACTCCACAAATTTCTTGTTAATACACTATAGTGTTGGCAAGTCTGTTAAGACTTCTACTTTGTGCAAGAAACAAGTAATTTTTCCAACAATTGTTACAGACAGATTATTTCACTGTATCAATTCCAGTGGTCAGAAGTTTACAAACACTAAGTTGACTGTGCCTTTAAAAAGCTTGGAAAATTCCAGAAAATGATGTCATGGCTTTAGAAGCATCTGATAGGCTAATTGACATCGTTTGAGTCAATTGGAGGTTTACCTGTGGATGTATTTCAAGGCCTACGTTCAAACTCAGTGCCTCTTTGCTTGACATCATGGGGAAATCAAAAGAAATGAGCCAAGACCTCCACAAATCTGATTCATCCTTGGGAGCAATTTCTAAATGCCTGAAGGTACCACGTTCATCTGTACAAACAATTGGATGCAAGTATAAACACCATGGGACCACACAGCCTCATACCACTTAGGAAGGAGACGCGTTCTGTCTCCTAGAGATGAACATACTTTGGTTTTAAAAGTGCAAATCAATCCCAGAACAACAGCAAAGGACCATGAGAACATGCTGGAGGAAACAGGTAAAAAAGAATCTATATCCACAGTAAAACAAGCCATATATCGACAACCTGAAAGGCCGCTCAGCAAGGAAGAAGCCACTGCTCCAAAACCGCCATAAAAAAAGCCAGACCACGGTTTTCAACTGCACATGGGGACAAAGAGTGTACTTTTTGGAGAAATGTCCTCTGGTCTGATGAAACAAAAAAAGGACTGTTTGGCCATTATGACCATCGTTATGTTTTGAGGAAAAAGGGGGATGCTTGCAAGCTGAAGAACACCATCCAACCATGAGGAACGGGGGTGGCAGCATCATGTTGTGGGGGTGCTTTGCTGCAGGAGGGACTGGTGCACTTCACAAAATAGATGGCATCATAAGGTAGGAAAATGATGTGGACATATTGAAGCAACATCTCAAGACATGTCAGGAAGTTAAAGCTTGGTCGCAAATGGGTCTTCCAAATGGACAATGACCCTAAGCATACTTCCAAAGTTGTGGCAAAATGGCTTCAGGACAACAAAGTCAAGGTGTTGGAGTGGCCATCACAAAGCCCTGACCTCAAGCCTATAGAAAATTTGTGGGCAGAAATGAAAAAGCATGTGCGTGCAAGCCAGGAGGCATACAAACCTGACGCAGATACACCAGCTCTGTCAGGAGGAATTGGTCAAAATTCACCCAACTTATTGTGGGAAGCCTGTGGAAGGCTACCCAAAACATTTGACCCAAGTAAAACAATTTAAAGGCAATGCTGCCAAATACTAATTGAGTGTATGTAAACTTCTGACCCACTGGGAATGTAATGAAAGAAATAAAAGCTGAAATAAAATCTCTCTACTATTATTCTGACATTTCACATTCTTACAATTAACTAACCTAAGACAATTTTGACTAAGATTGAATGTCAGGAATTGTGAAAAACTGAGTTTAACTTCTCTAGGGTAGGGGGCAGTATTTTGACGTCCAGATGAAAGGCGTGCCCAAATTAAACTGCCTGCTACTCAGGCTCAGAAGGTAGGATATGCATATTATTAGTAGATTTGGATAGAAAAACACTCGGAAGTTTCTAAAACTGTTTGAATGATGTCTGTGAGTATAACAGAACTCATATGGCAGGCAAAAACCTGAGAAAGATTTCCACACTTCCTGGTTGGATTTGAGGTTTGTAGTTTTTCAAGTGATTCCCCATCCAGTACAGTGACTTAGGGTTCATTTTGCACTTCCTACGGCTTCCACTAGATGTCAACAGTCTTTAGAACATTGTTTCATGCTTCTACTGTGAATATGGAGCGAACAAGAGCCTGGAAGTTGATGAGTGAGAAAATGACATGAGCTCAGAGGCGCGCGCTCGTGTGAGAGTTAGCTGTGTTCCTTTTCATTTCGGAAAACATTGTAATTGTCCGGTTGGAATATTACTGAAGATTTATGTTAAAAACGTCCTAAAGATTGATGCTATACATTGTTTGACATATTTCTACGAACGTAAATATAACTTTTTTTACTTTTCGTTGTGACATTTGCGCGCGCTTCCTGCATTTGGAGTAGTGGACTGAACGCGCAAACAAGGTATTTAGACATAAATGATGGACTTTATCGAACAAAACAAACATTTATTGTGGACCTGGATTTCCTGGGAGTACATTCTGATGAAGATCAAATGTAAGTGAATATTTATAATATTATTTCAGAGTTTTGTTGACTCCACAAAATGGCGGGTTTGGTTTCGTGTCTGAACGTTGTACTCAGACTATTGCAAAATTTGCTTTTGCCGTAAAGCTTTTTTGAAATCTGACACAGCGGTTGCATTAAGGAGAAGTGTATCTATAATTCTTTAAATAACTGTTGAATATTTTATCAACGTTTATGATGAGTATTTCTGTAAACTGATGTGCTCATTCACCGGAAGTTTTGGGAGGCAAAACATTTCTGAACATTACACGCCAATGTAAAATGGGGTTTTTGGATATAAATATGAACTTTATCGAGCAAAACATACATGTATTGTGTAACATGAAGTCCTATGAGTGCCATCTGATGAAGATCAAAGGTTAGTGATTAATTTTAGCTGTATTTCTGGTTTTTGTGACGCCTCTCCCTGTTTGGAAAATGGCTGTGTGGTTTTTCTTGTTTAGGTGCTTTCCTAACATAATCTAATGTTATGCTTTCGCCGTAAAGCCTTTTTGAAATCGGACAATGTGGTTGGATTAACTTCTATGGGCTAGGTGGGACAATACATGTATGTTTTACACAATACATGTATGTTTTGTTCGATAAAGTTCATATTTATATCCAAAAACAGCATTTTACATTCACCAAAACGTCCGGTGAATGTGCACATCAATTTACAAAAATACTCATAAACGTTGACAAAATATATAACAATTATTTAAAGAATTATAGATAGACTACCCCTGGATGCAACCGATGTGTCAGATGTTAAAATAGCTTTACGGAGAAAGCACATTTTTCAATATTCTGAGTACATAGCTCAGCCATCACGGTGAGCTATTCAGACACCCGCCAAGTTCGGGGCAACCTAAACTCAGAATTAGTATTAGAAATATTCTCTTACCTTTGCTGATCTTCGTCAGAATGCACTCCCAGGACTGCTACTTCGACAAGAGATGTTGTTTTTGTTCAAAATAATCCACATTTATGTACAAATACCTCCATTTTGTTTGTGCGTACAAATCACTTATCCAAAGGCATAACGCGCGAGAGCGGAACGAGAGACAAAGTCAAAATGTTCCATTACCGTACTTAGAAGCATGTCAAACGCTGTTTAAATTAAATCTTTATGGTATTTTTAACGTAAAATTGAGATAATATTCCAACCGGACAATAGCGTATTAATTCAAGAAGAAAAAGAAGGAGGTGCGCGCTCGCGGGACCGAGCATATCCAATCCCTTTGTTGCCAGGCAGACCACTCAGTAACTGAGCTCCTATAATCTGCCCAGTGACAGGAGAAGGCTCAAACCACTTTCTGAAGGCTTTAGACAGCCAATGGAAGCCTTAGGAAATGCAACATCCCCCACAGACACTGTAGCTTCGATAGAGAATCAAAAGAAGAACTACAATTCTCAGACTTTCCACTTCCTGCTTGGATTTTTCTCAGGTTTTTGCCTGCCATATGAGTTCTGTTATACTCACAGACACCATTCAAACAGTTCTAGAACCTTCAGAGTGGTTTCTATCCAAATCTACTAATAATATACATATTCTAGTTTCTGGGCCAGAGTAGTAACCTGTTTAAATTGGGTACGTTTTTCATCCGGCCGTGAAAATACTGCCACCTAGCCCAGACAGGTTAACGAGAAGTGTATCTTTAAAATGGGATATAATAGTTGTATGTTTGAGAAATTTGAATTATGAGATTTTTATTGTTTTGAATTTGCCTCCCTGCTATTTCACTGGCTGTTGAATAGTGTGTCGTGCAGGTGGGACGCTAGTCCCACATTCCCCAGAGAGGTTAAATGTCTTTGGTTAAGGTGTATGCAAACTTCCGACTTCAACTGTACTTGAATCAGTTATTGATCCTATTGCCATTTATGGTTGTGAGGTCTGGGGTCTGCTCATCAACCAAGAATTCACAAAATGGGACAAAAAAAACCACACATTTAGACTGCATGCAGAATTCTGCAAAAATATCCTCTGTGTACAACGTAAAACACAAAATAATGCATGCAGACCAGAAATAGGCCAATATCCGCTAACTATCAAAATACAGAAAAGAGACGTTAAACTCTACAACAACCTAAAAGGAAGTGATTCCCAAACCTTCCATAACAAAGCCATCACCAACAGAGAGATGAACCTAGAGAAGAGTCCCCTAAGAAAACTGGTCCTATTCACGAACAGACTCGACAGAGCCCCAGGACAGCAACACAATTAGACCCAACCAAATCATGAGAAAACAAAAAGATAATTATTTCCAGTGTGTCAAGTAATTAACAAAAAAAAAACTGAGCAAATCTAGAATGCTCTTTGGCTTATCTAGACTACCTGACCACTGTGACTGACCTATAATTAAGGATAGCTTTGACAATTGTGACGACCCTCCCATTCTGTCTGACAAATTCTCTCTCACTGCTCGTTTCCCTTAATAGGATGTCGGTTTTGCGGAGTTGGGAGGGTCGTCAGCGAAATGGGACACGTGGGGGGAAAAATGTGTATTACCATTACTTTAAATGATAGGTATGTACAATCCTGTTACTCTGGTTGTGTAAGTTGCTGTTTTCACATAACTCTGTACCTAATTTACCAGGGCTCTGCACATCTCGTGTTCTTGCCCCCACCCTCTGTACTCTGAAACCTGCATGTTCCGAACGAAGTGTCTCCTCAACCTAAGAACAAACCGTTCTTACTACTCGCAGGAGAACACGGAGTACTCCAAATATATGGCCACCTCATCCAGTAGATATGGGTTGGTTTGACACATTGAGACAGTTGTGGTGGATTAAGGAAATGTAACCAGGTTGGGCTATATAAAGGCAAGCCCCAACTCAGAATCATTCAGCTCTCAACGAATCACTTATCGGTGGTTCGCCGACCAGCTTCATTATTGCAATAATTAAATCGATATCAAATAAAGATTGACTGTTTGAATTATCCAAGTTTCTCTCACTTGATTAGAATTTCCATGACAGACATCTGGGCTCGGGTGTGTCCTGTGGATAAATACACCTTTCTCCCACACATCGAAGAGACTCGCAGACACTGTTTTTTGTTGTGGCATTTTGGGGCTTCTTTTTGGAACCTCACAACACCCCATCTATGCACACATCCACTCACTTACACATACACCATTGTTTCTTGTCCTCCCCTCTGTAACAGGCTACGAGCCAGTTGGTAATACTATGTAGAGACTCAGTGAGCATAGCCTTGCTATTGAGTGAGGCCGCCACAGGCAGCAGACCTGGCTCTCAAGAGAAGACAGGCTTTGTGCCCACTGCCCACAAAATGAGGTGGAAACTGACCTACACCTCCTAACCTCCTGGCAATTGTATGACCATATTAGAGACACATATGTCCCTCAGATTACACAGACCCACAAAGAATTTGAAAACAAATTCAATTTTGATAAACTGCCACATCTATTGGGTGAAATACCAGTGTGCCATCACAGCAGCAAGAATTGTGACCTGTTGTCACAAGAAAAAAGGGCAAACAGGGAAGCAAACACCATTGTAAATACAACCCATATGTTTATTTATTTTCCCTTTTGTACAATGTAACAACACTGTATATAGCCATAATTTGACATTTGAAACGTTTCTATTCCTTTGGAAATTTAAATCTAATGTTTACTGTTCATGTTATGTTTAGTTCACTTGCTTTGGCAATGTAAACATATGTTTCCCATGCCAATAAAGCCCTTTGAACTGAATAGAATTGAGAGGATGGAAAGAAGGGCTGGGGAATTGGGCGAGATGTGGAAAGAGAGAGCAAGAGAGTAAGGTGGAGAGAGGGTCAATATTTACTATGGTGGGTGTGATCGGAATAAGAATGAGCTGAGAGAAAGTAAGTGAGGTGTAATTAAGGAATTGAGATGTCACAGGGCTGAGAGTTTGGTTGATGAGCTCCAGACATTCATATTCCTCGCTTTTTCCCCCCATTTCGCTCTGGTCGTCTCTTTCACTCCATCCCCTCCTCCCTCCTTCTTTGTTTCCGTCTGCCCTTCTCTCTACCCGTCTGCCCTTCTCTCTACCTGTTATCTTTTCTTTCCCTTGTCTTTCAGACCTTCATTATATCTGGTCTGGATGCTCCCTTCCTCATCCTAAACCTTTTCACAACGTCAGTCAATGAGGAGTCGCAAAGTGTCCCCGGTTCAATTCACACTGCCCTGACTTCTTGACTCACCCAGGGCCCTAATAACAACCATTCCAGTTTACTAATGGGCACTATTTGAAGTATATTTCAGACACTCTCACACACAGCTAGGAATCTTAGGGGATCATGGGGAATGGACATAAGGGTAGGACCTGTGAGAGCGAGGTGGTGCGAGGTCGCTCAACTCCCCTACCAGAGATTTCTGCTAACTCGACCTTACCCCACAATAATGACTCCGTTTTTTTAAAAGGCCCAGCGCAGTCAAAAAACATGATTTCCTGCATTTTATATTTCCAAACTATGAGGTTGGACTAATACTGTTTTGGCCTTCCTGGTGACATCACCAGGCATTAAATTAGTTATTAGATCAATGAGAAAGAGAAGCGCTCTACAATAAAAGCTAGTTTTCAGTTTTCCCCTCCCCATTAAGACCTCTCCAAGACAGTCCTAGCAAAATTCTTGCTTGAGAAATTGCTCTTTCCTAAGAAGCTATTTTTGTTCATTTTAATTGAAAACAATCAAAGTAAGGTACTTAAATGTTACCCTGAAATTATTTGATATTGAGATCAGTGGAGGCTGCTGATGGGAGGACATCTCTAGGTTTCTTCCTAGGTTTTTGGCCTTTCTAGGGAGTTTTTCCTAGGGAGTTTTTCCTAGCCACCGTGCTTCTTTCACATGCATTGCTTGCTGTTTGGGGTTTTAGGCTGGGTTTCTGTACAGCACTTTGAGATATCAGCTGATGGACGAAGGGCTATATAAATACATTTGATTTGATTTGATGTGTTTGATGTATTTGTTGCTATTCCACTGACTCCGCTCCAGACATTACCACGAGTGTAACGCTTGATGTAATGGGTGTGGAGTCAGGCGCAGGAAACAAGAGTGTTTGCTATCGGGCTTTAATAAATGCACTGTCAAAAGAATATACACCCAAGAACAACAACAGGGTGTAATCAAAAACACAAGGATCCAAACACACGTTCCACTACACGAAACACAGTGAACGACAGAAATAAGCCCGCACACAGAACAGGTGGGGAAACGGGCTTAAATACCCAACTAAACACTAATGGGACACAGGTGAAACCAATAAAGACAAAACCAACAGAAAAGGAAAAAGGGATCGGTGGCAGCTAGTAGGCCGGTGACGACGACCGCCGAGCGCCACCCGAACAGGGAGAGGAGTCACCCTCGGCAGGAGTCGAGACAGTACCCCCCCTGACGCGCGGCTCCCACAGTGCGCTGACACCGGCCTCGGGGACGACCCGGAGGGTGAGGCGCAGGGCGATCCGGGTGGAGTCAATGGAAATCCCTCAACAGTGTTGGATCCAGTATGTCCCCCACTGGCACCCAGCACCTCTCCTCCGGACCGTACCCCTCCCAGTCCACGAGGTACTGCAGGCCCCTCACCCGGCGTCTTGAGTCCAGAATGGCACGTACTGTATACGCCGGGGACCCCTCGATGTCCAGAGGGGGCGGAGGGACCTCCGGCACCTCACCGTCTTGTAAGGGACCAGCTACCACCGGCCTGAGGAGAGACACATGAAACGAGGGGTTAATACGATAATACGAAGGGAGTTGTAATCTGTAACACACCTCGTTTATCCTCCTCAGGACTACACGCTGCGGACCCAGCTTCCGGCAGGGCAGGCGAAGGGGCAGGTTTCGGGTCGAGAGCCAGACCCTGTCCCCTGGTTGGAATACGGGGGCCTCACTGCGGTGGCGGTCAGCGCTCCTCTTCTGTCGTCCCCCTGCTTGTTTAAGGGCCTCCTGGACAGCCCTCCAGGTCTCCTTGGAGCGCTGCACCCAATCCTCCACCGCAGGAGCCTCGGTCTGGCTCTGATGCCACGGTGCCAGGACCGGCTGTTAGCCTAACACACACTGAAATGGTGACATGTTAGTGGAGGAGTGGCGGAGTGAGTTTTGGGCCAGTTCGGCCCAAGGTATGTACCTGGACCACTCCCCTGGCCGGTCCTGGCAGTACGACCGCAGAAACCTACCCACCTCCTGGTTAACTCTCTCCACCTGCCCATTGCTCTCGGGGTGATAACCGGAGGTCAAGTTGACCGAGACCCCCAGGCGCTCCATAAATGCCCTCCATACACGGGACGTGAACTGGGGACCCCGATCAGAAACGATGTCCTCCGGCACCCCGTAGTGCCGGAAGACATGGGTGAATAGAGCTTCCGCAGTCTGTAGGACCGTAGGGAGACCGGGCAACGGGAGGAGACGGCAGGACTTAGAGAACCGATCCACAACTACCAGGACCGTGGTATTCCCCTGAGACGGGGGAAGATCGGTGAGAAAGGCCACCGACAGGTGGGACCACGGCCTCTGTGGAACGGGGAGGGGTTGTAACTTCCCTCTAAGAAGGTGCCTAGGAGCCTTACTCTGGGCGCATACCGAACAGGAAGAGACATAAAACCTCACGTCCTTAGCCAAAGTGGGCCAGCATTACTTCCCCCTAAGGCCTAGCACTGTCCTCGCCACCCCAGGATGACCCGACGAGGGTAACGTATGAGCCCAGCGAATCAATTGATCACAGACACCAAGCGGCACGTACTTACGGCCTGCTGGACAGTTGGAAGGCGCAGGCTCCAACTGTAGCGCCCACTCGATGTCCGCGTCTACCTCCCATACCACCGGTGCGACCAGCTTAGAGGCTGGAAGGATGGGAGTAGGATCGATGGGCCGATCCTCAGTGTCATAAAGACGGGACAGCGCATCGGCCTTAGTGTTCATGGAACCTGGTCTATACGAAATAGTGAACTGGAACCGGGTGAAGAACATGGCCCACCATGCCTGACGCGGGTTCAGTCTCCTAGCTGCCCGGATATACTCCAGGTTCCGGTGGTCAGTCCAGATGAGAAAAGGGTGTCTAGCCCCCTCAAGCCAGTGTCTCCACACGGTCAGAGCCCTAACCACAGCCAACAGCTCCCGGTCCCCCACATCATAGTTACGCTCCGCTGGACTGAGCTTCCTAGAAAAGAAAGCACAGGGGCGGAGTTTCGGTGGCGTACCCGAGCGCTGAGATAGCACGGCACCCACCCCAGCCTCGGACGCGTCCACCTCCACTATGAATGGTAAGGAAGGGTCCGGGTGCGCCAACACAGGCGCATCAGGGAACAGTGCTTTCAACTGGGTGAAAGCCCTGTCCGCCTCTGTCGACCATCGCAAATGCACCGGCCCCCCCTTCAGCAGTGAGGTAATGAGAGCCGCCACTTGGCCAAAACCCCGGATAAACCTCCGGTAGTAATTGGCAAAACCCAAAAACCGCTGCACTTCCTTCACCGTGGCTGGAGTCGGCCAATTACGCACGGCCTTAACGCGGTCACACTCCATCACCACCCCCGAGGTGGAAATGCGATAACCCAGGAAGGAGACGGCTCATTTGGAGAACTCACACTTCTCAGCCTTGACGTATAGGTCATGCTCCAGCAATCTCCCAAGCACCCTGCGCACCAGGGACACATGCTCGGCGCGGGTGGCGGAGTAAATCAGGATGTCGTCGATATACACTATCACGCCCTGCCCATGCAGGTCCCTGAGAATCTCGTCTACAACGGATTGAAAGACGGCTGGAGCATTCTTCAACCCATACGGCATGACGAGGTACTCATAGTGGCCCGATGTGGTACTGAATGCGGTTTTCCACTCGTCTCCCTCCCGAATACGCACCAGATTATACATGCTCCTGAGATCCAGTTTCGTGAAAAAACGCGCTCTGTGAAATGATTCCACTGCCGTAGCGATGAGAGGTAGTGGGTAACTAAACCCCACTGTGATGGAATTGAGACCTATAATCAATGCACGGACGCAGACCTCCCCCCTTTTTCTTCACGAAAAAGAAACTCGAGGAGACGGGTGAGATGGAGGGCTGAATGAACCCCTGTCTCAGAGATTCTGTGACATATGTCTCCATAGCCAACGTCTCCTCCTGGGACAATGGGTACACGTGACTCTTGGGAAGCGCAGCGTTTACCTGGAGGTTTATCACACAATCCCCCTGTCGATGGGGTGGTAATTTAGTCGCCTTCTTCTTACAGAAGGCGAGAGCCAAATCGGCATACTCAGGGGGAATGCGCACAGTGGAAACCTGGTCTGGACACTCCACCGACGTGGCACCGATGGAAACTCCCAGACACCTACCCGAACACTCCTCTGACCACCCCTGGAGAACCCCCTGTTTCCACAAAATCTTGGGATTTTGACTGGCCAGCCAAGGCACCCCCAGCACCACTGGAAATGCAGGTGAATCGATAAGGAAGAAACTAATTCGCTCCTTATGATTCCCCTGTGTTACCATGTCCAGTGGCACCATGGTCTCCCTGACCAGCCCTGACCCTAATGGCCGGCTATCTAAGGAGTGCACGGGGAAGGGGGAATCTAACGGTACTAGTGGAACTCCCAGCTTGAGGGCGAGTCCGCGATCCATAAAGTTCCCTGCTGCGCCTGAATCGACTAGCGCCTTATGCTGGGAACAGGGGAAAGAATCAATATTTTTTTTTAAATCAAACATATGACCAACAGAGGGTTCTGCCTGCCTTCTCGACTCCCAGAGGGACCCCCCCAGCACCGGTCGACCGTGTGTCCTCGGCGACCACAATTGGTGCAGGAGAATGGGAATGGGCGCGGGAGGGCTAGGAGGTGGAACTGACAGGACCCTTTCTGAACGCCCGCGGGCAGCCAGCAGATTGTCCAGTCGGATTGACCTGTCAATCAGTTCATCCAGGGAGAGTGTAGTGTCCCGACACGCTAGCTCCCTGCGGACGTCCTCCCGGAGGCTGCACCGGTAATGATCTATTAGGGCCCTGTCGTTCCACCCGGCCCCCGCAGCCAAGGTCCGGAACTCCAGAGCGAAGTCTTGCGCGCTCCTCGTCTCCTGCCTGAGATGAATCAGTCGCTCGCCCGCCGCCCGGCCTTCTGGAGGGTGATCGAATACGGAAACTCAGGATAGTTCTCTCTCGCTGAGTTGGGGCTGTTCCAGACAGCGTTGGCCCATTCCAACGCTCGCCCCGTCAGGCAGGAGACGAGGAGGCTCACACTCTCCTCTCCCGAGGGAGTCGGCCTCATGGTAGCCAGGTATAAGTCAATCTGAAGCAGAAACCCCTGGCATCCCGCTGCTGCTCCATCATACTCCCTCGGGAGCGCAAGACGTAATGCTCCAGAACCAGACGTAGGAGGGAGCGGAGTAGGTGGACTCATCTGGTGAGTCGGAGGCGAAGAGAGGAGACCACTCCTCTCCCATCGGTCCATCCTCTCCATCATTTGGTCCATCGCTGACCCGATTCGATGGAGTACGGTGTTGTGGTGGAGGACCCGTTCCTCCATAGAGTGGAGAGGGGTGGCGGCTGCTGCTGCTGACTCCATACTTGAAGGTTCGGGCTTCTGTAACGCTTGATGTAGTGGGTGTGGAGTCAGGCGCAGGAAAGAAGAGTGTTTGCTATCGGGCTTTAATAAATGCACCGTCAAAAGAATATACACCCAAGAACAACAACAGGGTGTAATCAAAAACACAAGGATCCAAAAACACGTTCCACTACACGAAACACAGTGAACGACAGAAATAAGCCCACACACAGAACAGGTGGGGAAACGGGCTTAAATACCCAACTAAACACTAATGGGACACAGGTGAAACCAATAAAGACAAAACCAACAGAAAAGGAAAAAGGGATCGGTGGCAGCTAGTAGGCCGGTGACAACGACCGCCGAGCGCCACCCGAACAGGGAGAGGAGTCACCCTCGGCAGGAGTCGTGACAACGAGCCTGTCCTCCCCAATTAAGGTGCTACCAACCTCCTGTGATTGAGACACAAACGGCTGCATTGGACCTTTAATTAGTTCCCTCTATACTTTGTCTCTACTCAAATGAATATTCCCTAAAAGTACAATTCTGCATATAATTTGGTGGTTTGAAAACAGTATTAATTATAAGCAACTGTAACATCAAAACGTCTCGCTTCCCCAACACACACACAGACCCCCTAATGTGTACAAAAACCCCTGAATTGTGGAGTTTATCACTCCCACACAGACAATAGAGAGATTTAGAATCTCACACTGGCTCGCTGTCTGCTGTTTCACACAATTTATGATAATGATTTCACAGACTTTCCCTCGACTCCCCCTCTTGCCTGCTGTTGGGATTTATCTCAGTCACTGAGGGGCAGAAGAACTATGCACACACACACACCACACACACACACACACACACACACACACACACACACACACACCACACACCACACACACACACACACACACACACACACACACACACACACACACGTCTGATGTGGACAGATATCTATTCTACACATGTCCCCTGTTTGCTTTAGGACTGCACTCTGTGTTGATCATATGAATGCTCATGTTGTGCGTCTATCCTAACAAGGGCCTTGACTCTTTCCTGACAGCATAATAATCGGACATTGAAAAACTCATGACCCTACATTACATGCACCAACATGCATATTGAAAATATATATTTATCGAGTTGCAATTAAGCTTAATTAGCGTTGAGAAATGTTCTGAAGGAATCAGGTGGCATGGGAGGTAAATTCTTTACTGGTTCATTACGTCTTTACTTTCATGTTAGCGGCTTTGCGAGGAAGTCCATTGATTTCCCAGCGTCGATACTGGGGCCCACCGATGCTCAAAGGCCGGAGCAGCACCTGGTTCCCACGCTCTCTGTACTAATATGACACTTGACATACACACAGATGCGCTCGCGCAAAAACGGACACACAAGCAACCGCTTGCACACACAGAAAATGACTCAGTGAGAAGAGAAATCCAGGAGAGAGAGAGATCCAGGAGAGCCAGGAGAGAGAGAGAGAAATCCAGGAGAGAGAGAGAGAGAGAGAAATCCAGGAGAGAGAGAGAGAGAGAGAGAGAGAGAGAGAGAGATGAGCTCTGACAGCCAGAGAGCTCTTAGAGGCGGCAGCCTTCAGAGCCATCTGGCACCAGAGATTATTCAACATGCTTCCACTCACTGTCTAATGGGATTGTTCCTTTCCTTTCCATACAGTAAGCTGGAGCAGGACCAAAGGCTCATGTTACTGAAGCCATTCAGAATCACACACTGTGTCAATGCATGAACCGTGAGATTTTTGAGAAAAACAGTTACTTGGCACATGGAATGCAAGCTGAAGAAAAGGGCGCACACGCACACAGTTATTTTGATATGCCTCAAACTGTATGTGTGTGCAAGCTTAAGATAGAAGCGCGCACACACACACACAGGAACGTTAATGAGATCCGGGAGTCTCCTCTGTGACCATCGGAACAGCCTCTAGCTGCAGGAGAACGAAGGGAACACCCTGAGCAGGATAAACATGCACGCACACACACAGAGGCAGAGACACGCACACCACACACACACAGGGGAAGGTGAGTAGCTGAGAGAGAAATAAGAGAAAGAGAGAGACAGAGAGAGGGGGGGAACAGAGAGGGGCATAAAATACAAGTAGAAGGTGAGAACGAGGGTAGTCAGCTCATCCTTTCTTCCTCTCCAATAGGCGTAGTCAGAAACCCCGTTAGTATCAGCATCAGTGACAGGCTATAGCCAGGGTCTGAATATATGGGAGGACCACGGAATGACAAGGATCAGTGGGCCTTTGATGCTCCACACACGTACCGCACACACAAACCCCTCACCCATCACCACATATGCAATTGAATTACTTGCATTCAAAAAAATACCATTTGCACATCCATATTACAGTGTCACGTTGACCAACACTGGTTTCCATGGGGACATCAGTACATCTGCACCATCAGCTTCTGCATGTGATTGGCAATCACACCTCCCTCCATCCCAATGCCCTGTTGGTCGCTTTCAGCCAGTCAGCATACTCTGCCCAATAACAGAACCCAACAACTCGCAAAATCAACTAAAAAGCTCCAATATGCTCATTCCTCATGATGTTTCACGCTAGCCGGCTTCTCTTTCGCTATTTGACTGTTCTATTTCTCCACTGTACTTCTCCACAGCTGTCTTGGTTCTTTCTCTCTTTCTTTCCTCCCTCTCTTTCTCCCTCTCTCCTTTTCTCGCTGTCAGAGTTAATATGACCTTTATGGGCTGTCAGCTGGTTTGGCGCCACATCAATCATATTTTCCCATTAAGAGGACAACTCTTTCAGCTGTTGTCACCACCGCCCCGCTGGGGCTGCCACCCCCGACTAGCAAGGGGGCTGTAGGGGGGAGCGTTCTTAACTGACAGACAGGGAAAGGGACAACTTCTCTCCGACACCTGTCACCTTTCCCCCCTCTTTTTTCCTTCCCTGCAGATCTCTATTTGCTCCTGGATTAAACGCCACATCAGGATGATCTGCACTTACATATTCTGAGAGAGAGAGAGTACCACCCACCTCCTCCTTCCTTTACTCCTTTCTTTCCCCGCCTCCTCCCCCTGGGTTTACTCCTTGAGTAGGCGCCACATCTCGATGATATGAGAGAGTCTACCTCCTCCGGTATGTGTATGGTCCTTCAGGAGGCCAGCGCCACTTCATAATGATCTGAAGGCTTCTGGGCCCAGCAAAATATACTCACTCTCTCTCTATTCTCCCGGGCACCAGGTCGTTGAGTGGGTAAACTTTGCGCTTCTCATCTGTCCCCCCAGGACCGCAGTCCCAGGATAGAGGGTTCCAGGGAGAGTGTCTGATGCTCGTTTGAGGATCAGCGATAAAACTATCGGCGCTGGCTAATTATCACTGACTGATGATTGCGTCAGGGACCGTCTCTTCCAAGACTGTGCTCTGCATCCTGCTGCAGAGTTGTTACATATCACTGCTGTGTGTATGCCACCCTGAAAAATAGCTTCCCTTTTCATGAACTGCATCATTAAGACTATAAAAAAGAACTGGGAGAAAACAACGGTCAGTTCTTTCACCCAACATCTCTCTCCCCCTCTCCCTATACCTACCTTCATCCCCTCTCCCATGCATACATTCTTGCCCAGGCCCAAAGAGAGTAGTATTTTTTAAGATTTCTGGCAAGATGTCAAGTTGCTACCAAACTCAGCAAAAAAAGAAACTTACCTTTTCCAGGACTCTGACTTTCAAAGATAATTCGTAAAAATCCAAATAATTTCACAGATCTTCATTGTAAAGGGTTTAAACACTTTTTCCCATGCTTGTTCAATGAACCATAAACAATTAATGAACATGCGCCTGTGAAACGGTCGTTAAGACACTAACAGCTTACAGACGGTAGGCAATTAACGTCAAAGTTATGAAAACTTAGGACACTAAAGAGGCCTTTCTACTGACTCTGAAAAACACCAAAAGAAAGAAGCCCAGGGTCCCTGCTCATCTGCGTGAACGTGCCTTAGGCATGCTGCAAGGAGGCATGAGGACTGCAGATGTGGCCAGGGCAATAAATTGCAATGTCTGTACTGTGAGATGCCTAAGACAGCACTACAGGGAGACAGGATGGACAGCTGATCATCCTCGCAGTGGCAGACCACGTGTAACACCTGCACAGGATCGGTACATCCGGTCATCACACCTGCGGGACAGGTACAGGATGGCAACAACAACTTCCCAAGTTACAGCAGGAACGCACAATCCCTCCATCAGTGCTCAGACTGTCTGCAATAGGCTGAGAGAGGCTGGACTGAGGGCTTGTAGGCCTGTTGTAAGGCAGGTCCTCACCAGACATCACCGGCCTACGGGCACAAACCCACCGTCGCTGGACCAGACAGGACTAGCAAAAAGTACTCTTAACTGACGAGACGCGGTTTTGTCTCACCAGGTGTGATGGTCGGATTCGCATTTATCGTCGAATGAATGAGCGTTACACCGAGGCATGTACTCTGGAGCGGGATCGATTTGGAGGTGGAGGGTCCGTCATGGTCTGGGGCGGTGTGTCACAGCATCATCGGACTGAGCTTGTCGTCATTGCAGGCAATCTCAACGCTGTTGGTTACAGAGAAGACATCCTCCTCCCTCATGTAGTACCCTTCCTGCAGGCTCATCCTGACATGACCCTCCAGCATGACAATGCCACCAGCCGTACTGTTCGTTCTGTAAGACAGGAATGTCATTGTTCTGTCATGGCCAGCGAAGAGCCCGGATCTCAATCCCATTGAGCACGTCTGAGATGTTAAGCTTACTGAAAATAAACACAGTTGACAGCGAGAGGACGTTTCTTTTTTGGATGAGTATATACAGTGTGTGATTTATCAAATCAGGCAGCGTCTGTGGGCTAGCTCAGACAGGCCCATCACAGTGCGCCCCGATCAACAGACCGATGTAGAGACAACAGACAGAATGAGGAAGTAGCACGACCCTGCCAGACTTATGACTCTGTCTCTCTCAACTTCTCCTCCCTTCCGTTCGATGGCTGTCTGTCTGGAGCTTTCCACCTCTCCAGTGTTCAGATTTTATACAGGCTGATGTTGGAGCAGCTCTTTCCTTCACACAAATTGGAAAGGACTTCAAAAGGAGTTGATTTTGACTCCACACACTCTCTCTCACTCTCTGTGTCTCTCAATGTCTCTCGCTCTCTTCATGTATTTCTCCAACTCTCTCTCTCCCTCCCCTCTCTCTTTCCATCTGTCTCCACTCTCTCTCCTCATGTTTGAGGTGAAGCTGTCAATTCTGCTTGGCTAACCTTGAAGTGAGTTCACAGAGGATTTTATAAAGTTATCACTGAGCACTGGAGACGGTGTGTTAATCAAATAGTGTTAATGCAATATGATTAAATTTACTGTTCATTTAGGCTGAATTACTGTCAACAGCAGATTATAATAATAAAATGAATTAATTTAATTGATTAACCATGGTTAAATAATGGACTCTTTATTTTCACTAGACTTCAAAGAATTATAAAGTATTGGGTTTTAGCAGGTGTCGTGTCTTTGGCTATGCCGGATTAAGTGATATGACATGCTATTCTATAAAATCCTTTCTCTGTAATTAATATTACCTGATTAAGCTAATCATGTAAATGTAATTAACTAGAAAGTCGGGGCACCACGGAAGAACGTTTATAGAGCCGTTATCTTCCGAATAAACTCTTAAAAGACTTAGTAATATTTTACATCGATAGCCGTCATCTTAATCCTCACCTTATTTCAGTCTCATAATGAAAGTTGTAAATTCTTGGTTATCTTCACGAACCCTGGCTAACAAGTTGAATCAGCAATACAAAATTGGGTTTAATTATTTATTTACTAAATACCTAACTAATCACACAGAATTACATATACACAGAATACAAATGATGTCATACAGAAAACGTCCCTGGTGGACGGAGCCGACATGGCGACTTGTTACACAAAGAAAGGGGGTTGGGCTTGAATGAAAGAGCGGGAAGACTGAGGAACCAAGAAACAGCTATGCTATCGTAAATACGGAATCTTATGCATTCTAAATTACCGCCCATTTGGAAAAGGAAAATGCAATAAATATTTACTCTGAGCTGCGCTTCGGTAGATTGGTCGTAGATAGTAGGCCGGGTTGGCCAAGAGAGATCTTCCTGTCCTTGGAAGAATGTCTCTGGTGGTAAATTGGATACGTTGTGGTATCTTCATCTGTGTTAGACTGGATCCGCTGTCCGTCCTTTCCTAGCCCACGTTTACAGCGGCCGCTGCTAACTCAACCGCTAGGAAGTATCACTTCTGTAGTGAATAAGCGTTCAAAGTTCATTCCATTCACAACCAAAGCTCACGCCGAGGTTGGCTTGGTTCTGTACTTGACATGTGTGTCCCTTTAACGCAGAGGCTGCAGACCTCACGTAGTGGAACTAACGTTACATTGTGTCATTGTCTTATATAGTAGCGAGGGGAGAAGGGTGTGTCTCATTGTTTATAACCCCCGTCTCTTCACAGGGGCGGGCCACTGATTAAGCAGGGCACTTTTCTTATGAAAACCCAATTCTCTCATTTGGAAGCTAAAATTACATTTAATCTCCTAACAAACAATTTCAATATCAAACATTTCAATTGCATAACAATTCCATGTGACTCTGATAACTAGAGGGTGTATACTTTCCCAGGTACAGTTTATGTCGTCCTGTCATCAGTCATAATGTCTCAGATGACAACCGAACTGACATCCATACTCATTAAGTTCCAAAGCATATTTCCAACTGGTTTTATTACCAAAATATGGTTCCTTTTCCCCATTTGTTTGATGTTCCCAGACTCTCTATATTTAACAAAGGCTATTCAACAGTCCTTCAGTAGGGTCAGAAAGAGAGGGGAAGGGAGAAAGGTATTTATAAACCTTACCCACAGGCCAACGTCATGACACAGGGGTGGAACTAATGAATTACAAATACTCTCATTAGTGTAATTGAGTACCTGTACTTTTTAGAGTATTTTTCAAAGTCAGTTATTTTACTTAAGTATGTTTTTAATGAAGTATTGTACTTCACTACCTTTATGGACAATTTCCATAATAGTAGATCATGATGGCACAGGAAGTTCGCAGGCGGGATCCCTCAGAGCCAGAAAAAAAACTGCTCATCGTTGTTAAGTCAGTGACCAATCAAATAAAATGTCACGCATCACGCACATAACAGACCAAACAAATCAAGCTGTGCACACAAACTCAACGATGGTCAGAAGATTTTCAAAAAGGCAAAAATAACAATGAGACTGAGGAGACACAGACACAGTGTCTGCGTCTTCTGAAGAAGACGAGGAGGAGAATGACTGGCTGCATTTCAGTGACCAGTTCTCCTTCAAGCACAGGAGAGGCGACTGTGTAATCATGCATTGAAGTTGCTTACCCAGGATGCCTCGAACGTATAGAGCAGAGGCGGTCGGTGCCGTTTAAGATGAGGGAGGACTGTCACGATCGTCGTATAGAGTGGACCAAGGCGCAGCGTGAGTTGAGTTCCACATCTTTTATTAAAGTGAAACTAAGAAAACAACAAACATACAACAACCGTGAAATTGTAGTGCTCAACACACTAACACAAAACAATATCCCACAAATGTAGGTGGGAGAAAGGGCTTGCTAAATATTGTCCCCAATTAGAGGCAACGATTACCAGCTGCCTCTAATTGGGAACCATACAAACCAACAACATAGAAAAAGAATGACTAGAACACCCCCCTAGTCACCCCCCTAGTCTATGGTAGAGTAGTTCAGGGCGTGACAGGGTTTTTCTCTCTCTATGTTTTCTATTTCTATGTTTACCTCCACACACAGCCTACATCATTGTCACCATATTAGCTAAAGTAACGTCACAGTCAACATAGGAAATAGAACTAACGCGTTAGTAAACCCACTACAATCATGCAGTACATTGTAAGCAATTTAAATCAAAATCAAATTAAATTTTATTGGTCACATGCTTAGCAGATGTTAATGCGAGTGTAGCGAAATGCTTGTGCTTCTAGTTCCGACAGTGCAGTAATATCTAACAAGTAATCTAACAATTCCACAACAACTATCTAATACACACAAATCTAAAGGGATGGAATAAGAATATGTACATATAAATATATGGATGAGCGATGGCCGAGCAGCATAGGCAAGATGCAATAGATGGTATAAGATACAGTATATACATATGGAGATGAGTAATGTAAGATATGTAAACATTGTTAAAGTGGCATTATTTAAAGCGACTAGTGATCTATTTATTAAAGTGGCCAATGATTTCAGTCTGTATGTAGGCAGCAGCCTCTCTGAGTTAATGATTGCTGCTTAACTGTCTGATGGCCTTGAGATAGAAGCTGTTTCAGTCCCAGCTTTGATGCCACTGTACTGACCTCGCGTTCTGGACGGTAGCGGGGTGAACAGGCAGTGGTTGTTGTCCTTGATGATCTTTTTGGCCTTTCTGTGACATTGGGTGCTGTAGGTGTCCTGGAGGGCAGGTAGTTTGCCCCTGGTGATGCGTTGTGCAGACCGCACCACCCAACCTTGCGGTTGAGGGCGGTGCAGTTGCTGTACCAGGTGGTGATACAGCCCGACAGGATGCTCTCAATTGTGCATCTGTAAAAGTTTGTCAGGTTTTTACGTGACAAGCCAAATTTCTTCAACCTCCTGAGGTTGAAAAGATGCTGTTGCGCCTTCTTCACCACACTGTCTGTGTGGGTGGACCATTTCAGTTCGTCTGTGATGTGTACGCCGAGGAACTTAAAACTGTCCACCCTCTCCATTACTGTCCCGTCGATGTGGATAGGGGGGTGTTCCCTCTGCCGGTTCCTGAAACCCACAATCATCTCCTTTGTTTTGTTGACGTTGAGTGAGAGGTTGTTTTCCTGACACCACACTCCGAGTGCCCTCACCTCCTCTCTGTAGCCTGTCTTGTCATTGTTGGTAATCAAGCCCACCACTGTTGTGTCGTCTGCAAACTTGATGATTGAATTGGAGGCGTGCATGGCCATGCAGTGATGGGTGAACAGGGAGTACTGGAGGGGGCTGAGCACACACCCTTGTGGGGCCCCAATGTTGACAATTAGCGAAGTGGAGATGTTGTTTCCTACCTTCACCACCTGGGGGAGGACCGTCAGAAAGTCCAGGACCCAATTGCACAGGGCAGGGTTGAGACCCAGGGCCTTAAGCTGAATGATGAGCTTGGAGGGTACGATGGTGTTGAATGCTGAGCTGTAGTCAATGAACAACATTCTTACATAGGTATTCTTCTTGTCCAGGTGGGACAGGGCAGTGTGCAGTGTGATGACGATTGCATCGTCTGTGGACCTGTTGGGGCGGTATGCAAAATGAAGTGGGTCTAGGGTGGCAGGTAAGGTGATATGATCTTTGACTAGTCTCTCAAAGCACTTCATGATGACAGAAGTGAGTGCTACGGGGCGATAGTCATTTAGTTCAGTTATCTTTGCCTTCTTGGGAACAGGAACAATGTTGGCCATCTTGAAGCATGTGGGGACAGCAGACTGGGATAGGGAGTGATTGAATATGTCCGTAAACACACCAGCAAGTGGTCTGGTCTGCGCATGCTCTGAGGACGCAGCAAGGGATGTCGTTTGGGCCAGCAGCCTTACGAGGGTTAACACGTTTAAATGTCTTACTCACATTGGCCATGGAGAAGGAGGGGGAGGGGGCGCAGTCCTTGGTAGCAGGCCACATCGGTGGCACTGCATTATCCTCAAAGCAGGCAAAGAAGATGATGTGGCTGGTTTTCTTTTTGTTGTCCGTAATTGCCTGTAAACCCTGGC
The DNA here is from genome assembly GCF_965601325.2 of Salmo salar. Taxonomy (NCBI): domain Eukaryota; kingdom Metazoa; phylum Chordata; class Actinopteri; order Salmoniformes; family Salmonidae; genus Salmo; species Salmo salar. Next base: position 8,936,141 of record NC_138317.1, on the reverse strand, counting down.
ACATACATTATCGTTCAAAAGTTTGGGGTCACATAGAAATGTCATTGTTTTTGAAAGAAAAGCAAATTTGTTGTCCATTAAAATAACATCAACTTGATCAGAAATACAGTGTAGCCCTAGTTAATGTTGTAAATGACTATTGTAGCTGGAAACAGCTGATTTTTTTTAATGGCATATCTACATAGGCGTACAGAGGCCCATTATCAGCAACCATCACTCCTGTGTTCCAGTGGAACGTTGTGTTAGCTAATCCAAGTTTATCATTTTAAAAGGCTAATTAATCATTGGAAAACCCCTTTGCAATTGTTAGCACAGCTGAAAACTGTTGTGCTGATTAAAGAAGCAATAGAACTGGCCTTCTTTAGAGTAGCTGATTATCTGGAGCATCAGCATTTGTGAGTTTGATTACAGGCTCAAAATGGCCAGAAACAAAGACCTTTCTTCTGAAACTCGTCAGTCTATTCTTGTTCTGAGAAATGAAGGCTATTCCATACAGGAAATTGCCAAGAAACTGAAGATCTCGTACAACGCTGTGTACTACTCCCTTCACAGAACAGCGCAAACTGACTCTAACCAGAATAGAAAGAGGAGTGGGAGGCCCCGGTGCACAACTGAGCAAGAGGACAAGTACATTAGAGTGTCTAGTTTGAGAAACAGATGCCTCACAAGTCCTCAAATGGCAGCTTCATTAAATAGTACCCACAAAACACTAGTCTCAATGTCAACAGTGAAGAGGCGACTCCGGGATGCTGGCCTTCTAGGCAGAGTTGCAAAGAAAAATCCATCTCTCAGTCTAGCCAAAATAAATAATAGATTAAGATGGGCAAAAGAACACAGACACTAGACAGAGGAAGATTGGAAAAAAGTTTTATGGACAGATGAATCTAATTTTGAGGTGTTCAGATCACCAAGAAGAACATTTGTGGGACACAGAAAAAAATGCAAAGATGCTGGAGGAGTGCTTGACGCCATCTGTCAAGCATGGTGGAGGCAATGTGATGGTCTGGGGGTGCTTTGGTTGTAGTAAAGTAGGAGATTTGTACAGGGTAAAAGGGATCTTGAAGGAGGAAGGCTATCACTCCATTTTGCAACGCCATGCCATACCCTGTGGACGGTGCTTAATTGAAGCCAATTTCCTCCTACAACAGGACAATGACCCAAAGCACAGCTCCAAACTATGCAATAACTATTTAGGAAAGAAGCAGTCAGCTGGTATTCTGTCTATAATGGAGTGGCAAGCACAGTCAACGGATCTCAACCCTATTGAGCTGTTGTGGGAGCAGCTTGACAGTATGGTATGTAAGAAGTGCCCATCAAGCCAATCCAATTTGTGGGAGGTGCTTCAGGAAGCATGGGGTGAAATCTCTACATACATTTCATGTATGTTTTCATTGAAAACAAGGACATTTCTGAGTGACCCCGAACTTTTAAACGGTATTGTAAGTCTCGTAAGTCTGAGCCGTTGAATTGCGACTCCACTTTGTCCCTGTACCAACATTTCACTTGTTTGATTGCCTTGCGGAGGGAATAACTACTATGTTTATATTTCAGCCATATTCCCAGTCATCTTTCCATGGTTAAATGCGGTGGTTCGCACTTTCAGTTTTGCGCAAATTCCGCCATCTTTCCACCGTTTCTGGTTAGGGTAGGTTTTATTCACAGTGGGTACAACATCTCCAATGCACTTACTTATAAACTCACTCACCGAGTCAGCGTATAAATCAATGTTATTCTCTGAACAATTCCCAGACCGCGTGATCAAAACAATCTTGAAGCGTGGATTCCGATTGGTCAGACCAGCGTTGAATAGTTCTAGTCACAGGTGCATCCTGTTTGAGTTTCTGCCTATAGGACGGCAGGAGGAAAATAGAGTCGTAGTCGGTTCTGCCGAAGGGAGGGCGGGGGAGGGCCTTGTATGTATTGCGGAAGTTAGAGTAGCAGTGGTCCAGTGTATTGCCTGCACGAGTGCTGCAATCGATATGTTGATAGGATTTAGGTAGCCTTGTTCTCAAATTTGCTTTGTTAAAACCCCCAGCTACAATAAATGCAGCCTCCGGATATATGGTTTCCAGTTTACATAGAGTCCAGTGAATTTCCTTGAGGGCCGTTGTGGTATCTGCTTGACAGCTACACACAGCTGTGACGATAACTGACGAGAATTCTCTTGGGAGATAATATGGTTGGCATTTGATTGTAAGGAATTCTAGGTCAGGTGAACAGAAGGACTGTCAAGAGGTGAGTGTAGCTGGTGCTTCGAAGTCAGGCGCAGGAGAGCAGAAATGAGCAGACAAAGCACTTTACTAAGGCAATCATTTGCACAGAACTCAACTGCGTCACAAAACAAATGCCCAACGATTCAGTGAGGCAGCACAAAGTACAAAAACACAAGTACAAAGTACAGGCTGTCACAAAGCACGGGAAATAAAATAACCCGGCGCAAACCAGCCGGAAGCGTGCCAACCTCAACAATAAACAATTACACACACAGACATGGGGGGAACAGAGGGTTAAATACACGACATGTAATGAGGGAATGAATACCAGGTGTGTGGGAAAACAAGACAAAACAAATAGAAAATGAAAGGTGGATCGGCGATGGCTAGAAGACCGTTGACATCGACCGCCGAACGCCACCCGAACAAGGAGAGGGACCGACTTCGGCGGAAGTCGTGACAAGGACTTGAGTTCCTGTATGTTGTTATGATTACACCATGAGTCATTAATCATGAAGCATACACCCCCGCCCTTCTTCCCAGAGAGATGTTTATTTCTGTCGGAGCGACGCATTAAGAAACCCGGTGTCTGTACCGACTCCGACAACATATCCCGAGAGAGACAGGTTTCCGTGAAACAGAGAATGTTACTATCTCTGATGTCTGTCTGGAAGGCAACCCTAATTTTGTCCACCTTGTTGTCTAGAGACTGGACATTGGCGAGTAATATACTCGGAAGCCATGGGTGGCGTGCACGCCTTCGAAGTCTGACCAGGAGGCCGCTCCGTCTACCTCTTCTGAGGTGATGTTGTTTTGGGTCTGTCACGGCTGTCTAGGACCAGTGGAGATGTGGAATCAGGAGCAGGAGACAGAGGGCCGGAGCAACTGTGTTTTAATAATAATAGCAAACGCAATAGCCGTAGGGCACAGGGCGCGTGGCGAAGTCCGCCAGGGGAAAACACATTCCCAAAATAAGCGCACTGAAAAAAAGCGCACGGGGCGCAGCCCGGCAATATAATGGACAATAACAGCTTACACTCGCAACCGTCCGAAGTGGACAATAAACAATCCCGCACGAGAACCCCAACTGAAAATACACACTAAATAACCCCCCACTAATGACAAACACAAAACAGGTGCGGGATAGACAGACAAAACCAAAAGACACAGAAACAACGATCGGTGGCAGCTAATAGGCCGGCGACGACGACCGCCGAGCGCCGCCCGACCGAGGAGGGGCGCCACCTTCGTTAGATACTGTGACAGTACCCCTCCCCTGACGCACGGCTCCTGACGCACGGCTCCAGCCGCGCGCCGACGCCGGCCTCGGGGCCGGCCCGGAGGGCGAGGCGCCGGCCGATCCGGACGGCGACGGTGGAATTCTTGTAACATAGGTGGATCTAGAATGTCCGCCGCCGGAACCCAGCACCTCTCCTCCGGACCGTACCCCTCCCAGTCCACGAGGTACTGCAGGCCCCCTACCCGACGTCGGGAGTCCAGGATGGCTCGGACTGTGTATGCCGGGGACCCCCCCGATGTCCAGGGGGGGTGGGGGACCTCCAGCACCTCATCGTCCTGCAGTGGACCAGCTACCACCGGCCTGAGGAGAGACACATGAAACGAGGAGTTAATGCGGTAATATGAAGGGAGTTGTAACCTGTAACACACCTCGTTTATCCTCCTCAGGACTTTGAACGGCCCCACAAACCGCAGACCCAGCTTCCGGCAGGACAGGCGGAGAGGCAGGTTCCGGGTCGAGAGCCAGACTCTGACCCCCGGATTATACACGGGGGCGTCACTGCGGTGGCGGTCAGCGCTCTCCTTGTGACGTTCACCAGCCCTCCTTAGGCACTCCTGGACACCATTCCAGGTCTCCTGAGAGCGCTTCACCCATGCCTCCACCGCAGGAGCCTCCGTCTGGCTCTGTTGCCATGGCACCAGGACCGGCTGATACCCCAATACCACCTGGAAGGGTGACAGGTTGGTAGAGGAGTGGCGCTGAGAGTTCTGGGCCATCTCAGCCCATGGCACAAACTGCGCCCACTCTCCTGGCCGGTCCCGGCAATACGACCGCAGGAACCTGCCCACATCCTGGTTAATGCGCTCTACCCTGCCCATTACTCTCGGGGTGGAACCCCGAGGTCAAGCTGACCGAGACCCCAGCCTCTCCATAAACGATCTCCACACCCTGGACGTGAACTGGGGACCCCGATCAGATACGATGTCCTCGGGCACCCCATAGTGCCGGAAGACATGGGTGAACAGGGCCTCCACGGTCTGCAGGGCCGTAGGAAGACCGGGCAAAGGGAGCAGACGGCAGGACTTAGAGAACCTGTCCACAACGACCAGGATCGCCGTATTCCCCTGGGACGGCGGGAGATCCGTGAGGAAATCCACCGAGAGGTGAGACCAAGGCCGCTGTGGAACGGGGAGGGGCTGTAATTTCCCTCGAGGCAGGTGCCTAGGAGCCTTGCACTGAGCGCATACCGAACAGGAAGAGACATAACGCCGAACATCCTCAGCCAAGGTAGGCCACCAGTACCTTCCCTTCAGGCCCCGCACTGTCCCTTCCACCCCAGGATGACCCGAGGAGGGTAGAGTGTGGGACCATCGGATCAGGCGATCGCGAACACCAAGCGGAACGTATTTCAGGCCCACGGGACACTGCGGTGGAGTGGGTTCTGACCAACCCGCCCGCTCGATGTCCGCATCCACCTCCCATACCACCGGTGCCACCAGACAGGAGGCGGGGAGTATGGGAGTGGGATCGATGGTCCGCTCCTCGGTGTCGTAGAGACGCGACAGTGCGTCAGCCTTCCGGTTCCGGGAACCTGGAATGTACGAGAGGGTAAAGTGAAACCTCGTAAAAAACATGGCCCACCTTGCCTGACGGGGATTAAGCCTCCTCGCTTCCCGAATATACTCCAGGTTACGGTGGTCGGTCCAGATGAGAAAAGGGTGACGTGCCCCCTCAAGCCAATGTCTCCACACCGTCAACGCCCTGACCACGGCTAACAGCTCCCGGTCCCCCACATCATAGTTGCGCTCCGCCGGGCTCAGCTTCTTAGAAAAGAAGGCACATGGGCGGAGCTTCGGAGGAACGCCCGAGCGCTGCGATAGCACAGCTCCTACCCCAGCCTCGGACGCGTCCACCTCCACTATGAATAGCCAAGAGGGGTCCGGATGTGCCAGGACGGGTGCGTTGGTAAACAGAACCTTCAGACGATGGAAGGCTCTGTCCGCCTCTGCTGACCATCGTAGCCGCACCGGCCCCCCCTTCATCAGTGAGGTAATGGGAGCCGCCACCTGGCCAAAACCCCGGATAAACCTCCGATAATAATTAGCGAACCCCAAGAACCGCTGCACCTCCTTCACAGTGGTTGGGGTTGGCCAATTACGCACAGCCGTCACGCGGTCACACTCCACCTCCACCCCCGAGGTGGAAATGCGATATCCTAGAAATGAGACGGCTCGTTTGGAGAACTCACATTTCTCAGCCTTGACGTATAGGCTATGCTCCAGCAGCCGCCCAAGCACTTTTCGCACCAGGGACACATGCTCGGCGCGTGTGGCGGAGCAAATCAGGATGTCATCGATGTACACCACCACACCCTGCCCGAGCATGTCCCGAAGGACCTCGTCCACAAAGGATTGGAAGACAGCGGGAGCGTTCTTTAACCCATACGGCATGACGAGTGGCCCGATGTGGTACTAAATGCGGTTTTCCACTCGTCTCCATCTCGGATACGCACCAGGTTATATGCGCTCCTGAGATCTAATTTCGTGAAGAAGTGCGCCCCGTGAAATGACTCCACTGCCGTAGCAATGAGAGGTAGCGGGTAACTGAAACCCACTGTGATAGCATTTAGACCTCTATAGTCAATGCACGGGCGCAGACCTCCCTCCTTCTTCTTCACGAAAAAAAAGCTCGAGGAGACGGGGGACTTAGATGGCCGAATGTATCCCTGTCTCAAGGACTCAGTGACGTATGTATCCATAGCCACTGTCTCCTCCTGAGACAGAGGATACACGTGACTGCTAGGAAGAACCGCGTCAGCCTGGAGGTTTATCGCACAATCCCCTCGTCGATGGGGGGGTAATAGAGTCGCCTTCATCTTACTGAAGGCGATAGCCAAATCGGCATACTCTGAGGGAATGTGCACGGTGGAGACTTGGTCTGGACTCTCCACCGTAGTCGCACCGATGGAAACTCCTATGCACCTACCTGAGCACTCCCTCGACCACCCCGTAAGAGCCCTCTGCCTCCACGAAATCTGAGGGTTGTGCGTGGCTAGCCAGGGGATTCCCAGTACCACCGGAAACGCTGGGGAGTCAATGGGGAACAGGCTGATACGCTCCTCATGACCCCCCCACGTCTGCATAACCAGTGGCACTGTGACCTCCCCTACTTGGCCTGACCCTAGCGGTCGACTATCTAGGGCGTGCACGGGGAAGGGGTGGTCCAGCTGAACCAGGGGAATACCTAACCTCTTCGCTAACCCACGGTCCATAAAACTCCCAGCTGCACCTGAATCGACTAGTGCCTTATACTGGAAGTGAGGGGAAAAATCAGGAAAACAAACAGAGGTGTACATGTGGTCGACAGGGGGCTCTGGGTGTGGCTGGTGCGGACTCACCTGGGGGGTCGAAGTAGTGCTCTGCCTGCCCCCCGAACTCCCGGGGGGACCACTCCAGCACCGGTCCACAGTGTGTCCTCTGCGTCCACATCGGGTGCAGGAGAGACCCCCCCCCTCCGGGCCTCCTCGACGCAGCCCCCCCATCTCCATGGGCTGTGGAGCGGGGGGACTGGGAGGCGGAACGAACAGGCCCCGACTGGAACGTCCCCGGGAAGCCAGCAGGTTGTCCAGTCTAATGGACAAATCCACCAGTTGGTCTAGGGTGGAGGCGTTGTCCCTACAGGCCAGCTCCCGGCGGACGTCCTCGCGAAGGCTACACCTATAGTGGTCTATCAAGGCCCGCTCGTTCCACCCCGATCCAGCGGCGAGAGTCCGGAATTCCAGGGCGAAATCCTGAGCGCTCCTCGTCTCCTGTCTCAAATGGAATAGCCGCTCACCCGCCGCCCTGCCCTCCGGGGGATGATCGAAAACCGCCCGGAAGCGGCGGGTGAACTCAGGGTAGTTGCCCCGAGCCGAGTCTGGGCCATCCCAGACCGCATTGGCCCATTCCAGGACTCGACCCGTGAGACAGGAGACGAGGACGCTCACCCTCTCTTCGTCGGAGGGGCGGGGGGGGCGGACGGTCGCAAGGTATAGTTCCAATTGGAGCAAGAACCCCTTGCAGCCAGCGGCCGTCCCATCGAACTCTCGGGGAGGAGTAATCCGGATACCACCGGCGCCCGCTTCAGGGGGTGTGTGTAGGGGCGCAGGGTGAGGGCCCGGAGCTGGTCCAGCTGGGGAAGCACCTCTCTCCCAGTTCTCCAACCGGGCCAACACCTGGTCCATGGCCGAGCCTAGGCGGTGGAGGAGGCTGGCGTGTTGAGAGACCTGCTCAGCCATGGACGGCGCTTCTGCTCCTGCTGACTCCATTGTTGGTGCGGGATTCTGTCACGGCTGTCTAGGACCAGTGGAGATGTGGAATCAGGAGCAGGAGACAGAGGGCCGGAGCAACTGTGTTTTAATAATAATAGCAAACGCAATAGCCGTAGGGCACAGGGCGCGTGGCGAAGTCCGCCAGGGGAAAACACATTCCCAAAATAAGCGCACTGAAAAAAAAGCGCACGGGGCGCAGCCCGGCAATATAGTGGACAATAACACTCGCAACCGTCCTGAGTGGACAATAAACAATCCCGCACGAGAACCCCAACTGAAAATACACACTAAATAACCCCCCACTAATGACAAACACAAAACAGGTGCAGGGATAGACATACAAAACCAAAAGACACAGAAACAACGATCGGTGGCAGCTAATAGGCCGGCGACGACGACCACCGAGCGCCGCCCGACCAAGGAGGGGCGCCACCTTCGTTAGATACTGTGACAGGGTCGGCCTCTGGGATTAGATCCAATGTCCTGGGTGGTGGTCCGAACAAAGGATCCGCTTTAGGAAAGTCGTATTCCTGGTCGTAATGTAAGTTGACATTGCTCTGATATCCAATAGTTCTTCCCAGCTGGATGTAAAAACACTTAATATTTTCTGGGCTAACAATGTAAGAAATAATACATAAAAAAAACAAAATACTGCATAGTTTCCTAAGGACTCGAAGCGAGGTGACCATCTCTGTCGGCGCCATCTTGCTAGGTTTTAGCAGTTACACCGGCGGGCCCTAGTGGCAATACGTTTGTAAAACCTAAAGCTTACCTTGACTTGGAAGAATTCCAGTGTTGGATAGTCATAGCCAGCTAGCTAACATAGCATCTGTCTGTTTGAGTAGGTTAAACTAGCTAGCTGCACTCGCTAGCTAAGTAAGTAAAAAAATGAAAAAATCTCTCATCTCTCTCTCCTCTCTCTCTCTCTCGCTCTCCGCCGTCATTTAAGAAATGAATTTGTTCAAAACTGTTCGACTATTGTCTTTCTCTCTCTTTGAGACAACTCGTCAACTACTCACCACATGCATGCTCTGCAGTGCTAGTTAAAAGCTTATGCTTTTGGTGCTAGATTCATTCGCATGCTGCAAGAGCTCTGACAGGTTGGAGGACGTCTTCTGGAAGTTATAATTACTGTGTGAGTCTATGGAAGAGGGTGAGAACCATGAGCCACCTAGGTTTTGTTTTGAAGTCAATGTACCCAGAGAAGGACGGAAGCTCGCTCTCCTCTGGCTACTCCATGGTGCTACCCTACAGAGTGCTGTTGAGGCAACTGTAGACCTTCATTGCAAATAGCGTTTTAATCAATTATTTGGTTTTTAGTTTGATCTCAAAAGGATAACCTTTTAAATGTTTTACTATTTTTATTTTTATGAAATTCACTGAGGATGGTCCTCCCCTTCCTCCTCTCAGGAGCCTCCACTGATATAGGAGGTAAGATAACTAGATATAAATGACCAAAATTGTGATATAGATGGCTTTAGCAGCTTGTAGCCTAAGTTAACTAGATAGATACATGGCTAATTACCACCCGATGATAGTCGTTATTGTGGCAAGCACATCATTGTCACTATGTGTTGTGGTGGCTAGCCAGCAAGCTAACGCTAGCCATGTAAGTTATCTTGGTTAGCTAACAACATTAGCTAGGCTAACATCAGCAAGTGAACTAGCTAGCTAGTTAGCTAACGTTAGCTAGTTTGGTCATGACATAGGTGGAAAGTCCTACGATTTTTAGCTATGTACTTTGTCTGTGTAAATTAGGACAGGGTAAAATTGTATTATTTTTTAAGCTAACTATATTTGGTTAGATTTCTCAGATGTATGAATTACTCAGATGATGTATGCATGCATAGATGAATATGTCAGGGCTTTCTTCGTCTTCTGACGATATAACGAAATCATCGTCGGAAAAGGTAGACCAATACGCAGCAGATATGTGATTGTTCATTTTGAAAATTTATTCACTTCAAAACAAATACAAAACAACAAACAAGAAAACGAACGATTCACTGACAGTCTGCAAGGCACAAGGCTAAACACAGAACAATCACCCACAAAATACAAGACAAACACACCCAACTAATATAGGACTTCCAATCAAAGGCAACACCAAACAGCTGCCTTCAATTGGAAGTCCAACCCCAATTAACTCAACATAGAACCAGACACACTAGACTAAACATAGAAATACCTAAACATAAACCAAAACCCAGAAATACTAAATCAAACACCCTTTTAACAAACACACCACCCCGAACCACATAAAACGAATACCCTCTGCCACGTCCTGACCAAACTACAATACTAATTAACCCTTATACTGGCCAGGACGTGACAGTACCCCCCCTTAAAGGTGCTAACCCCGGAAGCACCTTAAATTAAAAAAAATAAAAATAACAACCCCCAAACAACAAAACCAAAATTCCCCTCTACTAAAGGGAGGGAAGGGAGGGTGGCTGCCGTCAACGACGGCACTGTGCTACACCCCCCCTCCCCAACCCACCTATATCTGGAGGTGGCTCTGGTTCCGGCCGTTCCAGGCTGTCGGGCCACTCTGGCATCGTCGGGGGGCAGTCGGGCCAGTCTGGCATCGCCGGGGGGCAGTCGGGCCAGTCTGGCAGTTCGGGACAGTCTGGAAAGTCTGGCAGTTCGGGTGGGCAGTCTGGTAACTCGGGACAGTCTGGGCAGTCTGGCAACTCGGGACAGTCTGGGCAGTCTGGCAACTCGGGACAGTCTGGGCAGTCTGGCAACTCGGGACAGTCTGGGCAGTCTGGCCACTCGGGACAGTCTGGGCAGTCTGGCCACTCGGGACAGTCTGGCCACTCGGGACAGTCTGGGCAGTCTGGCCACTCGGGACAGTCTGGCCACTCGGGGCAGTCTGGCCACTCGGGGCAGTCTGGCCACTCGGGGCAGTCTGGCCACTCGGGACAGTCTGGGCAGTCTGGCCACTCGGGACAGTCTGGCCACTCGGGACAGTCTGGCCACTCGGGGCAGTCTGGCCACTCGGGGCAGTCTGGCCACTCGGGGCAGTCTGGCCACTCGGGGCAGTCTGGCCACTCCGGCAGTTCAGGGCAGTCTGGCCACTCCGGCAGTTCAGCGCAGTCTGGCCACTCCGGCAGTTCAGCGCAGTCTGGCCACTCCGGCAGTTCAGCGCAGTCTGTTGACGACTGTTGACTGGCGGGCAGCTCTGACGACTGTTGACTGGCGGGCAGCTCTGACGACTGTTGACTGGCGGGCAGCTCTGACGACGACTGTTGACTGGCGGGCAGCTCTGACGACGACTGTTGACTGGCGGGCAGCTCTGACGACGACTGTTGACTGGCGGGCAGCTCTGACGACGACTGTTGACTGGCGGGCAGCTCTGACGACGACTGTTGACTGGCGGGCAGCTCTGACGACGACTGTTGACTGGCGGGCAGCTCTGACGACGACTGTTGACTGGCGGGCAGCTCTGACGACGACTGTTGACTGGCGGGCAGCTCTGGCGACGACTGTTGACTGGCGGGCAGCTCTGACGACGACTGTTGACTGGCGGGCAGCTCTGATGACTGTTGACTGGCGGGCAGCTCTGATGACTGTTGACTGGCGTGTCTGGGTTTACGCACTTGTAGCCTGGTGCGTGGTGCTGGTACTGGGCTTACCAGATTATGAACACGCACCTCCAGGCTAGTGCGGGGAGCGGGAACAGGACGAGTCGGACTGGGTTGACGCACTTCCGGGTCCGCACGAGAGACAGGAGCTGGAAACCCAGGGCTATGGAGGCGCACAGTCGGTCTAGATCTTACCTCCTGCACAACCCGCCTTGGCTGGATGGAACTAGTAGCCCTGTACGAGCGGGGTGCTCGTACAGGGCAGACTGGGCTGTGCAGGGGGCTGATGGTAGCCGTGCGTAGAGCGGGAGTTGGGTAGCCTGGTCCTCGGAGGCGTACCGGCGACCAGATGCGCTGCGCAGGCATCCTCCTACCAGGCTGGATGCCCGCTCTAGCACGGCACCTGCGAGGGGCTGGAATAACGCGCACCGGACTGTGCGTGCGTATGGGTGAGATAGTGCGCTCCTCAGCGAAACATAGCGCTCTCCACCCCATACGCTCCTCCATATAACCACGGGTAGCTGGCTTCCGGCTCTTCTTACGCCTAGCCAAACTACCCGTGTGCCCCCCCCAAAAAAATTATTGGGGGTGCCTCTCGTGCTTCTCCCTCAGCGCGTCCATGGCCTCGTACCTACGCCTCTCTGCCTTGGCTGCCTCAATTTCCCACTGCGGGCGGCGATACTCCCCAGCCTGGTGCCAAGGTCCGGCCCCGTCCAGAACTTCCTCCCAGGTCCACTTCTCCCGCCAGTCCAACTCGAATTCCCTCTGCTCCTTCTTCTGCTGCTTGGTCCATAGTTGGTGGGTGATTCTGTCAGGGCTTTCTTCGTCTTCTGACGATATAACGAAATCATCGTCGGAAAAGGTAGACCAATACGCAGCAGGTATGTGATTGTTCATTTTGAACATTTATTCACTTCAAAACGAATACAAAACAACAAACAAGAAAACGAACGATTCACTGACAGTCTGCAAGGCACAAGGCTAAACACAGAACAATCACCCACAAAATACAAGACAAACACACCCAACTAATATAGGACTTCCAATCAAAGGCAACACCAAACAGCTGCATTCAATTGGAAGTCCAACCCCAATTAACTCAACATAGTACCAGACACACTAGACTAAACATAGAAATACCTAAACATAAACCAAAACCCGGAAATACTAAATCAAACACCCTTTTAACAAACACACCACCCCGAACCACATAAAACGAATACCCTCTGCCACGTCCTGACCAAACTACAATACTAATTAACCCTTATACTGGCCAGGACGTGACAGAATAACCAAATATCACATTATTCCATCACATAGATGGAATTAACTTGACTATAACTAGGGCCTGGGGCCTTTAATGTATCTAAGCTTTCATAACACCTTTATGATGCCGTTCATGACACATTGAGAGCTGATGTAGGCCTATCTTTCATTACATTAACCTTCATGATTGATGTATTCATTCAACATCAGTGTCGTTCGTAAGTAAGGTTTTGTCTATGATTCTTTTTTTTTATTGAGTGGGTGTGTATGTGAAGTGAAAGAGAACAATAAATGGGTTGGTTTAACTGTGTGATTCTACACAATAGGTACAGATAGACATGGACTTTGTAGGTCTGAGGACATCTGACAAAACTCACTTCAGTCTCTGAGAATAACAAGTATGGAAAGTCTGTGTTTGGGCTATTGTATTGTCAGTGATTTGATAAAATAAGTTGCCACATAAAGCAGAATTTGCAGAAATATTCAATATGTACTGTATATGTTTTGTATTTACCACTATACAGGTTTGGTCTACATGAAGCATCATCTTTACAGAGAATGAGACAGAGCAACAGAGACAGCATTCATCTGATTTCATCTCATCACTAATGCCCAAAAGGTCACAAGGTACAGGGGAGCTGGATGGGGTACCTTGCCCGTGTGTCAGACAAGATGGACTTGCTTCATTCCTTTCCATACATAAAGAAGCTGTCTCAAACTCAACACATGCCTGCCTGCCTTTGCCGCCTGTGAGCGTCTTTTTACATGTGCTGGACTACTCTTCACTGCAAAGCGAGCCAGGAAAGACTAGATTCACTTTGAAAATCAGCTCCTGCTAAAACAGAACAGAAAGTTCAGAGAGAAGGGAAGGCGTTAGCCCAACATCAACATATATGAAAATGGCGAGTTTCTATGTTTTGCAGTATAAAAGATAAAGGTAAGCGTTCCCAATGACATCATCAAACAATTAGTAGACAATTTGTAGGCAATGCCTACTCACAATTGGTCAAAATCATACGACGCACACCATTGGAAAGGCATTGATGTTGGGGTGGTGCTGAAGATGATGAATATGAAGCTTAAGATGTGAAGTTTCCCTTTAAGGAACCCTAATAACCTAATGGACTCTGTATATGTAGCCTGTAGTTTATCAATCTCTTGCAACATCTATAGCCCCTTTTCTATTTCGGGAGTCTCAAAGGTTTGCTAATTCCTTTAACATTTCCATGAGGTTCTGTTGTTTCCTCTAGAGCTAATTTGACATCAAATTCTTTAGACATGTCCAGTGTGTCCTGGCACTCCCTATTTGGCCCTGTATGGGTCATTGAGTGAGTGAGTGAGTGAGTGTGAATTATTGTTTATGCACTTTATTTTATATTGCATTTAGTTTATCAATACATTTGAATTGCTTTGAACGTTACATTTATTTAAAATGTCAATAGTATATATATATTTTTTACATACAGATGTGCCTTGTTGCAACTCACAATCAAGGTCAATGTTTTGATAATAACTAAATTACTTTTAGAATACTTTTTTAAATGACCTATTTTTACTTTTACTTGAGTAGTTTTAAAATGTCATCATAGTAACAGTTCTTCTACTTGAGTAGGATATTTCAGTATTCTTTCCACCTCTGGGTTTCAGTCCTCCAATCCAGCACCAATGTAGGGAACCCACCTGGAACAAAGGTAGGCTAGGGTTTAAGTAGGCCTGGGGTGGGGAGTTAGAGGGGCCGTACCGTGAGGGACTGCTGGTTCAAAGAGATCTGACACTGGGCAGCTGAACAGATGGTGTGTGTGTGTGTGTGTGTGTGTGTGTGTGTGTGTGTGTGTGTGTGTGTGTGTGTGTGTGTGTGTGTGTGTGTGTGTGCGTGCCTGTGTGTGCCTGCGCCTGAGTGCAAGTGTGAGCAGAAGGTCTATACCTCAGCACCTTAGGTAACAGCATCAGCCCACTGAGATGTGATGTGAGGTGAGCTGATGATGCTTTGTTCTCATTACGAACTCCCAACCTCACATTCTCGCCCTCTTTTCCTGCCTCTCTCTCTCTCCCAGCCCTCCCCCTTGGCTCATTGCCCCAGAAGTGTTGGTTGGTCCTCAGCGAACAGGATTACCTCCAGGCCAGCAAGACAAAAAAACAGCCTTGACTCAGGCCTCGCTCTTTCAGTGATTGGGTCGCTTCTGTGGGAATGGAGCACACAGAGAGAGAGAGAGAGAGAGACAGACAGATGGACAGACAGACTCACACATGCACGCACGGACGTATGGCACGCGCACACACGAACACACACACTCACATAATATAAAATACACCCACAGTCTCTCAGTCTGTGTCTGTGCCTCCCTCCTCCTCTCCTACCCTCCCTTTCTTTCTTCCAGCTGCACCAGCCAGCCTCCTTATCCTCACACAGCTCCTATCACCACTGCAGTGCTGACCCAGTACCCCTCTCCTCTTCCCTCCCTCCCTCCCTCCTCCTCCTCCCTCTCCGTTCTCTCATCACATTACATGTCTCTCTGCTGCCGATTGTGGTCCCAGGGTACCGTCATTGCCGGAGGACGGAAGAGCGAGAGAACAAGAGAGATAGTTTGGGTCAAAACAGTACATCCTTACAGCATCTCTCCACCAGCCCACTGCATATCACTAGAGGAAGGGACAGTGTTAATGGGATGAGTTTTAATAAAACATTTAAATTTCACTGTGTCAGGGGACAAGAGAGGCAGAGAGAAGAGGAGAAGAGATCATCAGGAGAGCGGAGAGAAGAGAGGATAGCAGGGTAGACAGTTTGGCTCAGTGGTTCTGTGGCTAGTGAGAATAAGTCCGACCCACCCCAATCCGACCTGATCCAACCAAGGCCTTTCCAGGGCCATCCAGAACCCAGACATTGTCCTCTATGGACATTTAGCAGTCAAACGTACCCTAACTGTACAACTGCTGTCACTGCCATCGGTGCCCTGTGCTAAAGGGTGAGCAGCTTGCTCTAATTTCACAGTATTATAATTATAACTTTCCCTGATATTGCTCTCACGTGCATTCATGGACAGTAGCTCAGTGGTTTAAATAGTACCAATTGGGTAAACGTACCTTAACAATAATGGTGTTATGCATTTACACACATTTACATAATTTTTTTCTGACTCAACTAAAGCCTGATTTCACAGGAAGGGTGTGTACGGTACAGTATACACTGTATGACTATGACATATTTACTTTGGGCTACTTCTCATTAATTATACATGTCAGTGTGGCCATGAAGGCATTGTATAATTCATGTTTACTTCTGTGCATCGTCTCAGAGAGGGGGTTAATATTGACCTCCTGATGCAGGGTCGTCTTTTAATTGTTTGATAGCGGCAGTTAGACATGAGAAGGAATGCGGGCAAGAATAAATTAGGTTTTAATTAGGAACATCTTGTTCTAATTCTCTCTCCCTTGTTAACTTGCTATTGTTTGTTCTTTTGTCTTTTTATAGAAGAGAGATTGTTGAAGAAAATTGAGTGTGGCAGCAAGATGCCGCCATAGAGAACTCTCCAAGGCTATCTGTCTGTAGTTTTTAGTTTCAGACAGAAGTTTAACTCTGATACACAAAGGGATTTATTACAGATCTGTATGCATATATTTGTTATGCATATATCTTTTTGCAAAAGCTTCACAAGGTGATGCTTAGCAATGATACCGTGTTGATCTATCAGCTACCGTTTAGGGGTGAAGGTGAATATATGTGAAATCTATTGGGCTTGAAAATGCACGGTTTGATAGCAAAGTCAGTTTAACAACATCCCAGATAATTGGAAACACTCCCAGAGCGCTTCTCCAGTTCCACTGTGTTTCATCAATTGATTAAAAGCACCACTTTAGCTACATTGCTCAGGCAAAGTAGTAGGATAAAGGGTGAAATCTTTTGCTGTGTCTCAAACCATTAATATTGACATGACTATCCTACTTCCTTCCATTCTTCCTTCGGTGAGGTAGATCCACAACGCTTTTAAATATAACACAGTATTTGTGGGTTGTGGGGTTGTGAGTGGCGCCTCATCCCTCAACTGTTAATATTTTAAATATTGATCGTGTTGAAAGGTGCACAAAGTCCCCCCCGTATCCTCTTTAGGTAAAGTCTCTGCAAACACACTTCCTGCTCTTGGCCCGGTTGAAAAACATCTTAAGTGTTTCAGTTAAGGATTTATCTTAAGGAATAATTTCCCCTTACCCAAGGGAATTGTTTAAGGGCGTTGCGTAGAGCCCCTCCGTCATTTTCCTTAGGTAAGGGCATACTTAAGGGGTTTTAAGGTAGTTTGAAGGCATGTATGGCAGAAATAGTATCTGGCTACCATGGAGACGACCTGATTCGCTGTCTAAAGGTGATCTCGCCAAATAAATTACATTTATTTGGGGAGATCGTAAAATAGAACTTCCACATTCAAGACAGGAGAAACAAATCGATTCAGAAGATAATAAAACACGTTTCTTGTAGCTACTTTTTTCTCAACTTGTTTATATTACTTTCTAGCGCGTCAAGTTAACTTACATAGTAGGTAGCTTGCAAGCTAGCCAGGTAGCTTTGTAGCCATGAATTGTGCACCTTCCATTGTTTAGCTAAGTAGCTAGCTATACACCTAGCTAGCTAGCTATACACCTAGCTAGCTAGCTATACACCTAGCTATACACCTAGCTATCTAGCTAGCTATACACCTAGCTATACACCTAGCTAGCTAGCTATACACCTAAAAGCTGTTTACATTGATATCCATACTGAATGAAGCACTTAAGGGACCTCATGGACACCCTCACTTAATTTAAGGGGGAAATTCACCTTAAAATGTTTTGTGCAACTTACTAAAGTTAAGGAAACTTAAAGGGAAAAGATAAGGGGAAAATTAACTTAAGATGTTTTATGCAACTGGGCCCTGCGACCCATAATAAAAGGAAGCAGCTCCTAGAAACACAGGACCTTGAATGGGGCCTTTTTAATGGTGCTTTGACTAAAAGGCTCTTAGATGGCACTACTCCTCAAGACTGTGTCCCAAATAGTATTTTATAGACTCCGCAAAGATATGGTGGAGATACATCTAGTTTTTTCATAGACGGTCAAGATGTAGTCAACAAGGAAAGGAGACGATGTCAAAGAAGTCTCCTCTTTTGTGAATGCTCATTTTAAAAGGCGTATCCTTTGACATTTGTGTTCATCATGCAATGGGAAATTTCAACATCACATTTATCCAGTCAATTCAAATCTACATGGTTGGCGAGGGTCTAGGGGATGATTTGGAATTCTACAATACATTAGATGCATTTGTGCAAAAGTTCTCTCCTCCTTCTCCTGAGATCAGTGGCCAGATGTAGGCACAGCCTGTGACTACAGGTTAGAGAAGAAGTCTCTTTGGAGACAACATCCTCCTCCTAAATTTAGAGTCCAACTTAGGTGATTAGCCATTTCCAATAGCCCCTAGTACAGGGATCATCAACTAGATTCAGCTGCAGGACAATTTATTTGAGTGGATGGTCAGGAGGCCGGAACATAATTACAAATAATTTGGAGACTGCAAATTGACCGTAAGAAGCCCAAACAGATAACATTTGACTAAAACAATCATTTCAAATATTGCTTACATTTGTATACATACTGTATATCTCTCTATTATGCATGGGAATACTTTGGAACAGATTTCCTAAAGTAAAATCACTTGGAGCTGATTTGCTAGTGTTTTATAGTCTTATGTTCAACAATCAAAATATTATTATTTTTGGTTCAGAAAACTTGGGGGCGAAATAAAATCCCGGCCTCCAGTTGGGGAACCCTACCCTATCATCATGTGGATGGACTCCGTCTCTGTAGGAGCCCGTGGGAGCTGGAACCGGAGCTGTGTCTCTGGCTCCTATCTTCAGGGTCATTGCCGGGTAATTAGTTTTGCTTTAATGGCTGCTCGCTAGGTCAAGTGATTACTGTAATCCCACTATCTGTTCACCTCTTACGGGTAATCTCTCTAACATATCTTCTGCCTTCTCTCTCTACCTCTCCCTACCTCTTTTTCCAGGAGGACAGGAAAAGATGAGGCACCATCTCTCCCACATTTTTTTCTCTCTCTCTCTCTCTCTCTCTCTCTCTCTCTCTCACAAATACAGAGAAGCACGCAGGCACAAAGGTGCACCTTCGCTCACTCACCTACATACATTTTGTAAGCCTTTGTTCTGGGATTATTCTGTTACAACTCCAACACTTTCTCAACCATCCAAACTACATCAGATAAACTGGAGGAAGACACCATCTGTGTAGATCCAAAACACCCAGATGGAACCAGAGTACACACAGCCCACAAAACAAACATCAACAGCCTATTGGAACTAGTACAGCCTAAATAAACTCTTCCCAGCAGCAACCCGTAATGGTCAAGTAATTAAGCGCAGCGTCAACAGAAACACGTGATCCCTGGCACACCTGGATCGTTAAGAAGTCGGGGATTAGGCCTAATTAGTGTGTAATTAGTGACAGCCAGAGCTCCACCCTCCGCAGGTGCTGACACTAAAGAGGCTCATTAATATTGGCCTGGCGATAGAGGAGATCAAACAAGCCTTAATTGACGGCAGCTTAACTTCATAAAAGCAAATCATTTGCGAGGACGGAGCTCTAAATAATCTTTCAAAACAATGAGATAAACGTGCAGATATCAAATTGAGACGTCAAGCCAAAAAGGAATATTGTGGAGACTAATTTGGGTATGTTAATTGATCCAGTGAATTCTGCTATCAAATGGATGGAGAGAGAGACAGGGAGGTTGCATGGATGGACTGTATTTAATTTTTTTTGTAAAAAATGGATCTCCATTAGCTGTTGCTGAAGCAGCAGCTACTCTTCCTGGGGGCCAACCTGTATTGCAGTTTTATGGCCCATTTTGAAAGGCATAATGGCTTTGAAATTGATATAGTCTGGACTGTCTGGTGCATGTTAACTCTATTCATGTCTGGGTCTGGTCTAAACCTTGTCTTTCAGACACAGTGACTGGAATCAGACTTGCCCTGGGACAACAAAAACACGTGATTTCAAAAATGTTATTGGACCATAAACAGATATGGCTCATTAACCTGTACGGTCCAAATAATGATGATCCAAGCTTCTTTGAAAATATAGATAATAATTTATCAACCCTACAAGCAGTACAATACTATTATTATGGTGGGAGATTATAATACGGTATTAAATACCTCTATGGACCATAAAGGAAATCACCCTCATGCACTTAAGGAAATCACGAATGTCATGGATATATTGGATCTAGTGGATATACGGAGGCTTAAATATCCTGACCTAGTGACATTACATGGCGGAGGCTCAGCAAAGCTAGTCATCTTGATTACTTTCTTATGTCATTCTCTCTGGTACCAAAAGTTTTTTTTAAAGTGTTGATAGGGGACATAACGCGGTCGGTCCATCACATAATTGGCATATATATTAGTCTTACAGAATTTCCACGTGGGCGAGGATATTGGACATTTAATCAAAGCCTATTAGATGATAACTTACTTTTTATGACATAACATACTGTAGGTACAGCAGATCCCCTTATTGTATGGGACACTTTTAATGTGTCTTTAGAGGCCATGCAGTTCAGTACTCATCTCTAAAACAAAAGCAATTTAGATCAAAAGAGTCCATATTAACAAAGGAAATGGTACAATAAAAACAGTACCATAGAGCCTCAGAATAGGTTGGAAGAAAAACAAAAAGAAATGGAGGAACTTAATTCAAGGAAGATCCAGTGTAATATATTATAAAAAATAAAGCAAACTGGATGGAATATGAGAATAAATGCACCAAATTATTTTTTAATCTTCAACATAGAAATTCTACCAAAAATAATTTACTGAAACTTGTTACAAATGATGTAGTCACTCATGATTCACCAAATTATATTTTGAAAGAGGAAGTAAAGTACTTTAAGCATATGTGTTCATTTCAGTCTCCTCCATCTCCACTAACCGACGCTAATTGTATGGATTTCCTATTAATAATGTAAAATTAACAGCTGTACAGAAAGACTCATGTGAAAGCCAAATTACAGAGGAGGGACTTTTTGATGCAATTAAAGCCTTTAAGTCCAGGAAACCTCCAGGGCTGGATGGCATACCAGTGGAGGTATACCAATTTTTGGGGGATATTAGCATGTTTTAACCACTCCTATATAAATGGTAGATTATCAGAACCTCAACAAGAAGGTCTGATTTCATTATTACCGAAACAGGATCCAAGTGGTAAATATAAAGATCGGATCAATTTAAAAAAACGGAGGCCTAGTACACTTTAGTGCTGTGATTGTCACAACTGTCTTCGTCTTCTGACGATAATGCGAAATCGTCATCAGAAAATGTGGACCAAAACGCAGCAGGTACGTGAATGCTCATCTTGATTTTTAATTAATCTCAAAAATGAACATACAAAATAACAAAAAACGAACACTCGACAAATAAACAGTCTGGTAAGGCACAAGGCTATACACAGAATAATCACCCACAAATCACACATACAAACACACCCTAATATATGGGACTCTCAATCAAAGGCAGATAGACAACACCTGCCTTCAACTGAGAGTCCCAACCCCAATCAACCAAACATAGAAACACACAACCTAGACTAACCATAGAATTAACTAAACATAAACCAAAACCCGGAATTACTAAATCAAACACCCTTTACACAAACACACCACCCCGAACCACATAAAACAAATACCCCCTGCCACGCCCTGACCAAACTACAAAACAATTAACCTTATATACTGGCCAGGACGTGACAGTACCCCCCCCTTAAAGGTGCTACCCCAGAAGCACCTTAACAAAAAATAACCCCAAGCAACACCAACAAAAAGTCCCCTTTTCTAAAGGGAGGGAAGGGAGGGTGGCTGCCGTCAACGACGGCACTGTGCTACACCCCCCCTCCCCAACCCACCTATTTCTAGAGGTGGCTCTGGCTCCGGCCGTTCCAGGCTGTCGGGCCACTCTGGCATCGCCGAGGGGCAGTCGGACCAGTCTGGCATCGCCGGGGGGCAGTCGGGGCAGTCTGGCAATTCGGGACAGTCTGGGCAGTCTGGCAATTCGGGACAGTCTGGGCAGTCTGGCAATTCGGGACAGTCTGGGCAGTCTGGCAATTCGGGACAGTCTGGGCAGTCTGGCAATTCGGGACAGTCTGGGCAGTCTGGCAATTCGGGACAGTCTGGGCAGTCTGGCCACTCGGGCCACTCCGGCAGTTCAGGGCAGTCTGGCCACTCCGGCAGTTCAGGGCAGTCTGGCCACTCCGGCAGTTCAGGGCAGTCTGGCCACTCCGGCAGTTCAGGGCAGTCTGGCCACTCCGGCAGTTCAGGGCAGTCTGGCCACTCCGGCAGTTCAGGGCAGTCTGGCCACTCCGGCAGTTCAGGGCAGTCTGGCCACTCCGGCAGTTCAGGGCAGTCTGGCCACTCCGGCAGTTCAGGGCAGTCTGGCCACTCCGGCAGTTCAGCGCAGTCTGGCCACTCCGGCAGTTCAGCGCAGTCTGGCCACTCCGGCAGTTCAGCGCAGTCTGGCCACTCCGGCAGTTCAGCGCAGTCTGGCCACTCCGGCAGTTCAGCGCAGTCTGGCCACTCCGGCAGTTCAGCGCAGTCTGGCCACTCCGGCAGTTCAGCGCAGTCTGACCACTCCGGCAGTTCAGCGCAGTCTGACCTCTCTGGCGACTGTTGACTGGCGGGCAGCTCTGACGACTGTTGACTGGCGGGCAGCTCTGACGATGACTGTTGACTGGCGGGCAGCTCTGACGATGACTGTTGACTGGCGGGCAGCTCTGACGATGACTGTTGACTGGCGGGCAGCTCTGACGATGACTGTTGACTGGCGGGCAGCTCTGACGATGACTGTTGACTGGCGGGCAGCTCTGACGATGACTGTTGACTGGCGGGCAGCTCTGACGATGACTGTTGACTGGCGGGCAGCTCTGACGATGACTGTTGACTGGCGGGCAGCTCTGATGATGACTGTTGACTGGCGGGCAGCTCTGATTGAAGACTGTTGACTGGCGAGGCTGGGTTGACGCACTTGTAGCCTGGTGCGTGGTGCTGGTACTGGGCTTACCAGATTATGTACACGCACCTCCAGGCTAGTGCGGGGAGCGGGAACAGGACGAGTCGGACTGGGTTGACGCACTTCCGGGTCCGCACGAGAGACAGGAGCTGGAAACCCAGGGCTATGGAGGCGCACAGCCGGTCTAGATCTTACCTCCTGCACAACCCGCCTTGGCTGGATGGAACTAGTAGCCCTGTACGAGCGGGGTGCTCGTACAGGGCAGACTGGGCTGTGCAGGGGCCTGATGGTAGCCGTGCGTAGAGCGGGAGTTGGGTAGCCTGGTCCTCGGAGGCGTACCGGCGACCAGATGCGCTGCGCAGGCATCCTCCTACCAGGCTGGATGCCCGCTCTAGCACGGCACCTGCGAGGGGCTGGAATAACGCGCACCGGACTGTGCGTGCGTATGGGTGAGATAGTGCGCTCCTCAGCGAAACATAGCGCTCTCCACCCCATACGCTCCTCCATATAACCACGAGTAGCTGGCTTCCGGCTCTTCTTACGCCTAGCCAAACTACCCGTGTGCCCCCCCCCAAAATTTTCTTGGGGGTGCCTCTCGTGCTTCTCCTTCAGCGCGTACTTGGCCTCGTACCACCGCCTCTCTGCCTTGGCTGCCTCAATTTCCCACTGCGGGCGTCGATAATCCCCAGCCTGGTGCCAAGGTCCGGCCCCGTCCAGAACTTCCTCCCAAGTCCACTTCTCCCGCCAGTCCAACTCGAACTCCGTCTGCTCCTTCCTCTGCTGCTTGGTCCTTTGGTGGTGGGTGATTCTGTCACAACTGTCTTCGTCTTCTGACGATAATGCGAAATCGTCATCAGAAAATGTGGACCAAAACACAGCAGGTACGTGAATGCTCATCTTCATTTTTAATTAATCTCAAAAATGAACATACAAAATAACAAAAAACGAACACTCGACAAATAAACAGTCTGGTAAGGCACAAGGCTATACACAGAATAATCACCCACAAATCACACATACAAACACACCCTAATATATGGGACTCTCAATCAAAGGCAGATAGACAACACCTGCCTTCAACTGAGAGTCCCAACCCCAATCAACCAAACATAGAAACACACAACCTAGACTAACCATAGAATTAACTAAACATAAACCAAAACCCGGAATTACTAAATCAAACACCCTTTACACAAACACACCACCCCGAACCACATAAAACAAATACCCCCTGCCACGCCCTGACCAAACTACAAAACAATTAACCTTATATACTGGCCAGGACGTGACAGTGATGCAAAAAATTCTAGCAAAATGCTTAGGGCATGGAATTAAAAAGTTAATGTCAGATATTATTCATCATAATCAGACAGGTTTTTTAAATGGACGATACAATGGAGATAATATAAGACAAGTACTTTAAACAATAGAACACTATAAAAAAATTGGGAAACCAGGCCTGGTATTCCTAGCTGACTTTGAAAAGGCCTTTGATAAGGTACGACTGGAGTTTATATATAAATGCCTGTAATATTTCAATTTTGGATAATCTCTTATAAAATTGGTTAAAAATAATGTATAGTAAGCCTATATGTAAAATAGTAAATACTACTTCTCAAGGTTTTAAACTGTCAAGAGGAGTAAAACAAGGTTGTCCACTATCGGCTTATCTATTTATTATTGCCATCAAAATGTTAGCTGTTAAAATCAGATCCAACAATAATATAAAGGGATTAGAAATCCAGGCTTAAAAACAAAGGTGTCATTGTACGCTGAAGATTCATGTTTTCTTTAAATCAAATGTCTGCTCTACCCAAAATTACAACCAACTAATTGCAGCATTACCGCAAAAATGGAAGATGAAAGTGGAAGGGGGAAAAAGTAAGGGACTTGTCTTTCGGCCCTGCATTAAAGACCAAAATTGGTTAAAGAAAATTGTGATAAATCAAAATATATACCAGTTTCATTTAAGGACCCATAAATGGACAGCTGTGCCATTTAGATTGCAAAATAGTTGGGATGAGATTTGCGATGCACAGATTCCATGCAGTGGCGGATTTAGGTATAGGCGACATGGGCAGCCGCCCGGGGCGGCATCTTGCCGAGGGCGGCTCGGGGCGCCCGCACAAAAAAATAAACAAATAAAAATCATAATACTAATTTGGTGTGGTGACATTTGCGGGATCGGTTTTCTATCGCTCATTTACACGTCATGCCAATGATATCATGTCACCGTGTGGGACTGTGGGTCAATTAACCTTGTCGGAGTGGGTGCCCTGATTCTAGTTTGTGAGCTAGGCAGGCTACTGCCTGGGAAGGTCTCTCACTCAGAAGTACGAGATGGTGAGGGGGCGGGGATAGGTTGACTTCAGGTCTCCCCAAGTGGAAACCCGAGGTAGGGGGAGTGGGGAAATCTATCAAATAGAGCACCTCTAACTTTGTACAGTAGTAATGCAATTAGTAATGCAATAGTGTAATAATCAGGTTATCTTCTTTATACGTGTGTTATTCTATTTGTGTATGCGTGAGATATAGGATTTGTGCAATTTAGTTTTATGTGTTTTTTTAGCAATAGGGTAATAGTTTAATAATTTGATTATTTTAATTTGTATTTATATACTCCAATTTGTTTCTATTTGTCTTTGTTACATATTTTTGATATTTATGAGTCTTATTTTGTATATATTTTTATATTTATATAGTTTTATATGTTATGATTATTTATTTGTGTTGTTCCAAATGTCTGAATAAAATGGACAGTTTTGTTGGCGGGGGGAGGGGCGCTGAAGGGGGGGTTCGCCCAGGGAGCCATACAAGCTAGAGCCCCCACTCATTCCATGGCACATAGTTTATGAATTGACATGCAAAACGACGCTGGACTTAAAATTTGAATTTTTCAATTTAAATTATTATACAAAATTCTTGCAACCAGTAGAATGTTTATATATGGGGGATACAACCTTCCCAGCTCTGCAGATTTTGCTGCAAGGAGGCAGTCATTAGATTAGAAAAGTCATAGTCAATCGATCAAAAATGTTTATCTTTAATTTATGATCTGTAGAAACTATGAGAATAGAAAGTGTGAGAGTTCAGTGATCAGCTGGGAGGAAGACGACACGACAGCATACTCCTCAGGGGATAGGTACTCCGTGTAAAGCCAATTAGTACACACCTGGGCCCACTAATTGCTTTGTGTCTTCCTCTATATAGGTGTGCCAGGAGAGGAGCTGGGGGAGAATGGGGAATAGAGACAGGGACCTGGGAGGACATCGGATTACATTAGAGTGTCTACTTTGAGAAACAGACGCCTCACAAGTCCTCAACTGGCAGCTTCAATAAATAGTATCCGTAAAGCACCAGTCTCAACGTCAACAGTGAAGAGGCAACTCCGGGATGCTGGCCTTCTAGGCAGAGTTCCTCTGTCCAGTGTCTGTGTTCTTTTGCCCATTTTAATCTTTTATTTTTATTGGCCAGTCTGAGATATGGCTTTTTCTTTGCAGCTCTGCCTTGAAGGCCAGCATCCCGGAGTCGCCTCTTCACTGTTGACGTTGAGACTGGTGTTTGCGGGTACTATTTAATAAAGCTGCCAGTTGAGGACTTGTGAGGCATCTGTTTCTCAAACTAGACACTCTAATGTACTTGTCCTCTTGCTCAGTTGTGCTCCGGGGCCTCTCACTCCTCTTTCTATTTTGGTTAGAGACAGTTTGCGTTGTTCTGTGAAGGGATTAGTACACAGCGTTGTACGAGATCTTCAGTTTCTTAGCAATTTATCAACTTGAACTTGTTAACGCAACGTGCCATTGGAACACAGGAGTGATGGTTGCTGATAATGGGGCTCTGTACACCTATGTAGATATTCCATAAAAAATCTGCCGTTTCCATCTACAATAGTCATTTACAATATTAACAATGTCTACACTGTATTTCTGATCAATTTGATGTTATTTTAATGGACAATTTTTTTGTTGCTTTTCTTTCAAAAACAAGGACATTTCTACGTAACCCCAAACTTTCGAACGGTAGTGTATGTACAGTATATGTATGTATATTTATATATATGTGTATGTACACTGCTCCAAAAAATAAAGGGACCACTAAAATAACACATCCTAGATCTGAATGAATTAAATAATCTTATTAACTACTTTTTTCTTTACATAGTTGAATGTGCTGACAACAAAATCACCAAAAAATTATCAATGGAGGTCTGGATTTGGAGTCACACTCAAAATTAAAGTGGAAAACCACACTACAGGCTGATCCAACTTTGATGTAATGTCCTTAAAACAAGTCAAAATGAGGGTCAGTAGTGTGTGTGGCCTCCACGTGCCTGTATGACCTCCCTACAACGCCTGGGCATGCTCCTGATGAGGTGGCGGATGGTCTCCTGAGGGATCTCCTCCCAGACCTGGACTAAAGCATCCGCCAACTCCTGGACAGTCTGTGGTGCAACGTGGCGTTGGTGGATGGAGTGAGACATGATGTCCCACATGTGCTCAATTGGATTCAGGTCTGGGGAATGGGCGGGCCAGTCCATAGCATCAATGCCTTCCTCTTGCAGGAACTGCTGACACACTCCAGCACATGAGGTCTAGCATTGTCTTGCATTAAGAGGAACCCAGGGCCAACCGCACCAGCATATGGTCTCACAAGGGGTCTGAGGATCTCACCTCGGTACCTAATGGCAGTCAGGCTACCTCTGGCGAGCACATGGAGGGCTGTGCGGCCCCCCAAAGAAATGCCACCCCACACCATGACTGACCCACCGCCAAACCGGTCATGCTGGAGGATGTTGCAGGCAGCAGAACGTTCTCCACGGCGTCTCCAGACTCTGTCACGTCTGTCACATGTGCTCAGTGTGAACCTGCTTTCATCTGTGAAGAGCACAGGGCGCCAGTGGCGAATTTGCCAATCTTGGTGTTCTCTGGCAAATGCCAAACGTCCTGCACGGTGTTGGGCTGTAAGCACAACCCCCACCTGTGGACATCGGGCCCTCATACCACCCTCATGGAGTCTGTTTCTGACCGTTTGAGCAGACACATGCATATTTGTGGCCTGCTGGAGGTCATTTTGCAGGGCTCTGGCAGTGCTCCTCCTGCTCCTCCTTGCACAAAGGCGGAGGTAGCGGTCCTGCTGCTGGGTTGTTGCCCTCCTACGGCCTCCTCCACGTCTCCTGATGTACTGGCCTGTCTCCTGGTAGCGCCTCCATGCTCTGGACACTACGCTGACAGAAACAGCAAACCTTCTTGCCACAGCTCGCATTGATGTGCCATCCTGGATGAGCTGCACTACCTGAGCCACTTGTGTGGGTTGTAGACTCCGTCTCATGCTACCACTAGAGTGAAAGCACCGCCAGCATTCAAAAGTGACCAAAACATCAGCCAGGAAGCATAGGAACTGAGAAGTGGTCTGTGCTCCCCACCTGCAGAACCACTCCTTTATTGGGGGTGTCTTGCTAATTGCCTATAACCTCCACCTGTTGTCTATTCCATTTGCACAACAGCATGTGAAATTTATTGTCAATCAGTGTTGCTTCCTAAGCGGACAGTTTGATTTCACAGAAGTGTGATTGACTTGGAGTTACATTGTGTTGTTTAAGTGTTCCCTTTATTTTTTTGAGCGGTGTATATAAATAAATATATTTACCCAAAAATATATGGGGGATTGAAAATGATGCAGACAATTACATTGATGGAAGCTACAATCTATCTGCAGTATTAAAGCTGATCTACGCCCTAAGAAATAAAATAATAAAAAATGTAAAACACGTTTCCCGGTAGGCTTTGTAGTGATGCTGGAGCGGAGCTTCTTTTTGACCCAGTGACTCCATGTTAGGCTGAGGGTTGATGTGCTGATTTTACCAGCAGAGCTTGCGATACGGTAAATGAGGATGAAGGGAGATTCTTCACACACAGGGAGGGGGGGATGTTTCACTTACCGTGTGAGAACAGCTACACAGACCACCCCATTTTTTTTTTTAGTATAACAAAAAAGACTGTTCAATTCCCATGAATTCAGCAGAAAATGTCTTTAATTGAGGACATCCGCTCCCTAGTTTTCCCATGAATAAAATAAGAAACATGATCATGTTTCAATGTAATCAAGGTATGAAATTATTGTTATTGTTCAAATGCAATCTCTTTTTCTGGGTTAGTTGTGGTCAATTTACAGTGTACCAATTATTATAATTATGTATTGGGCCACCGACCATCTGCTCCGACAAAAATCGTCCCACAGCTGAATCTAGTTGCCTACCCCTGGTGTAGTATAAGAATATTCACTTTACTCCTCCTCTGCGTTGCTATTCTCTCCTTCCCTGCTCTAACACCTAACCCTTAGCTCAGTTTCCCTCTCCTTCTTGACCTCTTAATAGAAAAAGCTGAGATGGAGAGACAAGAGAGCGATAGAGAGAGAGAGGAAAAGGAAAGAGAACAACAGAGATACAACAAATAAACCAGAGGAGTGAGAGAGGAGGACAGGAGGAATGTGGGAAAGGAGAGATCAGAGAAAGCAGAGAGTTGAGGGACACTCTCATTAATCCTCTGCAGAGCTGACGGTGAGAAGTGTCTGTGAGAGCAAACGACCAAGAGGGGTTAAAGCACCACAGCAGGCAGCTGGCCTCTCAATGACCAGCCAGCAGAGAGCACAGAACACAGAGATGCCAGACACAGGGGCACATGAGGGGTGATACTGTGGCTGATTGACTGGGCAATATACTTAAGTAGGATTCTCTCCTTCATGAATAGGGATCAGTGAAACGACTGGACAGGTTGTCACTATAATGTCTTTGGTGTGTACTGGAATAACTCTTACCTTGCCTTCTGCTCATCATGGCAACAAGAACACTCTACATTCCATATGTCCCTTAGTTCAGCTGGAAGAAAAAGGAAACAAGGAGGTGTGTTAGACAGTACTTGCCTTTCTTGCACTTAGACTTGTCTTTTCTTACTAGCGCTGACTTTGCTAATAGCTGCTTTATTGAGGAAAAGTTGACATACTTTGACTGTTATATGTGGTTGTCTCAGTTCAATCACCACTCCACTCCTCTATTCCCTCTCTACACCACCTCAACACTAGTGCACACTCCCCTCACTTTGTTTTTATCAAATACATTTCCATCTCCATATCATTCCCTCTCAATATCACTTTGTGCTAGACCGGGTGTATTGCGATCAATTTTGAAAAGAGATCAGGAGATGAAATTGGAATTGAATGACACCTTCATTCAGAGCTCGGTCGGGGGGGGGGATCAATGGACAAAAGCAGGAATGCGCTCATCAGATTAATTAACAAATTAATTGATTGCTTAAGAGGTGGGTGATGAAGGGCGTTGGGGAGGGGTTTTTTGACGAGAAGGGTTTAATCAAGTTGTGAAGTCCGTGGCTGTATGTCTCAAGGGTGTATGGTAGATACAGGTTCCTAAACACAGGACAGTAGAGGAGAGAGGAAGTGTGTGTGCATGCTTGGGTGAAAGAGCTGGAACAGGTAGGGACCATTTTGAATGTACAGTTTTGCAGCCAATGAAGACAGTTTTGGTGCAGTGAAACTATTTGGTATAAGACACATGGGTGATGGATTTTAAGAGTCGGATAGTTAATGTGACTTGCTTCAGCAAGACCACTCTAGCTCTTTGACATACTTCTGACTTATTATTTTAGTTATTATTATTTGGACCACTGCTCCTTTTCAACTGTTTAAGCTAGAAACGCCAACAATCTTTAAAGTGTGCAGACTGGATGGAAATAATGTCTTTCATTAACATACACATATTTTTTTGACAGCTGGCATAACATTTTTCAAAGAAATGACCCTTTCTAGTTGGTATTAAAGTGTTGGATAATCATGTTCTGTACTACAGTATGAGGAAGTCTGTGTCAGCAGTCTAGTCTTGGTGGTCTGGTATTGTACAGTATAAAACAGTTTGGTTGGACAGTTTGTAGGAGCCATAGCCTAAATGTGGGAGGACAGGTTTTTGGGGTAGAGTATGAGGCCCGTTGGACTCATTTCAGAGGCTTTGTAGTGCGTGCCCTATTTATCCACAATCCCTAACTGTATTTGAATTCATCCCGTAAACACGTTTTCACACCACACATCACACATATGCTGTACTGTATCTTCTGAGCCCTCTAACCTACTGTACCCAATCCACTCACTCACCTAAGGGACAGATGGATAGAAAGACAGGTTTGTGGTCATAGGGGGTGTGTGGTGTGTCATCTAGCCTAAGGTACACCTGTCATCTAAGGTCACTATTGAGAGTCTGATTTATGCCTAGATTTATATCTTAATCCCGGATTAATTTGGGAAATGTGTCTTCATCCACAGGTCTCAGTAAAACGGCAAACTATCAGCCATCGGTCTGGATGTCTCCTGTCTCTTATACACACTGGCTGGCTGGATGGATGGATGAAAAGTCCCTGGCGATGCTGCCACGGCCACATGTGCTCCCACCTGATGGTGCGGAGAACTAGGGATGTCAAAATGGAAGGAGAGAGGTGGGGATGGGAGAGAGATGGACCAGAGCAGGGAGTGAGAGAGAGGGAGAAGAGAATAGAGAGTAGGAAGGGAGAGAGGGAGGGTGGATGAGAGGAGAGGAGAGGGGAAGAGGGGAAAGATGAACTGTTGAAGACATGTAGGTGGGGGTGATTTGCATTCGGAACAATCCCACTACGCTACATTAGCGAGCCCATTTTAGAAGACAGCCAGTTCCCCAACACTCTACTGCTACCAGGGTGACACACACACCGGCGGAGGCTCCTCAGAGAAAGGGGACGACCATCCTGCTCAGTGAATTTCATAAAAATAGAAATAGTGAAACATAAACAAGTTTTCCTTTTATAATAAGACTATACGATATAGGCAGAATCTACCGCACACCCAACATAAGATTTGTGAAGGTGCTGGAGGCAAAAGGTAAAACTGGAGGAATAGGAAAATCACTCCGCACACTAGAAAAGACTATACTAAATATATTCACGTTACTGATTAAAGCACACTGTTTTGCAATGGCCTGTAGTAGCCTGGTATTTTCTGTCTTCTGCGTACATTGACTTCAATAAAAACCTAGGAGGCTCATGGTTCTCAACCCCCTTCCATAGACTTACACAGTAATTATGACAACTTCCGGAGGACGTCATCCTACCTATCAGAGCTCTTGCAGTATGAACTGGCATGTTGTCCATCCAATCAAAGGTTCAGAGAATGAATCTAGCGGTGAAAGCATAAGCTACAGAAAGCTAGCACAGCAGTGCATAAAATGTGGTGAGTAGTTTAATTGTTTTGAACAAATTAATTAATAAAAAAAATGAAGGAGAAGCAGCAACAGAGAGAAAGAGAGCTAGCTATATTTTGTTGTATTTTTTTCTTCTTAGTTTACCTAATGTGGCTAATTTATCCTACACAACAACCTGACTCAAACAGAGATTAATGTTATTTATGTTAGCTAGCTGCCTAAGGCTATCCAACAATGCAACTCTTTTAAGTCAAGGTAAGCTTTTATTAATTTATTGCCACCGGGCCCCACGGTTTAACTGCTAAACTGCTTGCTGTACTGTACACTGTACTGCATGACTGTACACATGGATTGGATTGTGGGATTACTAATACATTAATTATAGTTTGTTGACTATAACATTATATGGTGACAACGAAGTAGGCTGTGTAGCGCTTAGTGGTTACGATATGAAGGTTTGGCTTGGAGAGGTTTTTGTGACTGTTCACAGATAGCTGTTGTCCACAAGCAAAGGAAAAAGTTGAGAGGAGGAGAGAGCGTAGATGCGAGAAGGAATTACAGTGCATTCGGAAAGTATTTACACATTTTGTTACAAGACAGCCTTAATCTAAAATCTATTAAACTGTTTTCTTCCCTCATCAATCTACACACCATACCCCATAATGACGAAGCAAAAATAGGTTTTTAGAAATGTTTGCAAATGTATATTCAGTACCAGTCAAAAGTTACTACTAATTAGTCAAAAGATAATTAGTAGCATGTCTCAAATGTAAGTCGTAAGACTACATACAATACGTGCGTGAGATGAAAGTGCCTAGGATAGCATATGGTCTGCCTTTTGGTGCCTTTGTGTATCATAATGTGATTGTCTTGTGTGTGTATAGACAGTACCAGTCAAACGTTTGGACACACCTACTCATTCAAGGGTTTTTCTTAATTTTTTACTATTTTCAACATTGTAGAATAATAGTGAAGACATCAAAACTATGAAATAACACATATGGAATCATGTAGTAACCAAAAAAGTGTTAAACACATTATTGATTCTTCAAAATAGCCACCCTTTGCCTTGATGACAGCATTGCACACTCTTGGCATTCTCTCAACCAGCTTCACCTGGAATGCTTTTCCCACAGTCTTGAAGGAGTTCCCACATATGCTGAGCACTTGTTGGCTGCTTTTTCTTCATGCCACGGTCCAACTCATCCCAAACCGTCTCAATTGGGTTGAGGTCGGGTGATTGGGGAGGCCAGGTTATCTGATGAAGCACTCCATCACTCTTCTTCTTGGTCAAATAGCCCTTACACAGCCTGGTGGTGTTGGGTCATTGTCCTGTTGAAAACGAATTCACAGTCCCACTGAGCGCAAACCAAATGGGATGCAGTATCGCTGCAGAATGCTGTGGTAGCGTGCTGGTTAAGTGTGCCTAGAATTCTAAATAAATCAATGACAGTGTGACCAGCAAAGCACCTCCTCCATGCTTCACGGTGGGAACCACACATGCAAAGATCATCCATTCACCTGCTCTGCGTCTCACAAAGACACGGTGGTTGGAACCAAAAATCTAAAATTTGTACTCATCAAACCAAAGGATAGATTTCCATTGGTCTAATGTCCATTGCTTGTGTTTCTTGGCCCAATCAAGTCTCTTCTTCTTGTTGGTGTCCTTTAGTAGTGGTTTCTTTGCAGCAATTCAACCTTGAAGGCCTGATTCACTCAGTCTCCTCTGAACAGTTGATGGTGAGATGTGTCTGTTACTTGAACTCTGTGAAGCATTTATTTGGGCTGCAATTTCTGAGGCTGGTAACTCTAATGAACTTATCCTCTGCAGCAGAGGTAACTCTGGGTCTTCCTTTCCTGTGGCGGTCCTCATGAGAGCCAGTTTCATCATAGCGCTTGATGGTTTTTGTGACTGCACTTGAAGAAACTTTGAAAGTTCTTGAAATGTTCCACATTGACTGACCTTCATGTCTTAAAGTAATGATGGACTGTCATTTCTCTTTGCTTATTTGAGCTGTTCTTGACATAATATGGACAGTCTTTTACCAAATAGGGCTATCTTCTGCATACCCTACCTTGTCACAATACAACCGATTGTCTCAAACGCATTAAGAAGGAAATAAATTCCACAAATTAACTTTTAACAAGGCATACCTGTTAATTGAAATGCATTCAAGGTGACTACCTCATGAAGCTGGTTGAGAGAAAGCCAAGAGTGAGCAAAGCTGTCATCAAGGCAAAGGGTGGCTACTTTGAAGAATCTCAAATATAAAATATATTTTGATTTGTATAACCCTTTTTTGGTTACTACATGATTCCATGTGTGTTATTGCATATGTGTTACTTCATAAAGAATGAGTAGGTGTGTCCAAACTTTTGACTGGTAGGGTATATATATACAGAAATATCACATTTACATAAGTATTCAGACCCTTTACTCAATATTTTGCTGAAGCACCTTTGGCAGCGATTACATGCTTGGCACACCTGTATTTGTGGAGTTTCTTCCATTTTTCTCTGCAGATCCTCTCAAGCTCTGTCAGGTTGGATGGGGAGTGTCGCTGCACAGCTATTTTCAGGTCTCTCCAGCGATGTTCGATTGGGTTCAATTCCGGGCTCTGGCTGGACCACTCAAGGACATTAAGAGACTTGTCCCGAAGCAAGACTCTAGGAAGAGTCTTGGTGATGGAGGCCACTGTGTTCTTGGGGATCTTCAATGGGGCAGACATTTTTTGGTACCCTTCCCCAGATCTGTGCCTCAACACAGTCCTCGGAGCTCTACGGACAATTCCTTCTACCTCATGGCTTGGTTTATGCTCTGACATGCACTGTCAACTGTGAGACCTTATATAGGCAAGTGTGTGCTTTTCCAAATCATGTCCAATCAATTGAATTTACCACAGGTGGACTCCAATGAAGCTGTGGAAACATCTCAAGGATTATCAATGGAAACAGGAGGCACCTGAGCTCAATTTCGAGTCTCATAGCAAAAGGTCTGAATACTTATGTAAATAAGTTATTTCTGTTTTTATTTTTAATACATTTCCTACAATTTCTAAAAACCTGTTTTCACTTTGTCATTATGGGGTATTGTGTGTAGATTGATGAGGGGAAAAAAGTATTTAATCCATTTTAGAATAAGGCTGTAACATAACAAAACATGGAAAAAGTCAGTGGGTGTGAATACTTTCCGAATGCACTGTATACAACAAAGTGATGATGCTGTATGTGGCTGCTGTGAACGTGAACTGTGGTTGCGGGTGATCAGGGGTTTATTCATTCTGCTGATTCTGTTGGAAAACATTTCTGAAACGGAGGCAAAAGTAACGGGGAGGGATCTACCTGAATTTGTCCAATAGAAGCTCTCGTCATTAGTTTGGACTTACACGCCTTGATTACTCCAATGTATCTCTCGACCTGTGCACCTACGTTATAAACTTTGATTTGTAGGCTAGGTTGTAGTGACCTCATGATGGGTATAGGGAAAATTAGAGTATCGTGTTGTAGCTTAAACATATGGATGTTACCTTGAGCTGGATGAATGGAATATGAACGACAGTCATCCAATATGCTGTAATAGAAATAAGGCCAAGCTCATAAATAAAAAATGTCCTCCCTAATGTTAAATGCCACAGACTGCCACTGACGCACGCTCATGCACGCACACACGCACGCACGCACGCTCACACACACACACACACACACACACACACACACACACACACACACACACACACACACACACACACACACACACACACACACACACACACACACACACACACACACACACACACACACACACACACACACACACACACAGGCCTGAGGAGATGCATAGCGGTTGTCTAATGTAGCAAGACCCCTCTCCCCAGAGCATATGTAACTATAGGAGAGTACAGCTAGACCACTCCAGACTGTGTAGATGTTGGACCCAATGCAGCAGGGTCACCACAGACCACCACACCAGACTAACTACAGATTGACTGACCCAGTGCATAGAGCACAACCACCCCCAAAGCACACACAATAGACCATGTACAGTAGATACTGATCCTTTTACGATACCACAACCTACATAAATACCTGCCAAACGCAGAGGAAGGGACCACCAAGGACCAAAATTAGATATTAAAGTTTATTTTTATTCAACTAGGTTAGTCGCATTGAGATAAGACATATTTTTTTCAAGAGAGACGTGGACCAAGACAGCAGCATCTGTAAGACATTTTGCAACACAATTACAGTCCATCTTAAGTGCATACAGGCAGAAACACACTTATTGCTGATAGAGAAACCAAAACCATAGTTAAGATACAATGCAGATATGCAATAACGAAAGGTCACTCCAGAGCCTAAGGACATAAAAATAACCACTACAGCTAAACCAAATCAAATCAAATCAAATGTATTTATATAGCCCTTCGTACATCAGCTGATATCTCAAAGTGCTGTACAGAAACCCAGCCTAAAACCCCAAACAGCAAGCAAAGCATGTGAAAGAAGCACGGTGGCTAGGAAAAACTCCCTAGGAAAAACTCCCTAGAAAAGCCAAAAACCTAGGAAGAAACCTAGAGAGGAACCAGGCTATGAGGGGTGGCCAGTCCTCTTCTGGCTGTGCAGGGTGGATATTATAACAGAACATGGTCAAGATGTTAAAATGTTCATAAATGACCAGCATGGTCAAATAATAATAATCATAGTAGTTGTCGAGGGTGCAACCAGCACGTCCGGTGAACAGGTCAGGGTTCCATAGCCGCAGGCAGAACAGTTGAAGCTGGAGCAGCAGCACGGCCAGGTGGACTGGGGACAGCAAGGAGTCATCATACCAGGTAGTCCTGAGGCATGGTCCTAGGGCTCAGGTCCTCCGAGAGAAAGACAGAAAGAGAGAATTAGAGAGAGCATATTTAAATTCACACAGGACACCGGATAAGACAAGAGAAATACTCCAGATGTAACAGACTGACCCTAGCCCCCCGACACATAAACTACTGCAGCATAAATACTGGAGGCTGAGACAGGAGGGATCAGAAGACATTGTGGCCCCATCCGATGATACCCCCGGACAGGGCCAAACAGGCAGGATATAACCCCACCCACTTTGCCAAAGCACAGCCCCCACACCACTAGAGGGATGTCTCCAACCACCAACTTACCGTCCTAAGACAAGGCCGAGTATAGCCCACAACGATCTCCGCCATGGCACAACCCAAGGGGGGGCGCCAACCCAGACAGGAAGACCACGTCAGTGACTCAACCCACTCAAGTGACGCACCCCTCCCATGGACGGCATGGAAGAACACCAGTAAGCCAGTGACTCAGCCCCTGTAAAAGGGTTAGAGGCAGAGAATCCCAGTGGAAAGAGGGGAACCGGCAAGGCAGAGACAGCAAGGGCGGTTCGTTGCTCCAGCCTTTCCGTTCACCTTCACACTCCTGGGCCAGACTATACTTAATCATAGGACCTACTGAAGAGATAAGTCTTCAGTAAAGACTTAAAGGTTGAGACTGAGTCTGCGTCTCTCACATTGGTAGGCAGACTATTCCATAAAAATTGAGCTCTATAGCCGTTTGCTTAGAAATTCTAGGGACAATTAGGAGGCCTGCGTCTTGTGACCGTAGCGTACGTGTAGGTATGTACGGCAGGACCAAATCGGAAAGATAGGTAGGAGCAAGCCCATGTAATGCTTTGTAGGTTAGCAGTAAAACCTTGAAATCAGCCCTTGCCTTAACAGGAAGCCAGTGTAGGGAGGCTAGCACTGGAGTAATATGATCACATTTTTTGGTTCTAGTCAGGATTCTAGCAGCCGTATTTAGCACTAACTGAAGTTTGTTTAGTGCTTTATCCGGGTAGCCGGAAAGTAGAGCATTGCAGTAGTCCAGCCTAGAAGTAACAAAAGCATGGATTAATTTTTCTACGTCATTTTTGGACAGAAAGTTTCTGATTTTTGCAATGTTACGTAGATGGAAAAAAGCTGTCCTTGAAACAGTCTTGATATGTTCTTCAAAAGAGAGATCAGGGTCCAGAGTAACGCCGAGGTCCTTCACAGTTTTATTTGAGACGACTGTACAACCATCCAGATTAATTGTCAGATTCAACAGGAGATCTCTTTGTTTCTTGGGACCTAGAACAAGCATCTCTGTTTTGTCTGAGTTTAAAAGTAGAAAGTTTGCAGCCATCCACTTCTTTATGTCTGAAACACAGGCTTCTAGCGAGGGCAATTTTGGGGCTTCACCATGTTTCATTGAAATGTACAGCTGTGTGTCGTCCGCATAGCAGTGAAATTTAACATTATGTTTTCGAATGACATCCCCAAGAGGTAAAATATATAGTGAAAACAATAGTGGTCCTAAAACGGAACCTTGAGGAACACCGAAATTTACAATTGATTTGTCAGAGGACAAACCATTCACAGAGACAAACTGATATCTTTCCGACAGATAAGATCTAAACCAGGCCAGAACTTGTCCAGACCAATTTGGGTTTCCAATCTCTCCAAAAGAATGTGGTGATCGATGGTATCAAAAGCGGCACTAAGATCTAGCAGCACGAGGACAGATGCAGAGCCTCGGTCTGACGTCATTAAAAGGTCATTTACCACCTTCACAAGTGCAGTCTCAGTGCTATGATGGGGTCTAAAACCAGACTGAAGCGTTTCGTATACATTGTTTGTCTTCAGGAAGGCAGTGAGTTGCTGTGCAACAGCTTTTTCCAAAATTTTTGAGAGGAATGGAAGATTCGATATAGGCCGATAGTTTTTTATAATTTCTGGATCAAGATTCGGCTTTTTCAAGAGAGGCTTTATTACTGCCACTTTTAGTGAGCTTGGTACACATCCGGTGGATAGAGAGCCGTTTATTATGTTCAACATAGGAGGGCCAAGCACAGGAAGCAGCTCTTTCAGTAGTTTAGTTGGAATAGGGTCCAGTATGCAGCTTGAGGGTTTGGAGGCCATGATTATTTTCATCATTGTGTCAAGAGATATAGTACTAAAACACTTTAGTATCTCCCTTGATCATAGGTCCTGGCAGAGTTGTGTAGACTCAGGACAATGGAGCTTTGGAGGAATACCCAGATTTAAAGAGGAGTCTGTAATTTGCTTTCTAATGATCATGATCCCACACACAGATACAGGACTATACGGCAGCCACCCAAGTCCAATGTCAACCACACTTTACAGATGCCTTAAGCAGCAAAAGCATCCTGAGAACAAAACCAAGTGTCC
Source organism: Salmo salar (assembly GCF_965601325.2). NCBI lineage: Eukaryota > Metazoa > Chordata > Actinopteri > Salmoniformes > Salmonidae > Salmo > Salmo salar. Next base: position 8,897,033 of record NC_138317.1, on the reverse strand, counting down.
GATGCAGCTAGCAGCAAGCACCTGAAGACTATCCTGCTAACACACCAACATCTGCTACTGTCTATATGTGTGTGTGAGAGAGAGAGAGACTAAAAGTTGTCAAAAATATAAATAGTAAAGTAAGGTACAGATACCCCCCAAAACTACTTAAGTAGTACTTTAAACTATGTTTACTTAAGTACTTTAACCCCCTGGTGAGCAAGTGGGTGAATGAGTCAGTAAGATAAAATCCCTCATTCAGTAAAAAGTATAGGGGACAATGAGAGGAAGGTGAAAAAGTGAATCAGCACCATGTCTACCTCCCTTGTCTCCCTCCGCCCTCCACTCTCACAAACCTCTCCATTATGAAACCTTAACAGAGGTTAGAAGCATGAAAATAACTTTCCCAGTTCTATAGTACCTAAATAGGAACACATCCACATTATATGGCCTAACTACATAAGAATAGATACACCCAGGGGAACTAGGCTACATTTCACTGTAAACTGATGTCCCTTTCCTTCTATGACGCATAGTGTAATTATAGCCATGCAGTCCACTGAGTGCTACAGTAAGAACCCCTGTGTATTGTGTTCTACCGTGTTCTACTTAAGTGATAATGCCCGAGAATCCGGTGTTTGGAGGATATATTGACACGGGTGTAATTAGGCCCGAGACGAAGTGTTTGGAGATATCCTCCAAACACCGGATTCTCGGGCATTATCACTTTTATACAACGAGTTACCAACATATTCAAATAAGGATTTCAATATTTTTATTAAAAACGTAATTTTGATGAATTTCTTCATACTATTTCATCCTAGGCCTCCTGAGTGGCGCAGCAGACCCGGGTTCGATCCCGGGCTGTGTCGCAGCCGTCCGCGACCGAGAGACCCATGAGGCGGTGCACAAAATGTGGATGTCTGTTGAGTTAAAGGCATTGAATGATGATGATACATGTGTGGGTCTGAGAAAAAGAGATAGCATGTGTGCCAGTGTGCTAAACAATTTTCATGGTCTGTAGAAGAGTCCATTACTCCCAGTGAGATTGGTAAGCAGAAGGTATTGACAGAACACAACCCAGCAGCCCCTCCATTCCCGAAGCCCTCACCCTTCTCTCTTTCCGGCACTTCCCTCCTTTTCCTCGAAAACAGGTTCGGAATGCCTAGCCCCTCCCCACCTCCTGCATCCCATAACCAATTTACTGTCTCTGCATGCCCCTTCCATAAACAAACACACTCTCATATCACCCTGGTTCACATCATCAAGATGCTGTTTATTCCCATAAACGAGCTCAGTCACACAGTCGCCCACGCACACAAACACACACACCACACCAAATTCATATGCTGAGCATACAGCCTGGACATCTGAAGCTACATGTACAATTTCTCTGCCTCACATTAACAACCCAGAATACAGGGCGTGGACATGAGAGAGCACAGAGGATGGGATATAGAGAGAAATATAACACAGAGAGTCAGATGGAGAAGGAGAGAGAGACAGAAAGGAGAGGAGAGAGTGAGAGGAGAGAAAGAGACAAAGAAACAGAGAGAAAGAAAGAGAGAGACAGAACAGAGAGAGGGAGAGAGAGAGATAGAAATAGAGAGCAGAAAGGAGAGGAGAGGCCTAAGATGCAGGCTGTCTCAGGTCTTTTCGTAGAGGCCAGACAGCTGGACAGACTGCTTATGCAGCAATACCCTTCTGTGTCTGGCTCTCTCCCCCGTGCCCCTGCGGGCCCCACCTAATCGCCTGTCTTATTCCCTTTCCCAACGTCTCCCTCTCCCCATGAAAACAGATGCAAGAGACCCCAATGGCCTTCAACAGCACTCACCTGTATGCTGAGCGATTTCAGCGGGAGTCAGGGAGGAAATAAACATCACAACAAAACACACAAGGTCTCAACTGAACTGCTCATATTTTATTTGTATGGCTGTCTGTCCCTCTCGCTTACTCACACACACACAACCATACACACGCACACTCAAGCGAACAATCATTTTCTGAAGGATATGTGAGCAACAAAAAAACAGAAGGCCTCATAAACTGTTTTTCACGTACACCTCAAATATCATCTCTCTACATTACAACATTCAACCTTTGTCTCATCTCTTCGTCTCCTGGGTCCTGAGATGGGTTTTCTTGAAACTCATATCCCCTCGTTCTTAAACTTTCTTGTCGCCTTGTAAAGACTTGTACTTTAATAAAGTTCTGTACTGACGAAACACAGAGTAAACAGAAAGACCAATACTCTAGGCATACATACAGTACAGTGGCTTCAGAAAGTATTCACACCCCTTGACTTTTTTCACATTTTGTTGTGTTACAAACTGGGAATAACGATCAACGATCTACACAAAATACTTTTTTCTTGGTAAGAAACTCCAGTGTAGATTTGGCCTTGTGTTTTAGCTTATTCTCCTGCTGAAAGATGAATTCATCTCCCAGTGTCTGGTGGAAAGCAGACTTGAACCAGGTTTTTCGCTAGGATTTTGCCTGTGCTTAGCTCCATTCCGCTTATTTTTTATCTTGAAAAACTCCCCAGTCCTTAACGATTACAAGCATACCCAAAACATGATGCAGCCACCACTATGCTTGAAAATATGAAGAGTGGTACTCAGTAATGTGTTGTATTTGCCCCAAACATAACACTTTGTATTCAGGACAAAAAGTGAATTGCTTTGCCACATTTTTTGCAGCATTACTTTAGTTCCTTGTTGCAAACATGATGCATGTTTTGGAATAGTTTTATTCTGTACAAGCTTCCTTCTTTACACTCTGTCAATTAGTTTAATATTGTGGAGTAACTATATTGTTGGTGATTCATTCTCAGTTTTCTCCTATCAAAGTCATTAAACTCTGTAACTGTTTTAAAGTCACCATTGGCCTCATGGTGAAATCCTTGAGCGGTTTCCTTCCTATCCGGCAACTGAGTTAGGAAGGATTGGGTATATTGATACACCATCCAAAATGTAACTAATTAGGGCATGAAGATGGTGGTGCAGCTGGAGGAATTTCAAGGAAGGCACAGTGGTGGAAAAAGTACCCAATTGTCAAACTTGAGTAAAAGTAAATATAATATAATATAAATATAATATAAAATGACTCAAGTAAAAGTGAAACGCAGCCAGGAGGGAGGTGCTTCTGCTTCCCTACTTGCTGAAATGTACCACGATATAGTGAGATAGTGTCAGCGAATGCTAGAAGTGGTGGTAGGAGTCAGGCGCAGAGAGCAGAGGTAAGGAGATTTTTTTTGTACATTTTTTTTGTAATTTTTTTTATGTGTTTATTCCGTAACACAAACAAAAACGGTCGACGCCAACACAACCGGCGTGAAAATGCGAGGTGCCCAAAACCAACAGGTGCACAGCACGCACATAAAACAATACTATATGATCGCCAGCACTTTCAATAACAACACACACTGACGTAAATAATCCCGCACAAACCTGTGCGGGCTAAACAGGCTTAAATACCCATAAATCAAGAGAACCAAATAGGGAACAGGTGCAAACAATAAGACATACCAAACGAAAAGGAAAAAGGCATCAGCGGCGGCTAGTAGGCCGGTGACGACGACCGCCGAGCGCCGCCCGAGCAGGCAGGGGAGTCACCTTCGGTGGAATTCGTGACAGTACCCCCCTCCTGACGCGCGGCTCCCGCAGCGCGCCGCCACCGGCCTCGAGGACGAACCGGAGGGCGAGGCGCAGGGCGGTCCCCATGAAGGCGGTGGAATTCCCTCAGTAGTGGGGGGTCCAAAATGTCCTTCCTAGGTACCCAGCACCTCTCCTCCGCGCCGTACCCCTCCCAGTCGACGAGGTACTGTAGGCCCCCCCCCCCGGAGTCTGGAGTCCAGAATGGCGCGTCTCTTATACGCCGGGGACCCCCCAATGTCCAGCGGGGGTGGAGGAACCTCCGGCACCTCACCTTCCTGCATGGGACCAGCCACCACCGGCCTGAGGAGAGACACATGAAACGAGGGGTTAATACGGTAGTAAGATGGAAGTTGTAACCGGTAACACACCTCGTTTATCCTCCTCAGGACTACGGCCCTACACACTGCGGGCCCAGCTTCCGGCAGGGCAAGCGGAGGGGCAGGTTTCTAGCCGAGAGCCAGACTCAATCCCCTGGTGCAAACACAGGGGTCTCACTGCGGTGCTGGTCAGCGCTCTTCTTCTGCCGTCCACTCGCCTTATTGAGTGCGTCTTGGACGGCTCTCCAAGTGTCCTTCGAGCGCTGCACCCAATCCTCCACCGCAGGAGCCTCAGTCTGGCTCTGGTGCCATGGAGCCAGGACCGGCTGGTAGCCCAACACGCACTGGAACGGTGACATGTTGGTCGATGAGTGACATAGGGAATTTTGGCCTATTTCGGCCCATGGGACGTATCTCGCCCATTCCCTGGGCCGGTCCCGGCAATACGTCCTTAGAAACCTACCCACCTCTTGGTTCACCCTCTCCACCTGCCCATTACTTTCGGGGTGGAAACCCGAGGTCAGGCTGACCGAGACCCCCAAACGTTCCATGAACGCCCTCCAAACTCTGGACGTGAACTGGGGACCTCGATCAGAAACGATGTCCTCGGGCACCCCGTAGTGCCGGAAGACATGGGTAAACAGGGCCTCCGCAGTCTGCAGAGCCGTAGGGAGACCGGGCAACGGGATGAGACGGCAGGACTTCGAGAACCGATCCACAACGACCAGGATAGTGGTGTTTCCCTGAGAGACGGGAAGGTCAGTGAGGAAGTCCACTGACAAGTGCGACCACGGCCGCTGTGGAACGGGGAGGGGGTGTAATTTCCCTCTAGGCAGGTGTCGAGGAGCCTTGCTCTGAGCGCACACCGAGCAGGAGGAAACATACAACCGCACGTCCTTGGCCAAGGTGGACCACCAGTACTTTCCCCTCAGGTTCCGCACTGTCCTCTCGATCCCAGGGTGACCCAAAGAGGGGAGATTATGGGCCCATCGAATCAATCGATCACGGAGACCAAGCGGCACGTACTGGACACCTGCCGGACACTGCGCTGGTGCAGGTTCCAACCGTAACGCCCGCTCGATCTCCGCGTCCAACTCCCATACCACCGGAGCTACCAAGCACGACGCTGGAATGATGGGAGCCGGATCGATGGCCCTCTCCTCGGTGTCATATAGGCGGGACAGTGCATCGGCCTTCGTGTTCTGTGCACCTGGCCGATAAGAGATCGTGAACCGGAAACGGGTAAAGAACATGGCCCACCTGGCCTGACGCGGATTCAGTCTCCTAGCTGCCCGGATGTACTCGAGATTACGGTGGTCAGTCCAGATGAGGAAAGGGTGCTTAGCCCCCTCAAGCCAATGTCTCCACACCTTCAGAGCCTTGACCACAACTAACAACTCCCGGTCCCCCACGTCATAGTTCTGCTCCGCCGGCCCGAGCTTCCTGGAAAAGAAAGCGCACGGGCGGAGTTTGGGTGGCGTGCCCGAGCGCTGTGATAGCACGGCCCCCACCCCAGTCTCGGACGCGTCCACCTCCACTATGAATGCCAAAGAGGGATCCGGATGAGCCAGCACGGGAGCGTTGGTAAACAGCTCCTTCAGGCGACTGAACGCTCTGTTCGCCTCTGCTGACCAGCGCAAGCGTGCCGGACCCCCCTTCAGCAGTGAGGTAATGGGAGCAGCAACTTCACCAAAGCCCCGGATAAACCTCCGGTAGTAAATGGCAAACCCTAAAAACCGCTGCACCTCCTTTACCGTAGTCGGAGTCGGCCAATTACGCACGGCTTTAACGCGGTCATCCTCCATCACCACCCCCGAGGTGGAAATGCGATACCCCAGGAAGGAAACGGCTCGTTTGAAAAACTCACATTTCTCAGCCTTGACGTACAGGTCATTCTCCAGCAGTCGCCCAAGCACCTTGCGCACCAGGGAGACATGCGCGGCGCGGGTGGCGGAATAGATCAGGATGTCATCAATATACACCACCACCCCCTGCCTGTGCAGGTCCCTGAGAATCTCGTCAACAAAGGATTGAAAGACGGCTGGAGCATTCTTTAACCCATACGGCATGACGAGGTACTCATAGTGGCCCGATGTGGTACTGAATGCGGTTTTCCACTCGTCTCCTCCCCGTATACGCACCAGATTGTATGCGCTCCTGAGGTCCAATTTCGTGAAAAAAAGCGCGCCGTGAAATGATTCCACCGCCGTAGCGATGAGAGGTAGCGGGTAACTAAACCCTACTGTGATACAATTTAGACCTCGATAATCAATGCACGGACGCAGCCCACCATCCTTTTTCTTCACGAAAAAGAAACTCGAGGAGACGGGTGACATGGAGGGCCGAATGTACCCCTGTCTCAGAGATTCCGTGACATATGTCTCCTTAGCCAACGTCTCCTCCTGTGACAATGGGTACACGTGACTCCTGGGAAGTGTAGCGTTTACCTGGAGGTTTATCACGCAATCCCCTCGTCGATGAGGTGGTAATCGGGTTGCCCTCTTTTTACAGAAGGCGATAGCCAAATCGGCATACTCTGAGGGAATACGCACAGTGGAAACCTGGTCTGGACTCTCCACCGTCGTCGCACCGATGGAAACTCCCTTACACCTGCCTGAGCACTCCTCTGACCACCCTCTGAGAGCCCCCTGTCTCCACGAAATATTGGGATTGTGATTGGCCAGCCAGGGAATCCCCAGCACCACTGGAAACGCAGGCGAATCAATGAGGAAGAGACTAATCCGTTCCCCATGATCCTCCTGTGTCACCATGTCCAGTAGCACCGTGGCCTCCCTGACCAGTCCTGACCCTAATGGTCGGCTATCTAAGGAGTGCACGGGGAAAGGTTGGTCCAACGACACCAGGGGAATCCCTAGCCTTAACGCGAGCCCACGATCCATAAAGTTTCCAGCTGCGCCTGAATCGACTAGCGCCTTATGCTGGAAAGAGGGAGGAAACAAGGGGAAAGTTACTAAGACGAACATATGACCAACAGGGAGCTCTGGGTGAGGTTGGTGCTTACTCACCTGAGGTGAACGAGGAGTGCTCCGCCTGCCTTCCCGATTCCCAGAGGAGCTCCCCCAGCACCGGTCGGTAGTGTGTCCTCTCCGACCACACTGGGTACAGGAGGAGCCTCCTCCTCCGGTTCCCCTGGACGCGGCCCCCCCTAGCTCCATAGGGACGGGAGCTGGTGGACCTGGAGGTGGAACCAACAGGGCCCTGTCCGGACGCCCGCGAGCAGCCAGCAGGTTGTCGAGACGAATGGACATCTCTATTAGTTCATCCAGTGAGAGGGTAGTGTCCCGACAGCCTAGCTCCCGGCAGACGTCCTCCCGGAGGCTACAACGATAGTGGTCCATCAGGGCCCTGTCGTTCCACCCCGCTCCAGCAGCCAGGGTCCGGAACTCCAGAGCAAAGTCCTGTGCGCTCCTCGTCTCCTGCCGCAGGTGGAACAGCCGTTCACCCGCCGCCCGGCCTTCTGCTGGGTGGTCGAACACGGCCCGGAAACGGCGGGTGAACTCGGGGTGGCGATCCCTTGCCGAGTCTGGGCCATACCACACTGCGTTTGCCCACTCCAGGGCACGTCCCGTTAAGCAGGAGACGAGGACGCTTACGCTCTCCTCTCCCGAGGGAGTCGGACGAACGGTAGCCAGGTACAACTCCAACTGTAGCAGGAATCCCTGGCACCCAGCCGCCGCTCCATCGTACTCCCTGGGGAGAGCCAGGCGCAAGGCTCCGGGTCCGGACGCCGGTGGAGGGGTAGCTGTTGGGGGGGAAGGTGGTGCTGGGGATGCGGTAGGGAGGCCACTCCTCTCCCATCGGTCCATCCTCTCCATCATCTGATCCATCGCTGAGCCGATTCGGTGGAGAATGGTGGTATGATGGAGAACCCGTTCTTCCATAGATGGGAGAGGAGGGGAGGCTGCTCCTGCTGACTCCATAGTGGTGCGGGATTCTGTCAGCGAATGCTAGAAGTGGTGGTAGGAGTCAGGCGCAGAGAGCAGAGGTAAGGAGATAATGTGTTTATTCCGTAACACAAACAAAAACGGTCGACGCCAACACAACCGGCGTGAAAATGCGAGGTGCCCTGCACGCACATGCGAGGTGCACAGCACGCACATAAAACAATACTATATGATCGCCAGCACTTTCAATAACAACACACACTGACGTAAATAATCCCGCACAAACCTGTGCGGGCTAAACAGGCTTAAATACCCATAAATCAAGAGAACCAAATAGGGAACAGGTGCAAACAATAAGACATACCAAACGAAAAGGAAAAAGGGATCAGCGGCGGCTAGTAGGCCGGTGACGACGACCGCCGAGCGCCGCCCGAGCAGGCAGGGGAGTCACCTTCGGTGGAATTCGTGACAGATAGCGTGCTCTACTTATGAATACAATGATAACAAACTACATTCTTATACAATTATACCATCCCCTTCCGTGACACCCTCACCTCTAATTAATGGAAACATGCTTATGGCATGCATTTCACTCCAGCTAGAACATGCAAATGAGTATAGAATCAATAAGTTTGTATTCACTGCTCATAGCAACATTAGTCGTATCCCAGAGCCATTGTGAGCACTCCCCCTCCCAACTGTCTGTAACCCTTTCCTTCGTATGCCGGAAAATATGGTACGTTCAACCTACAAGGTACATCATACTACTGCTGTTGTGTCTGCGCACTTAAGGCGGCTACAAGCTCCACTCTATTGATCGACGTGTGAGCGTGCACGTGGGTGGAGTCGTTATTTTTGGTGGGCAGCGGACTCTTTCGTTGTGTTCCACTCAGAGAGGAAGTCCGCCTTGTATAGTGTATATCCACTAGGGGGCTTGGGAACAAGAGTAGCTTACCAAGCAAGAGGGGCCGAGCCACTCTATTTGACTCTAGCTAGCGCCGACATTTGAACTTCCGTGTTATGTGCCTGTTTACAAATGCTAGCTACATGTCAGGCTAGTCTGCTGTTCTATGCTTAACGACACTACTTTTTAGCCACAGAAGCAAACATGTCTCTTTTTGAATTGCAATTGCTAGAGCTTGAACAGCAAGAGCTTGAACTGCTGTTACTACTCAGGAGGAGAAGAAAAAAAAGGCAAGTTCGTCCACTGAATACTACAAGAGGGGCCAAGGAAGAATACCCGTCTCTTGTCCAACCTCTGCGAAGCATTGACGAGGAAAGACATTTTAAATTTTTTAGGATGTCTGTTGCCAGATTTGATGACTTGCTTCAGCAACTTGCCCTTCACATCTCGCACAAAATAACTCACAGCTTGCCCGTAAGTGTTGCAGAAAGGCTGTATGTGACCCTTTGTTTTTTGGTGAGCGGCAGCACACAGCAAAGTATCGCTGCGAGTTATAATTTATGAGCTAGGAATCTCGACAGTTTGTGCCATCGTCAGGTAAGTGTGCAGGTCTATCTGGCATGTCCTGAAGGAGGATTTGGCTTATCCCTCCATGGCACAATGGGCAGAAATCGGCAGAGATTTTGTGGATTGTTGGTATTATTCGTTTTATGCCAGAGCTATCGATGGAAAATATGTTCGGATCCGGCAAACTCGGGCAGCGAAATACTACAATTCAAGGGCTTTTTCTCAATGGTTCCGATGGCACTCTGCGATGCCAGGTACTGACCATATCCAGGTAAGATACGCTAAATACATGTGACTATATACATATGATGTGAAAATTATACCAATATAGACATTTTAATGTTATGCCGCACATAAGTGATCAGGCATCCCAATAAGAGGATGGGGGACTATGTCAAAACAAGCTACACAATTGTTACACTACACATTTGACAGCCTTCATGTTCCTATTCAATACTAATGGAAACACTTATTTTATGTTGACATTGATGACACCAAGAAGATCTACAACTACCGCCACTCAAGAGGGATCCTTGCTGCAAGATGGGGGATCCTGGGATGAGCCCTCGATGTTGCCCCAGAGAAAGCTGAGAGACCATTGTGAAGGCCTGCATGGCATACCACCACTACCTTTGCAACATAGACACTGACAACACAACACAGATTCATCAACACGGTACATCCACCCCACGTTTGTTGACCACTCCACACCCACTGGGGACCTGCTTCCAGGAGAGTGGAGACAGGTGGCACAAGGGGACACCAGCTTCCTGGAAACCAAGAAACATGTCGGCAGACAGGGCAACCAGAGTTGCTATAGACGTGCACAACAACCTAAAGGACTACTTCCTCACACCAGCAGGTCAGGTGTCTTTCCAGGATGCTGCTATCACGCGTGGCACCCTACTGTAAATGTTGGAGTGTGGTTTAGAAAACAGGCGCACACAAGTTCTCTTCTTCTGGTTGATGACGGTTTGACTCATGTTGTGAGCCTCACACTTGGTTTTGCTGTTTTTCTTATTCACACTTCACAAAATGACAGTCATTTCATCCTTGTTTTAGTTTTTCATATTTTTGGGGGAGGCTAGACCCTCAAGACATTTACCTAACCTTGTGTAATGTGTAGTGGCCTTTCAATGAGAACTTTCCTGCTATGGTAAATGGGTAAGAATGGCTGTCCAGCTGTAGACAATAAGGCTAGACCCTCGAAACATTGACCTCATCTACATATCACAAGGTTGAACATGGTCATGTGTAGTGTCCTTTTAATGGAGACCTTCCTGCTTTGGTACATGGGTCAGTGTCCAGCTGTAGACAATAAAGACCCCCAAGACATTAACCTCATCTTCATGGCTCAGGTACAAAGCAGTACAAGTTTACTGAGTCACTCATTTAAAAAAAGTAATAACCAGACAAATACATTTGCAGTCCTTTTAGATATTTATTTACTATCACAAGAGGAAAATAGTACAATGCAATACACAGGTGAAAAGTGTGATGAAAGTCGAAAATAAGAGAAAAAACTAAGTAAAAACCAGTAACATATGAATGAGGAAATAAGTACAAAAAACATGCAACCCCCCCAAGTAAGTTACTCGCCACCATAACGTATGAATAAGAAAAAAAGCACACAACAGGTTTAGGGGTGAGACAAACGGGAGACGTTGATCAGCAGGAATAGACATCATCCATGGTACCATGACATCGTAGACGGCCTTTGCTGGACACTGCTGCTGTTTCTGTAACTCCTGCTGCCGTTTTTTTTAAGTCATCCACCCGCTGCATAATGTCAGTGTCCAAAGGATCCTCAGCTGTCTTCCTCTTCTGGGCATTGGAGCTGGATCGGGGAGATGGGGTGGAGGTTGATGGAGTTGCATGGCAGAGAGCACGGGTGCGCCTGGATTGTGGGTTGGGTGTTGGTAAGAAGGGCCTGGGCGTTGGGGAGAGGGGCCGGAGAGGTGATGAACCAGGCCAGAGAGATGATGAATCAAGGGGCGATGAACCACCTGTAGATGGGTCCTCAGGGCTCAGCTCCATCTCTGGACTGTCCAAAACCCCATACTCCTCCAACACCTACAAGCAGATGGTGAATACCTTATAATACAATGCAAACAATCTTACAATTCTCCATGGGCTCCTTTGAGTTAAAATGTTTACCCAAAAGAACTGATTTCATATACATCTCAATATAATTAACACACACACACATTAGCCCTGCTAATCTTATAATACAGTCACTGAAAGTTTTCCACTCACAATTTCTCCCATCCAGAAAAGAGCTGATTTCACATGTTCTAACTAGGTCTGCTAAACATAAAATCTGTCTGACAATGTTTCACGTGAACAAGAAGCCAATCCAGTAGTCTGACAATCGGTGGGACACGCACCTGCGGCAGCCCCATTCCTCGTCTCCTTCACCCTTTTCAGATTGCGTACATACCGGTCTTTCTCTATGTTTCTTTGATATCAGTATTGGTGTTCAAATTTCGTGATATATCCTTCTAGCTGTTGTCTTTTCCTTGCTTGTCCGAATATATCCCCATCGAAGGGTTATACAGGTTATTGTATTGTCTCACCAGCTCGCACAGCACTCCTCCGAACTGGACATAGACATAATTGCGCTTAGAAAATCTCGAAATGAAAAGCACAAAAAAGGAAGCTTGCAAGTAGTAGAAGTGGAGTAGCAGAACGTCCATCTCTTCCTTATTTATACCATACTTTTACATTACCATGTAGTTTACCAATTAAATGGTCTGACAATGAAGTGTACATACTAGGTATTCATGTTTATCCCCCCTCTCCTCCCCTCCCACTGTACAGGCAGACGCAGGCTATATGTCCAGGCAGTAAATTACGACATGATAGCCACACCTCTGAGAGACACACATAAATCCACCTCCTCACAATTACACCAAGGGTAGGCGAAGGACTGCTGTCCTTAAAATGCAAAAAAAGAGGACGAGAAGGCCGGGTTGACTAGACAAAGTGAAATCATACCTAAAAGATGTGGTAACATTTTGAATATAAAGATACTATATCATATATAATAAGATAATATAAGATAATATTTAATATATGCTAACAGCTATGAACTAAGGTGAACCACTTTCTGAACCCCAGATACGATCCGATATAGAATCAGAATGTAGAGCACATGCCTTCTGAATAAGAATCTTCTCAATCACAATCCATCCCTTCTCATGTATTCCATATCTTGTTCCCAGGGCTCTCTCCCTCTATACGTTCCCCTCAGTGCCGATTAAAGCAGGGTCCATAATTAAATTTGCACACGTACTCATTCTGTTTTCTCCCCCTCTATAAGTGCCGTTTTAAGTGGGGCCCCTAATGAAACAGAGAGCTGCAAATAAATGAATGTGAATTAGATAGCCAACCATCTCCAGACATGCCTCCCTGGGGATATTAACATATTATCACATCTAATGTAATTTCTTGCATGTTCCCGCTATCAAAAAGCCCCCCTTTCTAAATTAATTTAGAGAAGTGAAAATGAAATTAAAGCCAAACCAGGAAACACAATTGCTACGTTTCACCATGATGAGATTAGGTTGATTGGTGACTTTAGTGAACTCCGACGCTGGCATTTGTAGGCTGGTGGTGGGTTGTGTGATAACTATGTAAAGTGATTGCAGTCTTATAGGCCATGTGCCGGTGCAGACTATATATAATAATGATTATATCCATCATGTGACATGAAGAGATAGAGCACGTGAGTTGGTCAGATATGTACTGGCTAGCAGCCAAGACAGATGGACTATGATTGGTGGACAGGAAGGGTGTCGAGATATATGATTATGGCTTGGAATAGGATGAGTTCACACCCACCCTGCACACACACACACACACACACACACACACACACACACACACACACACACACACACACACAATGGCGGGCCCTCGACACTGACTCTACACTGTATGCAAGGATTTCCTTTGTGTTGTTTTAGGAATGCTGCATTATCTCACCAACCCCCTCTTGTCACATCTGTGTGAAGCAGTAGGTTCTGTTGTGTTAACATCCAGTAGGTCTGCTATCTGATGGGAAGTTAACTCAACAGTAACACTATTGCTCAACAACTCAGATTTTGAATCCAAAAAGTTAGATGTAATAAAAGGGTCTCAAATGAATTGTGTCTTTCTGTCGGCCCCTGCCGCTTCTAGAGGATGCATCGAGGGGAGGGCCTCATTTGACAAAGTCATTGGTGTGGACTGATTACACCTTGATGATGAATGTGTGATAGAATCTCAGCAGGGGAGTGGAGGAGACAGTTAGCGCCATGTCTCACCCCGACCTTACGCTCCACCTCCGCTCTACCTTGTCTCTCTCTTGTCTCTCTTTCTATGTATGTCTCTATTTCTCTGTTTCTCTCTCTCAATTCAATTCAAAGGGCTTTATTGGCATGGGAAACATGTTTACATTGCTAAAGCAAGTGAAATAGATAATAAACAAAAGTGAAATAAACAATAAAAAATGAACAGTAAACATTACACTCACAAAAGTTCAAAAGGAATAGAGACATTTCAAATGTCATTTTATGGCTATTGTAACAGCTGTCTTCATAAATGGACCAAGGCGCAGCAGGTATGTGAATACTCATCTTTAATCAAAATTAAGGAGTAAAGCATCCACTTAATAACACAAAAAGGTGACAACAGTGACAGTTCTGCAGGCTATAAACGCAGTGCAAAAACAACCACCCACAACCCCAGTGACAAACATACTCCTACATATGAATCCTACAGACGAAGAACCATATATGTGACAATTTTTCCATTTTAAGATAATCAGTTATTTTTATATTATTCATTGTGTGTACCACATTAGGTGTTTTATGGTTGACAAATAATTCACCATACTCATATCTTCCAACAACAATTGATATTTTTTTGTTACTTCAAAAAAAAAAAAAATATTGCCGTTTTAATTTTTTGAATGTGGAAGAACAGTATATCTCCAGTGATGATTTCAGTTTGTGGAAGAACAGTATATGTGACATTTTGCATGACACTTGTAAGATGTCCTTTTTTAACACCTGATATGATGTTTTAAGTACTTTCAAGTACAGATGCCCTTCATGTAAATAACTTAAATGCAATACGTAGTTAATTCATTTAATGGAGGTTCATTTAAAGGTGGTCTATCAACTTTAGCACCGATGACTTTTCTTAAAAGTTGAGTCATGAAATCTTAGTCTCATTTAAAATGAAGCCCTCAATGTGAACATACCATAGAATAACTACAAAAATAGAATACAATTAAATTAATTCAAACAAAAGAAGTACAACTTGTACATATCAAATATGGATCAATGTGATGTGCCAATATGCATGTCCATTATGCAGGTCCCTAAGGTCAATATTACAAAACGTTCAGAAAACCATTCTCTTTGCGTTTAACACTATGATCTGCAATTAAGTTTTGAATTGCGTTAAATCCATGCTAAAGGCATGAAATGTCCTTCTGTACTGAGGTGACAGCAGTAAATAAGTATTAACTGCTTAGAGTTGATGCTAAATGTGGTGACAGAGATGTATATTGTAATGAATAAAAAAGGAATCATTAGGATATTTTATTGTTAGAACAACATGATGCATGTTGATGGGATGTTAGTAAACTATTCTCTGTGCAATACCTGTGACTTTTAACCACCTCACTGAAGTGATCTGTAGTCCAGCTGGTCGCTTGAGAACAGAATCTGAGAGGTGACTGAAGTCTTCACATTGCATCCTCATCACCTTGAATGGTTTTGCTGGTTGTGCTTGTTGTTTCTCGTATGGGACAGTGTAGAAACTGTTTAACAGATGCAGCTTGCGCTCATCAGTCAACTTTCCACAATCCTTTCTGCACGTCGTGGAACACGCTCTTCCCTGCAGGATACAGTGTAACGTTACATATAACTAGCTAGCTACTGTAGCCATGTCGAATCATCCGGTGGATGGACAAAAAGTAGCTAGCTATGTTTCTTCTATAATCTAGCAATAACATTTGTAACGATAATGTATAAGTTAGTAGCCAACGAACTTTAGCTAATATATTTTCTCTATAGTTACAAATTAGACAACCCAGAACATACATGTTAGTTACTGTACTCTATAGCTAGCTAGCTTGATTGTTTGATATACGGTTCTTCCACATACCTCTTTTGGACAGCTTTTCCCAGTTTTTTCTTGACCCTTACGATTTGTATAGGGTTTTAACGCATCCCGTAAGATCTTCCTTTGCCTGTCTTTCCATTCTTTTAGTTTTGTTTTACGTTTCTTTCCCACATTTCGGCGATTTTCATCAGCAACAGAAAAGTTGTGCGCTTGTCCGTCCATTCTGAGTGGTGCACATAAACGGTTATTCCACGAGAGCCTATCTTTAAATTTAAAATGATTGTTAATTAGCGCGTGGAAAGCTTGTGAAACCGGTTCACTATAGAAAAAGAGTGTCCAATAATGATTTTTCATGTATATCTCGTTTTTTTGAAAAATGTCACATATACGGTTCTTCGTCTGTAGGATTCATATATGACTCCCAATCAGGAACAACGATCCCCAGCTGTTCCTGATCAGGAGTCACAAGACACACAGAACATTCAAACACACACACAAGACTGCTTCAATATATCCACATAATTTTCCTACCTCATGATGCCATCTATTTTGTGAAGTGCACCAGTCCCTCCTGCAGCAAAGCACCCTCACACACATGATGCTGCCACCCCCGTGCCTCATGGTTGGGATGGTGCTATTCGGCTTGCAAGCCTCCCCTTTTTTCCTCCAAACATAACGATGGTCATTGTGGCCAAACAGTTCTATTTTTGTTTCATCAGACCAAAGGACATTTCTCCAAAAAGTACGATCTTTGACCCCATGTGCATTTGCCAACCGTAGTCTGGCTTTTTTTATGGCGGTTTTGGAGCAGTTGGCTTCTTCCTTGCTGAGCTGCCTTTCAGGTTATGTCGATATAGAACTCGTTTTAATGTGGATATAGATACTTTGCACCTGTTTCCTCCAGCATCTTCGCAAGGTCCTTTGCTGTTGTTCTGGGATTGATTTGCACTTTTCGCACCATAGTACGTTCATCTCTAGGAGACAGAACGCGTCTCCTTCCTGAGCGGTATGACGGCTGCGTGGTCCCATGGTGTTTATACTTGCGTACTATTGTTTGTACAGATGAATGTGGTACCTTCAGGCGTTTTAAATTTCTCCCAAGGATGAAGCAGACTTGTGGAGGCATACCATTTTTTTCTGAGGTCTTGGCTAATTTCTTTTGATTTCCCCTTGATGTCAAGCAAAGAGGCGCTGAGTTTGAAGGTAGGCCTTGAAAACATCCACAGGTACACCTCTAATTGACTCAAAATTGTCAATTAGCCTATCAGAAGCTTCTAAAGACATGACATTATTTTCTGGAATTTTCCAAGTACAGTCAACTTAGTGTATGTAAACTTCTGACCCACTGGAATTGTGATACAGTGAATTCTAAGTGAAATAATCTGTCTGTAAACAATTGTTGGAAAATTACTTGTGTCATGCACAAAGTAGATTTCTTAACCGAGTTGCCAAAACTATAGTTTGTTAAACAAGAAATTTGTGGAGAGGTTGAAAAATGAGTTTTAATGACTCCAACCTAAGTGTATGTAAACTTCCGACCTCAACTGTATGTGTCTCTAATATGTTCATACATTTTGCTGGAGGTTAAAACCTCTTTGGGCTAGGCGTGCAGCTAGAGCCCCACCTCGACAACATCCGGTGAAATTGCAGAGTGCGATATTCAAAATACAAAATTCGTAATATTAAACAGTCATGAAAATTCAAGTGTCTTACATCGTTTAAAATCTTAACTTCTTGTTAATCCAGTCGCTTTGTCAGATTTCAAAAAGGCTTTACGGCGAAAGCACACCATGCGAATATCTGAGGACAGCGCCCCGCATACAAAAGCATTACAAACATTTTCCAAACATGCAGAGGCTTCACGAAAGTCAGAAAAAGCGATGAAAGAAATAACTTACCTTTGAAGATCTTCCCCTGTTTGCAATCCCAAGGGTCCCAGCTACATAACAAATGGTCCTTTTGTTTGATGAAGTCCTTCTTTATATCCCAAAAAAGTCAGTGTAGTTGGCGCATTTGACTCAGTAATCCACCGCTTTCCCTCGTTCAATATGCATACTAATGAATCCCAAAAGTTACCAATAAACTTCGTCCAAACAAGTCAAACAATTTACATTTACATTTAAGTCATTTAGCAGACGCTCTTATCCAGAGCGACTTACAAACAATGTTTCTAATCAATCCTCAGGTACCCTAATATTTAAATAAACAATACAATTTAAGACGGAGAATAGTATGTTCATTACCGGAGATAAATAACGAAGTGTGCGCCCTCACCGACGCTCGCCATAATACTACAGCCAAAATGGGAGCAACCTAGAAAAACTACAAATTCAAGCTCATTTTTCAAAAAACAAGCCTGAAACTCTTTCTAAAGACTGTTGACATCTGGAAGCCCTAGGAACTGCAATCTGGGAGGTAATTCCATTGATTTTGCCATAGAAAGGCATTTTAAATGGTGTCACCTCCAAAAAAAACATTTTAAGGATGGATTCTCCTCGGGTTTTCACCAGCCATATCAGTTATGTTATACTCACAGACATTATTTTAACAGTTTTGGAAACTTTAGAGTTGCATATCCTAGCTTCTGGGCCTGAGTAACAGGCAGTTTACTTTGGGCACCTCAGTCCTCCAAACTTCCGAATACTGCCCCCTATCCCTAAGAAGTAAGAAGTGCAGCTCAGTTTCCACCTCATTTTGTGTGGGAGTGTGCACATAGCCAGTCTTCTCTTGAGAGCCAGGTATGCCTATGGTGACCTCTCTCAATAGCAAGGCTTTGCACCCTGAGTCTGTACATTGTCAAAGCTTATCTTAATTTTAGGTCTGTCACAGTGGTCATGTATTTTACCACTGTGAACTCTCTGTTTAGGGCCAAATTGCATTCTAGTTTGCTCCGTTTTTTAAAAAAAAATCTTTCTAATGTTCAAAGGAATTATCTTTTTGTTTTCTTATGATTTGGTTGGGTCTAATTGTGTTTGCTTACGGGACTCTTCTCCAGGTTCATCTCTCTGTAGGTGATGGCATTGTTATGGAAAGTTTGGGAATTGCTTCCTTTTAGGTGGTTGTAGAATTTAGAATCGCTTTTCTGGATTTTCAAAATTAGTGGGTATCGGCCTAATTCTGCTCTGCATGTATTATTTAAAAAAAATTCTGTTGTACACGGAGGATGTTTTTGCAGAATTCTGCATGCGGAGTCTCAATTTGGTGTTTGTGCCATTTTGTGAATTTTTGGTTGGTGAGTGGACCCCAGACCTCACAACCATAAAGGGCAATGTGTTCTATTACTGATTCAAGTAGTTTTAGCCAGATCCAAATTGGTACGTCAAATTTTATGTTCCTTTTGATGGCGTAGAAGGCCCTTCTTGCCTTGTCTCTCAGATCGTTCACAGCTTTGTGGAAGTTAACTGTGTCACTGATGTTTAGGCTGAGGTATGTATAGTTTTTGCGTGCTGTAGGGCAACGGTGTCTAGGTAGAATTTGTATTAATGGTCCTGACAACTGGACCTTTTTTGGAACACCATCATTTTTGTCTTACTGAGATTGATTGTCAGGGCCCAGGTCTGACAGAATATGTGCAGAAGATCTAGGTGCTCCTGTAGGCCCTTCTTGGTTGGGGACAGAAGCAACAGATAATCAGCAAACAGTAGACATTTGACTTAAGACTAGTAGGGTGAGGCCAGGTGCTGCAGACCGGTCTAGTTCCTCCACCAATTCGTTGATACATATGTTGAAGAGGGTGGGGCTCAAGCTGCATCCCTGTTTCACCCCACGGCGCTGTGGAAATAAGTGTGTTTTTTAATTTTTTATAATTTTAACCGCACACTTGTTTGTGTACATGGATTTTATAATGTTGTATGTTTTTTCTCCAACACCGCTTTCCATCAATTTGTATAGGAGATCGTCATGACAAATTGATCAAAAGCTTTTTTTAAGACTTTGCCTTTGTTTTGTTTGTCAATTATGGTGTGCAGGGTGAATTACGTGGTCTGTCATATGGTAATTTGGTAAAAAGCCAATTTGACATTTGCTCAGTACATTGTTTTCACTGAGGAAATCTACAAGTCTGCTGTTAATGCAAAGGATTTTCCCAAGGTTGCTGTTGTCACATATCCCACTATAGTTATTAGTATCACGTGTCAGGTAAGACCCAAGTGCAGACTGTGTTGAAGTAACAATGTTTATTGCAACAACAGGGGCAGGCAAACGACAGGTAAAGGCAGGCAGGGGTCGATAATCCAGAGTAGAGGGGCCGAGGTACAGGACGGCAGGCTGGCCCAGGGTCAGGCAGAGGTCGGTAATCCAGAGTAGGGGCAAAGGCACAGGAAGGCAGGCAGGCTCAGAGTCAGGACAGGCAAGGGTCAAAACCAGGTTGCTGGTTGACTTGAACAAACAAGACGAATTGGCACAGACAGACAGAAAACACAGCTATAAATACCCAGGGGATATTTGGAGACAAGCACAAGGACAGGTGAAACAGATCAGGGCATGACAAAAATATCAGTCCTTTATGTTTTGGAGGGTTTGTATTTTGTCCTGTAGTTCATTCAATGTAATTGGAGAATTCAGTGGGTTCTGGTAGTCTTTAAAAGTTGATTCTAAGATTTGTATTTGATCATGTATATGTTTTTTCTGTTTTTTTCTTTGTTAAAGAGCTAAAAAGATTGGAGAAGTGGTTTATCCATACATCTCCATTTTGGATAGATAACACTTTGTGTTGTTTTTTTTGTGTGTTCCAATTTTCCCGTAAGTGGTTAGATTCTATGGATTTTTCAATTACATTGAGCTGATTTTTGACGTACTGTTCCTTCTTTTTCCATAGTATATTTCTGTATTGTTTTAGTGATTCATCATAGTGAAGGCATAGGCTCAAGTTTTCTGGGTCTATGTTTTTGGTTGGATAGGTTTCTCAATTTCTTTCTTAGGTTTTTGCATTCTTCATCAAACCATTTGTCATTGTTGTTAATTTTCTTAGGTTGTCTGCTTGACACTTTTATATTTGATAGGGAAGCTGAAAGGTCAAATATACTGTTTAGGTTTTCTACTGCCAAGTGTACTCCTTTGCTATTACAGTCAAACATTTTGTCCAGGAAGTTGTCTAAACTGATTGAATTTGTTGTTGCCTAATTGTTTTTTGGTAGGTTTCTAAACTACTTTCCTTCCACCATAGGATTTTGTAATGTTATGTAGTTCCTTTGGCTTTGATGCCTCAGGATTGAGTATTGCTCAGTTCAAGTAGACTTAGATTTTGCTGTGATCTGATAGGGGTGTCAGTGGGCTGACTGTGAATGCTCTGAGAGACTCTGGGTTGAGGTCAGTGATAAAGTAATCTACAGTACTACTGCCAAGGGATGAGCTGTAGGTGCACCTACTGTAAGAGTCCCTTCGAAGCCTACCATTGACTATGTACAGACCCAGAGCTGCAGAAGTTGTGACCCGTTTTTGTTGGTTTTTGTTGGTTGTGTCTAGGGTGGCATATTTGGGAGGGAACCTCCAGGTAGGTGTTTGTCCCCCTGTGCGCTAAGAGTTTCAGGTTCTTTTTCCAGTTGTGGCATTTAGGTCGCCACAGACTAGTACATGTCCCTGAGCCTGGAAATGGTTGATCTCCCCCTCTCTCTCTCTCTCTCTCTCTGTCTCTCACTCTCTCTGTCTGTCTCTCAGAGGGCTGGGCATGTGGCGCATGATTGGTCTCTTTATCCCCATTAGTATTAATATGCCTCTTCGCGGGAGAAAGACGGCATAAATGAATAAATATGGAAATATTGAACAAGCAGGATGAGCCTGGCCGACAATACGGACAATGAAGTGTCTGGCCCCACAATGCTGCCGTCATTAGTATTAATATGAGTGTAGTTGGGCTACAGGGGGATGAATAAGGAGAGGTGGGGATGAGCAGATGAGGCCATGCGGAACAGAGAAGAGGTGGAGGGATGAAGCGAGGGGGTGAAGTGTGTCTGGTTTTCACAATGAGGTTAGGGTGATGAATGGCCATGCTTCTCTGGGGCACGGGATCTGTTTGTGTCGCCCTCGCCTCGCGGACACAGCTAGCGACAACGCCGAGCTACATCCATGGCAGCTTTGTTTGGTAATTAAGTGGTGTACATAGATGCATCCCTCATCCATCCATCTCCCTCACGGACCAAGCGTCTGACACAACGGGAGTAAGAAGTGGGTGAGGAGGGCAGTGCCGAGCAGATTAAAGTTAGAGGAAGAGTTAGAGTCCAACCACTAACTGATTTAAAGTGTTATTGAGGTGGTTTAGAGCCAGGATATAAAGTCTCATTCCACAGTGAAAGAGAGAGAGTGGGATAGAGAGAGAAACAAGACAGACATTGGTAGAAGATAGAAGGGATTTTCAATTTTATTTTTGGTCATTTTTATCATGACACAAAATCACTTCTCTTTTTCATTTCACCCCTTTCATTTTCTTGAAGTGTGGTATCGCTAAATTAATATTGTGTAATCGTCTATCATCTTAACAAAATATACATTTCATCAGATCAGACACAGACTCAAATCTTTCTCCGAAAATAAATCTACAGACACTGCCCTCAATCACTCCTCAGATGAGAAGAATGCTATTCAACTAAAAGCCCACGTAACAATGTTGTGTAAAACACATAGCGCCAGATTCCGAGAAATAACTCTCAGATGAGTATCCGTTGAGTTTGAGTTTTACATCGGGACAAGGTTTAATCTGTGTCCAGGAAAGCGGCCCATACCGTATAAGGTTTATGGCGGAGCACAAACTACAAATGGTGGTATCTCAAATATTCCCATTTCAGACCACATCAATTATCAATTGATGTGACCTCATTTCCTAACACCATGCAGTGGCGTGAAATCGCAACAGTCCCAGCTAGCTCCAGTGACAAAAACCTGACTAGATTTCCCCATCCCTGTGTTATCAGATCCAAACCCTCTTATCACAGACCTACACAGTGACATTAGCATTAAGATATGGCCTTCCCGGTCTCTTCTGTTAAATACTGTCTCGATAGGATCATAACCTAACAACCATTTTCTCACTCTCCAGTAGCAGCAGTTTTCCATTAAAAGAGATAGCTTTTGAGATAGCCAAGGTGCAGCATGGAGTTCTACACACACACGACAACAACTAGTGGGATGGAATTTAAAGACCGGCATTGAATTTAACACTAAAACACGTGTAAGATACACGGAAATCCAAACTAGTCAGACATAAGCCCAGATTTGAGCTTTTTAAATCGATAGATTTTATTTGACAGCAAAAAAAATACATATACACATAGTAAATACATTTTAAAACCTGTCAGCGATGACACAATAAAGTTCATGAATTATTTCAATTGTGGTCCCTGTCATCGCCTCTTATGCGCAGTCAGGGACAATGATAAAAACTGAAAGGAACACCCAGGTTGTTTTGGCTGTTCCCTTGTCGCTGTTGATGGTGTTTGGTGTACTGGTGTGCTTTTACAGAAAAACAGCGGGTTGTTCTGGGTAATCTTCCACTTGATCAGAGTGCTGATGGAAGTCTGAGACGCACTGCGTCGCTGACAGTGTGTTTCCGGGGTGTGGGGGTCGGGGAGCCTGGGCGAGCAGCGTGGGAGGCGATGACAGTGACGGAGATGAGGAAGCAGCAGTAATGGAGTTTACTAACGGCCAGTGCATCATGGTGACAGACACCAGTCCCCCAGACACTGTGGGAGTTTAAAGAGCTCATTCACTCTCATTGCTGCTCCGTTCCACACATGGGAGGAGGGACGGTGACACACGTACACACACAATGACACAAATAATAAACACTGTCAAATGCACACACACATACATGAAGATGCATGCACACAATCTCACTCTCGCAAACATGCATGCACGCATGATCGCACACACACACACACACACACACACACACACACACACACACACACACACACACACACACACACACACACACACACACACACACACACACACACACACACACACACACACACACACACACACACAGGCACTCACAAACACACACATTACTGTGACAAGAGCTCATTCAAGTTCCCTGGGGGAGACAAGGGGCCAACATCACTTGGAAAATGAGCTGCAGAGAATTTTCCCTTGTTACATCACAAATAACATGAAGTAGCGATGTGTTCCCAACGTACCAAACACATGGGAATAGCTAGGCAGTGTCTTTCTGAAAACACGCTCTCTCCATCAGGGGTTAAGTAAGTGACAGCATTACACTAGAAAAATAATGTGCATATGTCAAAGGAATACTACTTATCCCTGAATTGTGAGTTGTGTTGTGGTTAGGCTATTGTTCTGTGTATGCTCATCTCTAGAAGTTGTTTGTCATTTTTACATCAGTCATTACTGTAAATACCCTCCTGGTTGGAACACACACCTACACTAGGCCTACACGTACACACACACACTTTCAGATTAATGTCTCTGGACCCAGTCGCATCATGGGTGTCTGGCCAGATTGAATACTGTGTGCCCCTGTTACAGAGTGAAAAACAGAAAACGGAAGAGATGGAGGAGGTGCCAGTGTCTGATGAATGATCAGGTAGAGTCCTGTACGGGTCTGTTTTTTGGAGCCGCACCCTCCCCACGCCAGCCACATAAATTCTGAGCCACACCCGATAGCCGACATCAGGACAGATTTTTCTCCACATCCTAACCCACCCACGTACAGTATAATTGCTCTGAGAGCCATGACCCACCAAATAACATCATTATTTAATAGTGTTTATGATTCCAGAGTAGTAAGCTATTATTCCCCTCCCTGCATATATTCATTTGACTGCATGTCTATTCAACATTTGGATAAAAGGAAACCATGCCATGAATTATGAACAATATCTTTACATGATTTCAATGAGCCTTCTTACCTAATAAAAGCCTATAGCTGACATACACTACCATTCAAAAGTTTGGGGTCACTTAGAAATGTCCTTGTTTTTGAAAGAAAAGCACATTTCTTGTCCTTTAAAATAACATGAAATTGATCAGCAATACAGTGTAGACATTGTTAATGTTGTAAATGACTATTGTAGCTGGAAACGGCAGATTTTTTTATGGAATGTATTCATAGGCGTACAGAGGCCCATTTACAGCAACCATCACTCCTGTGTTCAAATGGCACGTTGTGTAAGATAATCCAAGTTTATCATTTTAAAATGCTAATTGATCATTAGAAAACCCTTTTGCAATTATGTTAGCACAGCTGAAAACTGTTGTTCTGATTGAAGAAGCAATAAAACTGTCCTTCTTTAGACTAGTTGAGTATCTGGAGCATCAGCAATTGTGGGTTCAATTACAGGCTCAAAATGGCCAGAAACAAAAGACTTTCTTCTGAAACTCATCAGTCTATTCTTGTTCTGAGAAATGAAGGCTATTCCATGCGAGAAATTGCCAAGAAACTGAAGATCTCATACAACGCTGTGTACTACTCCCTTCACAGAACAGCGCAAACTGGTTCTAACCAGAAAAGAAAGAGGAGTAGGAGGCCCTGGTGCACAACTGAGCAAGAGGACAAGTACATTAGCGTGTCTAGTTTGAGAAACAGATGCCTCACAAGTCCTCAACTGGCAGCTTCATTAAATAGTACCCGCAAAACATCAGTCTCAACGTCAACAGTGAAGAGGCGACTCTGGGATGCTGGCCTTCTAGAGTTCCTCTGTCCAGTGTCTGTGTTCTTTTGCCCATCTTAATATTTTATTTTCATTGGCCAGTCTGAGATATGGCTTTTTCTTTGCAACTCTGCCTAGAAGGACAGCACCCTGGGGTTGCCTCTTCACTGTTGAAGTTGAGACTGGTGACTTGCCTAGTTAAATAAAGGTTCAATAAAAAATTAAATTTTTTTAAAGTAACCTTTTTACAGAATGGCATTACAGAATTTGCCCACCATATGATTTATATTTTGCTAAAATCTGCTACCGGTTGGAATAAAAGCATCAACCCATGGGTCGGCTAGCGGTTCAGAACTATTGTGTTGCGAATTCCATTCTGTGACCCGATTCAGGACTCTACCCACAGGGTTATTGATGCTTCCCTCACTCTACAGAAGAGAGGAGAGGAAAGAGTGATGGTTACTCAGATTCCACACTCAGTCTCAGTCTTATCCCTGGCTGCCAGGATGCACTTGGACTGTAGAAAGGACAGTGAAGACAAATGCACGCATGCAGGCATACAGACACACACACACACACACACACACACACTCCTACAGTACATCCGTCATACACATAAATACACTTTTATCAGCTTATCGGTTCTATCCATGACAAGAACAAACTCCACACACAAACACACACACTCCTACAGTACATCCGTCATACACATAAATACACTTTTATCAGCTTATCGGTTCTATCCATGACAAGAACAAACTCCACAAACACACATGCACGCGCACACACACACGCACGCACGCACGCACGCCCACACACACACACACACACAAACACACGCCCACACACACCCACACACGCCCACACACGCCCACACACGCGCACACACACACACACACACACACACACACACACACACACACACACACACACACACACACACACACACACACACACACACACACACACACACACACACACACACACACACACACACACCCCAAGACAACTAAATAAAAAAAGAGAGGAGTGAGTGTGCACACTGCACATGACAAATACGTTGAGACACAAAAACTGTAATGTGATTCCATCCTGATTGAAATCCCCTGAATTAAATCTGTTGTAAAAGGCCATATCAGGAGAGAACTAATGGGATTACCTGTGGTGGAGGAAGATGAACGGTAGGCTGGGAAGAAAGAGCGATTGGTTTATATAATGCATTAGGTTTAGACCAGGTGCGAGTCCCAAATGGCATCCTGTTCCCTATATAGTGCACTACTTTTGACCAGAGCCCATAGGGAATCCCATAGGGGTCTGGTCAAGAGGAGTGCACTACATAGGGAATAGGCTGCCATTTTGGGACGCATTGCACATCTCCTGCTGCAGCCATCATGACCTCCCTGGAGGGGTTTCGTCATCCAATAAAGACATAGTCAGACCAGAGTCTGTCTGCTCCACCCCTGTAAAACACACACACACACACACACACACACACACACACCACACACACACACACACACACACACACACACACACACACACACACACACACACACATCTGATAACTTACATACACCTTAATTGGGGAGGACGGGCTCATGCTAATGGCTGGAGCGGAATAAGTGGAATGTTATTAAATACATCAAACACATGGTTTCCATGGGTTTGATGCCATTCCATTTGCTCCGTTCCAGCCATTATTATGACCCGTCCTCCCTTTAGCACCCTCCTGTAAGTTTAAGTGATAATGCCCGAGAAGCCGGTGTTTGGAGGATATATTGGCACGGGTGTTGTTAGGCCCGCTGGTGAACTACTATGAAGAAGAAGCCATATAAACTCAAGCAAAAAAACTGCATCTCCTCTTCTCCTGTGCATTTGGTAATCGTAGTTGAGTGAGTGTTTCATTCGTAGCTAGCGCAGTAATACCCACAAAGTGCCGTAATACCCCCAAGGACACGGTTAGACTCATTTGTGGCCCAAAGACAAGAAGCTAGCTTGGAAGTGGGACCGGTTTGTCCGAATGAAGCAAGTGGATTGGATTAAGGGTACTGTGCACACGTCTACTGTATGCGGTGCTTATTTCACCTCGGGGGATGTCACGACTTAGTATAACCAATGGATGGCAAGATTCGGAATGAGACTCTGGCTGACACTAGGTGCTGTGCTGAGTGTGAATGTGAAGCCTGCAACCTCTATTTCCTACCAACCTACTGGTACATCGCGAGTCTCAGCAGTTGACTCAAGTTTGCCGAAAAGCACCTGGAAGAATGTCCTATAGACAGATGATTCAAATGTATAACTTTTTGGACGACATGGGTCCCATCATGCTTGGCAAAACACTGCATTTCATTGTAAGAACCTCGGGCTAGGGGGCAGTATTGACACGGCTGAATAAAAAACGTCCCCGATTTAATCTGGTTACTACTCCTGCCCAGTAACTAGAATATTCATATAATTATTGGCTTTGGATAGAAAACACCCTAAAGTTTCTAAAACTGTTTGAATGGTGTCTGTGAGTATAACAGAACTCATATGGCAGGCCAAAACCTGAGAAGATTTCAAGCAGGAAGTGGCCTGTCTGAGAAGTAGTGTTTCATCTTGGCTCTTTTTATTGAAGACTCAGGATCTGTGCAATAACGTGACACTTCCTACGGCTTCCATAGGGTCTCAGAGACCGGGAAAAAGCTGAACGATATCGAGGCAGGCTCTGGCTGAAACACTTTATCACTTTTGGCAAGTGGCCACTCAGAGTACTATGGGCTTAGGCACGTGCCCGCTTCGACCGAATGCTTTCTTTTCCTTTGTCTGTTTACCTAAAAGCAGATTCCCGGTCGGAATATTATCGCTTTTTTATGAGAAAAATGGCATAAAAATTGATTTTAAACAGCGGGTGACATGCTTCGAAGTACGGTAATGGAATATTTAGAATTGTTTTGTCACGAATTGCGCCATGCTCGCCACCCTTATTTACCCTTTAGGATAGTGTCTAGAACGCACGAACAAAACGCCGCTGTTTGGATATAACGATGGATTATTTTGGACCAAACCAACATTTGTTATTGAAGTAGAAGTCCTGGGACTGCATTCTGACGAAGACAACAAAGGTAATAACATTTTTCTTATAGTAAATCTGACTTTGATGAGTGCTGAACTTGCTGGGTGTCTAAATAGCTAGCCCTGTGATGCCGGGCTATCTACTGAGAATATTGCAAAATGTGCTTTCACCGAAAAGCTATTTTAAAATCGGACATATCGAGTGCATAGAGGAGTTCTGTATCTATAATTCTTAAAATAATTGTTATGCTTTTTGTGAACGTTTATCGTGAGTAATTTAGTAAATTCACCGGCAGTGTTCGGTGGGAATGCTAGTCACATGCTAGTCACATGCTAATGTAAAAAGCTGGTTTTTGATATAAATATGAACTTGATTGAACAAAACATGCATGTATTGTATAACATAATGTCCTAGGGTTGTCATCTGATGAAGATCATCAAAGGTTAGTGCTACATTTAGCTGTGGTTTGGGTTTATGTGACATTATATGCTAGCTTGAAAAATGGGTGTCTGATTATTTCTGGCTGGGTACTCTGCTGACATAATCTAATGTTTTGCTTTCGTTGTAAAGCCTTTTTGAAATCGGACAGTGTGGTTAGATTAACGAGAGTCTTATCTTTAAAATGGTGTAAAATAGTCATATTTTAGAAAAATTGAAGTAATAGCATATCTAAGGTATTTGAATAACGCGCCACAGGATTCAACTGGCTGTTGAGTAGGTGGGACGCAAGCGTCCCACCTAGCCCATAGAGGTTAACCTCTTGGCGTTCACCTAGGATAGGGGGCGCTAAAGCGATTTTTGAAAAAAAATTGTGCCCATTTTAAACGGCCTCCTACTCAAACTCAGAAGCTAGGATATGCATATAATTAATACTTGTGGATAGAAAACACCCTAAAGTTTCTAAAACTGTTTGAATGGTGTCTGTGAGTATAACAGAACTCATATGGCAGTCAAAACCCCGAGACAGATGGAAACAGGAAGTGGAATTCTGAATTGCGAACTCAACTTCATCACGTTGCCTATTAATCACACCTTGAGCTATGGTTCATTGAGCACTTCCTATTGCTTCCACTAGATGTCCCCAGTCTTCACAAATTGGTTTGAGCCTTCTACTGTTAAAATTGAATGAATGAGAAGCTGTGGAACGTGGTCACACGGAGAGGGCCATCACCATTATGACGCCGGCGCCCCTGGTTACCCTCCCCTTTCGAAACGTTTTGAAACACAATGCAATCGTCCCCCTCGAATCTTATTGGCTCTCTTGTTGAAAAACGCCCTGAAGATTTATGTTATACAACGTTTGACATGTTTGAACGAACCTAAATGGGGGGAAAATGCATTTTCTCGAAATGGCTGTCCCGTGGCCGACGAAGCATTTGGATCAGCCTTCAGACGCGCTAACAAGAACAAGCTCTTGGAACATAAAGGAGTCATTTTTTCGAACGAAAATACATTTGTTGTGGACCTGGGATTCCTGGAAGTGCTTTCTGATGAAGACAACCAAAGGTAAGGGATTATTGACAATAGTATACAAGACTAGATGTGATATGCGATTGTTCCAAGATGGCTAGCCTATTGCTATTGCTAGCCTATTGTTCTGAGTATCGCATCCCCTTTTATCGCAAAGTGTGATTACCCAGTAAATGTATTTTTAAATCTGGCATTACAGGTGCTTTCAAGAGATATTCATCTATAAATCTTAGAATGACAATATTACATTTTAAAAATGTTTTCGAATAGTAATTTAGTAAATTGTAGCTCTGTTTCATCGGATGCATTTGAGGGAAAATAGTTAGTCAACGTTACGCACCGATGTAAACTGCTGTTTTTATATATAAATATGAACTTTATCGAACAAAAGAATGCATGTATTGTGTAACATGATGTCCTAGGCGTGTCATCTGATGAAGATTGTCAAAGGTTAGTGCTGCATTTAGCTGTTTTTTGGTTATTTGTGATGCATGTGGTTGGTCGGAAAATGGCTATGTGGCTACTTTTACGATATACTCCTCTAACATAAACTAATGTTTTGCTTTTGCTGTAAAGACTTTTTGAAATCGGACAGCGTGGTTCGATTCAGGAGAGGTGTATCTATAAAACGATATAATTGGATTTTTTTTTTTTTTTTTAATTATTACATTTTGTTATGCTAATGGCGATATGATTTTTCGCTGGATGGCTCCACAGGGGTTAATGGACTCACTAAGAATTAATATATCAGACCAGTAGACAGACAGTGTGAGCTGAACGTTACGAATTTTTAAGAATCTCAGACCAGCAGATGTGAAGCCGTGGCTACACGTTGAAATGGTTGGGAACTCTGAAACTCAACACGAGGTTAGAAGATAACCTCACCTATCAGACCAGAAAAGCGTGGAGCGTTGGCCACACGTTGAAATGGTTAGAAACTCTGAAACTCTCATCACGAGGTGAAGAAGACAAAGACCAGAATATTTGACAGTCTGCAGCTGTGCATGTAAAGGGATCTAGAACTTGGCTATCTACTCAAGAAAGGAAGGAATAAATCCCATCTCAGACAATCACCGGTGCATCTGGGTAGCTGTTCTATTTGAACACTACACTCCCTGAGAAGCTTTACAACTAAGAAGGACTTTGTGACCTCTGGTAGACAAGCCGAGCCTTATACTGAAGCCGAGCCTTATACTGAAGCGTGAACTACAACTACACTGTCTCCATAGAAGGGTTGATTGGTTCAACAGAGAGACGACAGACAAAAACATCTACTCGTAAATATATACATTGCATTTTTTATCTGAATTGACAGTGGTTAGGGTGCTAAGTATTCTGATTACTGTGAGCGTAGTTTCCAAATGTACACTACCGTTCAACATTTTGGGGTCACTCAGAAATGTCCTTGTTCTCCATGAAAACAGACATGAAATGAGTTGCAAAATTAATAGGAAATATAGTCAAGACGTTGACAAGGTTATAAATAATGATTTTTAATTGAAATAATAATTGTGTCCTTCAAACTTTGCTTTCATCAAAGAATCCTCCATTTGCAGCAATTACGGCCTTGCAGACCTTTGGCATTCTAGTTGTCAATTTGTTGAGGTAATCTGAAGAGATTACACCCCATGCTTCCTGAAGCACCTCCCACAAGTTGGATTGGCTTGATGGGCACTTCTTATGTACCATACGGTCAAGCTGCTCCCACAACAGCTCAATAGGGTTGAGATCCGGTGACTGTGCTGGCCACTCCATTATAGACAGAAAACCAGCTGACTGCTTCTTCCCTAAATAGTTCTTGCATAGTTTGGAGCTGTGCTTTGGGTCATTGTCCTGTTGTAGGAGGAAAGTGGCTCCAATTAAGCGCCATCCACAGGGTATGGCATGATGTTGCAAAATGGAGTGATAGCCTTCCTTCTTCAAGATCCTTTTTACCCTTTACAAATCTCCCACTTTACCACCACCAAAGCATCCCCAGACCATCACATTGCCTCCACCATGCTTGACAGATGGCGTCAAGCACTCCTCCAGCATCTTTTCATTTTTCTGCGTCTTACGAATGTTCTTCTTTGTGATCCGAACACCTCAAACTTAGATTTGTCTATTCATAACACTTTTTTATAATCTTTCTCTGTCTAGTGTCTGTGTTCTTTTGCCATCTTAATCTTTTATTTTTATTGTCCAGTCTGAGATATGGCTTTTTCTTTGCAACTATGCCTAGAAGACCAGCATCCCGGAGTCACCTCTTCATTGTTGATGTTGAGACTGGTGTTTTGTGGATACTATTTAATGAAGCTGCCAGTTGAGGACTTGTGAGGCGTCTGTTTCTCAAACTAGACACTCTAATGTACTTGTCCTCTTGCTCAGTTGTGCACCGGGGCCTCCCACTCATCTTTCTTTTCTGGTTAGAACCAGTTTGCGCTGTTCTGTGAAGGGAGTAGTACACAGCGTTGTACGAGATATTCAATTTCTTGGCAATTTCTCGCATGGAATAGCCTTCATTTCTCAGAACAAGAATAGACTGATGAGTTTCAGAAGAAAGGTCTTTGTTTCTGGCCATTTTGAGCCTGTAATCGAACCCACAAATGCTGATGCTCCAGATACTCACCTAGTCTAAAGAAGGCCCTTTTTATTGATTCTTTAATCAGAACAACAGTTTTCAGCTGTGCTAACATAATTGCAAAAGGGTTTTCTAATTATCAATTAGCCTTTTAAAATGATAAACTTGGATTAGCTAACACAACATGCCATTGGAACACAGGGGTGATGGTTGCTGTAAATGGGCCTCTGTACACCAATGTAGCTATTACAGCTGTTTCCAGCTACAATAGTCATTTACAACATTAAAAATGTCTACACTGTATTTCTGATCAGTTTGATGTTCTTTTATTGGACAAAAAAGTGCTTTTCTTTCAAAAACAAGGACATTTCTAAGTGACCCCAAACTTTTGAACGGTAGTGTATGTACGATAAATTTAACTCTCTTTGTCCGTCTCTCTTCCTGACTCCTCCCTTTTGATAACCAAGCAGTCATGCTGTTGTTAGTCCACTAGGGGAGTGGGTAATTCCATTGAATTACGTTTCTAATAAATCACTTTTTCTCATGTATTAAGTTAGTATGTATTCTATTTAATTATTTAGTTAGTTAGTAAATAAATAATTAAACCAATTTGTGTATATGGAATGATAGTAAGGTTAGGGTTCTTGCGGATTCAAGGATTATGCGACGTTCAGAATGAGATTGATATGTGACCCGATTCAGGAAACTAGGCGTATGTCGCAAGTCACGACTTCACAGGAGAGCCTTTTGAATGTAAACATTTATTCAAAATGCGTTTTTTTTTTGGGGCAGAAATGCCTTCTCGAACATGTGAATTTTCATCTGCCTTAACAGCAAATGTGTATGTCATCTGTAAATACGAATAAAATGGTTAAATTACAAGCCTAGTTGGTTTAGCCACAGAGAAAGTAGCAACCTTCCCGCTAGCCATGATTGGCTGAGATAATGAGTGGGCTGGACATGCACAAACACATTTTGAAATCAGTGGAACACAACCGGCCAAACAAGCTGTGCAAACTAAACGGAAACAACACAGGATGTCTTATAAAAGGGGTGAAGCTTTCATCCATGTATACAGGTAAGAATCTAGCAACAGATTCAGGTATTATGTTTCTAATTTTGTCAAAGTTGTTTTTATTGCAAGCTAAAGCTTGCTGTTTGCTAGCTAGCTGGAGTTCGATGGTTGGCTCGCTAACTAACAATGGAGCTAACGTTATTTGGTTAACTTTAGCTTGCTATGACAATCGGTTTGTATTGCTAATAACGTTACTCTGGATTGGGATTATATTTCATATTTTAGCTAGCTAACATTAATGTGACATGTCTAAACAAAAGACCCCAAATTAAAGCTTGCTGTTAGCTAGCTAACGTCAGCTGAGGTTCGGTGGCCGGCTTTATAGCTAACATTAACTTGTGTATGTAGTGTGTGTGTAACGTTAGTGTAGTTTTCTCAGAATGCCATTTCGCATTGCTAGTTATTGCCTAATGTTAGCTAGCTAACATTGAACCTATTGTCATAGCTAGCTAAAGTTAACCAATCGGATTGTATTGCTTAGATGACTGGCTAGCTACAGTATTTTTTACTTTTTTTTAACTGTCAAGACCAGGTTTCAGCTGCTGCGCATCTTTCCTTCCATAGATGGTCTGCCTGTAAAAGCACCACCTGAACTGGCCATAGCTAGACAAACTATCTTTTTGACAAGATCAGGGAGTTTAGCGACGAAGAGGCTATGGACATCACATGCCCTGGACCAAAGGGCAGGACAGAAACAGGCTCTCTGAATATAGATTCCCTTGTTCATGCGTGGTTTGGACGGACCAGTCAACATATACATACTGTATATGTTATTTATATTGACACTACCCATTTCTGATATTGCTACTATGCAAGTAACCATTTGGCTGTACCGTTTACACCTTCCTTTAGAGACCATCCACTTAGCAACATATTGATATATAATGAATAATGATGTGTGGTCGTAACATGATTTTGTGACATACCACAACAATATAATGTGACCGTATCAAGTGTCCACCCTTATAAATATATGTCCCATGCATCTGTATATGTACTGTACATGTGCACCTCACTCAGGTTTCCACTCAGGTTGCATGGCCTTAATTTATGTATGGCTAACTATGTGATAAGTGCATGTGTAACAGTATATAAAGTATGCTAATGTGCTGGTGTGAAGGCATTTGGGCAGTGCTGTAAAGTACTTAAGTAAAAATACTTGAAAGTACTAATTAAGTAGTTTGTGTTATCTGTATATTACTTTACTATTTTATATTTTTGGGTACTTTTACTTCACTACATTCGTAAAGAAAATGTACTTTTTACTTAATACATTTTCCCTGACACCCAAAAGTACTTACTTTTTGACAGGAAAATTGTCCAATTCACACACTTATCCAGAGAACATCCCTGATCATCCCTACTGCCTCTGATCTGGCCGCCTCACTAAACACAAATGCTTATTGTGTAAATTATGTCTGAGTGTTGGAGTGGGCCCCTGGCTATTGTCAATAAAAAAATAGAATTGTGCTATCTGGTTTAATATAAGGAATTTCAAATGATTTATATTTTTACTCTATGACAATTTGGTACTTTTTCCACCACTGGATGTGGCTGGGGACTATAGCATTTATTTCACATGACCCATCAATTTAGAAAAGTGTCTGGGTAAGTGTCTAATATAACATTTTTATCTGGACACTATGTTCACCTGGAATTGTTCCTTATTGTAGGCTACTACTTTTACCACTTTTAGTCTTAATCTTTACTACACTACTCACTGTTTAGCACATGACCTCACATGTGAATCCTTAAAGAGATGGGTGGGGCTGGTTTAAGAGGGTGTGAACAATGCTGAATGGGTGTAGACAAAGGAGAGCACTCCAGTAGGTACCAAAACTTTCAAAAGCCCTTTTCTCAAAAGTGAGTTTACAAGTTGATCCACTTTCACAGCAGAATTACTTTCCCATTGTTCCTCAAATGCAGTGTATGATATACCATTTTGTAGCTCTGAGTCTCTACTTTTATCCAATGTAAAAAAAATAAAAACTGTTTCACATTTTGCTACATATTACCGATTTGAGCTGGTCAGTCACATATGAGTTAATGACATAAGAGATCTATATATCTTCTAGAGTTAATTTGGAGATGGTACCTTATTAAATAACTTTTCCTGTGGTGCCCCAAATTCCTAATGAGTTAATTGTTACATGATTAATTTAATCGGGTGAGAATTAAACATAGTTGATTCAATAAATAACAGTCATCACGTTAATGAAAGTCATGTCACGACAATGGTTTGGGGATGCTTTGCTGCTTCAGGACCTGGATGACTTGCCTTAATAGAAGGAACCATGAATTCTGCTCAGTATCAAAAATGTGAAAATTAGAAAGGGGGCAAATACTTTTTCACGGCACTGTATATCGCTATTGGATTAGCTGACTTTCCCTCGGCTGGTTTAACAGCCTCTCCCTCTGAAGGCCTCTCCTTGACTCTTTGTTAGCTAACTCAGCTGTCAATCTATAAGTCTTCAATCTCTCTACTTTATATTTTCTGGCTTTTTCGTTGTTGTGTTCTGTGTGTTCCTGGCTGTGCTAGACTAGTTGTTCTCTGGCTTACTACTTAGCTGTGTCGACATGGTGGTTGGCTACCTAGGCTAGTTAGCTGGCTAGGCTAGCTTGCAGGCTAAAATAACTTACTTTAGCTGGCTGGCTTGCTGGCTAAGATAACTGCATATATTGGTAACATTATTTGATAACTGGTTATATGGCATTATGTATTTCCAAAACGGTGGTTTATTTTATTGTAATTGTAGGCTAGGTATTGATAGCAACTGTCTGACTCAAGCAGTGCTAAAGTAACATTAGCAAGCTGGTAGGGCTAACAATAGCAGGCTAGTAGGGCAAAC
The DNA here is from genome assembly GCF_965601325.2 of Salmo salar. NCBI lineage: Eukaryota > Metazoa > Chordata > Actinopteri > Salmoniformes > Salmonidae > Salmo > Salmo salar. Next base: position 8,860,974 of record NC_138317.1, on the reverse strand, counting down.
ATTAGCCAGCTAGTTGGCTAGCAACCTTGCAAGCTGATTTGTAACACATTCATAAAGTATTTGCTTGTAAATTGGCTGAAAATGTAATTGAAACCAGTAGTCATGAGTGCAAACGATTTGGTTCATACATTCAAAGTTATTTCTGTTGGAGTTTACATTATAGTGAATAGGCTGGCATGCTGGGTCCTCCATATTACATTACATTCCAGAAGAAAATAAATTCAACACGACTTCGGCATTCTTCGGAATTCTGATCAGTTTTATGTAATAACTTGAAAAATAGAAAAGTGAGGTGTAACTTTGCGTTGGGACTTTTGATGTGTATTCTAATGCAAATCAAAATGTTACATGTGGTTACATTTATGCTACCTACCCTTTAATTTGCTGGAGTATTGAAACACATGGCTGCATGATAATCTACTGAATGACACCCTACAACTGTTCAGTGAACAGCCTTCACAGCTACTGTAGGATATGACAGACACCATATGCACAATATAGACCAGTGCATCAGTGCTCTCTGTGTGTTTACTTACAGTTCATGTGACAATCTTTAGAAAAAAAGCCCTAATGTTGGAAACAATGTGAATGGGCCATTTCTGCGGGGGGATGGTGAAAGAGGTCTCCCTGGGGCACACATCTATACATCTACATTATGCAAAAAAAGAAACGTCCCTTTTTCAGGACCCTGTCTTTCAAAGATAATTCGTAATTGTAAAGGGTTTAAACACGGTTTCAATACAGAGAGAAGAGAGAAAGAGAGAGAAGTAGAAAATCACTAGTGATCCCTGGACCAGAGAGAGGATGATGAAATGACCCTGTTGTTGAATATTGTTTTGAATAGGCAGGCTGCGAGATGGCTGCTACTTGAGGACACACATGGGTGGACAGCCATACACTCTACAATCACTCCAGTTATTGGAAGCACTCAGGGAGGAAAATACCCAATCTCACATGGAGAGATAGAGAGGTAGTGGTGGAGAGAGAGAGAGAGAGAGAGAGAGAAAGTGAGACTATAGGAGGGGGAGAGGAGGGGTAAAGAGAGGGGGAGGAGCAGTAGAGTAGGGAGAGACAGAGAAGAGAGCGAGGGAGGGAAAGATGTAGAGTGAGGCTGAGATAAAGAGGACCAAGAGAGAGAGGTTGACTGACAAAGTGCTTTGTCACTCTGTTCATGCTCATGAAGGTATCAATCTGAGCGAGAAGTGACAGAGAAAGTGAGTCGCATAAAGTTCAGTCTGAGACTTTGTCTACTAGCTAAAGAAACTGAGTACCAGTCTCTTTAGCTAACGCTCCACTTCTTGCCACTCCTAGTCATTGCCAAGGCAAGGCACATGACATGGAGTACCGGGAGTGTATTAGCTAAAGAGCCAGTGGCAGATTTACCATTAATTACCTCAGGTCTCACATCATCAATTGGCCTTGTGAGCTGGGCATAATGTAAAAACATGATACAACTTGATTTTAATACTTTTTAGAATTTCTCCGCTTGAGGCCCTCCAATGAGTTCCTGTGCATTGTTTCACACGATATGATTGCAAAAGCGACTTCCATTAAAATTAAGCTGCAGCAATGAGGCGCTTTCAGAGCGGGGCAGAGAAAATAAAAATAAAGAATATTTCATTTTAACAGAAAAATGACATAAGTTAAGGTATTTTTGGGTTAAAAAGACAGGTGCGGCTGATAATACTGCCATCGTCGTCGAGGCAGAGGACATGTAATGAGTAGTCCATGTATAGTGCCTTCAGAAAGTATGCATCCCTATTGACTTATTACACACGTATTACAGCCTTAATTCAAAATGGAGGAAATAGATCTACACACAATATCCCATAATGACAAAATGAAAATGTTAGCGAATGTATTGAAAATTAAATACAGAAATATCTAATTTACATAAGTATTCACACCCCTGAGTCTATGTTACAATCCCCTTTGACAGCAATTACAGCTGTGAGTCTTTCTGGGTAATTCTCTGTACACCTGGACTGTACAATATTTGTACATTTAAAAATTCTTCAAGCTGGTTGTTTATCATTGATACACAGCCATTTTCAAGTCTTGCCATAGATTTTCAAGCCGATTTAAGTGAAAACTGTAACTAAGCCACTCAGGAACATTCAATGTCATCTTGGTAAGCAACTCCTGTGTATATTGGCCTTGTGTTTTAGGTTATTTTCCTGCTGAAAGGTGAATTTGTCTCCCAGTGTCTGTTCCAAAGCAGACTGAACCAAGTTTTCCTCTAGGATTTTGCCTGTGCTTAGCTCTATTCTGTTTATTTTTATCCTCCAAAAACTCCCTAGTCTTTGCCGATGACTATACCCAAAACATGATGCAGCCACCACCATGCTTGAAATTATGAAGAGCGGTACTCAGTGATGTGTTGTGTTGGATTTGCCCAAAATATAAAGTTTCTATACAGGAAATAAAGTTAATTTCTTTGCCAATTTTTTTGCAGTTTTACTTTAGTGCCTTATTGTAAACAGGATGCATGTTTTGGAATATTTTTATTCTGTACAGGGCTCCTTCTTTTCACTCTGTCATTTGGGGAAGTATTGTGGAGTAACTACAATGTTGTTGATCCATCCTCAGTTTTCTCCTATCACAGCCATTAAACTAACTGTTTTAAAGTCAGCCTTTCTCTACGGCAAATGAGTTAGGAAAGACGTCTGTATATTTGTAGTGACTGGGTGCATTGATACACCATCCAGTGTGTAATTAATAACTTCACCATGCTCAAAGGGATAATCAATGTCTGCTTTTTTTTATTTTTTACCCAATAGGTAGCCTTCTTTACGAGGCATTGGAAAACCTCCCTAGTCTTTGTGGTTGAATCACTGCTCGACTGAGGGACCTTATGGTTAATTGTATACAGTATGTGGGGTACAGACTGGCCTTTGCCTGGGGCCTCCAAATCACTAAGTCCACCCCTAACCCAATCTATTAGTCTACCACAATAGAGAACAATATGCTACCCATACTTGTTGCCTTAAAGCCCTAACATGCTTCTCCAGGCCTTAAAGCAGTTTCACTACATTAGCAACATTAGGTGTTATCATCTCTCTTCTGCTCCACTGGGTCAAAGCAGTGAACAAGGTGGCAGCCCGGAGCCCCCATCCCTCCACTCATCCCTATCTCACTCTCACTGCTTACACACCGCCTCAGGAGCTCTGTATCTTTATAGCCCTGGGCTATAAACACTACATCTTCCCTAAAAGTGCGAAGGGGTTTTCATCTCTCCCTCTTTCTCGCTCCCTCGTTCCTCAAGTGGCCCTGCAGCCTTGAGCCAGCTGACACCTTCATGACGGATCAGATCCGTGATGAAAGGCTGACATCATTGCCGTGGAGTGATCATCACCTCCTCGACGTCGCCTGGGGATGATGATACCCACAATGGCTTCACAACGTGAAGAGTACGTTCAGGGAAATGAGAGACTGAGTCAATTGACAACATCTTGTGCCGCAGTGGTTTGATAATAGCATGGTGAATAATGAGGCGTGCCCCATCCTGAGGGCCTGGTGAAAAAGAGGCAACAAGACTGCATGAACTCTCCTGAGGACAGAGATGAGAACACACTCAGAGTGCAACATCCAGTACAGGATCCTTTATCTTTCTCCAACACACACACACACACACACACACACACACACACACACACACACACACACACACACACACACACACACACACACACACACACACACACACACACCACACACACACACACACACACACACACACACACACACACACACACAGACCAGTGGCGGTCAGTGCCGTTTAAGATGAGGGAGGACCATTTTTTTTTCATGAGCATGACCTTATTTCTATTACAGCATGTTGGATGACTGTCATTCATATTCCATTCACCCAGTTCAAAGTAACATCGATAGGTTTATGCTACTACATGATACTTGAATTTTACCTATACCCATCATGAGGTTGCTACAACCTATTTAGCCTATGAATGTAAGTTTACAACATACTGTAGGTGCACATAGGTCGAGAGAAACATTTGAGATGACAGACAGTGACACTTTCAATACCGCCTTGCACACTCTTGCCTGCATCTAGCTTATCTAGGATGTAATCATTAGTCCAACAGTTGCAAACGAGAGTTTCTATTGGACAAATTCAGGTATTTTTATCCCTGTTTTGTTTGCTTCCGTGTAAGAAACGTTTTTTAACAGAATCGGTGGAATGAATACACCCCTGATCACGCATAAACACAGTTCACTTTCATGTATTCCCTCTCACCTTTTCCCTTCGTTTGTGGACAATGAACAACACATCAGCTGTACTTGACCAGGCGGCAAAAAACTTTCCAAGCCAAACCATGTCATAACCGCTACACATGGCCTACTTTGTTGTCCTCTGTCATGACGTTGCCCTCTTTGGACACAGCGAGCACCATCCCCCTACCTCTGCACCATCTCCCTCTGTCTCCTACACCCAGGCTGCTGTGGTCAGAGAGGTCGTAAATTCCTGGAGGAGACTATCTCCTCATGGCCACAGTATAGAGAGAGAGTGAGTTTTCATAGAGAGAACAAAGGAATTTCTTCCACCTCACAGAACTGGAGGTCCGAACAATATTTATCTTCTGGAGAATGTATAAAAGATCGGTGAAGAATCCAGCTACGAACTGGTCCGTTTGGTACAATTTTGTGAAACTCATGAGAGACAATACGGTCACATTACCATAACGCTGTTTATACAATAGCTTCAGTTATGAGGCTTACATCTAATTATTGTACAAAATGAATGAGTAAAGATGATACTATTTGTGAAATGACGGATGCTATGTAATGATGTTAATGGGAGAGAATTGTATTTCTGTTTAAAGTTTCACTAAGTCATTGGCACGCCCCCAGGGGCACAGACAGGACTTGGCGTCATGAGACAGCCCTTTTCGATGTTCCGAATAAAACCCCCACCTGGGTTTTCTATCACCAGACCAGCTTACCTCGATAACGAGATGGCCAAGGTTTGAGACCAGACCGAGCTTACCTCAATTATGAGATGGCTAAAGGTTGCAGACCAGCTTACCACGAGAGGGCCAAGATTTGAGGAGAGACCATAAACCTGAGTATAAAATAAGGTTTAAGTAGATTGCTGAATCTTTTAACCATCCCACGTGGTTAAACTCAGACTATCGATACCGACAGAATAAGAACAAGTCTTTGATATTAATTGCTAGTCTGCAGCTAGGAATTCGGTATCATTGAACACGAAGACCAACAACCGCCAAAACATCTATTCTATAACGACATGAATGAATGTCACTCTGAACCAACCATTCTAACCACGACAGAGAGAGAGAGAGGGTGGACAGACTCTCCAACAGAAACAAACTTTTCAACAGAGATCCCGACGACACACTGAGCGTAAATATATATATTGATTGCAATTGTTCCTGAATGAGTGAGCGTTCATGTGCAAAGGATTAGCATTTCAATTGTTATAATATTCAACTCTGTAGTGTCTCCTCAGCTGATCCCCCCACTCTCCTTTTGTCTAACAAGCCGCCATGCCGGTTTAGCCCACTAGGGCACATTCTCCTATCATTTCCTTGTAACCATATCTACTGTTTGTTATGCATTTCTGAGAATTACCTAGTTAGTAAATAAATGATTTTAAGACAATTGGTGTATGGATGACTCATAGTGAAGACTGGGTTCGTGCAGATAACCAACAATTTACAACATTTGGAATGAGACTAACTTGAGGTAAATAATAATTCATTAATTTGAAGACTAATTGATCAGATATTAAAATATCTGAAAGTTATATTAGAAAAATTATAACTTTGTAATCTGAATGTTTTTCTTGGTGCCCCGACTTCCTAGTTAATTACAGTTACATGATGAATTAGTTTAATCGCGTAATAATAATTACAGAGAGCTAATTGATAAATAAGTCTTCCGTTTTAATGATGCCAAAGACACGACACCCCATATTAGCTAAAGTAATGTCCTAGTCAACATAGCTAATATAACTAATGAGTTAGTAAACCCGCTACAATCATGCAGTAGCGTTACATTGTATAGTCAGTAAGCAGTTACACGGGCGGTCCCCGGTGGCAGTAAATTAATTAAACCAAAATCTTACCTTAGGTTGGAAGAGTTCCAGTGTTGTGTTGGATAGTCATAGCAAGCTATCTAAGATAGGGAGGAAGGTAGCCGGCAGGTAGCCTAGTGGTTAGAGCGTTGGGCCAGTTACTGAAAGTTTGCTAGATCAAATCCCCGAGCTGACAAGGTAAGAATCTGTCACTCTGAACAAGGCAGTTAACCCACTGTTCCTAGGTCATCATTGTAAATAGGAATTTGTTCTTAATAAATCTTATTAGGGATTTTTTTTCAATTTTCGCCTAAATGATATACCCAAATCTAACTTCCTGTAGCTCAGGGCCTGAAGCAAGGATATTCATTTTCTTGGTACCATTTGAAAGGAAACACCTTGAAGTTTGTGGAAATGTGAATTGAATGTAGGAGAATATAACACACTAGATCTGGTAGAAGAAAATACAAAGAAAAAAACCACCAGTTTATTTCTACCACTATCTTTGAAATGGAACAGAAAGGTTCCAGCCATCACTCTGGTGTCCACAAGATGGCAACAGTGTATGTGCAAAGTTTCAGATGGATAACTTGAAGTATGAGCGAACTACATGACATTTAGTGTGACGTCACCTAGGTACATTTGGGCAAATCGTAAAGGAGACATTTGCATTCATATTACATTTTTCTGCAAGAATATCGTCAAATCTGTATACTTGGACTTGATTTAGCTTTTCCAGTATTAGTAGCCATGTTATAAGTTCAACATTTGCAAAACAACCAGTTTTCATAACGCTGAATATTCTTATCATTTTGGTCCAAAAGGAAAAGGCATGCTGTCGCACAAGGTTAGTAGCTACATTTTACATCATATACAGCTCATTCGCTATCTAGCTAGCTTTGTTTGACACCGATTGGTGCTTATTTGACAAAGTTAGAGTCGTTCAAGTGAAGACTGCCCGCGTCATCGGCGTGCCATGAAGGTGTCGCACTCTGACCAAATATGGTGTCCTATAGGATATACTACACCCCTAATGATATAGTGAAGTCTGCTTACATTCTAGGTTCTCTGAGGAATACATAAAAAAGTGATTTGAATGGTTGAAACAACGTCTAGGGTTAGATTTTCACAGATTCCTTTCTTTGCAAATTGAATGAGTGGAAATACCGAATCGATCGTGCATGATATATGAACCTTTTTAGGATATGAAAAATTATTTTGTCTAACAAAACGACACTTCATGTTATCTCTGGGACCCTTCGGATGATAAATCAGAGCAAGATTTCAGAATGTAAGTACACATTTCTGTCACAACCTGATCTGTTTCACCTGTCCGTGTGATTGTCTCCACCCCCTCCAGGTGTTGCTTATTTTCCCCAGTGTATTTGTCCCTGTGTTTCCTGTCTCTCTGTGTCAGTTCGTCTTGTATGTTTCCAAGTCAACTGGTGTTTTTCCCGTTGTCCTGTTTTTTGCATTCTCCTTTTTCTCGTCCTCCCGGTTTTGACCCTTGCCTGTTTCTGGTCTTTGTACATGCCTGCCTAACCATTCTTTCTGCCTTGACCATGAGCCTGTCTGCCACTCTGTACCTCCTGGACTCTGATCTGGTTTTGACCTTTACCATTCTCTTGCCTACCCCTTTGGATTAATAAACATTGTAAGACTCCAACCATCTGCCTCCTGTGTCTGCATTTGGGTCTCGCCTTGTGCCTTGATAATTTCACCTTCAGAGGTGAATTTATCAAAACTATCATAGTGAAAAAAGGATTTTGTTGTTAGGAGCTCTCCTCAAACAACAGCATGGCATTTCTTCGCAGTAATATCTACTGTAAATTGGACAGTGCAGTTATATTAACAAGAATTTAAGCTTTCAGCCAATATAAGACACTTATATGTACCGACATTTGTTGTTTCTCTAAAATCTGCGATCGTGACACAAGGCGTTGCATGATTTACAACTGTCCCATTGACGGGACGCCTATCCCTAATTAACTGACTTGCCTAGTTAAATAAAGGTAAAAAAAATAGCATCCCTCTGTTTGAGCCAGGTGTTTGAGTAACTAAACTAGCCAGCTGCATTTGCTAGCTAAGTAAGTGAAACTGAAAGTTAAAAAAACAAAAAAACAAAAGCAATCTCCTTCTCTCTTTCATTCTCTTTTCTTTTTGAAGAAATTAATTTGTTGAGAACTGTTCAACTTTTTGTCTCTCTCTCTCTTTGAGTCAACTACTCACCACATGTTATGTACTGCAATTCTAGCTAGCTGTAGCTTATGCTTTCAGTGCTATGTAATACCCTTGTTAAAACCAAGTATTGAGTTTATTCTTGTTAGAACCAAGTATTGAGTTTATTTGTTATAATTAATTGGTATTATATTTAAAAGGTGATTGAATTGCTCCCATATTGTAATGTTGTTAATGCATTTCTTTTGAAGCAATATTTATTTAATATGTATAAGTGAATAGGTTGGTTTACTTTTAAGTTTAAGGTTGCTTGTTAAGCTGTGGCCAATGGGAGAGTGGACCTGGTTAACGGGAGGCCTGGGGAAAAAAAGAGGGGGAGAGACATTGAGAAAAGGATGGACATTTACATTAGGACCGTTGGTGAAGAAAAATTATTAAAGAAGACGGCAAAACTAGAACAAAACCCATACCTACTAAGACATGAAGGGAAATACCGATTTTATTTTAGAGTTGTTATAATTTTGTTAAGAAAGACTTAGTAAAGACTGAAGCTACCGTCTCATCGTGGAGATATTTGACAGCCTTGAGGTTAGCCTAGCATCATGTGACACCGAGAGAGAATTGCTTGGTAAAGATTAACGAGTTCATGTTCCCATGGGATACCGGTTACTGCTAAAGAGTACTGTCTGCATTGGTAGCTGTACTTGCTGTGGACCTTGAGGGGAAAACCTGCACGGAACTGCCATACTTCACTGAAGGAATATCTACAAGTAGTGAGTAACCACAATGGTGGGGTGCTTCAGGACTTTATGTGTGTCTTCATATTTTTTTTTGGAGCTCGAACGCGCACCAACGGGTTATTAAGCAAATTTAAATAATTTGGACATGGGTTGTGCATGACTCATTGGGGTTTATTATTTTTATTTCTTTTGATGTTGTGCTTTGAAAATGTAATAATACACATATTGAACCTTATGTATGTCGCCTTGGTGGAGTCATTTACTGTTTCAATTTAATTTAATGCATGGGATAGCCTGTCCTGATACAGTAACAGAAACCTATAATCATTTCATCTGAAGTCCATACCCTAATTGTCATCACCCTAGATAGTTTACAATAGGGATTCTTAATGGAGATGTCCTTCTCACCTAACATCCCATGTGGTTGAGATATTCTATGTAAGATAATATCACGAGAGTCAAATTCGAGCCTGGTGAGAGGGTTACAGCTAGATTAATTCTCTGATCCTTTGATTGGGTGGACAACATGTCAGTTCATGCTGCAAGAGTTCTGATAGGTTGGAGGACATCCTCCAGAAGGTGTCATAATTACTGTGCGAGTCTATGGAAGGGGGTGAGAACCAAGAGCCTCCTAGGTTTTGTATTGAAGTCAATGTACCCAGAGGAGGACGGAAGCTAACTGTCCTCCGGCTACAAGATGGTGCTACCCTACAGAGTGCTGTTGAGATTACGGTAGAACTTCATTGCAAAACAGTGTGTTTTAATCAATTATTTGGTGACGTGAATGTATTTAGTATAGTTTTATCTAAAAATGATAACTTTTTTCATGTTTCATTGTTTTTATTTTCATGAAATTCACTAAGGAAGATGGTCCACTGACACACACAGACACACCAAGCCTTCTACAGAAAAAGGAACTAAGCAACTTTCCTCTCCCCTCATCTCTCCTAGCCTAGGCAGCAGGAGATAAAGAGTCTGTGTCATCTGTGTGGGTAAGATTATATTTATGTAGCGCATGGGGGTCATTTGTTAAAGGGGAAAATGGCTCATTACTGTAGCTGCATGATTAGGTGATTCATCCCATGAGCAGAGTTTCCCTGCTCACACTGATTTACTCCCAGTACAAATTACAGCCGGCATCTATTAGTGCCATTAAGGTGCTTGGCCTTATTGAGCTATCTGGAATAAAATACTATAAACACCATGACCTAGCCTGGGAGATTTGGATTCTGTAAATTTACTGAGGAGGAAGAGGCGGACATGGCTTTGTAGTTGCCATTGTTCAGTAATTTTTTTATAAACTCTCTCTGTGTATCTTGTGGATAAAATTCTAGGCATTTAACTGCAACCTCTTCTTTTTGATGACCAGTTACATGCACTGAGGCATGTCTGAAATATGTAGCTATGTAGCTATAAACAACACTCTTCCATAATACAAAGCGCACGTACACTTCAAACAGGGTTATTAACGCTTCAGGTGTTTTGAAGTTACTACTTGGTCCCGTCACATGACCAAAGAAAACCATAAGCCTCTTTAAACATTAACTCTTCCTCTTCACCACGACCATTAGAGCCTTAGACCAGATTAAAATATGTTTCATAAGTATTGCTCAATAATTCAGCAAATGCAGTATTTAGAGATTTTTACATGGTTCCGTGACATTTGTCTCTGGGCAGAACACATACTGTCAAGGTGAACCATGTCTGAGGAGATGAGAGATGTGATCACGCCAACGTTCATACGCTGGCAGACACATTCACGAACACACACGCTGGCAGACTCCCATTCACAATCACGCCCACCCACGCACGCACACACACACACACACGCACGGACACACACAATGTGTGTGCACGCGCGTGTGTGTGCGTTTGTGTGTGTGTGTGTGCGTGCGTACGTGCATGTTCGTGAATTTGAGTCCGCCGGCATATGAACGTGGAGTGATCTCATCTCTCACACAGCGAGCGCGTATGGTCCTGCATTACTCATTCATTAACTCAGACCACACATTTTAACTAGAAAGCTATTTTGAGGGCCAAATATTCTCAGACTGATCTGCTAGTCTCTCTCGTTGCCAATCACTGTTTCTCTGTTCATGTACTGTACTGTGTGCATGTGTGTGTGTGTGTGCGTGTGCGTGTTTGGGTGTGTGTGTGTGTGTGTATTTTGTGTGTGTGTGTGTCTGTGTGTGTATGTACTTGCATGTGTATAAGGTCATTAACGTCTGCTATCATGAGAGTGTGGTCAGTGACACCTGACACTGTACTAATGTACTGTAGAAGGGCAACCTCTATAGGTTGGTTACAGAACTGCAGATCTCTCTCCACACAAACACACACACACACACACAGCCTTGTATAACTAACCTTGTGGGGACACACAATTCCCCTAACCCTAACCCTAGTTCGTAACCTTAACCCTATAACTAACCCTAATTCTAACCATAACAATAACACTATGGGGACTTCTGGTCCCCATAAGTATAGTTAAACACAAACACACACACACACACACACACACACACACACACACACACACACACACACACACACACACACACACACACACACACACACACACACACACACACACACACACACACACACACACACACACCAGTGGCTACTGTCCTTGGATGTAGGAATAGAGTGAAATATAGATAGAGTACTGGGAGGAGGCTGAGAAAGATGAGAGAATGAAACATGCTCCGGGGACAGAAAGAGGGGTAGAGAGCTGGAGAGAGTAGGTGTTTTTGTTTATTAGGAACAAGGAGAGGGTGAGGTAGAGTATGAGATGGCATGCATGTAGGAGAGCGAGAAAGAGAGAGAGAGAGAGAGCATGAGACGGAACCTTCTCCTCCTGAAGTCTGGGCTCTAGTCTCCACACCTGAGAAAGGGGTGGAGTGATGTCTACCACGGCATTAGCTAGTCTGTTTAATCACAGCATCTCAACTACCAAAGGAAACAAACAAACAGCTTAACCAGGGGAGAGAGGCAGACAGCGGGAGTCTCTCTCCGGGTCTCTGACTGTTTCACTCCATCATGGAGGAGAAGAAAGGGAGTTTGGTGTTTTTGGGATCATGGGTATCTCTTTATCTTTCAATCATTCTCTTTCAACTTATTACTTGGAAGGTTCTATAAGAGGGTGTTGGTGTATCTGTTTGTCAGGCACAGAATTCTGTTACCGTACAATAACCATGGAAATGACACTGTGTGTACATTTATGTGTGTGTGTGTGTGTGTGCGTTTGTCTGTGTGTGTGTGTGTGTCATTTGTGGATGCTGCTCTTCTAAGTCCCCATGGAAACTGCCTTGGGCCCCCCTGCTGACATCACTGGGCCTCGCATGCCGCCCTATTTCACATCAAATACTGTTCCTCAACACACACTCCACTCCCTCCATTTCACACACGCTCGTTTCCTCTCACTCACTCACACACACTAACACACACACACACACACACACTCAAACACACAGCTAAAATACATCTGGTGGCACTGGGATGCTGAGAGAGCTGAATGGCAACTAATGATTATCATCATTAACAGCAACAGTACGTGAGCCGGCAAAGCGACTTCTGCATTACTGACAACCATTTCAATCAATAAAAAGATCAACAAAAACCAAGTCTGGGACGCATTACAAACTCCTCCATTGGTGCGAGCGCGTAACCGCTATTGGTATTTTTTGTTGTTTTGTAATAAAACACATGCGTTTAGGAGTGTTTCGGTGTGTTTTTTTGCGAGGGTCTGAGACAGACGAGAGACGGAGAGAGAAAGACAGAAGAAACCACCTAGCTGGGCTTTGTCACAATAACATCTCTTAGTTCTGTCAACACAGGCTGACAAGTGAGAGAGAGGAGGAAGATAAGAGATCTTTCTCTCTCTCTCCTATTTTTCTTTCTCAGTCCACTGCCTATCTGAAGTGAGGACTGTCATACACTCCAAGTGGTGGTATCTTAGATCGACCCTTCAGACACACTGGATTGAGGAGCTGTTTAGTATGGGTAATATCTACAATGTTCTCAGGTATATTACATTGTATTGAGAAGCACCTGAGAAAAACGACAGATTAATCCCCAGATTTTCAACACAGCAAAGTGTAAAACTGTGACTCATTGGGTAGTGAAGTGAAGATGATAGTTTTGGAAAAAAAAGCGATTATTTCTGAGTCTGACTGGAAAATGGATGATTCAGGGAGCAGGGTGATATGATTTATGGCACCTCTTCAATAGGCGGAAACATTGGAAAACTAAATCAGGAATAGCATGCCGAAAATTGATTAGACCATTCAAATGAGTGTGTTATGTATTTCAGACACTATATCCACACCTTGCCCACATGTACGCACTAGCTTTACAGGGAGATCAGTTAATACACTTACCTGTTCTTTCAGACTATGAGTCAGAATATTGTTCAGGGGGATTACTTCAATAACCCTCTTTCTCGCACCTAACTGAGTTACTCAAATCTGTTTTGATCTTCCATCCTACACAGTAATTGCAATAACGTGGGAACTGAAATGTCCCCCTGTTTAATTTGCACTAGCTCAACCACTACTCTCACTTTCTCGCTCTCTCTTTCTCTGTCTCTGTCTCTCTTTCTCTTGCCTTTTTACCACCCACACAATTCAGTACATTTCCATTTCCATGGTGCCTTATTGAAATCTAAGATTAGTGAGCTATTGAACTATCACTGTAGCGTGAGTGCACATTGTCTAACATCTCCCTGTTGCTACAGGGTTGACTTGGTATCCAGGCAGCGAGATCTAAAGTGTGACTGGAGGGCAAATCCAGGCAGAATGAAAAACAACAGTGCTGCTGAAGACACGGACAAAGAGCTTTCCCCCTCTCCCGTTCCATGACATGGCTAATAAATCACAGAGCCGCAATCAATCATCAGGCATCAATGGCGCCTCAAGATCGATTCCCATGCACCTACCTCTGGAGGAACATGAAACACACACAGATACACACACCCACACACACACGCACACACATATACATACAACCGCTAGCATATAAACAGTCACACACTGACGTGTCAAATAATATGACGGACTCTTCCTTTACTAACACCTCACTTGTCTTGGCTCGCGGAGCAGATACTTAAATTTCAATGTGACATTCCTGGTCAGAAGAAGGTTCAAATAAATGCCTATACACTCTTAGAAAACAAGGTGGTAAGTAGAACCATAATAGGGTTCTTCGGTTTGTCCTCATAGGGGAAACCTGTGCAGAATCCTCCAACCGGGAAAGTTCTCGGAATTCTGCAACCCTAATAATGACACATGACTTGACAATGGATGAAACGGTAAAAGAGAAGAATAACATATTCCCCCAGCCACATTAGCCAAACTATAGCCATATTAGCCAATCAACTCCTTCCTACTAAGATTAAAGTTAAAAACAGATCAAATGAATGTTCCCACTGTCACAGTTCCCCCCCAGTACAGCTGCTCATTCTGTTCACCAGTTCTGTAGGTCTATGTCACCGGTTTTCCAGGCTTCACTGAACAGGATTCATTATCACCAACCCCGGACTGTCTTGTCTGATTACACACACCTGGTTCCCATTTCCCCTGATTAGTATGTTATATATGTGCCCTCTGTTCCCTCTGTCTTTGTCGGTTATTGTTCCCATGTCCGTTGGTGGTGTGAGTACCTATAAGTTGGTGCAGCTGTTATGCTGCATGCTTTATATATTGTGTATTACGGGTATCGTCCCGTGTCATTCAACAAGGTTTACCCCAAGTCTTTTGTTTGTGTTTTGTATACGTGTTTGTTTTGGGTGTATTAAAAACCCCTATTGTGTATTCCTGTCTCCATATTCCTGTCTCCAAATATTTTATACCAGCGTAACAGAATAACCGACCCGCACAGTCTCTCCGGTCTCCAGCACCGATTCCGGTAGCAGCTCCCACACCACGACCTACCACCGTTCCATCGGAGCCGGTCCGTGGAATACCCCTGTCCCTCCTGGAGCGCTTCGACGGTTCACCAGCAAGATGCAAGGGGTTCCTTCTACAATTCGACCTGTACCTTGCTTGCTACGCTGAGGCTGTTTCCGGAAGAGACAGGGTTGCCACCGTCATCTCGGCACTGACCGGACAGGCTCTGGACTAGGTTGCCGCAGTCTGGGAGATGTGCGGACCCGAGGTCGAGTCGCTTCCCCCTCCTCTTCCGCTCAGTGTTTGATCATCCTGCGGAGGGCCGAGAGGAGGGTGAGCGTCTACTCCGACTACGCCAGGGAGTTCGCCCTGGAGTTCCAGACCATTGTGGACTCCACCAGATGGAGCGAGTTGGCTCTGGTCACCGTTTTCCGCAGCAGACTGCGGGACGAGGTACAGCTGGAGTTAGCCTGCCGTGATGACAACCTGTCATTCGACCAGCTCATCAGCATGGCGATCCGATTGGACAACCTCCTGGGGTCCCGAAGAAGACCTGCGCAGTATTTGGAGCCCATGGCTACCCCTGCTCCATGGCCAGAACCGATGGAGGTGGGCTCGGTACGTTTGCCGAGGCAGAGCATAGGAGAAGGAGGAATCTGGGCCTCTGCTTCTATTGTGGAGAAAGGGGTCACTTCTCCCCGACCTGCTCTCTATCCACTAGGAGGTGAGGAGGTGACAAGCCAGGGAATTCTCCTGCGCCAACCCAGGTAGAAGGCATGGTCTCCTCTCCTTGTCTGTCAAATCAACCAGTGTGTTTTCCCGTTAAAATCCCTGAGTACCCTAGCCCTTCACTCCCGTTAGATCTGATTGATTCCGGAGCTGCTGGGAATCTCTTAGATAGCGCACTGGCCACTGCATTACGCATTCCTTTGGTTCCCCTACAGTCACCCATTCCAGTTCGAGCCCTGGATAATCGTCCAATAGGGACTGGGCTTGTATATCACATTACTGTTTCTTTGCTGACCCATGACACTAATTCAGAACAGATCACTTTCTTGATTATAGATACCCCCACGCACCCCATTGTTTTAGGTCTCCCCTGGTTGAGTTTGCATAACCCGGTTATTTCCTGGTCCGAGAGGAGACTGCTGGGTTGGTCGCAGAAGTGTCAGGGGAGGTGTCTCGTGGTGTCTGTCAACACCACTACGGTGGAAAGTCTGGACTGCGCTCCTCAAGTGGATTTACCGGAGGAGTACCAGGATCTGCACCGGGTTTTCTCAAAGACCCAGGCTACACACCTGCCTCCGCATTGCCCCTGGGACTGTGCCATTGACCTGTTGTCTGACGCAGCCCTCCCGAGAGGACATGTCTATCCCCTCTCCCATGCCGAAACAGAGGCCATGGAGACCTATGTAGAGGAGAGTCTCCAGCAGAGTTTTATCCACCTCTCTAAGTCACCAGCCTCCTCAAGCTTATTTTTTTGTCAAGAAGAAAGATGGGGGACTGCGCCCCTGCATTGATTATCGAACACTGAACAAGGCCACCGCCAAGTTCAGCTATCCTTTACCCCTCATCCCAACCATCATCGAACAAAGGCACAGGGCGTACTTCCAGAAGCTGGACTTGAGGAGCGCCTACAATCTGGTGCGCATTCGTGCAGGTGATGAATGGAAGACTGTTTTTTCTACGACCAAGGAGTTATTACGAGTAACTTGTAATGTCCTTTGGCCTGTCTAATGCTCCTTCAGTCTTCCAGGCCTTCATCAATGAAGTGTTTTAGGACATGCTGGGACGGGGCGTAGTGGTCTATATAGACAACATTTTGGTCTAATCTGCTGACCGCGGCCAGCATGTCTCGTTAGTCAGGTCTGTGCTGAGAAGACTGTTGGAGCATGATCTATATGTTAAACAGGAGAAAAGTTTGCTGGGAACCCCTCCAAAGCTGAGGCCTGCGCTTTCTACTCTAAGCAGCTGAGCACCGACCAGAGGAACTACGACGTAGGGAACCGGGAACTCTTGACGGTCAAGAAGGCGTGGAGGCACTGGCTAGAGGGGTCCAAGCACCCTGTCCTGGTGTGGATGGACCACCGCAACCTGGAGTACATCAGGGCAGCGAAGAGGCTAAACACGAGACAGGCCAGGTGGGCTCTATTCTTCACCAGGTTCCAATTCACGATTTCCTATAGGCCAGGCTCGAAGAATGTGAAGGAGGACACCCTGTCTCGCCTCTATGACGCAGAGGAGAGGCAGGGAGAGGAGACCGCTCCTTGTAGGTGCTCCCCATCATCACGCCAGTGGTATGGGATATGGACGCCAACATCCAACAGCCCTGCAAATGGAATCCCGCACCTGCACAGAGAACCATGCCTACGTGGTTTTCTGTGTGAGGGACCGCCTCCTTTCCTGGGCGCACACTTCACCTGTGTTGGGTCATCCTGGGATAGGCCATACCCTCGCCTAACGGGGAGGGGGGGGGGCTTCTCCAGTACCTCATCGACTGGGAGGGGTATGGCCCAGAGGACTGGTGCTGGGTTCCTGCAGTGGACATCCTGGATGCTTCGCTGACCAGGGATTTTCACAGTCGGCACCCAGACCCGACCCGCACCCCTGTCGTCCCACTGCAGCACGTCAGGGGGTACTGTCACCAATCCCCCAGTACTGATACTCATTCTGTTCCAGAGGTCTACGTCACCTGCTTTCTAGGCTTCACTGAGCAGGATTCATCATCATCATCAACCCCAGACTGTCTTGTCTGATTACAGACACCTGGTTCCCATTTCCCTTGATTAGTACTTTTTTTTAACCTTTATTTAACTAGTCAAGTCAGTTAAGAACAAATTCTTATTTGCAATGATGGCTTAGGAACAGTGGGTTAACTGCCTAGTTCAGGGGCAGAATGACGGATTTTTACCTTGTCAGCTCGGGGATTCGACCTTTCGGTTACTAGTCCAATGCTCTAACCACTAGGCTACCTGCTACCTCTGTTCCCTCGGTCTTTGTCGGTTATTGTTGCCATGTCCGTTGGTGGTGTTAGTACCTATGCGTTGGTGCAGCTGTTATGCTGCGTGCTTTATATATTGTGTATAACGGGTATCGTCCCGTGTTGTTCAACAAGGTTTACCCTCGCTCTTTTGTTTGGGTACAGCCCAGTGTTTTTGTATACGTGTTTGTTTGGGTGTATTAAAAACCCCTATTGTGTATTGCTGCGCCTGTCTCCAAATCCTTTATACCAGTGTGCACCCACAAGTCAGGGTTGCGGTCAATGCCTAAGAAAGTCACAAAATACATTTTTTGAGGGGAAAAAATGAAAAGCTTTTGAAATACATGGATTTTCCTTTCGGTTTATTGATAATTGATTGAAAATGTATGCACATTTTTTTTGCATTGTAATTTCAGCTTATGTCTTGTATTGACTGACTTCAATTGGAATTGATCCCACCCCTGCCACAAGAGTAAACCTTGCTCATCTGGAACTCCTAGACTCAAGCAAACACTATCTGAATCCAGGTCTACATCACACAAACTTGACAATAGATGAAAGGAAAGAAGAGGAACACTTCCTCCCTGCGGAGGCACATTAGCCATGGGCATTGATAAGATGCTGATCCCACGGTTCAACTCCACAGCAACACTTCTTAAAAACTTCACTGGCTCTTCTGGTCCTGACTCTCAGAAGAATCCTAAACTAGCACATTGATACTTTGTGAAACGGTTGCTCGCCGCCTTTCCGTCCAGCGAGACGGCTGCTCTATCTGGGCCTCAGTCTGGGGCGGAATTTGTGTTCAAACACTCAGATCCAAGCCCTGAGGATTGTGTAGGACTTTTATTTTTAAAACAGCTTCATAATTTAATTACTTCAGCTATTAATTAAAACACCCTGACTTCAGTTTGAACTCGCAAAAGGGCTACAGATTCTGGAACGTTACGATTTGCCTTGGCAGCAAAAAACTATATATATATTTTGTTACTTGTGTCTGTGAGTCTTCCTCGGCTTTCAAAGAAGGATCTGATACTTCAGCAAGGAAGACTTCTTCTAAAGCCAGCAGCATCTAATAGGATGGGCATTCATATTCATTTACTGTCTCAGAGATAGTGCTGAAGACATAATATGTAATAATTATACACCATAATATGTCATATATCTGATCATATTATAATCTGCTTGAGACCTTCAACAAGACATCTGAGGCACATGCTCATATGCATACATGCATGCATATAAGCACCACTTAAGTTGTTTTTTGGGGTATCTGTACGTAACTTTACTATTTACATTTTTTACAACTTCACTACCTTCCTCAAGAATATAATGTACTTTTTACTCCAAACATTTTCCCTGACACCCAAAAGTACTCGTTACATTTTGAATGCCTAGAAGGACAGGAAAATGGTCCAATTCACACACTTATCAAGGGAACATCCCTGGTCATTCCTACTGCCTCTTATTTGGAGGATTCACAAAACACAAATGCTTTGTTTGTAAATTATGTGTTGGCGATCCGTAAATAAATAAATAAAACACAAGAAAATTGTGCCTTCTGGTTTGCTCAATATGAAATGATTTATACTTGTAACTTTTATTTTGATACTATATTTGAGCAATTATATTTACTTTTGGAACTTAAATATATTTAAAATCATTTACTTGTAGAAATGTACTCAAGTAGTGTTTTACTGGGGGACTTTCTCATTTACTTGAGTCATTTTCTATAAATGTCTCTTTACTTTAATTCAAGTATGACAATTGGGTACTTTTTCCACCACTGCATATAGGAAAAGCATATGTTCTCTCTCTCTCTCTCTCTCTCTCTCTCTCTCTCAGAGAGCTACAAATGGCTTCCAGGCTTTCCATCAGACACTCTGTGTCTGCTACAATGTCAAAGAGGAGCTGATTTATTTCCATGGACATAACATTATAGCTCCTGATTAACATACACTGGCCGACTCACTTGCGAACACACACATGCACACGCACACACAAACACACCCACACGCATACACAAACGCAGGCATGAGCATGCAGACGCATACACACACACAAATGCAGACAGACACACACAAACACACACACTGCGGCTGGGTTCTATCTTCACTGGCAATTTTCCCCCTGCCTGTCAGAGCAGCGGGGTATACAGAATAATGAAGAGGGAACATTGAGGGCATTGACTGACAGGTGGAGTAATACACATGAAGAGATGACCAGACTGGTATCAGAGCAGCAGGTAGACATCCTGGAGAGAATGTAAACAAGACTCCTCTCCATATGTCTTGCCTCATTCCAGGCATCTGGAGGAGAGGTGGAGAGCCAGGTTACAGGAGGATGAAAGAGTGGGGGAAGTGGAGGAGTGTCGTGTGGTGAGGGCGAGATTGACAGCAGGGAGAAAAGAGATGTCGCTTCTGAGCACCTGTACTACATTTTCAATGTAGATGACGCTCCAATCCGGTGCCACTCTTAAAGTATCTCAATCTAAATAGCTCACAAAGTCAGCCATATTGTATTATTGCCAGTATCATAGAATAGGACTGCATTTCAGAATGACTGGAACAGAGAGAGAATTCTGCCGTCCCAGGATATTTGGGGATTTATTATGGATCCCAGCAGCTACTCTTCCTGGGGTCCAACAAAATTAAGGCAATTTATACAATTTTAAAAACATTACAATACATTCACAGATTTCACAAAAACACTGTGTGCCCTCAGGCCCCTACTCCACCACTACCACATATCTACAGTACTAAATCCATGTGTATGTGTGTGTATAGTGCATATGTTATCGTGTCTGTGTGTGTATGCATGTGTCTGTGCCTATGTTTGTATTGATTCACAGTCCTTGCTGTTCCATAAGGTGTTTTTTTATCTGTTACTTGATGTGGAATAGAGTTCCATGTAGCCATGTCCAAGATGCCGTAGCAGTGCAGACATGTTCTGTCGTTGTCCCGTGTAAAAAAAAAAAAATCTTCATATTTCTTTGTATATATTTCAATATATTTCAATCACTTCAATTTTTTTATTAAATATACCTTCCGGCAACCCGCCTCACCCAATGTGATACAGATCTGCTACTTTTAGACCTTATAGCTAGAACCTCCATCAGGAGCTAGCCATCAGATGCTAACCAGCTAATTAGCTACTAGCTATTTAGTCATTGTTAGCCACTG
Source organism: Salmo salar (assembly GCF_965601325.2). Classification (NCBI taxonomy): domain Eukaryota; kingdom Metazoa; phylum Chordata; class Actinopteri; order Salmoniformes; family Salmonidae; genus Salmo; species Salmo salar. The sequence continues at coordinate 8,839,954 of NC_138317.1, read as the reverse complement.
CTAGCGGCCTTTACCTTTAGCTCAGACACCAGCCGCTTTTAGCCTGGATAATACCCGCCAGTCTGCACAGCGCGATATTAACCCTGAGCATATCATACTGCTTTTCTCCACTACATCACCAGATTCCTGCCATAAGCTCTGGACCATTACTCCATATCATCGCAGCTAGCTAGCTGCTACCGAGTGATCCAGCACCAAAGCTAGTCTTGAGCCAGGCCCATCTCCCGGCCTGCTCAGTGGACCCTATAATCATTCGGCTACACAACTGATGGCTCCCGGACTCTTCACTAACACAACTATAAGCCACTACTTCACCGGATTCCTGCTGTAAGCTCTGGACCTTTGCATCGGATCATCGCAGCTAGCTAGCTGCTACCGAGTGGCTATAGTGGCTAACGCCCATGTCCCGAAGCTAGCACCAGTTAGCCTCGAGCCAGGCGCATCTCCCGGGTAGCAAATGAAATGACTCCAGCTACAACACCTCTTTTGCCAATTGGCCTGGACCCTTTGTCAACACGGAGCCCCGCCGATCCATCACGACTGGTCTGCCAAAGTAATTCCATCCGATGTGCCCTCAACCGGCCTTTGTCAGACGTCAGTGAAGACGCTTCTGGCTAGCCCTGGCCTGCTAACTTTATGAACGCCGTGTCTCCCGCTTGCTAGTATAGTAATGACTACCTAACTGCTTCCCTGTTTCATCTATTGCTGTTCACTGGACCCTATGATCACCTGGCTACATAGCTGATGCCTTCTGGTACTCCATTTTTGTTTATTTTGTTTATCATTTTTGTTTATTTTGTTTATCTGTCTGCCCCAGCCTCAAACTCAGGCCCTGTGTGTAGTTAACTGACCCTCTCTGCCCATTCATCATCATTTTACCTGTTGTTGTTGTCTTAGCTGATTAGCTGTTGTTGAAAATACCGGTTGTTGTCTTAGCTAGCTCTCCCAATCAACACCTGTGATTACTTTATGCCTCGCTTTTTTTATTTTATTTATTTATTTCACCTTTATTTAACCAGGTAGGCAAGTTGAGAACAAGTTCTCATTTACAATTGCGACCTGGCCAAGATAAAGCAAAGCAGTTCGACAACATACAAAAACACAGAGTTACACATGGAGTAAAACAACATACAATCAATGATGCAGTAGAAAAAATAAAAAATAAATAAAAAAATAAGACTATATACAATGTGAGCAAATGATGTGAGATAAGGGAGGTAAAGGCAAAAAAATGCCATGGTGGCAAAGTAAATAAAGTATAGCAAGAAAAACACTGGAATGGTAGATTTGTAGTTTGAAGAAAGTTCAGAGATAAAATATAAATAATATGGTGCAAAGGAGCAAAATAAATAAAATAAATAAATACAGTAGGGGAAGAGGTAGTAGTTTGGGCTAAATTATAGATGGGCTATGTACAGGTGCAGTGATCTGTGAGCTGCTCTGACAGCTGGTGCTTAAAGCTAGTGAGGGAGATAAGTGTTTCCAGTTTCAGAGATTTTTGTAGTTCGTTCCAGTCATTGGCAGCAGAGAACTGGAAGGAGAGACGACCAAAGGAGGAGTTGGCTTTAGGGGTGACCAGAGAGAGAGCTTTATGTCTCTCTCTTATGTCAATATGCCTTATATACTGTTGTTTAGGGTAGTTATTGTTTTATTTTACTGCGGAGCGCCTAGCCACGCTCAACATGCCTCAGATACCTCCTTTGTCCCACCTCCCACACATGCGGTGACCTCACCCAGCATAACTAGTGTCTCCAGAGATGCAACCTCTCTTATCGTCACTCAATGCCTAGGTTTACCTCCACCCTACCCTACCCCTGTCTGTATATTATACCCTGAATCTATTCTACCACGCCCAGAAATCTGCTCCTTTTATTCTCTGTCCCCAACACAATAGACGACCAGTTTTGATAGCCATTAGCCTTACCCTCATCCTACTCCTCCTCTGTTCCTCGGGTGATGTAGAGGTTTAACCCAGGCCCTGTGTGTCCCCAGGCGCTCTAATTTGTTGACTTCTGTAACCGTAAAAGCCTTGGTTTCATGCATGTTAACATCAGAAGCCTCCTCCCTAAGTTTGTTTTCCTCACTGCTTTAGCACACTCCAAGCCAGTAAAGGGGGCTTGCTATTCTTGGGTAGCGGAATGACATTAGCTTCCCTCCAGGCCTGAGAGCACACAGTTTCTAGTAGGCTTAAATTGAAGATGTGGTAATATCGTCTGCTATTATCCTCAGTAATTTTCCATCCAGATTGTCAGACCCTGGTGGCTTGTCATTGTTGATAGACAACAATAATTTTTTCACCTCTTCCACACTGACTTTACGGAATTCAAAAGTACAATTCTTGTCTTTCATAATTTGGTCCAATATACTTGGATGTGTAGTGTCAGCGTTTGTTGCTGGCATGTCATCCCTAAGTTTGCTTAACTTGCCAATGAAAAAGTCATTAAAGTAGTTGGCAATATCAGTGGGCTTTGTGGTGAGTGAGCCATCTGATTCAATGAATGATGGAGCCGAGTTGGCTTTTTCCAAACATTTTTACTATCATTCTTTATATAATTTATCTTTGTTAAACAGTATAGTTTATTTTAATTTAGTTTAGTCACATGATTTCTTAAATTTGCAGTAAGTTTGCTAATCAGTTGGGCTATCAGACTTATTTTCCATACCTTTTGCCTCATCCCTCTCAACCATACCATTATTAAATTCCTCATCAAACCAAGCCGATTTATCCGTTTTCACAGTCATTTTCTTTTCAATTTCTTATTAGTAACTGGAATAAGCAATTTCATAAATGTGTCAAGTGCAGCCTCTGGTTGCTCCTCATTACACACCACAGACCAGCAAATATTCTTTACATAGTCAATATATGAATCACTATGACCTCTTATACACTATATTAGGCCCAGCATTTGGAATTTGGTTTTCCTAGATATGGCTATTATATTGTGATCACTACATCCTATGGATTTGGATACTGCTTTAAAGCAAATTTCTGAAGCATTTGCAAAGATGTGATCAATACATGTTGATGATTTAATTCCTGTGCTGTTTGTAACTACCCTGGTAAGTTGACTGACAACCTAAACCAGGTTGCAGGCACTGGTTACAGTTTGAAGTTTTTTCTTGAGTGGCAGCTTGATGAGAGCCAGTCAATATTTAAATCACCCAGAAAATATACTTCTCTCTTGATATCACATACACTACCGTTCAAAAGTTTGAGGTCACTTAGAAATGCCCTTGTTTTAGAAAGAAAAGCAATTTTTTTTGTCCATTAAAATAACATAAAAGTGATCAGAAATACAGTGTAGACATTGTTAATGTTGTAAATGACTATTGTAGCTGGAAACGGCAGATTTTTAAAGGAATATCTACATAGGCGTACAGAGGCCCATTATCAGAAACCATCACTCCTGTGTTCAAATGGCAGGTTGTGTTAGCTAATCCAAGTTTATCATTTTAAAAGGCTAATTGATCATTAGAAAACCCTTTTGCAATTATGTTAGCACAGCTGAAAACTGTTGTTCTGATTAAAGAAGCAATAAAACTGGCCTTCTTTAGACTAGTTGAGTATCTGGAGCATCAGCATTTGTGGGTTTGATTACAGGCTCAAAATGGCCAAACATAGACTTTCTTCTGAAACTCATCAGTCTATTCTTGTTCTGAGAAATGAAGGCTATTCCATGTGAGAAATTGCCAAGAAACTGAAGATCTCATACAACGCTGTGTACTAATCCCTTCACAGAACAGCGCAAACTGGCTCTAACCAGAAAAGAAAGAGGAGTGGGAGGCCCCGGTGCACAACTGAGCAAGAGGACAAGTACATTAGAGTGTCTCGTTTGAGAAACAGATGCCTCACATGTCCTCAACTGGCAGCTTCATTAAATACTACCCGCAAAACACCATTCTCAACGTCAACAGTGAAGAGGCGACTCCGGGATGCTGGCCTTCTAGGCAGAGTTCCTCTGTCCAGTGTTTGTGTTCTTTTGCCCATCTTAATCTTTTCTTTTTATTGGCCAATCTGAGATATGGCTTTTTCTTTGCAACTCTGTCTAGAAGGCCAGCATCCCGGATTGTGTTTTTCTTGCTCTTATTCTCTTTCTTTCTGACTAAAAGAGGCACTGGATGGAAAGATCACAAGGAGGGAGGAGAGATATGTATAACAAAAAATAAGCAGTTTGGAGAGAGAAAGAAAAGACAAGGAGAGAAAGCGTAGGTAATACAGAGTGCTGAAATGCAAAGGAGGAAAAGAATACTACAAAATCTGAAAATAGCCATTAATTAAGTCACTTGTACAGTATGAGATGATGCTATTTGCAGTCAATGTACAAACTGAACAAAAATATAAACGCAACAGGCAATTATTTCAAAGATTTTACTGCGGTACAGTTCATGTCAGAAAATCAGTCAATTAAAACAAATTCATTAGGCCCTAATCTATGGATTTCACATGAATGGGAATACAGATGATGTCTGTTGATCACAGACACCTTAAAAAAATAGGGGCATGGATCACAAAACCCAGTCAGTATCTGGTGTGTTCAACCTTTGCCTCATGCAGCACGGCATGGAGTTGATCAGGTTGTTGATTGTGGCCTGTGGAATGTTGTCCCATTCCTCTTCAATGGCTGGGTCGAAGTTGCTGGATATTGACGGGAACTGAAATACGCTGTCTTACACGTTGATCCAGAGCATCCCAAACATGCTCAGTGGGTGACATGTCTGGTGAGTATGGAAGAACTGGGACATTTTCAGCTTTCAGGAATTGAGTACAAATCCCTGCGGCTGTGCATTATCATGCTGAAACCTGAGGTGATGGCGGCGGATGAATGGCACGACAATGGGCCCCAGGATCTTGTCACAGTATCTCTATGCATTCAAACTGCCATCGATAGAATGGCAGCAAACCGCTCGCCCACACAACGCCATACACGTTGTCTGCCATCTGCCCAGTACATCTGCCCAGTACAATTAAAACATCCGTGAAAAAAACACTTCTCCAGTGTGCTAATGGCTATCGAAGGTGAGCATTAGTCCACTAAAGTTGGTTACGACACCAAACGGCTATTTTATGCTATTTTGTTTGTTTTTTCAAATATTTTGTAACTCATTTTTTACATAATGTTGCTGCTACCGTCTCTTATGACCGAAAAGAGCTTCTGGACATCAGAACAGCGATTACTCACCTCAAACTGGACAAAGATTTTTTCTTTAATGAGTCCGACGAGAAGGATATCCTGCTTTGAAGAAAAGACAGAAATACAGGGGGCGGAGGTCTGGGTGCCTTGTGAGAATTCGTCGGCGAGTGAGTAAACCACCACTACCCTCCGTATTATTGGCCAACGTGCAATCATTGGAAAACAAACAGGACGATTGATCTACGATTAAGACTATCCTACCAACGGGACATTAAAAACTGTAATATCTTATGTTTCACCGAGACTTGGCTGAACAATGACACGGATAATATAGAGATGGCTGGCATCTCTGTTTTTCGGCAAGACAGAGCAGCTATGTCTGGTAAGATGAGGGGCGGGGGTCAGTGTCTATTTGACAATAACTGCTGGTGCATGATGTCTAATATTAAAGAAATCTTGAGGTATTGCTCGCCCGAGGTAGAATACCTCATGATAAGCAGTAGACCACACTTCCTACCAAGAGAGTTCTCATCTATATTATTCATAGCCATCTATTTACCACCACAAACCGATGCTGGCACTCAACGAGCTGTATAAGGCCATAAGCAAACAAGAAAATGCTCATCCTAGTTCAGGCAAATGCAGGCTTTAATGCAGGCAAACTTAAATCCATTTAACCTCATTTCTAGCAGAATGTTACATGTGCAACCAGAGGGAAAAGAACTCTTGACCAACTTTACTCCACACACAGAGATGCATATAAAGCTCTCCCTCACCCTCCATTTGGCAAATCTGACCATAATTATATCCTCCTGATTCCTGCTTACAAGCAAAAACTAAAGCAGGAAGTACCAGTGACTGACTCAAATATGGAAGCGGTCAGATGACGCGGATGCTATGCTACAGGACTGTTTTGCTAGCACAGACTGGAATAAGTTCTGTGATTCATCCAATGGCATTGAGGATTATACCATCTCAGTCACCGGCTTCATCAACAGTGACCGTACATACATTTCCCAAGAAGAAGCCATGGATTACAGGCAACATCCGCACTGAGCTAAAGGCTAGAGCTGCCGCTTTCAAGGAGTGGGACACTAATCCAGAAGCTTATAAGAAATCCCGCTACGCCCTCAGACTAACCATCTAACAGTCAAAGCATCAATACAGGACTAAGTTGAATCCTACTCCACCGGCTGACGCTTGTTGGATGTGGCAGGGCTTGAAACATACTACGGACTACAAAGGGAAACCCAGCTGTGTTTGGCCACGCAGTCGTGGCCAAACACGACTCCAACACCATCATTACGTTTGCTGACGACACAACAGTGGTAGGCCTGATCACCGACAACGTTGAGACAGCCTATAGGGAGGAGGTCAGAGACCCGGCAGTGTGGTGCCAGGACAACAACCTTTCAATGTGAGCAAGACAAAGGAGCTGATCGTGGACTATAGTAAAAGGAGGGCCTAACAGGCCCCCATGAACATTGATGAGGCTGAAGTGGAGCAGGTCGAGAGTTTCTAGTTCCTTGGTGTCCACATAACCAAACTATCATGGTCCAAACACACGAAGATAGTTGTGAAGACAACACAACAACACCCTTTTCCCCCTCAGGAGACTGAAAAGATTTGGCATGGATCCCCAGATCCTCAAAAAGTTCTACAGCTGCACCGTCAAGAGCATCCTGACCAGTTGCATCACCGCCTGGTATGGCAAATGTTCAGCATCTGACCGGAAGGGGCTACATAGGGTATTTTGTACGGCTCAGTACATCACTGGGGCCAAGCTTCCTGACATCCAGGACCTATATACTAGGCAGTGTCAGAGGAAGGCCCCAAAAGATTCACATTGAGCCTGTATCGGTACCCCCTGCATATAGCCTCGTTATTGTTATGTAATTTTCTTGTATTAATTTTTGATTTCATTTGATTGGTTTATTTAGTAAATCATTTTATGGGCTTGTAAGTAAGCATTTCATGGTAAGGTCTACACATGTTGTATTCGGCGCATGTGACAAATACAGTTTGATTTGATTTGATCCTGGTGAGGATGACAAGCACTCAGGTGAGCTTCCCTGAGATGGTTTCTGACGATTTGTGCAGAAATTCTTCGGTTGTGCAAACCCACAGTTTCATTAGCTGTTCGGGTTTTTAGTCTCACAAGATCCTGCAGGTGAAGAAGCCGGATGTGGAAGTCCTGGGCTGGCATGGTGACATGTGGTCTGCGGTTGTGAGGCCGGTTGGACAGACTGCCATATACTGGAGGTTGGAGGTGGCGTTTGTTAGAGAAAGTAACATTTCATTTTCTGGCAACAGCTTTGGTGGACATTCCTGCGGTCAGTATGCCAATTGCACGCTCTCTCAAAACTTGAGACTGTCACTCCCTGATCTGTTTCAACAGTCTTTGTGCTTGTCTCCACCCCACTCCAGGTGTCGCCCATCTTCACCACTATTCCCTGTGTATTTATACCTTTGTTCTCTGTTTGTCTGTTGCCAGTTCGTTTTGTTCGTAAAACTTACCTGCGTTTTGTTTCCCTGCTCCCGCCTGTTTCTTGCTCCTGTTTTCTAGTTTTCCAGTTCTGACCGTTCTGCCTGCCCTGACCCTGAGCCTGCCTGTCATCCTGTACCTTTGCCCCACTACTCTGGATTACCGACCTATGCCTTACCTGACCCTGAGCCCGCCTGCTGTCCTATTCCTTTACACACTCTCTGGATTATTGACCCCTGCCTGCCTTGACCTGTCGTTGGCCTGCCCCTGTTGTAATAAACTCTTTTACTTAGACACAGTCTGCATCTGCGTCTTACCTTAGTACGAACTGGCCATGCTTGACCCAGCAGACTTGGACCCGATCCGCAATGCCCTCGCCTCCCAAGAAGCCATCATTGTAAGGCACGAGGAGTTGCTTCATGGTCTGATGGAAGGGTTCCAAACGTCATGACCAAGCATTGGACACTCATCGCTTTAACCATCCGGATAGATGGTCGGCTACGGGAACATAGGAGGGAGAAGAGGTCTGATTGCAGTCCCAATCGCTCACTCAAGGATCCCACCTTGCGTCTGATGAACTCCGGAAATCCCCAGCGTCTACGTCCCCGAGAGGATCCGAGCTTCCCCAAGTTCCCCAAAGAGTCTCCGAGTCTGCCGACTCGCCGATACAGCTCGGCAGGGCTAAGCTGTCTCCAGCCGAACGCGTATGCACACTTGACACCCAGAGTTGTCTGTTTTGAGGTCATTATGTGTCTACCTGTCCCTTCAACAGACCTAGCTCATTTGTTGGAGTGAGTACACTGGTGGGTCTTAAAGATAATTATTCTTCTCCCCTTACTCGCCCCCCTCTCCATGCCATCCTGCTGTGGGGCGTCCAGTCCAAGTATCTCCAGGTACTCATCGACTCGGGGGCTGATGTGTGTCTTATGGACGTTAACCTTGCGTACGTGCTGGGCATCCTCACTCAACCCCTCTCCATTCCCATGGATGTTAGAGCCCTGGACGGGCACTCTGTAGGCCGGGTCACCCACCATACCACCCCCATACAACCTATGAGTGTCAGGGAACCACAGTGAGACGATCCAAGTCCTGCTAGTTGAGTCTTCGCAGGTTCACGTGGTATTGGGATTCTCTTGGCTCCAGCGACACAATCCCTCTATTGACTGGTCTACTGGTGCCATCGTGGGCTGGAGCCCGTTCTGCCACACTCATTGCCCCGGGACGCCTTCCTGTGGGCTTGGACATTGCCCTGGACCTCTCCGCCAGCCCCGCGGAGTACCAGGACTTCCGGGAGGGGTTCAGTAAGGCCCGAGCCACTTCGCTTCCGCAGCACCGACCGGTATCCGAGAAGGTCCCACGGCTACACCCCCGGAAGCCGAGACCTTTCCCCCCCGCTCAAAGATCATTAACCCCTCTGCTGTTCGTCCTCTGTTGCCCCATACACTCCGTATACTTAGAAATGTTCCTGTGTCTATAATCAAAACCATGTCTTACAGCCCTTTGTGTCCTGTTTCCCCCTTCTCACACACCCCCATTAATAGCTATAATGCCCAACTGAGTGCACGGTACTCATCTCCTCTCAGGTGATGGGGGTACGCTGCTGATAAAGATTTAAAAAAAACTTTTGATGAAGGGAAATAAAATGCCATGTTTGTTCTCTTCCCTGCTGCGCTCTAACCACACCAATAATGAGTGTGAGACATCTTCACCAGCAAGGCTCAACAAGAGTTAGGATTCCTTTAATACCAACCTCACACACAGCTAGACTCGGAAGGACACACACGCGCGCACACACTCTGCAGACACACTAATATGGATATCAAAGGCAGTTCACTACTAATTGTAATGAACATGCTTTCCCAGCCCTGTAACTGATAAACAACCCAGTTCTGTCTGCTGCTTTTTGAAGACTCCCTACCCTTCCATAGGCCCTTCCGAGACTCATAAAACATTTATACCAGTCTGGAAAACTTTATTATAACTAATATTTACACATCCAACTGACCTCAAAACAACCCAATACAATTAAGAGGGGGCAATATGAAGTTCAGACTGAGCTACGGTTTTATCAAGAGATTCTCAGCTATATATAATGTTCTGTGGTTATTATCTTAACATTAAATATAGATAGCTAGATGTCGAACAATTGTTCCAGTTGGTAAGCATGGCAGAAATATTATTATTTAAGAGAAAAAGCAGCCAAGGCTGTTAAGATTTAAAGGACTAAAATTGAAGAGATTGTGGAAATTATGCACACTGGGTCCCATGAATTAGAGTGGGAAAGGAAGTAGATCCAATTCTGACTGAGAACAGCAGTGTAGAAAGCTTTAAATAAGTAAAGATACGAGGTGATTTTATGACACCATTTCATTGAATCGCACATAATTTTGTATGTGTTTAAGAGCCAACAGACAGCCAATGATGTCTGCACTGAGCAGACGGCAGGAACAGAAATCAGACTAAGCTCTCCAGTTCAAAATTCAGAAGTTCTTTCATGTTTTTATACTCTCCATTATTATCCAGTGACTGCTTTAATAATGAAATTGGCGGTTTCTTTGTCATGTCTTCTTTGCTATTCTTCACTTAAACCATTTTGGTCTAACAGATATTAAAATATGTACCCAATAGGCATTAATATTGGATGAGGCGGGAATATTCTAACGTATGCCCCACTGGAGACAAGTCAGGATTTCACTCTGCGGCAATATATGGATGCGGCGATATATGGAAGAATATTCATTTCTGTCACCATATTATTATTACTCTCTCTCATTATGTAGTGTCTGAGCAGCACTGTGGAGGGATTCTAAAGAGGTACCAGCCACCTTAGGAGGAAAAACAACAAAGCCGGATGGCGGTCACCCTCCCACCACCAAGGAGAGAGGGGTGGTAAGCTGATAAATACCATGAACCAAGGGATCTGGTGCAGTGACTGTATCCAGCACTTTAATGTGTCACATTGGTGGCAGTTCTCATTAAAAACGCATTAATTCCCCATCTCCAAAGCCGCGGATGCCTGCCCGCCGCAGGGACCTATTTAAAGTGCCATCAGGAATGGATAGTGAGAATTCCGGCTGGCTTTCTGGCCAAGGAGAGGAGGGGTCCTGGAGACAGAGAAAACTAGCCCTGCCTGTCCCCTCTGAGTCCCAGGTGTGAACATTTAATTGATACCGCCAATTAAACTTCTTTGGGCTAGGGGGCAGTATTTTCACGTCCGGATGAAAAGCGTCCCCAAATTAAACTGCCTGCTACTCAGGCCCAGAAGCTAGGATATGCATATTATTAGTAGATTAGGATATAAAACACTCTGAAGTTTCTAAAACTGTTTGAATGATGTCTGTGAGTATAACAGAACTTATTTGGCAGGTGAAACCCCGAGGACAAACCATCCAGGATTTTTTTTGGAGGTCACTCTCTTTTCAATTATATTTCAATGGGAATCTAGAATTCTAAGGCAGTTGCTTGCAGTTCCTATCACTTCCACTGGATGTCAACAGTCTTAAGAAATTGGTTGATGTTTTTCCTTTGTGTAATGAAGAAGTAGCTCTGTTCAGAACGAGGGTCGAGTGAAGTGTACTGTTGTGGTTGAGGCGCGTGACCTGAAAGCACGCTCCACTTTGTTTTCCTCATGTATTGAACACAGTTTATCCCGTCTTAAATTGTATCGATTATTTATGTAAAAAAATACCTAACGTTGTATTAGGAAAGTTGTTTGAAATGTTTGGACAAGATTACAGGTAATTTATGAGATTTTTTGTATTCATGTTGCGCGAGTTGGAACCGGTGTTTTTCTGGATCAAACGCGCCAAATAAATGGGCATTTTGGATATATAAGACGGAATTAATCGAACAAAAGGACCATTTGTGATGTTTATGGGACATATTGGAGTGCCAACAGAAGAAGCTCGTCAAAGGTAAGGCATGAATTATATCTTTATTTCTGAGTTTCGTGTCGCGCCTGTCGGGTTGAATTATGATTGTCTGTGTTTGTTTGATGGGGTGCTATCCTCAGATAATTGCATGGTTTGCTTTCACCATAAAGCCTTTTTGAAATCTGACATGGTGGCTAGATTAACGAGAAGTTAAGCTTTAATTTGGTGTGTTGCACTTGTGAATGTATGAAAGTTAAATATTTGTAATAATTTTGGGGGAATTTGGCGCTCTGCCATTTCACCGGATGTTGTCAAATCGATCCCGTTAATGGGATTTGAGCCCAAAGAAGTTAAAGGAGCTCATCTAACCTTGGGTGGTCAGGCAGGGTGAGCCGGGATGAGAGGGAGGTGGCATTAGTGCTGGGAAAACACTGGAGTAAGCGTTTACTGTAGATCATTAGTAAATAAGTGTATGGGGGAGGAAAGAAGGAGAGCGGAGGGTGGAGGACTGCTTCAACACATAAAGGCACTGCAGCTTGAGGGCAGGAGGGAGGAAGAGAGAAAGGGATGTATGGATGAGGGGAGGGGAGGGGAGGGAGTGGAGGAGAGAGGGAGAGAGGGAAAGAAAGAAAAGCAAAAGGAAAATGGGTTGAAGAGGAGACAGGAGGACAGAGGAGATGGCAAGAGAATGAGAGAGAGAGTAAGGCAAGGGGATAATAAAAGATGGGGCCTGGATGACAATAGGATAGATACACACTGAGGGGAATTAGGTAGAGAGATGGAGATGGCAGGAGAGCGCCACAAAATGTCAGACAGGGAGATAAGTAGATGTACGGTGTGGGCCATATGGAAGCAAAATGACAAGACTATGTTTATGCTCCCAATGGTTGTCTTATGCAATAGAGTAGGGTTCTTAGAACTCTCTGTTTTACTACTGATTGAACTGAGAGGAGTCTTTGAAGCTTGGGCTGGCAACTGTTTAAGAGATGGCTTGGTGATAAAAACCAAACAGCTACATTCCATTCTATGATTAGTGGTGCATGTGAGACATACAGTTGAAGTCGTAAGTTTACATACACTTAGGGTTGAGTCATTAAAACTAGTTTTTCAACCACTCCTGTTAACAAACTATAGTTTTGGCAAGTCGGTTAGGACATCTTCTTTGTGCATGACACAAGTCATTTTTCCAACAATTGTTTACAGACAGATTATTTCACTTATAATTCACAGTATCACAATTCCAGTGGGTCAGAAGTTTACATACACTAAGTTGACTGTGCCTTTAAACAGCTTGGAAAATTCCAGAAAATGAGGTCATGGCTTTAGAAGCTTCTGATAGGCTAATTGACATCATTTGAGTCAATTGGAGGTGTACCTGTGGATATATTTCAAGGCCTACCTTCAAACTCAGCGCCTCTTTGCTTGACATCATGGGAAAATCAAAGAAATCAACCAAGACCGCAGAAAGAAAAATTCTGGTTCATCCTTGGGAGCAATTTCCAAATGCCTGAAGGTACCACGTTCATCTGTAGAAAAAAATAGTACGGAAGTACAAACACCATGGGACCACACAGCCGTCATACCGCTCAGGAAGGAGACGCGTTCTGTCTCCTAGAGATGAACGTACTTTGGTGCGAAAAGTGCAAATCAATCCCAGAACAACAGCAAAGGACCATGTGAAGATGCTGGAGGAAACAGGTACAAAAGTATCTATATCCACAGTAAAACGAGTCCTATATCGACATAACCTGAAAGGCCGCACAGCAAGGAAGAAGCCACTGCTCCAAAACCGCCCAAAAATTGCCTGACTACGGTTTGCAACTGCACATTGGGACAAAGATCGTACTTTTGGGAGAAATGTCCTCTGGTCTGATGAAACAAAAGTATAACTGTTTGGCCATAATGACCATCATTATGTTTGGAGGAAAAAGGGGGAGGTCAGGAAGTTAAAGCTTGGTCGCAAATGGGTCTTCCAAATGGACAATGACCCTAAGCATACTTCCAAAGTTGTGGTAAAATGGCTTAAGGACAACAACGTCAAGGTATTGGAGTGGCCATCAAAAAGCCCTGACCTCAAACCTATAGAATCTTCAATCCTATAGAATCCTATAAATTTGTGGTTAGAACTGAAAAATCAAGGGGGCCTACAAACCTGACTCAGTTACACCAGCTCTGTCAGGAGGAATGGGCCAGAATTCACTCAACTTATTGTGGAAAGCTTGTGGAAGGCTATCCGAAACGTTTCACCCAAGTTAAATAATTTAAAGGCAATGCTACCAAATACTAATTGAGTGTATGTAAACTCCTGACGCACTGGGAATGTGATGAAAGAAATAAAAGCTGAAATAAATCATTCTCTCTGTGACATTTCACATTCTTAAAATAAAGTGGTGATCCTAACTGACATAAGACAGGGAATTTTTACTTGGATTAAATGTCAGGAATTGTGAAAAACTGAGTTTAAATGTATTTGGCTAAGGTGTATGTAAACCTCCGACTTCAACTGTATGTCTCCAGTCTGATTGGGCCGGCATTGTGTGTGTGACTCGAGACAGAGATAGTAGCCTGAAGGAATGAACAAACATTTCATTGCATCTGGGAAATAAAACCAGAGGCAGATGACCACAGGATGAACCCAAAGTGGCTTATGGTGCCCCCAATCTATATGGGAGGGGTTGAACCAGCTAAGACTGAGAAATCTTGGTATCAGCTATATAAGGAACAGTATGGTCTGTAAAAGGTAGGCTACTCAACTGACTGGTCTTAATTATTGCAATAATTAATCGATATTGAATAAAGATGATTGTATGAAGAAATGACAAAGTCTCTCTCACTTGATTAGAATATTCCACCAGAGCCGTGCTGCCTTCTCCGACACTAGGACGTCACTCGAGTGGAGAGGTGAAGGATAAACAAGGGGATAAGTGTCACCATCAGCACAGTATGTCCATCAACAGGTGTCAGGCTGGAGATGGAGCTTCATAAAAAAGGAAGGGTCAGCGCTACTGAAGTGGGGAGAGGCTCTCCTATATAGTCTAGTCAGATAGTAGAAGGCCCTTTGAGCTAGATGGATTGCTTTTTCAGCACCAGGATGAAGAGGAAGAGTAGGCCCGCCTAAGCGTCGGTACTGTAATGGCGCGGGAGTGGATGGCTGCCGTTTTACGGGCTCCTAACCAACTGTGCTATTTTGTTTTGTTTTGTAAAAAATGTTGTAACTCATTTTGTACATAATGCTGCTGTTACTGCTACCATCTCTTATGACTGAAAAGAGCTTCTGGATATCAGAACAGCGATTACTCACCTCGAACTGGACATAGATTTTTTCTTTGGCGGAGTTCTGGGTGCCTTGTGAGAATTAGTTGGCGAGTGAGTGAACCACCACTACCCTCTGTATTTTTGGAAATCAAACTGGACGATCTACGATTAAGACTATCCTACCAACAGGACATTAAAATCTGAAATATCTTATGTTTCACAGAGACTTGGCTGACAGATGACACGGATAATATAGAGATGCCTGGCTTCTCTGTTTTTTGGCAGGACAGAGCAGCTATGACTGGTAAGATGAGGGGCGGGGGACAGTGTCTATTTTGTCAATAACTGCTGGTGCGTGATGTCTAATATTAAAGAAGTCTCGAGGTATTGCTCGCCTGAGGTAGAACACCTCATGATAAGCTGTAGACCACACTATCTACCAAGAGAGTTCACATCTATATTATTCGTAGCCATCTATTTACCACCACAAACTGATGGTGGAACTAAGACCGCACTCAACGAGCTGTATAAGGTCATAAGCAAACAAGAAAATGCTCATCCAGAAGCGGCGCTCCTAGTGGCCGGGGACTTTAATTCAGGCAAACTTAAATCCGTTTTACCTCCTTTCTACCAGCATGTCACGTGTAACCAGAGGAAAAACAACTCTAGACCACCTTTACTCCACTTACAGAGATGCATACAAAGCTCTCCCTCGCCCTCCATTTGGCAAATCTGACCATAATTCTAACCTAATGATTCCTGCTTACAAGCAAAAACTAAAGCAGGAAGTACCAGTGACTCGCTCAATACCTAAGTGGTCAGATGATGCGGATGCTACGCTACAGGACTGTTTGCTATTTATCCAATGGCATTGAGGAGTATACCACCTCAGTCACCGGCTTCGTCAATAAGTGCACCGACGACACCGTCCCCACAGTGACCGTACGTACATTTCCCAACCAGAAACCATGGATTACAGGCAACATCCGCACCAAGCTAAAGGCTAGAGCATCCACTTTCAAGGAGCAAGACACTAATCTGGACGCTTATAACAAATCCCGCTATGTCCTCAGACGAACAATCAATCGTCAATACAGGACTAAGATTGAATTCTTCTGCACCTGCTCTGACGCTCGTCAGATGTGGCAGTGCTTGAAAACTATTACGAACTACAAAGGGAAACCCAGCCGCGAGCTGCCCAGTGACACGAGCCTACCAGATGAGCTAAATGCCTTTAACCTCTTACATCTAGATGTTCCGCTAGCGGAACACCTGCTCCAATATCCAATGATGGGCGGGGCGCGAAATAAAAATTCCTCTAAAATCCGAAAACTTAAATTTTTCAAACATATGACTATTTTACAGCATTTTAAAGACAAGACTCTCGTTAATCTAACCACACTGTCCGATTTGAAAAAGGCTTTACAGCGAAAGCAAAACATTAGATTATGTCAGCAGAGTACCCAGCCAGAAATAATCAGACTACCCATTTTTCAAGCTAGCATATAATGTCACAAAAAACAAAACCACAGCTAAATGCAGCACTAACCTTTGATGATCTTCATCAGATGACAATCCTAGGACATTATGTTATACAATGCATGCATGTTTTGTTCAATCAAGATCATATTTATATCAAAAACCAGCTTTTTTACATTAGCATGTGACGTTCAGAACTAGCATACCCCCCGCAAACATCCGGTGAATTTACTAAATTACTCACGATAAACGTTCACAAAAAACATAACAATTATTTTAAGAATTATAGATACAGAACTCCTCTATGCACTCGATATGTCCGATTTTAAAATAGCTTTTCGGTGAAAGCACATTTTACAATATTCTCAGTAGATAGCCCAGCCATCACGGCTAGCTATTTAGCGAAGGTAACCTGCCTCAATAATTACCGTCCCGTAGCACTCATGTCAGTAGCCATGAAGTGCTTTGAAATCAGCACCATCATGCCAGAAACCCTAGACCCACTCCAATTGGCTTCCTGTTAAAGCAAGGGCTGATTTCAAGGTTTTACTGCTAACCTACAAAGCATTACATGGGCTTGCTCCTACCTATCTTTCCGATTTGGTCCTGCCGTACATACCTAAACGTACGCTATGGTCACAAGACGCGGGCCTCCTAATTGTCCCTAGAATTTCTAAGCAAACAGCTGGAGGCAGGGCTTTCTCCTATAAAGCTAAATTTTTATGGAATGGTCTGCCTACACATGTGAGAGACGCAGAATCAGTCTCAACCTTTAAGTCTTTACTGAAGACTCATCTCTTCAGTAGGTCCTATGATTAAGTGTAGTCTGGCCCAGGGGTGTGAAGGTGAACGGAAAGGCTGGAGCAACGAACTGCCCTTGCTGTCTCTGCCTGGCCGGTTCCCCTCTCTCCACTGGGATTCTCTGCCTCTAACCCTATTACAGGGGCTGAGTCACTGGCTTACTGGTGTTCTTCCATGCCGTCCCTGGGAGGGGTGCGTCACTTGAGTGGGTTGAGTCACTGACGTGGTCTTCCTGTCTGGGTTGGCGCCCCCCTTTGGGTTGTGCCGTGGCGGAGATCTTTGTGGGCTATACTCGGCCTTGTCTCGGGATGGTAAGTTGGTGGTTGGAGATATCCCTCCAGTGGTGTGGGGGCTGTGCTTTGGCAAAGTGGGTGGGGTTATATCCTACCTGTTTGGCCCTGTCCGGGGGTTTCATCGGATGGGGCCACAGTGTCTCCTGACCCCTCCTGTCTCAGCCTCCAGTATTTATGCTGCAGTAGTTTATGTGTCGGGGGGCTAGGGTCAGTCTGTCACATCTGGAGTATTTCTCTTGTCTTTTCCGGTGTCCTGTGTGAATTTAAATATGCTCTCTCTAATTCTCTCTTTCGGAGGACCTGAGCCCTAGGACCATGCCTCAGGACTACCTGGCATGATGACTCCTTGCTGTCCCCAGTTCACCTGGCCGTGCTGCTGCTCCAGTTCCAACTGTTCTGCCTGCGGCTATGGAACCCTAACCTGTTCACCGGACATGCTACCTGTCCCAGACCTGCTGTCCCAGACCTGCTGGAACCCTGACCTGTTCACCGGACGTGCTACCTGTCTCAGACCTGCTGTTTTCAACTCTCTAGAGACAGCAGGAGCGGTAGAGATACTCTCAAAGATCGGCTATGAAAAAGCCAACTGACACTTACTCTTGTGCTGTTGATTTGTTGCACCCTGGACAACTACTATGATTATTATTATTTGACCATGCTGGTCATTTATGAACATTTGAACATCTTGGCCATGTGCTGTTATAATCTCCACCCGGCACAGCCAGAAGAGGACTGGCCACCCGTCATAGCCTGGTTCCTCTCTAGGTTTCTTCCTAGGTTTTGGCCTTTCTAGGGAGTTTTTCCTAGCCACCGTGCTTCTACACCTGCATTGCTTGCTATTTGGGGTTTTAGGCTGGGTTTCTGTACAGCACTTTGAGATATCAGCTGATGTAAGAAGGGCTATATAAATACATTTGATTTGATTTGAATTCGCATACTGCTCCAACAGATTCACATTGTCTACAGCTCAGCGTTCAACACCATAGTGCCCACACAGCTCATCACTAAGCTAAGGACCCTGGGACTAAACACCTCCCTCTGCAACTGGATCCTGGACTTCCTCACGGGCCGCCCCCAGGTGGTAAGGGTAGGCAACAACACATCTGCCACACTGATCCTCAACACTGGGTCCCCTCAGGGGTGCGTGCTTAGTCTCCTGTACTCCCTGTTCACCCACTGCGTGGCCAAGCACAATTCCAACACCATCATTAGGTTTTCTGACGACACCACAGTAGTAGGCCTGATCACCGACAACGATGATACAGCCTATAGGGAGGAGGTCAGAGACCTGGCAGTGTGGTGCAAGGTCAGCAACCTCTCTCTCTCAATGTGAGCAAGACAAAGGAGCTGATCGTGGACTATAGGAAAAGGAGGGCCTAACAGGCCCACATTAACATTGATGGGACTGAAGTGGAGCTGGTTGAGTTACAAGTTCCTTGGTGTCCACATCCACAATAAACTATCATGGTCCAAACACACCTAGACAGTTGTGAAGAGAGCACGACAACAGTTTTTCCCCCTCAGGAGACTGAAAAGATTTGGCATGGGTCCCCAGATCCTCAAAAGGTTCTACAGCTGCACCATTGAGAGCATCCTGACCGTTTGCATTACTGCCAAGTATGGCAACTGCACGGCATCTGACCAGAAGGCGCTACAGAGGTTAGTGCGTAAGGCCCAGTACATCACATGGGGCCAAGCTTCCTGACATCCAGGACCTCTATACCAGGCGATGTCAGAGGAAGGCCCAAAAAATTGTCAAAGACTCCAGTCACCCAAGTCATAGACTGTTCTCTCTGCTACCGCACAGCAAGCAGCGCCGAGTGCCAAGTCTAGGACCAAAACAGCTTCTACCACCTAGCCATAAGACTGCTGAACAACTAAATTAATCAAATGGCCACCCGGACTACTTACATTGTTTTTACACAGCTGCTCGGTGTTAATTATCTATGCATAGTCACTTTACAAATTACCTCGATTAACCTGTACCCCCACACATTGACTCGGTACTGGTAACCCCTGTATATAGCCTTGTTATTGTTATGTACATTTATTGTGTTACCTATTCATTGATATCATTTGTTTTCCATGAGTGTATTTAGTAAATATTTTATTAACTCTATTTCTTGAACTAATGGCTTGTAAGTAAGCATTTCACGGTATTCGTTGCATGTGACAAATAAAATTTGATTTGATTTGATTTGTAGATCTGGCTGAGTTAGGTAGGAGGTAGCGTGAGCTGTCCAGGTAAAACCACGCAACATCAACAGCTTGCTGCTTGTCTAGCTGGTGGGCTGAGGTGAGCGGGAGTGGAGGTTCTGTGGCTGGAAGAACAAAAGGATGGGGCCAGAGAAACAGCTGCAGGAAGCTGCTGTATAGCCTGACGGTAATGAGATGATGGAACGCATTCCTTTTCTTGACGCCTATAGAATTTCCTCTCTCAATTAATAATAAAACTCCCATCCCTCTAAACCACCTTCATTTTGTGATGATAATATGGGTGCTTCTTGCTCTGAGGGCTGTGAGTTCCCATGTGGACTCCCAAAGAGCTCTGTTAGAGGTGACAGGTCTCTAACTCATTCTTTCACTGTTTACTGCTTATGTTTGCATACAGGTTCGACTCTAGAGACTCCTATATCAGTATAGACCTAGTGGACAGAGACAGGTGAAATGGTTTCTGACACAGGGGTCAGTGAGTGTGTTTTGTGGCAATGTACCTAATGTAGCCTGACAGGGACTGATAGGCTCAGTGCTATCTTCCATGTTGTTCACTCTCCTTTTCATCGGGAATAAAGTGTGGTCCTAAGGTAAGAGAGAAATACAAGACTTGGAGCAAGAAAACATTGAGGGGAAGAAACCCAGGAAAATAATACTCTTGCTTTGTCTAAATACAATATCTTACGGCCATTCTGCTGCCCTAGGAGAGACAAAAATACTCCCGCCCCCACTAGAATAGTCCCACTAAGCAACATTTGAAAAGACGTTTAAAATACTTCTTTTTCCAGACTTTAAAGTTAGGTTTAATTTAGGGTCTGAATGAAAAGTGGAAATAAGTATTTTCCAGACGTTGAAAATACATGTTTTTCAGGACGTTGAAATCAGGTTAATTTTTGGTTCTTTATGATAGTTGAAAATACAACATTTTTAGACATCTATGTTTGGACCAAGTCAAGGCTGGTCCAGACCGGACAAAATCTGAACTAAACGTAGATGTCTGCACCAAAGAAATCTGTCCAAATGGCGTCAGCGACTATCCGTGCTTAGCGTCACCTGAAATGTCATTTTAGGAATGTCCTTCTATGTGGTAGGCCTACCATTTGTAAAACACCAAAAAATAAGTCCCGTCTGGACAGGACCCCGAAATGTTGTCCAAAAGACATTGGCAGTGTAACCTACCATGTCAGCCCGCAATGAAATGTTATGAATGCCCATCCATGTGGTAGGATGGGCATTCACCGTTTGTAGAACAGGGCGTTGCCACTAATCAATTTGGCTACTTAAGCTCTGAATACCAGCTACCGGAGGAGCAATCCTGAGCCTATTTGCAATGCATTTACATAGTGGGAAATGCAGAAAGAAGTACTTTCTTTTTCACTATCATCAGCTTGTAAGAAATGTACTGATAGAAATTTGAAACCACTGAACATGTCAATTTAGCCCAGGGTGTGAGACTCCTGGACATTTAGTTTAGATGCTTTTATCCAGAGAGACTGACAATAGCAAGTGGATATTTTTTTTTTGTACTTGTCCCCAAGGGGAATTGAAACCACAACTCTGGCATTGCAAGCACCGTGCTCTACCAACTGAGCCACACAGGACCTGCTAATCCATTATAACAATCATCTTTGTAAACAGGGCCCAAACAATGAG
Organism: Salmo salar; assembly: GCF_965601325.2. NCBI lineage: Eukaryota > Metazoa > Chordata > Actinopteri > Salmoniformes > Salmonidae > Salmo > Salmo salar. The sequence continues at coordinate 8,818,770 of NC_138317.1, read as the reverse complement.
AGTATTTGCAGTGTGTCTGCCATGGGAAAAGGATCCCACTCATCTTTTACTCCAAAGCTCACTAACACCCTTTAAACCCTATAAATCACACACTGATAGATTAGACCCCTCGGGAGTCGTTCACCCCTTTTAGGAAGGCTCCAGCTAAACCCGCTCTATTCTACCACATCGCCAGAGGTTATTTACATGAAGGGAAAAGACTCTAGTAAATTGGCCTGGAGGAGTCTTTGCCCTGGAGGACGGGCAGAGTGATATTCACCCAAATAGTTGAAGGACAAAATCTTTTGAAAGGGAACAAAGATAGGCCTAGTGGGTTATGATATTGTACAAGGTGGCCACGGGAGAGGCTCCTAAAAATACTTAGCCTCGCAAGTCGCCTGATCTCACGAGCTTAGATGAACTTTCATGTTAGCTTGGATATCAGTCTGGTAATTATGAGGCTAATGGATACCTGTGTCAAAACGAAATGCTCAGTTTTGCCAGTGTTGGAAATAATAATTGGAAGGCCAGAGACGACAGAAAAAGAGAGAGACCGGGCCTCCCGAGTGGCGCAGTGGTCTAAGGCACTGCATTGCAGTATTTGAGGTGTCACTACAGACCCAGGTTTGATCCCAGGCCGTGTCACAACTGACCGTGACCGGAAGTCCCAAAGGGCAGCACACAATTGTCCAGGTTAATGGAGGGGTTGGCTGGGGTGGCTTTACTTAGTTCATTGTACTCCAGCAACTCCTTATGGTGGCCTGGGCGCCTACAGGTGACTTCGCCATCAGTTGAAAGGTGTTTCCTCCAACACATTGGTATTAAGGAGTGTGGTTTGGTGGGTCATATTTCAGAGGTCGCATGACTCTCCTGAGCCTGTTAGAGAGTTGCAGTGAAGAGACAAGATCAAAAAGGGAGAGACTCCCTAATTTTGTCGGGGCGGGCCACTCTGGTCTACTTATTGCCCCCAGTCGACAGAGAGGGCGCCTATAGGCCTACCTGATAGTCACACCCAAAAAGCTTAGATTTCATTCATCAAGGTTTTAGAACATTTGGTAAAGCGGCATTTGTATTGCCTTCTCATTATTGTTCACAAAGTGAATTGCACACTTCAATTCCAGATGACCTTCATCATGACATGTTGACTACTCCACGCGCCAGCACCATGGAGAGCATGCAAAAAGATCCACGGCATGAGTGTCTCCATCCATCACACCCTGAGACCACACTGAGGTAGGCCGCTGTCATGCGATTTGATGCTCATTTCATTTTTTGTTATTTTTCTGCAAGAAAGACATCTCTGCCAAAACAAACAAGGTCATTTCGCATCACCCCAATTTGATATTTGTGGTTTAGTTGGTCCTACTGTAAATTGCGGTGGGAAATAATTTGTACGCATCATGTGTTATTGTATTGGATCAGGACTATCTATTGCAATGCAATCTTGTGAATAACATGTTTATTCTTCGCAAACAGACACCTGCACACTAAAATCATTTGTGACAGTCTTTTCTTAGAAAGGAACTGCTGGGTATTTCTTTAAACAGGAAAACTCTGTGGTGGTCCAAAATGAGAAACCAACATCAACTGAAATGTTTATTTCATTGAATACAATGACAGCTACCAAGGGAGCTACCAAGTTGCTGTTGGTAAGCAGCATGTAATTTATAGCTACATTGTTAAGTAATGCTGCTGTAAAATGTGACTAGACTTGTTTCAAACCTGTAAAATGAGTGTTCTGTTGAGACTAGGCTACAAGAGCAATGACTATACTGACGGGTGAAATGTGGGTCCTTTTCCTCCAGACATGCAGCCCAAATAAGCAATGAAGCTTATATTTCTTTCTTCTACAGTATGTCAGACTATTTAATCAATTTTATCTCAAAGTGGATTATTCAGTGTTGCAGCTCCCTCTGTAGAGTAGAGACTTTTAATAAAAAGAGAATAAAGGAAGATAGTGTCATGCGAATGACTGGAACTTTTGGAGTCTTTCTGTTGAAGGTACATATATATATATATATAAAGCAGTTTGTCTGGTTCGGGTAAGAGTAAATAAAGCTTTTATTGCTTTGATTCCTCAGAAGATAGGGTAAGCCGTGTAATATAGCGTAATATAGAGTCTCAGGGGACTGGAGCGTACTGGAGGAAGGGAGCAAGGTGAGGAAAATCAAAGGGACTTTTTCACAATCTACACCAATAGGGAGTATTGGGACACACCTGACATGGAGTTTCTTATTACATGAGTTGTGTCACGTCCTGGCCAGTATAAGGTTAATTGGTATTGTAGTTTGGTCAGGACGTGGCAGAGGGTATTCGTTTTATGTGGTTCGGGGTGGTGTGTTTTGTTGAAGGGGCATTTGGTTTAAGTATTCCGGGGTTTTTGGGCACTGTTTGGTTTTCAGGTATTCTATGTTTAGTCTAGTATGTCTGTTTCTATGTTTGGTTAATTGGGGTTGGGACTCTCAGTTGAAGGCAGGTGTTGTCTATCTGCCTTTGATTGAGAGTCCCATATATTAGGGTGTGTTTGTGTTTGTTATTTGTGGGTGATTGTTTCGTGTTTAGCGTAGTAAGCCTAACAGGACTGTCAGTTTATCGTGAGTTTGTTTTTGTTATTTTGTATATCCATTTTGAGTTTATTAAATGTTCAAAATGAACTATATCAACTCTGCTGCATATTGGTCATCTTTTTCCGACGATGATTTCGCTATATCGTCCTCCGACGAAGAAATCCCTGACAAGTTGTGCCACTGTTTGACATATGATAGGCTATGATATTGACTCTATACAACTGTATGATGCAATTGAATGCAAAAATAGTTACCTAAAAGAAAGAGTAAACAAGATTTGTATAGTAATGTGGTCAGTAATGTGTGGTAGTACAGTTAAATGCGCCTCAAAACTAGTATTTGTACTGGTGCCTTATGAAAGTTGGCAATATGGCAGGGATTTATTTCATGGAATTAAATCGTGTCTTGTAGCTGACTAATGTTGAGCATCAAGTGTAACCAACTGTCATTTGCAAGGTCACTAAAATGTCATCAGCTTCATAGTAGACTCTTACTTTTTTCTATTCCTACGCTCATGAAGGGTGGGCCTCAACTCTTCCCATAAACTGTCATTCAAATCCGTGAATGCCAATACCAAACTCTCCCTCAAACATGACAAGACATAAAATCATTGCCCTGTGACATGTGCATGATCACTGTTTGAGTGATTGAGACACAGTCGCTCAGCACCAGGATGGAGGAGCAGAAGTAGTGGAGTTGTTCTTGCCTAGAGCCTAAATCGCTGCCCTTCACCTGTCGATTGGACCACTCCTTGCTCCAGTTTCCCTGGTGCAGGAGGAACAACAGCCTTGCAGATGGTGTGAGAGATAGGGGTGCTCCTGGGAGGCCAGCAGGGCTGTTTTGTCGGCATAAGCCTCAGTCCAGAAGCCCCCCCCTTACATTGCTTCTCCTCTGCTCCTATCAGCCACTAAAGTGAGGGGAGAGCTTAACACTGCCTGTTATGTACAGTGCATTCGGAAAGTATTCAGACCTCTTGACTTTTTCTACATTTTCTAACGTTATAGCCTTATTCTAAAATGGATAAATCCTCATGAATCTAAACACAACACCCCATAATGACTAAGTGAAAACAGGTTTTTAGAATTTTTTGCTAATTTATAAAACCAAAAAAAACAGATACCTTATTTACATAAGTATTCAGACCCTTCGCTATGAGACTCTGGTGTTTTATAGAAAAGGTACAACCTCTTTTGTCTACGTGGCAGTTAGCAGATGTGTGGAAACAGGGGTGGAACATGGTGTGCAAGGCAATTGGTTTGTCTGTGCAAATCAAGGTAGCCAGAGGTTGATAGCACAAGGGCTCAACCGTATAACTGTGTTTTGTCACAGTTCAAACTATAATATGCTCCTTCCTCTAAGTTTCCACCCAGCTGACTTCCTGCAGATAGTAAACCCACGGGATGTCTCACATGCTGCGGTCGCACCCAACCGGATCTTAGCTATATGCACAGTCTTGTGACTAGGTCACACAAAGACAAGTTTGTATCAGGTTAGAAAAAAACACTAGCATATAACAAGTGACAATTCTCTGAGTAGTATAACACGGGATAGCATGTCATTTTCCCCGACACATGTCTTATGTGTGCTATGACACGTGAGTGGAGGCCCTTGGGCATGTAATCTGGCCATGATAACTACAATATATGGATAGCTGGTTTGCTAACTTACCTATCTAGCTTACATGGCCAGTAGTTGATGAACTGGACATTTCTGACAGGTTAAATACAGCTTTCTAGGGTCGGTCAGTGAATGACATAACAAGAGGAAAACTGCCCACAAACTACTATAAATTTCTCTATATATATATATATATATATATATATATATATATATATATATATATATATATATATATATATATTATTATTATTATTATTATTTATTTATTTTCGGGACCCACGGTCTATATTGATGCCGTTCTGGGTCCAGATCTGGACCGCTGTCCGCCAGTTGAGTATGGCTGCAGTACACTATAGTACAGCATTACTCAACTTTTACTTTACCAGTGACCGGTGAAACATAGTCCTCCTTTTTTAACCAGCTCTTTTTAACTAGCTTATATTTAAGACAAATACAACATGTAAAAGCACCACCGGAGATACAACTTACCACTATAACTGTGCCTCTGTTGCCTCCCGGTTGTGCAGTGTCTCTCTGGTTTCTTCCTACCTCCACTGCACTCACCTCTGAACTGTCTCTGCTAAGCCTAGCGTCATTGCCAACAGCACTGGTACTAGAAGACCAGGGGACCACACTGCCTGATCTGGACCCAGCAACATCCTAGTTGTGAATGAATAAACACGTTTATTAGATAAAGAGGAAAAAGTACTGACTGCTGCAGCAGCTGAGATGTCTTTGCTGCTAAGACTAGCATCACTGGGACCAGAAGACCAGGAGACCACAATGCCTTTGCTGGACCCACCAACATCCTAGGGTAACACTTTATTTTAAGGGTTCATATTAAACCATTTATGGAATTTACAAACTGTTTGCTCACCATTTATTAACCATCCCTCCCACATTTGTAAATGTTAGTAAGCTAGTTATTAACATTATACAGTATATAGTGGCAGCATCATTTATGGGTATGCTTGTCACCGGCAGAGACTGGGGAGTTTGTTAGGATCAAAATAAATATGAAAGGAGCAAAGCCCAGGTAAAAAGTTAGAGGAAAACCTAACTCAGTCTTCTGAAAACCTTACCATGGGATAGGGTTTTAGATTACACAAATGTTAATGCAAAAGACACACCAGAATGGCTTTTCCAAGAGGTGTTGAGTGTTCCTGAGTGGTCTAGTCTCAATCCTTTCTTAAATGTGCTTTAAAAAAAAATCAGAGACAAGGTTTAAATATTGCTGTCCATCAATATCCTCCAACCAAATTGCTTGAGGAATTTTGACAAAGACAATGGATATATGTTTCCGTAAGAGTTGTCTAAAGTTGGTAGAATGTTAATTAAAATGATTCACAGCTGTAGTGGCTGACAAATGTGCTTCCACAAACTATTAACTCAGAGGGGTGGAGACTTATCAAATTATGATATTTCAGTAAAGAATAATGTTTTCTCAATTTGTAAAATTTTTGATAACTTTCTTTCACTTACAAAATGTGGAGTAGGGTGTGTAGATCTGTCTGAAAAAAAATCTAATTCAAGCCCTTTTTCGATTTAATTTTAAAGCAGCAAAATGTGAAAAAAGGGCTGTAGACTTTCCATAGGAACTGTAATACCTTATAACCGCCTAACTACATATTTCAAATCAGCGCATGTCATGTGTTGCCCCCTGCCTGCTTAGCTAAGAGTTTAAATATTAGGCTACATATAATTCAATAGAAGAAAACAGAGAGCGAAGGAGAGAGAGACTGACAGTTCCTTCATATTTTGGCTGAATAATACAGCCAATGGCTACATTAAGGAAGTGGAAGTTTCTCTTGCTCACCCGCTCTGTTTTATTCTATTGATTCAATATAAAACCTTCTGTGTCATAGAATGATGCCGGGACTAGTTAATATCGATAAGGATAGATTTTCAGCATTGTGCTTCAGCATTATGCATATCTTTCTGTCAAGAAGTGACGGACCTTTCAGTGTATTAAATAGGCGGGACTTTCCAGCCTCCAGAGTCACTCGTTACTACAAGCTGATGAACCCGTTTGCTGGGCTGAAGAGACTGAGATTCAGGAGCTATTTTTTTTAAATTAAAACTATTGAAAAACACAGGGATGCTGGCCTTCTTGGCAGAGTTCCTCTGTCCAGTGTCTGTGTTCTTTTCCCCATCTTAATCTTTTCTTTTTATTGGCCAGTCTGAGATATGGCTTTTTCTTGCAACTCTGCCTAGAAGGCCAGCATCCCGGAGTCGCCTTCACTGTTGACGTTTTGCGGGAACTATTTAATGAAGCTGCCAGTTGAGGACTTGTAGGCATCTGTTTCTCAAACTAGCCACTCTAATGTACTTGAGGGCATCTAAAGGACACCAATAAATTGTTAAAACTATTGAAAAACACAGACCCCGAATTGACCTTTATTGTAATAAATGATTACTTGTGTTGTGTATAGTAAAAAGCACTGTATAAATGTCTAGTAGATTGCTATTGCCTTACCTATGTGTTAAAAAAGCGACTTGTTAGTCTATACTGCAAGTAACCTAGTGTCTAAATGTTCACCTAAATCCACCCAAACTGGCAGCAGTAGCCTGCATGATCTGTGTCCATGTGCATGAGTTTCCTTCTCTGTTTTCTTCCTACCTTGACTGCATCACTGTCCTCTGCTGCAGTGGCAGTCATTTCTGTCATTTCTGAACTGTAGCAAAAAACTGAAGCTCTCGTACAATGCTGTGTACAACGCTGTGTACTACCCCCCTTCACAGACACCAATAAGAAGAGACTTGCTTGGGCCAAGAAACACGTGCAATGGACATTAGATTGTTGGAAATCTGTCCTTTGGTCTGATGAGTCCAAATTTAAGAGTAAATGTAATTAAAGTAAATGTAATTACTAAAATATACTTAAGTATCAAAAGTAATTTATATTCCTTATATTATGCTAACCATACGGCACCATTTTCTTTTGTTCTTTTTTTTCGGCAAGCCAGAGGCACACTCCAACATCATTTACAAACGAAGTATGTGTGTTTCGTCAGTCCACCAGATTAAAGAGAGTAGGGATGACCAGGGATGTTCTGTTGATAAGTGCATGAATTGCACCACTTTCCTGTCCTGCTTAGCATTTAAAATGTGACGAGTACTTTTGGGTGTCAAGGAAAATGTATGTAGGTAAATGTAGTGAAGTAAAAGTAGTCAAAAACATAAATAGTAAAGTAAAGTACATATACCCCCCAAAAAACTGCTTAAGTATACTTTAAAGTATTTTTACATAAGTACTTTACACCACTGATCATTTGTTTTTCAACAGGACAATGACACAAAACACACCTCCAGGCTGTGCAAGGGCTATTGACCATGGAGAGTGATGGAGTTCTGCATCAGATGACCTGGCCTCCACAATCCCCTGACTTCAACCCAATTGAGATGGTTTGGGATGAGTTGGACAGCAGAGGAGTGAAGGAAAAGCAGCCAACAAGTGCTCAGCATATGTGGAAACTCCTTCAAGACTGTTGGAAAAGCATTCCTCATGAAGCTGGTTGAGAGAATGCCAAGAGTGTGCAAAGATGTCATTAAGGCAACTTTGAAGAATCTAAAATGTAAAATATATATTTTGATTTGATTTAATTAACACTTTTTTGGTTACTACATGACTCCATATGTGTTACTTCATTGTTTGTTTTCTTCACTATTATTCCACAATGTAGAAAATAGTAAAAATAAAGAAAAACACTTGAATGTATAGGTGTGTCCAAACTTCTGACTGTTACTGTATATATAAATCTATTTCAACCAGCCAATTCCCAAAAAAATGGTCCAGCCCTTCTGGCATTTGCCCATCAAATCAAATCAAATCTTATTAGTCACATGCACCGAATACAACAGGTGTAGACCTTACAGTGAAATGCTTACTTACGAGCCCCTCACCAACAATGCAGTTTCAAAAAATACAGATAAGAATAAGAGATAAAAGTAACAAGTAGTTAAAGAGCAGCAGTTAAATAACAATAGCGATACTATATAAAGGGGGGTACCGATACAGAGTCAATGTACGGGGGCACCAGTTATTTGAGGTAATACAGTTGAAGTCGGAAGTTTACATACACTTAGGTTGGAGTCATTAAAACTCGTTTTTCAACCACTCCACAAATTTCTTGTTAACAAACTATAGTTTTGGCAAGTCGGTTAGGACATCTACTTCGTGCATTACGCAAGTCATTTTTCCAACAATTGTTTACAGACAGATTATTTCACTTATAATTCACTGTATCACAATTCTAATGGGTCAGAAGTTTACATACACTAAGTTGACTGTGCCTTTAAACTGCTTGGAAAATTCCAGAAAATTATGTCATGGCTTTAGAAGCTTCTGATAGGCTAATTGACATCATTTGAGTCAATTGGAGGTGTACCTGTGGATGTATTTCAAGGCCTACCTTCAAACTCAGTGCCTCTTTGATTGACATCATGGAAAAATCAAAAGAAATCAGCCAAGACCGCAGCAAAAAAATTGTAGACCTCCACAAGTCTGGTTCATCCTTGGGAGCAATTTCCAAATGCCTGAAGGTACCACGTTCATCTGTACAAACAATAGTACGCAAGTATAAAAACCATGGGACCACGCAGCCGTCATATCGCTCAGGAAGGAGACGCGTTCGGTCTCCTAGAGATGAACGTACTTTGGTGAGAAAAGTACAAATCAATCCCAGAACAGTAAAGGACCTTGTGAAGATGCTGGAGGAAACAGGTACAAAAGTATCCACAGTAAAACAAGTCCTATATCGACATAACCTGAAAGGCCGCTCAGCAAGGAAGAAACCACTGCTCCAAAACCGCCATAAAAAAGCCAGACTACGTTTTATAACTGCACACGGGGACAAAGATCGTACTTTTTGGTGAAATGTCCTCTGGTCTGATGAAACAAAAATATAACTGTTTGGCCATAATGATTGTCATTATGTTTGGAGGAAAAAGGGGGAGCCTTGCTAGCCGAAGAACACCATCCCAACCGTGAAGCACGGGGGGTGGCAGCATCATGTTGTGGGGGTGCTTTGCTGCAGGAGGGACTGGTGCACTTCACAAAATAGATGGCATCATGAGGTAGGAAAATTATGTGGATATATTGAAGCAACATCTCAAGACATCAGTCAGGAAGTTAAAGCTTGGTTGCAAATGGGTCTTCCAAATGGACAATGACCCCAAGCATACTTCCAAAGTTGTGGCAAAATGGCTTAAGGACAACAAAGCCAATGTATTTGAGTGGCCATCACAAAGCCCTGACCTCAAACCTTCATATCACATTCTTAAAATAAAGTGGTGATCCTAACTGACCTAAGACAGGGAATTTCTACTAGGATTAAATGTCAGGAATTGTGAAAAACTGAGTTTAAATGTATTTTGCTAAGATGTATGTAAACTTCCGACTTCAACTGTACTTGTAGGTTGAGTTATTAAAGTGACTATGCATAGATGACAAGAGAGAGTAGCAGTGGTGTAAAGAGGGGGTGGGGGGGACACTGCAAATAGTCTGGGTAGCCATTTGACTAGATGTGGCTCAGTTGGTAGAGCATGGTGTTTGCAACGCCAGGGTTGTGGGTTTGATTCCCACAGGGGGCCAGTATGGGAAAAAAATGTATGAAATATATGCATTCACTACTGTAAGTTGCTCTGGATAAGAGCGTCTGCTAAATGACTAAAAATTTAAAAAATGTAAATGTTCAGGAGTCTCATGGTTTGGGGGTAGAAGCTGTTTGGAAGCCTCTTGGACCTAGACTTGGCACTCCTGTACTGCTTGCCGTGCGGTAGCAGAGAAAACAGTCTATGACTAGGGTGGCTGGAGTCTTTGGCAATTTTTAGGGCCTTCCTCTGACACCGCCTGGTATAGAGGTCCTGGATGGCAGGAAGCTTGGCCCCAGTGATGTACTAGGCCACTCGCACTATCCTCTGTAGTACCTTGCGGTCGGAGGCCTCACAGTTGTCATACCAGGCAGTGATGCAACCAGTCAGGATGCTCTCGATGGTGCAGCTGTAGAACCTTTTGAGGATCTGAGGACGCATGCCAAATATTTTCAGTCTCCTGAGGGGGAATAGGTTTTGTCGTGCCCTCTTCTCGACTGTCTTGGTGTGCTTGGACCATGTTAGTTTGTTGGTGATGTGGACACCCAGGAACCTGAAGCACTCAACCTGCTCCACTGCAGCCCTGTCGATGAGAATGGGGGCGTGCTCATTCCTTTTTTTTCCCTGTAGTCCACAATCATCTCCTTTGTCTTGATCACACTGAGGGAGAGGTTGTTGTCCTGGCACCACACCGCCAGGTCTCTGACCTCCTCCCCAGGCTGTCTCGTCGTTGTCTGTGATCAGGCCTACCACTGTTGTGTCATCGGCAAATTTAATGATGGTGTTAGAGTCGTGCCTGACCGTGCAGTCATGAGTGAACAGGGAGTACAGGAGGGGACTGACATCGCACCCCTGAGGGGCCCCTGTGTTGAGGATCAGTATGGCTGATGTGTTGTTACCTACCCTTACCACCTGGGGGTGGCCCGTCAGGAAGTCCAGGATCCAGTTGCAGAGGGAGGTGTTTAGTCCCAGGGTCCTTAGCTTATTGATGAGCTTTGAGGGCACTATGGTGTTGAACGCTGAGCTGTAGTCAATTAATAGCATTCTCACATAGGTGTTCCTTTTGTCCAGATGGGAAAGGGCAGTGTGGAGTGCAATGGAGATTACGTCATCTGTGGATCTGTTGGGGCGGTATTCAATTTGGAGTGGCTCTAGGGTTTCTGGGATGATGGTGTTGGATGTGAGCCATGACCAGCCTTTCAAGGCACTTAATGGCTAAAGACTTGAGTTCTATGGCCGTCGTTTAGGCAGGTTACGTTAGTGTTCTTCGGCACAGGGACTATGGTGGTCTGCTTAAAACATGTTGGTATTACAGACTCGGACAGGGAGAGGTTGAAAATGTCAGTGAAGACACTTGCCAGTTGGTCAGCGAATGCTCGCAGTACATGTCCTGGTAATCCGTCTGGTCCTGCGGCCTTGTGAATGTTCACCTGTTTAAATGTCTTACTCACATCGACTGCGGAGAGCATGATCACATAGTCTTCCGGAACAGCTGGTGCTCTCATGCATGTTTCAGTGTTATTTGCCTCGAAGCGAGAATATAAGTAGTTTAGCTCGTCTGGTAGGCTCGTGCCACATCCGACGAGCGTCAGAGCCGGTGTAGTACGATTCAATCTTAGTCTTGTATTGACACTTTGCCTGTTTGATGGTTCGTCGGAGGGCATAGTGGGATTTCTTATAAGCTTCCGGGTTAGATTCCCGCTCCTTGAAAGCGGCAGCTTTAGCCTTTAGGTCAGTGTGGATGCTGCCTGTAATCCATGGCTTCTGGTTGGGGTATGTACGTACGACGAGGGGACAATGTCATCGATGCACTTATTGATGAAGCCAATGACTGATGTGGTGTACTCCTCAATGCCATCGCAGGAATCCCGGAACATATTCCAGTCTGTGCTAGCAAAACAGTTCTGTATCTTAGCATCTGCTTCATCTGACAACTTTTTTTATTGATCTAGTCACTGGTGCTTCCTGCTTTAATTTTTGCTTGTAAGTAGGAATCAGGAGGATATAATTGTGGTCAGATTTGCCAAATGGAGAGCGAATGAGAGCTTTGTATGCGTCTCTGTGTGTGGAGTATAGGTGGTCCAGAGTTATTTTTCCCCTGCTTGCACATTTAACATGCTGATAGATATTTGGTAAAACGGATTTAAGTTTCCCTGCATGAAAGTACTAGGAGCACTAGGAGTGCCGCCTCTGGGTGAGCGTTTTCTTGTTTGCTTATGGCGGAATACAGCTCATTCAATGCTGTCTTAGTGCCAGCCTCTGACTGTGGTGGTATGTAAACAGCTACAAAGAATACAGATGAAACTATCTCGGTAGGTAGTGTAGTCTACAGTTTATTATGAGAAACTGTACCTCAGACGAGCAATAGCTAGAGACTTCCTTAGATATCGTGCACCAGCTGTTGTTTACAAAATTACATAGACTGCCGCCCCTTGTCTTACCAGACGCCGCTGTTCTATCCTGCTGGTACATTGTATAACCAGTATGTTGATATTGTCGCTGTTCAGCCACGACTCCGTAAAGCATAAGATGTTACAGTTTTGAATGTCCCGTTGGTAGTTTAATATTCTGTGTAACTCGTTGATTTTATTGTCCAAAGATTGCACGATTGCTAGCAGAATGGAGGGAAGTGGGGGTTTATTCGATCGCCTGCAAATTCTCAGAAGGCAGCCTCTTCCTCTTCACACAGATTACGGAGATCGGGGTATGTTCCCGAGGAAGATGATTCTGCTAGTCCGTGGTGAGTAATCACAGTCCTGATGTCTAGAAGTTATTTTTGGTCATAAGAGACGGTAGCAGCAACATTATGTACAAAATAAGTTTCAAAAATAAGTTACAAACAACGCAAATAAGCGAACAAAAAAACACAATCGGGTGGGGGCACGTAAAACATCTGCCATCTTCTCCGGCACCCATGGCAGTATACCACTGCTATCAATCATGTGAAAAGGATGTGGTTGTAGTGGAAGAAATATGCAACACATGATGTATAGTTGTTTTCTGGGGGAGTGGTTAGGCAGCAAAGGGGTGAAGACGGAGCCACTTAAAGACACTTTTCACGTCTTCTGGCTGACCAAGTAGGCAGAGGGGTCTCAAGGTTGACAGCTCTCTGATGCATGACAGTGAAACAGGATTTCCGTTGGCGTTCCTTACAGCGAGGACAGCACTTCTATACACACAGTTCTGTTCTGGTGTTTTTTTAAGGGGCAGCCCCGCTGATGGAGTTGTCAGCAGCCACCTGTGTGTGTGTTTGTGTGTGGATGAGTGGGAGTCGAGTTCTGTTGTTTACCACAATCTGTTCTGACCCTCTCTCTCCCATGCAACATTCAATCAACTACTATATTCAGTTGAAACCCTTAGCTAATGTATTATTCCAGTCCAAGGGGTAAGGTTTCTTGACTAAGCACAGTCAATTGTCAGATACAGTTTTTTCACAATATAAATAGAGAATACTTTGCTCTGGATAATAGACACTTTAATTTACATACAGCCTTTGAAAGCAGTGCAACAGTTTTGTAGTTCTAAATCCTATATCAGTATATTAGTCCACTGAGACCCATCCACTGCAGTGAAGCCAGGAGAGACATGTGTGTGTCAGATGATCCAAAGCAAAGATAAGGTCTATAATCACCTCCCTGTAGGACATTAAGAAGATATTGTCACAGCGCCAAGATGATCATATTTGACACTGCAGAGATAGCATGGAGTGGCATGAAGTGTAGAAAGATAAAGGGTGCCAAGGTGCGCCCCTAATCACCACATTCATCCTCCTCTCTTTAGTTTATACAGTATATTCAGAGAATGTACAGGAAAGTTAACACACACTTATGCATAGGCTATAATCATGTCCTATTGAATAGTCTACACACAAAGACCAGTCCGTGTAGCCTACTGTCATTTCTATGGACCTGTCATCCAGACTAAGACTCAAGAGGCTCCCAATATACTTTCCTCATCCTTTTTCAATTGCTAATTGTACTGCATACATTTATAGAACCATACTTACTCAGTTACTATCTAATAGGCAGTATATTGTAAACTACACTGAGTGGACAAAACATTAGGAATACCTGCTCTTTCCATGACATAGACTGAACAGAATCCAGGTGAAAGCTATGATCCCTTATTGATTTCACTTGTTAAATCCACTTCAAATCAGTGTAGATGAAGGTTAAAGAAGACAGGTTAAAGTAGGATTTTTAAGACAAACTATTTAAGTTGCATTTGAACGGGGTATGGTAGGTAGTAGGTGCCAGGTGGACCAGTTTGAGTGTGTGAAGAACTGCCACACTTCTTTGTTTTTCATGCTCAACAGTTTGCCGTGTGAATCAAGAATGGTCCCACCACCCAAAATACATCCAGCCAACTTGACACAACTGAGGGAACCATTGGAGTCAACATGGAGTCAGCATCCCTCTGGAACGCTTTCGACACCTTTAGAGTCCATGCCCGGACAAATTGAGACTGTTTTGAGGGCAAAGGGGTGTGAAACTCAATATTAGGAAGGTGTTCCTAATGTTTTGTACACTCAGTGTATAACTAGTGAAAAGAAAGCAGTCTGTCTTCAATGAGTGTATATGAAGGTCCACGCTCAAAGTCTGCTGTTCAATGGACGACAGTAACGCTGTCTCTTGTCTCCACTCTCCTAATGAATTGGTTTTACCCTGTTTGGGAGCAAATTACCCTTCCCTCCCTTCCTAATTTTTCAATGTGCTATGTCATTTATATTTAATTGAGGATCGCATTGGGCCATATTAGTCCCACAAATAGGATGATATACTTTATTGAAGTGCAGCTTAATAAAGAGGCCCTCGTAAACCAAACATCAATTGTGGCCCTTGGAGGAGACTAGGGCTCTCTGGTAGATTGGGGGTATTGTATAAGAGGCTCTAATTATTTCTTGGAAGGCAATCCTGGTTGCTGCTCCACTACCTAGTCCCACAAATAGGATGATATACTTTATTGAAGTGCAGCTTTATAAAGAGGCCCTCGTAAACAAAACCTCCCGTGTGGCCCTTGGATGAGACTAGGGATCTCTGGTAGATTGGGGGTATTGTATAAGAGGCTCTAATTATTTAGTGGAGGGCAATCCTGGTTGCTGCTCCACATATAATAAATGGACAGTCTTTTTTCAATGTGTTGTAATGAAGAAGAAAAAAAGAGTGTTGTGTCACTCTGCTAGCGTTTGCAACTCATATTCTTTAACCAAATAGGAAAAGCTTGTTTTCACCTGGGCCTGCATAGGAATGTAAAGGTATTAGTATTTTTAAACATCAGAGCACCTTGCAGGAAGGTGGCTTTTCTTTTTGTTTGGGGAAGTGGAACTTTGTTCCCTTGATACTTAACTGTTCACAGACTGAAAACAGCAGCAGGCATGGCATAAACTTATTCGGCTGTGTGCATAAAGACAAACCCTACCTTGATATTCAAGCATATGGGGCCACATTCAAAAGCCTTAAAAGTTGGCAAATGATGTGTAAAATACAGTTGGCTAACAAAGTCTGTTAAACTTTCGTTTTCATTGTCTACTTTTTCCTTTGGATACCTGAGCTAGCTATATACACTCAGCACTATATAACTTCACAAATCACTGTGAAATCACCAAAGCCTTAACCTCCTGTCTCTGGGTGGAGTGGCTGGTTATTTGCAGGGCTGATTTCAGATGACTTTTTGGCAGCAGATCTTCCCTTCAGCCTGTCAACAGGATTCCTTAGGGACAGAGGGGCCACACATCAAAACGCCATTAGGCCCCAGTCAGACGAGCGTGTGCCCAGACTGTCAAATTTGGGCCGAGCCACAGCCACCCTACCACCCTCTACCATCGCCATGTGTCTTTTGCCCTTTTCGTCACCCCAACTCAACCGTTCGATGCAAAACTACACAACATAAAGAGGAAATGTTTCTTTCCTTGTCTTACAAAACACCTTGGTAGACCAAACAATTAAACACCACCTGAGCCGTGACCCTAGCCCCAGGTGAACTGAGTGAGAGACACAGTGGTGTTAGACGGGGAGTCTGTGAATAAATCGATTAGAGAGCCTTTGACGGATGGTGTTTGTAGGGGCGCGCGACACACCAGATAATTAATTTGGCTAGGCGGAAAAGCCGTGCCAGGACCATTCGTCTCGGCACAAATTTTGGCAATTTCCCGGGTCTAGGGGTTCAATTAAGGAGTGTTCCCAACAGTTTTGGGGCGGGGGGAATAAGGCATGTTGAGGAATATGCAGCGCTGATGTGTCAGATGTATGCGTTTACCGATGAAAGATTTAAGGAATGAGCGAAGGATAGAGGTAAATAAAGGAATAGCTGAAGGTGTATAAGCTCTGATCACATCAGGTAGATTGCACATGGAGGTAAAGTCATTTTCTATGTAGTACACTCATGGTAAACGAAACAACATCATTTAGCTAGTCGATCCCTTGCTCTCCTACATGTGCATCAGTGCCAATAGCTGAGTTGCGTCCTGCATTTCTGAATCCCCTGTCTGATGGGTTCCACCCCGCCGTAATCCACCACCCTCTGATTCAGTGTCTCTCTAGATGATTTATGTGGCAGGGTCACTGTATGACCTCTAAACCCGCCCAATCCATACAGCACCTGTCACCAAACCCAGCCATGTGTGCAAAATGGCAATTTTTCATCCTCCCTAAAAAAATCAATTCGTTGGGAAAGTAGGAATGTGATAAGTAAAACAGGTGTGCGCTCTGAATTTGCTAACGAGGGAGCTGAACTGCACGCGCCACTGGCCACAACATCTGTCACGCTGCTGAATTAGATTCTACCCCTGGAACACAGTTTGCAGAGTGAGAAGAGATGATTGGAAGCTTAGATTGGATACAAATTAAATGGGGGGGCACAGAACCCCTGGTCCCCGTCCTGGTACCCAGAGTGTAGTGGGCTGGTGACATTATAGGGGGGCACATGGGGGGGTGCAGACCCATACCTGTCAGAGACCAGGGTGGTACCCCTTCTGACCCCTATACCCTCCCCTAAGAGATGCAAACGAGCTCATCAGCCTTAACGAGGGCTAATCTGAGGTGTTTGCGTGTCCCTGAAGGTCGGCGGGCAGGTTACAGAGCCAGCACTGGGACAGCTTGCCACTTCCTGTTGGCTAGGGTCAAAATCAAAGTTTATTGGTCGCGTACATATATTTGCAGATGTTATCGCAGGTGCAGCGAAATTCTTGTGTTTCTAGCTCCAACCGTGCAGTAATAATACCTAGAAAATAATACGCACATCTTAATTTCTTTATTTTTACTTTTGAATTATCAGAATGAGCAATGTCAGAGTCCGGAATATAAATATATACCGTGTCTTCGGAAAGTATTCAGACCCCTTGACTTTTTCCACATTTTGTTGTGTCACTGGCCAAGTGGAATTATGATTTTAGACATTTTTGCTAATTAATTCAAAATGAAAAGCTGAAATGTCTTTGTTATGGCAAGCCTAAAATAGTTCAGGAGTGCTTAACAATTCATGTAAGTTGCATGGACTCAATGTGTGCAAAAATAGTGTTTAACATGATTTTTTTTATGACTATCTCTTCTCTGTAGCCCCCCCACACAATTATCTGTAAGGTCCCTCAGTTGAGCAGTGAATTTCAAACACAGATTCAACCATAAAGACCAATGAGGTTTTCCAATGCCTCGCAAAGAAGGGCACCTATTGGTATATGGGTAAAAATAAAAAAGAAGACATTGAATATCCTTTTGAGTTATACTGAACAAAAATATAAACGCAACATGTAAAAAGTGTTGGTCCCATGTTTCACTAGCTGAAATAAAATATCCCAGAAATTTTCCATACACACAAAAAGCTTATTTCTCTACAATTGTGAGCACAAATTTGTTTACATCCCTGTTAGTGAGCATTTCTCCTTTGCCATGATAATCCATCCACTTGACAGGTGTGGCATATCAATAATCTGATTAAACAGCATGATCATTACACAGGTGCACCTTGTGCTGGGGACAATAAAAGGCCTCTAAAATGTGCAGTTTTGTCACACAAAACACTATGCCACAGATGTCTAAAGTTGAAGGAGAATGCAATTGGCATGCTGATTGCAGGAATGTCCCCCAGAGCTGTTGCCAGAGTGGTGAATGTTCATTTAGAGAATTTGGCAGTACGTCCAACCGGTCTCACAACCACAGACCAAGCGTAACCATGCGTAACCACCTCCAAATCCTGCTTCTTAACCTTCGGGATCGTCTGAGACCAGCCAGCCGGACAGCTGGGGAGTATTTCTGTCTGTAATAAAGCCCTTTTTGTGGGGAAAAACGAATTCTGATCGGCTGCCTAGACATGTGAAATCCATAAATTAGGGCCTAACGAATTATTTAGGCCCGGTGGTAGCCAGCTAATAACAGTGACTAAGGTTCAGGGCAGGGTACTGGGCAGAGGCCAGCTAGTGGTGCCTGTTTAACTGTCTGAAGGCCTGGCAATAGACGCTGTTTATCAGTCTCTCAGTCTCGGCTTTCATGCACCTGTAGTCCCCTCCTTCTAGATGGTAGCGAGGTGAACAGGCTGTGGCTCGGGTGGCTGAGGTCCTCGATGATCTTCTTGGCCTTCCTGTGACACCGAGTGCTGTAGATGTCCTGGAGGGCAGGCAGTGTTCTCCCGATGATGTGTTGGGCTGATGGCACCACCCCCTGGAGGTGCAATTGCCTGGTACAGCAATCACGGACGGCGCAATTGCCGTACCAGGCGGTGATACAGCCTGACAGGATGCTCTCAATGGTGCATCTGTAGAAGTCTGTGAGGGTCTTAGGGGCCAAGCCGAATTTCTTCAGCCTACTGAGTTTGAAGAGACGCTGTTGTGCCTTCACCACGCTGTCTGTGTGAAGGGACCATTTCAGGTCATCAGTGATGTGCATGCCGAGGAACTTGAAGCTTTTGACCCTCTCCATTGCGGCCCTGTCGATGTGGAAGTGCTCTCTCTGTTGTCTCCTGTAGTCGACGATCAATTCCTTTGTTTTGTTGACGTTGAGGGACAGGTTATTTTCCAGGCACCACTCCATCAGGGCTCTCACCTCCTCTCTGTAGACCGTCTCATCATTGTTTGTAATCAGGCCTACCACTGTTGTCGTTGACATACTTGATGATTGAGTTTGTGATGTGCGTGGCCACGCAGTCATGGGTGAACAGGGAGTACAGGAGGGGCTGAGCACCTACCTCTGTGGGGCCCCAATGTTGAGGATCAGCGTTGCAGAGGTGTTGTTGCTTACCTTCCGTCAGGAAGTCCAGGACCCAGTTGCACAGGGACAGGTTCAGACCCAGGGCTTAGTGATGAGCTTGGAGGACACTATGGTGTTGAAGGCGGAGCTGTTAAACACATTTAAAATCCACCTGCGCTTGTTAAACACATTTAAAACGAATAAGCTGAAAGACCTTGAAATGTGTCCATTTCAAAAAGCAAAAAGCTTTCAGGCTATGATGGATGGCACAATGGAGCAAGATATCCATTTTGTGTGTGTGTGTTTTTTTTTGGGGGGGGGGGGTAGTACTTTGATAAGACTCTCGTCAGTCATGGGTGAGGACTGTTCTTAATTGTATTGGACAGCAAAGGTTGCATGGTCAGTAATTGAGGAGCCATAGAGCTCTTCCGTTGCAACATACTGCCACCTACTGGGTATAGAGGACAAGTGCATCCTAGAAAAATAATGGAAGCCACCTTACCCACAAAAAAATTCCATTAAATGGAAAAAAAAGTGCGAAAATGGCAGAGCAATGGAAGAAATACAATTTAATTTAAAACACATTGATACAAAAGTTCGGCTTTGTTACAAAGTTGGTGTTTACGAGAAAAAAATGCTTTTTATTGAAGTGAGTATAATTTCGTTTGTTTGTTGGTTTCATTTGTTTTACTAATATATTTCTAAAGAGTTGCCAACACAGTACAGTAGTTTGTCAAACACCACCTGTATTCCCAGCGCAAGTTACTCTCTTCCCTCATCCTCACGCCACTCTTTAAATGTCCCTCCCTTCCCCCATTCATTTCCTCAACTCCTCTCGTCGAACCTCCTCCATTTCTGCTAATCTCCCCCTCTACTCTTTTCTCTCACCTTTCTCTAGCTCAGTGGTCACCAACCGGTCGATCTCAAGGCATTCCTAGTCAATCTTCAAGGCATTCCTAGTTGATCATTGAAATAAAGGCTTGCGCTTTTTTTTTTTTTTTTTTACTGTTTATTCGTGTTGCGATGTTGAGAATGGGTGTACATGATTCAGAAGCCCTGCGCACCGGTTGGCATTTAATTTGTCTGAAAAGACAAACTCCGCTAACCGGCAGACCCGGAGATCTGTGGATGAATAGTGTGCATATTGCGCTGGCCAATCGGATAGATCAAATCACCGGGCCTACGGCTTCAACGACCCCAGCCACAGCAAAGTTTGATACTACAGTACGTGATATTTCATAACTTTTAAAACCATGACGATAAAGACTGTCAAAGAATACAGCAAAGAGCTGCTGTTTTTATGAATGAGTTCATGTCTACGTTTATTCAGCACCGTCAACACTGTTTTATTGAACACTATTACAAAACATAAAAACGCCAGTCACCCTACTGGGGGATTCTGCAACTTCGGCCATTTGGGCTCTGCAAACTGTCAGAAATTAGGCGTAGACAATGTCATTTGCATCATGTCATTAAACATCCATTTTAGTTAAAACACATGTGTTCATTAATTAATTAATTGAATATTAAATGATTTAAGGTTTTCCTAATAATAATTCAACCCGACCCCTGAATCTAGAAACGTGCCTTTGTGACTTCTGAAAACATTTATGTATCATGAAAAATACAATATTTCCACCCATCTCTTTTATGATAACAACCATATGATTTCCATATCTAAAACAAATCAATCAATGTAAAGTATACATAGCATACTCATTTACCTCAAATATGGGTGTGGTGGAAATGACATCTATGTAAAAAAAAAATATATATATATATTATGAAAACAATATTTTATTGCAAACATTTTAAACAACAACCACTGTTAAACATTTAATTAATATAAGACAAAGTAAGATTCCAAAAGTAGCCGATGGGCAGAGCTCAAGGAAGTAGGCCTGTGTTTTTGAGAGATGGGCCCAGATAGCAGAGGGGACATAGAAGAGCTCATTGAGCAAAGTGAAACTATCATTTGTGGTATATCCAACACATGTATCATGTGTGGAGGGTCACCTACTTGTGAGAATCACCAAAGTGAACTGGTTTGATTTCACTGGTGGATTTACGCAGGTAGTTCTCTGAAAAGTCAATATGTACTATGATCTCCTCTTTCCCCAGATTCTCTTTAAATTCTCTCAGTTTGGAGAATTGGTGTCAAATATTGTATAGGTGTTTCCCCAACTTCTCTTTCAATGCCTTGGAGAAGTCCTCCAGTAGAATCTGCAGTGTGCCACACCTTTTCTTTTACTGTCAAATGTACAGTGAACTTCTACATGTTTCCCTCTTTGTTTTTCTTCTCTCTCTTTTCAGCTTTGTTTTTCCACTCAAACCACCATGTCTGCTCACCAGCATCAAAGTCAGATGTTTAAGCTCTTTTGCTTGGCAAAGGGAGAACTCTCTGTACATGTACTCTTTCTTCAGTTTCTCAGAGCACAAAGACTCAATAAGGTTCTCAATGTTTCTACAGCTGATCACTTTGTGCTACTGTAGTTTTCTGTCATGAACTCGAGGTTCCCATGGGTTTGCAGAGGCATGTGTCCCTATCCTGGACTGTTGTCTTGACAACCCAAAAAGGACATCTTTGCAGAATTCATAGTAGGACATTTGGATCTCTGAATATTCCCTCTTAAACTTCTGATAAAGGTTCTGAATTGTGCCATTCAAGAAGCTCTTCTGCTTTTTCTTCTTGGTCCTCGTTAGTGTGTCCTTTTCCCCTGTTGTTTCTCTACTGTTGAAATCGCATTCATATAATCTAGTGATTTTCTCTTCTGTGGCTGTGCTAATTCTGTTACACTACTTTTTCCTGTAGTATCAAATACTTGTTGGCCTGTTTTCATTTGCCCTCATTGCTTTTGCTGAAAATCCAAATGATCTGTTTGTGGCTTTGGGCTTTGACCGGGCCACACTTTCTCAGGATGTTGCCTCTGAGCATTTTTGAAGCCACTTGTTTGTCCTTGGCACTGCACATGTTTTGATACTTTTGCTTTAACTCTGCAATGAAGGCATTTTGAAACAATAAAATCCTCAAGATCTTTGGGGGTTCCCTTCATTTGCTGTTTTGTCTTTGGGGAATCTTCTCTCCATTTTCAGTCAATCATACATTTTTTGTATTTCTCAGCTTTCCGTAAAGCATTATCAAGTTTGACATTTGTCATGCAAATATCTCTGTATGTTTTTGAGCGACCTCTTCCAACCTTTTTCCTTCCAGCAAGTATTCAACTTCTCATTCGTGTTGCAGACGATGAGGAAGGGGTATCATGCAGTGTATCAGGGGAAGGTAAGTTAGGGGCAGGTATATTGGCCTCTGGCTGCAAGTTATCTAGTTGCAACTGCTCTCTTTAAAGTCTGTCTTCTATTCCATTGGTTGCATTTCCATTGCCTTCTCTTGCTTCTTTGTTCTCGCTTTGTAAGCTCAGAGATAGATTTCACTTCTCTTTTTTCTTCCAGTATCTCTTCCTGTCTTTTTGCAGATGTTCCTGGAATTGTATAGCATCATTTTCTATTTTGTTTCTACAGTATGTCTGTGACCTCTGTGCTGTTTTATGTGGCATCTTCTAAAAACAAAGAGAAATACTACTTAGTTTTCAACTTGTGCACACCTTGGAACATTTTCTAGATTAAATGAATTTAAAACATGATTAAATAAGCCTAAAGTAAAAACTAATAACAGAATGAATTTGTCATTTCCACAACATTCTGTCATTTATTTCCACCACAGTTAAGTTTGATGGAAATTACTGATGGAAATGAGGCTTCTAGTTTTTGGAGAGAGGCTGTTCAGCAGGCTGTTCAGCATGCTTTGGCTAGTATTACAACTAGCATATAGTTTACACCAAATACATAAAATATTCACATTCTTACAAAATTCTACCACAAATGAAAGAAATTATAGCCTGTTTGGAAATGACTGACATATTTTTCTTCAACTTCTGGACATCACATCTGGAACAACTGTTCGATGCAGCCATGTGTCACAATACGTTTCTATGGTAACTACATTAACATTCTCTTGAAAAAACGTTCTTAATGAGGAATTTGTCCTCTGATGGAAATGACACCACTACCAAGACAGGTATATTTGGTGTAAAAAACAAAACAAAGGACATACAAATATTGATATAGATTTTATTTCATTGACTCTTTTTTTCTAGTAGATAACATGTAATGTGTAATTATTTATGCTTTCTCATAGAAAAACATAGTAGAAGCTCAAAAGTCTGGGTCGGGGACAAGGGCAAAACAGTGATATTTGAGGTATAAAAGTAGCAAAAGAAGTTGATAGAGAGGTGTTAAAAAATTCTGGGGTGATTGTAGTGCGAACTTAAAAATAAAAGGTCATTTGTATGTTATTATTGAAATAAAATCCTAAACATTTACCCCGAGGACATAGAAGTGCCAGTAGTTACAGAATCACCCTACAATGAGTACCCAGGTGTTTTGATATTCCTGCATTTTTATTACTGTTAGCAGCTCGTCACGTCTATTTGAATTAATATTGAGGAATATTTCACATTCTTTGGTCATAGGAACAACATACATTTGTGCATAAGGCAGATGTTGTGCGACTCGAGTTTTGCCATCAGGTGGAAGACTGTGTCCCCTCTCTGGTCAGTCTCACCAGAGGAAAGGAAGGAGAGAGCAGGGACAGTGAGAGGCAGACCCTCTGCTGCTCTCTCTCTCCCTCCCTTCTGATGAGACTAATGCCGCATTCAAAACAACTGGCAACTCGGGAATCTCTGACTTCCGAGCGTTCAAGACAACTGGGAACTTGGGAAAAAAATTTGATCCGAATGGGAAAAATAGTTTGGAGCGGTCATCCAAGTCGGAAACTCACACATCGTTTTTTTCAGAGAACCCAGTTGTCTTGAAAGCACCATGACCATCAGATTCAGGTCCCATCAGTACAGTAAAATAAAAAATAAAATGATTTGCAAATGATTTCAATTTATGCTCGCACTTGCGAGCTTTGCCTCGCAAGTGCTACACCAACTGATTTATTTTATTGTCAAAGCTTGAGTTTTCTTTTAAAATATAATATGGTCTGAGAAGAACAATATTGGCAGGCCAGGCATATAGCCAATATGCAGTGATAATGTATTAGGCCTACTGCACAAACCTCATTCCTACAGAACTGCTTTTATTAGGTTAATGTTCCATTTTTGAAGTCATGTTTAAAAAAAAATCTGAGCGGTAGATCTCAGCATGCTTTTTGACTACGAAAGTGATCTTGACTCAGAAAAGGTTGGTGACCACTGCTCTAGCTCTTCACTCCCCTCGCTTCCTCTTCACTCTCTCCAGCTCAGCCCCAGTGTCTGAGCAATGAAGGAGAAGACGTGTGTATCCTCCAGGATTGCCTTAGTGGTTGGCTTTCCCGCCCCGTGCCCGCTGCGGGTGTCTACCCGGACCATAAGAGGCTGGGCCTGCCCGGGGCTGTTGCCCACACCGTGCTGCAGTGTGGCACAGTACTTCAGGGTGTGGAGGGGCACCACCCGGTCGTCATGGTCACCAGTCAGTAGGAGCATGGCAGGGTAGGCAGCGCCAATGTGAGGTGGAGGGGGGAGGTTGTGGAGAGGGGAGTACCTGAGGGTGAGTGGAGGGAGAGAGAGATAATTGAGTTCTACCAAATATTTATTGTACAAATTACATGCAGAGCTACAATGTGGCGTCCAATGCATTTATGTTTATGTTCAGTATGTGTTGTATGCTTAGTGTGTGTGTGTGTGTGTGATCTGAGTGTGCCAGACTTACTTGATGAGCCATTTGAACTGCTCAGGGTGGTCTGCACAGCCGTAGTCAGTGGTCCAGGCGTGGCCGATGGTAAACTTATGGAACTTGAGCATGTCCATCACCCCAACCTTAGCCACAGCACAGCCAAACAGGTCCGGACACTGATTCACACATGCCGCTGGGTTTGAAAGTGTGTGTGTGTGTGTGTGTGTGTGTGTGTTTGTGTGTGAGAGAGAGATAGACATGTCTTACACTTGTTATATGATTAATTACACTTCTAAAACATACCCAACTCACACTTTGACAAGTACACACACACACACATACACACACACACACACACACACACACACACACACACACACACACACACACACACACACACACACACACACCAACATCCAATCTTTCCTAAATGGCCATAGACACCAGTAGGATTGTAAAACGTTTGCCTGCCGACAGTACTTAGCACCTCTGAACAGTGTGACTGGCTCATACGTACGAAAGAAAATCCCTATTAAATACAAATATTTAAAAAAAATTAAAAAACTCCACGTGGGGGTTTGTGCTCTCTGATTGGCTCAAAGTGAAGTTGTTTGCCACTGACAAGCAATCGGTAAGTTCATCACCACCGGGTCGGCATGCAACAGGTACTGCTTTTGTTCTAGCGAAAAAAGGAACAGGTGTGATAAATACCTATCGGCAGTCTATCGGCTATGAGATTCTCGATGTGTTTCATGCTATAGAGGGAGAGAGACCTGTCTTACACTTAAACATACCCGACTCACCTCTTTAACAAGCACACACACACACTACAGCAACATCCAATCTTTCCTAAATGGCCACTTAAAATAAGGAAGTACTCTTTAGTTGGATTTGTACAATGCAATATGGTTGGCAGTCTTTTTAAATGATGTAGCTAACTACTGTTTAATGTGCTGTGTAATCACTGAATTCATTTACATGAACAATTATACTGAAGATATAAAACATTTAAAGAGAATGCGGTTATGATTGACCAAACTAGGAGACAATTTAGAATGATGGCCTTAAATGCCATCCCCTCTCCATACCCACGAGCAGTCCCCCGTTGGAGGCGCCGTTGATGGCTATGCGTCTGGCTGTGGTGTAGTTCTCCTGGATCAGATACTCTGCTGCACACCGGAAGTCATCAAAGCAATTCTGCTTGTTCCCCAGGGTACCACCTAGACAGAATAAGGAATTCAACTCTAGACGGGATACTGCCATAGTCCATAGATAACATGCCATTTAGCAGACACTTTTCCGCACTATCCTGGCCTTGCAAGCGCCATGTTCTGCCAACTAAGCTACAGAGAGACTGGGGCCGAGTATCAATAGTCATAGCTACAATAGTTTCCATTGGTCATCTTAAGCATGACAGGTGAAGGCAAAACAGTGGAAAGCTGTGCTAGTGAATATAAAACTAGCGAATCGCAGCCCGTAGGTTTAACATACTGTTGCTTTATTTAACCTATTTCTATGCGTCTTTAGGTGGAGAAGATACAGTACCTTTGTGCCAAGTCTGTCCGTACTCCCCTCCTCCTCTGATGTTGGCTACAGCCAGGATTCCCCCCAGGTGTCTGACAAAGAGCAGGTATGGAACACTGACAGAGCGAGAGAGACAGCGAGGGGAGGGGTGATGGACAGGTGTCACTCAAATCACACCAACTCAGAATACAGGTCACTTGGATGAATTCTATACTTGTGAATTCCTGGAGGGGAAAGATACATCATGTTCTGTTGGAGGTCCATGCGTTGTGATACTAACTTGTAGTATGGTTGGATAGAGTGCTCAAAGCCTCCATATCCGTACAGGAAGACAGGATGTGATCCATCCTTCTTAAGACCCCGGGCGTGCACCAGGAACATGGGGATTTTAGTTCCATCCTTGCTGGGGTAAAACACCTGAAACACACAGCAATGTTGTCATACTGAGAGTGTCAAGATACTGTTAAGTTGTTACTGTAATCTGCTGTTGTCTTACCTGGTTGGTTTCATAGTCCTCCTGTTGGATACCCTTCACATCCACCTGTCTGAACACTGTGGGTTCTGGAGACGCCTGGCTCAGGTCACAGTGGTAGATCACACCTGGGAGAGACACGACACATAGGGGTTAGAGGTCCTAGAGAGGTCAAAGGTTATAGATAATAAGGACGTTGGCAGGGAGGGTACCCAAACCGTAGTATTGAAAGCTAGTCTTAATTTGTGTTGAATGTAAGCCACTCCATACTAATAGTGTGAATATTAACCCTAATGAATCATAATTAAGTGAAAAGACAAGGAGGTGTAAGCACATCAGGTTATGCCAATGAAATTCCCATATCCTTTTCATGTCTAACACCACAAAATCAGTTGAGTATCCTCTAGGAGACAGTCCAGTACCTGGCGTGGTGAAGGAGGTGAACTTGTAGAAAAAATCAGAGTGTTTCTTCTTACAGCTGAGGCCCACCACAGTGCCCACGTCCAGAGGCAGATCTCTGACCAGACCACCAGTGGACAGCTCATACAACTGCAGGATGTCCTTCACGTCATGGACATAGTTGACCAGCAGGTGGAGCTGGTTCACAGAAGCCACGGAGCCTATAAGGAAGACAGAAAATTCTTACATGTAGGCTACTTGGGTTCCTTCTGAGCATATCAACACGTCTAGAATCAGTTATTTCTGTTTAAAACGTGAACCAATTTCAGCTAAATAATGAAACTGGCCTTGGATTATAAGGAAGGCATAACGCACCAATAACCTGACATATATAGGATCCAATTTCATGGCAAATTATTGCAAGAGGGATGCAATTTCTGTTTTGTTTTACAATGTTGAAGTATACTGTGTTAGGTATTCTTCACATGCTGTTCTTTCTCTTGTCCAATAGATGGCAGTCTGCTTTTAATAATTGTAGTACAGCATGGGACACAGACTTCCTGTTAACTCCTTTCCCCTCTCAAATGGACTTTGTCTAAGATACAGCAACTACACTGGATATTCTAGTATAGGGAGTTCAACCAAAATGAAGAAGTGCAATGCTAGTAAGTCAAGTCGAGTATAAATAGAACAAATGTCAATAATGTAGGCAATTTGCTGATTTCCAACAGTGTGCGTGTGTACAGTACATGCTGTTAACGATATACTTGTGTGTGTATTGTTCTAGGAATGGAGAGAGAGAGAGAGTCACACACCCATGACCCTTAATACACTGAGCATACATCACGAACCACCTGGTAGAACCTCCTAAAACCTTCAAAGCACACCCTCAACCAAAGATACGGCAGTAAACACGTGGCCCCACATCCAGTAGTGATTAAAATCTCTCAGCTAACAGAATGGTAGGCAGATGAAACACCACTGCTCTAGTGATATTAGTCAATATGGTGCCAATATGGTTTGGTGAAGAACATCCTTGTGGTATGTAAAAGGGATAAACTTGAAATGAGAAGTAACTCACTTTCATACGACCTGTTCCTGCCCCGATTACATTGAAGACGCGTGCCAGATCCTACAATGCCTGGAAGTATCTTATGAACTAGGGCTGACAAAATGGCTTGCTACGTCGCAAACATCTTGCTGGTGGTAGATTTTAAACCGTGATTCACTGAGGACAAAGTTCCCGTACTTGCAAAGTTGCATGCTATGATGAAAGTGGGTTAACCAAGACAAGAAGTTCCCACTCACTGTGGTTGATAGACTGAAACATAAACATTCAAATCCATAAGTGAAACTTGGCAAGTAGCCTGACCATACTAAACTTATTTTACCTCCTTTAGTCCAGTGGTCTCCAACCCTGATCCTGGATACTCACACCGAAACTCAAATTTTAGTTTCAGCCCAGCACAAAAAAACACATTTGGCTCATCACCACCATCATCATGATTAGGTCATTAGGTCATATCAGTTGTTTTAGTGGTGGGCTGGAACAAAATCCTGCACACCCTGTAGCTCTCCAGAACCAGGGTTGGATACCACTGCTCACGTTTCTCTTACCCAGGACGTCCTTGTCGTGCTGGGGTAGAAGGGTCCTCCAGTGCTCCTTGTTTGGTTTCTCCAGGTCAATGTTGATCAGGCAATAGCGAGGGGCGTCCAGGTTGGTGCGGAAGGTGAACACACTGCCCTCGTTGGTGATGTACGAGTACTGCGCCTCAAAGTTGTCCACCAGCTTCACCCAAGGCAGCAGGCCTATAGGTACAGATGCACTCAAATATATTGGCACACATGCAATATACAAACGAGTGCAATGGAGCAGAACTTACCACAGGTGAGATAAAGTACGAGCAAATGACAATCCCTTTCCTCCAACCACATTAACTTTTGAATAATTTAGTCGAGGCCATTTTTTACTTTGAAGTGAAAAATCTCGTTTGGTTTTGATTTATTTTTCTTGGTGCTGTGCAGTTGGAAATCAAATACCAAATGTTTGCCATTTATTTTTGGAAGAAATAGTGAATCGTGCAAATATATTTGACTGCACCTGTACAGGACAATAAGAGCTAGTATTGAGACGCACCTATGATGTCAGGTGTTCATACAGGGTCTGATTAAAATGGTAGGGACAGACCTGTGATGCCATTGGGTAGCTTCTCCAGGTCACAGTACCACAGCTGGTTGACTGGCTCACAGCCCTCTGTGATGTTGAGCACTGCATACCTGCCGTCATCCGACACCTAGGGAGAGCAAGAGAGAAGGCAGACGGAGAGACAGAGCGAGTAAGATTGTGAGAGAGGGGGACAAGGAGGGTGAGGGAGAAATACAAACGAGTTGACGCTTTAGCACTAGCTGATGCTATACCTACATTAACAATGCAAGTCATTACTTACAAACGGGGATCAAAAGATCGATCCGGGATTGAGAAAGAGTCAAACAAGGTGGAAGAGAGAAGTGAGTGAGATGAGAAAAAGAGTGACAGTGTAATAGCAGTAGATTCATATGGAGAATGTGGTGGACAACAGGTGAGAAATGTAAAGAAAAAGCATTCTCTTTAAACTCACTGTTACTCCACTGTGCCATTTTGGATGGTCAGGAAACTCAGCCACCAGGATGTCCTCTGATTGGTTGGTGCCGATCACATGGTAGTAGAGTTTCTGATTGAGGTTGGATGTGGTCTCTGTGCCTGTGGTGCAATGCAGAAAGCTGTGTTTTTCAACGTGTCTGTGCACTTGTACAGTGGATACGGCGCATTCAGAAAGTATTCAGACCCCTTCCCCTTTTCCACATTTTGTTACTTTACAGCTTTATTCTAAAATGGGTTAAATAAAAAAAAAATCCTCATCAATCTACACACAATACCCCATAATGGCAAAGTGAGAACAGGTTTTAAGAAATGTTTGCAAATGTATTAATAAAATTAAAAAACTAATTATTGACATAACTATTCAGGCCCTTTGTTTTCAGACTCGAAATTGAGGTCAGGTGTATCCTGTTTCGATGTTTCTTTCTACAACTTGGAGACCACCGGTGGTAAATTCAATTGATTGTACATGATTTGGAAAGGCACACACCTGTCTATATAAGGTCCCACAGTTGACAGTGCATGTCAAAGAAAAAGATAAGCCATGAAGTCGAAGGAATTGTCCATTGAGCTCCGAGACAGGATCGTATAAGAGGCACAGATCTGGGGAAGGGTACCAAAACATGTCTGCAGCATTGAAAGTTCGCAAGAAGACAGTGGCCTCCATCATTCTTAAATGAAAGAAGTTCGGAACCGCCAAAAGTATTCCAAGAGCTGGCCGCACGGCCAAACTGAGCAGTCGGGGGAGAAGGGCCTTGGTCAGGAAAGTGACCAAGAACCCGATGGTCACTCTGATAGAGCTCTAGAGTCCCTCTGTGGAGATGGGAGAAACTTCCAGAAGGACAACGATCTTTGCAGCACTCAACCAATCAGGCCTTTATGGTAGAGTGGCCAGATGGAAGTCACTCCTCAGTAAAATGCACATGACAGCCTGCTTGGAGTTTGCCAAAAGGCACCTAAAGACTCTCAGACCATGAGAAACAAGCTTCTTTGGTCTGATGAAACCAAGATTGAACTCTTTGGCCTGAATGCCAAGCGTCACGTCTGGAGGAAACCTGGCATTATCCCTAGGGTGAAGCATGGTGGTGGCAGCATCATGCTGTGGGAATGTTTTTCAGAGGCAGGGACAGGGAGACTAGTCAGGATTGAGGGAAAGATGAACGGAGCAAAGTACAGAGAGATCCTTGATGAAAACCTGCTCCAGAGCGCTCAGGACCTCAGACTGGGGCGAAGTTTCACCTTCCAACAGGACAATGACCCTAAGCACACAGCCAAGACAATGCAGGAGTGGCTTCGGGACAAGTCTCTGAATGTCCTTGAGTGGCCCAGCCCAGAGCCCGGACTTAAACCTGATCAAACATCTCTGGAGAGACCTGAAAATAGCCGTGCAGTGACGCTCCCCATACAACCTGACTGAGCTTGAGAGGATCTGCAGAGAAGAATGGGAGGAACTCCCCAAATTCAGGTGTGCCAAGCTTGTAGCGTCATACCCAAGAAGACTCAAGGCTGTAATCACTGCCAAAGGTGCTTCAACAAAGTACTGAGTAAAGAGTCTGAATACTTATGTAAAAGTGATATTTCAGTTTTTGCTTTGTCATTATGGGGTATTGTGTGGGGCGCTTGTCAGAGGAGTGATCAGGAAAAACAATTTAATCCATTTTAGAATAAGGCTGTAACGTAACAAAGTGAAAAAGTCAAGGTGTCTGAATACTTTCTGAATGCACTGTATACTATGTTGTACTGTATACAGTAGAGTTCATATGTGTGTGTGTGTGTCTCACCATCAGCCTTGCCGTCCTGCCGGGGATAACAATTATAAAACACCCCGCGGGCGTCGTGGGTCCAGGCCAGGCAGCTGAACTTCACCCTGTCCAGGACATCAGGCAGCGTCATGAGGTCATCAGCCTTTAGGAAGTGCACCGTCACCCAGTCGGAGCCACTGGAGCTCAGGCCATACGCAAAGTACTCGCACTCCTCTGACAAGCGCCCCACTGAAAGGAGAAGGAGAGCGAGGCAAGGAGAGAGGAAAAGGAAAAATAGATATTACATTGTGTGATATTATAATGTATGATGTAAAGTTGGCCTATCACTTATGTGTTCTTTTAGCAATATACTCCACCTTTGTCACAGCAATAAAATCTAATAACAGAATAGAAATATCAATTGCTTGACAAGAGAGGAGGAGGAATTGTGAGGACTCAGGTTGAGACATACACACAAACACACTATAAAACGTTGTATTACAGTAATCAACTCACTCTTCAAGGCTACAGTCCCATCCGCAGACAGTGTGTTTGGGTCAAAGAAGACTGTGGCCGGTCCGTCCAGAGAGTCCTGCACATAGAGCGCATCGTGGTTCTGCAGGCCCTGGTTATGGAAGTAGAAATACCTATGGACCGAGGAAACCAGTTATATTTGTTCTACCATGGAGAGCATCAGACACACATACAGTGCCTTCAGAAAGTACTCATACCCCTTCATTTATTCCACATTTTGTTATGTTACAGCCTGAATTAAAAAATTATGAAATAGACACATAATGACAACGTGAAAACATTCTTAGAAATGTTAGCAAATTTATTGAAAATGAAATACAGAAATATAATTTACTTAAGTATTCACACCTGAGTCAATACTTTGTAGAAACACCTTACAGCTTTGAATCGTCTTGGGTATGTCTGTACCAGCTTTGCACATCTGGATTTGCAGATTTTCTCAAGCTCTGTTAAGTTAGATGGGAGCAGCCATCTTCAAGTCTTTCTACAGATTTTCAATGGGATTCAAGTCTGGGTTTTGGCTGGGCCACTCAAGGACTTTCACATTCTTGTTCTGAAGCCATTCCAGCATTTATTTGACTGTATGCTTGGGGTCATTGTCCTGTTGGAATGTAAATCTTTGCCCCAGTCTAAGGTAGCTTGCACTCTGAAGCAGGTTCTCGTCAAGGATTTGCCTGCATTTGGCTCCATTCATTGTTCCCTCTAGCCCTACCAGTCTTCCAGTCCCTGCCACTGAAAAACATCCCCATAGCATGATGCTGCCACCACCATGCTTCACGGTAGGGATGGTGTTAGACAGGTGATGCCTGGTTTTCTCTAGACATAGCGGTTTGCGTTGTCGTCTCATCAGACCACAGAATCTTTTGCCTTATGTTCGCAGTCTTTCACATGCTTTTTTGCAAACTCCAGGCGTGCCGTTATGTGCCTTTTTCTCAGGAGTTGCTTCAGTCTGCCCACTCACCTATAATGCCCAGATTGGTGAACTGCTGTAGAGACTGTTGTCCTTCTGGCAGATACTCTCATCTCAACCAAAGAACTCTGTCATTCCGTCAGTGGTCAATGGGTTCTTGGTCACCTCCCTGACCATGGTCCTTCTTCCCTGGTTGCTCAGTTTGGTTAGAAAGCCAGCTTTAGGGAGAGTCTGGGTAGTGCCAAGGCTGAGGAGTACGTTTCACACATGCAGTTATTGCGTAGTTACCTCTTTTTGTGCATTTTCTTGGAAATAAGTGTGGAGGCTTTGGTTCCAGTCCCTAAACTGCTTTCTAACCAGTTTCCTCTCTTGTAGGGGCAGCTGTATTTTAGTTCCTAATCTGTTTATTTCCCATAGAGAATGATAGAGGCCTTTAGTGGCCAAAATGCCGAATAAGCATGGACAGGACCATGGAGGGCTTCCACCATTTTAATGTAGTCAACTGGGTGGGACTTCCAACTTCATTGGCTGATCCCTCCTGGTGACAAAGATGAGTCCTCTGTCTCTATGTTGTTTCCTCTCTTGTAGGAGCAGTTGTAGTGATGGGCTTTCTGAAGGCTTCGGTGCTTTCACCAAATTGTGCCAAAAAACGGTTGATTACCCGGAGCAGTTGGAAATCCCGCTCATGGCACCACTCCGCGCTCCATGTGCTATCCTACAACGCCGCTAAAAACCGCGCCGCGCTCACAGGAAAACACACTGCAGCTCCAAATTCGCTCCATTAATTAAAATCACAATTTAACCGTCTATTTTTGTGACTACCTGGACCTACCAATTTCTTTATAAGTATTGAAACCAAACCATACAATTATTTGAATAAGCATGAAAATGTGACTGTAAGAAGCAGACATAATTTCAAAATAGGCCACATGTCATATTAAACAGCATATAAACAATCTAAATAGGTCAGGAGCCAGACAGGGAGCATAAGAAGGAATGATAATTAATTATTTATGCTATATTATTTCAATTATTTCAAGGCTATAGCAAGTGATTTAAAGTACTTAGGTAAAAATACTTGAAAGTACTACTTAAGTAGTTTTTTGGGGTATCTGTACTTTACTATTTATATTTTTGACAGTCTTTTACTTTACTAAATTCCTAAAGAAAATGATATACTTTTTACTCCATACATTTTCCTTGACACCCAAAAGTACTTGTTACATTTTGAATGCTTTGCAGGAAATTCACACACTTATCAAGAGAACATCCCTGGTCATCCCTACTGCCTCTGATCTGACGGACTCACTAAACACATACTTCGTCTGTAAATTAAAATAAACAAGAAAATGAGGCCGTCTGGTTTGCTTAATATAAGGAATTTTATATGATTTACACTTTTACTTTTGATACTTAAGTATATTTTAGCAATTACATTTACTTTTGATAATTAAGTATATTTCAAACCAAATACTTTTAGACTTTTACGCAAGTAGTATTTTACTGGGTGACTTTTACTTTTACTTGAGTCATTTTCTATTAAGGTATCTTTACTTTTACTCAAGTATGAAAATTGGGTACTTTTTCCACCACTGGCTATAGCCTACAAAGAAATACATTGTGAACCATTTGCGAGTGCGAGACAATAGGCTGGTAGGGACATAAAGCCCTCAGCATTTAAACAACATTTCGTTATATTAAATCATTGTAGTCTATAACATGCGCATATATTTTATTTATTTAACTAGGCAAGTCAGTTAAGAACAAATTCTTATTTACAATGACGGCCAAACCCTAACGACGCTGGGCCAATTGTGCCCATGGGACTCCGAAAACGGCCAGATTTGATACAGCCTGGAATCGAACCAAGGTCTGTAGTGACACCTCTAGCACTGAGATGCAGTGCCTTAGACTGCTGTGCCACTCGGGAGCTGTAACTTACTTAGAATTAAATACAAATTAAACGAAAAATTACTTATTAGTGCCTTTTGAATTTTTAAAGGGAGACATGAGTTTGGCCAATCTTTGTCTTCAGGCTCATGCGATGGTGCCTGGAGAGACGGCCAGCAGTGGAGAAAATCCTCTCTTTACCTGCAGAGCCACTGGGGATGCTAAACACCCTTTTGGCCACTCTTGCCACTCTTTATTTTTCTATAGGTAGGCTTAGAGGTTTTTAGGCAAAATAACCCAATCAAAACGGAAAGCTCCTTGAATGTGGGAATATGCCAGGCTTATTGATTTAGCACCTGTGTGTTATATCAGTTTCTTTATGAAAATATTTAGCGAAGTCCATGACTTCGCTAAAGCAAGGGGCTATAGCGGCACCCAAGCAGACCACAAATGTATGCTGGGGCGGTCATGCCCTGTGCTCGTGAAGTGAGCGCTACTGGAGCAAAATTGAAGTGGGTGAGAAGGCTGACACTCCAGCCTTTGGGAATCTCGCTCTACTCCACTCCAGCTCAGCTCACATACTCTGCTCGGAGCTTCATTATCTGTTCAGAATGCACATTAGTGACATCTTCTGGTCAGTAATAAATAGCAGCGTGTTTTTAGTAAAACGCCTTGCCGCAGCGGTAAGTCGTTGGCTTTGGTAGCCTACAATCAATTGGAATACCAGGTATGCATTTTACATTATGCTTCCATTTTTTGCCTTCAAGTTTAATATTTTTCAAAAACTGAATCTACAGTTTGCCATTATTTAAGATGCTGAAGATGGAAGCTATACTACATAAAACAAATGATTTGAACAACTGTGCAGAAAGTGTGGTTTAACTTTTTTTTTTAAATTTGAAACCAGGTTAGGTAGCAATGGTAGTGGCAAGGTAGGTTTGGTAGCAATGGTAGTGGCAACAAACCATGACAGACGAAATTGTTGTTTTTCTTCATAAAATGAGCTAAATAGTACGGGTAAATCTCCCTTGTCTCACATACCCATAAAATACAGTATACAACGATCAATGTCTGATACAGTACCAGTCGAAGGTTTGGACACATCTCCTCATCCAAGGGTTTTTCTTTATTTGTTCTATTTTCTACATTGTAGAATAATAGTGAAGACAACTATGAAATAACACATATGGAATCATGTATTAACCAAAACAAAGTGAAACAAATCAAAATATATTTTAGATTCTTCAAAGTAGCCACCATTTGCCTTGATGACAGCTTTGCACACTTTTGGCTTTCTCTCAACCAGCTTCATGAGGTAGTCACCTGGAATGCATTTCACTTAACAGGTGTGCCTTGTTAAAAGTTAATTTGTGGAAATTCTTTCTTTCTTAATGCGTTTGAGCCAATCAGTTGTGTTGTGACAAGGTAGGGGTAGTATACAGAAGATAGCCCTATTTGGTAAAAGACCAAGTCCATATTATGGCAAGAACAGCTCAAATAAGCAAAGAGAAACGACAGAACATCATTACTTTAAGACATGAAGGTCAGTCAATCCGGACAATTTCAAAAACGTTGAACTTTTCTTCAAGTGCTGTCTTAAAAACCATCAATCCATCAAAACCATCAATCGCTGTGATGAAACTGGCTCTAATGAGGACCGCCATAGGAAAGGAAGACCCAGAGTTACCTCTGCTGCAGAGGATACATTCATTAGAGTTACCAGCCTCTGAAACAGCAGCCCAAATAATTGCTTCACAGAGTTCAAGTAACAGACACATCTCAACATCAAGTGTTCAGAGGAGACTGCGTGAATCAGGCCTTCATGGTCAAATTGCTGCAAAGAAACCACTACTAAAGGACACCAATAAGAAGGAGAGACTTGCTTGGGCCAAGAAACACGAGCAATGGACATTAGAACAGTGAAAATCTGTCCTTTAATCTGACGAGTCCAAATTTGCAATTTTTGGTTCCAACTGCTGTGTCTTTGTGAGACGCAGAGTAGGTGAATGGATGATCTCTGTATGTGTGGTTCCCACTGTGAAGCATGGAGGAAGAGGTGTGATGGTGTGGGGGTTCTTTGCTGGTGACACGGTCAGTGATTTTTTTTTATTCAAGGCACACTTAACCAACATGGCTACCACAGCATTCTGCAGCGATACGCCATCCCATCTGGTTTGTGCTTAGTGGGACTGTTAAACAGGACAATGACCCAACACACCTCCAGGCTGTGTAAGTGCTATTTGAGCAAGAAGGAGAGTGATGGAGTGCTGCATCAGATGACCTGGCCTCCACAATCACCCGACCTCAACCCAATTGAGATGGTTTGGAAAAGCAGCTAACAAGTGCTCAGCATATGTGAGAACTCCTTCATGACGGTTGGAAAAGCATTCCAGGTGAAGCTGGTTGAGAAAATGCCAAGAGTGTGCAAAGCTGTCATCAAGGCAAAGGGTGGCTACTTTGAAGAATCTCAAATAAAAAAAATTAAAAAAAAAATTGAGTGGTTTAACACTTTTTTGGCTACTACATGATTCCATATGTGTTATTTCATAGTTTTGATGTCTTCACTATTATTCTAAAATGTAGAAAATAGTAAAAATCAAGAAAAACCCTTGAATGAGTAGATGTGTCCAAACGTTTGACTGGTTACTGTCTGTACACACACAGGACAATTACACTATGATACACAATAGGCACCAAAAAGCAGACCATATGCTATCCTAGGTACTTTCATCTCAACCACGTATTGTATGTGGTCTTACGACTCACTTTTGAGACATGCTACTGATAAGCTATTTTCATAGTGAGAACTTCACACTGCCTATGGAGTTGGGATTATATGTTTCAAATCTTTTGGAAGACTATTCCAAAGAATGGCAGCTGAGTTTCTGTCCCCATCCGACTATTAAATCAAAAGGAACAATGTCAGTTTCACTCCTCCTTGTCGTTGCGTACAGTAAGTACCTGGGGACCATACCGTGGACAAGCTTATGTACAAGACACACTTTATTCTGACAGACTATCTCCTCCACGTTGAGCTATCTGAGTCTTTCAACGTGGGAATGGTTAAGATGAGTACGTGCTGGAAGTTGAACAATAATCCTGACTAATTTGTTCTGCGACTTCTGCAGTTTGTTTTTAATTGTCCAGTAGAGGTCAGTGTCTGAAAGCAGCTTGGAATAGAAGAAAGCACCAGAACCACGGCGAAATCAGTGGGATCTCGCATTTTGCAACACACGGTTTGAAAAAGCACGTGATCAAACTAAGCTTTGGACATCATGGATGACGTACTTTTGATAAAGGGATACATGCGTCGGCACACTGATTTGAAGTTAGCTGCAATAGCGATTTCGACGCAAATCTCGGTGCTCCGGTATCAAAAGTAACATCACTAGACAGCTGTAGGGGCAGCTGTATTTTAGCTCCTACTGGTTTCCTCTCTTTTAGGGGCAACTGTATTTTACTCCCTAACCAGTTTCCTCTCTTGTGGGGGCAGCTGTATTTTAGTTCCTATCTGTTTCCTCTCTTGTATGGGCAACTGTATTTTACTCCCTAACCAGTTTCCTCTCTTGTAGGGGCAGCTGTATTTTAGTTCCTACCCATTTCCTATCTTGTAGGGGCATCTGTATTTGAGCTTCTACTTGTTTCCTCTCTTGTTGGGGCAGCTGTATTTTAGTTAACCTGTTTTATCTCTTGTATTTTAGTTCCTAACCTGTTTCCTCTCTTGTAGGGGCAGCTGTACTTGGGGTAGTCGTAGAGCTCAGTTAGCCGCTGGTGAAACTGAGGCCTGACCGCACACTGCTCCAGGAATGGCATGGACAGCTTATTCTGTTCCTCCACAAAGGCCTGGGCAAAGCAAACACACACACTAACACGTCAGTGTTCAGGAATAGGTAGCTGCAATACTGAAACAAATCCCTTGTCATTATGTGTCTTTCCAGATTCCACCTTAGTTTCTTCACTGTCAGGATCTTCCAACCAGGCATACGGGTCACATATCTTAACCCCATGGTAGTCATCCACCTACAGGATAGAAATACAACAGTTACTGTAAGTATGACTGCATGTACAGAAAGAAAAAGAAAGAGGCTATGTCACACAATGTTTGGAAAGGATGCGTAATGACTCCACAGCAGAGTTGGTTGACAGCTGAGTTCAAAAGAATTATTTATTTAAATATGACATTGATTGAAGGAGTGTTTGATGTGGCAATGTCCAATGAAATTCAGATGAATTAAATATAAAACATTTACCGACTGATTTATAGCCTACAACAGTGTATGACACTAAAGATAAAATTAGCAGTCTTACTCAGAACTACAGGCCTTTGTTAGAACCTGTAGAGGCTAAACCAAATTGGAAACAGAAACCATGTTTTTTCTCAGGGTTACTCAGCCTAGCCCATAAAGAATGATAGAGGCCTCTAGTTGCCAAAAGGCCTCATTAGCATGGGCAGTGCCATTGATGGTTTCCACCATTTTAATGTAATTTAATGTAG
This sequence comes from Salmo salar, assembly GCF_965601325.2. Taxonomy (NCBI): domain Eukaryota; kingdom Metazoa; phylum Chordata; class Actinopteri; order Salmoniformes; family Salmonidae; genus Salmo; species Salmo salar. The sequence continues at coordinate 8,779,517 of NC_138317.1, read as the reverse complement.
TCAACTGTGTGGGACTTCCAACTTCATTGGCTGATCCCTCCTGGTGACTCTGTTGAAATCATGTCCAACTGGGACATCAGGAGGGATCCTCCCCCCACCCCCCCAAAAAAAGACTACATTGAAATTGAGATTGCACCAATGCTGCTGCCTGTTCGCTCACAGGTGCCATAATGGGACCTATTTAGGGATGCTTTCTCTGTGGCTCAGCCAGACTGACTTTGCACAGAGTGAAGGCCTACTATTTTTTGCTCTCTTAATAAGATTCAATCTCTTCCTGCTTGTGCGCCTACCACTTTAAGACAGAATGGTCGAGAGAGAGAGATGAAGCAGAGAGAGTGCGAGATAGAGAGAGCTGTTCGAATTTGACACCGACCTTACTCTCATCTCTCCGAGCTGCCGGGTACTTAAATGCCATGGTAGTGTCTAAATGTGTCCGTATGTCTCTTCAAGACGTTTTTCCGTCTGTCCTTTTCCTTTCTCTGTTAGCCCGCCTGCCTATCTGTACTACTCCACACCCTGAAAGACTCAGTGACAGGTAGCCCAAAGTGAAAGTGAAATCTTGTTTTACTTCTATGTTTTTTTTTATGGCGAAGTACACCAACTGTGCCACCTGCTGGATGGGGTGAAAACTGCGAAATAATAGAAGAAAAGGGGGAAGGGGGAAAAACATACTCCTAATATTCCCAAAAGATTTTTTAAATAAAATGTACTCCTGAGGACTTTCACCATTTTGAAGTAGTCAACTGGGTGGGACTTCCTATAGGTTAAGGAAGGATCACATAATTCCATCCAGGTCATCAGGAGGGATCAGCCAATGAATTATACTTGTGAGCAAACATTCCATAACTCCAGGTAAATCGGCAACCTTGGCTTTATACCTTTTCAAACAACACACCCTTTGGTAGCACCCTTTCAGTTTGTTTACCAACTCATAGAAGTAAATGGACCACTTCAAAATGGAGATGGCCTCAATGGCGCCACCCATGCTCTCACAGACACCATAAATATCTCTATGGGATTGACACACTTACAACATGGGTCTGCCCAGCTCCCAACAAGTTATTTCCATTTTTTTTTATTTAACTTGGAAAGTCAGTTAAGAACAAATTCTTATTTACAATGACAGCCTACCAGGGATGGGGTGGGTTAACTGCCTTGTTCAGAGGCTAAACAACAGATTTTGACCTTGTCAGCTCTGGGATTTGACCCAGCAACGTTTTGGATACTGGCACAATGCGCTCACCACTAGGCTACCTGGCACCCCAATGATAATATGATGCCATCATCGATTCAGTCAGGTAGGTCAGTGCAGGGCACAGTCAGTGGGGGCATGAGTAGAGCAAAGAACAGGGGTGGAAATCTACATTGTCCAAAAATAAAATAAAAGATGATGGCATCTCCCAAAAAGTTTGCAACAATAACTTTTTTTCAATACATAAGTGGTCTTATATATTAAAAAGTTGCTGCAGTGTTTTTGGGAAATGCCATCACCTTTTCCTTTTCTTGGACTACATGACTTTACCCAGATGAGCACACCAGTACACCATTTAAAGCCTTTCAGTAGCACTGGCATATTTAAACCCAGGGGAAATCTGAGTGTGTATGAACAAGGGATTTTGTTTGGTGTTAATAAGTGTATGAATATAATAGAAGTGCATTTGTTGGATTGGGTATTTTGGGGGATTGCTTACTACATGTTGGAGAGAGTATTTTAGTGTGTGGGTTGTTGAAATACGCATGTTGCAGGAGTGTGACAGGGACCACGTTTCGAAGTAATCGTCTGCATGTGTGTTACTCCTCCATGTACACTGGTCACTTTAATAATGTTTACATAATGTTTTACACACTTTATATGTACAGTGGGGGGAAAAGTATTTGATCCCCTACTGATTTTGTACGTTTGCCCACTTACAAAGAAATTATCAGTCTATAAATTTAATAGTAGGTTTATTTGAACAGTGAGAGACAGAATAACAGAATACAGAATAATGTCAAAAATGTTATAAAATGATTTGCATTTTAATGAAATAAGTATTTGACCGCTCTGCAAAACATGACTTAGTACTTGGTGGCAAAACCCTTGTTGGCAATCACAGAGGTCAGACGTTTCTTGTAGTTGGCCACCAGGTTTGCACACATCTCAGGAGGGATTTTGTCCCACTCCTCTTTGCAGATCTTCTCCAAGTCATTAAGGTTTTGAGGCTGACATTTGGCAACTCGAATCTTCAGCTCCCTCCACAGATTTTCTATGGGATTAAGGTCTGGAGACTGGCTAGGCCACTCCAGGACCTTAATGTGCTTCTTCTTGAGCCACTCCTTTGTTGCCTTGGCCGTGTGTTTTGGGTCATTGTCATGCTGGAATACCCATCCACGACCCATTTTCAATGCCCTGGCTGAGGGAAGGAGGTTCTCACCCAAGATTTGACGGTACATGGCCCTGTCCATCGTCCCTTTGATGCGGTGAAGTTGTCCTGTCCCCTTAGCAGAAAAACACCTCCAAAGCATAATGTTTCCACCTCCATGTTTGACGGTGGAGATGGTGTTCTTGGGGTCATAGGCAGCATTCCTCCTCCTCCAAACACGGCGAGTTGAGTTGATGTCAAAGAGCTCCATTTTGGTCTCATCTGACCACAACACTTTCACCAGTTGTCCTCTGAGTCATTCAGATGTTCATTGGCCTGTATATGTATTCTTGAGCAGGGGGACCTTGTGGGCGCTGCAGGATTTCAGTCCTTCACGGCGTAGTGTGTTACCAATTGTTTTCTTGGTGACAATGGTCCCAGCTGCCTTGAGATCATTGACAAGATCCTCCCGTGTAGTTCTGGGCTGATTCCTCACCGTTCTCATGATCATTGCAACTCCACAAGGTGAGATCTTGCATGGAGTCCCAGGCCGAGGGATATTGACAGTTCTTTTGTGTTTCTTCCATTTGCGTATAATCACACCAAATGTTGTCACCTTCTCACCAAGCTGCTTGGCGATGGTCTTGTAGCCCATTCCAGCCTTGTGTAGGTCTACAATCTTGTCCCTGATATCCTTGGAGAGCTCTTTGGTCTTGGCCATGGTGGAGAGTTTGGAATCTGATTGATTGATTGTTTCTGTGGACAGGTGTCTTTTTTACAGGTAACAAGCTGCGCTTAGGAGCACTCCCTTTAAAAGTGTGCTCCTAATCTCAGCTCGTTACCTGTATAAAAGACACCTGGGAGCCAGAAATCTTTCTGATTGAGAGGGGGTGAAATACTTATTTCCCTCATTAAAATGCAAATCAATTTATAACATTTTTGACACACGTTTTTCTGGATATTTTTGTTGTTATTCTGTCTCTCACTGTTCAAATAAACCTACCATTAAAATTATAGACTGATCCTTTCTTTGTCAGTGGGCAAACGTACAAAACCAGCAGGGGATCAAATACTTTTCCCCCCCATTGTATATAGTGTATTCTAGCCATGGCTCATCCTATATAACTATTACTGTACACACCTTTTCTATTCATACACTGTCTTTACGCACCATTATATGTATACACACAGATACATACATATTGTATATATGTATGTATATTTTTAAACTCAGCAAAAAAAGAAACATCCCTTTTTCAGGACCCCTGTCTTTCAAAGATAATTAAAAAAAATCAAAATAACTTCACAGATCTTCATTGTAAAGAGTTTAAACACTGCTTCCCATGCTTGTTCAATGAACCATAAACAACTAATGAACATGCACCTGTGGAACGGTTGTTAAGACACTAACAGCTTACAGACGGTAGGCAATTAAGGTCACAGTTATGAAAACTTAGGACACTAAAGAGGCCTTTCTACTGACTCTGAAAAACACCAAAAGAAAGATGCCCAGGGTCCCTGCTCATCTGCATGAATGTGCATTAGGCATGCTGCAAGGAAGCATGAGGACTGAAGATGTGGCCAGGGCAATAAATTGCAATGTCTGTACTGTGAGACGCCTAAGACAGTGCTACAGGGAGACAGGATGGACAGCTGATTGTCCTCGCAGTGGCAGACCACGTGTAACAACACCTGCACAGGATCGGTACATCCGAACATCACACCTGCGGGACTGGTACAGGATGGCAACAACAACTGCCCGAGTTACACCAGAAACGCATAATCCCTCCATCAGTGCTCAGACTGTCCGCAATAGGCTGAGAGAGGGTTGACTGAGGGCTTTTAGGCCTGTTGTAAGGCAGGTCCTCACCAGACATCACCGGCAACAACGTCTTCTATGGGCACAAATCCACCGTCGCTGGACCAGACAGGACTGGCAAAAGGTGCTATTCACTGACGTGTCGCGGTTTTGTCTCTGATGGTCGGATTCGCGTTTATCGTCGAAGGAATGAGCGTTACACCGAGGCCTGTACTCTGGAGCGGGATCGATTTGGAGGTGGAGTGTCAGTCATGGTCTAGGGCGGTGTTTCACAGCATCATTGGACTGAGCTTGTTGTCATTGCAGGCAATCTCAATGCTGTGCGTTACAGGGAAGTCATCCTCCTCCCTCATGTGGTACCGTTCCTGCAGGCTCATCCTGACATGACCCTCCAGCATGACAATGCCACCAGCCATACTGCTCATTCTGTTCGTGATTTCCTGCAAGACAGGAATGTCAGTGTTCTGCCATGGCCAGCGAAGAGTCCGGATCTCAATCCCATTGAGCACGTCTGGGACCTGTTGGTTTCGGAGGGTGAGGGCTAGGGCCATTCCCCCCAGAAATGTCTGGGAACTTGCAGGTGTCTTGATGGGAGAGTGGAGTAACATCTCACAGCAAGAACTGGCAAATCTGGTGCAGTCCATGAGGAGGAGATGCATTGCAGTACTTAATGCAGCTGGTGGCCATACCAGATACTGACTGTTACTTTTGATTTTGACCCTCCTTTGTTCAGGGACACATTATTCCATTTGTGTTAGTCACATGTCTGTGGAACTTGTTCAGTTTATGTCTCAGTTGTTAAATCTTGTTATGTTCATACAAATATTTACACATGTTAAGTTCGCTGAAAATAAACGCAGTTGACAGTGAGAGGACGTTTCTTTTTTTGCTGAGTTTATATATCCAATTGAAGTCGGAAGTTTACATTCACCTTAGCCAAATACATTTAAAATCAGTTTTTCACAATTCCTGACATTTATTTCAAGTAAAAATTCCCTGTCTTTGGTCAGTTAGGATCACCACTTTATTTTAAGAATGTGAAATGTCAGAATAATAGTAGAGAGAATGATTTATTTCAGCTTTTATTTCTTTCATCACATTCCCAGTGGGTCAGAAGTTTACATACACTCAATAAGTATTTGGTAGCATTGCCATTAAATTGTTTAACTTGGGTCACACATTTCGGGTAGCCTTCCACAAGCTTCCCACAATAAGTTTGGTTTTTGGCCCATTCCTCCTGTCAGAGCTTGTGTAAGTGAATCAGGTTTGTAGGCCTCCTTGCTCGCACACATGCTTTTTCAGTTCTGCCCACACATTTTCTATAGGATTGAGGTCAGGGCTTTGTGATGGCCACTCCAATACCTTGACTTTGTTGTCCTTAAACCATTTTGCCACAACTTTGGAAGTATGCTTGGGGTCATTGTCCATTTGAAAGACCCATTTGCGACCAAGCTTTAACTTCCTGACTGATGCCATGAGATGTTGCTTCAATATATCCACATATTTTTCCAACCTCATGATGCCATCTATTTTGTGAAGTGCATCAGTCCCTCCTGCAGCAAAGCACCCCCACAACATGATGCTGCCACCCCGTGCTTCACGGTTGGGATGGTGTTCTTCTGTCACGACTTCCGCTGAAGTCGGCTCCTCTCCTTGTTCGGGCGCTGTTCGGCGGTCGACGTCACCGGCCTTCTAGCCATCACCGCTCCACTTTTCATTGTTCCATGTGTTTTGTCTTGTTTCCCCGCACACCTGGTTTACATTCCCTAATCACACTAAATATATATTCCCTCTGTTCCCCCCCATGTCTTTGTGTGGAATTGTCTTTGTTACGTGTTTTGTGTGACACGCCAGGTTGGTTTTTCTCCGGGTATCGTGTTCAACCGTAGTATGTTTAAGTGTTAAACATTTTGCATCATTGTGACTTTGTCGCGCTTTTCACTTCTGCTTTTGGCTGGAGGTTTGTTTGACGCAGTTGCGTCCGTCTGTTGTTTGCTTCTGCCAAATAAAGTGTGCGCCTGATCACAACTCTCTGCTCTCCTGCACCTGACTTCTACACCAGTAGCACACAACCTGACAGAATACCACACCCGAACCATGGAGTCAGCAGGAGCAGTACCCCGGTCCGAGGGGTCGAGGAGCGCGTCCGAGAACACTCGGCGATGCTGCAACATCTCGGTGCCACGATGGATTGCGTTGTCCAGACCATGGACCGCTGGGAGAGACAGGGAGTCTCTTCAGCGCCTCGACCAGCGCAACCGGGGTTACCACTACCCGTCCCTCCTGTATCCAATCCCAGTGGGATGCATCTCGCCCTTCCCAGGGAGTGTGATGGGACGGCAGCACGGTGCCAGGGGTTCCTATTACAGCTGGACCTATACCTGGCCACCGTTCACCCGGCTCCCTCGGGAAGGGAGAGGGTGTCCGCCCTCGTCTCGTGCCTCTCGGGGAGAGCTCTGGGGTGGGCAAACGCCGTGTGGGGAGAAGGAGATGCGGCGTTGGACCACTTCGAGGAGTTCACCCACCGCTTCCGGGCAGTCTTCGGCCATCTGCCCGAGGGTAGAGCGGCGGGTGAACGTCTCTTCCACCTGAGGCAGGGGACGAGGAGCGCCCAGGAATTCGCCCTGGAATTTTGGACCTTGGCCGCCGGAGCAGGATGCAACGACAGGGCCCTCATAGACCACTACCGATGCAGCCTGCGCGAGGATGTCCGTCGGGAGTTGGCCCGGCAGGGATGCTACAATCACCTTTGACCAGCTGGTGGATCTGTCCATTCGTTTGGATAACCTGCTGGTCACCCGCGGACGTCCAGAGAGGGCTCTGTCGGTTCCCGCTTCCAGCACCCCCGTCCCGGTGCCAATGGAGCTGGGAGGGGCTGCGCTTAGGGAGGCCGGAGGAGGGGCCACATGCACCCTCTGTGGCCGCAGATGGCACACTGCCGCCGGTGCCGGGCTGGTGCCTCTGGTAGTCGAGGCAGCAGGCAGCGCTCTCTGGCGTCACCCCAGGTATGTCTCTGAATCCCTGCGTCAGGGGTACATTCGGTCCTCCACTTCACCCGCCTCCTCGAGTTTCTTTTTTGTGAAGAAGGAGGGAGGTCTGCACCCGTGTATTGACTATCGAGGTCTAAATCAAATCACGGTGAGGTACAGTTACCCGCTACCTCTCATCACCACGGCGATTGAGTCAATGCACGGGGCGCGCTTCTTCACTAAACTGGATCTCAGGAGCGCTTACAACCTGATGCGTATCCGGGAGGGAGACGAGTAGAAGACGGCGTTCAGTACCACCTCAGGGCATTATAAGTACCTCGTCATGCCTCATGGGTTGACGAATGCTCCATCAGTCTTCCAATCCTTTGTAGACAAGATTTTCAGGGACCTGCACGGGCAGAGTGTAGTGGTGTATATTGATGACATTCTGATATACTCCGCTACACGCGCCGAGCATGTGTCCCTGGTGCACAGGGTGCTTGGACAACTGTTGGAGCATGACCTGTACATCAAGGCGAAGAAATGCCTGTTCTTCCAAGGGTATTGCATTTCCACCTCAGGGGTGGAGATGGAGAGTGACCGCATTTCAGCTGTGCATAATTGGCCGACTCCCACCACGATAAAGGAGGTGCAGCGGGTTTTAGGGTTTGCCAATTACTACCAGAGATTTATCCGGGGTTTTGGCCAGGTGGCGGCTCCCATTACCTCACTGCTGAAGGGGGGGTCCTGTACGTTTGCAGTGGTCGGCTGAGGCGGACAGGGCTTTTGGGCACCTAAGGGTTCTGTTTACCTCGGCTCCCGTGCTGGCCCATCCGGATCCCTCTTTGGCGTTCATAGTGGAGGTGGACGAGTCCGAGGCTGGGATAGGAGCCGTGCTCTCTCAGCGCTCGGGCATGCCATCGAAGCTCCGCCCCTGTCCTTTCTTCGAAGAAGAAGCTCAGCCCGGCGGAGCGGAACTATGATGTGGGGAACCGGGAGCTGTTGCCTGTGGGGCTTTGTGGGGCTTTGAAGGCATGGAGACATTGGCTTGAGGGGGCTAAACACCCTTTTCTCATCTGGACTGACCACCGCAACCTGGAGTACATCCGGGCAGCGAGGAGACTGAATCCTCGACAGGCAAGGTGGGCCATGTTTTTTTACCCATTTTGTGTTCACCCTGTCCTACAGACCAGGTTCCCAAAATGTGAAGGCAGATGCACTGTCCCGGCTGTATGACACAGAGGAGCGTCCCATGGATCATACTCCCGGCCTCCTGCCTGGTAGCGCTGGTCGTGTGGGAGCTGGATGCGGACATTGAGCAGATGTTACGTAGAGAGCCCGCTCCCCTCCAGTGTCCCGTCGGGCGTCTGTACGTTCCGTCTGCTGTCCCGTGACCAGTTGATCTATTGGGCCCACACATCACCCTTCTCTGGTCATCTGGGGATCGGTCGGACGGTGCACTGTCTGAGTGGGAAGTATTGGTGGCCTACCTTGGCAAAGGATGTGAGGGTTTATGTTTCCTCCTGCTCGGTTTGCGCCCAGTGTAAGGCTCCTAGACACCTGCCCAGAGGGAAGCTACATCCCTTACCCATTCCACAACGGCCTTGGTCACTCCTGTGGTTGGATTTTCTGACCGATCTTCGTCCCTCACAGGGAAACAACTCGATCCTGGTCGTTGTGGATCGTTTCTCTAAGTCCTGTCGTCTCCTCCCTCTGCCCGGTCTCCCTACGGCCCTACAGACTGCGGAGGCCTTGTTTACACATGTCTTCCGGCACTACGGGGTGCCTGAGGATATAGTGTCTGATCGAGGTCCCCAGTTCACTTTGAGAGTCTGGAGGGTGTTCATGGAACGTCTGGGACTCTCGATCAGCCTCACCTCAGATTTTCACCCCGAGAGTAATGGGCAGGTGGGGAGAGTGAACCAGGATGTGGGTAGGTTTCTGCGGTCTTATTGCCAGGACCGGCCGGGGCGCAGAACTTGCTCCGCCACTCCTCCACCAACCTCTCCCCCTTCCAGTGCGTATTGGGGTACCAGCCGGTTCTGGCGCCGTGGCATCAGAGTCAGACCGAGGCTCCTGCGGTGGACAACTGGTTCAGGCGCGTGGAGGAGACATGGGAAGCCACCCATGTTCACCTCCAGCTGGCCGCGCTGCGCCAAAAAACCAGCGCGGACCGTCAACGCAGTGAGGCCCTGGTGTTCGCACCGGGTCTGGCTCTCGACCCGAAACCTGCCCCTCCGCCTGCCCTGCCGTAAGCTGGGTTCGCGGTTTGTGGGGCCATTTAAAGTCCTGAGGAGAGTGAACAAGGTGTGTTACAGGTTACAGCTTCCTCCCGACTACCGAAAAAAGTGTGCGCCTGATCACAACTCTCTGCTCTCCTGCACCTGACTTCTACACCAGTAGCGCACAACCTGACATCTTCGGCTTGCAAGCCTCCCACTTTTTCCTCCAAACATAATGATGGCCAAACAGTTCTATTTTTGTTTCATCAGACCAGAGGACATTTATCCAAAAAGTACAATCTTTGTCCACATGTGCAGTTGCAAACCGTAGTCTGGCTTTTTTATGGCGGTTTTGCAGCAGTGGCTTATTCCTTGCTGAGCAGCATTTTTTTTCTGTGGTCTTGGCTGATTTCTTTAGATATTCCCATAATGTCAAGCAAAGAGGCACAGTTTGAAGGTAGGCCTTAAAATACAAACACAGGTACATCTCCAATTGTCACGTCCTGGCCAGTATAAGGGTTAATTGTTATTGTAGTTTGGTCAGGACGTGGCAGAGGGTATTTGGTTTATGTGGTTCGGGGTGGTGTTTTTTCTAAAAGGGCATTTGATTTAAGTATTCCGGGGATTTTGGGCACTGTTCCTTGTTTATGTAATTCTATGTTTAGTCTAGGTTGTCTGTTTCTATGTTGAGTTAATTGGGGTGGACTTCCAATTGAAGGCAGCTGTGTGGTGTTGCCTTTGATTGGAAGTCCTATATTAGTTGGGTGTGTTTGTCTATGTATTTGTGGGAGATTGTTTCTTGTTTAGGGTGAGTGAGCCTAACAGGACTGTCTGTAAATCCTGAGTTCGTTTTTGTTATTTTTGTATGTTCGTTTTGAGTTTATTAAATGTTCAAAATGAACTATCTCAACTCTGCTGCATATTGGTCCTCATTTTCCGACGATGATTTCGCCATATCGTCTGACGACGAAGAAATCCCTGACACCAATTCACTGAAATTATGTCAATTAGCCTATCAGAAGCTTCTAAATGTATATGTAACGAGTACTTTGGAAAATGTATGGAGTAAAAAGTACATTATTTTCATTAGGAATGTAGTGAAGTTAAAGTAAAAGTTGCCAAAAATTTAAATGGTGAAGTAAAGTACAGATACCCAAAAAAATACTTAAGTAGTACTTTAAAGTATTTTTACGGAAGTACTTTACACCACTGCCTGGAAAGTTCATACCCTCGCACACTAAAACAAACAACCCAACAAAAAACACCCCCACACACCATTGAGGCAGTTCAATAAAATGCCAGTTGGTAGAGACTTGGCAGAGATCCGGGGACATTTTTCTGGCAGTGATATCAATGAGTTGTCTTGTAATTTCCCAAATTTCAGCAGAGGTTTGTATTGGGCAAACAAAAATGGCAACAAACAACAAAGACATTAAGATAAGACAAACTGTCCAACAAATGTTTTTAACATTAAATTAAGGAGCCTATTCCTGGGTATCAAGCATTTATGAACAAACACAATATACTCTCTCTCTCTCTCTCCCTCTCTCAGCAGGATTTTTCAGTATTACATGTGTGTATGATGCTTTTGTTCCAGGATCCTGTTGTGCAACACAGTAGAGGTGGTGGTACCTTTCCTGTGGTGTTGTTTCATCCTGTGTCCTGACAGCACTCACCTATCTGTGTCCTCAGGGGTTGGCTATCCATCCTCACCTCAGGCCCAAACACACTGGCCCATCCTGCTCTGAAGTCTCTCCACCCTGTCTGTCTTCTTCCATTCCGGAACTACAACACCCCCACATTAGCCATACCTTAGAGGGCAGGCTGACAGACATGTGTCAACATGGTAGACGTGACAGGAGCATTACACAGATTATGCACGTATAGATTTGTATAGAAGTACATACATGCCTGGACACACACTCGTATAATAAATACCCACATACTCTCTTGAATGCACAGACACAATCGTATATGTTTAAACTTACTGTACACTATGCACACGCTATTCACAAGAATGGGAAAGGGTAGTACATCCTTTCATAGACCATAGTGTTGTTACTGAGGCAGTATGTGTCATGATTAACATGATAAAAGAGAACAGATTCTGATTTTTTTTAAAGTCACCTTACTATTAGACATTCAGCAAGTCATAACCAAAAGGTTATTATGTCGCCAATCAACCTTTTCCCCGATTCACAACTCCCCATTCTGTTAGACACTGTTCCTTACACAATCTGGTTATAAAAAGAAGTTGATGTCAACAATCCACCTTCATAGTTTCACTGCCAAATGACACAAATACATAGGTGATAAGCTCATGATTTCTTTCCATTATTACGTTTCTGGCGCAGATTACTTTTCTGAGTTGACTCATATTTGCCATCTACTGTGCTTCCTAAAGAAAAAGTGTGATGATGCCTAATTCCGTTTCTGAGGTTACTGATTACTGTGTATGGCCTTGAGAGAGTGAATCACTCTTGTTGTTTAACTTGAAGGAGATTGGAGGGATTTCTGACAATGCCTCATCAACCCCCCCCCCCCCCCCCCCCCCCCAATGGAGCAGGTGTTTTGGACTCCCCTGACTCTAGCAGACAGACAGATAGTCTCTCCTCAGGGTGTGTGGAGGAAATACAGAGGCAAGCCACTGACCAAACACCACTACACACAACACATCACACACAACAACAACCCTGGGTGGTCCTCTCAACACTGGGAAAACATGAAACGTTTTTAGAGAAATTAGCCTGTCAAGCAGACTGATTGTGTCACTGTATGTGTGGTCAAAAACAGCTGCTGCTACTACTAATTTTCAATAGTAGACTAGTAGTGATATGTTTGTTTTTCATGTGTCTAAGGCTTGAGGTCTGTGTTGCATGCTTCCATTTAATTTTGTGAAACAGAAACATTGTTTGTGAAGCCTAAAAAAGCATGCAAGAAACGGTCAAAAACAAGATGCTGTAAACAGTCGAACAAGATGCTGTAAACATTAAAAAAACAAGATGCTGTAAACAGTCGAACAAGATGCTGTAAACATTCAAAAACAAGATGCTGTAAACAGTCGAACAAGATGCTGTAAACATTAAAAAAACAAGATGCTGTAAACAGTCGAACAATATGCTGTAAACATTCAAAAACAAGATGCTGTAAACAGTCGAACAAGATGCTGTAAACATTCAAAAACAAGATGCTGTAAACAGTCGAACAAGATGCTGTAAACATTCAAAAACAAGATGCTGTAAACAGTCGAACAAGATGCTGTAAACATTCAATAACAAGATGCTGTAAACAGTCGAACAAATGCTGTAAACATTCAAAAACAAGATGCTGTAAACAGTCGAACAAGATGCTGTAAACATTCAAAAACAAGATGCTGTAAACAGTTCAACTTTTGGAGTAACCTTATTTGAGTCATAAGAGTGCATATTTTACACAAACTCTTTTTCAGCTTAGTGTGAATGTGAGGCTGTGCTCCTCCACAATGTACTGTTATTTCTCTATTGCGGTTTCAGATATTAATTTACTGAGGAATAAAAGGGTTTTGTGTAAACAGACATTTGTTGTGATATGGCACAGCCGTAGCGCATCATGGATTAGCCCTAAAGTTGGAGAGAACAAAAACAGGTTTTGAGTTTCAGACGTTTTAATCTGTCTAATCCATAAAGCTGTGAAAACGACTTGGAGAAGGAGGGAGGGGTGAGGGAAGATAATCATTCAGTCATACAGAAAGCTAATTTTGGTCTAATTAGTGTTGCAGTGAAAAGCAAGACTGTGTCCCAAAATGGCATCCTATTTCCTAATTAGTGCATTACTTTTGACCGGGGCTCATAGGGAATACACTCTTAGAAAAAAAGGTGCTATCTGGGACCTAAAAGAGTTATTCAACTATCCTGGTAGGAGAAACCTTTGAAGAACCCTTTTTGGTTCCAGGTAGAACCCTTTTGGGTTCCATGTAAAACCCTTTCCACAGAGGGTTCTACATGGAACCCAAAGTAGGTTCTACCTGGGAACAACAAGTGTTATACCTGGAACAAAAAAGGATTCTCCTATGGGGACAGCCGAAGAACCTTTTTGGAAGAGGGTAGCATTTGGGACACAGCCCCAGACAAAGGAAGCTTGAGATAGTGGAACATTAACTTTTTTGCATCAGTAATGCCCGTTTATAAATGTGGTTGGCAGGGGTTGACAGAAAAGACAGAACATTTAAAGTACACTTATCTTTGCCAGATAGGCAAACATAAAGTTTGAACCCAAAAAAAGAGGACGGTGAGCATGATGATGATGATGATGATGATGATGATGATAAGTATGAACTGTTAAATGCAATGATATGATACATCAGTGGAGATAAATATGAGAGCAATGAATCTGACGACTGGTGATGATGATGACAACGCCAACAAGACTTGGGACTTAGCACTTAGGACAGAAGCATCTCCTATCCATTACCTTACCACCACACTGTAACTCTGTGAGCTGATTGATCGATCAGTCAGCACGCATACAGCCCTACCTGGCCTGCTCTAACTAAAGTGTGGTGTGGCTGGGTTTAGTGGGGAGGAAAGCAGACCAGGCCACAGACAGATGGGTGGTAATGAAAGCAGCCAGAGCCAGACAGGCCGATGAGACAGTGGTCCTCCCTCCCTCCGTGCATATGGGCTAATGGACTAACACATACAGTCAGGTAGCCTGCCAATTTGCACTGGGATTAGCCAGTCAGATTATAGCGAAGCCACGAGACTGCCCCAGTGTACAGTGCACAATGTGCAGACAGCCTGAGAGGGAGAGGACTTGGTGGTGGCTGGAACTGTACTTGCTCTCTGTTCACTGCCAAATTAAGGGATGATGTGGAGACCTTGTTATGGCACTGAAAAAGACACACATAGATAAAGAGAGAGGGAAAGAAAGAGCTCAGAGCATATATGATGCGTTCACACATTACATTGTCAGGTAATTGCAGAACTCAAACACACACACACACACACACACACACACACACACACACACACACACACACACACACACACACACACACACACACACACACACACACACACACACCGTGAGGGGAGCATTGTGATCAGCCCCCTCCTCAGCAGATGGTGTAGAGGATGAGGGACTGACAAGAGATAATCTGTGATTACATATTATATAGAATATTTTGATTATCATTGTGGTTATAAATTCAAAATCGGATGTACCTCACAAACCTTTCCATTGGTGATCATCTGCTTAGTAGTCAAAGCTAATATGTTTGGCTCAGAAATGCTCGATTTTAAGCCATATAACAATTGAGCGTGGTGCTTTATAAACTCCTCATATAGAAATTGACAATGTGCAGATTTGTTGCCTTTAGAGATCATATTAAGTCAGGCTTGGGAGTATTTATGAATGTGTTTACATCTGGTTAGGCTTATTGTTACTTTTCATGGACTTTGGCAGACATGACATACATTAGACGTCCATTATTACAACAGAAGGTAAATGTATTATTCCTTACCTTACTGCTATAATAATTATGTTTTTCCCTTCAATACATTTTTCTGCTTTTTAGTACCAAGAGCTTGATTTGAATGATATGTCTCACCTCCTTTTCACATCATCTCGCTCATGATTACCAGTGAATACACAACTGAAATAATTCATGACATTTTACCACTATAGTAAAAATATTCCCATATTCTCATCAATTTCTATTCCTTTTAAATAACAAAATCAATCGAAACGCCACTAAAATGCTATTGTATGCTACTCATTTGATCGAAAGTATTAACCATCTCCTCCCTTATCTTTCGTTACGTGAAATACGCCAGTCCAATTTCCATGTATTATGAATCAGTTGTAATAGATAGGATGAGGAGGGAGTGGTGATGGTGACTGTACATCAGATATACAGTAGTGTTATCATGTTTGTTTTCCATCCCCACGGCAGAGCACACGTAGGGCCTAGAGGGA
This sequence comes from Salmo salar, assembly GCF_965601325.2. NCBI lineage: Eukaryota > Metazoa > Chordata > Actinopteri > Salmoniformes > Salmonidae > Salmo > Salmo salar. The sequence goes on along the minus strand of NC_138317.1, from coordinate 8,764,210 downwards.
CAGTTAAAGACTAGCAGGATTAAGACAATTAGGGGGTTGATTGTTGTCAGTAAGGGGAGAAAAAGCAGATTAAATATGGAGAATGTAGGTCAAAGTGATGATGATGGATAGAAGAAGGAGGGAGTAGAAGGAGGTGGGGGGATTGAGGTCAGAGAAACCGATTGCGGTAACACTGAACTGAAGAGTGGCAAGAAATAAGTGGCGAGAGAGAGAGATTTCCTGGCAAAATTTGAAACCCTTATTCAAGGTTTCAAAGACCTCTCTGATGAGAGTAGGCTACCTGTCCTGTTGGGGAAGGACGCAGAGAGCTGTGGGTTGGCAGCGCACTACATTGCTGCCTGCCATAAAATGAGGGACAGTATCTGACAGACCAATCAACCTGCACATGTCCTCTACTGTATGCTTATTGTTATTGTTCAATGTATGGTTATTTCGACCCTTGGTTAAAGTTGTTACTGTTGCCCGTTGACAATTTTGATTCTTACTATTTTCATATTGTAAATATCAAAAGTAAGCTTTGGCAATATGTACATTGTTACGTCATGCCAATAATGCAAATTGAATTGAATTGAGGGAGAGAGAGAGAGAGAGAGAGAGAGAGAGAGAGAGAGAGAGAGAGAGAGAGAGAGAGAGAGAGGCTATAATGGGACTAAGCGATATGTTATTGCCTAATGATGTGTGAGTCAGGTACCCTCATCAACTATACTTCTCCTGCTTTGCTCCCTGGGCGTGTCTGTCTGGGGTTTTTCCACTGTCTAGACACCACTGAATAGGATGTTCTATTTGTTTTTACTCAACTCTTCCTCCTCCTCTCGTTCTTTTTCCCCTCTCGCTACCAGCGTAATTAGCAGACACTTTTATTGAGCCGTGGGATTTGGGCCCAAATCCTCCCTGTCTGGTAGACGGATCTGTGGTAAAGTCGCTCTGGGGGTTTAGGTGTAGACGAGCCCACCTGTTAACCCCTAACCCACGCAGACAGTGTAACACCCCTCATCCACTTCTGAGGGGGTATTTTGGAGGTCGTACGTATGTGGCATGTGGATAAAGCCTGTGTTTATTGATTGTGGAATGTCTTCTAATTAGTGTGGGGATAAACTACAACTGTCATGATGACAAATCTTCCCAAAAATCGAATAATGTGGATCTATAGTAAAATTAAAAAGCTAGCTTGTCCCAACTTAAAAATAAAACGGCTATCATGAGTTAGTAAGTGCTGGCCCCAGCTAACACAAATCAAATAGTTTCGTCACATAGAAAAAAAAAACAGAAGTTAAGGAGCTTGTATTAGCATGTGCATGCTCTAGCTAACAAAAACAGAATAAACATAGTAAAAACAATGAAAGTTAGCTAGACTGAGCATGCTAGTTACCTTAAACACAAATGTAATGGTTCACATCAATAAAGAATTAAAGTTAGATAGCAAGTTACCGTGTGCTTGCCTAAGCTACCAAAAATCTAGGCCTAATGGTTTTAAAATCTGGAAGTTTGCTAACTAGTGTCGGTAGTGTGTGCTAGCCAGCTAACAAAAAAAGTTACAGTAGCAAGCATGAGCTAGCCACAGTCCAGGGCACAGAGACCATGCAACACTCCCTAACACTACTTCCTATGTACAAAAAAATAAATATTAGAGAGTTGAGAGAATTTACATCTCTGATAGATTCATAGCCTCAAAATCAGACCGTTCAGACTTTAGCTCAGTCTCTTTGAAGATATTCCCTTTAAAAGCTGGTTTACACCACTCTTCTCAGAAGTATCCCACAAGGCAGTCAGTAGCGTGATACACTGTATATACAGGTGCTGGTAGAAGTTCCTGAATAAAAACAGGAGATATTCATTATCTACCTGTATGAGTTTAGTCTGGAAGCCTGGAAGCCACAGTATCACAATGTTAGAGTTACAGGGTCCAGATTCACAAAACACTTCTTACACAAAAACTTAAGAAACAAAATAAGAAGTTCATAAGATAGTTCGTAAGTGAAATTCCTCAACAATATCTTAAGATTTTGTTATTTTCTTATGAAATATCTTACAAATCTTCTTAAGATGTGTGTTGCTAACCAACCGTTTTAGCTAGTTATCTACCTAGCAATGGCAATCATGTTAGCATATTTCTTAATAAGATTACTGTTCTAAAAAATGTTCTAGCATTTATAAGAATGAATACTGAACATTTCAGATTAAGTTTGTGAGTGAATTAAACATGTTCAATTGCTTTCATGAGCTTTTTCTCTCACTGCCCTGAGTTTAAAACAACGGTTTAGCTATCTTGGAATTAAGCACATTTCCAATACCTTTATTTTCAAGAATCTAATTTCTTCTTCACTTATTGCTTAAAGAGAAACATAAGAATTAGCGCAATAAAAATTCCAATAACCTTTTTATTAAGGAATAGCAACTTTGCTTAACTTTCTTCTTAAATCTAGATCTGGCAGTTAAGAAGACATTTCTTCTTAATTAAGAAGGTTTTGTGAATCTGGGCCCAGGTCTCCTATAAAAATGTAAGTGAATGAACTTGTGCCATGCTGTTTCCAACTACTGTAACTGAGCTCAGACAAAGAGATTTTAGCTATGCTACCACATGAATAGCATTTAGCTGTAGATGGGCAACATGAATGATACTTACATCCCAAGACCAATACTATCACAGCTTTGCTATCGCAGACCATTATTGTATTACTTGTATTGCTTGCAGTGATAATGTCATTAGGTTATGCAAGCACAGGTGCACGGTCTTACAAATGTAGACAAGGATTCTGCAGAAAGGAGTGCTGTATAGTTATTTGTGAAGCTACATACCTCCCTCTTTCCTCTCTGATAGTGTGCTACAGTACCTAAGGGTGTGAAATTTGTGGTTAGTTATTTTTGTCTGACTCTAGTCAAATGTCATCTCCAACTTAGGTGGGTAAAGACACTACTGAGAAAGTGTGAGTTCTCACTTTGTCTTCCTTAAATAGGCAATTACTTTGTGTACAATCTGCATGTCTCGAATGCTCGTCTATGAATAGCCAACTGACATTTACTCCTGAGGTAGGGAACTATTGTTGCCCCCTCTATATCCACTGTGGTTCCCTTTCAGTTGGTCACTTGGTATAACATACTATTGGGAGTCAACGACCAATCATGTTCACCTGAAATCACACCCAACGGGCCAATGAATGCCGAGCCCGCCCTCGGTGGCCCCGCCTTCCTGGCTATAATACCGGGGCTCGCATTCATTATCTAAATTATTCACTCTTTACATTACCCGAAGGAAGAAGGTGTTACACAATTTACAAAATGTTCAAGCACAGGAAGACAATGAGATTCAGCTCTGACGTAGGTGTCTGTTAGTGGGGAGAGAGTACTCATCCCCCTAGATGTTACAAGTTTTGGGTCTTCGTATCGGTTTTTGTCTCAAGCAGTGGCGATTTTAAATGTCAATCTTGGTGGGGCAAACTCCCACAAAACGTTTTCGATGCATGCCAGAAAAGCCACTACACAACACAACACAACACTAAACAATGCATTAATTGCACTATAACGGTGACAAACGGTGCCCACAAACTGTTAGGGCCTACATAAAGCTGTCCCAACACCTTACCACTGCTACACCTGGCTATCAGCAGAACCTTGTCTGGCAGCGAAACAGTTCAATCAGCCTAGTTTACTGCCTTTAAAAAAAACATAGCTGATATGGCTGACTTGTTTAAACAAATGTGGTTTCTACTGACAATTGAGATGTACAAACTATGTCATAAGGGGACGACGAGTGGATAAGAGGCAATCCGTAATTTCGATTAAGATATTAATGAGCGAGCTAGGATGGACATAGTCAATATAACTATTTGTTCAGCAATTTTGAAACGTACAGCGACAGAAAAAGCAAGTTCTGCAGGCTCTAGTTTTGTCTAATCTTGATTATTGTCCAGTCGTGTGGTCCAGTGCTGCAAGGAAAGACCTAGTTAAGCTGCAGCTGGCCCAGAACAGAGCGGCTGTAACGCCCTGGCCATAGAGAGGGGTTTTTGTTCTTTATTTTGGTTAGGCCAGGGTGTTACATTGGGTGGGCGTTCTATGTTCTTTTTTCTATGTTTATGTATTTCTTTGTTTTGGGCCGTGTGTGGCTCCCAATCAGGCACAGCTGTAGTTCGTTGTTGCTGATTGGGAGTCACACATAAGGAGCCTGTTTTTCCTTTGGGTTTTGTGGGGGATTGTTTCTGTTTCGTGTTTGCACCTGACAGTACTGTTTGGCTGTCGGTTTCCTTGTTTTGTATAGTTTTCACGTTGTTTAATAAATTGCTGAAGATGAACACTAACTCCGCTGCACCTTGGTCTACTCTCTCTTCAGACAGCCGTTACAGCGGCACGTTTTGCTCTTAATTGTAATCAGAGGGCTGATATAAATACTATGCATGCCAGTCTCTCTTGGCTAAGAGTTGAGGAGAGACTGTCTGCATCACTTCATCTTTTTATAAGAAACATTAATGTGTTGAAAATCCCAAATTGTTTGCATAGTCAACTTACACACAGCTCTGACACACACACTTATCCCACCAGACATGCAACCAGGGGTCTTTTCATAGTCCCCAAATCCAGAACAAATTCAAGGAAACGTTCCTTCCATCTCATGTTGCTCCAATAAACAGCAAACCTGGTTTCAAAAAAACAGATAAAGCAACACCTCACGGCACAACGCCTCTCCCCTATTTAACCTAGATAGTTTGCATGTATGCATTCAAATCAAATTTTATTTGTCACATACACATGGTTAGCAGGTGTTAATGCGAGTGTAGCGAAATGCTTGTGCTTCTAGTTCCAACCATGCAGTAATATCTAACAAGTAAACTAACCTAACAATTTCACAGATGCAGTAGATGGTATAGAGTACAGTATATACATATGAGATGAGTAATGTAGGGTATGTAAACATTATATAAAGTGGCATTGTTTAAAGTGGCTAGTGATACATTGATATGTAGGCTACGTGTGCCTTTTTAAAAATGTATGTAGTTTTGTCCTTGAGCTGTTCTTGTTTAATGATGTTCTGTATTATGTCATTCTGTATTATGTTTCATGTTTTGTGTGGACCCCAGGAAGAGTAGCTGCTGCTTTTGCAACAGCTAATGGGGATCCTAATAAAATACGTAATTCAAAACATGGCCTGTTCTTACAGTATTCTCCCTGTACACCAAGTCAGAATCGTAGGATAAATAAAGAGAGCATATACTAAGCAGACAATGAAAGCTCTTACAATATTCTCTAAAACAGGCTACAGGCTAAATGTGCACCACCAAGTCAGAATAGTAGGCTAAATTATGATGGGAAAAGGGAGCAAATTATTAGGGTGAGGCACATGGGCTACTAACAGCTCACTACACAACATACACTTAGTATTACTTTCTTAGCTAGAGTATACATATCTCCCTGGCATATTACATAATTTATGCAGCAGCATACAATACATTTTTGGACTCACCTTGTTGTGCTATGCTCATTTGAACATGAAGGAGGTGCGGCGGTACATTGTGTCAAATTTTGTCATCAAACTTTGTCATGGTTCGCTATAGGAAAATGTGTCTTATGCCTATAAAACATAAATGTCTACGTGTTGCAAAAAACAGCACAGGATGGAATTATGAAACGCTATTAATTATTTTAGTATTAAATTGAATATAGATTTACTACATATGCATTTAAACATGTGAAAGCAGCAGCAAACATTTCAAAACAAGAGAAGAAAAAAAAGCACACTCCATTACCGGGAGTCTTCGGCACAGTAATAACTCATTTTATCAACAAATTCCAAATGCAAGCTTCATAAGTAAATGATCCATTTCAAGCAATTGTTATGCCTACATACCAAAAGACCAGTAGGCTAGTAATTCTTGCCCAATTGCTGTTGAGCTTGCAAAGTAAACAGTTCATATTATTGATTGCCAAACAATTTTTGGAGCTGCATATTTGTTTATTATGGCAATCCTCTTTCCCTACAATTTGACGTGTGCGCTGCACCGATTCTACAGCTGTACACCAAATCAGCAATGTTTGCCAGCTCAGCCGACCTGTGTTGATTGGCAGTTTGCCAGTGTAATCAGAGTGCCCAGTGTGCATTTCACTAGCCAATCTGTCGCAATTTGCATGTTTTTTTTTTACAAGGGCAATGCTGCAGCTACTGTCTCTGGCTGCGTGAGTAATCCACGGATTCTCTGTGCTAAAAAAAATGTGACAAAACATTACAAAACATGGCCAGATAATTTCAAGGCATTAGTCTCAAGTCAGTGTCGAGGCTCCAAGTCCAAGTAAAGTCTCAATTTATTTTATTTTATATCAAGTCGAGTCTCAAGTCATCAAGTTTGTGACTCGTCAGACTCGAGTCCAAGTCATGTGACTCGAGTCCAAAACTCTGCTAAAAGCTAACTACTTTCTGTTCTGCTTGTGTAGCTAATGTTTCCTTGCGTGGGTCTGATTTGTGTTGGCTAAAAACCCACTACTTTCTGCTCTGCTTGTGTAGCCAGTGCTTCCTTGCTTGAGTAGGATGGCCAGTGGTAAGAGTAAGTTCAAAAAGGTTAACCAGCTGAGTTTGAACTTCCGACCATGCCCTAGGGCATGTGGTTTCACAATGAAATATATTCACAAGTGCTATCCTGTTTGCCTGGGGTGGAAACATGATCAGCAGGCTTTGGCTCGGATCAGTTCGTGTGACCATTGTCTCCGGCTGGGTTCAACTTCCTTTGTGCATAAGGCTGACTTTGTGCTTAAGATTGGAGCTGCTGGCGAAGGGTCTTTCGGTGAAGCGACATCGGAAATGGGATTTTCTGAGGTCGGAAGAAAGCATCAGCGGTGGTCAGAGTTGATAGTTGTGTCATTCCAGACGAGTGAGGCTCATTCATTCTCTTCGACCCTACTCCTCTCCCTTTCCACATCCTTTGACTCTCACTGTCCCCTTTCCTCCCGGCCGGCCGGCCCGACCTTCCCCTCCTGCTCCGTGGCTGAGTGACTCACTGCGTGGTAACAGAACAGGGCTGCGGGCAGCAGAGCAAAAATGGAGGAAAACGAAACTTCCAGAGGACCTATCATCCTTCCCCTCCCTCCTCTTCTCTTCCTCTGTATCCACTGCTAATGCCGCTTTCTATCACTCAAAATGTCAACCTTCTGCCTCAACCCTGTGAAACTCTTCTACACTTTCTCTTCCATCCTTAATCCTCCACCTCCTCCCGCTCCCTCCTCCCTCTTTGCGGATGACTGTCAACCACTTTGTAAAAAAGGTTGACGGCATCCACTCCTCTTTCACTCAGCCTACGGAGTCCCCTGGTCCAATTCACACAGAACTACCCTACGCCTTGACCTTTTTCTCCCCTCTCTCTCCCATTGAAATCCGGTGACTAGTGATGTCTGGCCACCTGACAACCTGCCCACTTGACCCCATCCCCTCCTCCCTTCTCCAGACCATCTCTGGAGACCTCCCATTCCTCACTTCCCTCATCAACTCATCCCTGACCACTGGTTACGTCCCCTCTGACTTCGAGATGGCCAGAGTCACTCCCCTCCTCTAGAAACCAACACTCGACCCCTCTGTCGTCAAAAAATAACTTATTTAATTTCTTTACAAAGCACTTGAGTGTGCTGTCTTAGACCAACCTTCTCGTTATCTCTCTCAGTACAATCTTTTTGACCCTAACAAGTCAGGCTTCAAGGTGGCTAACTCAACTGAGACTGCCCACCTCTGTGTCACAGAGGATCTCTGCTGACTTTCTCTCCTCGCTTTTCATCCTCCTAGATATATCCGCTGCCTCTGACACCGTGAACCATCAGAACCTCCTCTCCACCCACTCAGGGTTGGGCATTTCAGGGTCTGAAAAGTCCTGGATTGCATCCTACCTGGCAGTTCGCTCCTACCAGGTGGTGTGGAGAGGATATGTGTCTGCACTACGTGCTCTCACTACTGGGGCCCGCTGGGCTCGGTTCTAGGCACTCTCCTCTTTTCTATTTACACCAAGTCACTCGGCGCGGTCATATCCTCACATGGTCTCTCCTATCATTGCTATGGTGATGACACTCAACTACACTTCTTCTTCCCCCATTCTGACACTCTGCGTGCCTGGCAGACATCTCAGTGTGGCTGTGGGACCACAACAAGATCAACCTTGACAAAACTGAGCTGCTCTTCCTCCAAGGAAAATACCTGCCCACTCCAAGATTTATCCATCATGGATGACAACTACACAGTGTCCTTCTCCCAGAGTGCAAAGAACCTTGTCATGACCCTGGACAACACCATGTCGCTCTCTGCAAACATCAAAGCAGTGACTCGATCCTGAAAGTTCATGCTCTTCAACATCCACTGCTGTTGCAGGGGGTTCTCATAGGCCGGGTAGTGTCCTGCAGGGTGATCACAACAGATGTATCTTTACTGGGATGGGGAGTGCTGTGTGTGGGCTCCTCTGAAAGAGTGATTTGGCCAACAGCACAAAGTGCACTGCATATCAATTACCTAGAGCTAATGACTGTTTTGCTAGCGTTGAGGCATTTCCTTCTGATGTAGGAGGGCCAGCATATGTTGGTAATGTCCGACAACAGGAGGGCCGTGGCGTACATCAACAGGCAGGGGGGGACTCCTATCTGCTCGTATGGAGCAGTGCGCATTGCCTGTCGCTCTGGGCAACGTATTTTCCCGGATCACTCAATATGGGTGCGGATCTACTTTCCAGGGGGGTCCTATCTCTACAAACAGGAGACTACACCCCTCTGTGGTTGCCCAAATATGGGACTGCTTTGGCCGGGCCAACGTAGATCTTTACATATTGCGAGAAAACACGCATTGTTGTCTGTTATTCTCAATCAAGGATCTGTGCATTCTGTTGGGAACAAATGTTTTGTAATATCAGTGGCCTCGAACCCTGCTCTATGCGTTTCCTCTGGTGAACCTGATTCAGGCAACTGTGGAGGAGAGAGTCCATCAGGAGAGTCTGTTGTTGGACCGCCGATATGGACCTGTGGGTTTGGGCCCTGAAAGGGTTTCATTTGACGGCTAGGGGTTTACCCTCAAACGTGATTACGTCTATACGGTTGGCGCGTGTGTATACATAGAAGTGGCTCGCGTTTGAGGTTTGGTGTCAGGTTAACACCCCATAGAGATTAATTCTAATTAGCATAATTACAAAATACCCATCAAAATCCGCCTGTTTAAGCTAGAGATATCGAGCTTAAGGGTGACATTGGTGGATGCGTCTCAATCCACAGCATCCATCGACGTCGCCCTTCCGCACCTCGGTGAAAGGTGGCAGAGCTACAGCAATGTTTGTAAGACCATGAGACATCCTGAAAATCGGTCTTCTCACAAGAAAGTCTGTGGTGCCTAAACGGTTTGGCCTACAAAACACCTCTATGGAAAGATGAGACTCTCACGAACACAATGGTGTTCTCCGTTTTGCTCTATGGCCCCCACGGATCTGCCCATTTCTGTCTGTATTGTCCAAACAGTATGGGCCACACACTAATATGACCCCTCTATGGAAAGGTGAGGCCCCCACGAACACTTACATGTTGGTTGTTTTTCTGGGACGAACACAAGCCTCACAAAACTCGTCTGAAGGTACAAGTTAAAAAAAATAATTGAAGTAAATATGGAAGTAGTTTAGTGGCTAAAAAAGGGGTTAAATAGGTGTCCAATTTTTCATTTATTTCTTATATCTCTCAGATATAGGACAGACACTTCACAACAAACTTCCTTTTGATAGTAAAAAAAATATCTGTTGTTCCATGTAGTGAATCTGTTATTCAATACGTATCTATGGGCTAATAGCAGTCAGTCCAAATTCAACGCTTCATGGAATTATATATATTTTTTTGATACCTTAAGGGGGCTTAAAATAAAAAATGTGAATAGCTAAATGATGACCATCTTAACACAACCCCCCCCCCCCCCCGACTTAGAAAGGGCTTAGACTCTAGATGGATTTATTTAAGGGGTTTCTTCTTTTCAGAGCTCTTTGGTGAGCATTTTGATGTTCTTGCAAGAGTTTTTTGAGCAGGGCCTTGCGTGTCATGTAGGGATTGACGGCTATACCCTGGGGTCTCGTCCTCTTATGGCACGGTTCCACATTGAGTGAGCCTTCGTTTAAACCATTGGAGTCTGTGGACCTGACACAAATTGGTGCGCCTGGCATCTACTACCTTGCCCTGTCCAAAGGACCTTAGATCATTTGTCTTGCCCGTTCACCTTCTGAATGGCATACATTCACAATCCATGTCTCAATTGTCTTAAGGTTCCCTTCATCTACACTAGTTGCATTGAAGTGGATTTAGCAGGTGACATCAATAATGCATCATAGTTTTCACCTGGATTCATCTGGTCAGTCAGTGTCATGGAAAGAGGTGTACTTAATGTTTTGTATATTAAGTGTATTTCCACCACTTTTGTTCACTCTATTTCTCTTCATTCCTCCTCCATCTCCCTCATTGACTCTCCCTTCCCTTCTTTTCTCTTATCTTGTTTTCTCCCTTTTACTGTACGTTTCACAGTAGTAAACAGTAAATAGCTAAGCTGGGCTCCACATACTGGTTTTACTGGGAAAGAGGATTAATTTATCTGTTTATGAATTGTTCCTCAGAGATAACCCGGCAACAGCCCCGCCTACTGTGTTACGGGCCTTCAGACCATCCTGTCAGAGTATTGGAATGGGGTTGAGCTGTAGGAGGTCACAATGGAGATTGCTGTCGTGACAACATTTTTGGGGGTACTACTTTGTTTACCGTCTCTGGACGGTTTAGTGCGCCCTCAGATCCCTTTTACCGAGGAGATTATCCCCCCATCTAACCTTAAATATATATGATTGCATTATTCCTTTTTCATCCCTAAAGTGCAATGGGATTGTTTTCCCGGGGATATCTTCTATGACGTTCTTTGTTTGTGAGGCCTGCTGTTTTTCTGGTTGATGGTGTTACCCCCCTCTCATCTTCTACCCTCCATAGAAGGTTGGCATTCTTGATGACACAGAATAGGCCAATTTGGGTCCATCGCCTAAGCAGGGGCCTATATAAGGTGTATCACTTAAATGAGAGCCACAAATGAGGGCCACTGTAGCTTGAAGTATGATTCAATTATTCTCTATCCTTTTTTTTCTTCCTTTGGGTGATTTCTCAATTAATGAATTATATCAAACCTATTGCTTCTCAACAACTTCAGTTCCTCATGTAGTCAACCAGATAAACATTACACACCTTATCTCAGAAAAGTCCAAGAAACCGTTTGATGTAGCATACTAGTTATCCACAACTTGTCAACTTGGCATGCTCATTTGAAATGGGAACAGCAGTGAACAACACACCCTCTCTGAGCAAATTGAACTCTGAGTAAACTGATATTTACCTCTTATTATGTCAACCATAAAGGTCATTGGGTCATCTCACACATAATCTAGACTAGATATAACTTCAGAAGCAAAATAAAACAATCTTAGTCTTTACATTTAATCCCCGTCAACCCTTAAAAACAGGCAAACAACCAGCGCAAGATGTGTTGTCCAGTTCCGTAAGAGGCTAGCAAACAAAACAACAGTCATAAATTATCCATCTGGCATAAGATTGGAATCATGTGCTAAGAATTGTTTTCTTCTAGGCAAATCCCCCTCCATTCTCTTATTGTCTTTCCCCCCCATTTTCTTAAGTCTCAGTAACCGCTCTGAAGGATGTGGTATTGACGTTAGCCAATGGGAGACTCTGTTGTTGGAGGATTGGAGTCTTGTGATTGGTGCAATGCTTGAAAGAACATCTGGAGCAGGAAGAACCGGCTAAGAGGGGGAGTTGATCCTCAATTCCATATATTCTTACATCCTTAGACACCTCATTGGATATAGTGGATTGATGTTGTGTTAATGCCCATAATCTGCCATTTCATTTTCCATCACTCTTAACAGAAGTGAAAGACAAGAGAAGATACAGTACGTACTCTCCTTTTGCCCAACATCCAAACATGTTTTCTGCCTTTTCTGTAAATGCCCTGCTGTTAGAATGTGTAGATAATGCATAATTTCCTACACAGGTATACACTGAGTACACCAAACATTAGGAACGCCTTCCTAATATTGAGTTCCATCCGCTTTTGCCTTCAGAAGAGCCTCAATTCGTTGGGGCATGGACTCTACAAGGTGTCGATACCGTTCCACAGGGATGCTGGCTCATGTTGACTCCAACGCTTCCCACAGTTGTGTCAAGTTGGCTGGATGTCCTTTGTGTGGAGGACCATTCTTGATACACACGGGAAACTGTTGAGCGTGAAAAACTCAGCAGCGCTGCAGATCTTGACACAAACCGGTGCGCTTGGCACCTACTACCATACCCCATTCAATATTTTGTCTTGCCCCATTCACTCTCTGAATGGCACACATATACAATCCATGTCTAAATTCTCTCGAGGCTTACAAATCCTTCTTTAACCTGGCTCCTCGCCTTCATCTATACTGATTGAAGTGGATTTGACAAGTGACATCAATAAGGGATCATAGTTTTCACGTGTATTCAACTGGTCAGTCTATGTCATGGAAAGAGCAGGTGTCCTTAATGTTTTGTTCCCTCAGTATGTGTGTACAGTATGGGAAATGACAGAGAGCAAATTTTCCTGGAAAAAATTAATAAATGGAGGATTTGGGATTTAGGGAGGGAAGTAGGGGGACTGGAGGAGGCATTGAAGAGGGCTACATTTTAGACAGGATTCTCATTTGCCCATTTACCCGTTTACCAATGTACTCATGACTGGTTGGTGCAGTGAACAAGCTTGCATAGAGACTTATGACAATAGCCCATTTGGTTTGTTTGTCCATGACCATCCTAAAAGCTGGTGACGGTCACAGACACTCATGTCATCACTAGTTCACTTCACTTAAATTTTTCCAGAAAAGAAAACCACCTACACATGGGTAGGAACTACCCAATTGTTTGTTGTAGCAACGCTACAATCCCATGAGTCTTTGCCATATCACAAGTACTGCCCATCTGATGTCATCTGATGAATCAAGTCAAGTGTTATATACAGTGTACCAACAAGCAAATTCAACTGAAACTTTTGTGAAAGTGTTTGTTGATTGTTCACCCGATTTAAAAATGACATAGAGTACCAGTCAAATGTTTGAACACCCCTACTCATTCAAATGTTTTTCTTTATTTTTACTATTTTCTACATTGTAGAATAGTAGTGAAGACATCAAAACTATGAAATAACACATATGGAATCATGTAATAACCAAAAAAAAATAACAAAAAAAAAATAACCAAATAAAAATTAAAAAAGAATAAAGTATAAAAAATGAAGCTAGCTAGCTAACGAAGAACAACAAAGAATATCTAGTTAACAGAAGAAAAGAAAGAGAAAATCAGGACAGAAGAAAAAGGATATCAAAGTGAAACAGTTCTCTAAAGACACAGGAGACAATAATACAAGAAACAACACTTCTGTAGCTTGTCAACTATGTGTCTGTCTATCCCTGTTCTCTCCTCTCTGCACAGGCCATACAAACGCTTCACACCGCGTGGCCGCTGCCACTCTAACCTGGTGGTCCCAGCGCGCACGACCCACGTGGAGTTCCAGGTCTCCGGCAGCCTCTGGAACTGCCGGTCTGCAGCCAACAAGGCTGAGTTCATCTCAGCCTATGCTACCCTCCAGTCCCTAGACTTCCTGGCGCTGACGGAAACATGGATTACCACAGATAACACTGCTACTCCTACTGCTCTCTCTTCGTCTGCCCACGTGTTCTCGCATACCCCTAGAGCATCGAGCCAGCGGGGTGGCACTGGAATCCTCATCTCTCCCAAGTGGACATTCTCTCTTTCTCCCCTGACCCATCTGTCTATCTCCTCATTTGAATTCCATGCTGTCACAGTTACCAGCCCTTTCAAGCTTAACATCCTTATCATTTATCGCCCTCCAGGTTCCCTTGGAGAGTTCATCAATGAGCTTGACGCCTTGATAAGTTCCTTTCCTGAGGATGGCTCACCTCTCACAGTTCTGGGTGACTTTAACCTCCCCACGTCTACCTTTGACTCATTCCTCTCTGCCTCCTTCTTTCCACTCCTCTCCTCTTTTGACCTCACCCTCTCACCTTCCCCCCCTACTCACAAGGCAGGCAATACGCTTGACCTCATCTTTACTAGATGCTGTTCTTCCACTAATCTCATTGCAACTCCCCTCCAAATCTCCGACCACTACCTTGTATCCTTTTCCCTCTTGCTCTCATCCAACACTTCTCACTCTGCCCCTACTCGGATGGTATTGCGCCGTCCCAACCTTCGCTCTCTCTCTCCCGCTACTCTCTCCTCTTCCATCCTATCATCTCTTCCCTCTGCTCAAACCTTCTCCAACCTATCTCCTGATTCTGCCTCCTCAACCCTCCTCTCCTCCCTTTCTGCATCCTTTGATTTTCTCTGTCCCCTATCCTCCAGGCCGGCTCGGTCCTCCCCTCCTGCTCCGTGGCTCGACGACTCACTACGAGCTCACAGAACAAGGCTCCGGGCAGCCGAGCGGAAATGGAGGAAAACTCGCCTCCCTGCGGACCTGGCATCCTTTCACTCACTCCTCTCTACATTCTCCTCTTCTGTCTCTGCTGCTAAAGCCACTTTCTACCACTCTAAATTCCAAGCCTCTGCCTCTAACCCTAGGAAGCTCTTTGCTACCTTCTCCTCCCTCCTGAATCCTCCTCCCCCTCCCCCCCCCTCCTCCCTCTCTGCAGATGACTTCGTCAACCATTTTGAAAAGAAGGTTGACGATATCCGATCCTCGTTTGCTAAGTCAAACGACACCGCTGGTCCTGCTCACACTGCCCTACCCTGTGCTTTGACCTCTTTCTCCCCTCTCTCTCCAGATGAAATCTCGCGTCTTGTGACGGCCAGCCGCCCAACAACCTGCCCACTTGACCCTATCCCCTCCTCTCTTCTCCAGACCATTTCCGGAGACCTTCTCCCCTTCCTCACCTCGCTCATCAACTCATCCTTGACCGCTGGCTACGTCCCTTCCGTCTTCAAGAGAGCGAGAGTTGCACCCCTTCTGAAAAAACCTACACTCGATCCCTCCGATGTCAACAACTACAGACCAGTATCCCTTCTTTCTTTTCTCTCCAAAACTCTTGAACGTGCCGTCCTTGGCCAGCTCTCCTGCTATCTCTCTCAGAATGACCTTCTTGATCCTAATCAGTCAGGTTTCAAGACTGGGCATTCAACTGAGACTGCTCTTCTCTGTGTCAAGGAGGCTCTCCGCACTGCTAAAGCTAACTCTCTCTCCTCTGCTCTCATCCTTCTAGACCTATCTGCTGCCTTTGATACTGTGAACCATCAGATCCTCCTCTCCACCCTCTCCGAGTTGGGCATCTCCGGCGCGGCCCACGCTTGGATTGCGTCCTACCTGACAGGTCGCTCCTACCAGGTGGCATGGCGAGAATCTGTCTCCGCACCATGCGCTCTCACCACTGGTGTCCCCCAGGGCTCTGTTCTAGGCCCTCTCCTATTCTCGCTATACACCAAGTCACTTGGCTCTGTCATATCCTCACATGGTCTCTCCTATCATTGCTATGCAGACGACACACAATTAATCTTCTCCTTTCTCCCTTCTGATAACCAGGCGGCGAATCGCATCTCTGCATGTCTGTCAGACATATCAGTGTGGATGACGGATCACCAGCTCAAGCTGAACCTTGGCAAGACGGAGCTGCTCTTCCTCCCGGGGAAGGACTGCCCGTTCCATGATCTCGCCATCACGGTTGACAACTCCCTTGTGTCCTCCTCCCAGAGTGCTAAGAACCTTGGCGTGATCCTGGACAACACCCTGTCGTTCTCCACTAACATCAAGGCGGTGACCCGATCCTGTAGGTTCATGCTCTACAACATTCGCAGAGTACGACCCTGCCTCACACAGGAAGCGGCGCAGATCCTAATCCAGGCACTTGTCATCTCCCGTCTGGATTACTGCAACTCGCTGTTGGCTGGGCTCCCTGCCTGTGCCATTAAACCCCTACAACTCATCCAGAACGCCGCAGCCCGTCTGGTGTTCAACCTTCCCAAGTTCTCTCACGTCACCCCGCTCCTCCGCTCTCTCCACTGGCTTCCAGTTGAAGCTCGCATCCGCTACAAGACCATGGTGATTGCCTACGGAGCTGTGAGGGGAACGGCACCTCCATACCTTCAGGCTCTGATCAGGCCCTACACCCAAACAAGGGCACTGCGTTCATCCACCACTGGCCTGCTGGCCCCCCTACCTCTGAGGAAGCACAGTTCCCGCTCAGCCCAGTCAAAACTGTTCGCTGCTCTGGCACCCCAATGGTGGAACAAGCTCCCTCACGACGCCAGGACAGCGGAGTCAATCACCACCTTCCGGAGACACCTGAAACCCCACCTCTTTAAGGAATACCTAGGATAGGATAAAGTAATCCTTCTAACCCCCCCCCCCCCCCCCCCCCTTAAAAGATGTAGATGCACTATTGTAAAGTGGTTGTTCCACTGGATATCATAAGGTGAATGCACCATTTTGTAAGTCGCTCTGGATAAGAGCGTCTGCTAAATGACTTAAATGTAAATGTAATGTAAAAAATATATTTAATATTTTCAAATCTTCAAAGTAGCCACCCTTTGCCTTGATGACAACTTTGCACACTCTTGGCATTCTCTCAACCAGCTTCACCTGGGATGCTTTTCTAACAGTCTTGAAGGAGTTCCCACATGCTGAGAACTTGTTGGCTGCTTTTCCTTCACTCTGCGGTCCAACTCATCCCAAACCATCTCAATTGGATTGAGGTCGGGTGATTGTGGAGGCCAGGTCATCTGATACAGCACTCCATCACTCTCCTTCTTGGTCAAATAGCCCTTACACAGCCTGGAGGTGTGTTGGGTCATTGTCCTGTTGAAAAACAAATTATAGTCCCACTAAGCGCAAATCAGATGGGATGCCATACCATGGCAGAATGCTGTGGTAGCCATGCTGGTTAAATGTGCCTTGAATTCTAAATACATCACTGACAGTGTCATCAGCAAAGCACCCCCACACGATCACCTCCATGCTACACGGTGGGAACCACACATGCGGAGATCATCCGTTAACCTACTCTGCGTGTCACAAAGACACAGCGCTTGGAACCAGAAATCGCAAATTTGCCTCATCAGACCAAAAGTCAGATTCCTACTGGTCTAATGTCCATTGCGCTTGTTTCTTGGCCCAAGCAAGTCTCTTCTTCTTAATGGTGTCATTTAGTAGTGGGTTCTTTGCAGCAATTTGACCATGAAGGCCTGATTCACGCATTTTCCTCTGAACAGTTGATGTTGAGATGTGTCTGTTATTTGAACTCTGTGAAACATTTATTTGGGTACCAATTTCTGAGGCTGGTAACGCTAATGAACTTATCCTTTGCAGCAGAGGTAACTCTGGGTCTTCCTTTCCTGTGGCGGTCCTCATGAGAGCCAGTTTCATCATAGCGCTTGATGGTTTTTGCGACTGCACTTGACATTTCGCGTATTGACTGATCTTCATGTCTTATAGCAATGATGGACTGTCATTTCTCTTTGCTTATTTGAGCTGTTCTTGCCATAATATGGACTTGGTCTTTTACCAAATAGGGCTATCTTCTGTATACCACCCCTACCTTGTCAAAACACAACTGATTGGCTCAAAAGCATTAGGAAGGAAAGACATTTCACAAATGAACTTTTATTAATTGAAATGCATTCCAGGTGACTACCTCATGAAGCTGGTTGAGAGAATGCCAAGAGTGTGCAAAGCTGTCATCAAGGTAAAGGGTGGCTACTTTGAAGAATCTCAACTATAAAATATATTTAGATTTATTTAACACTTTTTCATAGTTTTGAAGTTTTCACTATTATTCTACAATGTAGAAAATGGTAAAAATAAAGAAAACCCTTGAATGAGTAGGTGTGTCCAAACTTTTGACTGGTACTGTAATTCCCCATGCATAATAAAAGTCCCGTAGGTTTTTTATTCCATTACTATTGCCAGCAGCATACCACCCTGCATCCCACTGCTAGCTTGCTTATGAAGCTAAGCAGGGTTGGTCCTTGTTGGTCCCTGGATGGGAGATGCTGCTGGAAGTGGTGTTGGAGGGCCAGTAGGAGGCACCCTTTCCTCTGGTCTAAATAAATATCCCAATACCCCAGGGCAACAATTGGGGACATTGCCCTGTGTAGGGTGCTGTCTTTTGAGTAGGATGTTAATATGGATGCACTGACTCTGTGGTCACTAAAGATCCCATTGTAAGAGTAGGGGTGTTAACCCTGGTGTCCTGGCTAAATTCCCAATCTGGCCCTCATACCATTATGGTCACCTAATCATCTCCCCTGTAACTATTTCCCAGGTCGTAGCTGTAAATGAGAATGTGTTCTCAGTCAACTTACCTGGTAAAATATTGACTCATGAAGCATGTTGGAAAGTTCTAGTGTATTTTAAGACTATGATGTTATGCTGGTGGTTTGGCAGGAGGCACATTCATCCCATTGTTCACCACACTGATACAGTGATCTGATAAAACCAACAGATGGAGAGAACGAGCGAAAAGTGAACAACCTATAATCACAAAGGGAGAGATGAGAGGAGACAATGGAATATTTCTCACATTTTCCAGATCATCCTACATTCATGTTAGCTGTTCCGACATGTTGCCTCCAGTTCAGCTGAAGCAATATCTGTGGGTTTATTTTGGCAAGAACCGTTGTTCACTGTTCTGTATCTGTGAGAGTCTTTGTGTGCTTTACGCAACAGTGTGTGCCTCGTTGAGTGTGTATACATGCTTGTCATTTTGGAAGTGGTGGTCGGGGTGAGGCACTTTAGTGACCCGTGGCTGAACTTCCCCCCTGCTGTGGACCTTCTGGACGACCTATACGGTTAGAGTCGAGATGGTGACGGGGGTGAACAGGGGGCATGGGTTAGGTTGGTGGGGGATAGTTTTGGAGAGGGTTAGGGGTTAGATGGATAACAAAATGTGATTCATTTCAGAGTAACACGTTAATTGCCTTCAGTGTTTTTTTGGAACGTCTGGGCTGGGGGCAGGTGCACCCCAAGCCTACCCTATAGTCTCCTAAACTTTACTGTACAAAAAGTTCAGTCGTGATGAATTCCATTTAGTTTTACCAAAGCAGATAAAGAGGGTACTCTCCAGTGTCCAACTGTCTCTGTTAAACAACCTTGTAAGTCCAGCACGTTATTTTCGTTATCGCCAACTGTTAGTCAGGTGCTAATTATTAATAAGTGAAACATCCCTCCAGCTTTAAGTGGTACCGTATGATTCTCAAACAGTTGCCTTTCACCTGTTTCAAACTGTTGTGTGGGCCGTGGCCGTTCTACATTTCAGGTCACATTACCGTAACTTCTTTTCCAGCATGTCTCAGACAGTGTCCTTCTAAATCCGACCTCAGATCTTCTCTACTTATCCTTTTAGTGTCGTCTGCCACAGCTTCCTACCTTCCTCCCCCAGCCCAGTTCCCTAGGAGGTAGGCAACTCTCCTACTCTTGAAAAAGTGCAACACTGGAGCATCACCCCAGACAGGAGAGGGAGGGAAGGAGGGAGAAAGAGAGCGAGATCAGCCAAGCAGCCCGCTGAGCCTCCCAGTTCTGAGTCTCATCCCAGACATTCTGCTTATTAGAGAAATTAGCTGCAGAGTGAAAGAAGCACCCCCCCCCCGCACACGCACACGCACACACACACACACACACACACACACACACCACACACACACACACACACACACACACACACACACACACACACACACACACACACACACACAACAGTGAAGCGCCCAGCACTCCTGGAATAGAAGTTGTGCCAGATGGCAGTCAGTTTAGCTACCGTTTCACTGGGCAAGTTAAGGACAGGACACGGGGGTGGGGGTGCTAGACAGACAGACAGACAGTGACATGCAGGACAAAGACAGACAAATCTGTTTAGAAATATATATATTTATAGTGAAGTCAATTAAATGTTCCGCAAGCAGATAAATGCTTTCGAAATATATGCACACACGCCCAATACCCAAACACAACACATTTACGCATAAGATTCATAAAATACGGAATGTCCTTATAATCCAAAAGTATATAAATAAACATGAATAAACTATTTATTAACAATAAATAAATATTTAAATATGTATATTTCAGCATAAGATGTACTAACTACTTAATTCCCCACTCCCCAAAAAAGTGTGTAAAAAAAGTTTACTTTTGTAGCTTATTTTATCTGTGTTTAATTTCCAGGTTTTCCCTGTAAAAATCTAGATTAATCAAACTAGAGGCATTGAATTTCACATTAATAACCCCCTTCCAATTATCCAGTAATATCGTACAATGATATACAGTCATTTCACCATGCGATGGATGTTTGATAACAGCAATGTGATGTCACAGGCAGACTAACTTTGTTACCACATTTGTGTCGATTCAATTGACAGACTTGGAAAATTCAGATTTCCCTTTCTTTTCAGCTTTCTTATGTTATTTTCCTGTCCTGGTTAGTGTGGAACTTAAGTGACCTAACTCTCTAAACAGGGGAAATTTGTTCAAAGTAGTTGAAAGTAGACTGAGACGAAAGGGAAGCTCATCCGACAGGTGTCTAAGGCACTGGCCAAGTCTCTCTCTTTCTGTCTCTTCCTCTTTGTCGTTCTCTCGCTCTCATGGCATGGGCAGGTTTTGTGTTTGTGCACGCATGGCTGAACTTGGATGGTTCTTCTGACACTCACCCTCTGAACGTATGTAAGACTATTGAGGATGCTTTGCACCTCTGTGTTTTATTGTGAATCCAAATAAAAGATCTCAAGTGTGTGTGTATCTGTGTCTGTGTGTACATGTGTGTTTGCACGACTGTTTAGGGACCTTTGCACCTAAATGTTTAATTATGAATACAACAAAAATGGTATGTGTGTGTGATGTGGGGGATTAAGGAGAGCAAGATGTTGCAGGCCAAGATGTAGGTCAAGGAGAGGGGCTGAGGAGGTTGTACCACCATACCAGATTGCTCGTTAAGGGCCAAACCAAGCAAAAGTCTATCCGTGTGTTTTTCAGTGGCCACAAGCCAGCCACCTGCTATTCCTTTATTCATTCATTCAGATGTCTTCCATGGGCTGTGGGGTGTTCATTTGGGTGTGCGCATGTGTACGCGTGTGTGCATGTTCACTTGCGGTCAAAAGTGTACATTCATGCCATTGTCCAAAGCCACCAGTTGTGTGTCAGTTGGTGCACGTCCAAACTAATCTCCTCAGTCGCATGGCCAACGGCAGCTTCTCATTGGATGAGAGGACAGGGTAAAAAGCCTGGCCCAACGGTGTCTCAGGAGTTTTGGTGTCAGAGGCAAAGTGGGCACGGCACGGATACCCAAAGGATGTTACAGGGAGGAATTCCTGGGAAAACAATGAGAGAGTGACACGGGGAATAGTGGAAGAGAAGTAAAAGAGAGGAAGTGATGACCTAAGCAAAGAGATGATGATCCCACAACTAAATGTCTAACAGTAAGTCAACTGCTTCCTATTTTGAACACGTATGACATCCACTGTTTAAGAAGGAAGTTGTTGATGCAGTATATCAAGTAAAGTAATTGTGAAATGTTCTGTTTGAATCAATGTTGAGTGAATGGACAGTGAACGAACAGCACCGAATAGACTTGACCCCTTGGGTCTAATTGAGTTTGGATTGGGACAATAGCTCATGGTCAACAACAGTGGTTGCGAAATGGAGATGACTCATTCACACTTACTTGATGGACTGGGATTTGGATTTGATGATCCGTGGCGACATTCAGAATAATATTTGGGCTTGGAATATGTTCAATATTTTTGCTGGGTTGAATGGAAAATCTGGATAGATTTTTTGGTGAAATGACACATTGACTTGATTCACAGTTTCGGTATTGAACAAGAACTTGAGGATGTTTTGGATGAATTATATTGCTTATAATTTTGTCATCCATTTCTGCTCCATGGATTATATTGACAACTGCAAACATTGTCCACACCTCATCATGCAGTGGGATTAAGACAGTTTCAGTCAATTCAAAACACAGCGCTTATCAAGAGACAACCACTAGTGACAACAACAAGCAAGGCAAATGGATGCCACTAGTGAATTCATGCAAGGATAAAGCAGCATAACACCCCTTCTCTCCCTTCTCTCTTCCAGAACTCTAGCTTTAACCAACATACCTAAAGACGAGGGTCCAGCCCTTAAAGTGAACCAAATTATCACCAAAGTAACGCCATACCAAGGCACCCCAACCAAACCAAGTCCAGTGAGGGAGAGAAAATCAACACAAAGAGTATCAAGATGAAGCTGGAGAAAGCCCCAGATATGAGTGAGTGGCAAGAGGACGACTTTGCCCTCAACTGCACCTACATCGTCCCTGACCAGATGTCAGACCCCAGCATTGGCGTGCCTAAAGCCATGACGTCCATACCCCGCAACCTCACCTTTGAGTACAACACAGAGAATGAGGTAGGAACTTGACATAATACAAATCACATTAAGTAGCATTTCTATGTGCCAGATTTAGAAAGCCTAATGGGAATACAGTACAAGTGACATGTCTGTGCATTGACATATTCTGTGATACACAATCATTTTTGGTTGGTCTGTCTATATGCTCATGTAGTTTGTAGAGAATAATGAATGTCTTGCATACTCTATCAGTCTGAATTAATTAATTAAGTCTAAATTCATCTGGGACAGCCAGAAGTCAAGGATTGTGTTAGGTGCAAGAAAACGTTGCTCCATTCCATTCCTATGTCTGGTCCGTTTAGTGTGTCACAATGGCCAACTCGTGGGAGCTCGGGTAAAAGGCCTAAACAGCTTTACTGTTACCATGTCTCTAGGTCAGTGTGACAGTAATCTCTCTGGGTACACACACACACACACACACACACACACACACACACACACCACACACACACACACACACACACACACACACACACACACACACACACACACACACACACACACACACACACACTCACACCCCCCCCCTCACACGCACACACGTACACAATATCCTAAGGCTGTGTGTGTCAGGAAATCCACTTACTGGCTTGCTTTATAACCCTATGACTCACCTGAGAAGGTATCTGCCAGAGCATGAAGTTTGAGACTGAGGGTATCCTAAAGTGGACACCATACTAGAAGTTTTCTGCAATATTTGCTGTAATGAAAAGTGACCTTGAAATTGTGGTAGAAAAGCCACCTCTTTCTTCTTGAAAAACAAAGGCCACCGTTCTCTCTAGCACACTTCTCACTTGGTCATTCTTCACTTTTCCTGTGGTTGAGTGAGCATACTCTTCGTTCCTCTTTGTCTCAGTCTTTTCATTCTCTCTGCTGCTTTTTCTGCCTAGGCCTGCGAGGTGTGAAAACTGTGGTTATGAACTCATGTTGAGGCTTTATACGACTTTGTTAGTCGCCTTCCACCCTCACAAACACAGACATCAGCCAAACCAGATGCAGCATGTTGCACAGTGCAAGACTTCCCTTTCACACCAAGGGGTTGTGAGAAGTCTGTTCCTGTTTCACCAGGAGGCAAAGTGACCCTCAACTCTACTGCGTCCTTGCAAGAAAGACAGATACAGTACTTGCACTTCCAAGCACATCTTTTTTATATGTGTCTCACTGAAACACACACATGTAAACTACAACATTTCAATGTTCCAGCTTGTCTTTTGGTAAGGTTGTCTTTCGTCCTTCGTAGCATCCCTTTCTATAACTGCATCATGGCAATTTCTCCCCTGATTAGTTTGAAATTGCTTTGGCAATCCATATGACCTGTGGCGTTTTTATGTCTTGTGCGTGTGTGTGTGTGTGTGTGTGTGTGTGTGTGTGTGTGTGTGTGTGTGTGTGTGTGTGTGTGTGTGTGTGTGTGTGTGTGTGTGTTTCCCAGCAAATGTCACAATGCCAGAGGTTGTGTGAGTCAGCAGGAAACGGACACATAACAATTGAAATAAAAATAAAACCTATGCACTACCTATAGGGACATGTACTTAATAGTCCTTGCCAGACATTGTTTGTTACCAGTCATTGTTAAGTCATGGCGATTAACTGGGACACTCTCAGTTGTTCACTACGTTGTTATTGAGCAACAGAAAGAGAAATTCAAGTTCATTTTCATGTTACTGTTTTTTTGGGGGGGTTCCTTTTTTAGTTATGATGTACCTATTTTAGGAGAATATAAAGTAAGCTGATTTGAATTGGTTGTACCATACCTTCGTAACCCTGAAGCGTGCCGGGGGGGCGAGGGCACACGTGGCAGATGGGGCGTGGGGTGCGCCAAGAGAGAAGGGCTGAGCAGTAGGGGAGGGGGGTAAGTAGGTTAAGCTCCAACGATTAACTTTCGTTTGGGGTGCTGGGCAGGCATCGTCACGAGCCGCATTTCCTGGCTGTGAGAGGACCTATTCTGAGCAGGGACAACTAAGGGGAAGGTGGGAGGGAGAGTGGTGGCGTGGTCCAGTCAAGAAGCGAGCGACACTCCTCTCCTCCTTCCCCCCTCCCTCCTTCCTCATCTTCTTATTAACCTGGCTGAGCAGTCGTTAAGCAGCAGCCCTGTTGCAACTCATTCATTAGTCACGCTACACCGGGAACGCACAACATCCCTGTCACACCCGCTCTCGTCTCACCCTCCGTCACCCCCTGGCCAGGACGCAACAGATCTTCTCCTTCCCCTCCCTCCCTCTCTCCCTTCATCCCCCCTTCCTTCCTTCACTCTCTTCTCCTTGTCTGCCCCTCTTGTACCCATTTATCACAGAACATTTTCCATTAATTGTAACTGGAAGTTTTGTAACTGAAAGATGATCTGAGAAGTATTATTGGTTCTCTCATTGTGTTTACATGTAAGGGCCAAGTAGGTAGACTAAGACCCCCACGCTATGTGTGCGTCCCACAGATGCTCCCTGCCAAGCTTGGGTGTCCCCAAACATGATTTGGAGATGACTTGTGCCTTATTCAAACTTCCAGTACATCCTAAAGAATTCCTATTGAAGTGAGAGTCAGGCTGCTATTCCTGGCCGTCAGGGCTCAGGGCAGAGAGTTCTACGATAGCTATTTCCCTGTTTCCTTGTCCCAGCTCTCATGTTAACTGTGGATGGATATTTTTCTTCTTTACGTCATGGGTGTAACTTTCGTCTGGTAAACTCTGACTCAGAGTGTAGATATTGAACACGTACCGAAAAAGTCCGGGCACTACAGAGAGACTGGTGAAGGTCATTCTCACAGTTGTACTCTACCTCGCCAGCATGATTAGTAGCATGGATTAGTGACTGATGATGTATTGTCTTGTCTCCTAGGTGACAGGCGTTTTCAGCAAAGAGTACATTCCCCAAGGAACTCGCTTCGGGCCCCTGCAGGGTGACATTTACAACAAAGACAACGTCCCCAAACAGGCCAACAGGAAATACTTCTGGAGGGTGAGCAGGCAGAATAACCGTTCAAGTTCACACACACGGTTTGTTTAATCGTAGTCCAATTTTCCTCCTCATTAAAGTTCATAGTTCTTCCTATCTTATCCTAACAGGATTCTGGCAGCAACAAATGAGAGTTGGCATACTCAAAGGAAACAGGATTAACAAAAGTAGTTATAACTTGCTCTCAGTCAGCTGGAGTTGTATTTACAGACATACTGTAAATAAAGCCATGAAACCACGTGAACAAAATGATACTGTGGGTTCTAGGGGGGAAATCTCAATGCCTTATCGAACAACAATCTATGGGAACTGTTTCTCGAAAGACTGGTAAAGAGATTTGACTACAAATTGGTCCTAGTTTTCTTCTCCAATTATTCTTAGAAGAAGAAGCAAAAGTGGTTAAACAGTTTCACACCAAGTCAGTCAGTTCCCATCTAAAAGGAAACCAAAATGCATTGCACAGAAGCCCAGAGGTATTCAGGGCTTTTGAACAGATTTTTGAGGAAGTTGTGGATCTTTACACATACGCAACTCTAGCGTCCTTCACAGTAACACTAACTGCTTTCCCAGAGCTCAAGTACCCTTCAACAAGTTTGACATACAGGAAGTGATTGTTAGTGACCCGTTCTCTCTCTCCCATACACACTTTCTTCTCATTCCCACACACCCTCGTCCCCTCTGTCTCCCGGCAGTGACTTATGTCATTTAGGAGTTTTCTCTGAGTCGTTTTCCCGTTAGGGCTTTCTGTCCTACGTTTTCACCTTTCTTCTGGCATTTCCTCCTGTAAGCCAGACTCGTCCCGACCTACTACTGCAATAATGAAAGTCGGACTTGCCTTGAGAGTATGTCAACGCTCTCTCGCCGGGCAGATGTAGACATGCGTGACGTGTGCCTGTGAGCACATGCCACTATCTACAGTACAGTATGTGTGTGTTTGTGTGTCTGCCAACACAGCCACTGTACATTTCCTCAGGAAGTACCAGTAAAAACAATTACAGTGCTCCCAATATTTAATACATTATTGAGAAGTTGAAAAGTGAGGAAATGTAATGGAAATGTGGAGGGTTGACAGTATTGTGATGTACTGTATATTACTGCATATTGAGAGAAACCCCCAACCAGAGTGAGAGAGAAAGAAATGGAAAAAAGCTCTTTGCCCCGCCCCCTCTCTGTCAGTATAATGTAGCAGCTGATAAAAGCAGTGACAGCGCTGATTTCACACCAGACAGTGACAGTAGCTCAGGAACACACACTCAGGACACAACACAAGTGGAACAATAACCAGCTCATTGGAAGAGGACATAGGAGACTATTCTGCCCATGGCAGAGGTGAACTATTCTTTCTCTCTCTCTCTCTCTCTCTCTCTCTCTCTCTCTCTCTCTCTCTCTCTCTCTCTCTCTCTCTCTCTCTCTCTCTCTCTCTCTCTATATATATATATATATATATATATATATATATATATATATACTTTGATAACTGGTGTCAATGGCTGTCAGCTTAGCAACTCCGCAACTACAATGAATATTTCAGTCATCAGTGAATGCAACAAAGTAGAAATCAGTCAGATTACAAAGTTGTGTACTAACGTGGTATGTCTGATGTTACGCTGCGTTTAAATACAAATGTGTTTGTGTGTGTGTGTTCTATTCTATTACTTGATTGTATTATTATTACATTGTATTCTAATCCCTCTCCTCTCTTTTCCCTCTCAGATCTATAACAGGGGGCGGCTATACCACTTCATCGACGGCTATGACATTCGGAGCAGCAACTGGATGCGCTACGTCAACCCGGCGCGCTCGCTGTCCGAACAGAACCTGGTGGCGTGTCAGAATGGACACGACGTCTACTTCTACACCATCCGGCCTGTGGAGGCCAATCAGGAGCTGCTGGTGTGGTACAGCCAAGAGTTCGCCCAGAGACTGTGCAGCCAACCGGGAGACGAGCTCAAACAAAGTGAGTACCATCTTTGATTATTTTTCCCTCCTCTCACCTGTTCACTCTCCTCGAGTCCTCCCTTTCTTAATTCCCACCCTCTACTCTTCTCTCCACTCATCTTTCTCTCTATGCTCTCATTTAATTGCTCCTTCCATCCACTCTCTAATTCTTTTTTTTCTGTGACTACAATGCAGCGCTCTTCTTTGTTGTGACACTTGAACTCAATGACAATCTATCAGTGGGTGAGAGGACAATGTAGTAAAAGACAGTCAGGTGGGACGAACACTGAGACAGTTTTCTTTTCATACCTAGAGCAGATACAAATGGGATTTAAATCTGTCTGCTCGATAAAATGACTCAAAAGTGAGCCCTTTTTTTTTGTCTGATCCGACTTTCATGATTGTTGTCTTCAAAGCAAACAAGAACAAGTATCTTTCTCATATTGAAAAGATCTCAAGAGTTTATCAGATGGTAGACAATGGGACCGAGTGTGACAGAAACTGTTTCCTGTCTTATTTACTTTCTGGAGCGGGTGCCATTGTTATTGTCGTGGTTGGGTCATTTACTGTCAAAACACAATAGACGGCTGCACCTGCCTTAATGTAGAAGACACCTCACCCACACACACTCACTCTTTTTGACACAACACAGGGGAAATCTCAAAGGAAGTAGGAAAGTCTTCTCAACAATGCCTGGTAAAGTCCATGAGTCATAGTCAGCTGTATTTTCAGGTATGGCAAGGTGTCCATGCATTACATGACGAATAGTTTTGTTGCCAGAAACCCTGTAAGGAGACATACCCTATTACACTATAATTACATTGCACAGTCATTCAACCTGTTGACTAATGTTGACTAGGCTACAATGACAACCGCGTTTACACAGTCCTTTTTACTATGTACTCCACACACTTGGCAACCCCTGATAAAGACTATAGCAAATAGGCTAGGCCTCTAAGATTAAACATAAAAATATAGGATAAATGTAGCCTCAATTGAATTAGTCAATCCAATGACCAATTTCTAGGCCTAATAAATGGCTTACAATTTTTTCACTGAATAGGTTGGTACTGAATAGGTTGGTACTGAACAGGTTGGCTTTGAACAGGTGAAAATAGAAACTTCATGCCTAAGCTTTGTATTGTCACTCGAATGCATGGTTTAATTCACTATTGTAGCCTACAGTGGTTTGACTTTGCCTTTAATCCTGGTTGTAAGGCAATTCCTGTTAAACAATAAGTCATGCGTCACATAAATCAACAACCGTTTTTCTATGACCACAAGCCAGTAAACAACATTTATTCTTTGCCCTGTGCCTATGGTGTGTACCTCGCGTTCCATGCGCACAGGCAATTCCTGTTTTTTACCACAAGGTTTCCAATTAAATGTCAGTAGTCTGAAGCTGCATTTCCAAATGTCTTTCTTCCTGCGGTTCGGGAGAAAAATACGCTTGTAGGGTAATTCACACCTTGCGACAGAAACGTCCCAAAAATGAAAGCTCTTTGGTTTTACTATCAAGCCTACATGACACATACCCACATACACCCACACATTAAACACACACACGTTTCTCACACACACGTTTCTCATCTAAAAACTGAAAACATCATCGTCATTTACCATAAGAGGGAGTGCCAGGGAGGATGTGAGTGCGAGTGTGGTGTGTCATTAGTCACTTCTCACCTCATTAAGACTGTGAACTTTTGCATTTGTCAATCAGTACTCTCCTATTGAAGGAAGGTTTGAAGTTGTATTATTGTGTGAATTGGATAGATTGACACTACGTCTGACCTTGTGTCTTTTCTTCATCCATAGAACCCATATGCGGAGATGTCAGAGAATCTGAGTTCACCAAACAACTCCTACCTCGGCCGACCTGGCTCCTGGAAAAGAAGGACGATATGAAGGACGAGATAGAAGATGAAGGAGAGGAGAGAATCGACGTAGAGGTGCTGGAGAGAGACACTCCACCCGACACGCCAGACGACCAAATCATGGACTTCAGCCAGAAGATGGAGAAGGAGGAGGTAACCCAGGCCCACCAGGGAGCCATACCCTCTCCTCAACCCGACCAGAGAGAGCCCAACCTGGCATCTCAGGTCTACAATTTCCCTGAGCACCACCCTACTGCCCCCTCCCCGCACCATGACCTTCCCCTCCACCTCCACGGGCTCTACAGCCATAGAGAGGGCCTAGTGTCCTCCTATCCCCTCTACTACCCCTCCAGACCCCTTCACTCCACCCATCAGCTTCTCCCCACATACAGCAGGCCCCACTACCCCCACCTCCTCCCCCAGTACTCCCCACCCTTCCCTGGGATGATCCCCTCCAGAGGCCCCCTGCAGCACAGTAGCTACCTGGGTAGCGATGGACTTCCATACCCCTCCATGACCTACCAGCCTGGTCTGCTCCCAGTGCCTCTGCCCTACCCCGGAGCTACTCAGGGAGGGCTGAAGGAGAGGACCCCAAATATGTCACCTCCTCATGGAGCCCCAGCCACCCCAGAGCTCTCCCCTCTGCCCAAGCAAGAGCACCAGACGCCCCTGCAGTCACCCTCTGGCTGTGAGGAGGCCATGAACCTCAGCCTGGCCATGCCAAAGAGCAGCCCCTCGCCACCCGCTGCCCCTCGGTACAAATCCCAACCCTACCCCCTAAAGAAACAGAACGGCAAGATCAAGTACGAGTGCAACGTCTGCCTCAAGACTTTCGGACAGCTGTCCAACCTCAAGGTGAGGATTTCAGAAGACATAGATGGTCCTTTTGATTTCTTTGGTGTCCAAATCTATTATTGTCTGTCATTGTGGGTTCCTATCTAATCTAGGCATTTTTCTTTTAGGTGCATCTGAGAGTTCACAGTGGAGAGAGGCCCTTCCAGTGTCACCTCTGTCAGAAGAGCTTCACCCAGCTAGCCCACCTGCAGAAGCACCACCTGGTCCACACAGGAGAGAAACCACACGAGTGCACGGTATGTTTGTGTTTTGATCCGCTTTCTCCAGTCTACTTGACCTCTAGGACACACACAAGACACACACACACAAGACACAATCACACACAATAAACACAATCACACACACACACACACACACACACACACACACACACACACACACACACACACACACACACACACACACACACACACACACACACACACACACACACACACACACACACACACACACACACAAGACACAACACACAAACCCCTGCCTTGCCCCTGTGATACAAGAAATCCCTTGGCATTTGTTGAACACTATACTGTAACTAAACTCAGCAAAAAAAGAAACGTCTTCTCACTGTCAACTGCGTTTATTGTCAGTAAACTTAACTTGTGTAAATATTTGTATGAACATAAGATTCAACAACTGAGACATAAACTGAACAAGTTCCACAGACATGTGACTAACAGATATGGAATAATGTGTCCCTGAACAAATGGGGGTCAAAATCAAAAGTAACAGTCAGTATCTGGTGTGACCACCAGCTGCATTAAGTACTGCAGTGCATCTCCTCCTCATGGACTGCACCAGATTTGTCAGTTCTTGCTGTGAGATGTTACCCCACTCTTCCATCAAGGCACCTGCAAGTTCCCGGACATTTCTGGGGGGAATGGCCCTAGCCCTCACCCTCCGATCCAACAGGTCAATGACGTGCTCAATGGGATTGAGATCCGGGCTCTTCGCTGGCCATGGCAGAACACTGACATTCCTGTCTTGCAGGAAATCACGCACAGAACGAGCAGTATGGCTGGTGGCATTGTCTTGCTGGAAGGTCATGTCAGGATGAGCCTGCAGGAAGGGTACCACATGAGGGAGGAGGATGTCTTCCCTGTAACGCACAGCACTGAGATTGCCAGCAATGACAACAAGCTCAGTCCAGTGACGCTGTGACACTCCGCCCCAGACCATGACGGACCCTCCACCTTCAAATCGATCCAGAGTACAGGCCCCGGTGTAACGCTCATTCCTTCGACAATAAATGCGAATCCGACCATCACCCCTGGTGAGACAAAACCGCGACTCGTCAGTGAAGAGCACTTTTTGCCAGTCCTGTCTGGTCCAGCGACGGTGGGTTTGTGCCCATAGGCGACGTTGTTTCCGGGGATGTCTGGTGAGGACCTGCTTTACAACAGGCCTACAAGCCCTCAGTCCAGCCTCTCTCAGCCTATTGCAGACAGTCTGAGCACTGATGGAAGGATTGTGCGTTTCTGGTGTAACTCGGGCAGTTGTTGTTGCCATCCTGTACCAGTCCCGCAGGTGGGATGTTCGGATGTACCGATCCTGCGCAGGTGTTGTTACACGTGGTCTGCCACTGCGAGGACAATCAGCTGTCCACCCTGTCTCCCTGTAGCTCTGTCTTAGGCGTCTCACAGAACGGACATTGCAATTTATTGCCCTGGCCACATCTGCAGTCCTCATGCCTCCTTGCAGCATGCCTAAGGCACGTTCACGCAGATGAGCAGGGACCCTGGGCATCCTTCTTTTGGTGTTTTTCAGAGTCAATAGAAAGGCCTCTTTAGTTCCCTAAGTTTTCAGAACTGTGACCTTAATTGACTACCGTCTGTAAGCTGTTAGTGTCTTAACGACCGTTCCACAGAGGCATGTTCATTAATTGTTTATGGTTCATTGAACAAGCATGGGAAGCAGTGTTTAAACCCTTTACAATGAAGATCTGTGAAGTTATTTGGATTTTTACGAATTATCTTTGAAAGACAGCGTCCTGAAAAGGGATGTTTCTTTTTTTGCTGAGTTGATGTGGGTGTGATAAAGGCGTCAGTCCTATGTTTATTTTCCTGTTAGGGTTCTCTCACTGAAAATAACCAGTCTAGGGTCATACCCTGCTGGCACACAACCAGGGAAGGCCCTGTCTGGCTGGCGGATAATATAGAAACCAGGAGCCTGGTCTCACCCAGTTGATCTAATGATATTACTATCACAGCATCATCCTATCCTGAACTCTCCTATCTGTTCCTATTCATATAGGTGTGTGACAAGCGCTTCAGCAGCACCAGCAACCTCAAGACCCACCTGCGGCTCCACTCAGGTGAGAAGCCCTACGAGTGCAAGCTGTGTAGCACCAAGTTCACCCAGCACATTCACCTCAAGCTGCACCGACGCCTGCATAGCGCCCGTGATCGCCCTTACCACTGCCCGCTCTGCGCCCACGCCTTCCTCCACCGCTTCTCGCTGCGCATCCACCAGCGCAGCTGCTGTCCCGCTTCCCAGGCCCACGCTAACCCCCATGCCCACATCTGCGATCTGGTTGAGCGCTTTGACACCAGCCCCGAGGCAGACACACTGCCTGAAGGGGCAGGGCCAGCCCAGGTGGAAGCTGCAGTGGAGCGCTGGGTGGCTCGGAGCTTGGAAGGGCGAGAGGGCAAGGAGGACCAGAGTGAAGCCACCCTGCTGCTCAAGGCCCTCACAGTGGCCATTAACACCCCAGCTCCTCCCACCACCTCATCTCAAAGCCCTACTTCAGCATATCAGGAGAGGGCTAGCGTGGTACGCCTCTACAACCGGCCAATGGTGAAGATGCAAGGGCAGTAGGGCAAAGTGGAGGGACCCTTGTGGGGAGGGAATAAGAGAGACATTTTTACGGTCCACCTCCTGAAAGAAGGCCATTTAATGTCGCAAAGCCAGAGAACAATCGATAAAGTTGTCGCCAAAAAAAAGTATTTCCCCAAGTGGAAGAGAGACTATTAAAAGCCAATGAGAGAGCAGCACCAAAACAAAGACCATTCCAAAGACATGGTGTTTTCTTATTAGCAGTGAAGTGCTCCCTAACTGTTTTCACTCAGGTTTACAGGTGTAATTTACATGCGATGTGTGAAAGAGTTTGCTGTACCCTCCTTTTTTTACAAGTGCTAGTCAGCTATATGTGTTCAGTTGAGTGATTATTTTAATTGTTTGCGTAATGTTACATGTCTTCATACTTCCAAGGAGGCGTATTCATTGGAAAACCACTGGACCATTGCCAGGAACTATTACTGAGATATTTCATGTTTTATTAGTGGACAAGTCTTTGTGTGTACTTATTTATTTTTGCTCAAAGGGCGGACCAGGGATCTTAAAACTATGTGAATGTATTTGCCAAAAAACAACAAGAATCAAAGAAAATATGAGGATAAACAGGTCTAACTTATGTAGCATAACAATGTTTTTTACTTAAATAGTGTATTCTAATGTGATGTAGCAAAATGGAAAAAAGGCTAACTAAAAGTAGTCAGAATGTTATAATGTTCCGGTTCGATGCAAATAGCTTCTCAGGACTTCCTGTGAGTCATTTAGCGATGTATTGGAGGTGCATACTTCTGCACAGAAACTTGCAAAAAAAAGAAAAAACTTTTGTTTTATCCATTTTTTTCTTTGTATTTTTGTATGTTAAAACATGTTAAGACAGTGCATTTGTATTTGTAAGACATTTTTAACAGTTCTGTTCAGTTTTTTTCCATTGTGTTCCTGAATATATACGTATATAGCATTGTGTTTCTAGCTCTTTCTCTTTGATTCAGTTGTTATCTACCGACTGTCGATAAAGCTTTATTTCATTCGTCCTCCATACTGGTGGTAGATGTGAGCCAGAACCAAATGTACTGTAGTCTGTATTGCACATACCCCTTTACTCAGTCTGCTCCTAGTATTACTGTATATATGCTCAGGTAAATGGCTCTAGTCTCTTGTTATTTTACCAAAACTATCGACAGAAGTACCACTAGCACTGGAAAAAGCTCGGAACTAGATCCATGTGCACCAAGGTTTCTGTTACCTAAAACAAAAATGGTGGAACAGTTCTAACATTGTTACTACTCTGAGGGAGTGGTGAATCGATTTTTTTTTATATAAATACATATTTGTAGTTTTTGTACAGTATTTTGATGATACTTTTATAGTAAATGTAACACATTAAACATATTGTTTCTCAAAATTGGATGTGTTTTGAATTCTCTTTTCTCTCTTCATAAATTCCATAATTGTATCTCCACACTTACATGAACGCACACACAGACACCCCCACACAAATCCCCCACATACTCTCACCCTCTCTTACTCATAACCCAACTCTAGAAAGTCCCACACAACCGCTCACTCAATACTCTTCTTTGAGTTCACTTTCTTCGACAATAGAGGAACTGAGAGTATGCACTGACGTTAACTAGAATCAGCATCACTTAACATCAGACGATACTAATGGACTAATAACGATTGCAACATTGAATGTGGATTATGTCTTCTGAGAAGATGTCACCTTTTTGGATATTCAGCTCGTTTGAAAATCTGACAAGCTATTGCTATCACCTTTTCACATACAATTTGTAATCATATTTTAATTCAATAGGATTTCTATAATTACATCAGAGCAGAACATAGTTTGGAATGTTGATCAAGTACCCCGCTGCTGTTTTCCGCAAACACATTTTTAGATTTACGTGTGTTGATGACTGATGTGTTGATGACTGACTGAGTACTGGCACACCTGATGAAGGTGAAACACAATGTGATGATGAACCTCCCGACATTAAACCACACTTTCAGTCAACAAAACTACACCATATTTACAGTAAGCTGAGCCACTACTATTACAGTAAAATCTCTTTATTTTTTTCCCTCCCTCCCGTTCTTTCTCAGGTGGTGTGTCTCTCCTCTCTCTGGGTGTTTGCATGAGCGCTCTCTCTCTCTCTCTCTCTCTCTCTCTCTCTCTCTCTCTCTCTCTCTCTCTCTCTCTCTCTCTCTCTCTCTCTCTCTCTCTCTCTCTCTCTCTCTCTCTCTCTCTCTCTATATATATATATATATATATATATATATATATATATATATATATAGCCAGCCAGTAATCTTCAGAATGTTTGGTATTCTTGCCAGACATAAGCCATAGACAATAAAGGCTTTTCTCACTACATAAAAATGCCTTGATTACTTCTGAACGCTTTTTTTGCACAAAGGATTTTTCTGCATTGTTCACTATTCTGTTCGTTTTTTTAGTCAGTCAATCTTTTGCCTTCCAGTTCATACATTTTAGTCATTTTAGCAGATGCTCTTATCCAGAGCAACTTACAGTAGTGAATGCATACATTTAATTTCATGCATTTTTATTTTTTTTATTTTTTGTACTGGCCCCCCGTGGGAATCAAACCCACAACCCTGGCGTTGCACACACCATGCTGGCGTTGCAAACACCATGCTCTACCAACTGAGCCACAGGGATGACCAGTTCAGCAGTCATCAAGTAAACCAGTGAAATACCAATGAAAAACTAGCTCATTAGCTGATCGAAACAGGGCCAATTTCCTGTTTACTCTTTAATTTCTTCAACACGCTGCACCCTAGTTCCTGTCGGTAGCTGGGAACTATACCATCAGGACCTTCTTCATTGAACAGAACAACTATGACAGAGTAAAGGGAGTGAAAGAGAAAAGACTGGCATTAGGTGTAAGGCAAGAAACCTGTTATTCTGAGCTAATCATATTCATTGTTAGTCTAGCAAGAAAACAAACAGTTACTTAGACACCCCATGGACAGTGAACACGCAACATGTGTTTTCTTACAGTAATTTACTGGTAAAAGTATTTTTGATTGATGGATGTCTTTCTGTTGACTCCGTATTGGAGTGGGATTTAACAGGCCATTAAACCAGATTCATTGAAGAGTTAATTTGGTTTTATGACCAGTTGGTATCTACTGGTGATGGCATATACTGGTGAATTGGAAATAGCTAGTTACCGTTTTTTTCAATTGCTTTGGTGCACTTTTCACAAGAATGTGGTACGTTTTCACAACTCTTAGTACAAAACAGATCATGAAAAAGGCAGTTGTTTCAACATTGTAAGCACATTTTCAATTCACTAAGTACAAAATTAATCAGTTCCATCTAGAAAATAAATGTTTCACATTGCAATACGTGTTCATATAAAGTAATTGCCTCACAAATAAATGCTCAAATTCTTCTTCTTCTAATCTGTTAAAAATACATTTTACTATTACTTATTCCGACTGCTCTTAGTTAAACCTATATATTTGACAGGATGTGCTACTGATTTGTCTACTACAGATTTTAAGAACTACAGAATGAAAATATATGTTTGTAAAGTAGAAACATATAAAGTATGATATAGTGTAATGTACTATTATGACTTATGATTATCAAAAACAATCTGATACGACATCAGAGATGTGTTGGTGTGTTAGATGTGTTGGTGTGTTAGATGTGTTGGTGTGTTAGATGTGCTGGATGTTAGATGTGTTGGATGTTAGATGTGTTGGTGTGTTAGACGTGCTGGATGTTAGATGTGTTGGTGTGTTAGATGTGCTGGATGTTAGATGTGTTAGATGTGTTGGATGTTAGATGTGTTGGAGTATTAGATGTGTTGGATGTTAGATGTGTTGGATGTTAGATGTGTTAGCAGTGTTGGATGTTAGATGTGTTAGCTGTGCTGGTGTGTTAGATGTGTTGGTGTGTTAGATGTGTTGGATGTTAGATGTGTTGGTGTGTTAGATGTGTTGGATGGTAGATGTGTTGGATGTTAGATGTGTTGGATGTTAGATGTGTTGGATGTTAGATGTGTTAGCTGTGTTGGATGTTAGATATGTTAGCTGTGTTGGATGTTAGATGTGTTGATGTTAGATGTGTTGGATGTTAGATGTGTTGGATGTTAGATGTGTTGGTGTGTTAGATGTGTTGGATGTTAGATGTGTTGGATGTTAGATGTGTTTGTGTGTTAGATGTGTTGGATGTTAGATGTGTTGGATGTTAGATGTGTTGGATGTGTTGGATGTTAGATGTGTTGGATGTTAGATGTGTTGGTGTGTTAGATGTGTTGGATGTTAGATGTGTTGGTGTGTTAGATGTGTTGGATGTTAGATGTGCTGGATGTTAGATGTGTTGGATGTGTTAGATGTGTTGGATGTTAGATGTGTTGGATGTTAGATGTTTGGATGTTAGATGTATGGATGTTAGATGTGTTGGTGTGTTAGATGTGTTGGATGTTAGATGTGTTGGATGTTAGATGTTAGATGTGTTGGATGTTAGATGTGTTGGTGTGTTAGATGTGTTGGTGTGTTAGATGTGTTGAATGTTAGATGTGTTGGATGTTAGATGTTTGGATGTTAGATGTGTTGGTGTGTTAGATGTGTTGGTGTGTTAGATGTCTTGGATGTTAGATGTGTTGGATGTGTTGGATGTTAGATGTGTTGGTGTGTTGGATGTTAGATGTGTTGGATGTTAGATGTGTTGGATGTTAGATGTGTTGGATGTGTTGGATGTTAGATGTGTTGGATGTTAGATGTGTTGGTGTGTTAGATGTGCTGGATGTTAGATGTGTTGGATGTTAGATGTGTTGGTGTGTTAGATGTGCTGGATGTTAGATGTGTTAGATGTGTTGGATGTTAGATGTGTTGGAGTATTAGATGTGTTGGATGTTAGATGTGTTGGATGTTAGATGTGTTAGCTGTGTTGGATGTTAGATGTGTTAGCTGTGTTGGTGTGTTAGATGTGTTGGTGTGTTAGATGTTGGATGTTAGATGTGTTGGTGTGTTAGATGTGTTGGATGTTAGATGTGTTGGATGTTAGATGTTAGATGTTAGATGTGTTGGATGTTAGATGTGTTGGATGTTAGATGTGTTGGAGTATTAGATGTGTTGGATGTTAGATGTGTTGGATGTTAGATGAGTTAGCTGTGTTGGATGTTAGATATGTTAGCTGTGTTGGTGTGTTAGATGTGTTGGTGTGTTAGATGTGTTGATGTTAGATGTGTTGGATGTTAGATGTGTTGGATGTTATATGTGTTGGTGTGTTGGATGTGTTGGATGTTAGATGTGTTGGATGTTAGATGTGTTGGTGTGTTGGATGTTAGATGTGTTGGATGTTAGATGTGTTGGATGTTAGATGTGTTGGATGTGTTGGATGTTAGATGTGTTGGATGTTAGATGTGTTGGTGTGTTAGATGTGCTGGATGTTAGATGTGTTGGATGTTAGATGTGTTGGTGTGTTAGATGTGCTGGATGTTAGATGTGTTAGATGTGTTGGATGTTAGATGTGTTGGAGTATTAGATGGTTTGGATGTTAGATGTGTTGGATGTTAGATGTGTTAGCTGTGTTGGATGTTAGATGTGTTAGCTGTGTTGGTGTGTTAGATGTGTTGGTGTGTTAGATGTTGGATGTTAGATGTGTTGGTGTGTTAGATGTGTTGGATGTTAGATGTGTTGGATGTTAGATGTTAGATGTTAGATGTGTTGGATGTTAGATGTGTTGGATGTTAGATGTGTTGGAGTATTAGATGTGTTGGATGTTAGATGTGTTGGATGTTAGATGAGTTAGCTGTGTTGGATGTTAGATATGTTAGCTGTGTTGGTGTGTTAGATGTGTTGGTGTGTTAGATGTGTTGATGTTAGATGTGTTGGATGTTAGATGTGTTGGATGTTATATGTGTTGGTGTGTTAGATGTGTTGGATGTTAGATGTGTTGGATGTTAGATGTGTTTGTGTGTTAGATGTGTTGGATGTTAGATGTGTTGGATGTTAGATGTGTTGGATGTTAGATGTGTTGGTGTGTTAGATGTGTTGGATGTTAGATGTGTTGGATGTTAGATGTGTTGGTGTGTTAGATGTGTTGGATGTTAGATGTGCTGGATGTTAGATGTGTTGGATGTGTTAGATGTGTTGGATGTTAGATGTTTGGATGTTAGATGTTTGGATGTTAGATGTGTTGGATGTTAGATGTGTTGGTGTGTTAGATGTGTTGGATGTTAGATGTGTTTGATGTTAGATGTGCTGGATGTTAGATGTGTTGGATGTGTTAGATGTGTTGGATGTTAGATGTGTTGGATGTTAGATGTTTGGATGTTAGATGTGTTGGTGTGTTAGATGTGTTGGTGTGTTAGATGTGTTGGATGTTAGATGTGTTGGATGTTAGATTTGTTGGATGTTAGATGTGTTGGAGGTTAGATGTTAGATGTGTTGGATGTTAGATGTGTTGGTGTGTTAGATGTGTTGGTGTGTTAGATGTGTTTGATTTTAGATGTTTGGATGTTAGATGTGTTGGATGTTAGATGTTTGGATGTTAGATGTGTTGGTGTGTTAGATGTGTTGGATGTTAGATGTGTTGGATGTTAGATGTGTTTGTGTGTTGGATGTTAGATGTGTTGGTGTGTTAGATGTGTTGGATGTGTTGGATGTTAGATGTGTTGGTGTGTTAGATGTGTTGGATGTTAGATGTGCTGGATGTTAGATGTGTTGGATGTTAGATGTGTTGGATGTTAGATGTGTTGGATGTTAGATGTGTTGGTGTGTTAGATGTGCTGGATGTTAGATGTGTTGGATGTTAGATGTGTTGGATGTTAAATGTGTTGGTGTGTTAGATGTGTTGGATGTTAGATGTGCTGGATGTTAGATGTGTTGGATGTTAGATGTGTTGGATGTTAGATGTGTTGGTGTGTTAGATGTGTTGGATGTTAGATGCGTTGGATGTTAGATGTGTTGGATGTTAGATGTGTTGGTGTGTTAGATGTGTTGGATGTTAGATGTTAGATGTGTTGGATGTAAGATGTGTTTGTGTGTTAGATGTGTTACCCACACGACTTTCATTTGTTTCATTTGGGCTAGAAAGTTTTGATGGGTCAAGTTTGATTGCTAGTGCAAGTGTATTGCCTAATGTGATAAAAGTGTAATGTACTGTAGAATATTAAATTCACAGGGCAATTTTGAAACATTTATCTTGCATTTTTTGCTATTGGATTAGATCAATGTTCTCATGCTATTTCACAATAAACATACAATTTGAATCAATGGTTGTGTGGTGAAAGATGACTTGCTGCGTTATAGGTGCTACCAGTTTGGAGTTTTGTACTAAGAGTTTTGAAAACCAGATTCTTAACCAAAGCGGTTGAAAAAGAAATTGTCAACAACATTACTCAGGCACCATAACCCATCACTCATAACTCTGCGTGCCTATTTGTATGGAACTGAGAAAGTAAAAGTACAACTAGTTCTTTACTTTTCCTCAGAAGAAAGTATTCTGGATGTGTTCCGTAGAAGTTGTGTGTGTGGATGTTCGTAAATGTGCGTGGGTGTGTGAACACTTATCCTTCTCTGACAACCCTGATAGAGATTGTCTCCTGTAATTGCCAGGGTGTGGCATCAACGACATCGCTCCTCACCGCAAAAAAACAGCAACAATTCATTAGAGATGTTAAAAGTAAAGGGCACACTAATAAAATCAGCCATAGGCCTCTATATCCTAGCCCCGGTCGTGTGTGTGTGTGTGTGTGTGTGTGTGTGTGTGTGTGTGTGTGTGTGTGTGTGTGTGTGTGTGTGTGTGTGTGTGTGTGTGTGTGTGTGTGTGTGTGTGTGTGTGTGTGTGTGTGTGTGTGTGTGTGTGTGTGGAGCCCTATGCCAACAGACTTCCTTTTTAGATAAAGGGCAATCCATGGCACCTTACATATTTCCCACTTTTGATTGATTCATAGAATAATAGTCATTAGGTTGACACCACAGTCCTAACATATATTGTAATTGAGTTAACAACTGGCTTCTTATCAGGAGGGCTTTTTTTTCTAGTTTGAGGCGCCATATGATGTCTTCAAATTTCCCTGATGAGCCTGTCCTGTTTGCCTTGGCCTCTGAGAGCAAGCACAGGTAATACACTACACTGATGAGCAGTGGTGTAAAGTACTAAATAAAAATACCTTACAATACTACATCAGTAGTTTTTTGGGGTATCTGTACTTTACTTTACTATTTATATTTTTAACAACTTTTACTTTTACTTGCCTACTGTACATTCCTAAAGAAAATAATGTACTTTTTACTCCAAACATTTTCCCTGACACCCAAAAGTACTCATTACATTTTGACAGGAAAATGGTCCAATTCACTCAAGAGAACATGTCTGGTCATCACTAACGCCTCTGATCTGGCAGACTCACTAAACACAAATGCTTCGTTTGTAAATTATGTCTGAGTGTTGGAGTTTGCCCCTGGCTATCCGTCAATAAAGAAAAAAAAAATTGTTCCGTCTGGTTTGCTTAAGAGACGGAATTTGAAATGGTTTATACTTTTACTTTTGATATTTAAGTACATTTTAGGAGTTCCATTTACTTTTGACAGTTAAGTACATTTAAAACCAAATACTTTTAGACTTCTCCTCAAGGAGTATTTTACTGGGTGACTTTCACTTGAGTCATTTTCTATTAAGGTATCTTTACTTTTACTCAAGTATGACAATTGAGTACTTTTTCCACCACTGCTGATGAGCCTGTCCTGTTTGCCTTGGCCTTTGAGAGCAAGCATGGGTAATCAGTGGCAATTTTAGCATGTAAATCTTGGCGGGGGCCCCCAAACAATGTGTGAATCATGCCAGCAAAGCCACTACACAACACAACACTAAACAAAACATGAATTGCACTATAACGGTGACAAATGGTGCCCACAAACTGTTAGGGCCTACATAAAGCTGTCCTAACAGCAGAGACCCCAAAAGCAGTCCAAACACCTTACCACTGCTACACCTGGCTATCAGCGGAGCTTTGTCTGGCATCGAAACAGTTCATTCAGCCTCATTTACTGCCTTTTAAAAAAACATGTCTGATATGGCTGACTTGCTTAAACAACTGTGGTTTCAACTGACAATTAAGATGTACAAACCATGGCATAAGGGGACGGCGAGCGGATAAGAGGCAATCCGTAATTTAGATTAAGACATTAATGAGCAAGCTAGGACGGACGTAGTCAATATAACTATTTGTTCAGCACTTTTAGAAATTACAGCGACAGAATTCAAAACATGGGTCGTTCTTGTATTTACTTCCGGATGCTGGAGTGAGTAGTCGT
This sequence comes from Salmo salar, assembly GCF_965601325.2. Lineage (NCBI taxonomy): Eukaryota > Metazoa > Chordata > Actinopteri > Salmoniformes > Salmonidae > Salmo > Salmo salar. Next base: position 8,722,064 of record NC_138317.1, on the reverse strand, counting down.
GCTGTTCTTCGCTCCGCGGGTAATATTACATTTCCTTACATTCCTTACATTACAACGGAACGATTTGATTAGTGTAATGTTAGCTAGTTAGCTACATAGTTGTCTTTGCATCAAGGATAAAGGTGTAGCTAAAGGTGTAGGTGTAGCTTTGAGAAACTAACTTTGAGAAACTAATAAGGTTAGCTAGCCGGCTGTATTCGTTCGTTCGCGCCGTTTTCCAAACGGCGTCAACATCACAACACCACAGCCACTGCTAGCTAGCCAACTTTACCAACTAGAGGTACTGTAGAAACTAAACACATTACAACGGAACGATTTGATTAGTGTAACGTTAGCTAGCTACATAGTTGTCTTTGTATCAAAGATAAAGGTAAACGCAGCCATTGCTAGTTAGCCAACTCTACCAGCTACCAGCTAGCAGTACTGTATCATTTTTAGTCAATAAGATTTTTGCAACGTAAGCTTTCGAGTTGTGTAGTTCACTTGTGTAGCTAGCAGGACTGACTTTGTGTTAGCTAGCCAACGTTTAATTACTTCTGTGTTATGAAAGGAACTAGACACGGACACGAATGACCCATTGATAGTTTGTTGTAACCAAGTATTGGTGCTAACCGTGTGTTATTGGATGCTAGCATGCTAGTTAGCTACGGCGTCATAAGACACGGTGCACTGGGTGGGTTTCACGGAAGAATACTGTACCAAGTTATCTAGCTGAATGAACTAAGTTTGAGCCTATTCCTGGAAACATTGAACCACTGTAGTTTACATCAATTATAATTTCTAAGTGGAAGTTGGAATAGTTATATTTGAGTGTTTCAGCGAATGGTTAGTGAGGGAGGCCCTGCTCTCTCGCTTCCCCAGTTGTTTAGTTAATTTTCTTTCCAATCTCCTTAGCATTAGCACAGCCTCTCCTGTAGCCTGTCAACTATGTGTCTGTCTATCCCTGTTCTCTCCTCTCTGCACAGGCCACACAAACGCTTCACACCGCATGGCCGCTGCCACTCTAACCTGGTGGTTCCAGTGCGCACGACCCACGTGGAGTTCCAGGTCTCCGGCAGCCTCTGGAACTGCCGGTCTGCGGCCAACAAGGCAGAGTTCATCTCAGCCTATGCTACCCTCCAGTCCCTCGACTTCTTGGCGCTGACGAAAACATGGATTACCACAGAAAACACTGCTACTCCTCCTGCTCTCTCCTCGTCTGACCACGTGTTCTTGCATACCCCGAGAGCATCTGGTCAGCGGGGTGGCGGGACTGGAATCCTCATCTCTCCCAAGTGGTCATTCTCTCTTTCTCCCCTGACCCATCTGTCTATCTCCTTTGAATTCCATGCTGTCACAATCACTAGCCCATTCAAGCTTAACATCCTTATCATTTATCGCCCTCCAGGTTCCCTTGGAGAGTCCATCAATGAGCTTGACGCCTTGATAAGTTCCTTTCCTGAGGATGGCTCACCCCTCACAATTCTGGGTGACTTTAACCTCCCTACATCTACCTTTGACTCATTTCTCTCAGCCTCCTTCTTTCCACTCCTCTCCTCTTTTGGCCTCACCCTCTCACTGTCCCCCCCCCCCTACTCACAAGGCAGGCAATACGCTTGACCTCATCTTTACTAGATGCTGTTCTTCTACCAATCTCACTGCAACTCCGCTCCAAGTCTCCGACCACTACCTTGTATCCTTTTCCCTCTCGCTCTCCTCCAACACTACTCACTCTGCCCCTACTCAGATGATATTGCGCCGTCCCAACCTTCGCTCTCTCTCTCCTGCTACTCTCTCCTCTTCCATCCTATCATCTCTTCCCTCTGCTCAATCCTTCTCCAACCAATCTCCTGATTCTGCCTCCTCAACCCTCCTCTCCTCCCTTTCTGCATCCTTTGACTCTCTATGTCCCCTATCCTGACCGACCTGCTCGGTTCTCCCCTCCTGCTCCGTGGCTTGACGACTCATTGCGAGCTCACAGAACAGGGCTCCGGGCAGCCGAGCGGAAATGGAGGACCTGGCATCTTTTCACTCCCTCCTCTCCACATTTTCTTCCTCTGTTTCTGCTGCTAAAGCCACTTTCTACCACTCTAAATTCCAAGCATCTGCCTCTAACCCTAGGAAGCTCTTTAACACCTTCTCCTCCCTCCTGAATCCTCCTCCCCCCCCTCCTCCCTCTCTGCGGACGACTTTGTCAACCATTTTGAAAAGAAGGTTGACGACATCCGATCCTCGTTTGTTAAGTCAAACGACACCGCAGGTCCTGCTCACATTGCCCTACCCTATGCTTTGACCTCTTTCTCCCCTCTCTCTCCAGATGAAATCTTGCAACTTGTGACGGCCGGCCACCCAACAACCTGCCGGCTTGACCCTATCCCCTCCTCTCTTCTCCAGACCATTTCCGGAGACCTTCTCCCTTACCTCACCTTGCTCATCAACTCATCCTTGACCGCTGGCTACGTCCCTTCCATCTTCAAGAGAGCGAGAGTTGCACCCCTTCTCAAAAAACCTACACTCGATCCCTCCGATGTCAACAACTACAGACCTGTATCCCTTCTTTCTTTCCTCTCCAAAACTCTTGAGCGTGTCGTCCTTGGCCAGCTCTCTTGCTATCTCTCTCAGAATGACCTTCTTGATCCAAATCAGTCAGGTTTCAAGACTGGTCATTCAACTGAGACTGCTCTTCTCTGTGTCACGGAGACTCTCCGCACTGCTAAAGCTAACTCTCTCTCCTCTGCTCTCATCCTTCTAGACCTATCTGCTGCCTTTGATACTGTGAACCATCAGATCCTCCTCTCCACCCTCTCCGAGTTGGGCATCTCCGGCGCGGCTCACTCTTGGATTGCGTCCTACCTGACAGGTCGCTCCTACCAGGTGGCATGGCGAGAATCCATCTCTGCACCACGTGCTCTCACCACTGGTGTCCCCCAGGGCTCAGTTCTAGGCCCTCTCCTATTTTCGCTATACACCAAGTCACTTGGCTCTGTCATATCCTCACATGGTCTCTCCTATCATTGCTACGCAGACGACACACAATTAATCTTCTCCTTTCCCCCTTCTGATAACCAGGTGGCGAATCGCATCTCTGCATGTCTGGCAGACATATCAGTGTGGATGACGGATCACCACCTCAAGCTGAACCTCGGCAAGACGGAGCTGCTCTTCCTCCCGGGGAAGGACTGCCTGTTCCATGATCTCGCCATCACGGTTGACAACTCCATTGTGTCCTCCTCCCAGAGTGCTAAGAGCGTTGGCGTGACCCTGGACAACACCCTGTCGTTCTCCGTTAACATCAAGGCGGTGACCCGATCCTGTTGGTTCATGCTCTACAACAATCGCAGAGTACGACCCTGCCTCACACAGGAAGCGGCGCAGATCCTAATCCAGGCACTTGTCATCTCCCGTCTGGATTACTGCAACTCGCTGTTGGCGGGGCTGCCTGCCTGTGCCATCAAACCCCTACAACTCATCCAGAACGCCGCAGCCCGTCTGGTGTTCAACCTTCCCAAGTTCTCTCACGTCACCCCGCTCCTCCGCACACTCCACTGGCTTCCAGTTGAAGCTTGCATCTGCTACAAGACCATGGTGCTTGCCTACGGAGCTGTGAGGGGAACGGCACCTCCGTACCTTCAGGCTCTGATCAGTCCCTACACCCAAAGAAGGGCACTGCGTTCATCCACCTCTGGCCTGCTCGCCTCCCTACCTCTGCGGAAGCACAGTTCCCGCTCAGCCCAGTCAAAACTGTTCGCTGCTCTGGCACCCCAATGGTGGAACAAGCTCTCTCACGACGCCAGGACAGCGGAGTCAATCACCATCTTCCGGAGACACCTGAAACCCCACCTCTTTAAGGAATACCTGGGATAGGATTAAGTAATCCTTCTAACCCCCCCCCCCCACCCTCCCCCCCAAAAAAGATATAGATGTACTATTGTAAAGTGGTTGTTCCACTGGATATCATAACGTGAATGCACCAATTTGTAAGTCGCTCTGGATAAGAGTGTCTGCTTAATGACATAAATGTAAATGTTCTTACAGAATTCTCCCTGTACATCAAGTCAGAACCATAGGATAAATAAAGGGGGCATATAAGCAGACAATGAAAGCTCTTACAATATTCAATGATTTTCTATTTAGATTTCTCTAAAACAGTTTAAAATCTAACTACCTAGTTAGACAATAAACGTTTACAATAGTTTTCCTATTCATATCTGGATCCTGGGACGCAGTTAACGTTAACGCTGGGACCGCTGATATATGTCCCGGGATCCGTGCTCAAACAAGGTGGTACTACATTGGCGAAGAAGCTAGCCTATCAAGCTAGGCAACCTGGTCTACTTTTGCCAGATACCAAGCACGCTAAGCGGTTAGCCTTTGTAGCAAGGGCACCACTTCTATTTGTCTCAGTTTTAGGACTACCGATTTACAGAGTTTTCTCATTTCACGGAGTGAATAGCAGGCTCATCCTACAATTAGTACTGTCACGCCTCAGAAAAAGACAAGGATCACATCTCTGCTGGGCTGGTATGTGAATTCTTGGAGAAGCAGAAAGTTTTCCATAAGGAAATTATACTTCAGCAGGAAAATAACTTTAAAAGCTTCATATAGATGATCATAGAGTCTACCAACAAACGGCTGGACGACCTGACTAAAGATGTACAAGACATTAAAACAAGCCTTCAGTTCACACAGAAGGATGTGGATGTATTGAAGACCACACAGGATACACTTTCCAGAAACTGTTCCTCTATGCGGAATAAAATTACCACAGTCAAGGAGGGCCTCCAGAACATGTCTGGGAAGGCTGATTACCTGGATGGACAATGGAGGAGAAATGATCTTGTATCCAGGAGAGCCGAAGTGAGACATGGGCTGAATCAGAGGACAAAGTTCGAAAGCTGTTTTCTGAGGAGCTACAATTGGATCAACAGGTTGAGCTGGAATGTGTTCACCGGTCTGGGAAACCAATGGTGGTGCCAACGGAACCAGAACGGAACCAGAACCAGGCCAATAGTAGTGAAATTCCTCAGGTTCAAGGATAAGCTTGCAGTCCTTGGAAAAGTCAAACGCCTTAAAGGGTCCTTCATCTTCATCAATGAGGATTTCTCAGATGCAGTCCGTCAAAGAAGAAAGGAACTAATACCAGCTATGAAGGCTGCAAGAGAACAAGGTGACATGTAGCATATTTGAGGTATGACAAACTGATTGTTCACCCTCCCTCCCAAGGAGTTCGGAGGAGCGACAGACACAAGTAAAATACCAAAGGCTAAGGTAATCTACCAAAGGTCCTACAGAGGTTTCAATCAGGACTCGTTTGTGGATGAGATTAAGAATGTGCAATGGTTAGAAGTGTGTAGTAAGGATGATCCTGAAATGTCACTAAGTTTGTTTATGAGTATAGCTGATAAGAATGCCCTTTAAGAAAATGCACTTTGAGGTCAAATGGTGCCCCATGGATTGATGATGAGCTGAGAAATTGAATGATTCAACATTATAATGGCAAAAAAGTAGCAGATAAATCTGGCAATCTGTTTGATAAGCAAAGTTATTGTAAATTAAGAAATCTTGTGACCAAGCTAAACAAAGGAAAAAATAAGGGATTCTATCAGCACAAAATTTATGAAGTAAAGGGTAATTGGGAAAAAACTGTGGAGAACGTTGAACACTATTATGGGTAGGAATTCGAACATGTCCACCTCTTTTGTTGAATCAGAGGGTATATTTATTACAAAACCATATGACATCGCAAACTACTTTAATTAATATTTTACGGGCAAAGTGGACAAGTTGAGGAATGCTATGATTCCAACTGATGGCTCCATGTCATATAACCTTATAAAAGATTGTATCATGAAGGAGAGGCAATGCATGTTAGAATTTCATCAAGTAGAAAGAGAATGGACGCTGGTAGAAGTTGAAAGGATGCTGTTGTCTCTTTCGGATGATGTCACCTGGTACAGATAATCTTGACGCCAAATTGCTTAGAGTTACAGCTAACCAAATATCAACCCCAGTCTCTCATATTTTTAATAAGTGCTTGATGTATGGGGTGTGCCCAGAAGTCTGGAAAGAGTCAAAGGTTATTCCACTACCTAAGGATAAAAAAATGCATTCACTGGTCCTAATAGTTGTCCTATAAGCTTGCTGCCTGTGTTCAGTAAATTATTGGGGAAAAAATGTATCTGTACAAATCAAAGATTATTTCTCATGTAATGGTCTGCTAACGGGTTTCCAGCATGCATACAAAGGAGGGCATTCTACGAGTACGGCCTTACCACAAATGACAGATGATTGGTTAAAGAGTATGGATGACAGGAAGTTAGTTGTTGCAGTGTTGCTAGATTTCAGTGGTGCTTTTGATGTAATTGATCATGAACTGTTACTAGGTAAACTCAAATGTTATGGTTTTAAGTCTGCAACTCTATCCGGGATGGAAAGCTATCTATCCAGGAGAAGGCAAAAAGTGTTCTTTAATGGTAGCTTTTCAAATAGTAAAGATATACACTGTGGTGTTCCTCAAGGAAGTTGCCTAGGCCCACTTCTCTACTCTATCTTTACTCATGATTCACCTTCAGTAATGAACAAAGCAAGTGTGGTCATGTATGCTGATGACTCTACAATGTATAGCGCAGCATCAGAATGTAATGAGCTAACAGATGTACTGAGCAGTGAACTAAGAATGGTGTCTGAGTGGGTTGATATGAACAAATTGGCAAAGGAACATTTCTGAAAGGAAATGTATTGTATTTGGTTGAAGATGTATGCTTGCTGATGATTCCCAATTGAATTTGTTTATGAATAGAACGCATGTAGAGCAAGTGAAAAGAACAAAACTACTAGGTGTCATATTGGACGCAGCTTTACCATGGTCAAAACACATAGATCATATTGTATGTAACATCTAGCCCACTGAATCAGGTGATTCCATCTCTGGTCCTATCACACTTGGAGTACTATCCAGTTATATGGTTATCTGCAGCAAAGAGATATGAAAAAGCTCCAAATTGTTTAAAACATGGTTGCCAGATTAGCTCTTCATTGCTCTATCCATATGAATATTATCCAAATGCATCAGAATCTCTCATGGCTTCACGTTAAAAACAAATTACTCTCCAGTCTTCTGATTTTCATTAGGAATGTTATATTTTTCAAAAAAACACAGCATTTTTCAGGCCAGTTAGTACATACTAGCAACACGCATAACCACTAAACCAGACAGACAAATTCAGGGCAGCTAAGACAACCCAAGCCAAGGACAAATCGCCTTAAATCTACAGTTTTATATAGAGCCATAGCTGAATGGAACTCTTTACCAATCCATATTTCTCAGGCAAAAAGTAAATCCACCTTCAAGAAAAAAATAAAAGAACATCTAATGCGATAGACCATATGACTGGACAGGAAATAGAAAGCATCAACTGAATGTTAAATGTGTTTCCTGTAAGGTATTTTAATTGTCTGTATTGTCTACTTGTTGAATGTTTGTGAAGTCTTAATTTGTGGTTGTTTGTAATGTCTTGTTAATTGGTGTTGGACCCCAGGAAGATTAGCTAGCGTTACGGCGTTAGCTAATGGGGATCCTAATAAAAACAAATGACAAAATGGCTACATGTGCACCACCAAGTCAGAACAGTAGGCAGAATTAAGAGGGGAAAATACACCAAATGATTAGGGTGAGGCATATGGGCTACTAACAGCTTACTACAAAACATACACTTAGTGTTACTTTCTTAGCTACAGCATGCATATGTCCCTGGTATATTACATCATTTATGCAGCAGCATACAATACATTTTTGGACTCACCTTGTTGTGCTGTGTTCACTTGAACAGGAAGGTGGCGCGGCAGTCCTTGATGGGCAAATTTTGTCGTCCAACTATGTCATCAAAGTCTTTGTCATCAAACCTCTGGATTGATGGTGCTTTCAAGACAATTGGGAACTCTGAAAAAAACAAGGTCAAATCAAGATGACGTCAGTGATCGTCAGTTTGTAGCGCTAGAAAGAGGCCCGAGTTCCCGACTTACAATTCCGAGTTGGATGACCGTTTAAAACTTATTTTCCTGGATGTTCCAAGAGGTCACAAGACTGACCCCACAAACTCTCAGTCTAATAGGGATTACTCTTTGATTTAATTACTTTTACGTAACAGCTGATTCAAGATCTGTTTCCCCTACTTCTACCTAAGCCTAACTGACAATAAATATCAGAACAGGTCCTGGACCGATTCAAATGAGTTATTACAGGTATAATGTACCTTCACAAACACCAATTGATGGTACCGTATACATATGGATTAGGCTACCTGCACAGAAACATAACCTTACATTATTTCACAATCTGTCCTTCAATTGAAAATATGTATTAAGACTAGGAAAAGCTATGAAAAGACAACTGACATTTACTCCTGAGGTGCTGACCTGTTGCACCCTCTACAACCACTGTGATTATTATTATTTGACCCTGCTGGTCATCTATGAACGTTTGAACATCTTGGCCATGTACTGTTATAATCTCCACCCGGCACAGCCAGAAGAGGACTGGCCACCCCTCAGAGCCTGGTTCCTCTCTAGGCTTCTTCCTAGGTTCCTGCCTTTCTAGGGAGTTTTTCCTAGCCACTGTGCTTCTACATCTGCATTGCTTGCTGTTTGGGGTTTTAGGCTGGGTTTCTGTATAGCACTTTGTGACATCGGCTGATGTAAAAAGGGCTTTATAAATACATTTGATTGATTGATTGATTGATTGATGGCCTAGGGTGGTGTAGCAGTCTAAACTCAATCACATATATTGCTGCAGCATGTGTTCCCATCTTTCCCACTGTCTCTTCTCTAGCCAATAAGGCATAAAAAAGACCACACATTTATATTTAAAAAAAAAGGGGGGGGGGGGGGATGGAGGAGAAGACTATGGACCTTTGATCAAAAATGAAACACAGAGAAGTTTTATCTTGATGTCCAACCCTGGTCCATTCGTCACTGTCCTTGGCTGTTTGTCTTTCCATTACACACCATCTCTGATGACATAGGTAGGGCAGAGTGCAGACAGTGATAAACGGACAGTGATAAACTGAATGAGTAATACAGGCACTCAGCTACAGTAACCTATATGGGTCTAAAGGTACAGATAAAGGGTGCTTATTGATTTATATAGAGCTTGTGAAGTGCTCATTCTTAGGATGTCATAGCGCTGCATCCATATTCAACTGATCTGGGAGAGTCATACCAGACTGTATGCTGGTGTTTAACTCATGCTCTGTTCACTAAATATTCTAGGTTATTTAGCAACAACAACAAATATTTTCTACCTGCAACTGAACTAGACAATTGTTTTTGGTGACTTTCAAAGGCAAGATAAAGTGATATGATACCCTTCTGTTATAAATAGAAAAACCCTATAGAAAATGAACAAAAATGAATTATTTAGGCTTTACTATTATTATTTCAAGGCTATAGTCTGCCATTTAAGAAACACATTTTGAAACATAAGCACTCAGCATTTCACCAACACATCAACAACAGCACTTCAACAGCATGCCTATAAATGTAGCAATTAAGCTGTATAAATATTAGACTATACAGTCATTCTACAGTGCCTTTGAATTCACTTTTAGAAACACGAGTTTGGCCAGTCTTTGGTTTGAGGATCATGCCTAGTTTGTTAATTTAGCCTAGCAGATGCTCTCATATTCCCATGCTGTAATCACAGTCAACACAAATCTATTTTGTAACAACAATATCATGTAATCAAATAGAATCAATTAGAAAAGAATAGTTTCCCGAAATGACAAAAGTTACAAGTGCGTATAGGCTTATACTGATGATATGCAGATGCTGTGTTAAACAACAAATGTCTTTTTCTCAAATTTACTGGTGATCAGATATTTCAGTTGTACCTGGTTCTGTTGCGCTCAGTTTTTACAGTTGAACTTCATCACTGTTCCAAACTTAGACTATCCTCTTTTTTAACAAACTTAGACTATCCTCCTTTTTAACAAACTTAGACTATCCTCCTTTTTAACAAACTTAGACTATCCTCTTTTTTAACAAACTTAGATTATCCTCTTTTTTAACAAACTTAGACTATCCTCTTTTTTAACAAATTTAGACTCTCCTCTTTTTTAACAAACTTAGATTATCCCCTTTTTTAACAAACTTAGACCATCCTCTTTTTTAACAAACTTAGACTATCCTCTTTTTGAACAAACTTAGACTATCCTATTTTTTAACAATAGCCTGTATAGAAATCGAAAATGATTGGTTCTACTGCATGCTCTCATATTTTTTTCAAGCGAGGGACATCCATTTTCATCTTAGAAAGGTAGGATTTTCTCCAGGTATCCCTCAATATAATTATAAATAGTGTTCAGTTCATAAAGGAAATCCTAATAAAATACACAACAACAAAAAATAATTATGATTAACCTACATCACCAATAATTGCGCCACTTGATAACAATAATCAATAATACATTCCTCATTGCACTGTGTTGTTGTAGATTAGGAATAATAATGTTATTCTCTAAAAACGTAGACCGAATCAATAGTGGAATTTTGCGTGCCCGACTTTGCGTGCCCGAATGCACTTTGACAGACAAATATTGATAGCCCTAATATTTAGCTAATGAGTGGCCTAATTTCTAGCTAATATTTAGCTTCTTTGGCTACACAACTCAAACCTCTTTTTCAGCTATTCCCGTGCGCAATAGACTATAGCAGGGTGTCAAACTCATTCCATGGAGGGCCTAGTGTCTGCAGCTTTTAGTTTTTTCTTTCAATTAAGCCCTAGATAACCAGGTATTACATGGTTGCACAGGACAGACAGTGATGAGCACAGTGAAAAAGAAAATCCAAACGAATTGACATCCATTAGAAAAATGGAAATTGAAAGCAAACCACTTCCAATCAAAGTTCATTTGTCACGTGCGGAGAATACAACAGGTGTAGGTAGACCTTACAGTGACATGCTTACTTACAGGCTTTAACCAATAGTGCAAAAAAGGTGTTAGGTGAACAATAGGTAAGTAAAGAAATAAAACAGTAAAAAGACAGGCTATACACAGTAGAGAGGCTATAAAAGTAGCGAGGCTACATACAGACACCGGTTATGTAACGATCGTCAAAATGAGGAGACCAAGGTGCAGCGTGGTAAGTGCTCATGATTATCTTTATTTAACTCAGAACACAAAAAGATTTAAATAATAAACAACGGAACACGAACGTCACGTGCTGCAGGCTAACTGAGCTGTACAAAAACAAGATCCCACAGCTGAAAGTGGGCGAAAGGGCTGCCTAAGTATGATTCCCAATCAGAGACAACAATAGACAGCTGCCTCTGATTGGAAACCATACTAGGCCAATCAAAGAAAAAGACAACATAGAAATATACCACATAGACTGCCCACCCCACACCCTGACCTAACAAAATATTGAAATAAAATGTCTCTCTCAGGTCAGGGCGTGACAGGTTAGTCAGGCTGATTGAGGTAGTATGTACATGTAGATATGGTTAAAGTGACTATGCATATATGATGAACAGAGAGTAGCACTAGCGTAAAAGTGGGGTTGGCGGGTGGTGGGTGGGACACAATGGAGATAGCCCGGTTAGCCAATGTGCGGGAGCACTGGTTGGTCGGCCCAATTGAGGTAGTATGTACATGAATGTATGCTTTTGTTGTTGAATTTTTACATTTAATTGAAATAGGCCTACGAGTGTCTATATTATTTTTCATTAGGCTACATGTAGCCTACATTGAAGTGTTATTTGCAGTTGTCACTATGACAATGAACACACCCTGGAGCACTGAATGGTCTGTGTTACTACATTATTTATAGGCCTACAGCGTGCAGTAGGATGCTTTGATCAGTTGATTGACAGGTGTAGGCTACTGTAGAACAGTAAATGTTTCTCTGGTGTGGATGCTCACCAACGTTTTATAGTTATGCATAATGTATTGTTATAGTTATTGTCCTTGGTGTGGATGGCCCTTAAAGCTTAAATTGGTAAATGCCTCCCTCTAGTGCATAACATTAATATGGTATGAATACAGCAGTGGTTCTCACCACGGATTGATTTTATAGAAATCATGACCGCAACATTGATAGCCTAATAAAAAGCGATGTAATATTTCCTGCTATTTTGTTTTAATGATCATGTCGGAGGGGGAGGGTTACATGTTTTTGTTTCAAACACACGGGGAGGGACAGGTAAAAATACATTTTCCATCCATTTTCATTTCAAATAAATCCAATTAAATCCAGTAGCCCACAATGTAAATAAGATTCACTTCCTAAATCTCCTCTTATGTAATCATGGAAAGTGTGCATGTTCAAGATAGCATGCAAAGAATCTTGAACAGCATTGATCAATTTGCACTATGTAATTTTTATGTAATATTCACTGCAATCCAGATCACTAGGTTGTGCTATTAGATGAAGCACTGTGATAACACATTAAGTTGTTGCATACTAGTGGTTGAGTGTTGGGCCAGTAATCGAAAGGTTGCTGTCCCTTTCCCTTTCATACAAAATATCTGATATTGTCACGGGCGATGTAAGGATTGGACCAAAATGCAGCGGGAATGTGAATGCTCATTTTCTCTTTTATTAAATAAAATGAACACTGAACAAAAAGAACGACGAAAAACAGTCCTGTCAGGCGCACAGCTAAACAAGGAACAACTACCCACAAATCCCATAGAAAAAACACCCCTACTAAATAGGACCTTCAATTAGAGGCAACGAGGAACAGCTGCCTCCAATTGAAACTCAAAACAATAAACTAGACATAGAAAAAATAGAAAATAGAACATAGAAATACAAAACATAGAACACACTCCTGCCACGTCCTGACCAAACTACAATAACAAATAACCTCTTACTGGTCAGGACGTGACAGTACCCCCCCCCCCCCCCCCCCAAAGGTACAGACACAAAAAAATAAACCCCAGACACAAAAAATAAACCCCAAAACAAAAAATAATCCTAACTAAAGGGAGGGAAGGGATGGTGGCCACCGTCACCGACGGTTCTTGTGCTACACCCCCCCCCCCTCCCCAACCTCCTACTATGGAGGTGGCTCAGGCCTTACTCCCCAATCTAACCTGTCCACCCCCGCTAAATGCTTATTATATTTTACCCATCCAGAAGTCTCTGGGCTATGGTGCATCGCTGAAGACCTCGGGCTGATGCGCGTCGCTGGAGACCTCGGACTGTAGGCCGTCTCTGGGAGCTCTGGACTGTGGGCCGTCTCTGTCGGTTCCGGACTGTGGGCCGTCTCTGTCGGCTCCGGACTGTGGGCCATCTCTGTCGGCTCCGGACTGTGGGCCGTCTCTGTCGGCTCCGGACTGTGGGCCGTCTCTGTCGGCTCCGGACTGTGGGCCGTCTCTGCCGGCTCCGGACTGTGGGCCCTCTCTGCCGGTTCCGGACTGTGGGCCGTCTCTGCAGGCTCCGAACAGTGGGCCATCTCTAGATGGGGCACTGTCGCCGGACACTCTGGACGGGGCACTGTTGCCGGACACTCTGGACAGGGGCACTGTTGCCGGACACTCAGGATGGGGGCACTGTTGCCGGACACTCTGGACGGGGGCACTGTTGCCGGACACTCTGGAGGGGGCACTGTTGCCGGACACTCTGGACGGGGGCACTGTTGCCGGACACTCTGGACGGGGCACTGTTGCCGGACACTCTGGACGGGGGCACTGTTGCCGGACACTCAGGATGGGGGCACTGTTGCCGGACACTCTGGACGGGGGCACTGTTGCCGGACACTCTGAAGGGGGCACTGTTGCCGGACACTCTGGACGGGGGCACTGTTGCCGGACACTCTGGACGGGGGCACTGTTGCCGGACACTCTGGACGGGGCACTGTTGCCGGACACTCTGGACGAGGCACTGTTGCCGGACACTCTGGACGGGGCACTGTCGTCGGAAGCTCTGGACGGGGACTGCGCACTGAAGGCCTGATGCGTGGGGCTGGCTTAGGAGGCGCCAGACTAGGGGCACGCACCACAGGGCTAGTGCGAGGAGCAGGAACTGGATACACCGGGCCATGAGTAGGCACTGGAGGTCTGGAAATAGAACGAGAAACAGCTGCCTCCAATTGAAGGCCAAAACAATAAACTAGACATAGAAATAGAAAAACTAGAACATAGAAATACGAAACATAGAACGCAACCCAAAAACCCCGACAACACAAAACAAACACACCCCTGCCACGTCCTGACCAAACTACAATAACAAATAACCTCTTTTACTGGTCAGGACGTGACAGATATTGTTTTCCCATTTGAACTTTGTTGTGCTTTTAAATGTTTGCAAGCGCAGCGATAACACATTTAGATGACAACGAAACCAAAAATAAAATATTGTTTTTCCATTGTAATTTGGTTGTGGTTTTAGATGGTGCTTTTTTCTGTTCATTAGTTTTGGCCACCCATCCCATGAGAGTTAATGTCATTCCAGTTCATCTGAATGTCATTCCAGTGCACTGCTTGCTATGAATTATATCTGATGGTATTTGTATGTTTAGGTAAACATACAAATAATATCCCGGTTGGAACACTGACAAGTAGAATGCATAAAAAATACAAATCTGATTGGATGGGCTCCCCAGTGTCTAGACGGCTGCAATAGACTTTCTCACTGCTCATTCTGCATTATGGGCAGGGCTGGTTCTAGCCTTTTGGGGACTCTAAGCTCTCAGTATAATGATGCAAAGTCTTTAGATGTTGTACATGTGAAATTGTGTAATTCCGTCTTTATCCGCAAAGCTATATTCCATTTTGTGTGACTTGAGTGGTTTCCCCTACCAGCTGTGCTGCACAGGCTGGACGGAGAACTGCTAACTTCCTGTATTTCAACACATTTTGCCATGGTGCAGAGACGAACATTTGCAGTTTTCTAATGCCATTCTACATATTTTGTCATGAGGCTAAGAGAAAAGCAAATTTCCTGCAATTCTACACTTTTTGCCATATGTGCTGTTTTATAGCTCATCCATGCAATTGTTTACATTTTGCCATTAGGCTGAGAGAACATTTTGCAGTTTTAAAACTAATTTCCTGCTATTCTTTAGATTTTGCCATAAGACTGAGAGAGCATTTTTGCAGTTTTAAAGCTAACTTCATGTAGTTACGAAAGTTCAATCAGTAAGGCTGATCTGACTGGATTGTCACTTTTCATGAATCTAGTAAACTTATAATTCCTATCTCACTCATCAGCATAGCATATAAATACATGCTAGTGCCATAATGTTACCTCATCAGCTTAGCGTCACGCCTCTCCTCTTTCCTATTAGCAAGCATGCGGAATGTCATTCACCGATTAACTTCAGACTATGAGCATGGCACACTAAGGCAATTCCATCTTTGTAGAATGGCGCCGGAGGGGATGGCTGACGTTTTACGTGCTCCTAACCAACTGTCCTATTTTGTTAGTTTTTTCACGTTGTTTGTTACTTTATTTTGTAACTTATTTTGTACATAATGTTGCTGCTACCGTCTCTTATGACCGAAAATAACTTCTGAACAGCGGTAATCCACCTCGAACTGGAAGAGTCATTTTTCTTTAATGAGTCCGATGCGAAGGATATACTGCTTTCTCGGGAATGGGCCCAAATCCCCGTCATTTGCGTGAAGAAAAGACGGAGAAAAAGGGGGCGGAGGTCGGACTGCCTTCTGAGAATTCGTAGGTGAGTGAGAAAACTCCCACTGCCATCCGTTCTATTGGCCAACGTGCAATCATTGGAAAATAAAATGGATGACCTACCACCAATGGGACATTAAAAACAGTAATATCTTATGTTTTACCGAGTCATGGCTGAACAACGACATGGATAATATAGAGCGGCAGGATTTTCCATGCACCGGCAAGACAGAGAAGCTACGTCTGGTAAGACGAGGGGCGGGGGTGGGTGTCTTTTTCTCAATAACAGCTGGTGCGCGATGTCTAATATTAAAGAAGTCTCGATGTATTGCTCACCTGAGGTACAGTACCGTATGACAAGATGTAGACTACAACATCTATATTATTCGTAGCCGTTTATTTACCACCACAAACCGATGCTGCCACTAAGACCGCACTCAACCAGCTGTATAAGGCCATAAGCACACAAGAAAATGCTCATCCTGAAGCGGCACTCCTAGTGGCCGGGGACTTTAATTCAGGCAAACTTAAATCCGTTTTACCTCATATCCACCAGCAAGTCACATGTGCAACCAGAGGAAAAACAACTCTAGACCACATTTAATCCACACACAGAGATGCATACAAAGCTCTCCCCCTCCCCTCCATTTGGAAAATCTGACAAAAATTCTATCCTCCTGATTCCTGCTTACATGCAAAAACTAAAGCAGTTCGTTCCAGTGACTCGCTCAATATGGAAGTGGTCAGATGATGCGGATGCTACGCTACAGGACTGTTTTGTGAGCACAGACTGGAATATGTTCCAGGATTCATCAAATGGCATTGAGGAGTATACCACCTCAGTCATTGGCTTCATCAATAAGTGCATCAATGACGTCATCCCCACAGTGACCGTACGTACATATCCCAACCAGAAGCCATGGATTACAGGCAACATCCTCATCGAGCTAAAGATTAGAGCTGCCGCTTTCAAGGAGCGGAACACTAATCCGGACACTAATAAGAAATCCTGCTATGCCCTCAGACGAACCATCAAACAAGCAAAGCCTCAATACAGGATTAACATTGAATCCTACTACACCAGCTCTGATGCTCGTCAAATGTGGCAGGACTTGAAAACTATTATGGACTACAAAGGGAAACCCAGCAGAGAGCTGCCCAGTGATGCAAGCCTACCAGACGAGCTAAATGCCTTTAACCTCACTAGGGTAATGGGCACTATTTTCACCTCCGGATGAAAAGCGTGCCCAAAGTAAACTGCCTGCTACTCAGGCCCAGAAGCGAGGACATGCATATAATAGAAAACACTCCAAAGTTTCTAAAACTGTTAAAATAATGTCTGTGAGTATAACAGAACTGAAATGGCAAGCAAAAACCTGAGGAAAATCCATCCAGGAAGTGCCATTATTTTTAAATGGCTGTTTTTCCAATGAAAGCCTATCCATAATTTAAAGGGATAGGACCCAGATTCCGTTCCCAATGGCTTCCACTAGTTGTGAACAGTCTTTAGACATTGTTTCAGGTGTTTTTTCTGAAAAATGAGGGAGAATGACAACTTTGAGTGAGTGGATAGTGGGATGTCCCCAGAGCTGTTTCATGGCACGACCGAGAGTGCGCCTTTCTTGTTTTTCTTTTATATTGACGACGTTATTGTCCAGTTTAAATATTATCGATTATTTAGCTTTACAACAACCTGAGGATTGATTATAAACATCGTTTGACATGTTTCTACGAACTTTACGGATACTATTTGGAATTTTCGTCTGCCCGTCATCTGCATTTGAGCCATTGGATTATTGAACAAAACACGCCAACAAACTGGTTTTTGGATATAAAGAGGGACTTTATCGAACAAAACAAACATTTATTGTGTAACTGGGAGTCTTGTGAGTGCAACCATATGAAGATCATCAAAGGTAAATGATTAATTTTATTGCTATTTCTGACTTTCGTGACTAATCTACTTGGCTGGTAACTGTATGTAATGTTTTGTGTGCTGAGCGCTGTCCTCAGATAATTGCATGGTTTGCTTTCGCCGTAAAGCCTTTTTGAAATCTGACATGGCAGCTGGATTAACAACAAATTAAGCTTTATTTTGATGTATTACACTTGTGATTTCATGAAAGTTACATTTTTATAGTAATTTAATTTGAATTTGGCGCTCTGCAATTTCACCGGATGTTGGCCAGGTGGGACGCTACCGTCCCACACCCCCTAGAGAGGTTAATGCTCGCTTCAAGACAATCAACACTGAAGCATGCATGAGAGCACCAGCTGTTCTGGACATAACACTCTCGGTAGCCGATGTGAGCAAGACCTTTAAACAGGTCAACATTCACAAAGCCGCTGGGCCAGACGGATTACCAGGACGTGTACTCAAAAGCATGCGCTGACCAAACTGGCAAGTGTCTTCACTGACATGTACAAACTCTCCCTGACAGAGTCTGTAATACCTACATGCTTCAAACAGACCACCATAGTCCCTGTGCCCAAGGAAGCGAAGGTAACTTGCCTAAATGATTACCGCTCCATACCACTCACGTCGGTAGCCATGAAGTGCTTTGAAAGGCTGGTCATGGCTGACATTAACATCATCCTCCTGGAAACCCGAGACCTACTCCAAT
Source organism: Salmo salar (assembly GCF_965601325.2). Classification (NCBI taxonomy): domain Eukaryota; kingdom Metazoa; phylum Chordata; class Actinopteri; order Salmoniformes; family Salmonidae; genus Salmo; species Salmo salar. Next base: position 8,703,825 of record NC_138317.1, on the reverse strand, counting down.
TTGCATACCGCCCCAACAGATCCACAGATGACAAATCCTCAATCGCACTCCACACTGCCCTTTCCCACCTGGACAAAAGGAACACCTATGTGAAAATGCTGTTCATTGACTACATCTCAGTGTTCAACACCATAGTGCCCACAAAGCTCATTACTAAGCTAAGGACGCTGGGACTAAACACATCTTTCTGCAACTGGAACCTGGACTTCCTGACAGGCCGCCCCCAGGTGGTAAGGGTAGGCAACAACATGTCTGCTACGCTGATCCTCAACCCTGGGGCCCCCCAGGTGTGTGTGCTTAGTCCCCTCCTGTACTCCCTGTTCACCCACGACTGCGGGGCCAAACACAACTCCAACACCATCATTAAGTTTGCTGACGACACAACAGTGGTAGGCCTGATCACCGACAATGATGAGACAGCCTATAGGGAGGAGGTCAGAGACCTGGCAAGTGTGGTGCCAGGACAACAAACTCTCCCTCAATGTGAGCAAGACAAAGGAGCTGATTGTGGACTACAGGAAAAGCATTCACGGGGCTGTAGTGGAGCGGGTCGAGAGTTCCAAGTTCCTTGGTCTCCACATCACCAACAAACTATCATGGTCCAAACACACCAAGACAGTCGTGAAGAGGGCACAACAACATATTTTCCCCCTCAAGAGACAGAAAAGATTTGTCATGGGTCCCCAGATCCTCAAAATGTTCTACAGCTGCACCATCGAGAGCATCCTAACTGGTTGCATCACAGCCTGGTATGGTAACTCCTCGGCATCTGACCGTAAGGCGCTACAGAGTGTAGTGCGTACGGCCCAGTACATCACTGGGGCCAAGCTTCCTGCCATCCAGGACCTACAGTTGAAGTCTGAAGTTAACATACACCAAATACATATAAACTCAGATTTTCACAACTCCTGAATTTTAATCCCTGTAAAAATGCCCTGTTTTAGGTGAGTTAGGATCACCACTTTATTTTAAGAATTTGAAATGTCAGAATAATAGTAGAGAGAATTATTTATTTCAGCTTTTATTTCTTTCACCACATTCCCAGTGGGTCAGAAGTTTACATACACTCAATAAGTATTTGGTAGCATTGCCTTTATATTGTTTAACTTGGGTCAAACGTTTCGGGTAGCCTTCCACAATACGTTGGGTGATTTTTGGACCATTCCTCCTGACAGAGCTGGTGTAAGTGAGTCAGGTTTGTAGGCCTCTTTGCTCGCACACTCTTTTTCAGTTCTGCCCACAAATTTTCTATAGGATTGAGGTCAGGGCTTTGTGATGGCCACTCCAATACCTTGACCTTGTTGTCCTTAAGCCATTTTGCCACAACTTTGGAAGTATGCTTGGGGTCATTGTCCATTTGGAAGACCCATTTGCGACCAAGCTTTAACGTCCTGACTGATGTCTTGAGATGTTGCTTCAATATATCTACATAATTTGAAGCCATCTATTTTGTGAAGTGCACCAGTCCCTCCTGCAGCAAAGCACCCCCCCATCATGATGCTGCCACCCCCGTGCTTCACGGTTGGGATGGTGTTCTTTGGCTTGCAAGCCTCCCCCTTTTTCATCCAAACATAACGATGGTCATTATGGCCAAACAGTTCTATTTTTGTTTCATCAGACCAGAGGACATTTCTCCAAAAAGTACGATCTTTGTCCCCATGTGCAGTTGCAAACCATAGTCTGTTTTTTTATGGCGGTTTAGGAGCAGTGGCTTCTTCCTTGCTGAGCGGCCTTTCAGGTTATGTCGATATAGGACTCGTTTTACTGTGGATATAGATACTTTTGTACCTGTTTCCTCCAGCATCGGCCCTTTGCTGTTGTTCTGGGATTGATTTGCACTTTTCGCACCAAAGTATGTTCATCTCCACCCTGATCTGTTTCACCTGTCTTGTGATTGTCTCCAACCCCCACCAGGTGTCTCCCATTACCTTGTGTATTTATAGCTGCGTTATCTGTTTGTCTGTTGCCAGTTTGTCTTGTCCAGTCAAGTCCTACCAGCGTGTTCCCGTGTTTCCTGTGCTCTGGTTTTTGCTTTTTCTAGTCTTCCCAGCTCTGACCTTTCTGCCTGTCCTGATCCTGATCCTCCCTGCCGTCCTGTACCTGCCTGATTCTGATTTGGATTACGACTCTTTGCCTTCCTTGACCTACCGATTGCCTGCCCCTTGTATTGTAATAAACTCTGAGACTCGTACTATCTGCCTCCTGCGTCTGCACCTGGATCTTAGCCTCCCATCTTAGCCTCAATGAGCCACCTTTGGAAGACATGAGGAGTTAATGCAAAGCCTTATAGATGGGACTCCGTACCCTGGCAGAACGCCATGACCATGTGTTCACTACATTACTGGAGCAATTCCGCGGATTCCCAACTAGGCAGCAAGCCACAACAGTAATCCCCCAGACTCTCAGCAACCCGCCACCAACCCCGGTGTCCCCAGAACCTCGCTTACCTCCTCCGGAGCGCTACGCTGGAGATTCTGGAACCTGCCGGGCGTTTCTCTCCCAGTGCTCCCTCATCTTCGAGCTGCAGCCTTCTTCGTTCCCCTCGGACCGCTTGAAGATAGCGTTCTTGATAACGCTGATGTCCGGGAGGGCCCTCGTCTGGGCTACGCCGGTGTGGGTGCAACAGCCCACTGTTTGCCTCAGTCTTGAGAAGTTTGAGGCGGAGGTACAAAATGTGTTCGATTCTCCGTTGTCTGGGAGAGAGGCTGCTCGTAAGCTGCTCCAACTACGTCAAGAATCTAGTGGATTTTCACATGTTGGCAACTGAGAGTGCCTGGAATCCGGAAGCCCTGTTTGACACGTTCCTTCATGGATTATCGGAGCTTGCAGCCTGGGAGCTGCCCATGGACCTCGACTCACTCACAGCCTTCACCATCCAGATCGATGGGCGGCTACGGGAATGTAGGAAGGAGAGGGGGTGTGGGAGAAAGGTAGACTTGCAGAGGGAAGAAAGATAGAAATACATTAGCTAGCGAAAGAGGAGACTGACAGCAGGCCCTGAGTGGAAATAACAGATGGCCATACATCCCCAAGTAGGAACGGCCAGGCAAGCTGTATGTATGGCCATGACTAAATATATGCCAAGCGTAAGCCTGCAATGCATGCATTATTTTCATATCCATATGAGGAGTGTCTAGCCCCTACTATGTTAGAGCTAAAAGCAGATATGGGCGTTATCCATTGGGTTGAAAGAAAATGGTGGCAGAACGCATAGGGGGTTTTACTTCATTTACATAAAGGATGGACCTATGTATTGTATATGCATAAAAGCAGAGCCGGGGCCTAAGGAAGGCAGTTGTTGTCCGCGGACCGGCTCGGCTTTATTACTCTGTATTAAAGTCTATATTGAATTTACAAGTTCTTGTAAGAAGTGTTATTCTTAAGACAATTTTCCACGACAGGGGTCTGATCCCTGTCGCCCTCGCTCATCCTCGAATTCCACCTCGCCTCCGAGGAATCCTGGAAATCCCCAAAGTCTACATTTCCGAGAGAATCCGGTGTCATCCGAGTTCCCTCGAAAATCACTGAGGACTGTCGACTCACCTCCTCCGGAGCCCATGCAACTTGGCAGGGCTATATTGTCTCATGCTGAGCGCTTACGCAGACTGAATAGCAGTCTGTATTGTGAAGCTCCAGGACATTTCTTATCTACCTGCCCATTAAAAACCAGGCTCATCAGTAGATATGAGTACACTGTTGAGTCGTATGGGGAGTTTCCAATCTCTCACTACTTGTAACCCCCTCTATGCTACCCTGTTGTGGGGAGACCAGTCCAAATCCATCCGGGTGCTCATTGACTCTGGGGCCGACGAGAGCTTTATGGACACTACCCTGGTGTCGGAGCTGGGTATCTCCACTCAACCCCTTTCAATCCCAATGGACGTCAGAGCGCTGGATGGGCACACTATTGGCAGAGTTACCCACAATACGGTTCCTATCAACCTGAGAGTGTCAGTTAACCATAGTAAGGCTATGCAGTTTCTGCTCCTCGAGTCTCCTATGTACCCATGGTTGTGGGGTTTTCATGGCTCTAGAGGCACAACCCCCTAACCGACTGTGTTATGGGTTCCATCATGGGTTGGAGTCCGTTTTGCCATGCACATAGTCTGAAGTTGGCGCAACCTGTCCCGGGACGTCTCCCAGCGGGCTTGGGTAAAGCCTCTGATCTCTCCGCTGTTCCCTCGGAGTACTAGGACTTACAGGAGGTTTTCAACTCCATCTCTTCCCCTGCATTGGCTCTACGACTGTGCAATCAACCTTCTCACCGGCACCACACCGCCTCGGGGGGTGACTTTATTCCCTATCGGGTCTGGAGACCAAAGCGATGGAGGGGTACATTGAGGACTCTCTCGCTGCAGGGATTATACGTCCAACTGCCTCCCCCACCGGTAAAGGGTTCTTCTTTGTGGAGAAGAAAGACAAGACCCTGCGTCTGTGACAGGTTAAAGGAAATACTCATAGCCTGTTATACATTAAAAAGTATTAGTAAGTTCATAGTATGTGAGGATCTTAAAACATCTAAGGTTATAAAGATCATGCATTCTGTATTAGTTGATAGAGATGGATAACATTCATATAATTGTGTTAAAAAGTTAAAATCCATCAAGCGTACAAAAGGTAAGAATTGTAAAAGGAATGAGTAAACGTTATATTGATTACTTTATTTTGTGGTGCCTAATTGAAGGGGAAAAGTGTTCATCTGTGATCTACTAAATGCTCTTTAATCTATGAGCCTGAGATCGATTGCTCTGGTCTCCACCCAAGTTCGCGGGGAAATCGCGGTCTTTTCCTTATTGCAGTAAAAGTTCTCAGTGAGGAAACAATACCGTATCACTCTCGTGATTATTTCTCCCCTTTTTCAGGTACGTTATTGATGATAAAACAGAGTCATTTAAATGTAATAACTCGCTAACATGTCAAGAGTGTTTAAGGTGTGTCTTAGTAACATCTTGAGGAAGTTTGAGTTAAGTTTGAAGAGAGTATTATGAGCCCTGCTCGGTTGCAGCAAAGGCTAGCTTCGTACTGAGAGTAGCTGCCATTTTATGTCGATCGTGAATGAACATGTGTGTTGTTAATAAGATATTTTGTGGTGTTATTTGTATAATGTTTTTTCAAACACTTTGACTGTTGATAAATTGAGTTATGGTTTACTGAGTTAAAGCTTTGTGCTTGACAGTTATATTGAAATTAGTGTATGTTTCAGTGAATTACAGTATATACTGTTGTGACTTGAATAAGCCTTGTACCCTACAACACTAGCTCTTTCCTCTAGATCTGTTGTTTTGTAAAATGTTTTACTTTGGTAAAATGATTGCAGTAAAAGTTCTCAGTGAGGAAACAATACCGTATCACTCTTGTGATTATTTCTCCCCTTTTTCAGGGGTGTAACACGTCTGTGTATCAACTACCAGGGCCTTAATGACATTATGGTTCAAAACCGTTACCTGCTACCACTCATCTGCTTGGCTTTTGAGCTTCTCCAGGGGGCCGTCATCTTCTTGGACCTTCGGAATGCATACCATCTGGTTCGGATACGGGAAGGAGGCGAGTGGAGGCTAGAGGGTACTACGAGTACTTGGTGATGCCGTTTGGACTGACCAAAGCTCCTGCAGTGTTCCAGGCCCTGGTCAATGATGTGCTCTGTGACATGTTGAACTGATTTGTGTTTGTCTACCTTGACGACATGCTCATTTATTCCCTGCCAGCTCAAGCGAACGTCCTGGAGAAACAGCTTTTCGTGAAGGTGGAGAAATTTCAGTTCCATCGCTCCACCATCTCCTTCCTAGGATACATCATCGCTGCAGGGAATATTCAGATGGACCCTGACAAGGTGTGAGCAGTGGTGGATTGGCCTCAACCCACATCCAGAGTTTAGCTGCAACGTTTCCTGGGGTTTGCTCATTTCTACCGTTGTTTCATCCGGGGTTACAGCAACCTTGCTTTCCCCCTCTCTGCACTCACCTCTCCCAAGGTTCCGTTCATATGGTCTCCAGCAGCTGATCGGCGTTCTCAGACCTCAAGCAGCAATTGACTACAGCTCCCATCTTAATCCATCCGGACCCGTCCCGTCAGTTCATGGTGGAGGTCGACGCCTCAGACGTCGGAGTGGGGGCTGTCCAGTTCTAGCGTTCTGCCCTGGACCAGTAGCTGCATCCCTGCGCCTTGCTTTCCCATTGTCTTAACCCCGCTGAGAGGAACTGTGATGTGGGAAATTGAGAATTACTCGCAGTTAAGATGGTATTGCTGGAGGCACTGGTTAGAAGGGGCAGAACATCCATTCTTGGTGTGGGCGGACTATAAGAACCTGGAATATCTCCACACCACCAAGCACCGCAACTCCAGGCAGGTGAGATGGGCCCTGTTATTCACTCGTTTCCATTTCACTATGTCCTACCACCCGGGGTCCAAGAATGTGAAACCTGACACACACTCACATCTGTACAGCCCTGCTCTTCCCAGAGCAAGAGGAAGAGGTCAGTATACCATCTTCCCAGATGTTTGCAGTACCTGGAAGAGAGCTTGGTCCACTCTTCTCAAGACCACCTCCAGGTATCGTCGACAGGCGGACCACCAACAGACCCCTGCTGCCCACTACCGTCTTGGGCAGAGGGTATGGCTTTCCACTCGGGATCTGCCCCCCCCCGAGTGGAGTCCCGCAAACTATCCCCCGTTTTATCGGCCCTTTCCCCATCTCCAAGGTCCTCAAATCGTGACATCAGTGCTCTTCAGGGGGGGGGGGGGGGGGGGGGCTCTAGGGTGATGGTGCTTTCAAGACAATTGGGAAATCCCCTCAAATTATGACATCAGTGATCTTCAGGTCGAAAAGTTGCCAAACCCTCTCCTAATCCGGATGACGCTAGGCCAATTGTGCGCCGACCTGGGATCGAACCTGGGTCTGTAGTCACGCCTCTAGCACTGAGATGTATTGCCTGAGACCGCTGCGCCACTCGGGAGCTAGAAAGATGCTTGAGTTTCCGAGTTGGATGACCTTTCAAACCAATTTTCCCAGTCGGAGCTAGTTTATTTGCGAGTTCCCAGTTTTCTTGAGCGTGCTGAAGTCAGATGTCAGAGATATCCGAGTTCCCAGTTGTCTTGAATGCAGCGTGATACCCAGATTTTTCCCAGTCGGAGTTAAAAAAATAAATAATTGCTGTCAATTGTCTCCCATGCACGGATGTCAGATTAGGCTATCTAGTCAAAAAGCATCCATGAGCTGTTATATTTGTCTGAAAATCTGGCTTTCAATCGTTTGGCTTTGCTTGTGTCTATTTTAGCGACATGTGCATCTGCATGCATGTGGATAACTCATCGCAAGTGCAAGCTTTGGGACACAAAATCGGGAGTCTGTGTATTGGTTTGAGTCTCTGAGTTGTGCATCGTTCTGGTGTGGCGACGGAAAATAGCTAACCCGACAACAATACAGCAGGCATCACAGAAAAAACCGTGTCCCATCAACAAACGCGTATAGTCTCTAGGAAGTCTACTTACAAGATGTCAAGTCAAACGTGTCCCTCGCTATCAGGGGTGAAAGTATAATTAATTTCTTCCCAGTATTGGACCTCCTATATTTATGGGGCTAATCATATAATTACACATAGTATTGAATTAACAGGGATTCTATGTGGGCCTAGTCGTAAAAATGTGTAATTTAACTTAAAACGCAACACTTTTATCTGAGTTACAGACGTTTATTTCATAGTGAGCAGGGTTGAAAGTAAGGCGGTAAGGTCCTATACAGCTTCCCAGCAAAATAAATAGTGGGGGGTAAGCCATACAGGTAAAACATGAACCCCACAATAATTAAATACAAAGGTAAAAACTGTAGGCTATTACACCACTTTTTATCATTACCGTATGACAGCGGTAATGATAATGAAAATGAGCGAATGGATTTGAAAACGGGTGGCATAGCCTAAACTTCAAAATCTGATGTGTTTCGACAAAAACACTGAAATGTTGCCAAGGCAGCCCGAGACGCGCGCGGATATATAGACCTACATTCTGGCCTAATGATAATCACCAATGTCAATAGGCTTTTTGTGTTTTGTGTAACAGGATGGCTCTTTACATTCACCACTGTTTGGAGGCTGGAAATATGTTGCCAGTGGAAGAACGTGCGCGGGTAGCCTAGTAAAAGAGCCCTTTGAAGTGACTGTTTGACAATTACAGTACATATACCTTCGTTGACTGGAAACGTTTCGTTTTTTTTGGTGAAGCCGGCTATATTGTGGTAGGGTTATTTTCTGTGACCACCCACCATAACGATGCACAAATCAGAGAGTCCAATCAATGCACAGACTCCTGATGATATGTCCCAAAGCTACTCTAGGGCGTTTCACTCACCTGTGAGATTGCGCATGCAGAAGAGAGAGGAAGAGAGAGAAGCGTGAGAATCAGCTGTCTTCTTGATGTCTGCAGGTTCTTCGGACCTTGTAGTGTTTTTCATGTCAAGATTCGTGACAAGTGGTACTTTGAATTTGGTGACTTGCCATTTATGTCTGGAATAAACGTAAAGATGGCGAAAAAGAGTAGTTCCAAAAAGTCATTCAAAAGCTTGTTTTCTAAAAGCGAAGCCAAATTGACTGTGGAGAAGGAGAAAGATGACCGTGGAGGGAAAAAGTTCCAACTCTTCAAATTCAAGAAAAATACCAAACACGGCAAAGATGAAGAGAAGCAAGTGGACTTCAGGTAGGCTACTATATGCCAAATACTGGAAATAGTTCCAGGCTTTTCTTGTTGCAACACTGTGTCATAGTTTGCTATCTGAACTGATGGTCGTGATACCATTATAATGTTCTACTGTAGTCCACAGACTTTGAATAGCGTACTTTATTTATGTTGCGCGTGACTTGAAATGAATTCACACACTTTTGTTCTATTTGTGCATGCATCAGTGGGAACAGTTAAGCTAGTCTAACAATTAGGCAGCAAATGGGCTCTCTGATTCAGAAGATACCGTTGCAAAAACAACAAGATGATCTACACCACACTGGATGGAAGTAGCAACCTGTATTAAGCATGCATCGAGAATCTGGTTTAAAACATACACCTACTGCAAGGTGTTACACGCTAGACAGGGTGCAAGAGCCACTGGTTCAAACTATGCACATTGTATGCTCGTCTGAGGGTAGCCAGAACATTCAATATTTACACACATCTATGTTTCTGTCGATCCTACAACATTCTCAATGGCTTTATTTAGGTATGCAATATGGTGACGAAATCCCTTGACATTCAAGGTATACTAGAGTATGCACGTATGAATGCGCAGCAGATACTTTGACCCTAATTTACTGGTTGAACATGAACAAACCGGTTAATGAGCAGCGTAGCACATGACACAACAATCATGTGGTTAGTCCTTTTGGAAAGCAGCTGTTGCCATCTGGTTTTATTGGCTCCAATACACCAGTTTCTCCTTAATTGAACCGTGCCAACTATACACCTCAATGCCTGGATCAACAGCAAGAGTAAACATCTCCTTTTCATATAATATTTCATTCAAAGGCTGGAGGGTCAAACCAGTAAAACACGAGTTAGAGGTTTATTCAATGTTTGTTTTGGTGTTCGCTTATTCCAGGTTATCAAGGGTAGTTGCCATGTTTGTGACTATTTGGTATAGGGTAGGGCGTCCACCCACCCTGCCCAGCGTGGGTGAAAATGTGCTTTGGTGATGATATGTAACTTCCTGACGTTATAAAATATAATTTACCAAGACGCATATGATTACCATTTGTTTAAATCACTGAACACAACATGCGCTTATTCATGGGTCTATCTGCCCAAGGCATCTATTTGAGCCAGGTGTCTAATTCCTTAATGCACACAGCATTTGCTCATTTGCATAGTTAATCATTTAATTCCAGCATTCACTTCCAGCATTTTAATACATTTCTTAATTTCCTTCGCAGTGTTATCATTTACACACTGTCACGTTTATTTTGTGTTAGTATGCCATAATAAAAAAATTTAACAAAAAACTTTGACAGAATAATTATTGTCCTTTAAAAAATATATTTAACTAGGCAAGTGAGTTAGGAACAAATTCTTATTTACAATGACGCCAAACCCGGAAGACGCTGGGATTCAGCCTGGTTGCGAACCAGGGAGTGTAGTGAAGCATCTTGTACTGAGATGGAGTTCCTTAGACCACCGCGCCACTTTGGAGCCCTGGGAGACTGCTTTTTCGGCGGTTCTTATTTATGCCACTAGATGGCGATTGGACGATTATTAGTAATCCCGAAGTTGTTCGCTGTTTTTGTGGTTGCTGGTTAGCTAGCAGTTCTCAACTGTTAGCAGCCAATGGCTAGCATTTTCTTACTGGAAATACAAAAATTATTGTTCCCATAATTCTTTCAAGTCATTACCAAATAATTTAACGTAACAAATCAAGCATTAAACCTAGTAAACAATTCATTTAGACCCAGCGTTTTATTTGAAACAAGGGATTATTTGCTGACGTAATGCAATTTCCAGATTTTTGTCCGCATTTTTTTTTTCTGGCCTTCGTTGATTTATTCACCCTAATTCTAGCCATTGGACCATTGGTTTTCTTAGAGGATTATCGTCACAATTAACATTATTTTACCCATTGGTCAAAATGTGTTTTTGATTGGACACCCTATATAGGGCATTCTAGTTAAATCACCTTTATTTCTTCAATAGGGAGTGGTGAAGGATAAGGTTTAAGTACAGGTCTCCATGAAAATGTAAACTCACTGTCTGATCTCTTCAATGGTAGATAATCGTTGTAAAAAATACATAAATAAAACTGACATTAATCCTGTATGTCAGTGTGGTTTGGCATGAGAATCCGACTCATAGAACTACATGAAAGACCTTTACAATACCCAGTCAGCATTGCCAAAACCAAACAGGTTAAAATAAAATACTTCCAAATATGGAGTAATTCATGGGAGTGATTCATGGGAGTGTGGAGTGTTAACTGAACTTATCGCGTAGTTCTCAAAGCGTTGTGTGACGAGGCAACCTGGCCCCAGCATAACCCTTTGTGCCAATTTAAAGATCAAATCGGTCTTGACACAACTCGAGACGCGTCTCACTCCGTTCAGTCCTTGTGCATAGCTTAGCTTCTTCACAGCCACCCTTCTAGACAGAATTTGAGCTTCTGTATCCGAGGAGGACTGTCTAAGGACTTATTTGTGTCTTTGCTAAGCGAAGGGACACGAAGAGGAACCTGTCATTCCAGATGCCTTTCCTCTGCATTTCCTCTACATGTTATTGTTCCCAGGGGCATCTATGCTTGATGTCACTGTTAACATCATCTTAGTAAAAGTTACAGTAGCATTCAATTGAAGTGAAGCAAATTATGTATCTGACAATATGTAGCTAGTGGAGTTTATTTGAAACATATACCATTTAGACATTTTTTTTGTCTGCATATTAAGGATGTGCTGTCATATCTAGACATAAAAAAATACCATTTAATCTTGTCTTCAATTATTATTCTAATGTCTGCCAGATTACAAATTCAGTACGATATGATTCCTCTCTCTTAGATGTGAGTTTGGGCCTGGATTGTTGAGTGTTATTACTCAGCACAGGTGTCCCCCTCCATACATTTACATCATAGTGTTACAGTATATACTTTTTGCTCTGTTGGTTTCATGATTCATGAAAGCATCAACTGAAACCCTATATGAGAACAGGCCTCTTACTTCAGCGTACAGTTTTCTCCACATGCAACTTCCTCTACGCTCCCCTCTTCATTTAGCTATGATTTAGCTTCATAGCTAAATCAATAGTGAAAACAACGCTTCACTTTTTTTTTTTTACCCAATACCAGCATCTTACCTTTTCCCATCTCTGCATGTTGTGTTACCTTCTATCGTTTATGTTTAGCCTATTGTCAATAGTAGTTTACTCTATAAAATGTGCATGTTTTCTAACACTGTATTTATTGAAAAACAACTCAAATGATGTGCAATAAGGTCTACAGTACCTTTACCAAGGTGTGGCCCAGGTATCTCACATACTGTTGACAATAACTAGGAGCTACACAGGTATGCTTCACCCCTCAGGCTCTGGTTAAAACTCCCTAGACTCCAACAGCACTTCATACTATACATGCATGCTTGCACATGTGGGCCAATACCAATCTCCCCCGACTACTAGTTTCAGTTGTCAACCTTAATTAGGCTACATACAGTGCATTTGGAAAGTGTTCAGACCCCTTGACTTTTCCCACATATTTTTTTAACATTACAACCTTATTCTAAAATGGATTAAATTGTGATGAAGTGAGAAGTTTTTATTTGTATTTTTAGAAACAAGTGTCTTGGTGGTTCCAAACTTTCTTTATGAATTATGGAGGCCACAGTGTTCTTGGGGACCTTCAATGCTGCAGTCATTTTTTTGGTACCCTTCCCCAGATCTGTGCCTCGACACAATCCTGTCTCGGAGCTCTATGAACAATTTTTTTAGACCTCATGGCCTGTTTTCTTTTTTTTTCTCTGACATGCACTGTTAACTGTGGACAGGTGTGATCCTTTCCAAATCATGTTCAATAAATTCATGTCCAATCAAGTTGTAGAAACATCTCAAGGATGATCAATGGAAACAGGATGCACCTGAGCTCAATTGAGTCTCAAAGCAAAGGGTCTGAATATTTATGTAAGTCGGGTATTTCTGTTTTTAATTTTTAATATATCTGCAAACATTTCTAAAACCTTTTGTTTTGTCATTTTGGGGTATTGTGTGTAGATTGATGAAAACATTTTATTTAATCAATTTTAGAATAAGGCTGTAACATAACACAATTTGGAAGAAGCAAAGGGGTCTGAATACTTTCCGAATGCACTGTATGCGTGGGATTGTGTTGACATATCCGCTTGGCATAACTCATCATTCGCGCAGCACTTTGAAAATCTCAAATTGAACTTGTGACAAATAGTCTGAGTCCCTAAGGTGAGCCTTACAGTATATTAAATCATTTGGATAGGAAAAACCAGGTGGGTTGGCTAGCTGTGAATGACAGCCAACATCTCTATGCAAATCCTGCTCTGTTAAAGCACCCTGTCTAGTTGCACTGACGCGCTCCTCACTTTCTCCCTCCCTCTATATATTTCTGCTTGTGAATCTGAAGGAGGCACCTGTCACCTGCTCTTTAGGAATGCCCGGTTGAACTGCATCCAAATCATGTCTTAGATAAGAAGCTGCGTCAGTCTATGAGCCTTTTTTACATCCAGTCTTTATGAAGCCTACACAAGCAAGACGTTGTGCTTCTGTCAGGGTGTACACATGTCGCTAGTGAAGGATCTTGGAAGAGGACGTGACCCGTTCACGATGCATCAGGACTCCTCCCTCTGGGCTAGAGAGACACCATATTTTGTCTTCTCTGTGTGATGATGGATGGACACAATGATTGACAGGCCGAGCACTTTAGATGACACAGTAGAAACCAGGAAGTGAGTTGCTGGGGTTCGTTTGTGTGTAGAAGCCACTGGCCCGGTCTGATTTTTTTTGGGGTTTGTTTTTATAGCGCCTGACAGTCTCTCCTAAATAGCAAACGTATACTGTATTTTAGGGAGGAATGCTGTTCCCCCTGAGGTGAAAATATAGAATTTGATCATTCCATTGGATCATCCACCTCACGATCATTCAACCTCACTCCCTTCACATGCAATGCTTCATTGTGACATTGTCGATGTCCGTCTATTGTAACAAAGAGAGACATTTTTCTGTAGTTTTATTTGCTTGCCGCTTACCTCAACCCTTTTTCATTCAGCAAAGTAAAGAAATGCCACTTGTGTAGAAAGAAAGAGGCTTTTGTGGCACTCCTTTGGAGAGCTCTGCTATGATGACAGCTGCTTATGGATGAAGCCACTCTGTTTACAGCCACACACTGGACCCACTGGCAGCGTTATTGAGGAAGGGGCCATTTCTCATTCACTGTAATAATTATGTCAGTAGAAGAAAAAAAAATGAAACCCGATTCAGAGAGATTGTTGATTTTTCTTTTTGCATGCTAAAGGTTGTTGGAATGTGTAGACGCTATTTACTCAAAGTATGTAACCATGTTCTCAAGTGCTCTAGTGAATATGAACGATGCTCTCCAACTGTACTTCCATTTTATGAGCCAGAATTATGCTGCTATGTAGGTAGATGGATGGGTTGATAGGATAGCCTGAACATGTGAAAGTTGGCTTGGTGTCTCTAGCTTGAACGAATCAAGACTGATAATTACTGTTAGTGGGTTAATTTATGCAAATTTGATGTTTTAATGTGTGTAGCTGAAATGGTTACAAAGCAGTAGCATTTGAAATGGCTGCACTGTGTTCATATGGTTGGCATTGAATCCATTAAGTTGTATGTAAATGAAAAGTTTTAGAAATTTGAAGTCTGGATAGGTTGAACATTTTTTACTTTTGGTTTTTTTTTTTTTTACATTGCTACCACTATATTCCTTTGGTTCTCATTCAAACATATGTTAATTTATGCTCATTTAAAATGGTTATAGTTCCAAAAGTATAAATAGTATCAAAAGGCTGTATGCAAGCAATTTATGTTGAGTCGGTGTGCACATTTCAGCATCGGTTTAGAGTTGATCACCTAAACGCTTCAAGAGGAGTAGCGTGGCCAAATGATCCCCCATGCAAGTCTATGGCCCTTTTATTGTCATTGAAATGCATGGCAATGGTGGCTCATTTAATATATGATTGTAGTACAAAAAGTATAGATGCTATCAAAAACATTTTCTCAAGCATTGTAAGTTGGGATGGTCTGCCCAATTTAAACGTTTGTTTCTAGCTTATACGGTTACAGTGTTGTTGCGTTTGGTCTAATATGAAAATGTATGCCCATTTTAACTGATTAAAGGATGGAGGAATGAAAGAATATATGAAGTGTTTCCATCATCCTGCAGTTGGTTTTGGCCTGAGTTTCTAGCTGGAATGGTTAGAAAGCAGTGAGACTGAATATCTACCTCTCATGGTCGCCATTGACTAATGTAAATAATGCATATTTTAATTTGTTATAATATCAGTCTTTGACAAGCATTCTAAACACCCCAACCCTGGATGGTGTTGATAGCATGCCTTAAATGGTGAAAGAGGATGCATTTATTTATATATTTTTTACCATTCAAGTCTATTGACTTGCATTTAGTTTTATGCAAATATGGTTGTAGTACGGAAAGTATAAATGCTATCAAACATTTTCTCAAGCAACCTGAATACGGTCAGTCTGCACATTCTAAAGTTGGTTTAGTGTTAATAGCTCAAGTGGTTTAAGTGCTAGAGCGAGTGGAATAATAAGTATGTAAGAGATCTAGAATCGTGCTTTGCCTTCAGCAAGCACACCAAATCAGGATGTATTTGTGTGTTCTCCAGTGCTGATGAGACCAATGGATCTGGTGGTGATGCCCCGGGGAGGGATGCTGAAGACTGGCCTGATGTTAGTCACACCAAGAAGTCCAGATCTCTGACTGCTCCCAGGTCAAAGGTCAGTTGGGGTCCTTGATCCCCGTCAGTCCTTTTGGAGATAACTGGGAACGTGGCGTGCTCCAGGACTGGGTACAAATACTAATCCAATAACTTTCACATACATTTCAAAGTATGTGTTTTAATATTTTTTTTATTTGAAAATGGAGGTATTGGAATATACTGTATTTAGAAATACACTTTGAAAGTATTGTCATGCATTTGAAAATACAAATATTTAAAATACCAATGCATTTGAACCCAGGTCAGTTTTTTTTTATTTTTATTAATACCTTTTATTTATACAGGTTTTTCTCATTGAGATAACATCTCTTTTCCAAGAGAGACCTGGTCCAATAGCAGCAGGGGGACCAACGTTTCAGACAAAACAACTTACATACACTAACACAACATTAAACAAAACTATAAACACACATACAGTACAACAAAAACATCCATTTGGTCTTAGTGGTATGTATTTGGAAACAGTTTCAAATAGTAGGCTATATAAAATATTTTACGAAAGTAACTTTCTAGTGCTGAGCGATTTTAACTGACATTTCATTTTTTTTAATCAGTTATTAAACAACTATTTGACAGATGTCGGTTCAATTGCTTGAATTCCATTTAGTTTGGGGTTTTTTTGTGAGCCAATGCCCTGTTTATCTAGAGAGAAATCTAATAATTCACAAGAGAAATCAAGTCAAGAACTATGTGGGATGCTGGGCTGAAGGGGAGTTGTAGTTTTCATTAAGCAAATATTCAACCTTGTTCAGCGCAGAAACTTGGTAATTAACTACAATGTCCATAATCCAATGTGGATTTTTCCGGCTCAGACAGAGACGGATCAGAGGATGAGGCGATACGAGAGGTTTCACTCTCACCAAGATCATTCTAAAAACAACCCCAATACGTTTCTTCCCACCTTTGGGACAATGACTCCCATTGTTAGGGCAGAGACATGAGCGTCTCGTCATTATATACAGATCTCTGGATGGATACACTTTTACGCTTGAGAGAGGAATGTACACAACCATGAGGGGGACATAAACAGTATGTGAAAGTATGCCTTATCTGCTTTGAAGAATTTGTAAAATGATTTTGTCAGACAGCTCTGCAGCATACTAGCTAAATAGGATGACTGAAAACCGTATAGTATGGAGAGCACAAAATGTTAGATGGGCTGGCTGGCTGGCTGCTACTGCCTGAACAGAGATGATTACTTTAAGGAATCAAAAATAATAAAGTCATCAAATAAAAACAAACTGAAATATACACAACTGAAATATGTTATTATTTCATAGTCATTTCCTATTTTTTTCTATTGACGTCTACCCAATGTGTACCTGACAGACAATGGAATATGATTTAGCAATGGGATGTTCAACATTTTTGGCTTTTTGGAATTGCCATTAAAAAGCTCTAAAATCATTGTACTGTCATTATTTCATAATGTATTTCATGTTTAAAAAAATGTTCAACTGAAAACCGTGATTATTTTTTAATTAACAAACCCGAACCTAACTGCTAAATCAAATTTTATTGGTCACACACATATTTAGAAGATGTTATTGCGGTTGTAGCGAAATGCTTGTGTTCCTAGTTCCAACAGTGCAGTAGTATCTAACAATTCACAACAATATACACATCTAAAAGTAAAATAATGGAATTAAGAAATATATAAATATTAGCACGAGCAATGTCGGAGTGGCATTGACTAAAATACAGTAGAATAGACTACAGTGTATATACATACAAGATGAGTAAAGCAGTATGTAAACATTATTAGTGACTAGTGTTCCATTATTAAAGTGGACATTTGGTCTCTAGTCATTGTCAACAGTGCTCAAAGAATCACACAGAGTTACAATTCTATAAAAAGTATGTTTTTTTGTGTGCAATAACTTTCCTTATCAGCTTTCATGTGTATGGTATCCATTTTAATGTGCTTTACTATAGTATGACAATAGCTCACTCCTAACTGTTCAGTGTCAGTTTTGAGAATGCCTAATCTCATAAGGGCAGCTACTGCTTTTGTTGGTGTTAATGTGGTGTCTGTCATTTTGATTGAGAAACCGCTGGGGTATTTCTCTTAGTTTTCTCAAGGCTTTTTCAGAGCAGGAATATACTCTGGGGTTTATTTTTGTTTGCGTTAGAAAATGCATATTGTCTTTTAAAGTTTAGTGTGTGGCCCTTTTTCTAACAGTGGCATGCCAGTCGGTGTCCCACTCCTCTCCCTCTGGCAGTTCTCAGTGCAAATCATGGCCGTACAGTACACACCCAGCCACGTAGACTCCTCACGTTGTGATCTGTGTAGCAGTTATTTAAAAAGGCTAAAGGTAAAGGTAAACTATGACGTTATCAGGTTCTGCTATTCCACGCTAGAGGGAGATATTTTCAAAGAATTTCCTATAAATAGCCTACTATTTGAAACAACTATCTTCATACTTGTTTCCAAATACAGTATTTCAAATTCCCCTAGGACCAAACACTGTAAATGCATGGAGTATTTGAAAATGCACTGTGTATTTCATTATTTTCAAACATGCCAATACTCTCCACATGTATTTCCAAATATATTCCAATAGTCTAAGAACAAATATACAAATACTTACTTGAAATGTCTTTGAAAAAAGTTAAAATAGCCTAAATAGTATTTGAACTCAGGTCTGGTGTAGCATAGCAGCTTAATCCTCTGGATTTTGGTTGAATGTACAGTAGGCTATTTCCTGTTGCTAAATTTCTAGACTTGCTCAGTAGGATTAGGGAACAGTTGGCATGCAAACTGCTGATACAGATCCAGATGTTATTTTATCTACCTTAAGGTTAATGATAGGATTTCAGAGTAGGGTGATCTGTGGTTAGGGCCAACTTCTACTGCCAGCATTTCAGGGATGGTGGTGTCCAGTGATTATCATTTTTCTTTTTTTGTCAAAATGTATAAAGTCTGCATATAAAATAGATGAGACAATGGTCTGCTAGGGTGAGTTTCCATTGAACTGTCTTGTTGATGAAAACAGCTGGACATAATGACGTCACACCTAAAAAATAAAAAAAATATGGTGTTCAACACAAACGTTGAAGTGTTTCCATTACCCATTCAAGAAAATAAATTGGCGACAGCCTGTATACCCTCCCCGACTCGCGGCTCCCACCGCAGAACGCCGTCAAAGGGGACGAACCCGGGGATCAGGAGGGGACCGGTCACCCCGCTGATGCGCGAGAAGCTGTCACGTCAGCTGAGGCACGGGAACCTGTTGAGTCAGCTGAGGCACGGGAACCTGTTGAGTCAGCTGGGGCACGGGAACCTGACAGATCGTTTGAGGCAGGGGAGCCAGGCAATCCGGACGAGCCGGTGGAAGCAGAGGAGCCTGGCAATCCGGTGCAGGCATGAAAGCCCGACGATCTGGCTGAGGCAGGAGAGCCTGTAGCAGTTCCCCACGCCATTACTGACACAAACATTTTTATTTAAAAAAACACTCCCTGATGCTTCCCTTAGGTAACGTGTTATTCTGTAACAAGTGCGCTGAGAGTCGGGAAGCAAGTTCAGGGAGTGAGTGTTTTTAATAAATAAAAGACAATGAACAAACACCGCACCGACATGAAACAAAGTCAACAACACCTGAGGAAAGAATCAAGGGGAGTGACAGAGATAGGGAAGATAATCAAGGAGGTGATGTAGTCCAGGTGAGGGTCATAAGGCGCAGGTGCGATAGACGGTGACAGGTGTGTGGGATAATCAGCAGCCCGATGAGCTAGGGGCCGGAGAGGGAGTATGCTTGACATCAGGTGTCCCGCTTACTTTCAAAAGTATTTGTCAATCATCATTTATTAGAAAAACAGTGTCCATTATAATTTTTCTCAATAAAGAACGCTTGACAAAATAAAAATCCACCCATCGAACATAATTATTTTATTTGCAATCTTTAGAAAATGTCTCGTAACTGCTGTTTCCATTGCAACATTACTTTTGTCGAATAAACCTTGGTCAATGGAAACCTGCCGCTGAAGAGCGTAGCTCATAAAAATCGTCTGTCACTACCGAGTTCCCAACTGCCTCTGGAAGCAACATCAGCACAATAACTGTTCTTCAGGAGCTTTATGAAATGGGTTTCCATGGCCTAACAGCCACACACAAGCCTAAGATCACCATGTGCAATGCCAAGCATTGGCTGGAGTGGTGTAAAGCTTCACCATCTGGCAGTCTGACGGACAAATCTGGGTTTGGCGGATGCCAGGAGAACGCCACCTGCCCCAATTCACAGTGCCATCTGCAAGGTTTGGTGGAGGAGGAATAATGATCTGGGGCTGTTTTTCATGGTTCAGGCTAATGCCCCTTAGTTCCAGAGAAGGAAAATCTTAACGCTACAGCATACAATGACATTTTAGACTATTCTGTGCTTCCAACTTTGTGGCAACAGTTTGGGTAAGGACCGTTCCTGTTTCAGCATGACAATGCCCCCGTGGTTTGTTGGGATCGGTGTACAAGAACTTGACTGGCCTACACAGAGCCCTGACCTCCACCCCATCAAATACCTTTGGGATGAATTGGAACGCCGACTGCGAGCCAAGCCTCACTAATGCTGTTGTGGCTGAATGGAAGCAAGTCCCCACAGCAATGTTCCAACATCTAGTGGAAAGCCTTCCCAGAAGAGTGGAGGCTGTTGTAGCAGCAAAGGGGGACCAGCTCCATATAAATGCCCATGATTTTGGAATGAGATGTTCGACGAGCAGGTGTCTACATACTTTTGGCCATATAATGTATAATAGGTTGGTTAGTTAGTTAGTCCTTCCTTTGCCCAATAGAGGGAGCCAGTGTTACCATGCATGAGGTTTGCAGGCATCAAGCATACAACAGGTTTTGTTGTCAGTCATCATCAGTGATTCATTGTTCCTCAGGACAGTGGTAAAACTTCAATTAAATTATGAAAACAAAAAAACGTATTATATTTCTAGCACATTAGTGAGAGTCTGGAGACATGGGAACTTGTTATATTTGGTGTAAACACTGTTCTCTGCTAGTGTTTGTGTGCATGTCTGAAAGCGTGTGGGTGTGTGTGTGTATTGCATAAAGGGGCATTTAGACTGAGACTTACCCAGAAAGACAGCTGTAATCAATGCCAAAGGTGATGTATTGACTCAGGGGGTTGAATACTTATTTAATCAAGATTCTTTTGTGTTTTATTATTCTTTTTTTATACAAAATGTTTTTTTTATAAATCCACTTTGACATTTAGTATTGAGTATTTTGTGTAGATTGTTGACAGCAAAATGACAATTAAATCCCACTTTGATTTCACTTTAATACAAAAAAATCTGGAAAAATGCAACGGGTGTGAATACTTTCTGAAGGCAACTCCTATGTATAGCCAAGGCAGCTGCTATGGTAACATGGCATAACAACTATCATACATTAGTAGTTATCAAGACAGCATAAACAGATCTGGGACCAGGCTATAGCATTTGTACCATCAGCAGCCACCATCAACCTCAGATGAGGGGGGGGGGGGAGAGACAGTACACAAGTTCCCGCTCAGCCCAGTCAAAACTGTTCGCTGCTCTGGCACTCCAATGGTGGAACAAGCTCCCTCACGACGCCAGGACAGCGGAATCAATCACCACCTTCTGGAGACACCTGAAACCCCACCTCTTTAAGGAATACCTGGGATAGGATTAAGTAATCCTTCTAACCCCCCCCCCCCCAAAAAAAAAAGATATAGATGTACTATTGTAAAGTGGTTGTTCCACTGGATATCATAAGGTGAATGCACCAATTTGTAAGTCGCTCAGGATAAGAGCGTCTGCTAAATTACGTAAATGTAAATACTACAGTATTATCTGCAAAAAAAACACTAGTAATTACTACAGTAATGTATGTCTGCAAAAACAGTATTTTTTATTTTTTTACTGTATTAAATACTACAGTATTTCATTAGCATATACCCTGCCCATTCCCCTCCCCCATATCCCAATTTATGCCACCCATAAGTGAGAAACCTAGATGCCTAGTATAGACCATATTGTGTTCCATACAGGTTATAACAAGAGCTCTGAACTCTGTTCAGACCCCAGTCCTATCTATCTAAAGCTCATGGAAAATTAGCTCTTTTAGTATTTCTCCAGTAGATTTCCTCAAGGAATACTACAGTAAAGACTACAGTGAATACTATAGTATATAAATATAGTAGGACTACAGCATTTAAACTATAGTATATGGTCATACTCTTTGTAATAGTCTTCAAGTAGCTCCTCATCAAAATAATCTTCCTCCAAGAAGTCCATGACTTCATGTTCCTCCTCATCCTGCAGGTCTTCTTCAGTGATGACCCTTTAGCACATAAAAAAGGGGATCATGAATGTAAGGGAATTGTTATCAACCTGTTGGCAAGATGGCAAAGTTATATTTTATAATCCCTTTCACTCTCACATTTTGAGAAGACGTAACAATTTCATATCTGATAGTCCATAACTAAAATAATCTGATTATGTATGCCTGTAGCAAAATGAAACCAGTTATACCTCCAACCTGAGCCTTCATAAGTCATATGATTTATCATAAGAGTTATACAGTCATACTTCCATTCAACAGCCAGAAGGATCACATTTTTTTTTTAGGAATCATATCACAGATAAACATACACCTAATGAGTTATCTAGCTAACTAATAATAATAGCTACCCTCTCTCTTTCTTCTGGCTGTCAGGATAGAAGCTACAAATCCAATAATTTTAGCGCAAATACCTAATAACAAATACTCTTCAAATTGTAAATTAGAGCATTTTGTACAGTCATCAAAGAAAACACGAACACGAAAAAGACGACAATCTAAATCAAGTCCTTTTTGGGTGACTGACTGACTGCAGCTTGAACAATAGTCAACAGGCTAGCTACCATTAGTTAGCTCACATATTTTGGTAGCTAGCAATTTAACTAACATTATCTGAGGAGACACTATAGTGGCCTAGAAATACAATGACATTGCTAAAGTAGGCAAGTAATTAGTAGAAAACAACTTTGCCATCATTATCATGTTGTCAAATTTACTTAGAGATGGCAATTGCCATAGCTAGAAATTTTTTTTTTAAATGCTAACTTTAGCTAGTTAAAATCCGGTCCTGACACTATTAAAGTGATGACAAAATTATTTGCCTCCTTTTAGAAATGTCATTGTTTTTTCCAAGTAACTGTAATGCACTTTAGACTAAATCTTCATCAGAACATTGCAGCTCAGAGAATGTCATTGAGTAGCTAGTAGAACGTTCATTCGGGCATCGGTTCTCAAGAGAACATTCAAAACAATATTGTGACGAATCATGCAACTGTGGAGATGGGAGAACCATCTCACTCCATCAATCAGGCCTTCATGGTAGTGTGGCCATGACGGAAGCCACTCCTCAATAAAAATCACATGACAGCCCGCTTGGAGTTTACCAAAAAGGACTCTCAGACCATGAGGAACAAGATTCTCTGGTCTGATGAATCCAAGATTGAACTCTTTGGCCTGAATGCCAAGAGTCACGTCTGGAGGAAACCTGGAACGATACCTGTGGTGGCAGAATCATGGTGTGGGGATGTTTTTCAGCAGCAGGGACTGGGAGACTATTCAGGATCAAGGTAAAGATGAACGGCGCAAGGTACAGAGAGATCCTTGATGAAAACCTGCTCAGGACCTCCAGGACCTCCAGACTGGGGTGAAGATTCACCTTCCAACAGGACAGTGACCCTAAGCACATAGCCAATACAACGCAGGAGTCCCTGAATGTCATTGAGTGGCCCAGATTTGAACCCGATCGAACATCTCTGGAGAGACCTGAAAATAGCTGTGCAGCAACGCTACCCATCCAACTTGACAGAGCTTGAGAGGATCTGCAGAGAATAATGGGAGAAACTCCCCAAATACAGTTGTGCCAAGCTTGTAGCGTCATACCCAAGAAGACTCAAGGCTGTAATCACTGCCAAAGGTGCTTCAACAAAGTACGGAAAGGGTCTGAATACTTACGTAAATATATATATTTTTTTTTATTGTATACTTTTGCAAAAAAAATCTAAAAACCTGTTTAACGTAACAATGTGGGAAAAAGTTAAAGAATGTCATTTTTGGTGAGTTTGGACATTTACAAGCGAATGTGAATGAGACATTGTGCAAATGAACTAAGTTTTGGATGCATCCTTGTCTGGAAGAACAGTACTGGCTCTGAAGCAGCATGTGTTCACGCTGTGCCTGTGTGGAGTCTGGGGTCGCTAGGGCAATGGGCCTGCCTGCTCTTCTTGAAGAAAAGGGGGGAGAAGAAGATGGGCCGAGAACAGACAGGAGAAAAACACAAGGAAATCAAGATAGTGGCAGCTGTACAAATAATTAATCCAATCCACCTTTGACTTCTCAAACATGGCAGAAAGCTAACACAATATGGTGCCCCATCACCTTATTAATTCAGCCACTTACTTAGATAACGCCACCCAAAAGTTTAACTTGCTAGTTAATGCAGAATTCAGCATTTTTCACGCAGAAAAATAAATAAAACGCTTAATATCTTGCTGCGTTTTGTAAACGCAGATGTAAAATGCTTCTTATTGTAATTTCTGCTCGGCATTACAAATGTTGTGCTTCAGTTGCACTTCTCCACTCAGATGTGAATTCACAAACGGCATTCTATCAGCAGACAGCACTCTGACTGTGTAGCTACTTTTCTCCGGTACTTTTCTTGGTGTAGCCAACCTACTTTTCTCTGTAAAATGCAAGATTAACTTTAAGCAAAACATTAGGAAATGTAGCTGGCTGTGTGACTGGCTCAGCTGTTCTGGGGAACTACGTTATGTAGTTAGCTTCATAATGTAAAATAATGTGACCGGTGAAATGAACGCGATCTGCTTTATCTCGTATTGCACAAGTTGACTGTATGTATTTACATAAACATGAGCTACAAATATTAAAATGTATTGATGGTATTTAAAAACCATCCCATGGCTATTTCCAAATACCCCGGTATATAGTATACCGCCCAAGCCTATAACATTCAACATCATATTTATTCAGATATATTATATTCATATTTTCATTTCACATTTTCTTGTACCTGTGGGCTGCCACAAAAAGGGGGGGGGGGGAACAAATCTGAGAAATGCATATCAAGAAAGATAATGAGCATCATCAAAAGTTGTGTAAGATTTTGTATGCAAGGAAAATAAACAACCTTTTTTTCCACATTTAGTGTGTGTGTGTGTCTTGATGTGTGTCAGAACACATGGTTGCTCCATCCATATACTGTAGATTGACTCAGGTTTCACTACTATTGCTATCTTCTGCGTTTCACTCAAAGAGGAATTCTTTTCAACTCTGCCCAGATTCAAATCTGACAGACTGCCTCATGGAAAGCTTTGCATTCCATTCTCCATTGTCATCAAGGTTCAACAAAGGCACACTCACCAGAATAACATTGCAACTATGTCTTATCAAACATAACCATTGGGAAAACGATGTCCAGACAGATAGGATATGGTTTGTATTATTAGCTACCAAACACTTTCTGTGGCACTCCTCCAATCATTCACACCTCATCCCCACTATGTGACACACCGCTGGAGATCTAAATCATTCTCCTATTACCACGCTCAGATTTAAGTATCTCTGGAATTGATGTTGTTCAAACTAAGGGTGGAGTACTTTTTGAAGTATGCCTTGGAAGGGTGTCTCCGTGCTCCTTTTCCACTGAAGTGTAGACAGATGAACTCCGACGAACGAACACTGGCAGGATTCTGTAACTTCTGTTTTATACATACCAGTGATTCTTGCCTTTTGTTGTCAGTGGAGCGTTGCAAGCTCTGAGTAATTGGGGTTTGGTTCTTATGAAATCGAGAGATTATTCTCATGCAAATTATACAGTGAGCCTATTGGCTCTCTACGAAACAGTTGATAGAGTATGAAATGTTCATTTCGAAGCTAAGTAATGTTCGGTCTCTCTTTTCTCTCCCCAATCTCTTTTTCCCTCCATCTTTTTCTGCCTCCATCTTTCTCTTTTTAGCATATTGTCCCCCTTCTCCCTCCCCCTCTCTCACTCACTATCCCTCCCTCTGCCTTTCCGTCTATCGCTCGCAAACAGACCAAGGACCTCAGCTACTCAGAGATGGACCTCCGTGCCAAGCCCAAGAGGTTCGGCACTTTCGCCTTCGGCTTGAAGAGGAGTAAGAAGAAGAGTGACGGGGATCTATCCCAGAGCATCGTGGTCCTCCACAGCCCCGATCCAGAGGTCAAAGGGCAAGTGGAGGAGGAGCCTTTGGACCTCAGCCTCTGGAACATCGGCCAGGGCGGCACTCTGAACAAGAGCGTAATGTTCGCTATGTCTCAGCCTGACATGAACACTACGACACGGGTCACCTCTTATCCTCCTCATACTGTCCCCAATGTATCGCAGGCCCAGGAGCCCCTGATGGACAGTCCTAAGACTGTCACCGACCAATCAAAATCCCAGGAATCCTTGATGGATAAGATTATTCCTATTGAAGTGGGTCGGACTACAGGAAAAGCCCCTTTAGCTATGCCTGAGATGGTGTGGGACGAGACCTCAGAGGAAGAGGAGAGCCCGGGTGTTGAGTGTGACAACCCTTATGCCTCAACAGACCATACTGACACAACTTATATGGATGTTGATAGCTTTAACCCAACTCCTCCCTCTTTCCCATCTATCCCACCACCCTGCTATCCATCTAGCCCACCTACACCCTTTTGCCCTCCTCCTATTACAGTTTACACCACAAACCAGAGAGATGACCTTTCCCACTCCCCATTACCCAGCTCTGACCCTGGGAGTAGTGGTCTTTCTGATCCTGTCTTTCCTGTTACTGAATTCTCACTTACCAAAGCTGAGGCCTCTGTTACCTTCTCCATTGGCCAACCTGTTGTTGCTGAAAATATCAGCACTGTTACCCCTAATACTGATCCCTCTCCCATTGCCTTGGACCCCAATAGAGAAACCTCTGTGACTGAAACAGACACACCTGTCCCTGAAGTTAATACCGAGGCCTTTGCGCTCAACCCTGATAGTTTGGCTGACGACACTGACACTCCTATTCTCATCACTGTCAGCTCGTCTCTTATCACTATCAACTCTGTTACTGATGTGGACACCCTTGCTGACACTGTTACTACCATTGACACCACCTCCATCAATGACACCTCTGTCTCTACCACTGATACATCTAGGCCTATGCCTGAAACTGTCACCTCCGTCACCTCTGAAGAGGTCAGCACCGCTATTCCTCATCTTGGCCCCTCTCCTGCTGAAATGGTCAACCCCGTTCCAAGCACTGACAAATCTACAGCTGAAATGCTAGCCTCCATTGCAAAAACGGTCTACTCTGTTACCGGCAGTGACAACACTGTCCCCAACACTGACACGTCCTCTGCCAACAAAGAGGTATATGGAACTCTGTATGACTCGCTATTTCCTCAAAGTTTCACATCGGAACCAAAATCTGCCATATCAGACCCTCACACTACTGAGGGACGTCTTGACACCAACCTAACCATGAGTTATGACACTGACCCACACCTGTCCTTGGATAACCCCTTTGACTTATTTTTACCTGAACCAGTTAAACAGGAGTCTGAAACTGCCTTTGATCACACTGAAGCTAGGGTCAGTGGCACCACCCAATCAACTCCATTACGGTCTGCCAGTGACGCCCCTTTTGCCGACATGGACATACCTGCCACTGTAGTCTCCAAAATGGATGCCAGCCATCCTGACACAGACACCACTGCTTCCCCTAAAACTAGCCTCACTGTTAGTGACTCAAAACCAGTATTTGAAGATCTTTATGACTCACTTTTTCCTGAAAGTTTACTCTCACATCACGTATCTGACAGATCTGCCGCCACTAGTTACACGTCTGACCCAGACATGGAGACATCTGCCGTTACGATGGACTCTCCACCTCATAATATGGACACTTCTCTTGAAAAAAAGGATCCCGCTGTTCCTCAAATAGACACCTCCGACCCTAACACAGATATCTCCCTCACTGAGCCTGAGAATTCCAGTTCTCTTGAGTCCACACAGGGGGAATCCTTTGTCACAAAACCAGTCACCATTGACGCTTCCGGCTCCTCTACAATCTCTGAAACAATGGCAACTGCGACCGGTCAAGAAGCAGAAGTAGAGATTATGGAAGCGGAAAATATTCTGAACTCTGATGCAGTCATTGTCAGGGAAAAATCAAATGATGTGTCCACAATTGCTACTGAGGAAGTTCAAGAAGCAGAGATGATGGAAGAGGCCAACAGCATAGATTCTAATAGACAGATTGAGGAACATATGCCCTGTGATGCAGAAGTTGTCAGGGCAAGCTCATATTATGTGACCATACCAGAGAACAGCAGTGCCATGGAGGTCACTATGTCAGTGGTCCATTACAGCATCCTGGAGGATTACATGGAGGAGAGTGGAGTTGAAAAGATAAAAGCAGAGGAAGAGAAAGGAACGGGCAGACAATGGAGGAATGGTAATGAAACCACCGAAATGGGATGGAGTGTGGCGTCACAGAAAGAAACGGAAGAAATGTTCGAAACGAGGGATAGAGGTCAAGAGAATGAAGTCCACAAAGAGAAGAGAAACGTTGAGTCCCAAGAAGAGAGTGATGCGGCGAGCCTAGTGCAGGTGGAGGAGAGAAAAGCGAGAGAAGTCTGGCCACTGGTGAAGGAAAAGAGGGAGGAGGGGGTGGAACCAGCCCTACCGGTTCAGCAGGTGCACACGCTTATGGAATGTGAGTTGACAGCCCCACCTTTCACCACAGAGCAGCATGGAGAGGAGGAGGGGTCAGGGAGTAACCGGAGTGTGGTTACGCATGCTTGCTTGGGAACAGAGGCCTGCACTTATACAAATGCACAGACCTCAGGCCAGGAAGAGCCACAGGAGGAAGTGGACGAGTCCCGCAGCGCTGAGAATAAACACTCTGACAACAGAGGGCGAGAGGAAACACTCAAAACACACAACACACTCGCACACACCGCCGACGGAGAGGAGAGCATTTTAGACACACACACAGCAGAGATAGTGGACTTAGTCACTCGTACTGTCGAGGACACGGGTGCTCCGAGCACACCCTCTTTCACTGACCAGAAAACAAATGTAGACACTGTCACACACAGTGCAGATGGTGAGAACAGACTCACACTTGACACAGACAGAGAAGAGACATCGACAG
This sequence comes from Salmo salar, assembly GCF_965601325.2. Lineage (NCBI taxonomy): Eukaryota > Metazoa > Chordata > Actinopteri > Salmoniformes > Salmonidae > Salmo > Salmo salar. The sequence continues at coordinate 8,675,185 of NC_138317.1, read as the reverse complement.
ACACATTCGCACACAGCGCTGAGTCCGAGTCCAACACATATACTCTAAAGGGAGAACACAAAGGGACACTCAGTGCTGAGTGGATAGACAGCATTTCTACTCAGGACACAGACGGAGCCAGTGGAGAGCCAGTGTCAGAGCAGGTGGCTGTGAATCCTCCAGTCACAGGAGACCCAATCCTCGAGAGACTTTGGAAGAGAGCCAACGGTCTTGTCACTGAGGACACAGAGAGACCCGGTGCAGAGCCAGAGCAGGTGGAAGTGAAGCTGTCAGTCACTGCAGACACATTCCTCAACTTGAAGAAGAACAGAGTCAACTGCCTCATCCAGCCAGAAGTGTAAGTGATTCCATTTTATCTGATATCCTTACTCTGATTTCCAACTTTTCTTGATGTGTGTGTTTTGAAATGGAGGCAGAAGTGATTAAGTTTCATGTGATCGTTCTATACTAAATGAGTGAGTGTGTGCGCAGATTCAACACGTGTGTCTGAGTGTGAGGGGACGTGGAGACTCAACAACAATAGGACTAATTGATCTGTCATGTCTGCTGTGCAGTAAAGTGTATGTGTATGGTAGTAGGTGGAATAGAGGACAACATGGTGACGTCCGTTCTCTCGGCACTGTGTCTAGAATGTTTTTTGTTGGAAATGCAAAGACTGTTATTATCTTATACTGTTGTGATTTATGGTAACTAGCTATAATAACGATTGGATTTACAGTTGAAGTCGTAAGTTTACATACACCTTAGCCAAATACATTTAAACTCAGTTCTTCACAATTCCTGACATTTAATCCTAGTAAAAATTCCCTGTCTTAGGTCAGTTAGGATCACCACTTTATTTTAAGAATGCAAAATGTCAGAGAGAATTATTTATTTCAGCTTTTATTTCTTTCATCACATTCCCAGTGGGTCAGAAGTTTACATGCACTCAATTAGTATTTGGTGCATTGCCTTTAAATTGTTTAACTTGGGTCAAACGTTTCGGGTAGCCTTCCACAAGCTTCCCACAATAAGTTGGGTGAATTTTGGCCCATTCCTCCTGACAGAGCTGGTGTAAGTGAGTCAGGTTTGTAGGCCTCCTTGCTCGCACACTCTTTTTCAGTTCTGCCCACAAATTTTCAATGGGATTGAGGTCAGGGCTTTGTGATGGCCACTGCAGTACCTTGACTTTGTTGGCCATTTTGCCACAATTTGGAAGTATGCTTGGGGTCATTGTCCATTTGGAAGACCAATTTGTGACCAAGCTTTAACATCCTGACTGATGATGTTGCTTCAATATATCCACATAATTTTCCTACCTCATGATGCCATCTATTTTGTGAAGTGGTCATGATGCTATCTGTTTTGTGAAGTGCACCAGTCTCTCCTGCAGCAAAGCACCCCCACTACATGATGCTGCTACCCCTGTGCTTCACGGTTGGGATGGTATTCTTTGGCTTGCAAGCCTCTCCCTTTTTCCTCCAAACATAACGTTGGTCATTCTGGCCAAACAGTTCTATTTTTGTTTCATCAGACCAGAGGACATTTATCCAAAAAGTACAATCTTTGTCCCCCTGTGCAGTTGCAAGCCTTAGTCTGGCTTTTTCATGGCGGTTTAGGAGCAGTGGCTTCTTCCTTGCTGAGCAGCCTTTCAGGTTATGTCGATATAGAACTTGTTTTACTGTGGATATATATACTTTTGTATCGGTTTCCTCCTGCATCTTCACAAGGTCCTTTGCTGTTCTGGGATTGACTTGCACTTTTCGCACCAAAATACGTTCATTTCGTTTGTTAACAAGAAATTAGTGGAGTGGTTGAAAACAAGTTTTTCTTCAATCTAAGTGTATGTAAACTTCCGACTTCAACTGTATATAGCACTTTCCTACCTATGTACAGACAGACGGGCATGACCAAGGTCTACCTTAGCGTCCTGATACATGACATGTGGCTCTAAGTAACTTAGTCATCTGAACCATAAACATTATGTAATAATTTCTCAGGTGAAACGACTACAATATTTACCAGGTATTTACCCAGGCTTTTTTTTTTTTCTGTCACCTTTTTGAATATTTCTTATTTGTGGACATTTCTTTAATGACAATGGCATCCTTTTTTTGATGTTGTTGAATTGGCCAGTTTCCTGGTGGATCACAAAATGTGAAAGTCTCCAAGCCAGACTGTAGAAGTGGTGATTAGCCTCACCCGTCCGACCACGTATTTGTGGAGATTGCTCTCTGCACCCTCTCAGTGGGATGGGCTATGAGGAGTCATAGTAAAATAACTTCTGGTGGCTTAAAAATATCATTGACGTGTGTGTGTGTGTCGCAACACTCTTTGTGTCGCCAGGAATGAAAGACATATGAATGTAGCCAATGGTTTTCATTCTTTAAGATAGGTACACTATGTTAATTGTTTCCGCCTGACTCAGACGGAGCCTTACATGGTCTACCTGATTGTCAGGCCTTTTGCGTGATCATGGAATCTTGGACCTATGGCATTTTCTTGGAACACCTTAAAGTACCAAGTAGACCCACACAGTAAAGTTTATATAGCCAAGCCACACTGTTATCAGTTCATCTGAAAACATACAGTACAGTAGGGACATTTTCCACATAGCATTATTCTTCAGAAGTACTGTATAATTTTTTTAAAGCAAAGCACAACTGCCAATAATGCACTTTCATTAAAATGAAATGTTGCTAAAAGTAATTAGGAAAGAAGTGGAGGGCCCTCAACCACGTGAGTCAAGGTGCAACCAAAACATTTTATCATAATTGAAAAGGAGCAACTGTAACGGCTGTCGTGAGAGTAGACCAAGGTGCAGCGGAGTTAGTGTTCATCATTGAATAGACGAAAGAACACTATACAAAAATAAGAAAACCGACAGCCAAACAGTCCTGTCAGGTGCAAAACACTAACAGAAACAATTACCCACAAAACCCCAATGGAAAAACAGGCACTTATGTGTGACTCCCAATCAGCAACAACACTCTACAGCTGTGCCTGATTGGAAGCCACACGGCCAAAATCAACAAAACAAACCAACATAGAAACAGAACATAGAACGCCCACCCAATGTAACACCCTGGCCTAACCAAAATAAAGAACAAAAACCCCTCTCTATGGCCAGGGCGTTACAGCAATGCTTACTCACCATTATTAACTATTAAAAGCTTCTCAAATGCATTTAGTTATTTTAAAATAATCAGAAAACCAAGGATCTCAATAAATAACACAAAGATACAGTACCACTCAACAGTTTGGACACACCTCATCATTCAAGGATATTTATTTATTTTTACTATTTTCTACATTGCAGAATAATAGTGAAGACGTCAAAACTATGGAATAACACAAATGGAATCATGTAGTAACCAAAAAAGCGTTAAAACAAATCAAAATACATTTTATATTTTATATTCTTCTAGGCAGAGTTGCAAAGAAAAAGCCATATCTCAGACTGGCCTATAAAAAGAAAAGATTAAGATGGGTGAAAGAACACAGACCCTGGACAGAGGAACTCTGCCTTGAATGCCAGCATCCCGGAGTCGCCTCTTCACTGTTGACGTTGAGACTAGAGGTCGACCGATTATGATTTTTCACCGCCGATACCCATTATTGGAGGACCCAAAAAAGCCGATACCGATTAATCGGCCGGTTTTTATTTATTTATATATTTTTGTAATAATGACAATTACAACAATACTGAATGAACACTTATTTTAACTTAATATAATACATCAATAAAATCTATTTAGTCTCAAATAAATAATGAACCATGTTCAATTTGGTTTAAATAATGCAAAAAAAAAGTGTTGGAGAAGAAAGTAAAAGTGCAATATGTGCCATGTAAAAAAGCTAACGTTTAAGTTCCTTGCTCAGAACATATGAAAGCTGGTGGTTCCTTTTAACATGAGTCTCAATATTTCCAGGTAAGACGTTTTAGGTTGTAGTTATTATAGGACTATTTCTCTCTATACCATTTGTATTTCATATACCTTTGACTATTGGATGTTCTAATAGGTACTTTAGTATTGCCAGCCTGATCTCGGGAGTTGATAGGCTTGAAGTCATAAACAGCGCAATGCTTGAAGCACAGCGAAGAGCTGCTGGCAAATACAGGAAAGTGCTGTTTGAATAAATGCTTACGAGCCTGCTGCTGCCTACCACTGCTCAGACTGCTTTATCAAATCATAGACTTAAATTATACACAGAAATACGAGCCTTAGGTCATTAATATGGTCAAATCCGGAAACTATCATTTCGAAAACAAAACATTTATTCTTTCAGTGAAATACGAAACCGTTCCATATTTTATCTAACGGGTGGCATCCATAAGTCTAAATATTGCTGTTACATTGCACAACCATCAATGTTATGTCATAATTATGTACAAATTAATTACGGTCTTTGTTAGGAAGAAATGGTCTTCACACAGTTCTCAATGAGCCAGGCGGCCTAAACTGCTGCATATACCCTGACTCTGCTTGCACAGAACACAAGAGAAGTGACACAATTTGCCTAGTTAAAATAAATTCATGTTAGCAGGCAATATTAACTAAATATGCAGGTTTAAAAATATATACTTGTGTATTGATTTTAAGAAAGGCATTGATGTTTATGGTTAGGTACACATTGGTGCAACGACAGTGCTTTTTTCGCGAATGCGCTAGTTAAATCACCCGTTTGGCGAAGTAGGCTGTGATTCAATGATAAATTAACAGGCACTGCATCGATTTATATGCAACGCAGGTCAAGCAAGATAAACTAGTAATATCATCAACCATGTGTAGTTAACTAGTGATTATGTTAAGATTGATTGTTTTTTATAAGATACGTTTAATGCTAGCTAGCACCTTACCTTGGCTCTTTGCTGCACAGGTAGTCAGCCTGCCACGCAGTCTCCTCATGGATTGCAATGTAATCGGCCATAATCGGTGTCCAAAAATGCAGATTACGATTGTTATGAAAACTTGAAATCGGCCCTAATTAATCGGCCATTCCGATTAATCGGTCGACCTCTAGTTTGAGACTTGTGTTTTGCGGGTACTATTTAATGAAGCTGCCAGTTGAGGACTTACGTAGTTTAGGACTACGTAGTTTAGCCTTTTAAAATGATAAACTTGGATTAGCCTACACAATGTGCCAATGGAACACAGGAGTGATGGTTGCTGATAATGGGCCTCTGTACGCCTATGTAGATATTCCATTAAAAATCAGCCGTTTCCAGCTACAATAGTAATTTTCAACATGAATAATGTCTACACTGGATTTCTGAACAATTAGATGTTATTTTAATGGAAAAAAAGTAGCTTTTCTTGCAAAAACAAGGACATTTCTTGTTTGAGGAAGTGTAAAGGGAGGAAGAGGGGGTGGAGGAGGAAGAAGGGGAGGAAGAGGGAGGTGAGGAAGAGACTGTACATAAGTGACCCCAAACTTTTGAACGGTAGTGTATGCTGAGCAATTGTTGGCTGCTTTTCCTTCACTCTGCGGTCCAACTCATACCAAACCATCTCAATTGGGTTGAGGTTAGGTGACTGTGGAGGCCAGGTCATCTGATGCAGCACACCGTCACCCTCCTTATTGGTTAAATAGCCCTTACACAGCCTGGAGGTGTGTTGGATCATTGTCCCGTTTCAAAACAAATTATAGTCCAAAACAGATGGGATGGTGTATCGCTGCAGAATCCTGTGGTATCCATGCTGGTTAAGTGTGCCTTGAATTCTAAATAAATCACTGACGGTGTCACCAGCAAAACACCATCACACCTCCTCCATGCTTCACGGTGGGAACCACACGTGCGGAGATCATCCGTTCACTTACTCTGTCTCTCAAAGACACGGTGGTTGAAAACACATTAAGAAGGAAAGAAATTCCTCATGACCTTTTAGCCAGGCACACCTGTTAATTGAAATGCATTCCAGGTAACTACCTTGTAAAAATAAAGAAAAACCCTGGAATGAGTAGGTGTAAAATCAGACAATGCCAAATTCCAGTCCGAAGGAAGTATGCTTTGAATTAATTTCTCTAATTTCTCTAGTATAGAGAGAGATATGCCCTGGAAGAGGTGGTCTTCACTGATATATCCCTTAAACAAAGTACACTACACTTTGAAAAAGAATTGAATAACAATGTAACTGGGAGCTAAAAAGGTTAGCTAGTTAAATGCTTCTGGGTCAAATGCTTCTGCAGTTAAATACATCTGGGTCAAAGTTATACAATTCATTTAGAAGTGCATGAATTTAAATATTCAATGTTTTCGATCTATTATGCTAGTTAACGATGATAGCACCTTGAATCTCTCAATCAAAATCCGAGAAGATGACTAAAAATGTTGACTAAGATGGCAACCACCTCACTCTCTCCTATTTAACTAGAGAATACAGTTACTATTTAAAGTTATAACATTCAAATTATCGACAGCGAGAATTAATTGCGCTAGTCAAGGAACAATTGAGGCCTGGACAAATATATTTGAGTCTGTAAAGAACAGCTAAAGCCCCACACATACAAAACCAGTTTGTTTTATTTATTTATATATACAGTTGAAGTAGGAAGTTTACATACACTTATGTTGGAGTCATTAAAACCGTTTTTCAACCACTCCCCAAATGTCTTGTTAACAAACCATAGTTTTGGCAAGGTGGTTAGGACATCTAATTTTTCCAATAATTGTTTACAGACAGACTATTTCACTTATAATTCACTGTATCACAATTCCAGTGGGTCAGAAGTTTACATACACTAAGTTGACTGTGCCTTTAAACAGGTTGGACAATTCCAGAAAATGATGTCATGGCTTTAGAAGATTCTGATAGGCTAATTGACATCATTTGAGGTAGGAAAATTATGTGAATATATTGAAAGAACATCTCAAGACATCAGTCAGGAAGTTAAAGCTTGGTCGCAAATGGGTCTTCCAAATGGACAATGACCCCAAGCGTACTTCCAAAGTTGTGGCATAATGGTTTAAGGACAACAAAGTCAAGGTATTAGAGTGGCCATCACAAAGCCCTGACCTCAATCCTATGGAAAATGTGTGGGCAGAACTGAAAAAGCATGTGCGAGCAAGGAGGCCTATAAACCTGACTCAGTTACACCAGCTCTGTCAGGAGGAATGGGCCAAAATTCACCCAACTTATTGTGGGAAGCTTGTGGAATGCTACCCAAAACATTTGATCCAAGTTAAACAATTTAAAGGCAATGCTACCAAATACTAATTCAGTGTATGTAAACTTCTGACCCACTGGGAATGTGATGAAAGAAATATAAGCTGAAATAAATCATTCTCTGTACTATTTTTCTGACATTTCACATTCTTAAAATAAAGTGGTGATCCTAACTGACCTAAGACAGGGAATTGTTACTAGGATTAAATGTCAGGAATTGTGAAGAACTGAGTTTACATACACCTTAGCCAAATACATTTAAACTTCCGACTTCAACTGTGTGTGTAAATATATACACTGCTCAAAAAAATAAAGGGAACACTTAAACAACACAATGTAACTCCAAGTCAATCACACTTCTGTGAAATCAAACTGTCCACTTAGGAAGCAACACTGATTGACAATAAATTTCACATGCTGTTGTGCAAATGGAATAGACAACAGGTGGAAATTATAGGCAATTAGCAAGACACCCCCAATAAAGGAGTGGTTCTGCAGGTGGGGACCACAGACTACTTCTCAGTTCCTATGCTTCCTGGCTGATGTTTTGGTCACTTTTGAATGCTGGCGGTGCTTTCACTCTAGTGGTAGTATGAGACGGAGTCTACATCCCACACAAGTGGCTCAGGTAGTGCAGCTCATCCAGGATGGCACATCAATGCGAGCTGTGGCAAGAAGGTTTGCTGTGTCTGTCAGCGTAGTGTCCAGAGCATGGAGGCGCTACCAGGAGACAGGCCAGTACATCAGGAGACGTGGAGGAGGCCGTAGGAGGGCAACAACCCAGCAGCAGGACCGCTACCTCCGCCTTTGTGCAAGGAGGAGCAGGAGGAGCACTGCCAGAGCCCTGCAAAATGACCTCCAGCAGGCCACAAATGTGCATGTGTCTGCTCAAACGGTCAGAAACAGACTCCATGAGGGTGGTATGAGGGCCTGACGTCCACAGGTGGGGTTTGTGCTTACAGCCCAACACCGTGCAGGACGTTTGGCATTTGCCAGAGAACACCAAGATTGGCAAATTCGCCACTGGGGCCCTGTGCTCTTCACAGATGAAAGCAGGTTCACACTGAGCACGTGACAGAGTCTGGAGACGCCGTGGAGAACGTTCTGCTGCCTGCAACATCCTCCAGCATAACCGGTTTGGCGGTGGGTCAGTCATGGTGTGGGGTGGCATTTCTTTGGGGGGCCGCACAGCCCTCCATGTGCTCGCCAGAGGTAGCCTGACTGCCATTAGGTACCGAGATGAGATCCTCAGACCCCTTGTGAGACCATATGCTGGTGCGGTTGGCCCTGGGTTCCTCCTAATGCAAGACAATGCTAGACCTCATGTGGCTGGAGCGTGTCAGCAGTTCCTGCAAGAGGAATGCTATGGACTGGCCCACCCGTTCCCCAGACCTGAATCCAATTGAGCACATCTGGGACATCATGTCTCGCTCCATTCACCAATGCCACGTTGCACCACAGCCTGTCCAGGAGTTGGCGGATGCTTTAGTCCAGGTCTGGGAGGAGATCCCTCAGGAGACCATCCGCCACCTCATCAGGAGCATGCCCAGGCGTTGTAGGGGGGTCATACAGGCACGTGGAGGCCACACACACTACTGAGCCTAATTTTGACTTGTTTTAAGGACATTACATCAAAGTTGGATCAGCCTGTAGTGTGGTTTTCCACTTTAATTTTGAGTGTGGCTCCAAATCCAGACCTCCATGGGTTGATAAATTGGATTTCCATTGATTATTTTTGTGTGATTTTGTTGTCAGCACATTCAACTATGTAAAGAAAAAAGTATTTAATAAGATTATTTCATTCATTCAGATCTAGGATGTGTTATTTTAGTGTTCCCTTTATTTTTTGAGCAGTGTATATATATACACACACACACACACACACACAGCACACAGTTCATTCAGAATGTATTCAGACCCCTTGACTTCCACATTTTGTTACGTTACAGCCTTATTTTCTCATCAATCTACAAAGTAAAAACAGTTTTTTTAGAAAATGTTTGCAAATAATAATAATTAACTTATTTACATAAGAATTCAGACTCTGCTATGAGACTCAAAATTGAGCTCAGGTACATCCTGTTTCCATTGATCATTCTTGAGATGTTTCTACAACTTGATTGGAGTCCACCTGTGGTAAATTCAATTGATTGGACATGATTTGGAAAGGCACACACCTGTATATAAGGTCCCACAGTTGACAGTGCATGTCAGAGCATAAACCAAGCCATGAGGTCGAAGGAATTGTCCGTTGAGCTCCGAGACAGGATTGTGTGGGGTAAGGTACCAAAACATTTCTGCAGCATGAACGGTCCCCAAGAACACATCACTCTTAAATGGAATAAGTTTGGAACCACCAAGACTCTTCCTAGAGCTGGCTGCCAGGCCAAACTGAGCAATCGGGGGAGAAGGGCCTTGGTCAGGGAGGTGACCAAGAACAGAGCTCCAGAGTTCCTGTGTGGAGATGGTTGTCCTTCTGGAAGGTTCTCCCATCTCTACAGCACTCCACCAATTGGGCCTTTATGGCCATTTATGGCCAGACGGAAGCAACTGCTCAGTAAAAGGCATATGACCTCCCGCTTGGAGTTTGCCAAAAGGCCCCTAAAGACTCTCAGACCATGAGAAACAAGATTCTCTGGTCTGATGAAACCAAGATTGAACTCTTTGGCATGAATGCCAAGCGTCACATGTGGAGGAAACCTGGCACTACCCCTATGGTGAAGCATGGTGGTGGCCGCATCATGCTGTGGGTTTGTTTTTCAGCGGCAGGAACTGGGAGACTAGTCAGAATTGAGGGAAATATGAACACAGCAAAGTACAGAGAACATTGAAGAAAACCTGTTCCAGAGTGCTCAGGACCTCAGACTGGGGTGAAGGTTCACCTTCCAACAGGACAACAACCCTAAGAACACAACCAAGACAACACAGGAGTGGCTTCAGGACAAGTCTCTGAAAGTCCTTGAGTGGCTCAGTCAGAGCCTGGACTTGAAACTGATAGAACATCTCTGGAGAGACCTGAAAATACCTGACTGCGCTTGAGAGGACATGCAGAGTGATCGAAACTCCCCAAATACAGATGTGCCAAGCTTGTAGCGTCATACCCAAGAAGACTAAGCTGCAATCGCATCCAAATGTGCTTCAGCAAAGTAAAGGGTCTAATTATGTCAATGTTTTCTTTGTTTTTTATTTGTCATACATTTGTTTCTTTCAAGCCCAAGGTCGAGGGGTGGTATGGGGGGGAATTTAAGGGGAGATGGAGGGGTGGGAGGGGGACTGAAAAGCAACTTTGGTTGCTGTGTAGGATGGGAAGGGATGGGGAACGCGTCAGGGTTATTTTATTTATATGCATTTCTTTTAAAAAAAATGTTTTTACCTCTAACCCCCTCTGAAAAGAAAAATGTCAAAACGAAATAAAAAGTTAGTCGAACATACCACATAGGCTCTTGAAGCCTCTAAAAACCACATGGGAAACTGTTGAGGGTGAAAAACCCTTCAGCGTTGCAGTTCTTGACAAACTCAAACCAGTGCACCTGGCACCTACTACCATACTCCGTTCAAAGGCACTTTAAATATTTTCTCTTGCCCATTCACCCTCTGAATGGCACACATACACAATGCATGTCTCAATTGTCTCGTAGGTTTAACAATCCTTTAACCTGTCCTCCCCTTCATCTACACTGATTTGAAGTGGATTTAACAGGTGACATCAATAAGGGATCATAGCTTTCACCTGGACTCACCTGGTCAGTTTATGTCATGGAGAAAGCTAATGTTTGTACACTCAGTGTAGACCAGGACCATAGTGTTTTTTTGCAGTTCTTTTATTAATGTTCAGAATTTATCAAAGGGCCAGTAGAAATTAATAAATGGGCCGGATCTGGCCCGCGGGCCACCAGTTGAATAGCCCTTCTGTAAGTAGTGTTGTCTGTTTGTTGTTGTCTTTCCCATTGTCTTTCCCAGCTCCCAAGTGGTGCAGCGGTCTAAGGCACTGTATCTCAGTGCTAGAGGCGTCACTATAGACCCTGGTTTGATCCCGGGCTGTATCACAACCGGCCGTGATCGGGAGTCCCATAGGGCGGCGCACAATTGACCGGGTTAGGGGAGGGTTTGGCCGGGGTAGGGCGTCATTGTAAAATAAGAATTTGTTCTTAACTGACTTACCTAGTTAAATAAAGGTTCAATAAAAAATAAACATATCTGCTGTTGTTTCCTGCTACCCCACAAGATGGTGGCATATACATATGGTTGAGTTAAGAATGCAGTGGTCCACTTACTTATTACAATATCACTAAGATATATCTCTACACTGTATATAAGGGTGAAAAATAGAAGGAGTCAGCTTGTGTGAATGTAGGCAGTTTCTAGAAAGTCACACAGGACACAAAATGGTTTGCTAGCCTCTGCTTTAATCAAATCAAATCATTTTATTTGTCAAATGCGCCGAATACAACAGATGTATACCATACCGTGAAATGCTTACTTACAAACCCTTAACCAACAATGCAGTTAAGAAAATGCAGTTATACAAATATAGAAATAAAAAAAGTAACACAATAAAATAACAATAATGAGGCTATATACAGGGGGTACCGGTACCGAGTCTGTGTGCAGGGGTACAGATTAGTCGAGGTAATTTGTACATGTAGGTAGGGGTGAAGTGACTACTCATAGATAATAAACAGCGAGTAGCAGCAGTGTAAAAACAAAGGGGGGGATGTCAATGCAAATAGTCTGGGTGGCCATTTGATTCATTGTTCAGCAGTCTTATGACTTGGGGGGTAGAAGCTGTTAAGGAGCCTTTTGGACCTAGACTTGGCACTCCGGTACCACTTGCCGTGCGGTAGCAGAGAGAACAGTCTATGACTTGGGTGACTGGAGTCTGACAATTTTTTGGGCCATTCCTCTGACACCACCTAGTATATAGGTCCTCGATGGTAGAGTATGCTGCACTCTGTCCAACATCTCTTTTATGAACTAGGAAGTGGTGTCATAATCTGCCAATAGACAAAACCTCCACCTCTTGTATGAGATTGGAGCTCTGATGGACAGACATGTTAACACTAGGTGAAAGCTAAACTAAAGGAATAACCCTCAATGATCACCTATAAAGTGTTTCGGACTTGGAGGCCACCTTGCTACAGGGATTCGGGAGGGCCAAATGTCTGTTGACACTGTATCATCTGGTGCTGTCATTGGCGCCATCCATTCTTTGTCTACGAACCAACTTAGATTTTCGATGACATTCAATTTTCTTTCATGAATACCAGGATGGAAGCAATAATCAGAAACATGCCAAAGGTAGAATTTCAAGAAAAGTCAACAATTGACAACAAATGCACATTTAAGGACATAGCTTGATTAGCATACTGCGCCCCAAACATTATCGTTTTACCCATGGGCAATGATGGGTGTTCAACACATGAGGGCAACACTTTCAAAAGAGATATATCAAACCAACACTTCTTTACTTGTAATTAAAAAGGACAATTTTGGCCTGTGATGAACACCTCCATTATAGGAGGCACACCCCTCGCCACTAAAACATGTTAGAAAAACAGTCAGCCGTGAGTGACAAGTTAAAGAGATTCTCCGGTACTTTGGTATACTTTTTAGCCAGTAGTTTTGAATGGTAAATCACGAGCCAAAAGTGGTCCCCAAAATAGATGATATGTGCCCCACGTCATTGCTCTCTCTCTGCTGCGTCCACTGAGCCATTGGGCCCGCCCTGTAACCTCATTGGATAACGCTGGGCAGGCCACTTGCTAGCTGTCACTCAAATGCGCAGGGCGGAAACTCATTGGCTAGAACTCTAATTGCTAGGGGCTGGCCCACTTGGGGGGAAATGAGGGGAAAATTGTACGGCACAGCTTCAAGAAAACTGTTTCTTTCAAATTAAGGATTTTGTGGCTAATTTAGGTAAAATCGTAATTCCGCTCATAGATAATACATGTGTAAACTACACATTGACACATCAGCCCAAAGCAAGAGGTTTTAAAAAATATTTTTTTTAGTCGCCAAAGTACCGGAGATTGTACATCAGTAATGTCGGCAAAATGTATCATCTTATTGAAACTATACATCCCAGGATGTTTAGCTACAGTAGTGGCGGTTTCAAACATCGTCATGGCAGAACCCAATGGATCGTGTTGCTCTGTAACTCTGAATCTAAATTTGCATTGGAACTCTGCATGTACACCTAGGAACAGCTGTGCACGCGATACCAGAGCGTGGAGAGATACCAGAGCGTGGGGAGATCTGTGTGGAATGTGGAGGCAGACAGTCGGGCCCTAATTCAAAAGTACTGTAGTACATACACAAAAAACATCCACAGGTGCAGCCAGGGTAAAAAATACTGCCATAGGAAAATAAATACCTGCACAACAGCAGTTGGAATGCTGCTGAATTTAAGCCTGATTTAAAATCTCTTAGTGATTGATGCATTGCTATTAAAATGTAAGAACAAGCAAAGAGTGTGTGTGGGTATTCGTGTTCTTCCTTAGACCGCAAAGCCTTCCTCCACCTTACCCTTCAGACAGCATAGATGAGAGAAAAAAAAGTTTAAAAAAAAGTCCTAGTGGTCCCAACATTTCAGTTCGAACATGTTCTAAATCAAAGTTTATTTGTCGTGTACAGATTTTACATAGCGTTTTAGCAGTGCAATGAAATTCTTCTGTTACTAGCTCCTAACAATGCAGTCAAATGTCAAACAATTCTAATGTAAAAAAGAAAAGAGTGGAAAAAAAGGCAAGAAATCAAGGACTGACGGACAAATCCAATTAACAACCCAAATAGCACTGTAGCAGTATCAAAATGCAATCTATACATATGTACACAAGGGGAATTTACACAAGAGAAACTATACTGAACAAAAATATAAACGCAATATGTAAAGTGTTGGCCCCATATTTCATGAGCTGAAAAAAAAGTTCCCAGAAATGTTCCATCCACTCAAAAAGCTTATTTCTCTTACATTTTGTGCACACATTTGTTTACATCCCCGTTAGCATTTTTCCTTTGTCAAGATAATCTACCCACCTGACAGGTGTGGCATATCAAAAAGCTGATTTAAACAGCATGATCATTACACAGGTGCACCTTGTGCTGGGGATAGTAAAATGCCACTCTAAAATGTGCCGTTTTTCACACAACACAATGCCACAAATGTCTAAAGTTTTGAGGGAGTGTGCAGTAGGCAAGCTGACTGCAGGAATGAACACCAGAGCTGTTGCCAGAGAATTGAATGTTAATTTCTCTACCATAAGCAGCCTCCAACCGTCATTTTAGAGAATTTGGCCGTACGTCCAACCGGCCTCACAACCGCAGACCACGTGTATGGCGTTGTGTGGGTGAGCGGTTTGTCAACGTTGTGAACATAGAGCACCATGGAGGCGGTGGGGTTATGGTATGGGGCAGGCATAAGCTGTGGACAACAAACACAATTACATTTTATTGATAGCAATTTTAATGCACAGAGAGACCCTGATGATATCCTGAGGCCCATTGTCGTGCCATTCATCTGCCGCCATTAACTCATGTTTCAGTATGATAATGCACGGCCCCATGTCGCAAGGATCTGTACACAATTCATGGAAGCTGAAAAAGTCCCAGTTCTTCCATGGCCTGCATACTCACTAGACATGTCACCCATTGAGCATGTTTGGGATGTGAATGACAGCATGTTCCAGTTCCCGCCAATATTCAGCAACTTCGCACAGCTATTGAAGAGGACATTCCTCTGGCCACAATCAACAACCTGATCATCTCTATGCGAAAGAGATGTCACACTGCATGAAGCAAATGATGGTCACACCAGATACTGACTGGTTCTGATCCACATCCCTACTTAAAAAAAAATTATAATTAAGATGTCTGTGACCAACAGATGCATATCTGTATTCCCAGTCATGCGAAATCCAGAGATTAGGGCCTAATTCATTTATTTCAATTGACTGACTTCCTTATATGAACTGTAACTCAGTAAAATCGTAGGTGGCGATATATTCCCGACAGGATGCTCTCAAGGGTGCATCTGTAGAAGTTCATGAGTGTCTTAGGGGCCATGCCAAATTTCTTCAGCCACAGGAAAGGCGCTGTTGCACTTCTTCACCACAATGTCGGTGTGGTGAGACCATTTCAGGTCATCAGTGATGTGTACGCCAAGGAACTTCAAGCTTTTGATCCCATCTACTGCGTCCCCGTCGATGACGATGTAGGCATGCTCCCTCTTCTGTCTCTTGTAGTCCACAATAAGATCCTTCCTTTTTATTGATGTTGAGGGACAGGTTATTTTCCTGGGATCACTCCGTCTGCGTGTGTGTGTGTGTGTGTGTGTGTGTGTGTGTGTGTGGTGTGTGTGTGTGTGTGTGTGTGTGTGTGTGTGTGTGTGTGTGTGTGTGTGTGTGTGTGTGGTGTGTGTGTGATTTGACATTTTAAAGGGCAACTGCACTTCCTGATTCGGCCTTATTTTAGATTTGGTTCTTTAAGAAATGCTAGCAGCCATGATTGAATTCAAACGGGAGTTGATTTCGGGGTGTGGTTTGATGCGGGTGTCTCTTGTGTGTGTTCGCAGGTGTGAAGAGTTAGCCAAGTTAGCCTCAGCCGGCTGGTGTGCGACCGTGGCGAAGTTGACCTATTGACCTTTTTAAAATGTAGTCCCATGTACATCATTGACTAATGCTCCCTAACTAGCCCCATAGGGATGTCAAACCAAATTGACCATGGGGATTACGATCAGGTTGCATGCAGCTGCGCTCCGAATTGATGATTACTTGGGTGCTGCCGGCTGAGGGCATGTGGGCAGGATTAAAATAAACCCAACCCATAGAAAACTTTTATGGTACCCTTCATTCCTTGACATACAATCTTTTCCTATCGTCTCATAAATCTTAGTTTTGGACGAGACTGACTTTATGACCAAAATGATCCTATTTACACATTATACTAAACTTTGACACTGGAATAAATATTTGACTCATACCAATGACACATAGGCCATTTAAAAAAAAAAACGAGAAGTTGCTTTTTAGGGGCAGTCGCTCTTTAAAGCTGCATGTTCCAGCAGAGGTGCAGTGGTATGTGGTAGCTCAGCCCTTCTGTCTTCCCCGGGGGCAGGTGTTGTGATGATTTGATCTACCTGCTGAAATGGATGGATGGAGAAGTGCCATAGCACGCTACCAAGAAAAACACTGGAAAGAAGTTGGATAAAGAAATAGTTTAGAAAAAGAAATACGCTCCTACGGAATGACGTTGTTGTAGTGATGTGCTGTCAAATCTTTCCAAAATGGTAGTATGAAATTAGAGAGGAGTTGTGAGGATAGGTAAACATTCGTTGTTGACTCATAAAAGGACTGCTGTTTAGCCTGGAACACATAGATAGGACGCTTACGTCTGACTTGACACTCTACTTGTCTCTAGTAGTTTGCATATTGTACACTTTATGTTGAATCTGTCTATTTGTACCTGTCCCTGGAGAGAGACCCTGCATGTTTGAACACGGAATCAAATGCTTCTGCTTCTGATCGTAAGTCAGTGGTTCTAATGGTCTGTGGGTTTTCTAACTATACCAGAGCTAACTTGTCAACTAATTATCAAGCCCCTTGACTACATGAATCAGGTGAGCTAGTTCAGAGCATTAAAATCCTAGGACGCAAATGGGTGGACATTTTTGTTTTTGCCCTAGTACTCGCACACCTGATTTTCAAATGAAGAATGAAGTGTGTGAGCGTTAGGAAGGGGGGGAAAAAAGTGCAACCCTTTGTGTCCCCAGGACCAGGTTTGATTTGGATTCCCACATGACTAGTCTGTAGATTGTCTGTAGAGCATTCTACAGATGGACTATCCAATTAAAGTGTTACCACGTCTTTTAAAAGCATATTAATCATACTTCAAAACATAGTAATTATGCAACAGTGACCTATGAGGAATGCACATCTGGCATCTGTTTTGATTTGACATACACTACCAGTCAAAAGTTTAGACACACCTACTCATTCCAGGGGTTTTCTTTATTTTTTACATTTTCTACATTGTAGAATAAATAGTGAAGACATCAAACTATGAAATAACATATATGGAATCATGAAGTAACCAACAAAAATGTTAAACAAATCAAAATATATTTTATAGTTGAGATTCTTCAAAGTAGCCACCCTTTGCCTTAATGACAGCTTTGCACACTCTTGGCATTCTCTCAAACAGCTTCATGAGGTAGTCACCTGGAATGCATTTCAATTAACAACAGGTGTGTCTTGTTAAAAGTTATTATGGCAAGAACAGCTCAAATAGCCCAAGAGAAACGACAGTCAATCATTACTTTAAGATATGAAGGTCAGTCAATCCGGAAAATGTCAAGAACTTTGAACGTTTCTTCAAATGCAGTTGCAAAAACCATCAAGCGCTATGATGAAACTGGCTTTCATGAGCACTGCCACAGGAAATGAAAACCCAGAGTTACCTCTGCTGCAGAGGATACGTTCATTAGAGTTACCAGCCTCAGAAATTTCAGCCCAAATAAATGCTTCACAAAGTTCAAGTAACTGACACATCTCAACATCAACTTTTCAGAGGAGACTGAGTGAATCAGGCCTTCATGGTAACATTTCTGCAAAGAAACCACAACTAAAGGACACCAATAATAAGAAGATACTTGTTCGGGCCAAGAAACACGAGCAATGGACTTAGACTGGTGGAAATCAGTCCTTTGGTCTGATGAGTCCACATTTAGATTTTTGGTTGCAACCGCTGTGTCTTTGTGAGACGGAGTAATTGAACGGATGATCTCTGCATGTGCAGTTCCCACCGTGAAGCATGGAGGAGGATGTGTGATGGTTTGGGGGGTGCTTTGCTGGTGACACTGTCAGTGATTTATTTAGAATTCAAGGCACACTTAACCAGCATGGCTACCACAGCATTCTGCAGTGATACGCCATCCCATCTGGGTTTCGCTTAGTGGGACTATCATTTGTTTTTCAACAAGTCAATGACCCAACACACCTCCAGGCTGTGTAAGGGCTATTTGACCAAGAAGAAGAGTGATGGAGTGCTGCATCAGATGACCTGGCCTCCACAATCACCCAAACTCAACCCAATTGAAGTGAAGGAAAAGCAGCCAACAATTGCTCAGCATATGTGGAAACTCCTTCAAGACAGTTGGAAAAGCATTCCATGTGATGCTGGTTGAGAGAATGCCAAGAGTGTGCAAAGCTGTCATCAAGGGTGGCTAGAATCTAAAATATATTTTGATTTAACACATTTTTTGGTTACTACATGATTCCATATGTGTTACTTCATAGTTTTGATGTCTTCAGTATTATTCTACAGTGTAGAACATTTTGAAAAATAAAGAAAAACCCTTGAATGAGTAGGTGTGTCCAAACTTTTGACTGGTACTGTATGAGAGAGCTCAGGTTGTACACCTACAGGTTTGTGGAAAGGTTATCACAACACAGTGCTATTTTCTTGACTTTTGACCTCCAGTGCTTTTGGAATCCCCCGTGCCTTGCGCGAAGAGTAGGTAGGGAACTTTAGTTAATGCCACCTCCCAACACAGAGAGCTGTAACAGAACAGTAATCACTATAGCTGTTAACGGTTATTTGAGTCATGTGGAATAGTACTGGGATTCAAAAGTGACTGTACCTGTAATGCTTTGTTTGGAGTTCTCTGCACATTTTCAAGGCGATGGCGAAATAGTGACTCATTTCAAATTGTCACGGAAACCTGTGACATTGAAGCTCAAAGGGGATTTAACAAATAGTTACATCCACAGTAGTATCACAGTAGGTTTGGCCTGGCATCATTTGAAACCTGTTGACTTAAAGAAACCTTTAGCATTCAGCAACTCTTCATTCACATTGTAAACACAAACTAATCTCTGGTTAAACATTGTTGCAATGTGTGTAAGTTATTTTTTGCGTCCCAGTATACATTTTAGGTTGGACAGTCTGAAAGAAAATTGGCCCACCACACAATGTATAATATATATTTGTCAAATACTAATGTACTAACTATACACAAGAAGATGTATACAGTTTTTGGGCCATCATTGTTACATTTCCCAATCAATGACACAAAACCCAGCCACTGACACACTGCTGGTGAAGCATGTAGCCTAGCTTCTGTTAACTTTTGTTTTTACAGTACACCCAATTCTGCATACCTGAAGTTCCCCTCTATGATTTCCATAGCTCGCCGAGATAATCACCACCTCTTGACAAAACAGTCCTTAATTAAAACACTGCCATGATTGGTCAATGACTATTATTAACTTGTGCCATTCTGTTTGTCTCCTACCTGTTAGGTCTCTGGATGCTTCAGCTGTTCGCAGTACTGCTTTAAAAGACTCTGAGGGCTCTGACTCAGAAATTCAGCAGATAGTGGCTTATCTGGAGTCAGACAGCGAGATGAAATTATACCGTTCCACTCTCATTATAAGACCCTCTCCCACCCACGAGGGCATGGATGAACCAAAACAGGACTTTCGCAAAGTCTCCCAGGTCACCGACAATGACACCACAGACCACACTGTATTCAGTGTGGACTACAGTAAAAGCACTATCACTGACCCCAATAGAACTGAAAGTGACCTAGGTCCAGTTGTACCAGAATACAAATGGAGAAACCAGTATGAGGGGGTGCAAACCACTTTCGACCCCACAGGGGTGTCCTGGCGCTCTGACTCTCAGTCGAATGAGTCAAGAGTGTCCACGCACAATGGATTCTACTCCTCCCTGTCCCCCTCCCTCCCTGTGTACAAACAACACATCACCTCCCCCGGGCCGCCATTCCAGGAACCTGGCCTGTCCTCCCACTCCTCGAACATGCCCGGTTCCCCCGGCAACGGTCACTGGCTGAGCGACAGGAGCGAAGTTCGGCTGAGCCATGAGAGTAGCGAGCCAGAAACAGGCAGGGGGAGGAGGAGGGAGTGGGAAGAGGAGGAGGAGGAGCTAGCCACTGCACCTGCAGGACAGAGAGAGAGAGGGGTAGAGCAAAAGAGTAGGGCGGGAGAGTCCGTGGGAAAGAAGATAAAGTCAGGCTGTGATCAACAGTCGCTCCCAGTCTCAAACTTCTCCTCGGCGGGTCAGTCCATTGACGACGTGGACTACAGCAGAGACAGCAGTGACTTCTTCTCTGGGGTGTACAAGGCCACACTTGTGGAGCTGCTCCCTGACCCCTCCTCCTCAGACCCTTCCCCCTCTTCCTCTCCCATGACCCCTGACCCGAGCTCTCCCTATCACAGTGACATGGAATGCCTGGTGGACACCCTGAAGAGCATGAACCCTATCCCGGTCCAGAGGCAGAGGAGCCTGCGTGGGACCACCTCCCCCTCCATCTTCTCCTCCCTTTCCCCTATCGTGGAGGATGCCCCCTGCTCCACCCCCACCAACACCAAATCTCCCCAGGTGCCCCCTGGGCCTTCGCTGGAGGTCCCTAACGACCGTTACATCCTGTCCGCAGACCTGGGCCTCAACCGGGGTGCCCCCAAAGAGATGCGCTCCCCTCTGGAGTTGATGAAGCTCCAGCAGCAGCAGGAGCAGCAGGCTGGGGACCACCATTTGAACCGTGGAAGCCTCAACCTCCCACTCCGAGGCTCGGCTCTTAACAGCATCATCGTGAGGAAGAGCTCCTTGGGCAGTGACTCATCCTCAGAGCACTCGCCGTCCCCCATACTAAACGGAGGGAGCAACAACCAGTCTCCAAAACCCTCGCGCCTGGACAGCTCGTTCCTCTTCTCCAGCTATCGTTCAGCATCGATTGATCAACCACAGGAGAACGGCAAGGCCCATAGCCCAGGCCAGCGGCCCTCTCTGTTCCGTACGAGCTCCCTACCGGACATAGGGCCTAACCAGGACCGCATGAGCTCAGGGGTTGGTATGGGCATGGCCGGTGGGCCCGGGAACGGACTTGGATTTGAATCTGGAGCCGGAACCGGAAATGACCCTTCAACATCCGTCCGCTACGACCGTTTCTCCTCCCTGATGTCTGGCTCCTTAACCGGAAACAACACAGACACCAACTCTCGAATGAGCAGGCCCCCTCCCCTCCCTAGCTTCACCTCTACCCTCGGAAACCTTCTCAGTCCCACAAGCTCATCTCTGGACATCCACAGGTCGTTCGCCAATTCTAACGACTCCCAGTCCAAGCTCAGCCCGGGACTGGGTGGTATGGGCTCTGTGGGCTCTATTGGTCTAGGTCTGCAGAGGAGCTTCAGTAACGAAGGCCTGAACTCACCACTGTTCAACACGGGGTCCGTCCATGGAGGGTCCGTCCATGGAGGGTCCGTCCATGGAGGGTCTGTCCATGGAGGATCTCACTTCAGTCCAGAGCCAGAGCCAGAGAAGAACCTGGTGCCCAAGTATAGAGCTTTCCCCGACGCCTATGTGAGTACTGACCTGGGGTTTAATTTAGCATTGGTTTAGATGCAAGGTTTTAGTTGGAGAAGGTTTCAGGAAGAGATTGTGTGAATACTGGGATCATGGGGATGGTAAAAGGAGTGTGATAGAATTCATGACAGAGTCTTATGGGAAGGGGTCTAGTACAGGGGGAATAGGGGCATTTAATAGGACTGCAATTGGATTGGATTTGTCTTAGACACGTATTTCACCATTGGCCTCATGACACATTTTTTTTCTGTTTAGTGAGAGATTGTGAGAACACAGTGTGAGAGGAGAAGAATATAGAAGGGATAGGAAGAAATTGAACATGTTTTAGACGGCTACCGAGCATTTTATCATTCGTTTACATGGACGTTTTGAAGTACAGATGAGTTTAGGAAGAGATTACGTGACAATCTGATTTGAGAAAAAGTTAACATTACCAGTGTAGTTCCCTGATTTTTCTACCTTTCACTTAATGAGTTCCACCGCGGTGATGCCGATGCCCTTTCTGAATGAAAGGGTGAGAGCGGTGAAATGGTACCGGAGGCTGATGAAACGCAATAGATCCATGGCTAGATGCGTTACATCAGCCACAGTATCCGTGCTCCCCTCTCATGTAGCTACTAGCTCTTCCCATCTGCGTTCATAATACACATTTAACAGGTCTCTAATAAATACAGTAACAGAAAACAATGCAGGCCGGCTCCTACAGATAAGGAAGTCGCTGCTTGTGTGGCCAGGGTTGCCGTGGTTACGGGGCATGTGTGTTAAGCCTAAACATGATTCGGGACATGTCATGCCAATACACACATTCACGCAGGCACGCAAGCCTCACACACCACTCGATATTCCTCAAGGCTTGGATATCACGCTAAACTCATCATATAACACTTCATTGGTTCTTCCACAGAAGAACATGGCACATACCAATTAATGGTTTCACACTCATTCACCATGGCTCGTTTTTACAGTTGACGTTTTTACACCACAAGACACATCTCTGACGGGACGTGGCAGGAGTTACAACATCCAACAAGGCCACATCCTTATGTTCCCTCTAATGACATTGTCAGGCGTATATCAGTCACACAGGTGCATGTACATACTGACATTAGGATATACTGAGCACCACTCATCCAGTGGAGCTTTATCTTACACCATTCGACCGAGATGTTGACACTTATCCTATGCAAACTGTGTTTTGCAGAGTCGGCACAGTGCACTCGCGTTTTGTTTGTGTGCTGGTCCGGATATCTAATAACCCTGCCACCCCTCAGGCCACAGGTAGACCTGAGCAGCTCATGTTTCTGTCACTGAGACTATTATTGACTCTTTCACCATGTGATTTGGCTCCTCAGTGGAACTGGCTCTCTGACCTCAGTTATATAGGTCGAATCCTTATATAAATCTGAATGTGAGATCCACATGGGGGACTCAAGTTGACATTAATCTATGATTTATGCAAGTGTTTCTGGGCATGCATAGCCTAGATCTCAGCTAAGAATTCGGACAGAAGTCACAAGGGCAGTTCAGTAACCTGTAATGCTGGTGGCTCTCTGACCTACATGAATGCTAAGTCACCAGAACAGGTACAGTGAGTGGCTTGTTATCATGTGGGTGTTGCCAGGCAAGTGTTTGGAGACTGTTTCACCGCCCACTGTTGGCTTTTACAGCCTCATCCTGCTTTCCTTCTGCCAACAGAGAGGAAAGGGGAGGGCGAGATGGAGGGAGAGAGAGAGACAAGCAATGGGAGAGTGAGACATCAAGAGAAGGAGAGATAGAGATGGGAGGGTGAAAGAGAAAGTCCCACACACGCAAAGACATACCTATCAAAACACAACGGTTGGAGTTTCTGGGGAATTTGAATATACAGGAATTTACACGATCTTAATAAGATGCATCTATGGCAACAGGCCTTGGACACACTGTACATCTATGTCTGTACATCTATGACATGAATGAAAGCTACCCATCCAGATAGCATTAGGGGCATAATTCATCTTGGCACAGTGTTATCTGTTCTCGGCAGCACTTATCCACCCAGCGATCGAATCCTGCTTGGGCTGACACACCTCGTCTTTTCATCTTCCGTTTACCTCAAATTTGACCTTTGTTTACTTGTGGATCTGACAGAGCTGAGTTGACAGCCTGGCCCAGGAGAGGAGGGAGGGAGGGTGGTGGAAGGGGGAAAATGATTAAGTCTTCTCTTTCTTTCCCCCGCTGTTCCGTTCATCTCTCTCTTACACATGTCTGTGCACAGTCTGAACGTATCGTGCTGAGACTGCGAGATGTAATCTGTAAGCACATTTCCAGCCTGCAGTGCTTGGCTGGAGGTTGACACTTGGGAGGTGGAGAGGCGTGGGTACATGATGGAAGTGGCATCGTTCTAGGGCTGTGACAATGCCAGTATCGCAACACCAAGCACACCAAACTATTTTGTCCTGTAAAAACCTGCTGTTATGTAAAGTATTGTGAGGTATAGCTTGGAAAATAAATAAATGTGACTCTGGATGACAGCATAATGATGTTTGTTTCCAACATCGGGGCTGTTTTCCTGAAGAAGTTACATCTGCTTCGTGTTTTGTTTCCTTGCCACGATACTAAAGAGTATCGCCATACAGGTACCGTCCTGGACCTACGAGCGTTCACTCAATTAATCAGAGACACGGGGAGAGAGACATAAAGAATGGGATGTGCTGTACTATAGTTAAAGACAACCTGTTTTTTTTAACCTTTTTATTTAACCAGGCAAGTCAGTTAAGAACAAATTCTTATTTACAATGACGGCCTACCAAAAGGCAAAAGGCCTCCTGCGGGGACAGGGGCTGGGATTAAAAAAGAATGATAATGTAAATAAATATATGACAAAACGCACATCACGACAAGAGACAACACAACACTACCTAAAGAGAGACTTAAGACGACAACATAGCAAGGCAGCAACACATGACATCACAGCATGGTAGCAACATGACAACATGGTAGCAACACAACATGGCAGCAGCACAAAACATGGTACAAACATTATTGGGCACAGACAACAGCACAAAGGGCAAGAAGGTAGAGACAACAATACATCACGCAAAGCAGTCACAACTGTCAGTAAGAGTGTTATTGATTGAGTCTTTGAATAAAGAGATTGAGATAAAACTGTCCAGTTTGAGTGTTTGTTGCAGCTCGTTCCAGTCTATCAGCTGCAGCAAACTGAAAAGATGAGTGATCCAGGGATGTGTGTGCTTTGGGGAACTTTTAACAGAATGTGACTGGCAGAACGGGTGTTGTATGTGGAGGATGAGGGCTGCAGTAGATATCTCAGATAGGGGAGAGTGAGGCCTAAGATGGTTTTATAAATAAGCATCAACCAGTGGGTCTTGTGACGTGCATACAGAGATGACCTGTTTACAGAGGAGTATGGAGTGAGGTGATGTGTCCTCTAAGGAGCATTGGTGGCAAATCTGATGGCCGAAGGTAAAGAACATCAAGCCGCTCGAGAGCACCCTAACCTCCGATCTATAAATTATGTCTCTGTAATCTAGCATCGGCAGGATGGTCATCTGAATTAGAGTTAGTTTGGCAGCTGGGGTGAAAGAGGAGCGATTACGATAGTCTAGATTTAATTTTAGCCTGCAGCTTTGATATGTGCTGAGAGAAGGACAGTGTAGCCATACTCCCAAGTACTTGTATGAGGTGACTACCTCAAGCTCTAAACCCTCAGAGGTAGTAATCACACCTGTGGGGAGAGGGGCAATCTTCTTACCAAACCACATGACCTTTGTTTTGGAGGTGTTCAGGACAAGGTTAAGGGCAGAGAAAGCTTGTTGGATACTAAGAAAGCTTTGTTGTGGAGCGTTTAAAACAAAATCAGAGGCCAGCTGAATATAAGACTGTATCTGCATATAAATGGATGAGAGAGCTTCCTACTGCCTGAGCTATGTTGTTGATGTAAATTGAGAGGAGCATGGGGCCTAGGATCGAGCCTTGGGGTACTCCCTTGGTGACAGGCAGTGGCTGAGACAGCAGATGTGAATGTGCCAGGATTTCATTATGTACCAAGCAGTACATGCCTGACTTGATTAATGATCATCATGATAATTATTACAGTTGTGGGCACTAAAAAGTTAGGTCATACCGAGGTATTGGCAGAACAATTGCCACAATGCATGTCTAACGTGCCACTCAAGCGTATTTTTACCAATGTCACAAAATCCTGGACTACTTTATAGGGTTTTAAAAAACAAACAGATTGGTGCCCACAAATGTATTCTTAGTGATTTTCATAGTCCCTCAGTCACATTCACTGCGGTCACATGGGTCGTACTAGGGTACGGATGTTAAAATCCCTCAATCTCCCGTTGGCGCCCATTCAAATAAGCCCCAAGGATGCCTTGTTAAATCTTGTCAATTCTCTTAAATTAAATACCATGACTGTTTTCTCATTAGCTGGGAATGTTGTTTGAAATGTCTGATACTATAAAAACAAAGAGAGTCGCACACTCCATATTGCAACTCCCAGTAATGTATTGGGTAAAACGCCAACGTTTCGGCATCACTTACCCAATAAATTACTGGGAGTTTATATATGGAGTGTGCGACTCTCTTTATTTTTATAGTTTATTCGCTGTTAGTCAGCACCTCCAAATATTATTTTTTTTCTGGGTGTGTCCCAACTCATGTTTTTATTTTTTTTTTAAACGTCTGATACGGGGCGGCAGGTAGCCTAGTGGTTAGAGCGTTGGGGCAGTAACCGAAAGGTTTTTAGATCGAATCCCCGAGCGGACAAGGTAAAACTCTATCGTTAACAGTTAACCTCTATGGGCTAGGTGGGACGCAAGCGTCCCACCCGTGGTGCACTCCATCAACAGCAGGTGCATTTCAAGAGCGGCAAATTTGAATCCAAATAAATGTCAAAATTCAAATTTTTCAAACATACAACTATTTTACACCCTGTGGAAAGATAAACATCTCTTTAATCTAACCACGTTTTACGATTTCAAAAAGGTTTTACGGCGAAAGCATAAATTTAGAGTATGTTAGGACAGTACATTTACAAGAGTTGTGTGTAATGTTGTGCCAATTCAAAGACAGGCGTCACCAAAACCATAAAATCAGCTAAAATTATGCACTAACCTTTTACAATCTCCAACAGATGACACTCCTAGGACATTGTGTTAGACAATGCATGCATTTTTAGTTCTATCAAGTTCATATTTATATCCAAAAACAGCGTTTTACTGTGGCGTTGATGTTCAGGAAATTGTTTCCCTCCAATAACCGGCATTCAAGTCAGCACCACAAATTAAATAATTAAAATTAGAAAACATTGGTAAAATATTATATTGTCATTTAAAGAATTATAGATTTACATCTCTTGAACGCAATCAACTTGCCAGATTTAAAAATAACCTTACTGGGAAATCACACTTTGCAATAATCTGAGCACTGCGCCCAGAAAAATACGCGTTGCGATACAGACTTGCCGCCATGTTGGGGAGATCTAAAATCGAAAATACTATGTAAATAATCCATTACCTTTGATTCTCTTCATCAGATGTCACTTCCAGGTATCACAGGTCCATAACGAATGTAGTTTTGTTCAAAAAAGCTCATCATTTATGTCCAAAAATCTCCGTCTTGTTAGCACATGATCTAAGCCTGCCGGACTTCACTTCATGAACGAGGGGAAAAATATATATTTACGTTCGTTCAAACATGTCAAACGTTGTATAGCATAAATCATTAGGGCCTTTTTTAACCAGAACATGAATAATATTCAAGGTGGACGAATGCATTCTCTTTTATAACGTATTGGAACGAGGGTACCCAACATGAACTCGCGCGCCAGGTGTCTAATGGGCCATCATCGTTCCATGGCTCTTGTTCGGTCAGATCTCCCTCCAGAAGACTCAAAACACTTTGTAAAGGCTGGTGACATCTAGTGGAAGCAATAGGAAGTGCCAAAATATTCCTCAGCCCCTGTGTTTTTCAATGGCATAGGTTTAAAGGTAATACAACACATCAGGTATCCACTTCCTGTCAGAAAATGTCTCAGGGTTTTGCCTGCCAAATGAGTTCTGTTATACTCACAGACACCATTCAAACAGTTTTAGAAACTTTAGGGTGTTTTCTATCCATATATAATAAGTATATGCATATTCTAGTTACTGGGTAGGATTAGTAACCAGATTAAATCGGGTAAAATAAAATTATCCAACCGTGCAAATACTGCCCCTTAGCCCTAACAGGTTAACCCACTGTTCCTAGGCTGTCATTGTAAATAAGAAGATGTTCTTAACTGACTTGCCTAGTTAAATAAAGGTTAAATAAAATACAACATACTTAGGTGATATTGTTATCAACCTACTGCATACCCCTTCAAAATATAAATGTTTGTGTGCAGGGTGTGCTATTAGCGTGCTAACACTCATTAAGACAGATGTCGAATAGCTAGCATAGCTGGCATTCACTGGTTGAAATTTAAGTAACTTTTGTGTGTAATGGAGTTGACTGGTGACTATGACATGAATATATATCATTCATGATGTTTGGATGGAAGCTATAATCCAGTTATAATGTATAAAAACATGTTTTACTATTTATGTTATTGCTTGAATTCAGTCTTGGCTGCACTGCTTTCATTGGGGAAAGATTGCTTCCGTACTCTGCCCGTCCCGGCTTGTGTGAATTTTCGGTAAAAATGTAACTTTGCCGTGTGGACCTATACCTGGTATTTCAATCAACATCACATACTGATGTCTCACTACTATTGTGTGGGTTATAGTCATTATATAACTCTTATGCACTGGGATTACAAAACATGAAGAACACATTCCTAATATTGAGTTGCACCCCCTCTGCCCTCTTTGCCCTGAGAACAGCCGAAATGTGTCGGGGCGTGGGCCCTACAAGGTTTCAAAAGCGTTCCACAGGGATGCTGGCCCATGTTGACTCCAATGCTTCCCACAATTGTGTCAAGTTGGCTGGATGTCCTTTGGGTGGTGGACTTGAAAAACCGATGCGTCTGGCACCTACTATCAAATGAAATTGTATTTGTCACATGCGCTGAATACAACAGGTAGATCTTACAGTACTTACAAACCCTTAACACGTATTTTTCTGCATTGTTGCTTAAGTAAAAAATAAATAAAAGTAACAAGTAATTAAATAGCAGCAGTGAAATAACAGGGGGTACCGGTACAGAGTCAATGTGCTGGGGCACCGGTTAGTTGAGGGAATTGAGGTAATATGTACATGTAGGTAGAGTTCGTGACTATGCATAGATAATAAACAGAGAGTAGCAACAGCGTAAAAGAGGGGTCTGGGTAGCCCTTTGACTAGCTGTTCAGGAGTCTTATGGCTTGGGGGTAGAAGCTGTTAAGAAGCCTTTTGGACCTAGACTTGGCGCTCCGGTACCTCTTGCCGTGCGGTAGCAGAGAGAACAGTCGATGACTAGGGTGGCTGGCGTCTTTCTCTGACAACGCCTGGTTTAGAGGTCCTGCATGGCAGGAAGCTTGGCCCACTGATGTACTGGGCTGTACGCACTACCCTCTGTAGTGCCATGCAGTTGGAGGCCAAGCAGTTGCCATACCAGGCAGTGACACAACCAGTCTGGATGCTCTCCATGGTGCAGCTGTAGAACTTTTTGAGGATATGAGGACCCATGCCAAATATTTTCAGTCTCCTGTGGGGGAATAGGCTTTGCGTGCCCTCTTCACGGTAGTCTTGGTGTGTTTGAACCATGATAGTTTGTTGGTGATGTGGACACCAAGGAACTAAAAGCTCTCAACCTGCTCCACTACAGATCCGCCCGATGAGAATTGGGGCGTGCTCGGTCCTCCTTTTCCTGTAGTCCCCAATTATCTCCTTTGTCTTCATCACGTTGAGGGAGAGGTTGTTGTCCTGGCACCACACAGCCAAGTCTCTGACCTCCTCCCTATAGGCTGTCTCATCGTTGTCGGTGATCAGGCCTACCACTGTTGTCATTGGCAAACTTGATGATGGTGTTGGAGTTGTGCCTGGCCATGCAATCATGAGTGAACAGGGAGTACAGGGACTGAGCACGTACCCTTGAGGGGCCCCCGTGTTGAGTATCAGCATGGTGGATGTGTTGTTACCTACCCTTATCACCCGGGGGCAGTCCGTCAGGAAGTCCAGAATCCAGTTGCAGAGGGAGGTGTTTAGTCCCAGGGTCCTTAGCTTAGTGAAGAGCTTTGTGGGCACTATGGTGTTGAAGGCTGAGCTGTAGTCAATGAAGAGCATTCTCACGTAGGTGTTCCTCATGGCTACAGACGTGAGTGCTACGGGTCGGTAGTCATTTAGGCAGGTTACCTTAGTGTTCTTGGGCACAGGGACAATGGTGGTCTGCTTGAAACATGTTGGTATTACAGACTTAGTCAGGAACAGGATGAAAATGTCAGTGAAGACACTTGCCAGTTGATCAGCGCATGCTCGGAGTACATGTCCTGGTAATCCATCTGGCCCTGCGGCCTTGTGAATGTTGACCTGTTTAAAGGTCTTGCTCACACTGGCTGCGGAGAGCGTGATCACACAGTCGTCCAGAACAGCTGGTGCTCTCATGCATGTTTCAGTGTTACTTGCCTCGAAGCGAGCATAGAAGTAATTTAGCTAATCTGGTAGGCTTGTGTCACTGGGCAGCTCGCGTCTGTGCTTCCCAATTGGAGTCTAATGGTTTGCAAGCCCTTCCACATCCGACGAGCGCCGGAGCCGGTGTAGTACAATTCAATCTTAGTCTTGTATTGACGCTTTGCCTGTTTGATGGTTTGTCGGAGGGCATGGTGGGATTTCTTGTAGTCTTCCGGTTTAGAGTCCCGCTCCTTGAAAACGGCAGCTCTACCCTTTAGCTCAGTGCAGATGTTGCCTGTAATCCATGGCTTCTGGTGTGGGTATGTACGTACAGTCACTGTGGGGATGACATCATCGATGTACTTATTGATGTAGTGTACTCCTCAATGCCATCGGAAGAATTCCTGAACATGTTCCAGTCTGTGTTATCAAAACAGTGCTGTAGCTTAGCATCTGCTTCATCTGACCACTTTTTTATTGACCAAGTCACTGGTGCTCCCTGCTTTAGTTTCTGCTTGTAAACAGTAATTATGAGGATAGAATTCTGGTCAGATTTGCCAAATGGAGGGAGAGGGAGAGCTTTGTATGCATCTCTGTGTGTGGAGTAAAGGAGATCTAGAGTTTTTTCCCTCTGGTTGAACATTTAAAACGTCTTATGGATAGGTGGGACAGTAGCGTCCCACCTGGCCAACATCCGGTGAAATGGCAGAGTGCCAAATTCAAATTAAATTACTATAAATATTAAACTTTCATGAAATCACAAGTGCAATACATCAAAATAAAGCTTAACTTGTTGTTTATCCAGCCAAGGCGTCAGATTTCAAAAAGGCTTTACGGCGAAAGCAAACCATGCGATTATCTGACGACAGCGTCCAGCACACAAATGCATAACAAATCATTTTCAACCAGGGAGTTGCGACACGAAAGTCAGAAATAGCGATATAATATATGCCTTACCTTTGAAGATCTTCTTCTGTTGGCACTCCAAAAGGTCTCTTACATTACAAATGGTCGTTTTGTTCGATAAATTCCTTCTTTATATCCATAAAAACTCAGTTTAGCTTCAGTCAATAATCTACTCGGTTTCCCTCCGTCAAAATGCATACAAAATGAATCCCAAGCGTTACCAATAAACTTATCCAAACAAGTCAATCAAAGTTTATAATCAATCCTTAGGTACCCTAATACGCAAATAAACAATCAAATTTAAGACAGAGAATTGTTATTGTCTTTACTGGAGATAAACAAAAAGAAGGCACTCTCTCCGCCACGCGCTTGGAAACACTACAGCCAAAATGGGAGCCACTTAGAAAAACTACAACTTCTCCCTCAGTTTTCAAAAAACCAGCCTGAAACTCTTGCTAAAAAGACTGTTGACATCTAGCGGAAGCCCTAGGAACTGCAATCGGGGACAATTTCGCCCTATTATAAAAGTGCCAGCCATTGAAATCAGTGGTATGCTGAATTTGTTTTCTTTTTATGGTTTGTCCTCGGGCTTTCGCCTGCCATTTCAATTCTGTTATACTCACATACATTATTTTAACAGTTTTAGAAACTTTAGTGTTTTCTATCCAAATCTATCAATTATATGCATATCCTAGCTTCTGGGCCTGAGTAGCAGGCAGTTTACTTTGGGCATGCTTTTCATCCGGACGTCAAAATACCGCCCCCTATCCCAAAGAAGTTAACATGCTGGTAGAAATTAGGTAAAACAGATTTAAGTTTCCCTGCATTAAAGTCACCACCCAATCGGAGCGCCGCCTCTGGATGAGCATTTTCCTGTTTGTTTTTGGCCGTATATATCATACCCCGTTCAAAGGCACTTATCTTTTGTCTTGCCCATTCACTTTCTGAATGGCACACATACACACACACAAGCCATATCTCAAGGCTTACAAATCCTTCTTTAACCTGTATCCTCCCCTTCATCTACACTGATTGAAGTGGATTTAACAGGTGACACCAATAAGGGATTATAGATTTCACCTGGATTCACCTGGAAAGTCTGTCATGGAAAGAGCAGTACGCGTTATGAATTATGCAGGTCAATTGTCTTTAGCATGGACTAGTGTCCTTTACAACTATTTTCCTGTCGCAAACTGAAAAGGCACACTCCGCACATAAACAATCTGGATAATTACCGCAGTAACTAAAGCTCAATCACCTTTGACAAAAGGACCTTGGCAGCGCTGTGTCGTAACCAGACAGCTGAGGACACTAAATGATGATCCCTCTATTGTGGGACTGCTCACTTCATCTCTCAGCAGTTTCAGTCATTTTTTTCCTACTCCCAAAGACAACACAGATACACGTTGTGTGTTTAATGACTGTTTTAGTTGACTTACGGCTTACACAACGCACCTGCAGCATTTTGAATAGGTTCTGTACCAGACTGTCTTGACTATGGCTCACTGAGTCTGGAAAGGCATCTCCCTCAGCAAGCCAAGATGCAAGAACGAAAGAGCATGAACTTAATTACATTATTTTATTGATGTTGGCATGTCTCCTTTGATACATTTGATTGACAAGGTTTCAGTTTGTTGTTCCAATGTTGGGATTTGTAATAGGCTATTACATTTCAAACATGCGTCTGAGATGGGGGGGGGGGGGGTGTTCTTAGACTAGAGAAGACAGTCTAACAGTCATTCTGATCCTACCTGTCTTTGTGAAGCCCTGAAGCATTGTAACTTGTGACATAGCACAGTGACAAAAATGGGTGGGGGGCTTTTCCCTGTGAAATGGCAAAGCCAATGTAGTATCGGAGGTCTTTTAAGCTGTGGCTCAATCCTCCCCTCGGCTCATTTTGAAGTGAATTCGACCGGTGTCCTGTTACTGTTTTGAATGCTCAAGCTGAATGAAGTTGAGGGCCGCTTTGTTATAGTTCAAGACTCATTTAGCCGCAAATGTTTCAGGGTGCAGTGTAAAGGCGGCCAGTCTTACTAGACAGTCATACTAGGATAAGCAATGTGTGGATTGGAGCAGCAACAAATTCTGTTCATGACTTGAATGTGATATGAAAGTCCCGCCTACTTCCTGGACCATGTCCCATGCTATTTTTGAATGGCCTTCAAGATTGTCTTCAAATTAATGAAAATGCGGTCACATAAGATATATGTAAAATTCCATTTGTATTCAGGGATTCATTTACTTCTACCTGATGCCTTTCATTAAGGTTTTCGATAGTGGTTTATTTTTGTAAACAAAAGCCTTCATAGATGGCATTGGGTAGAAGTAAATTAATCCCCTAACACGAATCAAATTGTACTTATCTTAATTGACCGAGTTTCCATGAATTTGATGATATGATTATGAAGGCCATTCAGAAACAGGATTGGATGTGATCCAGGAAGTAGGAAGGACGTTCATACCATATTTGATCTTTGATTACAGAGTGTAAAGAGATCTAGAGGATATTTCCTATGAGTTCCTACTGCAAAGAGTCAAGCAGACATTTCATACCAAATGACTTGCACATAAAGAGAGAGACACCACACACACGCGCGCACACAAAACAAACACAAACTCTCTACCTGTCCACCCAGAAAGGTGAAGGACTGTGTCCACAGTGTGGGCACATTCTTTTGCATTCCAACTACATGCCACTAGTACATGTCATTGAGAAACAGGTGTAGCCAAGCAATGTCAAGGTCTGGTGAGACGAGAACAAATGACACAAGAATGCATCTTTCTCACTTCCCTCTGAGAGAGGTTGTTGTGCTTTCAAAATGGCCGCTCCCCTCCTCGTCTTCCTCAGAACCAGTTCTCCTAGATGAAGGAATGCTGAAATTGTAAGGCATGTGTGTCCTACTGGCTGAAATAACGTGAAATAGATAAACAGTAGTAAATCACTGCAAAGGTTATTCCCACTTTTTGAATGGTTAATTGTGTTGACAAAAATCCACACACACACAGTAGTTTGTTGTTGTCTGTCTCATGCCTCTCAATGTGAAGTTGATGTTTGCATTCTCTCAGGGAGTAATGGGACATGGGTGGCCTTGTGTGTGTTAATCAGTAATTGCAAAACGGGTTGACAGGGTGGCTGGGGGGTTTTAGATTTAACATTTCTGTAGTTGTTTGGGTACTGTTTCTGCAGTAGTTGAGATATTTTGAGGTTTGTCATGTTAACTATTTAGATTCCAATCCCTAATGTGTTGTCCAAGACGAGATAAACATGACATACTGTAGAAAGTCTAGTGATGCACTGTTCATTTTTTTTTAAAATAATATACATTTTAGTCATTTAGCAGACGCTCTTATCCACAGCAACTTACCACATTCATCTTAAAAGATTGATCGGTAAGATAACTATGTGCTATTTATAGTGGTTTGATAAAGTATGAAATGACTAGATGGCTGTTTTCTCTGTGTGTCTGCAGCTCACCAAGGAGAAAGAACATGGAAAGCTCAACCCTCGGCCAGGAAAGGTGAGTGTCTGTCTGACTGTGAAACAACTACACCTCTATCCCTCACCTATCGTCTTTGTCCTACAGTATACCATTTGTCCTGAAGTAAAGGTCAATGTCCCATTGTGACCTTTTTTAGATGTAATGAAGGATGACTGCTCACCAGGTTAGCCACCATGTTAGCTGTTGTTCACCAGGTTAGCCGTTAGGATTAATGAGGATAATTCAAAGTGAATGAATAGCTTCACACTTCACCGTACCCCAAAGTGACAGTTAGTTGCCGAAGGCAAGTAATTAAGGATGAGGAGAGCGATCTCATGTAGAGCATGGGAAAGCTGAGGAAATGAGATGAGTATGATTCCATTCAGATTCACTCAGCCAAACATCGTTCTCTATTTAGGCTGTTGAACATTTGGATCAATCAATCAGATCTGTGTGGAAGTGGAAAGAAAGCCATTTTCTTTTTTCTAAGAGCCCAGTTCATTCACTATAGTCCTAACATACTACAGAGTAGGGGTTCCCAACCTAAGGCTTGCAACCCCAGCATAGGGTCGCCAAAGCTTGCAGTGCTTGATTTGAGAGAAAATCAAATCATAATCATTGCATCATTTGTAAATCGGAAGGTTCCGGAACAAAAAGTGAACAAAAGAGGGGGGTGACCTGGGCAGCTCTGAATTGCCGGAAGCAGAAAGCATTGCATGCATATCATTGCATTTGCGTAGTGGCATAGAGCTGTAGAGGCGAGGCATTTTAGTAGCCTAGGGTCCGGGAAATATGTGCCCCTTTTCTAAACTCATTTCATGACTGGAGACTTTGGCAGAATCTTTTTTAATACTGTCCAAATGATCGAAATGACACTCTGACACTGACAATCTGAGATCAATAAAAACAACCTTGAATCCATCAATATCCTAGGCCTAGGTGTGTGCAATCATATTGTAGGCTACAATATGAACAGGAAATTATAGTCCTAAAAATGCTTTCCAGTTTCACTGATTTACCCAATGATGAGCAGCTCACTCACTGGTGATGGCCGACGTGTTTATGCCAAAAGCCTATCTCTTTCTTGTTTAACAAAGAGGCAACTCCAATGAACCTTGATCGCTTTTCTTCAAATTTCCGGACAGGATCCGGCTCAAACATTGGGCGTACTTGATCGGCATGTTTTATGTTTTAGTTTTATTGTTGTTTACAGTTTCACGTCTCTCATTATTAGCCATTCACAATTATTTCCTCTTTGGCAGAAGTTACATCCATGCCTTGCCAATGCTTTTGTGCTCCAGTCAAACGATCCTGTGCTCAAACAATTACTGTTGTATTTAAATTGCTGTGGTATTTCAACACTGAGTAACACTAGCTACATACCTGCCCTATTTGCCTTTTGCCATTAAGATTATGAAACTAGATAAATGTCAACCTTGCTCCTGCATGCTCCAATTAGCTTTTCTCCGTCAACATGGAATTCGCCATGGCACCTACAGACTTGCTTGACATTTAGCTCTGACAGGTTCTGATTAAAGAGCCTGGCTGTGATACACAATAGCATACCTTACCTGAACGTTCACACGGCTAACAACCCAAAGCGCTGTATCTAAGTTGCGTCACACTCTTTTTGCTGTTTGCTGCCTCCAGTGATGGAGGAAAGAGCTGGCTTGAGTTAGCCTGGTCATTGGATCAGTTTGTTCCTTTAATGTACGGTAAGAAGTGGCGGGCGCTCAACAAACATGAGTCAACTGCAAACCAAAACAATGACGTCATCGTTGAAAAGAAACGGGCCATTAAAAACATGTTGTTTTATTTGAGCGACTATTAAAAGCTTGACGTTCCCTTTTACAATGGCCTTCATCAGAACGTTTTAATGTACGTCAGAGATATTGGCTGAAGCACAAACGGATCTAGCGTCCACGCTAGGATAGAGGGTGGAACATGGTACAGTATCCGTGTGCTCTTTTAAGTTGAGCGTCTCTTATGAAATGGTGCTTTTCTTTTCCAGATGTTCATCTTTGACCAGCCAGGGATGTGTGGCCAGCGGATTGAGGTGCGGAGTGATGTCATTGATGCCACACCCTGGCAACTACAGGAGACTATCTCGATCAGGGTTGTCAGGGGAGGGTAAGTATTCAAATGCACGCTCGCTCGCTCGCTTGCTACTGTGGTTAGAAATGCTCATGGACTTTAGACTTGAGGGGATGCACACACCCACACACGGGTATATGACATGCACACACACACACACCACACACACACACACACACACACACACACACACACACAGCAAACAAAATCAAAGGTCACACTTTTTCGTCGTGTCACATGTCACTTCCACATATTTGGCCCAACCTCAAAGCGAGAGACAATATTTAAACTATCCTGTCAAGGTTATTAAAGTATCTCCAATGCTGCCAAATCATGTAGATCTTGAATGCCCCCTTATCACCCGCTGAGATACACGGAACTGAACACCAATGTCTGAAATTGGACACGCTTTAAGCGGTAATCCACACACACACACACACACACACACACACACACACACACACACACACACACACACACTAATCCATAGAATTATGATAAAGATAATTGCAGTATGATCTCAACCAAGTACCTAGTAGTAATACACACTATAATCCTTTTATTAATCCAGAGAGGGGCTATGGATTATTTATTCTAGGAAACTGCACTGGGTGCGAGCACTGCAGAGGGAATCTTTTACGTCTCTCATACCCATCCCTTTCTCTGTGTTGCTGCGACTTTTTGAGGAGATCTCTGGAGAGCGGACTAAGATATTGGCATGTTTTATTGCAATATTTGCATATCTGTCTACCTGTCTCTCCCTCTTGTTATAATTTGCCTACTCTAAAATAAATGAAAATGGTCTCTCACAACCTATTACTGTACACTCTTAGAATAAAAGGTCTTATCCAGACTTCGGTTGTCAGTTGAATGGTGTTTCCTCTGACACATTGGTGCGGCCGGCTTCCGGATTAAGCGGGCGGGTGTTAAGAAGCGCGGTTTGGGACCTCCAGCGGTCTTAAGGCACTGCATCACCCCGCTTGAGGCGTAACTACAGCGCCGGGTTTGATCCCAGGCTGTGTCACAGCCGGCCGTGACTGGGAAACCCATGAGGCGGCACATAATTGGCCCAGGGTCATCCGGGTTATGGGGAGGGTTTGGCCAGCCGGGATTTCCTTGTCCCATCGCGCTCTAGCAACTCCTTGTGGCGGGCCGGGCGCCTGCGAGCTGATTTTGGTTGCCAGTTGTACAGTGTTTCCTCTGACACATTGGTGCGGCTGGCTTCCGGGTTAAGCGAGCAGTGTGTCAAGAAGCAGTGCGGCTTGGCGGGGTCGTGTTTTGTAGGACGCATGGCTCTTGACCTTCGCCTCTCCTGAGTCCGTACGGGAGTTTCAGCGATGGGACAAGACTGTAACTACCAATTGGATACCACGAAAAAGGGGTAAAAGGGTTATTCGACTATCCTCATGTCTTCCATGTAGAACCCATGATTATGAATGAAAAGATATATTGTGAACACTTGCATAACTGGAGAGATATTTATACTTACCCTTTCATATCTTGAGTAGTGACCACCGTGCCATCCTCAGTGTAGAGATCTACTCGTGTGTCCATTTGTTAGCGCAATGGTCAATATATTCACTACCTGTTTAAATCACTATTGAAATAGGTCATGGATTGTGTTCAAATGAATCTTGTTCAGACCATGGACCCTTACTTTTCATTTTCCTGTCTTTCCATTCCTCTCTTCAGCTGGGTCTTGTACGAGAAGCCCAACTTCAAAGGGGAGAAGATAGCTCTGGACGAGGGGGACATAGAGCTCACCTACCCTTTCGACGCCCCTGAGGAGGAAGAGGAACAACAACAGAAGCAAAATGGAGTGGGCGGACAGAAGGAGGGAGGAGAAGAAGTGGTGGAGGCCAAGCCGGTCAGGAGGTTCATCATAGGATCAGTACGAAGAGCAGTCAGGGTAAGAAGAAGAAGTCACAGATTACTATTATGATAAGCCATAGAGCATTGTTTCTCAAACCAGGCCTTTTTGAGTAGCCGCTAATTCCAAAGGCTTTAGGCATGTTAGGTTCTAAATTCTAGTACGAATCCAGTCAGACAACAAAGGAAGC
Organism: Salmo salar; assembly: GCF_965601325.2. Lineage (NCBI taxonomy): Eukaryota > Metazoa > Chordata > Actinopteri > Salmoniformes > Salmonidae > Salmo > Salmo salar. The sequence continues at coordinate 8,636,545 of NC_138317.1, read as the reverse complement.
TCAGACTAGATTTATTACACCCAAACTGGATGTTGCGGCTGCATAGCACACATACAAATCACACAAGCATATATTTATACCTTCCGATTAGGCGGATTCTTTGTTGCTGGGTAAGAACTGAGTCTGTTCATCCTATTGATATTATCATGGCCCAGTCCAGAACCTGTCTGTGTCTGTGTGTGTGTGTGTGAGAGAGATAGGTCTACATTTGGAATATTGTTGAGATGGGCCCCTATAGCCCCGCCCTCCCAGAGGTTTCTTCTCTCTTCAACTGTTGTCCTCACCTCCATGTTGTACTCCATGTCTCTCCCTGCCCTAGTTCCATAGGAACTAGCCTGACCGTACCGGGAACTAGCCTGACCTTACCGGGAACTAGCCTGACCTTACCGGGAACTAGCCTGACCTTACCAGGAACTGAGACTCAACTGTGGCCCTTCACTTACCTCCTTAGAAAAATTAACATAAAACAATAACATATCTGGACATACATACACTTTCTGTACTTCCCTTGTCGCTGCATTAACACTTTCCAGCTCCAACATCATAGCCAATAACAATTACTACTAATAAGAGGATTATGCAATTATAAATGAACTCATTATGCAACTAAAATGGGCTCAAGCCAAATAGTCTCCAACAGGTTGATGGATGCCACAAGGCAAGAGTTATGCCAGTCTGATTAGGTGTGGTTCAGTAGATGTGTTGACAGACTCTGGCACTCTTACGGATTGCTGCCTCGAAATGCCGTCCTCTTTGTTAGAGCCTGTATCACAAATGCGCTTCTCTCTGTGAAACTAGCACCCTCTAGTGTCAAAGTACCATACTTGACATTTCTCTCTGCCCCCACAGGACTACAGTGTGCCAGAGATCAGTCTGTTCCCAGAGGAGAATGCCGAGGGGAAGAAGGTGACCTTCAGAGACACATCAGATGACGCCAGGATATTCGGCTTCCCCATCAAAGCCAACTCCATCATCATCAACGCTGGACTGTGAGTAACAGAGTCGGCTCTGCCAACTACTTTTCAGGAGGAAAAGGATAAACCATTTCATGAAAGTAGATGATTATATTTTTTATATTGTTTATTTTGTCGACATAATGACATGATTTTGTGAGGTCTAGCTTCTGTTATGATATCCCTGTTCTCGTTTGGATTTTCTCTCTTCAGATGGCTGGTGTACCCTCAGCCTTTTTTCCAGGGCGTACCACGTGTTCTGGAGGTGGGGGGGTTCCCCAACCCTGCATCCTGGGGCGTGGAACAACCCTACGTGGGCTCAGTGCACCCTCTCAAAATCGTAAGAATCCCATCCACCTCCAGAACACCTTGCACCTTTTCTAGAATTGTACAGACCATTAGGACAATGTACACGGTTTAGATTTACATTTAGTAGAATACACATTCCCATGCAACGTCATTTTACAGGGGAACAAGGTAATGCATTGCATTACAGATGACATTTGTTAAGATTTCATTGAATATATATATATATTTTTTTTACAGGGTGAACCGAGAGTGGAGAAACCCGGTGAGCCAAAGGTAAGAGATACGGCAATGCTATGGCCATGATACGGAAATGAAGGAACGAGTCAATCAAATCAATTGAATTACACAAACGCAAAGCAAATGATGTGTGTTTATTCCCTGTGTTTTCCAGCTGGTGCTGTATGACAAGCCTTACTTCACTGGGAAGACGAGGACGATCTACACCAACATGAGAGACTTCATGACCAGACTGGATAGACAGCAGACTGCCTTCATGTACAGCCCTGGATCCATCCAAGTACAGGGAGGCTGGTGAGTAAAGTGTGTGTGTGTGTGTGTGTGTGTGTGTGTGTGTGTGTGTGTGTGTGTGTGTGTGTGTGTGTGTGTGTGTGTGTGTGTGTTTGCGTGTGTGTCTTACTTCCTGCATCTCATCCTCTGTCTGCCTGTACTTGTAGCTGGGTGGGCTATGAGAAGGAGGGTTTCCGAGGCCACCAGTATCTGTTGGAGGAGGGAGAGTACCACGACTGGAGGGTGTGGGGGGGCTGCAATGCCGAGCTGCGCTCTGTCAGAGTCATACGAGCGGTGAGTGGGCCATACCATCACGTAACAGTCCCATCTCTATCAGGACCTTGTATCCAGCCGCTGCAAGAATGATCATGTCCTAAATGGCGTGTTTATCATACGCTGGTGCTCCCTTATTGATGTCACTTGTTAAAACCACTTCAATCAGTATAGATGAAGGGTATGAGACGAGTTAACGCTAGAGCCGCTGGGTGTCGATGTTCACCAATGACAATGAAGTAATTGTCCGTGGTGACATTTCTCACCTTGCCCAATATAAGGTTCCACGAGCGTTAAAACCACATCTGCTGACATTCACGCCTGCTGCCCGACGTGGATATTTTCCCAGAGATTGAAAGCCGTTCAGCATGTACAATTACGCACGCTGTCGCTGATACGACCGCTTGGTTTCAGTGGATTGATATAGGGTAGATACCATTTAGAGATTAGAATTAGAGTGGATCAATACAATAGAATGGCCCGCCCTGGTCTTCATTCACTATTATGCTTCTCCCCATCATACTTTACTTTAGTTTCGGTATAGTTCAGTTTCAAGGCAATTGTCCGGGGGATTATCAACTGGGTACTGCACATCCAACTGTTGGGAGAAGGAGCGGAGCAGGCCCTACTGTTGGGAGAAGGAGCGGAGCAGGCCCTACTGTTGGGAGAAGGAGTGGAGCAGGCCCTACTGTTGGGAGGAGGAGCGGAGCAGGCCCTACTGTTGGGAGAAGGAGTGGAGCAGGCCCTACTGTTGGGAGAAGGAGTGGAGCAGGCACTACTGTTGGGAGAAGGAGCGGAGTAGGCCCTACTGTTGGGAGAAGGAGCGGAGCAGGCCCTACTGTTGGGAGAAGGAGCGGAACAGGCCCTACTGTTGGGAGAAGGAGTGGAGTAGGCCCTACTGTTGGGAGAAGGAGCGGAGCAGGCCCTACTGTTGGGAGAAGGAGTGGAGTAGGCCCTACTGTTGGGAGAAGGAGTGGAGCAGGCCCTACTGTTGGGAGGAGGAGCGGAGCAGGCCCTACTGTTGGGAGAAGGAGTGGAGCAGGCCCTACTGTTGGGAGAAGGAGTGGAGCAGGCCCTACTGTTGGGAGAAGGAGTGGAGCAGGCCCTACGGTTGGATGGGCACCGGGGGAAAACCATTCCAAAAAATGACATGCCATCCTAAAACTGGTTGTAACTCCAGTTCTGTTTGTGATATTAAGATTTGAACAATGGCAGTGTGTTATAAAGACTTATTTAGGAAAAGTCAATGACAGAGGGGGGCATGACCCCAAAAATTGGCAAAACAAATCACGAGCAGTCAAAATTACTGCTTTAGCGGTTGTAGTGTTAAAGGATTTTTAAGCCTTGAGACAATTGAGACATGGATTGTGTATTTGTGCCATTCACAGGGTGAATGGGCAAGAAAACATATTTAAGTGCCTTTGAACAGGGTATGGTAGTAGGTGCCAGGGGTAGCGGTTTGTGTCAAGAACTGCAACATTGCTGGGTCTTTCACGCTCAACAGTTTCCCGTGTGTATCAAGAATGGTCCACCACCCAAAGGACATCCAGCCAACTTGACACAAAAAAAAAGCAGCTCAAACCTCAATGTTAGGAGTGGCACCGGGGTAACATTAGCCTTCAGAAATCTGCATTTTCTGCCTTTTGAAATCATTTCATCTGAGTTTCATATTGGAAGTCAGTATATTTCATCCGAGTCAAATTGATGCACAAAACTAGTCCTTTTCCATTCATGATTTGGAGCGAACCCTGACTGAAGCTGAGCAGAATTCACAGTAAGAAGCATTTTAGATCTGCGTTTACAAAATGCAGCAAGATATTTTTTCTGCGTTTTATCTTTTTTGTTATTGTAAAAAGCCCAGAAACGCGTCCCCTGTGTCATATGGTTTACGTCATTTTCATGCTTATCAAACCATTGACCACTTGTGCCCTGTGGATGGGGACATTGTCATCCATAGCCATTGTAGCCAAAATAATGCCCTTCCCAGCATTTTTATATATGGCCCTAAGCATGATGGGATGTTAATTTCTTAATTAACTCAGGAACAACACCTGTGTAGAAGCACCACCTTGTGCTGGGGACAATAAAAGGCCACTCTAAAATGTGCAGTTTTGTCACAACACAATGCCACAGATGTCTCAAGTTGAGGGAGCGTGCAATTGGCATGCTGATTGCAGGAATGTCCACCGGAGCTGTTGCCAGAGAGTTTCATGTTAATTTCTCTACCATAAGCCGCCTCCAACGTCATTCTAGAGAATTTGGCAGTACGTCCAACCGGCCTCACAACCGTAGCTTGCTTCTTCACCTGCGGGATCGTCTGAGACCAGACACCTGGACAGCTGATCAAACTGAGGAGTATTTCTGTCTGTAATAAAGCTAACTCAGTGGAATTGTTGAGTAAATGTGGGATACAAAGAAAATATAAATGGAACAATTTCAAGTGTTTCCATTATTTTGGCAGTGACCTGTATTATATCTAGATGACCCAGGTACAGGGACATACTCAGGTTAGGCTTTTGGATTGGGGTTAGGATTAATATCTAGAATTTACTTGTCCCCTGTTGCCATAGAGCACTGTGGCCATTCACTCAAAAACAAATGTAGTTCCATTGAACTAATCAGTGTGAAATACTTTTGACCAGAAACGGAACAACAGATGGCATCGATAAGGACAGTGGAACACACCACATCAAGACCTCACTGTGTCTGTGGGCGCCAGCGTGCTTACTGTCGCTATTCCTTTCCTGCTGGTTAAGTTTAGGATGTAGCTGATCCTAGATCTGTGCCTAAATCCAACTCCTACCTGGAGCCACAGCATGTGACCTCTGACCCCTCTGTCCCCTGTAGGACCTGACGGAGCCCATGCTGGTGATGTATGAGCAGCCAGACGAGGAGGAGGAGGCGGTGGAGCAGGAGAACACCTTTGAGGTGACCAAGGCCATTCCTGACGTGGAGCTGTTTGGTTACGGCACCAGCACTCGCTCCATCCAGGTCCTCAGTGGAGCGTAAGTACACATGCTGGTGACGAGCAGCGTTATAGTCTAACGGGGCATAGTCTAGCGTTATATACAAGGGTCAAAGTAGAATACATTTCCTCCCGGTATTGGACCTTTTTTATGGGCCTAATCATTAGAATTCCATATAGAACCCCTATTAATTCAACAGGATCTCTGTGGGTTCTAGTCCTACAGATTTGTCATTTAACTTTTAGAATGTATTACCTTTTTATTGTGGCATAAACACAACCAGTCATGATGTTTCATCTGATTTGTCAAACAATCACTTCAAAGGGCTTCTTTAGTAGTGGTGAATGTGGTGAATGTAAAGAGACATCCTGTTACACAAGACAGCACAGAGTGTAATGACATTGGTGACAGTCATTAGGCCAGGATGTATAAGTGTAATGACATTGGTGACAGTCATTAGGCCAGGATGTATAAGTGTAATGACATTGGTGACAGTCATTAGGCCAGGATGTATAAGTGTAATGACATTGGTGACAGTCATTAGGCCAGGATGTGTAAGTGTAATGACATTGGTGACAGTCATTAGGCCAGGATGTGTAAGTGTAATGACATTGGTGACAGTCATTAGGCCAGGATGTGTAAGTGTAATGACATTGGTGACAGTCATCAGGCCAGGATGTGTAAGTGTAATGACATTGGTGACAGTCATCAGGCCAGGATGTATAAGTGTAATGACATTGGTGACAGTCATTAGGCCAGGATGTGTAAGTGTAATGACATTGGTGACAGTCATTAGGCCAGGATGTGTAAGTGTAATGACATTGGTGACAGTCATTAGGCCAGGATGTATAAGTGTAATGACATTGGTGACAGTCATTAGGCCAGGAGGTGTAAGTGTAATGACATTGGTGACAGTCATTAGGCCAGGATGTGTAAGTGTAATGACATTGGTGACAGTCATTAGGCCAGGATGTATAAGTGTAATGACATTGGTGACAGTCATTAGGCCAGGAGGTATACGTCCACTGCTGTCCACACACGTCTCTGTGTCAGCAACTCATCTCTGCCGTAGCGAAATGTCAGTGTTCTCGTCGACCACATCGCATTTTGGATCGTACCGTTTTCTTGACGTTTTCTTCTCATTATTATGATATAGGCTCATGTTTAACCAGTACAGCTTACCCCCCGCTATGTATTTTGCCGGGAAGTTGTACCGGATCGTGCCGCCTTACTTTCACCCCTGCTTTATATAGTGATAGCATAGTAATGACTGATATAATGCGTGTCAGAGGCCTGATAAGTTAGTAAGAATATGATCATCAATAGAGCCAATATAGATATGGTTCTGATAATAACTTGATCCCGGCTGATAAGTTAATAAGAATATGATCCTGTTTGATAATACCTGGATTTATTACGTTGTAGGCATAATAAATGAAACATAAATTCCCTCCAACTGTGAATGGAGGATGTTAGAGTATTAGTGGAGGTTTGACTCAGCCACCGTTGTTCTCTCCTTCAGATGGATCGCCTACTCTCACGTGGACTTCTCTGGTGACCAGTATATCCTGGAGAAAGGTTTCTACAGTAACTCTGCTGACTGGGGCTCTGCAGACAACCGCATCTGCTCTGTCCAGCCCATCCTACAGGTGAGTAGGAGCCTGGAGACTCTTTTCTAAGGAGTTGACAGTGGAGAGACGGAAACAGACAGGCAAATGAACTGAGAGAACACCCGCCCTGTTTCGCTGCTCCTGTAATGTTGCAATGTTTTGATCGCTTTGTCAGCCTGAGGGGAAAATGAAAAGGATGTTTGACATTGGGATGTTTACTCTGTGCACTCCGTTGTCGTGTGTCCATTTCAGGCTCCGAGTGAAAACCAGGGCAACGTCAGAAGAGAGGTGAGACTTCTGGTGCAATCGTATATCCTTCTGCAGTCACATGATCTCTTTTCACTTGAACTATGTCTAATGTAAACATGACCGATTTTTTTTTTTTAAATGTATAAACTCTGTCTTCCTTCGCTGTCCCTGTCCTCCTCAGGTGATGCTGTACACGGAGCCAGATTTCCAGGGTGAATGCCATCTGTGTGACAAGAACCAGGAGTCCCTCTCTGACAAGCTCATCGCCAAGTCCTTCAGAGTGGTGGGAGGAAGGTGGGACGAGACCAACGCACACAGAGCTAACATTCTGGCAGAGGCCAAAGAGAGGAAAGCATGAGGGAGAATTTAGGAGGTTACACAGGCTTAGTGCACTCTTAGAATGAAACATGAGGGAGAATTTAGGAGGTTACACAGGCTTAGTGCACTCTTAGAATGAAACATGAGGGAGAATTTAGGAGGTTACACAGGCTTAGTGCACTCTTAGAATGAAACATGAGGGAGAATTTAGGAGGTTACACAGGCTTAGTGCACTCTTAGAATGAAACATGAGGGAGAATTTAGGAGGTTACACAGGCTTAGTGCACTCTTAGAATGAAACATGAGGGAGAATTTAGGAGGTTACACAGGCTTAGTGCACTCTTAGAATTAAAGGTGCTATCTAGAACAAAAAATTGTTATTCTGTTGTCCCCATAGGAGAACCCTTTGAGGATCTCCTTTTGGTTCCAGGTAGAATACTTTTGGGTTCCATAAAGAACCCTTTCCACAGAGGGTTATACATGGATCCCAAAAGAGTTCTACCTGGAACCAAAAAGGGTTCCACCTAGAACCAAAGAGTCCTCCAATGGGGACAGCCGCAGAATCCTTTAGTAACCCTTTTTTTCTAAAAGTGTGGAGATGTAGATTCATCTTGTTGTTGTTGCCCCGGAAAAACACCTCATTAATCTTGTCAAGGGCTTGATGATTAGTTGACAAGTAGAATCCAGTGTGCTTCGTCGGCTGCCACAACCAAAATGTGTACTGTTGGGGGTACTCTAAGACCAGAGTTGAGAAACAGTGGGATGGAGGACTTATAATAGATGAGCCATCACGGAATTATTACTCTGACAAGTTTATCGCCAAGTCCTGACTGGTGGGAGGAAGGTGGGACAGAACCAACACATGCATGCATGCAGACACACATATGAGTGTGTGTGTCTGCATGCATGCATGTGTTGGTTCTGTCCCACCTTCCTCCCACCAGTCAGGATATATACACACACACACACACACACCAAGTGTAGTTGACAAAGGTCTGAGAGGGGAAAATGTAGAATTAGGAGCAATGGAAGGATACACAGGCTTAGAGGAGATGTAGAGAATGGTATGGAGTGATGAAGGGCCTAGAGATGCGCCAGGACATTATTATAACTGTACTGATGAGTATGTGGGGTTAGTAAATGGGTTTTAAATGGGTTTTGTGTGCTCCTCTGTGTTCCAGTTGGGTGGTGTACGAGGGCCGTGAGTATTCAGGGAACCTGTACATCCTGTCAGAAGGAGACTACCCCAACTTCACCAGCATGGGCTGTCCTCCGAACTGTGTCATACGCTCGCTGAAGACTGTCCCACTGGTAAGAACAATCCTCATATACTCGTCCCACTCGTATATAGACTGGCCTTTCCACCTCCTTCTCACCATCACATTTCACTTTGTCTGTCTGACTCTCACCGTTTTATTTTCAATCACTTAATGAATCAATTTGTTGTTCATCATAGAATTTAGGTATGTTTGGCTTAATGCTCCCAGCCTTCTCTCACCCCCTCCTCTTCCCCATACCATTACTTCTCTCAACCCCATAGCCTGACCCACTGTAACACTGCTCCAGCCTATTCAACCTAATGTGTGTGTATATTGGAGGGGTGGGGGGGGTGGGGGGGAAGCAGAAGACATCCCATGTGGACTAATAAAGTCTATCTTAACACTGTATATCTTAATCCCCTTGTTTCCCCAGGTATTCTCAGAGCCCTCCATCTCTCTGTTTGGTCTGGAGTGTTTGGAGGGCAGGGAGATCACAGTGGACACAGAGGTGGTCAATATGCTGGAGGAGGGCTACAACAACCATCTACTCTCTGTCAGAGTCAACCGAGGCTGGTGAGTGTGCGCGCATGCGTACGTCCGCGTGTGCATGCTTTGTGTGTGTGTGTGTGTGTTATTCTGAGTGTTGACATTATGTGATCTTGTTTAACTCTCTCACCCTATACCTCACTTGCGCTCTTTGCAGCTGGGTGCTGTGTGAGCACAGTAACTACAGGGGGCGCCAGTTCCTATTAGAACCCATTGAAATCACCAACTGGCCCAAGTTTAGTCAGCTTCTCACCATTGGCTCAATGTACCCAGTACGACAGGTTCGTATCCCACTCTACTTCTTTACTTCATTCCAGTTATAATACACTGTAAGAAAAAAATGTTTTGCTTAGAATAGTGATCCTGACTAAATCACTGCCATTGTGAGTCAGTTGAACATTTTCTACATAGAGACCTAATTTATTATAAACCTTATAATAAGATATCATAAAATCTCATACATGCTTATACAAAGTTATGAAGCCCTTACGCTACTTCTATTTGCTTTGACATGTGACTGTTTCCATTCCCTGCAGAAGCGGCGCTTCTTCCGCATCAAGAGCAAGGAGCGAGGTCACTTCCTGTCCATCCAGGGCGGCATTGAGAAAATGAAGTCGGGACGCGTGGTGGTGATCGAGCAGGTGGAGGGCATGAGCGACATCTGGTTCTACCAGGAGGGCCTCATCAAGAACAAGGTATTACTTACAAGGAATAAAGTTCCTGAACTTTTTTTTATTTCATTTGATCATTTTCTTTCACCTTTACTTGAGGAACCCCTGGAACTCCCTCGCGCAACCCCATGGGTTCCCGGATTACAGTTCTGAAGAGCTGCATTTTTGCTGTTTAAAAAAAAATAATAATAATTTGATACCATCCTGGCACTTGATTGATACATTTATCAATTATATCAATCACAATTATTGATTGATTGACCATAGAGAGGTCACACCTGTTTGTCCGCGTAGACATTAGTCTCTGATTAAAAGGCAAAAATGGACACTGGCATACACTGTAGCCCTTGAGGACCGAAGTTTCCCACCCCTGGTCTTAGATTCACATATGCTAGTCCTATAGTAATCAAAATAAATATGGAAGCTTATTGTGTCTTTCTACTGAAAACAAAGAGATTTGACCAGAGTTCTACATTTTCTTATGTCTGTCTTTCTCTAGTTGGCTCCTACTATGAGCCTGCAGGTGATGGGGAACGTGGAGGCGGGGGCGAAGGTGGTGCTGTGGTCAGAGGCCCGGCAGCCTGTCCAGACCTGGTCAGCCCAGATGAGAGGCACCATCCCCAGCCTTACCTTCCCTGGTATGGTGTTGGACATCAAGGGTGAGACACTACTGACATCTTAGGAGGGAAATGATAGGAACTACACACATGATTTGAGCTTTCATGCAATAAACCCCCCCCCCCCCCCCCATGTTCTCTAAAAAAAAAAATTGGGGCACTGGGGAAATGTTTGGTCTTGTGAGCGGAACTTTGAACCGTGTGAGTATTTTGTGCAACTTCCAGCATATTTACAGTGAACACTGAGGCTGTACCCTTACAGTTTGTCAGTAGCCAATAGGCTATTGTGGCTATTTGATCATAACGTAGGCCTACCAACAAAGCCAATGTCTACTTGCGTGTGACTTTTAATAACGTTTTTACATTATGAAGGGCTTGACATTAATTCATTATTTTTTACTTAGTCTATAACATTATGGGCCAAACAGGACTTTAAATTGCATTGTGTTGTGTTGTATGATGCAAGAAACCACTTTACAAAATAAAAGTCATTATTATTAACATACAGAGAATTAGACAATGTAGGCTGCCCATTGGCTTATTTGCACATTCAAGCCTGTCTCAAAATACAACACTGCCCCTTTAATTAAGCTTTTTACGTGACTAGCTTTTCAAAGACAACTTGAACTGTAGCCTACACATTTTGTGCTCTTGTAGGAAGCAGTAACTCCCCATTGCTGACCTATACTTATCTATACTGAACAAAATTAGATCTTTTCCATTCATGATTTGGAGCGAACCCTGACTGAAGCTGAGCAGAATTTACAATAAGAAGCATTTTAGACCTGCGTTTACTTTTCTGCGTGAAAAACACAAACGCGACCCCTTTGGCATATGGTTTACATAGTTTTCATGCTCATCAAACCATTCAACCATTGACCACTCGTGCCCTGTGGATGGGGGCATTGTCATCCTATGGGGGCACAGCCATGGTAGGCAAAATAATTAAATGTCTGCAAGAACACAGTGGCCACCATCATTCTTAAATGGAAGAGGTTTGGCTGGCTGCCCGGCCAAACTGAGCAGACCAGGGAGGAGGGCCTTAGTCAGGAAGGTGACCAAGAACCCGATGGTCACTCTGACAGAGCTCCAGAATTCCTGTGTGGAGATGGGAGAACCTTCCAGGAGGACAACCATCTCTGCAGCACTCCACCAATAAGGCTTTTATGGTAGAGTGGCCAGACAGAAGCCAGTCCACAGTAAAAGGCACATGACAGCCTGCTTGGAGTTTGCCAAAAGGCACCTAAAGGCCTCTTAGACAATGAGGAAACAAAAACGATTTCATCAATTTTAGAATAAGGCTGTAACATAACAAAATGTGGAAATAGTCAAGGGGTCTGAATACTTCCCCGAACGCACTGAACAAAAATATAAATGCAACATATAAAGTTTTGGTTTCATGAGCTGAAATAAAACATACCAGAATCTTTCCATAAGCCCAAAAGCTTATTTCTCTCAAATATTGTGCACAAATTTGTTTACATCCCTGTTAGTGAGCATTTCTCCTTTGCCAAGATAATCCATCCACCTAACAGGTGTGGCATATCAAGAAGCTGATTAAACAGCATGATCATTAAAGGTGCACCTTGTGCAGTTTTGTCACACAACACAATGCCACAGATGTCTCAAGTTTTGAGGGAGCGTGCAATTGGCAGGAATGTCCACAATATTTATTTTTACATTTTTTTGTTCAGTGTATATAACTGGACTAATAACTCGCTAGCTAGCATAGAATATCAACAAATGTACACACGCACTGATCTGAAAAGCACCATTCACTTGCAGGTGATTGAAAGACTGCTCGTGGGCTACCCCCGCCAATAGAATTCTACTCTGTTGCTCTCTGGCTCTGCCTACAACACAATCACAGACTCAATCTTGTAAAGTTACATATATTTTAGTTTGTTGCATTGAAAAGGGGCTGATATAATGTTGATTCAATCACAGAAAAAACATTGATTTATATCGCGGAAACTAATGGGGTGAACTCAATCTCTTGCATCTCTGCACGGCCTGGCCTTTCTACTGATTAGATATAGATGTATTAAATAGGCATTGTTGATTCAAAAAAGAATAATAATCACATCAATTATTGATAAGCGTGCTATAAATGAATGATATAATTGTATCTCTCAGGTGGCAAGCAGTACGACAGAGACCATGTGGTGATTTTACCAGAGAGTGAGGAGAGGCCTTGCCAACAGTGGGAGTTGGAACTGCTATAACTTTCCAATAACCATCCCTCAACCCACACCCTTCACCTGCTCCTCCAATACAATACATTGCAATATCACCAACCCCTCAGAACTCCTACTTTTCAGTCTGTGGAGATGGACATTAGGAAGCACCACAGACTTAGCCTTGTCATCACCAGGCACCCTCAAGATGATCTGAGAACAGCCTCATTGCAGTTAAAGGGTTTTTCTTTCATTCCATGAAGAATCCTACGAGGATGATCATTTTTTTGCCTCGACGTGAGGACCGCAGCATACGAACGACTCGACAATAAACAACCAGTGCCTTTTCAATCAACTGGAAAGGATGGGAAGGATAATGCTTCACCCCCCCACCACCACCCTCCTTAAATATGTATATTTGGATTATTCTATTTACAGACATTCTACCCTATCAGATTATTCCTTGACTTGGATGGTATAACCCGGCTTACCCACACATTGGGAAGGTCAAAGTTACATCTACTAAATGGTATATTATCTGTGGCTACTAGCAGTATATTTAAGATGGATTCATAAAGGAAGCCAAATCTATGCACATTATTTTCTGAATTGACTTAAGTTTTTGGTTTGTTGTGTTTTGTTTGACTATGCAATGCACTACGTTTTGGGATGCAGTATAATACATACACAATACATATAATAATGTATGATGCAGTGCAAATGACCCTGTGGGCTTTTATGCAGTTCTTCTCTAATGCTACAAGTATGTTCATCAAGTTGGTGTTTCTATTCCACTATGGTATTACTTCTGTATTTGCATAGATATTAATCATACATTGACATTCACTGTCGACATACAGGTTGCTCTATTTGTTATATAACACCAAATGCCTTGCTTCTCTGTGCATTCTTTTATACCGAAAATATGTGAATGGAAATAAACGTGGTTTTAAAATATCGAGTTTAAATATGAAATAAAACATATCAATTGTTGAAGTGTTGTTCATCTGAAATGGGTCTTGTTCTTTCATAGATCTTCAATTATAGATAAGTTACAGTATACTGTCATGTATTCTGTGTTATTATACAGATCGGTCAGGGGTGAGCAGTGGTACTGTGTCTGGCCATCATCTAGTTTGGCTATCAGGATTCACACAGACAATCCTGTCCTGAATACCATGGTGATGTGCGTACAAGATACAGGACTGTTAAGAGTGAGACAAGTCAACTGATAGTATAGTATGTGGCCCTACTCTGTACAGAACAGACAATGCATAAGTACATACCTGTAGCTCCAGGTTAAATGCATAGGTTTTATTAGTAGTCTAATCCTTCACAAAATGGCACATCTCAAGCCTGCATTTATACATACAAGTACAATGAACTAAATGGCAATAGAGGTAAGACATAATGATGCTGGATACATTTTAAATGGTGACTTTTATATCCGACAAGCTAAAGTGGAACGATAGTACATCATATCCATCCAACCGATACACACCGAAACTTCCCATTGTTGACAGTGGCCACACACAGTACAACCCACATATCTGATTTCACTCTGCTCCAGGAACAGTGTACAGACAATATCCTAGGCACTAGGCGGACACAGTAAGGAAGAGAGTGGAACTTGCCCATGTCATTGTAAATCACCAGCTTGTTTCATGTGGCTGTAAATATGCGTCCCTTTAGTTTGGAGCCGCCCCCAACGCACCATCCCCTCTGTGTCGCTCTCTCCCTCTGTGTCCCTCTTTCATTTGAAGTCCAATGATCTTTATGACTGAGTCACGTGGGAATACAGAGAGAAGTAGAATGTTTTCTCTTTTGCTCGCTCTCTCTCTCTGTAATGTTTAAACGGGAGGAACAAGACCCGAGCTGTTGAATGGATATCTGATCTTAGGGGTTTTCACATGTCCTGGGTGTTGAATGTCTTCTTTGTTGGACTCTGTCCGTTCTAAACATGAAGGTTTCAGTCCCTCTTGTTTAAGTTAAGAGGCAACACCAAGATTTAGGTGCTACAAGTTAAGTTAATAAACATATTGGTCAGAAGGGTCAAATCAGATGTTTTCTTCTGTTTTAGTATTGTCCTGAATTCACCTGAAATGTATTTGGGCTTTGTTTTACCTGGATTCTCTACAGAATTTGATACATGTTCCCTCTTCTTACATTTCACTCACAAAGGAAAGTCTTTTGATTCTATTCAGTCAAAACCAGACATTTCGTTTCTGTGGTAAGGTTGAGGAAACCTTCCTTGCCCTGCACAAAACCTCACCCTTTGGTATGGTATGTTGAATGGTGAGGTTAGTTATCTTGTGGCTCATCTTGTAGATTCTTCTATTAAACTCAGCTATTCATGATACCATTCATGACATCTTCCTTTACCCCAATCAAAATATTCCCTGCTTAAAGATACCATATGTATATGAAAACAAACCAGCCCTCCTATTACTATTATGGACCCTTATTAGTTATCATTTTATGGTCAACTATGTCAAGTCAAATGTATTTATAAAGCCCTTTTTACATCCGCAGATGTTCAAGTGTCGCTTGGTCTAAACCAGATAGTCCAGATGTCTCCTCAGCTAGGACTATTAGACATTTCCTAGTTATCTATGCGAGTTGCCATAGATATCTGATGGACCAATGGCAATGACCTGCGTGTGGGTCCTGAGCTCTCATTGGTTCAACAATAAGATTTTTGCAAGAGGAATTTGAGTGAAAGAGAAGGAGGCGGGTGCAATAAGAGCAGTTTTGTTGTTGTAAGGGCATTTCAGCTACTTGCTCACCTTTCGTTCTGACTACTGGTTTTCAGGTAGGAACTAATACTATTATTATTTGTCTGACAGCTCTTTTGAGAAAACATTGTAGCTTATAGTGTGTATATTAGTGACCATATTGCCATATTACTAATTGTGAGTGACTTTAGAGTGGTTTCTGTCTTTTGGACAGGCATCCTTCATGAATTTCAGAATTTTATGTTGTGGGCTAAGTTCAAGTTTTATTGCCACATACACAAGTATAGTGAAATCCAAGCTCTATCAAACAGTGCAGTAATCAATATCAAAATAGTATAACAAATAAAAATATATATAAAGAAAACCCAAGAAATAAGAACGAGGACATTGGTTACACTTTCTATGAACCACCTGTATATAAGTCATAGTTAATGCATTTATAGTGCCTTCTGCATTATAAAGCATTTTTAGACTTAAAACTTAATTACAGGTTGGGATTGTATAAAACACCCTTCTATAAAGGCTATCAATGCATTCAAATGCATTTAACAACATTTAACAAATGCATTTAATTTGACTTATGATAGCTCATGACTGCTTTTGTGATCAATGATGATGGAATGACACATTCCATCATTCCTCACGTGTCTTCATTCATGCATGAAACAGTGGTGTATAGTTGTATTAAACGGTCTCTCTCATTTCCTCTTTTGTAGGTTAAATTCAGACATGGACATTGAGTACTTGCCATCATTTGTGAGTGTTAGGAATCTCTGTCTCTGTCTATCAATCTTTCATCTCTTCTTTATCTGTCGACATCTCTGCATCTTAGTTTCGTCACTTTTTCTTCAAACAACTTGTCCAACCGCCTCTTTTTCCTGCACTATGGTATGTTTAGAATTCTTACACTTCTCCATTGTGAAATGGAAGAGTGTGAAACCTTTAGGATAATGCCTGCCCAGGCAAAATGCACATTTGCCGGTTTCACTCCCCTCCCTCTCCCTCACAGTCCTCATCTTGTCACTGTTTTGCTGAGCTTTCTCTCACTTCCCTTTCTCACTCCCACCTCATCTGTCTCCTTGTCCTCCCACTTAACTATTTTCTTCCCCCTCTTCCATTTTGTCCCCTTCAAATGCCTTTTCTCTGTCTTACCCTACCACTCTGTCTATTTCCCCTATCGTCGCCCTCTATCCTCTCCTCCATTGGCCTTGCCCTTCCTCTCTCACTCATTCTTTCGCTGGTCCTCTCCTAGGAGATGGCCTGGGGTACCTTGGGTACTATAAGGCCCTTCCTTAACTTCCATGCTAAGAGAGATGCTCTGAACATTCAGGCTGCCCTGGAACAGAAAGGTACAGCCTCAGTCATCATAACTCATAATGATTAAAGTATATGGGCTTCAAGGCTTGTTTTGTTCTATCCTTGGGTATTAAAAATTCTTTGCATTATTTTATTAAAAAAATTCTTAACAAGATCTTCTTTCCGGTCTGATTACAGATGTACTTACTCTGATAAATATCCTGACCAACCGCAGTAATGCTCAAAGACAAATCATCGCTCAGACCTTCAAAACCATCACAGAGAAGGTAACGAGTAACTACGATACTGGGACAAGGTTACCCACTTCAAATCCTAACCTCAGCCATTACAGGTAAAAATTCCAAACTGACCACAGTTCAGACACACTGACTATGTGTTGTTCCCCTGAACCAGGAGCTGTCCTCTGGGCTGAAGAAGGCCCTGTCTGGGGAGTTGGAGAATTTGCTGTTGGCCTTGCTGATGACCCCACTGCAGTTTGAGGCCTATCGTCTGAGACAATCCATGGAGGTGAGGGATGGTGGGACAGAGGGGGACAGGAGAAAGAGGGTGGAAGGGAGTGATAGAGAGAGACTTTTTTAATAAAACAAATACCTTTATTGGTCCAATAATTTACATCACTTTAGTACACTCATTACTACATTGTAACAGTACTAAACAGTTCAAGCCACTCCTCGTCGTCCACTGTACACAGAACCCCACACCTCTACAAGGTCCCCCAGATGGTTCACCAGCCCACAGTAAGCATTATCCAGTGTCAGCCGAGCTCTGTGGTCCTTACATCCCACCTCCTGCATCTCAGACTTCCTGGTCTTCCACACTGCCATTTTTGGGGGGTGGCAGGTAGCCTAGTGGTTAGAGGGTTGGGCCAGTAACCGAAAGGTTGCTGGATCGAATCCCCGAGCTGACAAGGTAAAAATCTGTCGTTCTGCCCCTGAACAAGGCAGTTAACCCACTGTTCCCCGGTCGGCCGTCATTTTAAATAAGAATTTGTTCTTAACTGAATTGTCTAGTTAAATAAAAAACAGCTGGCTGTTAGCCACGCTAAACATAGGCCCTCCAACATATAGGTCCCAAATCAGCCCCAACCCTAGCCCTGTACACAACCAGGACAGAAAACAGCACTGTCAGTCTGTTTCCTCCTCCCCACAGAACAGACACCCCCTCCCCGCTGATGGATCAAGGTGCGACACACATCTGTTTGCAGCGATAGCCCCGTGAATATTCCTCCACTGTAGATCAGCAGTACACTTCTCTATGGCGGTCTTATACAGGGAGCGCCAACATCCTCTCAGAGAGGTGCCCGGCCACCCTGTTGCTTTCAGCCCATGCAAATTGTCTTATTGATCCACCTTGACAGCCACCTCATGCATACAAAGCCTTTTTGCTGGTTGTACAAAAAAGAAACAGCTCCGGAATCCTGAACAATACGATCAGCTCCTCACCCTCCTGGTGTTCCCCTGCAACAGCAGCTGGGGGGAAAAGGAGGTAGATGGTAAAAAGGAGCGAGATCAATGTCATTCGTGGTTAAACAGCCCCGTCTCTGCCTGCTTCCCAGCAGCTCCCTGAAGGAGCCCGGTAGTGCAGCATGGAACCCTTCCACCACCTGCTGCAGCAGCCTGGGTGACTTCATGGAGGAAGCCTCCGTCATGTCACTGGCAGATGTACACCCATCCTTCTCTCTTAGATCACCTAACTTAGTGAACCCCTCTCTCACAAGTCTGGTTCGCATGTTCACCTAGGTCAGCACTCTGGACTGGATGAGGGGGTTGTGGAAGAGTGGCTCCTCCATTATCCATGCTCCTGGCCATGAAAGTCTCTTTCCGCGTCCGAAGCACAGCGCGGTAGAACGGAGTAAGGGTTGACATATCGGCCTGCTCCAGATCCAAAAGGAACAAGTGCCTGTCAGATCCAAGGCCCCTGCCTTCCTTAGAACAGCCCATGCTGTGTCTCTCCAGCACACCCCCTGCTGGTACAGCTTGTAGGTGGAATGACTCTGGACCCAATACGCACCAGCTCCAGCCTCCCTCATGCATGTCTGGTGTCGACCAGACCCAAAAAAAGGTCCACCAGGTAACTTTTGCAGTCGCTTGACGAGACTCTGTGTGAGGTCCAACAACATCAGTGCAAGAGCATTGAAGCGGACAAGTTGTTAGTGAAAGCACTGTTCCCCTAAAAGACATCTTAAGTAGTTAGTTAAAAAGTGAACCAAATAGCTACCCGGACTATCTGCATTGACCCTTTTTGCACTAACTCTTTCATCACATGCGCTACTGCTACTGTTTATCCCGACCTATACCTCAATTACCTCGTACCCCTGCACATCGACTCAGTACTCACCCAGTATATATAGCCAAGTTATCATTATTCATTGTGTATTTATTCCTTGTGTTATTATTTTTTCTATTATTTCTCTATTTTCTCTTTGAATTGTTTAACCCATTAGTTAGCGTTTCACTGTTAGTCTACACCTGCTGTTTACAAAGCATGTGTCAAATAACATTTGATTTGATGATTTTATTTGATCAGTGGCAAAATAACAACAACATTTAGACAACTTAGCCGCAACATTGTCCACCAGCCCCTCCAAGTTTCTCTCCTGAAATTCTGAGGTCCCCAAGAACCCCTAGGAACTTTATCCCTACTCTGCCCCACTGTAGCCCCCCAGTAAGTCTAGGACATCCTACTCTGCCCCACTGTAGCCCCCCAGTAAGTCTAGGACATCCTGCTCTGCCTCACTGTAGCCCCCAGTAAGTCTAGGACATCCTGCTCTGCCCCACTGTAGCCCCCCAGTAAGTCTAGGACATCCTGCTCTGCCCCACTGTAGCCCCCAGTAAGTCTAGGACATCCTGCTCTGCCTCACTGTAGCCCCCAGTAAGTCTAGGATATCCTGCTCTGCCCCACTGTAGCCCCCCAGTAAGTCTAGGACATCCTGCTCTGCCCCACTGTAGCCCCCCAGTAAGTCTAGGACATCCTGCTCTGCCCCACTGTAGCCCCCAGTAAGTCTAGGATATCCTGCTCTGCCCCACTGTAGCCCCCCAGTAAGTCTAGGATATCCTGCTCTGCCCACTGTAGCCCCCCAGTAAGTCTAGGACATCCTGCTCTGCCTCACTGTAGCCCCCAGTAAGTCTATGATATCCTGCTCTGCCCCACTGTAGCCCCCCAGTAAGTCTAGGACATCCTGCTCTGCCCCACTGTAGCCCCCAGTAAGTCTAGGACATCCTGCTCTGCCCCACTGTAGCCCCCCAGTAAGTCTAGGATATCCTGCTCTGCCCCACTGTAGCCCCCAGTAAGTCTAGGATATCCTGCTCTGCCCCACTGTAGCCCCCCAGTAAGTCTAGGATATCCTGCTCTGCCCCACTGTAGCCCCCAGTAAGTCTAGGACATCCTACTCTGCCCCACTGTAGCCCCCAGTAAGTCTAGGACATCCTGCTCTGCCCCACTGTAGCCCCCCAGTAAGTCTAGGATATCCTATAATCATCTGCCCATAATCAACCCTTCACTCTTCTCCCAGTTCACCTCAAACAACAGAAGAGCCATGCTAACCTCCTCCACATCTCCCTCCCTCTTGACACACACTGTCACATCATTAGCATAAGCCAACACTGAACTGAACCCCACCTACTGTACCCGGAACTGACATCCCCTGCAGCCTCTCCCTCAGCCTACACAGCAGTGGTTATATGGCTAGACAGTAGAGCTGACTCGAGAGTGGATACACCTGTCTAATCCCTCTCCTAACTGGGACTGGCCAGCTCAGCCCACCCCACACATTTACCATAACTGAAGCCCCAGAGGACAATGATCTAAACCCACTACCCAGGCCAACCGCTTTCATGTTCCTAAACAGATAGGCATGACACACTTTCAAAAGATGTTTCTAGATCAATAGAAATGCGTCCAAGATCCTGATCATACATCCTAGTGAGGTCTATGAGGGAGGGAGGGAGGGAGGGAGGGAGGGAGGGAGGGAGGGAGGGAGGGAGGGAGGGAGGGAGGGAGGGAGGGAGGGAGAGCAGGTGCATGGAAAATTGATCAGACATACTGTAAATGTACAGATGAGCAACATACAGTAATTGAAATGAGAAAGTGTATTTTTTATATACAGGGCATTGGTACAGATGAGGAGGGTTTGCTAGAGATTCTGTGCACCAGGTCACCCAAGGTGCTTGCCAACATCACCGCTACCTACAAGGAGCGTAAGTTACAACAGTTCAAGGATAATTATAAAGACATCATTATCTATATCGCTGCAATCCCTTCATAACATCGCATGGCAGAATTGCTCTTCCATCAATACAGTTCTACTATGATATGTTCTAATGAAGTAATCACCAAAGTATTCAGAGGCCAAATAATGTCCCCCTAACTTCACGTGGTGTGTGTTTTTAGAGTATAATAAGGATCTAGAGACGGACCTGAAGGGTGAGACCAGTGGGGACTTTGCCAAACTCGTCCTGGCCTTACTCAAGGTAAACCTTTTTCCCTCTCCCCTCCCTGACAGAAATCCTCTCCACTGGAGCCTAAGACACCAACATGTTACACTTATTAGAAGATCCTCTGTAAGATTGTCTGCTAAATGACTCACTTGTACATGTACATTTTAAATAGGCAAACAATAGAATAAAAAATGTTTAGAAATACTTATCTTGATCCCACTCTCTTCCTCTCTATTCCTCTACTTCTTCACACTCAATAGAAGAAAAAGGTAGTAGGACTGGTGCAAAGAGACACAGAGGTACGTACGGTGTATAAAGCACTAGTGTACTGCACCGTGTATTTTTGAGTGATCAAACTGTGTGTGTGTGGGTGTGTGTCTGTTTAATCTTATGTGCTTGTGACTGAGCAGGCTCTCTCTGAAGCTATCAATCAGGCGAAGGCAGATCCTGGACCATGGATCACCATTCTGACTACCAGAGACTCTGAACATCTTAACAAAGGTGTGTGTGTGTGTGTGTGTGTGTGTGTGTGTGTGTGTGTGTGTGTGTGTGTGTGTGTGTGTGTGTGTGTGTGTGTGTGTGTGTGTGTGTGTGTGTGTGTGTGTGTGTGTGTGTGTGGGTTTTACTGTGTATGCGTGTGTGTGGGCCTTTTTTTAGATTGAACTTTATGTAATATTGTTGTGTTGTGTGTGCAGTGTTCGTCAATTTGGAGAGTGAGAAGCAAGAGACAGTGGATGAAGCAATAGAGAAAGCATTCAGTGGAGATGTGAGACTTGGGCTGAAAACATTGGGTAAAACACTGGAATGTGGGTGTGCATCCCTGTGTGTGTGCCATGTGTTTCATGTGTACATTCAAATGTGTACATCTATCTTAAATCATATGCTTACATCATTACTAATGAAGTGGATGTCCAGTGAAAACAGTTATGTGTCCACAAGCAGCAGAGCACAGAGTGCACTGTACATACAGTAGAGGGATGTGAATATGTGCAGGGACTCACACACAAAGGATCACTAACCTTTCTCTCTGATAACAGTGCGTTGCGTACAGAGTCCAAACCTCTACCTGGCTCAGAGGCTGGAGACCATGAAGGTAAGCGTCACCATGTTCAGAACGCATGAGTCCGTCTGTCTGTCTGTCTGTCTGTCTTTGGGGGTGTTTGGTTTTCCGTTTGGTTTTCCGTTGTGTTTGATTGGTTAAAAACTCTGTTTGTTCCCTCCAGGCAGCCATAGTCCAGGGGGTGATGGTGTCCCACAGTGAGGAGGATCTGCTATGTGTGAGAGTGGCTTATCTCAGACAGACAGGCACCTCACTCTATACAGCCCTACAGGTCAGACACACACATACGCACGCATAGACACACACACACACACACACACACACACACACACACTGTATGTGTACCCAGTGGTGTAGTGGGGTCTACAGGCAGGTATACCCACTTTTTTTTAAATTGGGCATTGCCTATACTCACGTCTTAATCCCCACTGATGCGTATCAAAGTATTGTAGTAGAGGTATACACCGTATCATATATTATATTACGGGTGACAATTTTAGTGCTCATCAATGCATTCTCTACCAGAACCATTGGTTGGCCCTCTTTGATGTCACGAAGGTTAATACATTGCTATGTTTTCCCACTGTACCTAACAGCAAAACTAAACTTTAGACATATGAGTTACCACCCCCGGTCTCAGGGATGGTTAACTCTGGAAATGTATTTGGTCTCTACTGAGTTAAATAAGCTTTTAGTTTTCTTGCACCTTATCTGTGGAACAATCTTCAAATGTTCTTAAATTTGAGGTTCTGGTGCCTGTAGGGCAATTCAGAAAGCTGATTGAGGATGTTTTTACTGATGAATGTGTTGCATTTTGTATTTCTATTTTGATGTGTGTATTTTCTGTCATTTCTGTAATTCAGGACTCATCTGTAAAAGAGACCTTGGTCTCAGTATGACTCCCTGATAAAATAAAGGTTAAATCAACAAAATATATTATGTAGAACAATAGAGAAATCCTGCATAAAGTAGCCTACACAAATGCAGCTCACAAACCCTTCTTCTCTGTACGTAGGGTTTTCAGCCCTTACATCACCCACTATTGACTTCATGTGAACTACAGATGTAGGAGCTTACTTTTGGATTTGATTTGATCACTCATTTGACGTTTAAAAAAAAGGCTTCTACAGTTTATAAATACCATTTTGGAAATTCAGACTTGATGAGTCAACCCCTACAAAAATATCCATTAATTATAATCCACATAATAATTCACATTTCCTGTTGCTGCAGGATTATTTTCCTGCTGAAGTAAACTAGCTCCAATTAAGATCCTACATCTGTACAATTCCGACGCTGTGTATTATGTTTAGAAACGTCAATAATCATTGCTTTCAAACCGTTTTTTGAAACATATGCTGATATGCCTCTTATCTTTCATATCAGAGAGAAATACGATTTCAAATAAAAAAGATTCACTTACTGTAGCAGTTTGGCAAAGATCCACACGGCTGTTGTGCCTCCAGCCCGAAGAGCTATGCATCAGCTCAATTTCCTCTCAAGTTAACCCTCCCTTTTCTGATGCAAACTTCTCCAATGATGTCATCACGCTAGAGCAGGGCTGTCCATCCCTGTTCCTGGAGAGCTACCATCCTGTAGGTTTTCACTCCATCCCTCATCTAGTGCACCTGATTCTAATAATTAGCTGGTTGAAAAGCTGAATCAGGTTGGTTACAACTGGGTTTGGTTGGAGTGAAAACCTACAGGAGGGTAGCTCTCCAGGAACAGGGTTGGACAGCCCTGGGCTAGAGCATCCTAGCATCCCAATTGCATCCCAGAGCAAATCTAAACAGATATTGTCATTTATTCTAGGTTATATTAACTAGGTCTTTTTTAGTTTTCCTCATAACATATTTTATAATTTCTGTTTATTTATACTTGTCTTAATTTCTTGTTGCATATGTATTTTTGCATTCTTTAATGTCTTCCTCAACTAATTGCTGCACCTGGTCGTTCATCAGAGCCTTCAATGGACCATGTGTTGTTCTCCAGGATGAAGCTGAAAAATAATCAAATAATGCAATCATCAGGCAGTGAAGAGTAGATGGAAAGTGTGTTAAGTAATATGGAACTGATTTCATTTCTTCTGTAAGATACATCTGAAATATGTTCAAATGAATGGCAAAGAGAAATGCTGTTGTCATAAATCATATCTGATGTACACTACCGTTCAAAAGTTTGGGGTCACTTAGAAATGTCCTTGTTTTTGGATGAAAAGCATTAGAATTAGAAATTAGAATAATTAGAAAGTAAGTCCAATATGGGCATATATAGTTTGAAAATGTAAGGATGAAGTAATTATGACTTTGTGGCTGTGTTAACTAGTGACGGCCGCGCAACAAGGATGGCCTACCAGTCTCTTAACATCCAATTTGTGAGAGTGAAAACCTGAAAGAAATATAGGACAAAGTATATTTTTCTCACACAGGGCGCCTTTCCTTCACCGGGCTGGCCATTTGGGAAATTCTGGGCAGAATTAGAGTATACCCACTTCTCCAGGCACCACTACACCACTGTGTGTACCCACCCACCAGATGTAATGCACATTTAGACTCCCACATGTACACATACTTATCTGCACGCCAGTAGCACACCTGTTTGAGGAACGAAAAACAAAATATATGTATTTATTTCCTGTAACAAATACAGTAGAAATGCATGTCAATGAAAGTATCTATCTATAGTATCTCAGCCAAGCAGTATAGCATTTTTTGAAATGTTCCAATGTTATTCAACAGAAACAATTCAAAGGAGATCACCTACAAGCACTGCTGGCAATCTGTCGATCTGAAGACTAAAGGAATGAGTTTTGTGTACAATTTCACATTAGCTCAGCCTATACATTACTATTCACATTTGAGTATTTACAGTATACATATGTAGGATCTTAATTTGAGCCAGTTTGCTACAGCAAGAAAATAATCCTGCAACAACTGGATATGTGAATTGTTATGTGGATTATAATTAATACCAAATATTGTAGCGGTTGATACATTTTCGTAAGGAAAAATCAAGTCTGAAATCAAGTGAAAATTACAAACTTCAGAAGTCTTTTTAAACCGCAAATACACTACAAGTTTTACATTCCCTGCATTGCAGGAAAGTTCTCCTTCAACACGGTGATCAAATTAAGATCCTACATCTGTATTGCTCTATGTCTCATTCCTACACGGTAATACAAGAAAATAAAACGTTGTCCTATTGCTAATGCTCATAATGCCTAATATGACAGTAAAGTCACACCTTCTACTCATTTTTTCTATGATTCCTTGAAGTGTACTTTAATCTGAAGTGTACATCCATACTTTTCTGAAAATAAAAATTGGATTACAATCAAGTATATTTTCCACAACATTCATTCCTTCAAACCAGTGCATTTAAAAAACAAACAGACAAAAATACATCTAAAAGGGCAGTGGAGGCAAGTTCCCAAAACCGGCAACAAATATCTGCCGGTCACCCTTTGGTGACTGTTTACAACAAATTCAAGTTTAAGAACAACTTGCTTCTCTCCTAATATGTCCAAATGCAAAGATGAACCTCTAACATGAAAAGTCAATGACTGCTGTTCCAGTAGAGGAAAATCCATACTTCCAGATACATATTTGCTTTGCTCATTAGCTTTGGTTTCATTCATGGCCAGTCAGTCTATTTAGCCTGAGCAATACAAACTTCAGGCCAGGAGGGGTGCACCACTTAGAACCACAAGGTGTAGAGCAGAGGAGGCACCACAGAACACAACAGAGATGCTCTGGTTGCTGGTCTGCCACTTGGTGTGATGGGTGGAACATGTGCTGCTGTTGTATTAGGAGCAGGAGCAGCGGTTGTATTAGGAGCAGGAGCAGAGGTTGTAGGAGCAGCAGCTGCGGTTGTAGGAGGAACAGGATCAGTGGTTGTAGGAGCAGGAGCAGCCGTTGCGAGAGCAGCCGTTGCGGGAGCAGCCGTTGCTGGAGCAGCCGTTGCGGGAGCAGCCGTTGCTGGAGCAGCCGTTGCTGGAGCAGCCGTTGCAGGAGTAGCCGTTGCTGGAGCAGCCGTTGCGGGAGCAGCCGTTGCTGGAGCAGCCGTTGCTGGAGCAGCCGTTGTTGGAGCAGCCATTGTTGGAGCAGCCGTTGTTGGAGCAGCCATTGTTGGAGCAGCCGTTGCAGGAGTAGCGTTGCATTAGTATTCTGAATACAGAGAATGATAGAAGAAACAATTGAGTCAATGTGGACTGCAAATTATTCTTAAAGGGACATTTCACTCATAAATTAAGATTTGTCAGATGTTTTCAGACCCCAAAAGTAGACTCGTGTCAAGATGAAATATTGATTGTGTGGATCTGGCTATAGGCCTCAATCCTAAATGAATGGATTAGCACTGTCTAATTTCCTAGATTTCCTGGTTTTATTCGGTGCTCATCTTTTCCATTCATTTGAAATGGAGGCGCAGAGCTGGATCTACACAACCAATGTCATTGGAGATAGTTTCGTCTTGACATTAAACTACTTTAGAGGTCAGAAAAAGTCTAACAAACTTTCATTTGAAAGTGCAATGTCCCTTTAAAACTTTAATCCTTAGCTGCTTGATCCATTTTTGGACTTATGAATGGATGATATATACCCATTGATTCTTGAAGAAAATAACTTATAAAGGCCTCATGAGCTTAGGGCTCTATTCAGTCTGGATCGCTGAAACGTTACAGATTGCGCTCTAGAAATGTGAAAGGTCATTTCCGATGGAGACGACGATGTGCAGCGTTTCCAGTGAATGCAGTCTCCGCTAACGCGGGAATGTTGCCTTTCCATTTCAATCACACTGTAAAGTTGAATTTCTGCGACACGGATCGAATAGAGCCCTTAGTTCAACTGTCGTACCCCATCAGAATCC
The DNA here is from genome assembly GCF_965601325.2 of Salmo salar. Taxonomy (NCBI): domain Eukaryota; kingdom Metazoa; phylum Chordata; class Actinopteri; order Salmoniformes; family Salmonidae; genus Salmo; species Salmo salar. The sequence goes on along the minus strand of NC_138317.1, from coordinate 8,609,676 downwards.
AAAATGCAAGCTTGTTTTACTCCAATGTTTGGTCTCGACCCCGCCCTGTGCAACTGGGTCCTGGACTTCCTGACGGGCCGCCCCCAGGTGGTGAGGGTAGGAAACAACATCTCCACCCCGCTGATCCTCAACAATGGGGCCCCACAAGGGTGCGTTCTCAGCCCTCTCCTGTACTCCCTGTTCACCCATTACTGCCTGGCCATGCACGACTCCAACTCAATCATCAAGTTTGCAGACGACACTACAGTGGTAGGCTTGATTACCAACAACGACGAGACGGCCTACAGGGAGGTGGTGAGGGCCCTCGGAGTGTGGTGTCATGAAAATAACCTCACACACAATGTCAACAAAACAAAGGAGATGATCGTGGACTTCAGGAAACAGCAGAGGGAGCAGTCCCCTATCCAAATCGCCGGGACAGTAGTGGAGAAGGTGGAAAGTTTTAAGTTCCTCGGCGTACACATCACGGACAAACTGAAATGGTCCACCCACACAGACAGCGTGGTGAAGAAGGCGCAGCAGCCTCTTCAACCTCAGGAGGCTGAAGAAATTCGGCTTGTCACCAAAAACACTCACAAACTTTTACAGATGCACAATCGAGAGCATCCTGTCGGGCTGTATCACCGCCTGATACAGCAACTGCTCCACCCACAACCGCAAGGCTCTCCAGAGGGTAGTGAGGTCTGCACAACGCATCATCGGGGGCAAACTACCTGCCCTCCAGGACACCTACACCACCCGATGTCACAGGAAGGCCAAAAAGATCATCAAGGACAACAACCACCCGAACCACTGCCTGTTCACCCCGCTATCATCCAGAAGGTGAGGTCAGTACAGGTGCATCAAAGCTGGGACCGAGAGACTGAAAAACAGCTTCTATCTCAAGGCCATCAGACTATTAAACAGCCATCACTAACATTGAGTGGCTGCTGCCAACATACTGACTCATCACTAGCCACTTTAATAATTAAAAATTAGATGTAATAAATGTATCACTAGCCACTATAAACAATACCACTTTATATAATGTTTACATACCCTACATTACTCATCTCATATGAATATACTGTACTCTATACTATCTACTGCATCTTGCCTATGCCATTTGGCCATCGCTCATCCATGTATTTTTATATATATATTCTTATTCATTCCTTTATACTTGTGTGTGTATAAGGTAGTTGTTCTGAACTTGTTAGAGTACTTGTTAGATATTACTGCATGGTTGGAACTAGAAGCACAAGCATTTCGCTACACTTGCATTAACATCTGCTAACCATGTGTATGTGACAAATAAAATTTGAATTGATTTGTCTATGTATCCAGAGATGGTTCTCAGTGTACATAGAGTCTATGTCCTGGACACACCACGTTCCTCTGGTTCCAGGAAGATTGTGTGTGGGTGTGGGTGTGTGTGTGGTTGGGGTGTTTTCCCGGCAGTTTCGGCGGACATATCATGTCAGTGTACAAAACAGCAGCGTCAAGGTTCAACGCTTATCGCTTTGAGTGATTTACACCACCTTTCCATTACTCTTCACTCTGTTTTTGTTGATGGAAAATCTTAATTTGGGTAAATGTAGAAGTAAATATCATACTGATAATTGCTAAAACAAACATGGTCCAGGGGTAATGATGTTGCTTAGCAGATTCCTTAGCACCATATCACACAAATTACTTCTAATTTGGGACATCATTCTTTGATTAAAAGGTCTATTTTTATTACAGAAATTGCCAAATACCAAATCACTTTTTAAAGCAGTCCCACTTGCAGTCTACAGTATATACCAGTTGAAGTCGGAAGTTTACATACACTTAGGTTGAAGTCATTAAAACTCGCTTTTCAGCCACTCCGCAAATTTCTTGTAAACAAACTATAGTTTTGGCAAGTCGGTTAGGACATCTACTTTGTGCATGACACAAGTAATTTTTCCAACAATTGTTTACAGACAGATTATTTCACTTATAATTCACAGTATCACAATTCCAGTGGGTCAGAAGTTTACATACACTAAGTTGACTGTGCCTTTAAACAGGTTGGAAAATTCCAGAAAATTATGTCATGGCTTTAGAAGCTTCTGATAAGCTAATTGACATAATTTGAGTCAACTGGAGGTGTACCTTTGGATGTATTTCAAGGCATACCTTCAAACTCAGTGCCTCTTTGCTTGACATCATGGGAAAATCTAAAGAAATCAGCCAAGACCTCAGCAAAAATATTGCAGACCTCCACGAGTCTGGTTCATCCTTGGGAGCAATTTCCAAATGCCTGAAGGTACCACGTTTATCTGTATAAACAATAGTACGCAAGTATAAACACCATGGGACCACGTAGCCGTCATACCGCTCAGGAAGGAGACGCATTCTGTCTCCTAGAGATGAACGTACTTTGGTGCGAAAAATGCAAATCAATCCCAGAACATCGGCAAAGGACCTCGTGAAGATGCTGGAGGAAACAGGTACAAAAGTATCTATATCCACAGTAAAACGAGTCCAATATCGACACAACCTGAAAGGCCGCTCAGCAAGGAAGAAGCCACTGCTCCAAAACCACCATAAAAAGCCAGACTACGGTTTGCAACTGCACATGGGAACAAAGATCGTACTTTTTGGAGAAATGTCCTCTGGTCTGAAACAAAAATAGAACTGTTTGGCCATAATGACCATCGTTATGTTTGGAGGAAAAAGGGGATGCTTGCAAGCTGAAGAACACCATCCCAACCGTGAAGCACGGGGGTGGCAGCATCATGTTGTGGAGGTGCTTTGCTGCAGGAGGGACCGGTGCACTTCACAAAATAGATGACATCATGAGGTAGGAAAATTATGTGGATATATTGAAACAACATCTCAAGACATCAGTCAGGAAGTTAAAACTTGGTTGCAAATATGTCTTCCAAATGGACAATGATCCTAAGCGTACTTCCAAAGTTGTGGAAAAATGGCTTAAGGACAACAAAGTCAAGGTATTGGAGTGGCCATCACAAAGCCCTGACCTCAATCCTATAGAAAATGTGTGGGCAGAACTGAAAAAGCATGTGCGAGCAAGGAGGTCTACAAACCTGACTCAGTTACACCAGCTCTGTCAGGAGGAATGGGCCAAAATTCACCCAACATGTTGTGGGAAGCTTGTGGAAGGCTACCCGAAATGTTTGACCCATGTTAACCTATTTAAAGGCAATGCTACCAAATACTAATTGAGTGTATGAAAACTTATGTGATGAAAATAAATAAATAATTCTACTATTATTCTGACATTTCACATTCTTAAAATTGTCACAAGCGTCGTAATGAACAGACCAAAGTGCAGCGTGTTGAGTGCTCATTCTTAATTTATTTTATGAGAACACTTAAACAGCAAAATAACAACGACCAACAGTTCCGTCAGGTAAAACAACTAAACGGAAAATAACCACCCACAAAACCCAAAGGAAAACAGGCTGCCTAAGTATGGCTTCCAATCAGAGACAACGAAAGACACCTGCCTCTGATTGGAAACCATACTCGGCCAAACATAGAAAACGAAGCATAGAAAATGAAAACTAGAACATATTCCCCTTGAACCAAAAAAACCCAAAACACACAAAACAACCCCCCTGCCACGCCCTGACCATTCTACTATGGCAAATGACCCTTTTCACTGGTCAGGATGTGACAAAAATAAATTGGTGATCCTAACTGACCTAAGACAGGGAATTTGTACTAGGATTAAATGTCAGGAATTGCGAAAAACTGAGTTTAAATGTATTTGGCTAAGGTGTATGTAAACTTCCAACTTCAACTGTGGGATCCATAAATAACCACACCAGACCTAGGCTATCAAAGACTATTAGTCCCACTAACAACTTGTGCCCCCTTCTCTATGACGTCTGTTGAATGGACAATCTACTATATCTTCTCACACATCATGCATAAAACAACAACATTTATTCTTACTCTTCCTTCACCTCAATATACCCATGAGTTGTGTCCCGCCACCCGCCAACCCCTCTTTTGCGCTACTGCTACTCTCTGTTCATCATATATGCATAGTCACTTTAACCATATTTACATGTACATACTACCTCAATCAGCCTGACTAACCGGTGTCTGTATGTAGCCTCGCTACTTTTATAGCCTCACTACTGTATATAGCCTCGCTGCTGTTTTTCAATGTCTTTTTACTGTTGTTTTTATTTCTTTACTTACCTATTGTTCATACCTTTTTTGAACTATTGGTTAAAGCCTGTAAGTAAGCATTTCAGGTCTACACCTGTTGTATTCGGTGCACGTGACAAATAAACTTTGATTTGAGTTATTTTGTTTTGCCTAGACCATAAACCTTGTTTTCAAAATCTATATTTTATAGCTTGTTTTATTAAACAGTTTAGTTCCTGTCAGTATTTGAAACTGCATCCGCTGTATTTTAAACTGCATCCTCGTCTGATAGACTTCCCGGTAGTGACGTTGCAGCATCACTGCAAAGATTACCGTGTCACATCTGCTGGATTGTATGGGGATAAAGTTGAAGTCTGAAGAATACTTTTTATAATATCGTGCTTCCTCTTACCAGACAGTTGATATAGCAGCTGAGGTCAGACATGTTATACAGAAGAGCAACGAAGACCTAGAATTTCTCCCAAATGACTTCCCATCTCCATCCTGAATTTCACGGTCAAAATTAAATACATCATTCTATATTTAGATCATATATGCCCATAATCCACTGTATATTTGGATCAGGTATGCCTACAATGTGCTTTTGAGATATTGTTCAGTTTGGTAGAGTGGAATTACTCTTCGAGTTGTCATTACAGGAAACAGTGACATGTCACAACCACAAACTACTGTAATAGCGCCTCATAAAACATAAATTGGCCCATTAGGTCCATAACAACCTGATAACAGCATGAAAGTATGCTATTGTTTGATGTGTTTTATTGAAGTGAGGAGACATTTACCGGTAAGGGGGAAGTAGATACAGTTTAATAATTGTATGTTGGCTATGGAAAGTGTACTCCGTGACAATGCACAACAACTAGACAGTATTGTCGTTGTAGTGTATATTTTCTGTGGAAATGGAGCGTACCACCCATATACCCCTTCTTTTGTTTCTCTCTTTAGAACTTAATGTGGAGCGTACCACCCACTTAACCCCTCTTTTGTTCCTCTCTTTAGAACTCAATATGGAGCGTACCACCCACTTAACCCCTCTTTTGTTCCTCTCTTTAGAACTCAATGTGGAGCGTACCACCCACTTACCACCTCTTTTGTTTCTCTCTTTAGAACTCAATGCACCCTATTTCTTATTTCTTTATTATACCATGCAGAAATAGATTAACAAATACACTGAGTGTACAAAATTGAGTTGCATCCACTTTTGCCTTCAGAACAGACTCAATTCGTCGGGGCATGGACAAGGTGCCCTAAGCTTTCCACATGAATGCTGCCCCACAGTTGTGTCAAGTTGGATGGATGTCATCCAGGAAAGGGTGGCTACTTTGAAGATTCTCAAATATAAAATATATTTGGATTTGTTTAACACTTTTTTTGGTTACTACATGATTCCATATGTGTTATTTCACAATTTTGATGTCTTCACTATTATTCTACAATGTAGAAAATAGTAAAAATGAAGAAAAACCCTTGAATGAGTAGGTGTTCTAATACTTTGACCGGTAGTGTATATCATGGAAAGAGCAGGTGTTCCTAATGTTTGTACACTGGGGTATAAGCCTGATAAGATGATAAACCTTATCATAATTAAAGGTGATACACCTTTTTATAGTTAGTTTAGCGTCTTTCTGTATCTGGATTGATAAGTGTAGTCACACTGTATGTGATAGATTTTGATAATACTTACATTGTTAATTCATAATTTTATCTTACATTAGATTAGAATATATTTATTTTTCCTTTGAAGGAACTTTTGGAGTGGACCCTTTTTAAACACTGACCTTAAAGTGCCCTAAAAAGCTAAACAATGGAACTGATATTAAGATTAATAGCAAGAGCAATTCAGATAAACCTATTTACTGTGATAAAATATCATATTTTTTATAAAATACATGATACATGAATATGTAAATATTTAGCTGGGTCACATAGCAATACGAAAAGAAAAAAACATTTTATTTGGGTACTGATCAACATTTGTACTATGAGAAAATAAATCATTCACAATTTGTATAGTTAGCTATTTTGTTCAAAGGAACTCACAGCTTGAATGATTATAAAACATTCATATATTTTAGGCATTGCAATATACCTTATCAACCAGAGTATGTTAATTATGCATCTTGAAATACACAGAAGACACACAAACCTCAAGGGCATTGTAAAAACACATTGTCAGAGAAAAGAGAAAGCTGTACAGATCATTCTCCAGTGCTCTTCATTCAGTTTCCAACACGCTCTCAGGATGTGACTCTTGTCGTCGAGGTGGCGATCATTGCCATCGTGAACGCAGGATCAGGGTGGCTGTCGAACCAAACAGTAGAGTCAGGGAGTAACTGAAGACATGGCTTCCCCCTGCTGGTGTGGTGAGAGTGGTTGACATTGTGGCTTTTGGTTCGGCAGTTGTTGGTCGTATTGTAGAATTCTTTAGGTCAGTTGTTTGTCCTATTGTAGAATTATGTTGGTCAGTTGTTGGTCGTATTGTAGAATTCTTTTGGTCAGTTGTTGGTCGTATTGTAGAATTCTTTTGGTCATTTGTTGATCCTATTGTAGAATTATGTTGCTCAGTTGTTGGTGTTGTAGAACTCTGTTGGTTAAAATTGAATAATTTACATTAGGCTACATATTAATTCACCCATGTTTGAAACTGAAATGAATTAGGGACAGTTTGAAATTCGCTGGGGTGGAATAATTTCTTCCATCCTAGCCAAATTTCATCTTCTGCTTGCATGCGTCTCCCCTATCAAGGTGTTTTGGTACTTCCCTAAAGGCAGAAATTCATCTAGCATGTTTTGGGTGATGAAACAAGGGAGCTCCGTTCATTTTCAGTGAAGGGAAGATAAGTTGGCGATGCAAGCATGTGTGAGGGCGTGTGAACAGGGGAAAGCTGAACTTTTGTCACGTATTCCGTGACATCGCGTTGCTATTGATCAATCGAAGCTCACTATAGTTTCCAGACCCTACTGGATTGGCTGTTGATACCTAGCATTACAAGCCTGCTTGCTAGCACCAACATGAAGGTGAAGCTAGCGTATAGTGGATCACTGCTGTTATTCACTACACTTTTCCAAGCGCTTACTATACCACAGGTCAATATAGTCTACCAGTCTGACTGTCTATCCTGCCCTCTATCCACCATTAGGTCCACTTAGAGTCACATCTCCCCATCTTTCATCCTTTCTTTCTCTTTCTCCCCCTGTAGAGCATTGCTAAGAGAGTGGGATGCTAATGAGTTTAAAACATGTTCAGCTATTATTACTGAGTTAGGTTTAAGTACATTACCTGTGCCATGGTGGAGGCCAGCAGGGCCAGTGTGCAGAGTCCCAGAACCAGGTTCTTCATATTGCAGACAGGTGAGGTGTCTTATGGGTCAGATACTAGAGGAAACTGCTGTCCTGGGTTAGTCCTGGGTCTACAATCCTGGGTTTGCTATCCTTGGTCTGATCTGGCTGTGTAGAGTCTGACTACAGCTGAGGGTGAGTCAGGCCTTATATAACGTCCATCCAGGAAACAACCTTGGCCAGCCCACATTACAGAACGGGAGCCGCCCATGAATGCAAAGTTGCCAAAGCCTTGCCCATTAATTCGCAAAGAACATTTCTCTGTATTTCATCTGGAAACATTTGTGGTTAAAGAAGATATATGATTGTGCAACATCAAAGGAGGTCCATGCAAACAAAACTATATATTTATTTCTCTAAAACAACGTTGGAGGCGGCTTATGGTAGAGAAATTAACATACAACTGTCTGGCAATAGCTCTGGTGAACATTCCTGCAGTCAGCATGCCAATTACACGCTCCATCAAAACTTGAGATAACTGTGGCATTGTGTGGTGTGACAAAACTGAACATTTTAGAGTGGCCTTTTATTGATCCCAGCACAAGGTGCACCTGTGTAATGATCATGCTGTTTAATCTTGATATGCCACATCTGTCAGGTGGATGGATTATTTTGGCAAATGAGAAATGCTCACTAACGGGGATGTAAACAAATTTGTGCACAACATTTTAGAGAAATATTATTTTTGTGCGTATGGAACATTTCTGTGATGGGACTTTACATGTTGCGTTTATGTTTTTGTTCAGTATAAAAGGAAAAAGGAAAATGCCATTATACTGGGAAAGATGGGTTAATCTGTGGACATCGGAGGGTTGGAGTTAAGATCAGAATGAATGGTGAATTGGTCCTTGCAGCCCAAAACACGCTGCCACAATACCCACAGGCAGAGATAAAAAACACCTGCACCTCAGAACAAACACAATGACGAAAAATAATCACGCACAAAGAACAAACCTTCAGAGAACGACTAAATAACCCTCCCCCACTAATGAACTAATACTAAACAGGTGCCAACTAAACTAGACCTGACCAACAGAAAATAAAAGAGGATCGGTGGCAGCTAGTAGGCTGGCGACGCCGAGCGCCGCCCGGGCGAGGAGGGGCGCCACCTTCCGTCGATGTTGTGACAGTACCCCCCCCCCCCCCCCCCCCGACGCGCGGCTCCCACAGCGCACCGACGCCGGCCTCGAGGACGCCCCGGAGGGCGAGGCGCAGGGCAATCCAGATGGAGGCTGTGGAACTAAAATGTCCTCCACCGGTACCCAGCACCTCTCCTCCGGACCGTACCCCTCCCAGTCCACGAGGTACTGCAGTCCCCTTACCCGGCGCCTGGAGTCCAAGATGGACCGCACTGTGTACGCCGGGCCCCCCCCCCCCCCAATGTCCAGGGGGGGCGGGGGGACCTCCTGTACCTCAGCGTCCTGCAGCGGACCAGCTACCACCGGCCTGAGGAGAGACACATGAAATGAGGGGTTAATACGATAATAAGAGGGAAGCTGTAACCTGTAACACACCTCGTTTATTCTCCTCAGGACTTTAAATGGCCCCACAAACCGCGGACCCAGTTTCCGTAAACACGGGGGCCTCACTGCGGCGACGTTCTGCGCTCTCCTTCTGTCGGCCCCTGGCCCGTTCAATGGATTCTTGAACGGCGTTCCAGGTCTCCCTAGAGCGCTGGACCCAGTCCTCTACTGCAGGGGCCTTTGTCTGGCTCTGATGCCAGGGCACCAGGACCGGCTGGTAACCCAACACACACTAGAAAGGTGATAGGTTGGTAGAGGAGTGGCGGAGAGAGTTCTGGGCCATCTCGGCCCATGGCACGAACCTCGCCCACTCCCCTGGCCGGTCCCAGCAGTAGGACCACAGAAACCTGCCCACATCCTGATTAATCCTCTCTACCTGCCCATTACTCTCGGGGTGGAAACCTGAGGTCAAACTGACCGAAACCCCCAGTCACTCCATAAATGCTCGCCACACCTGGGACATGATCTGGGGACCTCGATCAGAGACGATGATCAGAGGGATGTACTTACGACCCACGGGACCTTGAGGGGGAGTAGGTTCTGCCCGTAACGCCCGCTCGATGTCCGTATCCACCTCCCAGACCACCAGTGCCACCAAGCAGGAGGCTGGAAGTATGGGAGTGGGATCGGTGGACCGTTCCTCGGTGTCATGGAGACGAGACAGTGCGTCAGCCTTAGTGTTCCGGGAACTGGAATCTCGTAAAGAATATTGCCCACCTGGCTTGACGAGGGTTCAGTCTCCTTGCCGCCCGGATGTACTCCAGGTTACGGTGGTCGGTCCAGATGAGAAAAGGGTGTCGTGCCCCTCAAGCCAATGTCTCCACACCTTCAGGGCTCTTACCACAGCCAGCAACTCCCTGTCCCCCGCATCATAGTTACGCTCCGCTGGGCTCAGCTTCTTAGAGAAGAAAGCACAGGGGCGAAGTTTGGGGTGCGCGTCCGAGTGCTTTGATAGCACGGCTCCCACCCCAGCCTCGGACGCATCCACCTCCACTATGAATGGCAAAGAGGGATCCGGGTGCGCCAGCACTGGAGCATCGGTAAACAGAGTCTTCAGCCGACTAAAAGCCCTGTCCGCCGACCACCGCAACTGCACCGGGCCCCCCTTCATCAGTGAGGTAATAGGAGCCGCCACCTGCCCAAAGCCCCGGATAAACCTCCGGTAGTAATTGGCAAACCCCAAGAACCACTGCACCTCCTTCACCGTGGTGGGAGTTGGCCAATTACGCACGGTCGAAATGCGGTCACATTCCATCACCACCCCGGATGTGGAAATGCGATACCCAAGGAAAGAGACGGCTTGTTTGGAGAACTCACATTTCTCAGCCTTGACGTATAGGTCATGCTTCAACAGTCGCCCAAGCACTTTGCGCACCAGAGACACATGCGCGGCGCGGGTGGTGGAGTAGATCAGAATGTCGTCGATGTCCACCACCACACCCTGACTGAGCAGGTCCCGGAGAATCTTGTCCACAAAGGATTGGAAGACGGCGGGAGCATTCTTTAATCCATACGGCATGACCAGGTACTCATAATGGCCAGATGTGGTACTAAATGCAGTTTTCCACTCGTCCCCCTCTCGGATACGCACCAAATTGTACGCGCTCCTGAGATCCAGTTTCGTGAAGAAGCGCGCCCCGTGAAATGACTCCACCGCCGTGGCGATGAGAGGTAGCGGGTAACTGAACCCCACCGTGATGGAATTTAGACATCTATAGTCAATGCACGGGCGCAACCCCCCCCTCCTTTTTCTTCACAAAAAAGAAGCTCGAGGAGATGGGTGATTTGGATGGACGAATGTATCCCTGCCTCAAGGACTCAGTGACGTATGTCTCCATAGCCACTGTCTCCTCCTGAGACAGGGGATACACGTGACTCCGGGGTAGTGCAGCGTTCACCTGGAGGTTTATCGCACAGTCTCCTCGTCGATGGGGTGGTAATTGAGTCGCCTTCGTTTTACTGAAGGCGATAGTCAAATAGGCATACTCTGAGGGAATGTGCACGGTAGAGACTTGGTCTGGACTCTCCACCGTCGTCGCACCGATGGAAACCCCTAAACATCTGCCCGAGCACTCCTTCGACCACCCCTTAAGAGCCCTCTGTCTCCACGAAATCTTAGGGTTGTGAGTGGCTAGCCAGGGGATCCCTAGCACCACCGGAAATGCCAGGGAATCAATGAGAAAGAGACGGATACTCTCCTCATGACCCCCCCGCATCACCATAACCAGTGGCACAGTGACCTCCCTAACCAGGCCTGACCCTAGTGATCGACTGTCTAAGGTGTGCACGGGGAAGGGTTGGTCTAACTGAACCAGGGGAATACCTAACTTACTGGCGACCCCACGGTCCATAAAACTCCCCGCTGCACCTGAATCGACTAGCGCCTTAAGCCGGGAGTGAGGGGAAAATTCAGGGAAGGAAACTAACACATACATGTGACTGACAGGGGGCTCTGGGTGAGACGGGTGCTGACTCACCTGAGATGTCGAAGGAGTGCTCTGCCTGCCGTCTGGACTCCCGGGCGAGCTCCTCCAGCACCGGTTGGCAGTGTGCCCTCTGTGACCACAGTGGGTGCAGGAGAGGGCTCCCCCTCCAGTCTTCCTGGCTGCAGCCCCCCCTTTCTCCATAGGGGTGGGAGCAGGAGGGCTAGGAGGTGGAACGAGCAGGGCCCGGTTCGGACGCCCGCGGGTGGCCAGCAGGTTGTCCAGTCGGATGGACAGATCTATCAGCTGGTCCAGGGTGCTAGTGGTGTCCCGACAAGCTAACTCCTGGCGGACGTCCTCCCTCAAACTACAACGGTAGTGATCTATCAGGGCCCTCTCATTCCACCCCGCTTCAGCCGCCAGGGTCCGGAACTCTAAGGCAAAGTCTTGCGCGCTCCTCGTCTCATGTCTCAGGTGAAACAATCGCTCAGATGGTCCCTGGCTGAGTCCGGACTGTCCCAAATGGCGTTGGCCCATGCCAGGGCTCTACCCGTGAGACACGAGACGAGGACACTGACACTCTCCTCTCCCGAGGGAGGAGGACGGACGGTCGCCAGGTACAACTCCAGCTGGAGTAGGAAACCCTTACACCCAGCGGCCGTCTCATCGTACTCCCTCGGGGGCGCGAGTTTAACCCCGCTGGTACTGGGTGCTGTCGGCGCTGGTGGTGGCACTGGCTGTTGAGCAGCCGCGTTAGATGGGTTGGGAGCGCTTCTGTCCAAGCTCTCCAGGCGCACCAATACTTGGTCCATGGCGTTGCCCAGACGATGAAGGATGGCGGAGTTTTGGGCAACCTTCTCCTCCATGATCGGGGTCGGCGCTGTGGCTCCTGCTGACTCCATTGGTGGTGCGTGATTCTGTCACTGTGCTCAAGGAAGCAGGTGAGTCGAAGTCAGGCGCAGGAGACACAAGTCCGTGAACACACGTAATTTTAATAAATAATCCACACGTTGCCAAGAAAACAGGTAAGGCAGGGCAAAGCAACACAAATGCCCAAAATAACAGCCTGCACGCAGCGTAGGGACGCAGCGCAAAACACGCTGCCACAATACCCACAGGCAGAGGGAAAAAACACCTGCACCTCAGAACAAACACAATGACGAAAAATAATCACGCACAAAGAACAAACCTACACAGAACGACTAAATAACCCTTCCCCACTAATGAACTAATACTAAACAGGTGCCAACTAAACTAGACCTGACCAACAGAAAATAAAAGAGGATTGGTGGCAGCTAGTAGGCCGGCGACGACGACCGCCGAGCGCCGCCCGGGCGAGGAGGGGCACCACCTTCCATCGATGTTGTGACAGATGTAGTAGTAAAAAGTTGATTGACAAAGTCATGAAATAATTTAATAAATGACCTTGATCAAAAGTATGCCTCTGGGGTCAAAACAACACCAGTTGGTAGTGTGAGGGTTAAAGGAAAACATGTCATCATAACTGATGATAAAATAGCAATCAAAACACAGTACATACTCAAATAAAATGTTTAAATTGATAAGCCCAATTCAAGGTAATATGAAACTAGTTGCACTATAAATTGTGAACTTAATTACATTTACTGGAAATTGGGAGGGAATATAATGTAGCGTTGTTGACCGCAGAAAGAGTCAGGTAGCCATACAGTGAGGGAAAATAGTATTTGATCCCCTGCTGATTTTGTACGTTTGTCCACTGACAAAGAAATTATCAGTCTATAATTTTAATGGTAGGTTTATTTGAACAGTGAGAGACAGAATAACAACAAAAATATCCAGATTGATTTGCATTTTAATGAGGGAAATAAGTATTTTACCCCCTCTCAATCAGAAAGATTTCTGGCTCCCAGGTATCTTTTATACAGGTAATGAGCTGAGATTAGGAGCACACTCTTAAAGGGAGTGCTTCTAATCTCAGTTTGTTACCTGTATAAAAGACACCTGTCCACAGAAGCAATCAATCAGATTCCAAACTCTCCACCATGGCCAAGACCAAAGAGCTCTCCAAGGACGTCAGGGACAAGATTGTAGACCTACACAAGGCTGGAATGGGCTACAAGACCATCGCCAAGCAGCTTGTTGAGAAGGTGACAACAGTTGGTGCGATTATTCGCAAATGGAAGAAACACAAAAGAACTGTCAATCTCCCTTGGCCTGGGGCTCCATGCAAGATCTCACCTCGTGGAGTTGCAATGATCATGAGAACGGTGAGGAATCAGCCCAGAACTACACGGGAGGATCTTGTCAATGATCTCAAGGCAGCTGGGACCATAGTCACCAAGAAAACAATTGGTAACACACTACGCCATGAAGGACTGAAATCCTGCAGCGCCCGCAAGGTCCCCCTGCTCAAGAAAGCACATATACATGCCCGTCTGAAGTTTGCCAATGAACATCTGAATGATTCAGAGGACAACTGGGTGAAAGTGTTGTGGTCAGATGAGACCAAAATGGAGCTCTTTGGCATCAACTCAACTCGCCGTGTTTGGAGGAAGAGGAATGCTGCCTAGACCCCAAAAACACCATCCCCACCGTCAAACATGGAGGTGGAAACATTATGCTTTGGGGGTGTTTTTCTGCTAAGGGGACAGGACAACTTCACCGCATCAATGGGACGATGGACGGGGCCATGTACCGTCAAATCTTGGGTGAGAACCTCCTTCCCTCAGCCAAGGCATTGAAAATGGGTCGTGGATGGGTATTCCAGCATGACAATGACCCAAAACACACGGCCAAGGCAACAAAGAAGTGGCTCAAGAAGAAGCACATTAAGGTCCTGGAGTGGCCTAGCCAGTCTCTAGACCTTAATCCCATAGAAAATCTGTGGAGGGAGCTGAAGGTTCGAGTTTCCAAACGTCAGCCTCGAAACCTTAATGACTTGGAGAAGATCTGCAAAGAGGAGTGGGACAAAATCCTCCTGAGATGTGTGCAAACCTGGTGGCCAACTACAAGAAACGTCTGACCTCTGTGATTGCCACCAAGTACTAAGTCATGTTTTGCAGAGGGGTCAAATACTTATTTCCCTCATTAAAATGTAAATCATTTTATAACATTTTTGACATGCGTTTTTCTGGAATTTTTTGTTGTTATTCTGTCTCTCACTGTTCAAATAAACTTACCATTAAAATTATAGACTGATCATTTCTTTGTCAGTGGGCAAACGTACAAAATCAGCAGTGGATCAAATACTTTTTTCCCTCACTGTAGGTGGCTCAGTCATAAGGAAACAGAGAGTGGTGATGATGTCATTCGAATGACTTTCCGTATCTTGGAAGGTGGTCTTAAGGATTAGATACGTAATGTATTATGTAGTTCATGCCAACCACATCTATTTAAAAGCCAATTAGGCCTAACCCACTGGCTATTTTAGCCACACTCGTTTCTGACAGGTGTATAAAATCAAGCACACAGCCATGCAATCTCCATAGACAAATATTGGCAGTAGAATGGCCTTACTGAAGAGCTCAGTGACTTTCAACGTGTCACTGTCATAGGATGCCACCTTTCCAACAAGTCAGTTTGTCAAATTTCTGCCCTGCTAGAGCTGCCCCGATCAACTGTAAGTGCTGTCAGTGCTGCAATTTTGGTTTTAGAAGTTGGGGGGACACAGCCTACCCAACCGTTCGGAGGCATCCGCATGGTCCTAAAGCACACCGTCGCCTTGTTTTGTATCACATTCCAATGATAAAACTGGGAGGGACAAAAATGCAATTTCATCATGTGGGGGGGACAAAGTTGCGCCCCTGAGTGCTGTTATTGTGAAGTGGAAACATCTAGTTGCAACAATGGCATATAAATGGCCTGTCCTCGATTGCAACACTCACTACTAAGTTCCAAACTGCCTCTGGAAGCAACATCAGCACAAGAACTGTTCGCTGGGAGCTTCATGAAATCGGTTTCCATGGCCGAGCAGCCGCACACAAGCCTATGATTAGCATGCATGATGCCAAACCTTGTGAAAAACTGAGTTTAAATGTATTTGGCTAATGTGTATGTAAACTTCCGACTTCAACTGTATCTGATGCTACAGAGAATAATGTTATCTGTTTAAATTCATGCTAATGCTATGTAAGTCTATGTATTTTACACATAGATAATCCATCCACTGACAGATGTGGCAAATCAAGATGCTGATTAAACAGCATGATCACTACACAGGTGCACCTTGTGCTGCGATCAATTAAAAGGCCACTCTAAAATGTGCAGTTTTGTCACACAACACAATGCCACAGTTGTCTCAAGTTTTGATGGAGCGTGTAATTGGTATGCTGACTGCAGGAATGTTCAACAGAGCTGTTGCCAGATAACATTGTTTTAGAGAATTTGGCAGTACTTCCAACCGGCCTCACAACCGCAGACCACATGTAACCACGCCAGCACAGGACTGCCACATCCAGCTTCTTCACCTGCGGGATGGTCTGAGACAAACCACCCGGACAGCTGATGAATCTGTGGGTTTCCACATCCGAATAATTTCTGCACAAACTGTCAGAAACTTTCTTAGGGAAGCTCATCTGCATGTTTATCGTCCTTATCAGGGTCTTGACCTGACAGCAGTTCAGAGTCGTAACCGACTTCATTGGGCAAATGCTAACCTTCGATGGCCACTGGCACACTGGAGAGGTGTGCTCTTCGCAGATGAAACCCGGTTTCAACTGTTCCGGGCAGTTGGCAGACAACATGTATGGCGTCGAGGGCTAGCGGTTTGCTCATGTCAACATTGTGAACAGAGTGCCCCATGGTGGCGGTGGAGTTATGGTATGGACGGGTTGTAAATGACGGACAACGAACACAATTGTATTTTATCGATGGCAATTTCAATGCACAGAGACCGTGGTGAGATCCTAAGGCCCATTGTTGTGCCATTCATCCGCCGCCATCACCTCATGTTTCAGCATGATAATGCATGGCCCCATGTCACAAGGATCTGTACACAATTCCTGCAAGCTGAAAATGTCCCAGTTCTTCCATGGCCTGCATACTCACTAGACATGTCACCCATTGAGCATGTTCGGGATGCTCCGGATCGACGTTTACAACAGCGTGTTCTAGAGGTTGTCCGATTAATCGGCATGGCCGATTTTTTAACCTGCATATTTAGTTCAAATAAATTAATGTTAGCAGGCAATATTAACGAGATAAATTGTATCACTTCTCTTGCGTTCAGTGCAAGCAGAGTCAGGGTATATGCAGCAGTTTGGGCTGCCTGGCTCGTTGCAAACTGTGTGAAGACCATTTCTTCCTAACAAAGACCGTAATTAATTTGCCCGAATTTTACACAATTATGACATAACATTGAAGATTGTGCAATGTAACAGCAATATTTAGACTTAGGGTTGCCACCTGTTCGAAAAAATACGGAACGGTTCCGTATTTCACTGAAAGAATAAACTTTTGTTTTCTAAATGAGTTTCCGGATTTGACCATATTAATGACTAAAGGCTCGTATTTCTGTGTGTTTATTATAATTAAGTCAATGATTTTATATTTGATAGAGCAGTCTGACTGAGCGGTGGTAGGCAGCAGCACGCTCGTAAGCATTCATTCAAACAGCACTTTACTGCGTTTACCAGTAGCTCTTAGCAATGCTTGAAGCACAGCGCTGTTTATGACTTCAAGCCTATCAACTCCCGAGATTAGGCTCGCAATACTAAAGTGCCTATAAGAACATCCAATAGTCAAAGGTATATGAAATACAAATGGTATAGAGAGAAATAGTCGACGCGTCAGAATTCCTATAATAACTACAACCTAAAACTTCTTAACTGGGAATATTGAAGACTCATGTGAAAAGGAAACATCAGCTTTCATATGTTCTCATGTTCTGAGCAAGGAACTTAAACGTTAGCTTTTTTACATGGCACACATTGCACTTTTACTTTCTTTTTCTTCTTGTGTTTCTGCATTATTTCAACCAAATTGAACATGTTTCATTATTTATTTGAGACTAAATTGATTTTATTTATGTATTATATTAAGTTAAAATAAAATTCAGTATTGTTGTAATTGTCAGCGGTTTGTAATTGTATATATAATTATTGGAGGACCAAAAAAGCAGATTTCCTCCAATAATCTGTATCGGTATCAGCGTTGAAAAATCATAATTGGTCACCTCTAGCGTGTTCCAGTTCCCTCCAATATCCAGAAATTTCGCACAGCCATTGACGGGGAGTGGAACAACATTCCACAGGCCACAATCAACAGCCTGATCAACTTTATGTGAAAATGGCAGTGAAGACACTTGCCAGCTGGTCAGCGCATACTCTGAGTACGCATCCTGGTAATCCACCTGGACCTGCAGCCTTGTGAAATTTAACCTGTTTAAAGGTCTTACTCACATTGGCTATGGAGAGCATGATCACACAGTCGTCTGAAACAGCTGGTGCTCTCATGCATGGTTCAGTGTTGCTAGCCTCGAAGCGAGCATAGAGGGTATTTAGCTCGTCTGGTAGGCTCACGTCACTGGAAATGTTAATATCATCCAATATTCTCTATCTGCAACTTGTTATGGTACTTGGGTTGCAATAACATTTGGTTTGAAGTGACTTGAAGTGACTGAGGATTTAGGCATGCTTTTTAAAGCATTCTGCCATAGGCCCTTTCACTGCCAGTGTTTCACTAGCAGAGATGATAATGCTGGCTGTGGGGTAATTAAATAAATAATATTTTTGGTCATTTTCTCTCAAGATCAATGGATGAGTCACTTTTTGTTAATAGAAATAGCCATATTTCAAAGGTTGGTGTACCGCCCCTTTAAATGGCAGTCGTATTTACCACATAAAATAGGCCAGAATTAGTATTTACTTCAAAATGAAAAAAAACTGAATGGTACTACAATACAGTACAATGGTACTACTTAACAAGTGTGTTTTTTATTTACAACTACAGTACACTCAAACATTTTTATATATTTTTTTTAGCGTGTGCTAGTGATGATGTTTTCAGCCATTTTGCATATGGTGATATGCATGTTCATGGTCTTTTTATAAGGTTGAAGGGACCAGTCATTGGTAGTGGTGAAAATAGGGGAAGGGCTCAGTGCTTGTCATTTTGATCAGTCTGTTGAGAGTCTCAGTCCCAAAGCATCTTCATAGCTCCTTCATACAATGTCCATGCCTAATGAATAGTATACACAGCTCACCTACTACAATTAACACCTTTATATATCACCTTCATTATTATTACTTACTATTACTAAGCCTGCACCTGTGAAACTGTACACAGAATTTTTTTTTATCAGTTGTTAGTGAATGACTGTGAAGTAGTGTATTCTTCCAGTAAAGTGTTCCACAGGGCTCTGTTCTTATTCCTATACCATTTGGATCATTATGGCGATCAGGGACCCCAGGAGGAGACTGCAAGAGCCCAACAGGGCTGCGGTGCCTCCATTAGGTGTGGGCGACGTATGGTTGGCAGCAGTTATGTTGTTCTGGTTTGCTGTGGTATAATCAGTGGTCTGCAGGGACACATTGGTTGTGGTAGTCGTGGTGGTTACTAGAGTAGAGTGTGTGGACTGCGTACCAAGGGTTGTGGCGGTCGTTGTTGTATGGTTGGAGACAGTAGGAGGTCCCATGGTAACGTTACTGCTGATGTTGTTATTGGAGGTTGTCATTGGAAACGTGGTGTTCTCTGAGGGTTGGTTGCTGACTGGGTTTGATGAGATGGTTTCTGATACTGTTATAATGTTTGAAGGAGTAACAGTTGTGCTGGTAGTTATGTTGGTAGCCTGTCAAAGATCATAGGAGAAAGATATATCAGATAACATATTATTATAACTCATGAAACAAACAACGAGCAAAAAGCTAATTGAAATGCTCTGCTATAATACCCTTATATTCGGTATGTCCTGATACATGAATGGTCATGTATCTAAATGTAATGTCAGTCGTCATATGGTGTAACATACCTCATCATGGCCAGTAGTCAATCATCATTTATAGATTTCACATATATGTCATTAATTATTACATCGATTCATTTCAAGAAAAGACGCGCTGATGAAAGTGCACTAAACTAATTCCCACACGAATCATCCATTAATCCTGGCTGTATCATAACCGGCCGTAATTGGGAGTCCCATAGGGCGGCACACATTTGGCCCAGTGTCGTCCGAGTTAGGGTTTGGCCGTGGTAGGCCGTCATTGTAAATAAGAATTTGGTCTTAACTGACTTGCCTAGTTAAACCCTCGCCTTCCCTGTGGCTCAGTTGGTAGAGCATGGTGTTTGCAACGCCAGCATGGTGTGTGCAACGCCAGGGGTTGCTCTGGATAAGAGCGTCTGCTAAATGACTAAAATGTAAAATGTAAAAAATGTAAATAAAGGTAAAATAATAATTAAAAAATTCAATCCACTATGGTGATGTGTGAGACAGGGTTGGACTGTGTTAAGACAACTACACCCTTTGTGCAAATAGAGCGAATGAGTGTCGTATATGGTCTGTTCCCAAATTGCAATCGGAGTGAAGGAGTGTCGTTTTCCCCTGCAAAATCATGTGTGAAAACGATGCTGTGTTTGTGTATAGTGGCCTTGAGCCAATGATTGACTCCAATTGTCTGATGGCAGAGATTAAGTGCTCCCACACTGTTTCCGAGAGGTCGACAATGACTCATGGCTATGCCACAAAAGGTCAACCACCCATGGCTCTACTTGACTGCACCAGCCACACTTACTTTGCATATGGCTCCAGTTCTCGTGGCGGATAGTTGCAGTCTGTACTCTGTGTTACATAAGTGTTCCCTGTCTCCTCTGCTTTTCATCTGGTCTAATCTAGTAGTCTGTTTTGTTTTTGCAGATAAGTCCTATCTCTTTGTTCTTCTCACTGGAGCTTTCCCATACACGAACAGACACCAGAGGGAGAGGATAGATTGGTGACAGGGAACTGTTGACTTGATTGGTTATTAATAGCATTTAATCCTTAAGAACTATCAGTTATTTAGCATCATGCAGAGGCCTAGATTTCTTCATTCTATCTGATTGATTAGAATACCTTAAATGCTATAGTTACCAAATACTGTTAATTGTATAAATAACAGAACAAACACTAGTGTCCAGAGCGTTTATGTTCTTATTCTGTGCTGTCTAACTCTGGGTTGAACACATACCTCTATGGGATGAACACATGTTTACTGCAACCCAGATCATTAGGTAACCTAAATATTGCTGATATGCATGATATTAATATTGTCATGTTTATTTACAGTGCATTCGGAAAATATTCAGACCCCCTTTTCCACATTTTGTTACATTACAACCTTATTCTAAAATGGATTAAATAGAAAGAAAATCCTCATCATACTCCATAATGACAGTGTAAACAGGTTTTTAGAAATGTTTGGAAATGTATGAAGAATAAAAAACAGAAATGTATTTACATAAGTATTCAGACCCTTTGCTATGAGACTCAAAATTAAGGTCAGGTACATCCTGTTTCCACAACTTGATTGGAGTCCACCTGTGGTAAATTCAAATGATTACACATGATTTGGAAAGGCACACACCTGTCTATGTAAGGTCCCACAGTTGACAGTCCATGACAGAGCAAAAACCAAGCCATGAGGATGAAGGAATTGTCTGTAGAGGCTAAGATCTGGGGAAGGGTTCCAAAACATTTCTCCAGCATTAAAGGTTCCCAAAAACACAGTTGCCTCCTTCATTCTTAAATGTAAGAAGTTTGGAATCGCCAAGACTCTTCCTCGAGCTGGACACATGGCCAAACTGAGCAATCAGGGGAGAAGGGCTTTGGTCAGGGATGTGACCAAGAACGCGATGGTGACATTTTGACAGAGCTACAGAGTTCCTCTGTGGAGATGGGAGAACCTTCCAGAAGGACAACTATCTCTGCAGCACTCCACCAATCAGGCCTTTATGGGAGAGTGGCCAGACGGAAGCATCTCCGCAGTAAAAGGCACAGGACAGCCCGCTCGGAGTTTGCCAAAAGACACCTAAAGGACTCTCAGACCAAGAGAAACAACATTCTCTAGTCTGAGGAAACCAAGATTGAACTCTTTGGCCTGAATGCCAAGCGTCACGTGTGGAGGAAACCTGGCACCATCACTATGGTGAAGCATGTTGGATGGCAGCATCATGCTGTGGGGCTGTTTTTCAGCGGCAGGGACTGGGAGACTAGTCAGGATCGGGGGGAAGATGAACGGAGCAAAGTACAGAGAGATCCTTGATGAAACCTGCTCCAGAGTGCTCAGGACCTCAGACTGGGGCAAAGGACCCTAAGCACACAGCCAATACAATGCAGGAGTGGCTTCGGGACAAGCCTCTGAATGTCCTTGAGTGGCCCAGCCAGAGCAGGACTTGAACCCGATCGAACATCTCTGGAGAGACTTGAAAATAGCTGTGCAGCTATGCTTCCCATCCAACCTGACTGATCTTGAGAGGATCTGCAGAGAAGAATGGGAGAAATCCCCAAATACAGGTGTGCCAAGCTTGTAGTGTCATGCCCAAGAAGACTCGAGGCTGTAATCGCTGCCATAGGTGCTTCAACAAAGTACGGAGTAAAGGTTCTGAATAATTGTATTTGTCCTTTATTTAACTAGGCAAGTCAGTTAAAAACAAATTCTTATTTACAATGACGGCCTAGGAACAGTGGGTTAACTGCCTTGTTCAGGGGCAGAATGACAGATTTTTGCCTTGTCAGCTCGGGGATTCGATCTTGCAACCTTTCGGTTACTGGCCCAACGACATTAAAAGGGTATCCACGAGTTCATGTGACTCTGGGGAAGTAGGTAAAGGGGCCTCATTGCCAAAAATCCCAAAGTGTCATTGAATAAGTATGGTCAGTAGGACTTTGTATATATTTATGCTATCCTGTCATGTCATTCATCAACATTACCTATAATAATACATTTTAGGCTACTAAACACATTGGCCCTCTGTATCTCAGTAGGTAGAGCACGGCTCTTGCCAGGACCAGATTGTGGGTTTGATTCCCAGGACAAACCGTATGTAAAATGTATGCTCATTTTGGATAAAAACATCTGTCATATAGTATTATTATAGTATAGTATTATTATTATATACTACATTTGGGTTTGTAATATAATACTGTACCCTTCACTAAAAATTAAAACAGAACACCTTTGACTAAGCAAAGAAACATCAGCTCGTGGACAGCTCATTTCTGTTTGCTATGTTTAACCTAAGCAAAGTCAATGTGAATTTAAAAGGATTATGGTTAGCAACTGCAAACATACATTTAAATAGACAAATTCCATATATTTTTGCTACGTAATAGAATAGCCCTTACTTGAAACTGTGTGCCAACCAGTGCCTTTAAAGGGGAACAAAGATACAGTACAGTACACAGCATCACCTACCTCAATGAAAACCAATGGCAGAAAGGCCAGAGAGGCAAACAGTACAAACGTCCCCATCTCTCTCCCAGTTGGTCTTCAGCGGTTTCCCCCTGGCTATGTGGCAGAGTCTGACCTTCTCTCTGGCTTTTTATACTGCTACCAGTTTCCCAAAAGTAATAATGTTTCATAGTCACGAACAGAGAGGCAATTGGGGACGCCTAACGTCACAGTAATCAAGTGGTAATTGGACTGACGCCAGTTCGCTCCATTCGGGTTTGGATACAGAGAGAGCAGATAC
This sequence comes from Salmo salar, assembly GCF_965601325.2. NCBI lineage: Eukaryota > Metazoa > Chordata > Actinopteri > Salmoniformes > Salmonidae > Salmo > Salmo salar. The sequence continues at coordinate 8,586,594 of NC_138317.1, read as the reverse complement.
TGAAATGTGCCTGATATGTAAAAAAAAAGTAAGCAAATGAGTGATGTGTCGTGAACATAACATGGCATAGCCCGGGGGGGGGGGGGGGGTAGCTGAGGTTGAGGACACTAAAGAAGATGAATGTGATTTGACTAGATAGGCAGCATCTCCCTGTCTACACGGTGAGCATCTGTACCACAGTTTTAGTCAGACCTGTGTCTCTCTCTCTTGCAGTCATGAAACTTTCTGTGGACTGAAGAGGGCATGACAGTATATATGGCTTTATTGTTTTGGTGGTAGTGGAGGTTGGAATGAGACAACTGTTAGATTTGGACTTATACCCCTTTAATACACAGACAACGTTTCCACAAATGTACCATGCCTGCTTCTTTTGACCTGCTTTTTGGTATATCTGAAAGAGGTAGGGGATTAAAAAAAAAAGCATGTCAAATTAAAATCCACCTAAAAAACGAGTCATGATTCCTGCATTTTCACAGACCCTGTAACCAAAATACAGGTATCGGGTCTGTGTGAATGGTTCCTAGCTTTTTTTGCAGGTAAATTCATTAACACTTATATTGTTTAACAGCGCCCTAATTTTAACTGCAAACAGCCCCCATGGTTTAACAACACCCCCCACCCCTCCCAATTTACCAGTTACCCACCGATATGTATTAAATGGGTGTATATATACCTGCAAGAAAGGGGTAAATAGGAGGCTGTTTGAAAGCGGGTCATATAAACATTGGCGCCTGACATTTTTTTACAGGTAATATGGCACATCTTCTGTCTGAAATGGGTATTAGACACGGATGTATGTAATACCTGTTTCCAGAGAAGCGGCAGTTCTTCGTGCACACCGCCAGGTGTTAGTTATTGTTGTGCCAGGCAGGGAAGCGGCCCCCTACTGTGCAGGCCAACAATCTGTCTGACGTGTTCGACCACTAATAAAAAAGTCAGCAAACTTCATCACCGACTGACCTCTGTTCTCTTTCTATTCAGTGTTTAACCTTAAATCACCTCCATGAAAAACCAACAGTGACTGAGCCTGGATTTGAGAGAGGAGATAAGATAAGCCAGACCACATGAACTGGAATGTGATCACAAAAACCAACACTGACTGGACTATTTTGATACTGTACCTGGCAATGCCAAGTTCTCCCACTGGTTTACTCAAAATTGTAATGTCGATTGTTGATACTATGATAACGAATTTTGGACCAAAAAAAGAGAATAGGAGATACACAATTAAGTAATTACGTAAGCATACAGGAAATATCTAAGTCAGTTCCAATACCATATTTACATGTGCAAAGATACTGGAGGGATGAAGGTAGATATCAAATTTGATTAGTCACATGCTCCGAATACAACGGGTATAGACCTTACAGTGAAATGCTTACTTACCAGCCCCTAACCAACAATGCAGTTTAAAAAAATACAGATAAGAATAAGAAATAAAAGTAACAAGTAATGAAAGAGCAGCAGTTAAATAACAATAGCGAGACTATATACAGGGGGGTACCGGTACAGAGACAATATGCCGGGGAACCGGTTAGTCGAGGTGATATGTACATGTAGATAGAGTTATTAAAGTGACTATGCATAGATGATAACAACAGAGAGTAGCAGCAGTGTAAAAGAGTGGGAGGGGGGGGGGGCAATGCAAATAGTCTGGGTAGCCATTTGATTAGATGTTCAGGAGTCTTATGGCTTGGGAGTAGAAGCTGTTTAGAAGCCTCTTTGACCTAGACTTGGCACTCCGGTACCGCTTGCAGTGCGGTAGCAGAGAGAACAGTCTATGACTAGGGTGGCTGGAGTCTTTGACTATTTTTAGGGCCTTCCTCTGACACCGCCTGGTATAGAGGTCCTGGATGGCAGGAAGCTTGGCCCCAGTGATGTAAGCTGTAAGCACTACCCTCTGTAGTGCCTTGCAGTCGGAGGCCGAGCAGTTACCATACCAGGCAGTGATGTAACCAGTCAGGAAGCTCTCAATGGTGCAGCTGTATAATCTTTTGAGGATCTGAGGACCCATGCCAAATCATTTCAGTCTCCTGAGGGGGAATAGGTTTTGTCGTGCCCTCTTCACGACTGTCTTGGTGTGCATGGACCATGTTAGTTTGTATAGGGATAAGGGGACTAGGCAACAGGATATAAGATAAACAGAGTAGCAGCAGCTTGTATGTGAGTGGGTGTGCTGGTGTGTAGAGTCAGTATAAATATATGTGCATATTATGTGTGCGTAAGCAAATGTTGTGTTTTTGTGTGTGTTGGAGTGACAGTGTGTGTGAGTGGGCATGGAGACAGTCCAAAGATTGAAATAAAAGGTCAGTAAAGATACATGGTTAACTCAGTCTGTGTAGCTATTTATCAGTCATATTACTTGGGGATAGAACAGTTTACAGTTTAGTCATTTAGCAGACACTCTTATCCAAAGCGACTTACAGTAGTGAATGCATACATTTCATTTCATACATTTTTTTTTTTCCTGTGCTGGCGCCCCGTGGGAATCAAACCCACAACCCTGGCGTTGCGAACACCATGCTCTACCAATTGAGCTACAGGGAAGATGTTCAAGAGCCTGTTGGTGTCAGACTTGATGCATTGTACCTCTTCCGTGTAATTTCTTTTTTTTTAATATTATTTATTTATTTTTACCCCTTTGTTCCTCCAAAAATTTCATGGTATCCAATTGGTAGTAGTTACAGTCTTGTCTCATCGCTGCAACTCCCGTACGGACTCAGGAGAGGCGAAGGTCAAGAGCACAACCCAACCAGCACAACCCAACCAAGCCAAGCCAAGCCAAGACGCACTGCTTCTTGACACAATGCACATCCAACCCGGAAGCCAGCCGCACCAATGTGTCAGAGGAAACACTGTACACCTGGCGACCTGGTCAGCGTGCACTGCGCCCGGCCCGACACAGGAGTCGCTAGTGCGCTATGAGACAAGGATATCCCTGCCGGCCAAACCCTCCCTAACCCGGACGACGCTGGGCCAATTGTGCACAGCCCCATGGGCCTCCCAGTCGCAGCCGGCTGCGACAGAGCCTGGGCTCAAACCCAGAATCTCTGGTGGCATAGCTAGCACTGCGATGCAGTGCCTTCAACCACTGCGCCACCCGAGAGGCCCCTCTTCCATGTCATTTCAAGGAAATTACGTTGAACCAACGTGGAATAGACGTTGAATTGACGTCTGTGCCTTTGAAGGTGAGCCTTATCACCTGTCTTATCAGACCACACACCTTTCCTGTTGTAGGGCACTTTTAAGTCTATCAGAGTGATAAGCCACTGCTCGTACCATAATATTAGCAGCCATTGCAACTGGTAATATGCCACTGATTATACTACAGTAGATCTCCAATCGGTTAGTGTAAATCACACTGTTATTTTAAAATATACAGTCTTAAAATGTTTGTGTGAATTGACCATTATATCTAGTACTGTCTGTAGCTATCTCATATATTGGATTCTCTATTTACGGCATATGAATACCTGGTTTATCATGTCAATACGCTATCAGGATCTACTGTAATTGATACAATTAGGGGAGGGATTGGTACATTAAGTTTTGTTTCTTCCATAAATGAAACTTCACCATGTGAAAAAAAAACACCAAAAAGGAAGAAAATGCCAAATGATAATGCAACAAGTACATTGTTAACTTAATAGAGTCATAAAGATTGGTTGGTTTGTCTTACTCTAATCTGTCAGATTTAAGTTTCGTTTCATCAAGAACAATCCCTAAAGCTTCCCTAAAGGTGTGGCACTAGAGTTCTCTCTACATGGACATTCTGCAGGAATTCACATGAAATACAAACAAATATGACTTGAGGCATTTTTAAAATTTCAAAATGTACCTTTAAGTAATTTAGCAGACACTCTTATCCAGAGCAACTTACAATTAGAATGTTATGTATTATTTTAAAAGCATAATATTTTAGAACAACACTACCAACATATTTTATATACATGGACTACCAATTGGGATCATTTTGACCTCAAGAAGAAACAAAAAGCCACAATCATAGCAAAGATAGTAACTTAATTCTCGTCAAAACATCATTAGACATGTGCATAATGTTATCTGGGTTTTTTTTGTAAAAAGAAGAGGTTGACATGAAATTAACTGTGACTTGGCAAACTGAACATCGCTCCTGACCAATAACTCTCCTTACAATGCATTAAATATAGTTTCAGGCTTGGATAAGCAGGAAGTTCTTCAGGATATGTCCTCGCTTTTGTAATGTTTCGCACTGATAAGAAACATGTCACCTACAGTAGAGTATAGTCTAAGTACCTGGAAAGTCAACAACTCAAGACTTGTGTCCTTAGTCACAGTTTAACATTAGAATTGTTTGACTGGAAACCAGTGGTGTAAAGTACTACTTAAGTCGTTTTTTTTAGGGATATGTACTGTACTTTACTTTACTATTTATATTTATGGCAACTTTTACTCTTATTTCACTACATTCCTAACAAAAATAAATTAATTTTTTACTCCATAAATTTCCCCTGACACCCAAAAGTACTTGTTACATTTTGATAGGAAAATGGTCCAATTCACACACTTATCAAGAGAACATCACTGGTCATCCCTACTGCCTCTGATCTGGCCAATTCACTAAACACAAATGCTTCGTTTGTAAATTATGTCTGAGTGTTGGAGTATGCCCCTGGCTATCCATAAATAATAATAAAAAAGTAACAAATTGTCTGGTTTGCCTAATATAAGGAAGTTGAAATGATTTTTACTTTTGATACTTTTAGACTTTTACTCTAATATTTTACTAGGAGAATTTTACTTTTACTTGAGTCATTTTCTATTAAGGTATCTTCACTTTTACTCAAGTATGACAATTGAGTACTTTTTCCACCACTGCTGGAAACCAATGAGAGTGGTACAAACTGGCGCCAGAGTAGATGGCTGCCATTTTACGATCCCCTAACCAATTGTGCTATTGTGTGTATTTTTTCACGTTATTTGTAACTTATTTTGTACATAATGTTTCTGCCGCCGTGTCTTCTAACCAAAAAGAGCTTCTAGATATCAGGACAGAGATTACTCACCCCGTACTGTAGGAATACTTGTTCTTTAACGAGTTGGATGGGAAGGATTTACTTCAGACACCCGACAAGGCCCTCATCCCCGTCATTCGCAGGAGAAAGAGACAGAGATATCGGGGGACGAAGGTCTGTGTGCCTGGTAAAGATCCGACGGTGAGTGTGTAATCTCCCTTTACCATCGGTCCTATTAGCCAATGTACAATCAATGGATAATAAAATAGACTAACTACGATCATGTATATCCTACCAACGGGACATTCAAAACTGTAATATCTTATGTTTCACCGAGTCGTGGCTGAACGATGACATGAATAACATACAGCTGGCGGGTTTTACGCTTTTTTGGCAGGATAGAACAGCGGCCTCTGGTAAGACAAGGGGTGACGGTCTATGTATACTTGTAAACAACAGCTGGTGCATGAATTCTAAGGAAGTCTCAAGGTTTTGCTTGCCTCAGATAGAGTACCTCATGATAAGCTATAAGCTATAGACCACACTATTTACCAAGGGAGTTTTCATCTATATTTTTGTAGCTGTCTATTTACCAACACAAACCGATGCTGGCACTAAGACCGTACTCAATGAGCTGTATACAGCCATAACTTAAATCAGTTTTACCTCATTTCTACCAGGATGTTAAAACTTCTTATGGATGGTGGCAGTATTGAGTCGCTTGTATGACTGACGTGCCCAGAGTAAACTGCCTCCTACTCACTCCCAGAAACTAAGATATGCATATTATTTGTGGATTTGGATAGAAAACACTCTGAAGTTTCTAAAACTGTTTGAATGATGTCTGTGAGTATAACAGAACCCATATGGCAGGCAAAAACGTGAGAAAAAATCCAACCAGGAAGTGATTTGTAGTTTTTCTATCTAATCCCTGTTCAAACTACAGTGTCTGTGGGGTCATTTTGCACTTCCTAAGGCTTCCATTGGCTGTCAACAGCCTTTAGAAACTTGTTTCATGCGTCTCCTGTTACTGGGCAGAGAATTGGAGCTCAGTCTATCAGTGGACTGCCTGGGACCAGTGAGTTGTTTACTGCGCAGGCACGTTTGGCGCGCCGCTCCTTCTTTTTCTTCTGTAATAAATACGCTATTGTCCGGTTGGAATGTTATCGACATTTTATGTTAAAAAAGACCCTACGGATGGATTGTAAACATCGTTTGACATGTTTCTATGAACGGTGGAACTATTTGACTTTTTGTATCTTGTTTTACGCTCACGCGTTATGCCTTTGGATAGTGATCTGTACGCACGAACAAAACGGAAGTATTTGGACATAAATATGGAGTATTTCGAACAAAATAACATTTCTTGTGGAAGTAGAGGTCCTGGTAGTGCATTCCGACCAAGATCAGCAAAGGTAAGGGAAGATTTATAATACTAATTCTGAGTTTAGTTGACTCCAGAACTTTGCAGGTATCTATATAGCTTCCTTTGATGGTTGAGCTCTGTACTCAGCATATTGAAAAATGTGCTTTCGCCGAAAAGCTATTTTAAAATCTGACACAGCGGTTGCATTAAGGAGTAGTATATCTATAATTCTTTCAATAACTGTTGTAAATTTTATCAACGTTTATGATGAGTATTTTTGTAAATTGATGTGCTCATTCACCGGATGTTTTGGTGGGAATACATTTTTTTTATAAATATGAACTTTATCGAACCAAACATACATGTATTTTGTAACATTGAGTCCTGGGAGTGTCATCTGATGAAGATCATCAAAGGTTAGTAATTCATTTTAGCTGACTTTCTGATTTTTGTGATGCCTCTCCTTGCTTGGAAAATGGCTGTGTGGTTTTTCTTGTTTAGGTGCTGTCCTAACATAATCTAATGTTTTGCTTTCGCCGTAAAGCCTTTTTGAAATCAGACAATGTGGTTAGATTAAGGAGAATCTTATCTTTAAAATGGTGTATAATACTTGGATGTTTGAGACATTTAAATAATGAGATTTTTGTTGTTTTGAATTTGCCGCCGTGCACTTTCACTGGCTCTCGTCATATCGACCCCGCTAACGGGATTCAAGCCATAAGAAGTTAAATGTGCAACCAGAGGGGGAAAAAAACTCTAGACCTCCTTTACTCCATACACACAGAGACGCATACAAAGCTCTCCCTCACCCTCCATTTGGCAAATCTGACCATAATTCTTTCCTCCTGATTGCTGCTTACGTGCAAAAACTAAAGCAGGAAGCAAAAGTGACTCGGTCAATAAAAAAGTGGTCACATGAAGCAGATGCTAAGCTACAGGACTGATTTACTAGCACAAACTGGAGTATGTTCCGTGATTCTTCTGATGGCATTGAGGAGTACACCACATCAGTCATTGGCTTCATCAATAAGTGCATCGATGATGTCGTCCCAAGTGACCGTACGTACATACCCCAACCAGAAGCCATGAATTACAGGCAACATCCACACTGAGCTAAAGGGTAGAGTTGCCGCTTTCAAGGAGCAGGACTCTAAATCCCGCTATGCCCTCCGACGAACCATCAAACAGGCAAAGCATCAATACAGGACTAAGATTGAATCGTTCTACAACGCTCCTGTCGCTCGTTGGATGTGGCAGGGCTTGCAAACTGTTAGACTACAAAGGGAAGCACAGCCGTGAGCTTCCCAGTGACACGAGCCTAACAGACAAGCCAAATTGCTTCTATGCTCGCTTCGATGCAAGTAACACTGAAACATGCATGAGAGCACCAGCTGTTCCAGACGACTGTATGATCATGCTCTCCGTAGCCGATGTGAGTAAGACCTTTAAACAGGTCAACATTCACAAGACCGCAGGGCCAGATGGATTACCAGGACGTGTACTCCGAGCATGCGCTGACCAACTGGGAAGTGTCTTCACTGACATTTTCAACCTGTCCCTGACTGAGTCTGTAATATCAACATGTTTCAAGCAGACCACCATAGTCCCTGTGCCCAAGAACACTAAGGTAACATGCCTAAATGACTACCGACTCGTAGCACTCACGTCTGTAGCCATGAAGTGCTTTGAAAGGCTGGTCATGGCTCACATCAACACCATCATCCCAGAAACCATAAACCCACTCCAATTTGCATACTGCCCCAACAGATCCACAGATGATGCAATCTCTTCAATTACCTTGACACCGGTGCCACCACACATTGGCTCTGTACCGGTACCCCCTGTATATAGCCCCGTTATTGTTCTTTTACTGCTGCTTTTAATTATTTGTTATTTTTATCTCTTACTTTTTTTAGTAAGAGATACTTTTCTTTTACTTTTACTTTTCTTAAAACTTCATTGTTGGTCAAATAAAATGTTATTTGATTTTGTTTTGATTTATTGCACTCAACACTGTCCTTTCTCACCTGGACAAAAGGAAGACCTATGTGAGAATGCTATTAATTTTACAACAGCTCAGCGTTCAACACCATAGTGCCCTCAAAGCTCATCACTAAGCTAAGGACCCTGGGACTTAACACCTTCCTCTGCAACTGGATCCTGGACTTCCTGAAGGGCTGCCCCCAGGTGGTAAGGGTAGGTAACAACACATCCGCCACGCTGATCCTCAACACGGGGCCAGTCAGGGGTGCGTGCTCAGTCCCCTCCTGTACTCCCTGTTCACTCATGACTGCATGGCCAGGCACGACTCCAACACCATCATCAATTTTGCCGATGACACAACAGTGGTAGGCCTGATCACCGACATCGATGAGACGGTCTATAGGGAGGAGGTCAGAGACCTGGTCGTGTGGTGCCAGGATAACAACCTCTCCCTCAACGTGATCAAGAGAAATTAGATGATTGTCGACTACAGGAAAAGGAGGACCAAGCACATCCCCATTCTCATCGACGGGGCTGTAGTGGAGCAGGTTGAAAGCTTCAAGTTCCTTGGTGTTGACATCACCAACAAACTATCATGGTCCAAACACACTAAGACAGTCGTGAAGAGGGAACGACAAAGCCTATTCCCCTCAGGAGACTGAAAAGATATGGCATGGGTCCTCAGATCCTCCAAAAGTTCTACAGCTGCACCATCGAAAGCATCCTGACTGGTTGCATCACTGCCCAGTATGGCAACTGCTCCACCTCCGACCGCAAGGCACTACAGAGGGTAGCACGGGCCAAGCTTCCTGCCATCCAGGAACTCTATACCAGGTGATGTCAGAGGAAGGCCCTAAAAAGTGTCAAAGACTCCAGCCACCCTAGTCATAGACTGTTCTCTCTGCTACCGCATGGCAAGCGGTACCGGAGCGCCAAGTGTATGTCCAAAAGGCTTCTTAGCAGCTTCTACCCCTAAGCCATAAGACTCCTGAACAGCTAGTCAAAGGGCTACCCAGACCCCTCTTTTACGCTGCTGCTACTCTCTGTTTATTATCTATGCATAGTCACTTTAACACTACCTACATGTACATATTACCTCAATTACCTCGACTAACCGGTGCCCCCACACATTGACTCTGTACCGCTAACGCCTGTATATAGCCTCGTTATTGTTATTTTACTGCTGCGGTTTAATTATTTGTTACTTTTATTTTCTATTTATCTATTTTTTACTTAACACTTATTTTTCTTAACTGCCTTGTTGGTTAAGGGCTTGTAAGTAAGTATTTCACTGTAAGATCTACACCTGTTGTATTAGGCGCATGTGACAAATACAATATTATTTGGTTTGATTTGAAGACCCCTGTTAACATGCCCCAAATATCATGCATATTAATTAAGAGAGTGGGAGTTTAAACTTGGTTTGGTCCATGGAGAAATCATACAACTCATTTCCCTCCATTTCTCACCTGTCGCGGTGGAACACCCAACTGCCCCAAGGACACAGCAGAGTCAAAGAAGGAAATGCCTTTTTTTCCGGTAACACCCTGTACTCACACCGAGTGTGAAGGCACTGTTGGACAATGCAAAGGATTTGTAGGAGATCCTTATCACCTGCCTTATCATCCCACACATTTCCTGTTGTAGGCCACTTTTATGTCTATGATAGAGATAAGCCAAGGCTCCTATCATAGTAGAAGCAATAATTGTAGCAATCGAAATAGCCACTGGTGCTACTACTGATACAGTAGATCTCTAATGGGTTAGTGTAGATCATGGTGCTAATTTGAAATGTCTTCTTTTTGAGTAAATGGGTAAAATTGTAGTAGCCTACTGTCTACATCTATGTTATATTTTTGATTCTCTGCCCTACACGCTCCTATTTACAGTGTATGATTGGCAGGTTTATCATGTCAATAAAGCTATCAGAATCTAGCTAATTAAAACAATGTACTGCTCTTTGCTCTGACGCAGTGAAATGCAGAAAGAAGATAAGAGGTAGAGAGGAGGGAGGGATTGGATAACTAAGTTTTGTTTCTTCCATAAACACAACTTCACCTTGTGAAAAAAACATAAAGAAATATGGAAAAATGCCAACGGCAATAAGTAAATTGTTAATTGAATAGGATCATATTGGTTTGTTTGTCTTAGATGTGGCAGATTGCTTGAAGTAAATTTCGCTTTCTCATGAACAAGCCCTAAAGCTTCCCTAAAGGTGTGGTAGAGCTACTTTAACAAAGATATGTTGCATGAACTCAAGTGAAATACAAACAATATCACTTGAAGCATTCTCAAAATGTGTTCATGTGATTTGCGTGCACAAGTTCCTGCAAACCATGAGTGGTGGGGCAGGTCAAAAGCAAATTCTCCCTTTTAAAGTGCTGATTTGCATGGCTAACTATTGTTACTAACAAGGTTTCTTTTTTATTTAACTGGGCAAGTCAGTTAAGGACAAACTATTATTTACAATGGCGGCCTACCAAAAGGCAAAAGGCTGGGATTAAAAATTAAAGAAAAATATAGGACAAAACACACATTATGACAAGAGAGACACCATAACACTACATAAAGAGAGACCTAAGACAACAACATAGCATGGCAGCAACACAACATGGCAGCAGCACAACATGGTAGCAGCACAAGACATCTTACAAACATTATTGGGCACAGACAACAGCACAAAGGGCAAGAAGGTAGAGACAACAATACATCACGCGAAGCAGCCACAACTGTCAAGTCAAATCAAAGTTTACTTGTCACGTGCGCCGAATACAACAGGTGTAGACCTTACAGTGAAATGCTTACTTACAGGCTCAAACCAACAGTGCAAAAAGGGTATTAGGTGAACAATAAGTAAGTAAAGAAATAAAAACAACAGTAAAAAAGACAGTGAAAAATAACAGTAGCGAGGCTATAAAAGTAGTGAGGCTACATACAGACACCGGTTAGTCAGGCTGATTGAGGCAGTATGTACATGTAGGTATGGTTAAAGTGACTATGCATATATGATAAACAGAGAGTAGCAGTAGCGTAAAAGAGGGGTTGGTGGGTGGCGGGACACAATGCAGATGCCTTTTTGTCAGTAAGAGTGTCCATGATTGAGTCTTTAAATTAAGAGATGGAGATAAAACTGTCCAGTTTGAGTGTTTGTTGCAGCTCGTTCCAGTCGCTAGCTGCAGCGAACTGAAAAAAGGAGCGGCCCAGGGATGTGTTTGCTTTGGGGACCTTTAACATAACGTGATTGGCAGAACAGGTGTTGTATGTGGAGGATGAGGGCTGCCGTAGGTATCTCAGATAGGGGGGAGTGAGGCCTAAGAGGGTTTTATAAATAAGCATCAACCAGTGGGTCTTGCGACGTGTATACAGAGATGACCAGTTTACAGAGGAGTATGGAGTGCAATGATGTGTTCCTATAAGGAGCATTGGTTGCAATTCTGATGGCCGAAGGTAATCTGTTTGTAGTCACTGTGAACACTTTCTGCGCACTTTCAATGGTTTCTCTATTGTACTTGCAGCCACTATAGTTAAATCTAAAGAAGTAAAAAGTAAAACAAGTTCTATTTTATTTTGAGAATGTATTTCCAGTTGAAGTCGGAAGTTTACATACACCTTAGTCAAATACATTTAAACTCAGTTTTTCACAATTCCTGACATTTAATCCTAGTAAAAGTTCCCTGTTTTAGGTCAGTTAGGATCACCACTTTATTTGAAGAATGTGAAATGTCAGAATAATAGTAGAGAGAATGATTTATTTCAGCTTTTACTTCTTTCATCACATTCCCAGTGGGTCAGAAGTTTACATACACTCAATTAGTATTTGGTAGCATTGCAACTTGGGTCAAACATTTTGGGTAGCCTTCCACAAGCTTCCCAAAATAATTTGGGTGAATTTTGGCCCATTCCTCTGACAGACCTGGTGTAACTGAATCAGGTTTGTAGGCCTCCTTGCTCGCACACGCTTTTTCAGTTCTGCCCACACATTTTCTATAGGATTGAGGTCAGGGCTTTGTGATGGCCACTCCAATACCTTGACTATGTTGTCCTTAAGCCATTTTGACACAACTTTGGAAGTATGCTTGGGGTCATTGTCCATTTGGAAGACCCATTTGCGACCAAGCTTTAACTTCCCGACTGATGTCTTGAGATGTTGCTTCAATATATCCACATAATTTTTCTTCCTCATGATGCCATCTATTTTGTGAAGTGCACCAGTCCCTCCTGCAACAAAGCACCCCCACAACATGATGCTGCCACCCCCGTGCTTCACGGTTGATATGGTGTTCTTCAGCTTGCAAGCCTCCCCTTTTTCCTCCAAACATAACGATGGTCATTATGGCCAAACAGTTCTATTTTTGTTTCAGACCAGAGGACATTTCTCCAAAAAGTACAATCTTTGTCCCCATGTGCAGTTGCAAACCGTAGTCTGGCTTTTTTATGGCAGTTTTTGAGCAGTGGCTTCTTCCTTGCTGAGCGGCCTTTCAGGTTATGTCGATATAGGACTCGTTTTACTGTGGATATAGATACCTTTGTACCTGTTCCCTCCAGCATCTTCACAAGGACCTTTGCTGTTGTTCTGGGATTGATTTGCACTTTTCGCACCAAAATACGTTCATCTCTAGGAGACAGAATGCGTCTCCTTCCTGAGCGGTATGACGGCTGCGTTGTCCATACGTGTTTATTCTTGTGCACTATTGTTTGTACAGATGAACGTGGTACCTTCAGGCATTTGGAAATTGCTCCCAAGGATGAACCAGACTTGTGGAGGTCTACAATTTTTTCTGAGGTCTTGGCTGATTTTGCCATGATGTCAAGCAAAGAGGCACTGAGTTTGAAGGTAGGCCTTGAAAAACATCCACAGGTACACCTTCAATTGACTCAAATTATGTCAATTAGCCTATCAGAAGCTTCTAAAGCCATGACATAATTTTCTGGAATTTTCCAAGCTATTTAAAGGCGCAGTCAATTTAGTGTATGTAAACTTCTGATCCACTGGAATTGTGATACGGTGAATTATAAGTGAAATAATCTGTCTGTAAACAATTGCTGGAAAAACTACTTGTGTAATGCACAAAGTAGATGTGTAGGTTAGTGTATGTAAACTTCCGACTTCAACTGTAAGTACAGTTGAAGTCGGAAGTTTACATACTTAGGTTGGAGACCGTTAAAACTAGTTTTTCAACCACAAATTTCTTCTTAACAAACTATAGTTTTGGCAAGTCAGTTAGGGCATCTACTTTGGTGCTTTAGGTACCAAGGATTCGGACATGTTGCAGCAGTGTGTAGAAAAGAGATCCCATGATGTGAGAAAGGTGCAGGAGTGCATAGTCAGAGGGAGTGTACAGTTGGGATAGGGAAAGCACTGTGTGTCAACTGTGGGGGTGCCCATGCAGCTGGGGATCCGAAGTGCCCTGTGAGAGAGAGTGTGGTTGAGATTGCCAGAGTTTGAGTAGGGCAGAAAGTTTCCTATGCTGAGGCAGTGAAGAGAGTAGAGGATAGCCCAAGGGTGAGTGAGTCGACTGGGAGGCCCCCAGTGAGTATGCCTGAGGGGAGCGAGCCAGAGAGGATGAGTTTTAGTAAAGTTGCATTTCTTGCGTTTATAGCTATGGTGATCAACTGCACTGCACTGATGGAGTGGAAAATCACAGAAGATAGATTATGTAGTTGCAGCAGCAGAGAAATATTTGGATGTGAGGTCTACAGGAGGTTTTGAGAAAGGGGTTCCTTCCTCCCAGGCAGATGGGCCTGGTGTAGGATCGTTTAGGGCCAAGGTAATGGGATATATGCTATAACTTCATTAATAGAATAATCATTTTATGTATGGATAGTACTGCTGAATTTAAGTGTATATGTCTTTATTCCATGGTCTTATTGAATGAGATGACACATTTTGTTGTAGGACAATTCTGATCTTGTGAATTGTGATTTATTATGGTTTGCCTTAAATTCAAAATATGGACTGTCCCTCCCATCGTTGCTCTCTATGCTTTTACTATCCCCTAGTGGATAAATGTACTACTGCAGTTCCACAGAAGCCGGAAGTGACGTGTTTGACAAGCTAACGCGGTCGTCTTGTTTGAAAGAGGTTGTTGAGTCGTCGGAACAACACATTTACAAATAAACCAGACACGTAGCTACGATAAATCACAGCTGACAATTGTGAGGACACCATTTTACACCGTAAGTTGATGTATTTTTATTTCACTAGCATGATTCATAGTATTTCATTCATCCTTTAGCAAGCTAACACGTTAACTAGCTAGCTATGGCTAACATAACTATCACTCCGCTTGTTTAATATAGCTAGGCGGGACTCGACGCTATCCAAGTCTAGACAGTTCATGATTTTCTTTGGTATGCAACTAATTTACACACATTTCTATTTCGTGAATAACTAGGTAACGTTAGCTTAGTAGCCCTTGATCGAGACTCTCAGTCCCATGACTTTACACATAGGAGTCGTTGAACTAAGTCGTCTTCGGTACTCAATAGTGTGTAATTGCAGCCAATCGGCAGGAACGCCCCCCCCCCCCCTTCCAACGTTCCATAATGACCCCCCCCCCTCTCCGCGCATATCATAAAAAAAAAGGTTTAAACGGTGTGTATTTAGAATTTGTGAGATTTATTTTTTGATGTGATATGAAAGTACAGGGTTATATGTTTCTAGAAACAGTACCGCATTTGATAATCGATTCACGTGTAGATGGAGAATTTGGCTGTTTTGGCTTCCAGAGCCAATTCTCCTTTAAACAGAACATGCATGGTCCTTGGATCATAATGAGTAACATTAAGCTCATTTAGCTCATTACTGGGCTAGCAAATTAGTAGCTCGCATAACAAAGGTGCTTTTAATTACATTGACATAGTCCTCTATAAAATAACTGTTCTCAGTCCTCTTTAAAGTGAACTCTGTGGTATAAAAAAAGAAGCTAAAGAGCTGTTCTCTTTGTATTCAAGCTGTGGCCTTGCCTTTAAATGAGGACTCAACTCTTTTGCCAGTTCACTTCACCTATTTTGTGATCCGAGTAATCTTTGCATTCACATTGCTCTGTTTAGAAAGGAACCAAGATCTTTTTTTTCCAACATTCACTCAATACACTAGGTTTTTACAACATTCACTCAATACACTAGGTTTTTACAAAGTGCAGGACAAGCCATTCCGTCAGAATGTGTTATTGGACAGCTAGATATACCATATACCTACTTACATTTTGAAAGCTAATCGATTGCATTTAGTTAAAAGATGAATCATAATAATTGTAATCAGAAGATACTTTTAACTTGTAGATATTATTGGTAACAGAATAAATAGCAGAAGAATAATTGCAGATTAAATAATGCTGTTATTGAAAATTGTACACCCAATGTAGGCTACCGTCCCTTTAACTTCTGTGGGCTAGGTGGGACTTGCCAGTGGAATCGCGTGGCGCGAAATACAAATACCTCAAATGCTATAACTTCAATTTCTCAAACATATGACTATTTTACACCATTTGAAAGATAAGACTCTCGTTAATCCAACCACATTCTCCGATTTCAAAAAGGCTTTACAGCGAAAGCAAAACATTAGATTATGTCAGGAGAGTACCCAGCCAAAAATAATCACACAGCCATTTTCAAAGCAAGCATATATGTCACCAAAACCACAGCAAAATGCAGCACTAACCTTTGATGATCTTCATCAGATGACACTCCTAGGACATTATGTTATACAATACATGCATGTTTTGTTCAATCAAGTTCATATTTATATCAAAAACCAGCTTTTTACATTAGCATGTGATGTTCAGAACTAGCATACCCACCGAAAACTTCCGGTGAATTTACTAAATTACTCATGATAAATGTTGACAAAATACATAACAATTATTTTAAGAATTATAGATACAGAACTCCTTTATGCAAACGCTGTCAGATTTTAAAATAGCTTTTCGGCGAAAGCACATTTTGCAATATTCTGAGTAGATAGCTCGGCCATCACAGGCTAGCTAATTTGACACCCACCAAGTTTGGGGCTCACTAAACTCAGAATTACTATTAGAAAAATTGGATTACCTTTGCTGTTCTTCGTCAGAATGCACTCCCAGGACTTCTACTTCAACAACAAATGTTGTTTTGGTTCCAAATAATCCATAGTTATATCCAAATACCTCCGTTTTGTTCGTGCGGTCAGGTCACTATCCGAAGGGTAACGCGCGAGCGCATGTCGTGACAAAAAATGTCAAAATATTCCATTACTGTACTTAGAAGCATGTCAAACGCTGTTTAAAATCAATTTTTATGCTATTTTTCTCGTAAAATAGCGATAATATTCCAACCGGACAACGTATTCCTTCAAAGAGTGAAAGAAAAAAATGGAGAAGTCACTTGAACGCGCATCTCAGTCTCACTGTCCCCAGGCAGGCCACTTACAAACTCTGCTGCTGTACTTTGCCCAGAGACAGGAGACACGTCATTACGCTTTCTGAACGCTTTAGAGAGCCAATGGAAGCCTTAGAAAGTGTCACGTTACAGCACAGATGCTGTTATTTCAATAGAGATGCAACAGAAGGACTACAAATTGTCAAACAGGGCACTTCCTGCTGGGAATCTTCTCAGGGTTTTGCCTGCCATATGAGTTCTGTTATACTCACAGACACCATTCAAACAGTTTTAGAAACTTTAGAGTATTCTCTATCCAAATCTATTATATGCATATTCTAGTTTCTGGGCAGGAGTAGTAACCAGATTAAATCGGATACGTTTTTTATCCGGCCGTGAAAATACTGCCCCCTATCCCAAACAGGTTTTAAGAGCTGAAATGGATTTTGTACCCTATGTTGTGATTCTCACCAAATATGTTCTCTTTTCACACTATTCAACCCCCACAATTGAATAAACAGCTTATGAAGCTCTCTTAGCCTATAGATCACATATTGCAAACAAATAATCTGAACTGAAAACTCCTTGCATTTTAGAATTTCTGTGCATCCCTGACAATTGCTAATCATGTTTTTTTTCTGCAACACTGCTGATCATAATTTTCTCTCTTTTTTTGTGGCACCAATGTGAGGAGCTATGGCAGGGGAAACGGTGTTGCAGTAGTCTTGTGTGAGGGGCTATGGCAGGGGAAACGGTGTTACAGTAGTCTAGTGTGAGGGGCTATGGCAGGGGAAATGGTGTTGCAGTAGTCTAGTGTGAGGGGCTATGGCAGGGGAAACGGTGTTGCAGTAGTCTAGTGTGAGGGGCTATGGCAGGGGAAACAGTGTTGCAGTAGTCTAGTGTGAGGGGCTATGGCAGGGGAAACGGTGTTGCAGTAGTCTAGTGTGAGGGGCTATGGCAGGGGAAACGGTGTTGCAGTAGTCTAGTGTGAGGGGCTATGGCAGGGGAAACGGTGTTGCAGTAGTCTAGTGTGAGGGGCTATGGCAGGGGAAACGGTGTTGCAGTAGTCTAGTGTGAGGGGCTATGGCAGGGGAAACGGTGTTGCAGTAGTCTAGTGTGAGGGGCTATGGCAGGGGAAACGGTGTTGCAGTAGTCTAGTGTGAGGGGCTATGGCAGGGGAAACGGTGTTGCAGTAGTCTAGTGTGAGGGGCTATGGCAGGGGAAATGGTGTTGCAGTAGTCTAGTGTGAGGGGCTATGGCAGGGGAAACGGTGTTGCAGTAGTCTAGTGTGAGGGGCTATGGCAGGGGAAACGGTGTTGCAGTAGTCTAGTGTGAGGGGCTATGGCAGGGGAAACGGTGTTGCAGTAGTCTAGTGTGAGGGGCTATGGCAGGGGAAACGGTGTTGCAGTAGTCTAGTGTGAGGGGCTATGGCAGGGGAAACGGTGTTGCAGTAGTCTAGTGTGAGGGGCTATGGCAGGGGAAACGGTGTTGCATTAGTCTAGTGTGAGGGGCTATGGCAGGGGAAACGGTGTTGCAGTAGTCTTGTGTGAGGGGCTATGGCAGGGGAAACGGTGTTGCAGTAGTCTAGTGTGAGGGGCTATGGCAGGGGAAACGGTGTTGCAGTAGTCTAGTGTGAGGGGCTATGGCAGGGGAAACGGTGTTGCAGTAGTCTAGTGTGAGGGGCTATGGCAGGGGAAACGGTGTTGCAGTAGTCTAGTGTGAGGGGCTATGGCAGGGGAAACGGTGTTGCAGTAGTCTAGTGTGAGGGGCTATGGCAGGGGAAACGGTGTTGCAGTAGTCTAGTGTGAGGGGCTATGGCAGGGGAAACGGTGTTGCAGTAGTCTAGTGTGAGGGGCTATGGCAGGGGAAACGGTGTTGCAGTAGTCTTGTGTGAGGGGCTATGGCAGGGGAAACGGTGTTGCAGTAGTCTAGTGTGAGGGGCTATGGCAGGGGAAACGGTGTTGCAGTAGTCTAGTGTGAGGGGCTATGGCAGGGGAAACGGTGTTGCAGTAGTCTTGTGTGAGGGGCTATGGCAGGGGAAACGGTGTTGCAGTAGTCTAGTGTGTGGTGTGGGAATAATGACAAGTGAACCTGGGGAGCTTTGTGTTCTAATTGCCCTAAAAAAGGAAACAGAACGAAACTCTGACCCCTCAAAAGAGCTGCAAACCAAACTGAGACCATCTCGAGAGGTGGTCTGAGTTCGGTTCGCTTTTGTGGCTCTTTTGAGGGGCCGAGTTCCAACACTGCACAAAAATTAAGCAAACTGTCTGAAAGAGACCAAGTGTGAAAACACCCGTAGTCATATAGCAGACCACTCTTATCCAGATCCCACAGTTTCATACTTTTTGTACTGGTCCCCCGTGGGAATCAAACCCACAACCATGACATTGCAAGTGCCATGCTCTACCAACTGAGCCACACGGGTTAATGCCTCCCCCAAATATCTTTAGCTTGGTTTAACAAATCTTTTGTTAAGTAAAGCAGTATCCTTTTGATTTTTATATTTGATAAAAGCTTCTTGTGCAAATTTTCAAATGAGTGCTTGCTTACCTGTGAACTCCATTGTGCCACACCCCCTCTCGCCCTTTGACCTCCCTCCCCATTCCCTTCCTCCCCTTTGTGTCCCTCTTCCCCTCCCTAGGTCCCATATGGCTACACCCTTACCTCAAAAGGGGCCTGGTCTGGCTGGTATGCTCTCCCAGCAGCAGCAGTCCCACCTGCCTCCAGGCTTAGGCCCCGGTCAGCCTCCCATGCTCCCTCAGGGAGCCCTGAGAGAGATCTCCCCTGTGTTCCTCTGTCGTATCGGCCAGGAGACCGTCCAGGACATCGTCACACGCACCATGGAGATCTTCCAGATCACACGAGCCACACAGGTAATGCCAGTGTTTCCCAAAGGTTCGACACATACATTTTATACATTATGCTTTCACGTCATATGTATTAAAATCCGTGTCTCATTTAAATGTCTGCTGTTATGGGGGTTTGGGGAGAAATATTTCACCTGATGAAATGGTTAATTAAAGAATGATGTGCTGTCTGTCAGTCTCATCTAGTGTCCCCCCATAGAGATTCAAAATAATACTGTTTATAGTGTGTATATATAAATACAGTACCAGTCAAAAGTTTGGACACACCTACTCATTCAAGGGTTTTTCTTTATTTTTTATTATTTTCTACATTGTAGAATAATAGTGAAGACATCAAAACTATGAAATTACACATATGGAATCATGTAGTAACCCCAAAAATATACTTTATATTTGAGATTCTTCAAAGTAGCCATCCTTTGCTTTGATGACAGCTTTGCACACACTTGGCATTCTCTCAACCAGCTTCATGAGGTAGTCACCTGGAATGCATTTCAATTACAGGTGTGCCTTGTTAAAAGTACATTTGTGGAATTTATTTAGTTCTTAATGCGTTTGAGCCAATCAGTTGTGTTGTGACAAGGTAGGGGTGGTATACAGAAGATAGCCCTATTTGGTAAAATACCAAGTCCGTATTATAGCAAGAACAGCTCAAAAAAACAATGCAAAACGACAGTCCATCATTACTTTAAGACATGAAGGTCAGTCAATGTGGAACATTTCAAGAACTTTGAAAGTTTCTTCAAATGCAGTCGATAAAACCAAGTGCTACGATGGAACTGGCTCTCATGAGGACCACCACAGCAATGGAAGACCCAGAGTTACCTCTGCTGCAGAGGATAAGTTCATTAGAATTACCAGCCTCAGAAATTGCAGCTCAAATAAATGCTTCACAGAGTTCAAGTAACAGACACATCTTAACATCAACTGTTCAGAGGAGACTCCGTGAATCAGGCCTTCATGGTCGAATTGCTGCATAGAAACCACTACTAAAGCACACCAATAATAAGAAGAGACTTTCTTGGGCCAAGAAACACGAGCAATGGAAATTAGACCGGTGGAAATTAGATTTCTTGTTCCAACTGCCATGTCTTTGAGACGCAGAGAAGGTGAACGGATGATCTCCGCATGTGTTGTTCCCACCGTGAAGCATGGAGGAGGTGGTGGGATGGTGTGGGGGGTGCTTTGCTGCTGACACTGTCTGTGATTTATTTAGAATTCAAGGCACACTTAACCAGCATGGTTGCCACAGCATTCTGCAGCCATACGCCATCCCATCTGTTTTGCGTTTAGTGGGACTGTCATTTGTTTTTCAACAGGACAATGACCGAACACACCTCCAGGCTGTGTAAGGGCTATTTGACCAAGAAGGAGAGTGATGGAGTGCTGAATCAGATGACCTGGCATCCACAATCACCCGACCTCAAACCAATTGAGATGGTTTGGGATGAGTTGGACCGCAGAGTGAAGGAAAAGCAGCCAACAATGCTCAGCATATGTAGGAACTCCTTCAAGACTGTTGGAAAAGCATTCCAGGTGAAACTGGTTGAGAGAATGCCAAGAGTGTGCAAAGTTGTCATCAAGGCAAAGGGTGGCTACTTTGAAGAATATAAAATATATATTTGTTTTAACTTTCTTGGTTACTACATGATTCCATGTGTTATTTCATAGTTTTGATGTCTTAACTATTATTCTACAATGTAGAAAATAATAAAAATAAAGAAACCCTTGAATGAGTAGGTTTGTTCAAACTGTTGACTGGTAGTGTGTGTATGTGATATATATATATCTGATATAGTCAGTCAGTCTTATATATATATATATATATATATTATATATATATACACTACCGTTCAAAGGTTTGGGTTCACTTAGAAATGTCCTCGTTTTCCATGAAATCAGTTGAATAATGAATAGGAAATATAGTCAAGATGTTGACAAGGTTATAAATAATGATTTTTAATTGAAATAATAATTGTGTCCTTCAAACTTTGCTTTCGTCAAAGAATCCTCCATTTGCAGCAATTACAGCCTTGCAGACCTTTGGCATTCTAGTTGTCAATTTGTTGAGGTAATCTGAAGAGATTTTACCCAGTGCTTCCTGAAGCACCTCCCACAAGTTGGATTGGCTTGATGGGCACTTCTTGCGTACCATACGGTCTTCCCTAAATAGTTCTTGCATAGTTTGGAGCTGTGCTTTGGGTCATTGTTCTGTTGTAGGAGGAAATTGGCTCCAATTAAGCGTCGTCCACAGGGTATGGCATGGCGTTGCAAAATGGAGTGTTAGCCATCAAGATCCCCTTTACCCTGTACAAATCTCCCATTTTACCACCACCAAAGCACCCCCAGACCATCACATTGCCTCCACCATGCTTGACAGATGACGTCAAGCACTTCTCCAGCATCTTTTTATTTTTTCTGCGTCTCACCAATGTTCTTTGTGATCCGAACACCTCAAACTTAGATTTGTCTGTCCATAACACTTTTTTCCAATCTTCCTCTGTCCAGTGTCTGTGTTCTTTTGCCCATCTTAATCTTTTCTTTTTATTGGCCAGTCTGAGATATGGCTTTTTCTTTGCAACTCTGCCTAGAAGGCCAGCATCCCGGGGGTTGACTTTTTACTGTTGTTGTTGAGACCGGTGTTTTGCGGGTACTATTTAATGAAGCTGCCAGTTGAGGACTTGAGGCTTCTGTTTCTCAAACTAGACATTCTAATACTTGCCCTCTTGCTCAGTTGTGCACCGGGGCCTCCCACTCTTTCTATTCTGGTTAGTCAGTTTGCGCTGTTCTGTGAAGGGAGTAGTACATAGCGTTGCCAAGAAACTGAAGATCTTGTACAATTTCTCACATGAAATAGCCTTCGTTTCTCAGAACAAGAATAGCCTGACGAGTTTCAGAAGACAGTTATTTGTTTCTGGCTGTTGTGAGCCTGTAATCGAACCCACAAATGCTGATGCTCCAGAAACTCAACTAGTCTAAAGAAGGCCAGTTTAATTGCTTCTTTAATCAGAACAACAGTCTTCAGCTGTGCTAACATAATTGCAAAAGTGTTTTCTAATGATCAGTTAGCCTTTTAAAATGATAAACTTGGATTAGCTAACACAACGTGCCATTGGAACACAGGAGTGATGGTTGCTGTTAATGGGCCTCTGTACGCCTATGTAGATATTCCATTAAATATCAGACGTTTCCAGCAACAAAAGTAATTTACAACATTAACAATGTCTACACTGTATTACTGATCAACTTGATGTTATTTTAATGGACAAAAAATGTGCTTTACTTTCAGAAACATGGACATTTAAGTGACCCCAAACTTTTGATTGTGTGTGTGTATATTACAAACATGCATACACACATTGCCGTTCAAAAAGATACACACACTAGTTAGCGTCATTCTGTGGTTGTCCCCCCTCTTTCCCCATCTATCAGTTGCCTAACGGGGTGACCCAGAGCCAGGCTGTGTATCAGGACCGCTTCGGGAAACTCCAGGAGCACCTCCGTCAGCTGGCCCTGCTTTTTCGCAAGCTCCGCCTTCTCTACGAGCGCTGTGTGGAGATGACCTCTGACCTGCAGGAAGAACCCTCAGAGGTAGGGCTCAATTAAATCTATGTAAAAAAAAAAAATCCTCCATTACCCTTTCGCTCTACTGAGCCTATCCAAGCTGTACTGGGCTGGCTTGGTTATGCATTCACCATAGTTGCTGGAACCATGCTGGTATGGATCATGTGAAAAATGAAATATCCGAGCCAGCACAGGACGATTCGGGTCGGCCCTCTAGCGTGAATCAGGCGCGTTTGTCTTTCTGGCTATACACAAGCTCTACCTGTTTTCTCTGTACTTTGTCACCTTTGACAGTATATTGTCCTGTAGTTGTTTTGATGTGTGCCAACGATGTGAAGAACTTAGTGTATCACACGTCTGTCTTTCCAGCTGGTGCCATATTTAAGAGAGGAGATGGCCCCTGTGAGAGTGGAGCCCTGCAGTCCGGCTGTAAGCCAGGAGAGACAAGAAGTGCTGGAGGTTTGTGACGTGTCCAATTAGTCTGTATGTCACTGATTCAATATCGTTTGTTGGATGACAACCAATAGTTAGTACAGAGATGTTAGATTTCCTTGATTCTGATTGGGTTCTGTGTCATGGTCCCTCCCACAGAAGATGAGGCAGAAAAACCAGGAGATGAAGATTCTGATGGACCAGATGAGGAACCTGTTATGGGACGTCAACGCCATGCTGACACTCAGGAAATGACATCACAGATGAACTCACCCTCTCCCTCACTGCACTTCACGATGCCCTCCCACTAGGGGCCATGGGTTTTTCCTGACCCAGAAAACTCTAGGCCCTAGTACCTCCAACCATTGTTGTACTTGTGTGAGACAGACCGCTAGAAGCTTTTGGTGATCTACCTTTACAGTTTGGTGCTTTCAGAGACATTGAATGAACTGAGTTTACTTAAACGTTTTTTACTACAAATGTTTTGTGCTGTCAGTATCTTTTTTTTTTTTACTCCGATATGAGTTCAAACTTGCCAAGCCTCAGTTGAATTTCCTGCCTTTTTTTTTTGAGCGGTAAGCACTGACTCAGGACCAGCTAAATAAACTTGAATTCAGTGTTGTGAAGTTCACTCAGTGCACAAAAGGCTGATCTAGTATCAGCTTAACCTGCCCTTATTCTTTGTGTCCCAACTAGTGACTGTCACCTGTAAACTGAGTTGAAGACAATGGGATCTCATCACAACTTAGCCACTGGCAGCTATTTATCTCAGGTCTGAGTGTGTCTTAGCATTGTTATTGTGGTTAGCTTCCTGAGTGCTGGGCAACACCCACCTGCTTACCTTAAGGGTTGAGAACCTTGCATGGTGACTGCTGAGGAAGTGTCAAGCGTGTGAATCTATTTTTGTACACTGCGCAGGATCTCGGAGAAAGCACTAGGTTACGGAGTCTTTCTACAAAATAAATACATTGGAAAAACAGATTTTTTTTGGTGAGAAATGTCTGCTTTGCCTTTCTGTTACTTTTAAGGGTCTGGTGAATGCAGTTGAAGTAATGCTTTGTGATGTCAGAAGTCTACGTGTGTCGAATACCGCCGTTTGCACTGTTTTTATTGGTCTGACAGTTACGTGATGTGAAATGAACCAATCGCTGTGCGACATTCTCAACTCGCCAATGTACTGTAGAAATACACCAGCTGGAGTGCACTGCACCAATAACTCCTCTCGGCGCCTTCCTTTGATATGAAATTCTGTCCCATTCAAACTGCAATGGGAGTGAATGACATCTTCAAGTGTTCATTCACCCATCGATGGAGAACCAATCACAGAGGACATAAGGCTTCCTTCATATGTTTACTCCTCGAATAGCCTGTTGTCTCAGACCCCTGGAGGCGGAGTCTCTCTTAGCTTTAGGTCCCCTCCCTCCTTTTATCACCAGGGTCTGTCTACATTGAACCACCAGGCCTCCACACAGTGTTTTCTGTCTCGGTCCCTGTCATGCACGTTCCAGGTCCTTGTACTTCTTGCGCAGGACAGACACCTGGTCCTTGAAGAGCAGGGGGTCCAGGCGGAACTGGGAGTGGACCAGGGGCATATAGCCGAACCATCTGGCAAAGCTGTTCACACACTCCTGTCTCTGGGTAAAGTGCTCTGGGTTGGCCCACGGAGCGCTCATCTTCGTGCCCTAGGAGGATGAAAGATGTGGGGAGAGAAGAGGGTGAGTTTGAAACCCAGGTCGTCGTACACACACAAATGGAATTATGGTTCTGTTTACCGTGGGAATGTATACCGTAGACAATTACTGGTGTCACAATTTCTCAATCTTATCTATAGGCTGATATGGGTGTTGTACAGTATATTGCCTGTCAGAAAACTAGGGAACTGCTACAATTACGATGGCTAGTTGATCTCACGTCTGATACAAATAGGGTTGTTCCTATCTCCAGTCTGACAGAGTAGGACGAGATAACCGCCACTGTGACATACAGGCTGACGTACGGTCTGGGATAATCTCATCTTTACAAAAATAAACCGGAGCAAGTTATTGTTACGCAGCAATAACTATCTGTGGCGAGGGATTTAATGATTATTGTTGTGTAAAAATACATCTCTAACAGGTTGAACTCTGTCTAACCCTTGTTAATAAGCGGTCTATCAAGTCATTCTGGTATTGGTTGATCTTAAAATTTGAGAAAAATGTAATGTAACTAACTTTTTTGGACAAATGTTATGCTTTTATATACAGTATCACAACTACAGCAATAAGTAACTCATTGGTCAGACATCCAGCTGATGGGAGTGGCCTCACCTGTGGGTTGGGCAGCTCATTGGTCAAATTCACCATCGATGGGTGTCGCCTCACCTGTGGGCTGGGCAGCTCCTTGTACTGCTTCCTCTGGGCCACTTTGATTGGTGGCAGGTGGGTGACGGAGGAAACCAGGAAGTTCATGAGGATGTCCTCACAGTTGGAAGTGCGGTCCACCAGTGCCCGCAGTGAGGGGGGCAGGTAGTGGGAGAACAGGTAGTGATAGTACCTGATGGAGAGGAAATGGAAGGGTCAGAGATAACAAGGTGATCACTAAAATGGCAAGGAAATACTTGTTGGTTGGGATATTGAACTGTACATTAAGCCTGGAAATACATTAAGCCTGGAAATACATTCTTCTAAAATGTAAGGGCTTCAAGTGACCTCAAGTAGTAGCCACAGCTCATAGACCATCTGTTTAATGATCTTAATTGGTTTACTATGTTTTTCTGTTGCGTGTCAGTAGATCAACTGATCAGCTATACATGATGGTAGTCATAGAAACACAATCCATAGAAAGGACTTGGAACCTCTAACCCTGGCAACTTGAATGGGGAGGCCCGTCCTATGGATTCTATGGTTACAGTACCTGTGGTAGAAGGCTGCTCCCGTCAGAACGATGGAGTACTCGTTAGTCCACTTGGAGGTGTACCCCCACGCATGCTTCGCCGGGTCCCAGAAGTGACTCCTAGGGGGGTAGCCCACGATACGCTCAGGAAAACTCCTCCACACCAAGAAGGCAAAGTTCACCTGCGGGAAGAGTGAACACAGTTACATGGGTAGTGTGTGTGTGTGTGTGTGTGTGTGTGTGTGTGTGTGTGTGTTTTCTACCACAGGTTATAGTTGTATAGAAAGGTCATACCTCACTGGTCAGCAGGACTGTATCTTCATCCAGACTCAGCACTGCCTCTGTCTCTATGGCCACGTTGGGCAGGAAACGACTGCTGGTCTGGAGAGAGGGGGATCGAGAGAGAGATGGTCATTTCCATTCCTTGTTAAGTTTGACAGTGTGTGGGGAAAATGAAGGAATGACAGGGACACTGTCTGCTCCACTGAGGTCTGTGGTACGGGGAGAGAGAGGATGAGTCAATGTCACGGATGTGTGAATGACAAGCAGTGACAAAGGAAGGATTTTACTCCCATAGATTCAGTGCGTTTTGTGGTTATGGGGGGTAGACAGACGGGAATGACTGTCATTCTGCCCCTCCTGTAGCCTTACTTGGGATTTGGAAACGTCATTGTCACTCACCTTCCTCCTACCGTCTGTCACAGTGAGGGGGACAGGCATGGGTGGCCATTTACTCCTGTGGGGCGGCGGCTTCTCACTGTTCCACAGGATGATGATCTAGAGGGGGAGGGAATAGAGTGTGACACAAAAAGCATAAGGGTTAATAGGCTTAATGAAGCAATATGGAGCAGTCTATTTGCTACCTATGACCTCTTATTCACCAACACGCTAAAACACACTCACCTGTGAACAGTATTTGGACTTGGAGACCACCTGAAGCAGCTTCATGATTGGCTGAGACTGGGAGACCAATGGAGAGACGGCATGGATGATGGCGGTGAACTCTTGACCTGGACTGACCCCTGCAGGAAGGAACGAGGAGGGAGGAGTTTCTACTTTTACTATCTGCCTTGTACAGCATTTCAGATTTGAAAGTAACATATTTACTGTAGGAGACAAATATTACATTTGCTTTATATACTAATGATTATAAACTTTATGAAATATATATATTTTTATTTTATCATAGGAGACCCTATAGATGAGAGATAATTATATGGATGAGCCAGTCTAGTCAGGTAGGTCTGAACTAGTCAGAACCGGTCCAGTCTGATGTGGTTCCCTACCTAAGCTCAGGTAGTAGAAGGGGAAGTGGGCTAAGTGAGTGGAGTACTCTGGCAGGACGAGCAGGCCTCCTGGTAAGGCGTTCCACATGTACTTATTTCTGGAGATGTGGGAGAACACCCGGTCTTTGATTATCTGAGAGAGAGAGAGAGCGATGACAAGGTGAGAACGCCCTGATGAACCCATTAGTTCAAACCTGAATTATCTATGTCCATATGGGCTGGCCAACTTTGTGTGTGTAAAACGGAAGTAATCACCTCAAGAATACAAACACAGCAATCTTAAGTACATGCACTTCCTCACTTTGACCAGCTGGTGCCAGTATAAGAACAAAACACCCAATCCAAAACAATCCCATACAAATGAACCTGAGGTGAATCCATTCTCTCTTAGTTCCTGGGTCATGTTCATTAGAGCACATCGCAGCAACAACAACAAAAAAATGCAACAAAAACAAGCATTGGACAATAGCCAGGTACTGTTTCAGTCCGTTTTCTACGGTTTGGTGCTTAATTAACAGGACTCATCACCTACCTCCAGTGTGGTGAGGACTATCTTGTCAACGGAGGAGAAGTAAGCCTCCCACAGCATCTGGGTCCGCTGCCTCAGAGCTAGGACCCGCTCATTTCCCACCGCACGCACTGTAGACGGGACCTGGGAGAGAGGAAGACGAGGGAGAGAGAGAGAGGGAGGGTGGAAGTTGAGCGAGGAGAGGAGGGGGGGTGCAAGTTGAGAACAAGGAGGGTTGAGAGAGCAAAGGTGAGCGAGATAGACCTTGCCTGCTATGCGCTCTCTTTTCTATGTATTCAACGCGATAAAACAATCAGAATCTTCAGGATGAAATGTACCTCAGAGAACGACACTGCTCTCTACACTGCCTGGTAAAAGAATAACATTTTCTTACAGTATGTTACATTTTTTTACCTGTAAACCTTTTGAACCACTTAAACAGCCCCTAGCTGTTGACTCAACCCACTGACTGTCAATAACCGTTACTATGGAGGAAGACAGGGAAAGTGATCAGGAACTAGCCACATTATCTCAACCCATCCAGAGTCAAATCCCCTATCAATGGTATTGTTTTGCAAGAGGGAGAGCTTGGGTTCAGGAAAGGTGCCTGGCAGCTATCCTAGCTCACCTACATCTGTTTACAGCACATGGCTTACCTGAAACCAACATTTCAGGCAGGTTCCATGTTCCATGGTGACACTAGGCTCTAGTAGAGGAAAGTAAAAGGGGTCGCTCCATTGGCACCATATGAAAATAGCCCAAATGCACCCTGTTCATTCTCCTAAACTACTATGAATGTGTGGGCTAGCTGAAGAAATAGGAAACGTACCGAGTAGACTCACCTAACCTGTAAGCCTACGCCAGGCGATTACTTCGGATAAAAAAACATCCGCTAAATGGCCATGTGATTTGATTAGAATTAAATCAAGTTAGCCCAGCAGGGAAGTCTGCATCATCTACAGTGATGTTAAAAGGCCAGTCAGGTAACCTGTTGACTCCACCTAGAATCTAGTCTACCCTATAACAGCTCTTCTAATGATAGGGACCTGAGGAAAGGAGGAGGGGGGCCCTTTGCTTCCTCTCAATGGTCTCCTGACTCTCTGATGTGCTTGGACCCATTCAACCTCCTGTCACCAGCTTTATTCCCTCAAAATTCAATTTCTAAATCCCTAACCACCGGGGCACGTGTGTGTACATGCAAGCGTACATGGGTTCAAACAGAATTGATTCCAGACCTGTTGTGAATGTGAGTGTGTGTGTGTGTGTGTGTGTGTGTGTGTGTGTGTGTGTGTGTGTTACCTGCAGTAGCAATCGCTCATCTCCTTCTATGACAGCCTGGTTCCACTGGATGACATCAGAGAAGGGCAGCTCCCAACCATTACTGAGCAACACCGGAATACACGCCGCCTAGAGACGGCGAGAGAGAATAGACGGAATACTCTGTTCTCAGCAGATGTACGCGTAAGAGAATCTATCACCTGGGAAATGGGTCGGTCAGCGTGACAAGAACATAAACGGACAGGGTCAGTGGTAAAGCTACCGTTGTTCATCTGCTCTGCTTGTGGTAGACAGGCCATTTTTCAATATAAACATGTCGTCTAGATTTCCGGTCTTCGTCTCTGACACATACCACCATAGTAGCAGCTGGTACTTCAATAAGGCAGTCTGAGCAGATAATGAAATCGATGACGTGTGTGTGTGTGTGTGTGTGACACTCTCGTGGGGAGGTTGCATGAGTCACAGCTACTATCTTCCCAGTCCCAGGAGCCCCTTGAGGCCCTAGAGAAAAAGAGATCACATTTCTGCTACGTCTCTCTCTCTCACACACACACACACACACACACACACACACACACACACACACACACACACACACACACACACACACAGATTTAACAGACCCCTAGACTGCTAATTAAGTACACTACACAGAGAGGATGTCGAGAGGGAGAGAGAAAGAGAGAAATGGAGAGAGAGTAGGGGTATAATACATCGTTTTTTTTAAGCTGAGTTTGATGTTGCCGTATCCCCTTGTTTACTGACGGCCAGGTTTTTGAAGTTGTTCTACTTTTCTTTTTTTTCAGCTCCCTCCTTCAATCTCTCTCCCTCCAAGCTGCGGTCCTGGGTGTTGATGGTTTTATTTACTTTTCTAATTAAATCGCAAGAGAGCAACCAGAACCAGCTACAGACTGAGATCAGACGACTCCGACTGAGATTCCCCCTCTGGCGGTTTGAAGCTCCACTAGTTGCCTCACCAGAGACCAGCCCTCACCAAGGCAGCCATGCAGACGATGCTCAGATACGCTAGGCTACGCTCCAGGTAACAGGGTCAAGCCAGATGTTGAGGCCTCCAGAGCTGACGTGAAGCCTGGGGCTCGCCTGAGCCACTTCCCCAGAGATATGGTGCTGTGAAGCGGACTGACTAAGAAGTATTCCCCAGTCTAGATACCAGTGCAGCTCAGCATGTGGGCATATGTGTGTTGTTGTTTCTTGGTTGTTTACATTGGGAGATGAAGAGAGGAGCATCAGGGTTAGTGTGCATGTGTGTCTCTGTGTGTGTGCACCAAGAGTTGGAACGCAGACAGTAAGTTTCCTACCACACTGGTAATTGCACGTTCTTTTGTGGGCTGGCACGAAAAGTAAAAGGAGATCTTAAAAATCTCAGACTGGCCTGAATGGAAAAGCAAAGGAGACGGAGGGAGAGAGCGGGGGAGTGAGTGCGGAGGAGGAATGAGTTAGCTGTGTGAGAGTGAGCTTCCCTGCCAAGCCCTGCGTTCAGTGGATTTGCCCATTCAGCTTAGATCAGCAGTGTGGCAGGCTGGCAACCCTATGAAAGCTTCCGGACCATTGAGAGACTCAGTGAGAGAGAAGGAAAGAGAGGGAGAGAGGGCCAGGGAACACAAAAGTCTGGGAGGTTCATTGGTAGGTAAAACCATGAACACAGCACCATCACCAAAACATCAACATGGGTGGTAATTCCACACAGTTTGTACCATATCATTATTTCTTTAACTACATGGTTTATTGAAGCTGAGTTTGATGAAAGATAAACCCTTTTAATGTTATATTTACTAAATACCCCCCCCCCCCCTTTTTTTGCAAATCAGTCAACACCACCACACCACCATGATGGTTAACGCCTTAAAACCTTAAAATTGTAAACATTAGAGCACATAAGGATCTTCATACGACAGTGTGGCTATGATACTAATAGTGTAACTGCTAACGCAATACACGTCAATGCATAATCTTGCTAGTTCAGAGGTGTATTCGTACTCGTAGCTTGGTCCCAGGAGTTGGTCATAGGAGTTGGGCAAGACGGCACAAACAAATCACATATCTGCGACCATGCCAGTGTATTTTGAGCAGTATTTGGCATTCTTCTAGGACCGTGCTAGGGTGTTGTGATCCGTATTTAGCATCCTACCTGTAGAGACTCTAGGAAGCGAAAGGAGCCCAGGCGACGCCCCCGAGGAACCAGGCAGAAGGTGGAGTTGTGGAGCAGCTCCTGGTAATCAAACCTGAGGAAGGAAAGAAAGAAAGAAAGAAAGAAAGAAAGAAAGAAAGAAAGAAAGAAAGGAAAGAGGGATGGAGAGGCAGGAACAGCATTCACTTTTACAAAGGCTCCATTTCGACCATGAAGACAAGAGGTTATAGAGACAAAAGACTATTACGGTAGGGTCAAGAGAGTCCTATTGACATTAGTCTTTTGTAAAAAGACCTACTCAATAGTGTTTGGGCAAAATTCTGGCTGGGGAATGAGACACGCACAAGCAAACACGCCCACACTCAATATGCTGTTCGACCCCGGTTTTGAAAAGTCAACTGACATTTACTCCTGAGGTACTGACCTGCTGCGCCCTCTACAACCACTGTGATTATTATTTGACCCTGCTGGTCATCTACCGAACGAACATTTGAACATCTTGAAGAACAATCTGTACTCGTACAAATCGACAGGTAGCCTAGTGGTTAGAGCGTTGGGCCAGTAACCGAAAGGTTGCTGGATCGAATCCCCGAGTTGACAAGGTAAAAATCAGTCGTTCTGCCCCTGAGCAAGGCAGTCAACCCACTGTTCCCTGGACGCCGATTTATGGCAGCCCCCCGCACCTCTCTGATTCAGAGGGGTTGGTTTAAATGCAGAAGACACATTTCATTTGAATGCATTCAGTTGTACAACTGACTAGGTATCCCCCTTTCCTTACCCCAATCTCCACCAGGCACAGCCAGAAGAGGACTGGCCACCCCTCAGAGCCTGGTTCGTTCCTGCCTTTCTAGGTAGTTTTTCCTAGCCACCGTGCTTCTACATCTGCAATGTTTGGGGTTTTAGGCTGGGTTTCTGTATAGCCCTGCATATGTAAAAAGGGCTTTCTAAATACATTTGATTGATTGACTGAATAACTGGACCTGTTACATAATACAATTCTGTATTCTGTACTTTTAAACTTGGACAAAACAGAGATGCTTGTTCTAGGTCCCAAGAAACAAAGAGATCTTCTGTTGAATCTGACAATTCATCTTGATGGTTGTACAGTCGTCTCAAATAAAACTGTGAAGGACCTCGGCGTTACTCTGGACCCTGATCTCTCTTTTGAAGAACATATCAAGACTGTTTCAAAGTCAGCTTTTTTCCATCTACGTAACATTGCAAAAATCTGAAACTTTCTGTCCAAAAATGATGCAGAAATATTAATCCATGCTTTTGTTACTTCTAGGTTGGACTACTGCAATGCTCTACTTTCCGGCTACCCGGATAAAGCACTAAATAAACTTCAGTTAGTGCTAAATACGGCTGCTAGAATCCTGACTGGAACCCCAAAATGTGATCATATTACTCCAGTGCTAGCCTCCCTACACTGGCTTCCTGTATTTCAAGGTTTTACTGCTAACCTACAAAGTATTACATGGGCTTGCTCCTACCTATCTTTCCAATTTGGTCCTGCCGTACATACCTACACGTACGCTACGGTCACAAGACGCAGGCCTCCTAATTCTCCCTAGAATTTCTAAGCAAACAGCTGGCGGCAGGGCTTTCTCCTATAGAGCTCCATTTTTATGGAATGGTCTGCCTACCCATGTGAGAGACGCAGACTCGGGCTCAACCTTTTAAGTCTTTACTGAAGACTCATCTCTTCAGTAGGTCCTATGATTGAGTGTAGTCTGGCCCAGGAGTGTGAAGGTGAACGGAAAGGCTCTGGAGCAACGAACCGCCCTTGCTGTCTCTGCCTGGCCAGTTCCCCTCTCTCCACTGGGATTCTCTGCCTCTAACCCTATTACAGGGGCTGAGTCACTGGCTTATTTGGTGTTATTCCATGCCATCCCTAGGAGGGGTGCGTCACTTGAGTGGGTTGAGTCACTGACGTGGTCTTCCTGTCTGAGTTGGCGCCCCCCCTTGGGTTGTGCCGTGGCAGAGATCTTTGGGTTATACTCGGCCTTGTCTCAGGATGGTAAGTTGGTGGTTGAAGATATCCCTCTAGTGGTGTGGGGGCTGTGCTTTGGCAAAGTTGGTGGGGTTATATCCTGCCTCAATGGCCCTGTCTGGGGGTATCATCGGATGGGGCCACAGTGTCTCCTGACCCCTCCTGTCTCAGCCTCCAGTATTTATGCTGCAGTAGTTTATGTGTCGGGGGGCTAGGGTCAGTCTGTTATATCTGGAGTATTTCTCCTGTCTTATCCGGTGTCCTGTGTGAATTTAAGTATGCTCTCTCTAATTGTCTCTTTCTTTCTCTCAGAGGACCTGAGCCCTAGGACCATGCCTCAGGACTACCTGGCATGATGACTCCTTGCTGTCCCCAGTCCACCTGGCCGTGCTGCTGCTCCAGTTTCAACTGTTCTGCCTGCGGCTATGGAACCCTGACCTGTTCACTGGACGTGCTACCTGTCCCAGACCTGCTGTTTTCAACTCTCTAGAGACAGCAGGAGCGGTAGAGATACTCTCAATGGTCGGCTATGAAAAGCCAACTGACATTTACTCTTGAACTACTGTGATTATTATTATCTGACCCTGCTGGTCATTTATGAACATTTGAACATCTTGGCCATGTACTGTTATAATCTCCACCCGGCACAGCCAGAAGAGGACTGGCCACCCCTCATAGACTGGTTCCTCTCTAGGTTTCTTCCTAGGTTTTGGCCTTTCTAGGGAGTTTTTCCTAGCCACCGTGCTTCTACATCTGCATTACTTGCTGTTTTGGGTTTTAGGCTGGGTTTCTGTACAGCACTATGAGATATCAGCTGATGTAAGAAGGGCTATATAGATACATTTGATTTGTGTTTGTGTTAGAGTCCAACATGAAGACATGGCCACATCTTAGCTATACCATTCCATTGCCACTGACTGTTGCATGAACTACATGGACTGTGTTTTGGGAAGAAAAACAAACGTCTCTATTGGTTTGACCCACACAGGGTCAGCTTCTATAGTTTGTATTTTAAAAAGGACAGTCAGACACACCGAAAGACATTCTATCAAATCCAACTGTAACTGCAACTTAACAGTACCCATATTCTGTACACATTCCTCTCAGGACTTGACTTGAGGCTGTTGTTAGAAAACCATGCTAGAAACCATGATATAAAGTGGCAATATTGCCAACTAAGATGGTACATGAACTGTTTATGTTCATAATTTCAAAGTATAAGTAAGGGTAGATGGTTAAGGTTAATGGTGTGTGATTATAATTGAGTTAGTGGTCAAAAAGTGAAATACTTTGTTCTCTCTGGTATAGGCAGATGGGGATGATAGCCTTGGAATGGAACGTATGGCTTTTAATCAAATCCAATCCAACTTTATTTGACGTGCATTATACAGATCTCAAAACATTTGACACAATGAGTTGCTCCTTCCAGCAACATACACTACATGTTGAACATCTCATTCCAAAATCATGGGCATTAATATGGAGTTGGTCGTGTGTGTGTCCCCCCCCCTGCTGCTATAACAGCTTTCCACTTGATGTTGGAACAGGGATTTGCTTCCATTCAGCCACAAGAGCATTAGCAATTCATTCCAAATGTGTTTGATGGGTTTGAGGTCAGGGCTCTGTGCAGGCCAGTCAAGTTCTTCCACACCGATCGACAAACCATTTCTGTATGGACCTCGCTTTGTGCGCTGTCAGGAATCGTCTAGAATCAATGGAACTAAGGGTCCAAGCCTGAACCATGAAAAACAGTCCCAGACCATAACGTTGCTTCCAGAGGCAGTTTGAAACTCGGTAGGGAGTGTTGTAGTGTATTGGCTCTCTATGTATGTTTATACTTGTGGTCATTCTGGCATCTGAATGGATATCATTCCTACAATGTTTTGGATGTGAAAGGTCATGACTTGTTCAGGCACCAGCATCCCCTCTGGGTTAAGGTGAGTGTGGTTTTGTGTTAAGAACTGGTATGGGGCAGTTGTGTTGTTATGTTCGTAATTAAGATGGTTAGGGCTGTGGGTAGAGCGAATTGATCATAAATCAGTTGTTAAGGGTGGAAATTAACTTTTCAGGTTATGATGGGAGTTGACAGAGTGATCTGAAATCAGTGCATAGTAAGCATTAGAAATGCCCCCGGAGCTACCAAAAGAACCCAATGTTCCCAACCAACTGTGGCAAGCTGCCAATGTTTGTTTGGAGTGCATTCTGGTACAAAATGGGTACCATGCATCACCCAGGTGGGTCCTTCACAGTTCTGATAGCTCAGGTGACCTCCCCACAAGCCCAACCCTCTAAATGTAAAACACGTTGAAACCCAGCAAAAAATACCTCAGAAATGTAAGCTATTATCAAGCCAGTGGAACCTTTTTAACGGCCCATCATGTTGCTCACTGCTCTAAGTAAATAAACACGTTTCTTATGAAAGAATTCCTATATCCTCGTCTCTCCTGCTCTGCTGGCAACAGTCTTGTTTACACGCTCAAGCATAAAATATGGCCGCCGCTAATCTAGTCTGTCTCTGTCTCGACTGTACCGACCGTTGTTTATTTACCACTCTGTGAGTGATGAGATACAGGCGCTGATGTTAGCATTGATTGGGATCTTGGTGTGAGTTTCTCGGGGAACTGTTGTATGAGTGTCACTATCAAGGTTGTGGTGTATACATACATACAAATCCGCTCACACACGGAAATGTGCACACACAAACTAACACTTGCAGCACAACACACATTCACATAATGTATGCAAACATCCACCAGCAAACACACGCACACACACACACACACACACACAGGCTCACACACATACATACACACAAGATTTCACCCTCGCACA
Organism: Salmo salar; assembly: GCF_965601325.2. Taxonomy (NCBI): domain Eukaryota; kingdom Metazoa; phylum Chordata; class Actinopteri; order Salmoniformes; family Salmonidae; genus Salmo; species Salmo salar. The sequence continues at coordinate 8,550,110 of NC_138317.1, read as the reverse complement.
CAAATAACACAACCACATAATGTACACAAACACCCTAGGGAATTAGGGTAGTGAAAGGGTGCATCGTTTTCCGTTTGCCACTGCTATACTACGATGTTGTCCTGTTTTCCACCTGTTGACGGAGCTTAGCCAGTTCTGCTGAAACGGCAGTGTGTGTGTGTGTGTGTGGGTGTGCGTGCGTGTGCAAGTGCATATGTGTGTGCGTGTGTTTCTGTCTGTGTGCTTATGTACAGTACACGCTTATATCTTCTCAAATCGGAGGCTTTGTCCGATAGTTAGTGGATACGAGCTAATGTGCGTTATTTCTCATGCAAGTGTGTATAACGTCTGTTTGGATGTACTTGTATAGCCACTTACCCATTAGAGAGAAACAGAGAGAGGGAGAGAGCTCTCCCCAGCATGTGGTGGGAGTGGAGTGAGCCTGTCGCTGGCGACCTACTTCATCCCACTCTGGGTCATGCTGATTTGTTCGCTGCTGTTTTTTAATGAGGGAATTTACTTAATGCAAGGGAACAAATAAATCATTTAACAGCAGTTTGTTTCCAAGAACAAACGAACAGGCTCTTTCGCTCTCTGTTATTCTCTCTCTCTGTCGTACTCTCTCACTCTCTTTTCCTTTCCTATTGAATGAGTGAGTAAGTTTGTGTGTTGGTTCTTCTATCCTTGTGGGGACCTAAAGTCCCCCAAAGTCCCCACAAGGAAAATTCTCCCTCGTGGGGACATTTCTCACGTCCCCATGAGGACACACGCTATTTTAAGCTCAGGTGTTAGGTTTATGGTTACAATTAGGGTTAGGGTAAGTGATTATGTTTAGGGTTTTGGTTTATGGGTTAAGGTTAGGTTTAGGGGTTAGGGAAAATAGGATTTTGAATGGAAATCAATTTTAGGTCCCCACGAGGTTTGAAGAACAAAACGTGTGTTTGTGTGTGTGGAGCAGGGCCAGTATTAACAGACTGTTCTCTGTCTGCTAACGGGACATGGAGCATGTCTCCCTTCTGTACTCCATCGTCATGACCCATTGAGTGTGTGTGTGTGTACGTCTGTGCGCGCGTACATTTTTGCTTGCAGGGGTACGTTAAGTGTGTGTGTGTGAGCGATTTTCAAATGCCTATCATGGGTGTGGGATATACAGTAAGTTACCGTGATCTAATATCTAAATGTTCTTTATGTGTGTGAAACGCATGATTGCATTTGTCTACCAGTGTGTGTGAACTTGGTATGGATGCACTTGAATGTATGAGCTTGTACCCACTTTGTGAAATAGTCTTGAACCACCAATATGTGGCGATTGTAGCGTTCTCTCTCGTTCATGGGGCCTATGAGATCGCCATTGATCTTCTCCATAGGTACTCCCACGCGGACAGTGCCCATAGGTGCTTGGGGCTTCCTCGGAGGTCTGGCTTTAGCGGCACAGCTGGTACATGTACGACACCATAGTGTGACATCCACTCTCCTTCGGTACCAGTAGTATCTTGTCTGCAGTCGGGCAAGTGTGCGTTCCACGCCAAAATGACCGCCTACAGGGCTGTCGTGCATCTGCTTCACGATGTCCATCCGGAACACATGAGGTAGGAGTATCTGTGGGTAAAACACTGCGCCTTCGGTACAGTAGAAGCGCCGTAAGAGAATGCCGTCCTTGACATAAAGTCTCTTCCACTGGCTCCAATATGCCTTAGTCGCTGGCCCGAAAGGCGACATCCCCCCACGATGGGCGTTCCTGTACTTCCTCGAGCCGTCTCTTGACGGTGCCCATGTCAGAGTCAGCTATCCGAGCCTAACGTAATTTCTCAGTAGTCCATCCATGGAAGAGAACAGTGTCACTTGCGTCGGTGAGGCAAATATTTTCCACGTCCGACATGTCATCTTCACTGTCCCGATGACCCATGCTGATGACTCCACGTCGAAAGCAGCTCCAGAAGCTCCAGAGAGTGCAGGCTGTAGGATGGGGTCTTCTCCTATCCCCACGGAGCGGAGCTCCATAAAGTAGCTTCCAGAGCGTAATGAGCTATGTTGGGGCCAAGGTCATACTGCACTTCCTGGTGCCTGAAACAGTCATTGTTCTGGGTAGGGTCCTGTATAATTCAGGGCTAAGTCTGGCGGCAGGGCCTCTTGGACAGGACATCAGCATTTTCATGGTGGCGTCCTGGACGATGTATGACCTTGAAGTTATGCTCCCCAAGCTTCTCGTGCCACCTCGCTAGTCGAACTTCTGGTTCTTTCATCCTTATGAGCCACCAAAGGCTGCTGTGGTAAATGTGCACAATGAAGAGTCTTCTGAGCAGGTGTGTAGTGAACTCCACTACTGCCAGTAGTTCCCTCCGTGTAGTACAATAGTTTTGGTGGAGGACAGCCGCCGGCTCCCATACGCTAGTACGCGTTCCTCACTGTCCTGCATCTGGGACAAGACGGCTCCAATGCTGAAGTTTTTTGCATCTGTGTTGGGATGAGGTCGCCGTTGTCGAGTGGAGAGCCCAAGACGGGCGTGGTGGTGAGTAGCTTCTTTAATTCTTTAAACGACACCTGGCTCTCTGGCGTCCACCGGAAACGAGCATGCTTCTCTGTAAGCTCATGAAGGGGCTTGGCTACAGCAGCAGAATCTTTGACAAATTGTTGCTAGTCCGAGGCCAGAATGACGAACTGACGGACTTCTGAAACACAGGTAGGCGGGAGCCATTCTTGGACTTTCCGAATTTTCTGTGGCGATGCCGTGTTCGGAAACGATGTGTCCAAGGTAGGTTACCTGTTGGTGGAAGAGACAGCACTTGGAGGGTTTCAATTTCAGGTTGGCTTGGCGAGCCGACAGAACACTGCCAGGCATTGGAGCATCTCTGTGACATCCCTTCCCAGGATGATGATGTCATCTAGATATACTAGGTAGGTCGCACACTGCATTCCGGCCAGGACACGGTCCATTAGCAGTTGAAACGTCGCTGGTGCGTTACAGAGCCCAAAATGCATCACATTCCACTCATAGAGGCCCGCTTTACGGACGCTTTACGGGCCCTGGGAGTAAGCTCTACCTGCCAGTAGCCTGACGCTAAGTCCGTGCTAAACCATTTGGCCATCGACGGGGTATCTAGAGTGTCTTGGATACGGGGAAGTGGATATGCATTCTTAACAGTACACTCATTTAGGGCCCTGTAGTCCACACATTGATGGTATGTCTGGTCCTTTTTGCGTACCATGACTGTTGGTGAAGCCCAGCTGCCGTAGCTTGGAGAGGCTACTCCAGTTTCAAGAATTTGCTGGTCTGCATTGAGCTACTTTTCGAGTGCCATCCGCCACGGTTTCTGCTTCACAGGTGGCCCAGGCAACGTCTGAATGTCATGCTGTACAAGACCAGTGCGACCGAAGATCAGTGGGTGCAGTAGAGATGACGTCCCCATAGGCACTAAGGAGTTGAGCCAGCCTGCCTTGTTCGTCTGCACTTAGTGCAGCAGAGCTCTCCGCATACACCTACTGTAAGTGAGAAGAAACCGCTGGGGAGACGAGACTAGTTCAGTGGGCTGAACAACATCTGCTGCCCAAACGGATTCTGGCGATAACGCCCGTCTTTACTTTCACTGACTCTGTTCCTGGGTTGTAAAGCCTGATGGGGATTTGGTTATTGGCCTATGCTTCTCAATTAATCCTTTAGTTGGGCTCAGCACCACGTCACCTCTGACAGGTTCACGGAAGTGTGCGTTCCTCGGCACGATGTACTCACACCCTGATTCGAAAACGGCTGTGCGTGCTATTCTTACCACATTCACCTTCGGTCTGAAGTAGGGCACCTGTTCACCAAACAGCACAATCCTAAGGCTGCTGAAATCAAGGCTTCCCTGTGACTGCTCCTGGAATGGATGACCGAGGATGGCATCGGTATACTCTCTGCCACGTCTGCAACGATGAAGTTAATACTCACTGTGCGGGTACCAACCTGAATGGGCAGGTGAACTTCTCCAAAGACTTTGACATTTACAGGACCAATGCCCTGCTGAGAATGCAGTCGATAGCTGGAGTTGGAGGTTTAACGTCTGGGTGAATGGCGTTGTAACAGCGCCAAGGCAGCACATTTCTCTGTGCCCCACTGTCTAAAAGAATATATACCTCTTTCCATGAGCCCTAACCATCAAACTGACCTGGTCGTAGTGTGGGGATCCTCTGCTTCTAAGTAGCGTATTCGTCCTGACTGTCAGATGAGATATCATAATGTACACGCCGGGGATGCCTGAACGTGAACTGGATCTTGCTCGCCTGGGGTGAGACTGTTCGTTTTTCATAACAGCACATTTCATGACCTTCAGTGGGCAGAGCATCACATGCCAGATACATCGATGGATGTCCTGCAACTGTGAGTGGTGGTTTTACACTGGATGCATGGCTGGAGTGGAGGGCAGAGCTGCTGGCGTCCTGCATGGGTAATGGGAGTAAGCAGCATCTACAGGTGTACTTGCTGCATAGAGTCTGTGGGTGGCAGAGTTGAAAGGTTTAGTGCATGGAGTATACGGCATTTCAGTAGTTGGTTGAAACACATTTCCAGAAATACCATTTTCAGGTGAGCATCTAGCATGCCAGCTGGCATAGTTTTGGTTGTGACTTTGCTGTGATTCAATTCCACTGTCACCCACATTTCTGTTTTTCACGAGACTTGAATGGATTTGCTTCTCTCCTTGGCCGTTAAGGAGACGTCTTTGACTCAAGGCACGAGTCATCCATATTAATTACGGCTGGCTGCATATTAGCTACATCTGAACTTGGCAAAAATGGATTGCAGTTAATGTTAGCATTTGCAACATCAAATTCGTTCATCCAGTTGGCAAATGAGATTTGTGAATGCATGTCTTCATTCACTGTAGTTAGCGATATGATTGGGTTTGAGTAGCACGTCGAATCCTCAGGTCAATTCTTTCTCGTAATAACAGATTTCCTGTGTGTAGCCGCCATTTTACAACTTTATTGAGAACGTCAGCCACTACTTGAACAATGATGATTAACTTCGTTAGCCGTTACCTCGTGAAAGTCTGAATCTTTTTTTATTTTTCTCTCTCTCTGTCTTTGATATTCCGGTATAATGTGAATAACTCAACGATGCTGGCAGGATAAATCCTGGACGAGCCCCCAGTGTTACCTTTCCTGCCTCGCCTCCAGACTGTAGTCGGGACGGCTCGGGAGCCCTCACTTGCTAGCTCCAGGGCCGGGTAATTCCCACATTTGTGGATCTTATCTGCTGCTAATGACGAGTTAGTCTGGAATTCCACTAACGTAGTTGACATTTATTAAACTTGTACACCACGTGAGGTAGTCTGAATGACAAAATGAACTAGTGGTCTAACGGAGCAAAAAGAGTGTGGCTCATAGTTTGGCTACATCTCCGCCACCACAACAATTGCATCAAAAACGAAAGTTAACTTACTACGTTACCCATAATGCACTTGTGTTTTAAAGCCTGTCTACAACAACTCCATCCATATGAAACAGCCTACCTGTTCGTTGACTATTGTAGCCTACCCCTTCTCATTTAGCCAATTTTATTCTGTTATTTGAATTCCATTTTGCATTGATTAGAAATCCAACAATTGCTTTGCATGGAGCCTCGGACTGTAGCGCTGCTCTGATTGACAGACAATAACAGCAAGCTACACTTGTGAAACGTGTGTAGGCTACCGGGGCTTCTTTTTTTATGGGGTGCGCTCATAAAAACCATCAGATTTATTTATTAAATTCGTTTTTTTTTTAAATTAGCTCTCCCAAGTAATGGAATACCAACAGCCGTTCGGATATTAGAATATTTGGATAACTGTGCCCATCCCTATTACATGTTGGGCACCTTACTACTCTTAGAAAGCAGGTCCATGTGGATTGCTGATCAAATCAGATCTTATATGTCACATGCACTGAATACAACGGGTTGTAGACATTACCATGAAATGCTTGCTTACAAGCCCTTCCCAACAAGTAGCAGGAGTACCAGTACCACATCAATGTGCTGGGGTATGAGGTATTTGAGGTAGATATGCACATGAAGGCAGGGTAAAGTGACTAGGCATCAGGATAGGTAATAATAAGGTATTTGAGGTAGATATGTACATGAAGGCAGGGTAAAGTGACTAGGCATCAAGGATAGATAATAAGGTATTTGAGGTAGATATGTACATGAAGGCAGGGTAAAGTGACTAGGCATCAGGATAGATAATAAGGTATTTGAGGTAGATATGTACATGAAGGCAGGGTAAAGTTACTAGGCATCAGGATAGATAATAATAAGGTATTTGAGGTAGATATGTATATGAAGGCAGGGTAAAGTGACTAGGCATCAGGATAGATAATAATAAGAGTCAAATAAATAACAGAGTAGCAGCAGCAGCATGAGTGTGTGTCACACCCTGATCTGTTTCACCTGTCTTTGTGATTGTCTCCACCCCCCTCCAGGTGTCGCCCATCTTCCCCATTATCCCCGGTGTATTTATACCTGTGTTCTCTGTTTGTCTGTTGCCAGTTCGTCAAGTCAACCAGCAATTTTTGTATTCAGCTCTTGCTTTTCCCCAGTCTCTCTTTTCTCGTCCTCCTGGTTTTGACCCTTGCCTGTCCTGACCCTGAGCTCGCCCGCCTGACCATTCTGCCTGCCCCTGCCTGCCGTCCTCTACCTTTGCCCAACCTCTGGATTACCGACCTCTGCCTGACCTAACCCTGCCTGCCGTCCTGTACCTTTGCCCCTGTTGCTTGTTACTTCGACACGGCCTGCATCTGGGTCTTACCTTTATCCTGATAGTGTGTTTGCGTTGTGTCGGTATGTGTGTTTGTGTTGTCAGTTAGCGCGTGTGTTAGGTGTGTCTGCACATGCGTATGTAGTGAATGTGTGTGGGTTTTGTGTGAGAGAGTCAGTGTGTATATAGTGTCTGTAAATATAGTATTGTGAGTGTGCATAGAGTCAGTGCAGATAGTCCAGGGAAACCACGATGTCAGTGGAGGCTGCTGAGGGGAGGACGGCTCATAATAATGGCTGGAACGGCGCAAATGGAACGGCATCAAACACCTGGAAACCATGCGTTTGGTATATTTGATACCATTCCATTCATTCCACTCCAGCCATTACCACGAGCCTGTCCTCCCCAATTAAGGTGCCACCAACCTCCTGTGCATGATGTGTGTAATACAGGAAGTAAAGCCTACGTACAGACTGTGACACTGTGCACTGCAGTGTGCCGTAATAAAGTGTACCGGTGTGAGGTGCGTATTCTGTTTGCGCTCTGTATGTGTGTGTGCGTGCACGTGTGGTCTGCAAACGCCTCACCGATGCTATTCTGATCCCCTGTATCCACAGGGGGGGCTGAGGTTATTAAATATTAAACTTAAAATATGGCGGAAATCCATGTTGGAGAAAAACAGGATCTAATTGAGCAGTCGTGGCAACAGACACACTGTTCCCGCCTGCATGCACGTCCACACACACACACACACACACACACACACACACACACACACACACACACACACACATCTCATTTTCGATGTCGCTGTCCTCTGTCGGTATGTTTTACTCTCTCATAAACACACGCACATCTAAAAATTGTTTCTATCTATATGTATTTTCTCTACTCAACAGACATACACCAGGCAGACATACACCAGGCATCCCCCTTCTCCCTCATCTTCCCACACACACACACAAATGCACACCACGCAACACGCACGCACAACACAAACATGGTACACAGATGGTGCCCGTGCACACAGCACGGCAGCTTCTGTCGGCGTGCTGAGGCCCAGGGCTCACTGTTGTATGGCTATCACCAAAATGATGTTTAAAAAGTCTGCAGCACAGTGACTATGGTATTGTGGGTCGTGTACGAATGAAGGTCTGTTTGTTAAGTGTGAGCTCGCCCACGTCTCTCTCCTCCCTCTTCCCTCTCTCTTCTCCCTCATCTTCCCTCTCTCTTCTCCCTCATCTTCCCTCCCCCTTCTCCCTCATCTTTCCTCTCTCTTCTCCCTCATCTTTCCTCTCCCTCATCGTTCCTCTCTCTCATCTTTCCTCTCTTCTCCCTCATGTTCCCTCTCTCTTCTCCATCATCTTCCCTCTTTCTTCTCCATCCTCTTCCCTCCCTCTCCTCCCTCATCTTTCCTCTCTCCTCCCTCATCTTTCCTCTCTCTCCTCCCTCATCTTTCCCCTCTCTCCTCCCTCATCTTTCCTCTCTCTCCTCCCTCATCTTTCCCCTCTCTCCTCCCTCATCTTTACTCTCTCTTCTCCCTCATCTTTCCCCTCTCTTCTCCCTCATCTTTCCTCTCTCTTCTCCCTCATCTTTCCTCTCTCTTCTCCCTCATCTTTCCTCTCTCTTCTCCCTCATCTTCCCTCTCTCTTCTCCCTCATCTTCCCTCTCTCTTCTCCATCATCTTCCCTCTCTCTTCTCCATCCTCTTCCCTCCCTCTCCTCCCTCATCTTTCCTCTCTCCTCCCTCATCTTTCCTCTCTCTCCTCCCTCATCTTTCCTCTCTCTCCTCCCTCATCTTTCCCCTCTCTCCTCCCTCATCTTTACTCTCTCTTCTCCCTCATCTTTCCCCTCTCTTCTCCCTCATCTTTCCTCTCTCTTCTCCCTCATCTTTCCTCTCTCTTCTCCCTCATCTTCCCTCTCTCTTCTCCCTCATCTTCCCTCTCTCTTCTCCCTCATCTTTCCTCTCCCTCATCTTTCCTCTCCCTCATCGTTCCTCTCTCTCATCTTTCCTCTCTCTTCTCCATCATCTTCCCTCTCTCTTCTCCATCATCTTCCCTCTCTCTTCTTCATCATCTTCCCTCTCTCTTCTCCATCATCTTCCCTCCCTCTTCTCCATCATCTTCCCTCCCCCTTCTCCCGCATCCTCCCTCTCTCTTCTCCATCATCTTTCCTCTCTCTTCTCCCTCATCTTTCCTCTCTCTTCTCCCTCATCTTTCCTCTCTCTTCTCCCTCATCTTTCCTCTCTCTTCTCCCTCATCTTCCCTCCCCCTTCTCCCTCATCTTCCCTCCCTCTTCTCCTTCATATTTCCTCTCTCTTCTCCATCTTTCCTCTCTCTTCTTCATATTTCCTCTCTCTTCTCCATCTTTCCTCTCTCTTCTCCATCTTTCCTCTCTCTTCTCCATCTTTCCTCTCTCTTCTCCATCTTTCCTCTCTCTTCTCCATCTTTCCTCTCTCTTCTCCATCTTTCCTCTCTCTTCTCCCTCATCTTCTTCTATACATTTCCTTCCTTCCTCTCGCCCCCATCCCTCCATCCTACTCCCTCCCTCTCTTCCCTTCTCTGTGGTCACGGTCCCCATATGAAACATTGATAAGGTAATGAAGCAGAATAAAGGGGAGAGTATTGAGCCGATACAGATGGACACACATGGAGGGGGGCACGACCAGTTGATTGACAGCGGCTGCTGGTCAGTTAATTCCACACCACATTTCTTACTAGCAACGTGCAAAGGTCAGATGTCAGTGACGTGTGTCTCTGACAGGCAGTATGGGTTAACTAAATAGTCAATACCGTGCATGCTCTGCTCAGCGAACACAAAACAAACTGAAGGGCTAACCCTGAGACACACACACACACACACACACACACACACACACCACTGTCATACAGTACTTCTACACTCATCATACAGTTCATATGGACTTTAACTTTAATCCTAACACATACGACAGTCATAACACTGTCCCTGCCACACTGCAACAATGGCAGAATGTATTAGTAATGATAGTCTGAGAAGTACTACTCCTACTCCAACCATGCACTGTCTGTTCAGCCTACATATGTCACTACAGCCCACAGTGCTGCCTCCATTCATATTCCATACTGCAGTAGACATTTCTGCTCCCAGAAAGAGAGAGAGAGAGGGGGGAGACAGAAAGAGAGAGCACAGGATGTGGCCAGCTGTTAATGCCTCTGGTACAGCCCCAGCACCACACACAGAGGAAAGAGAGACAAATAGGGAATGAGTGATAAAGAGAGGGAGAGAAATAGGGGATAGAAAGACAGAATTTGCAGGAGAGACAGAGCAATGAATAGAAAACTAGAGAGAGGAATATGACGTGTGTGAGAAGGAGACATTTTGTAGCAATTTATATCTGATGGCTGTGGGTCAAGATCAGGGTTACACCCTACACAGAACATTCCTAAGATAATACAGTTGGAGAGACCGAGGCAGAGAGAGAGAGAGAACGAGACAGAGGAAGATTTTATAGGCAGTTAAGGTTTCAATGTGCAGAGAAATAAGCTCTCCAAGTATCCTCTTTCATATATATATATATATATATATGAGAGAGAGAGAGAGAATCTCCGCTTCCACTGCAAACGGAAAATGCCAATGGGATGCTGTGCATTATTACTCAGTGACAGGTGAATGTTTATGCTTAGTTTGTTTATATTAGTGCATCATCTGCTACTGTGTGTAAGTCTGTGTGCGGGCACATGTCACGGTGTGTGCCGATGTTTAATCCGATCTTGTATACAGTTTGTCTGTATCTTCTATGGATGTCCCCCACACACACACACACACCCCATCCCCTGTACGACAGTTGCAGCAGCCAGACAGATAAGCCTGTCTCTCCTGTTTTCCCTCCCATCTATCTCTCTCTCCGTCTGTCTGGCTTCTGTCCAAGTCCTCCCTTGACACACACGTTGTCGCTATGATTGATATATTACTCAATGCATCTTCAGACTAAGACGAGGCTAACAACAACAGCAAGCCAAAATATCAGAGCTTAGACCGTATCTTCTTTATCTATTTTTATTAATTTGATTCCCTTATCTAAAAGGGAAATTATCATAATGATTTATTTACACTGAACAAAAATATAAATGCAACAATTTCACCGATTTTTACTGATTTACAGTTCATATAAGTAAATCATTGAATTGAAATAAATTCATTAGGCCCTAATATATGGATTTCACATGACTGGGAATACAGATATGCATCTGTTGGTCACAGATACCTTAAAAAAAGGTAGGGGTGTGGATCAGAAAACCAGTCAGCATCTGATGTGACCACCATTTGCCTCATGCAGTGCGACACATCTCCTTCGCATAGAGTTGATCAGGCTGTAGATTGTGGCCTGTGTGAAGTTCTGGATATTGGTGGGAACTGGAACACTCTGTCGTACATGTCGATCCAGAGCATCCCAAACATGCTCAATGGGTGACAGGTCTGGTGAGTATGCAGGCCATGGAAAAACTGGGACATTTTCAGCTTCCAGGAATTGTGTACAGATCCTTGCGACATGGGGCCGTGCATTATCACGCTGAAACATGAGGTGATGGTGACGGATGATTGGCATGACAATGGGCTTTAGATCTCATCACGGTAATTCTGTGTATTCAAATTGCCATCGATAAATGCAATCGTTGTCCGTAGCTTATGCTTGCCCATACCATAACCACACCGCCACCATTTGGCAGTGTGTTCATAATGTTGACATCAGCAAACCGCTCACCAACACGACGCAATACACACGGTACATCTAGCCGGTACAGTTGAAACCGGGATTCATCTGTGAAGAGCACACTTCTCCAGGTGTGCCAGTGGCCATCGAAGGCGAGCATTTGCCCACTGTAGTCGCTTACGTGGCCGAGCTGCAGTCAGGCGAAGACCCTGGAGAAGACAACGATCATGCAGATGAGTTTCCCTGAGACGGTTTCTGACAGTTTGTTTAGAAATTCTTCGGTTGTGCAAATCCACAGTTTCATCAGCTGTCCGGGTGGTGGGTCTCAGACGATCCCGCAGTTGAAGAAGCCGCATGTGGAGGTCCTGGCCTGGCATAGTTACACGTGGTCTGCGGTTGTGAGGCCTGGTGGGACGTTCTGCCAAATTGTCTAAAACGATGTTGGAAGCGGCTTATGGTAGAGAAATGAACATTTGGCAACGGCTCTGGTGGACATTCCTATAATCAGCATGCCAATTGCACACTCCCTCAAATCTTGAGACATCTGTGGCATTGTGTTGTGTGACAAAACTGCACATTTTAGAGTGGCCTTTTATTGTCCCCAGCACAAGGAGCACCTGTGTAATGATCATGCTGTTTGATCAACATCTTGATATGCCACACCTGTCAGGTGGATGGATTATCTTGGCAAAGGAGAAATGCTCACTAACAGGGATGTAAACACATTTGTAAGAAACAATATTTTTGTGCGTATGGAACATTTCTGGGATCTTTTATTTCAGCTCATGAAACATGGGACCAACACTTAACATGTTGCGTTTATATTTTGTTCAGTGTATTTATTGAACACGGATAATGATCAACATGTAAGAAGGAATGGAGATGTGATAGTGTCAAAGCTAGCTAAATTCCGTGGGTAGTCTCTAGGATATCTGCTCTTGATGTTTTTGAAGCTGTGGTATTTCTTGATAGTGCCTGCTATTCCCCTGTGATTCGTTTATCTAAGAGCTATGCTAATTGCTCTGTTTCTCTGTGTTGTTTTTGAACATAAAAACGTAGCCAATTTCCACGAGGGATAATAAAGTTATATTGGATTGGATAGTATCCACACATATATTATACAATATAACTTTGTCTATCATCCATATTAGTGGTGGATGTGCAAATGAATGTAAAATGTGACCCTTGGATGTTTATGAACTTAACTACTCCTACACATGAAGTAAAGCTATTTGAGACTATGTTTAGCACTGCATAAATGTACCCATTTTATCATTTGAATACAGTGCATTTAGCAAAACGTAAGTGCAGGAACTCCTGCATAAAAGATATTGTACAGGCAATGTATGACAACATGAATTGCACAAATGTTTTATGTCAACCTCTGATCTAAATACTGTAGATGGTAAAGAGCGATTGACCACTGTTTGGCAGACCTATGTCCAGCCCAGTTTCCCAGTGGATCCCACCCAGCCTGTATAATATACCCATAACTTAGGATATTATAGAGGTCTTGAACTGCAGCTGCTCTCTAGTAGAAACCACACAGAGCTTAGTTCATAGCCTCACTGCTATTTGTTCTGGACATAGTACTTACATCCACATGTACACAAATACACAGTCCATCCTGTCATTACACACAATCCACTCTCTTCTCTCTGTGTATGTGTGGAGGGAGGGAGGGGGGGGGGGGCTGCTTTTTATTTTTCCATTTTAAATTTATTTCACCTTTATTTAGGCAAGTTGAGAACAAGTTCTCATTTACAACCGCAACCTGGCCAAGATAAAGCAAAGCAGTTTGACACATACAACAACACAGTTACACATGGAGTAAAACAAACATACAGTCAATAATACAGTAGAAAAATAAGTCTATATACAATGTGAGCAAATGAGGTGAGATAAGGGAGGTAAAGGCAATAAATAGGCCATGGTGGCGAAGTAAATACAATTTAGCAATTAAAACACTGGAATGGTAGATTTGACAGTAGATGACTGTGCAAAGTAGAAATACTGGGGTGCAAAGGAGCAAAATAAATACAGTAGGGGAAGAGGTAGTTGTTTGGGCTATTTATAGATGGGCTATGTACAGGTGCAGTGATCTGTGAGCTTCTTTTAACACTTGTCTCCATTTCTCTCGGTCTCTCTCTCTCATTCTCCTCCATCTCACTTTCTTTCTCTCGCCCCATCTCTCACTCTCAATTCAATTTTGTAGACTTTACTGACATGGTAAGTTAAATAACTTACATTGTCAAAGTACACGTATAACAACAATGGTGGGACCAACAGCAATAAGGCATCAATAATAATAGCAGTAGTGGAAATGGTATTACCATTAACAGCAACTACAACAACAATATTAATGACAATAATAATACATTAAAGCAATAGTAGTAGACCAGTCTCAACATGACTGAAAAGACACATGGCATGGTATGAAAGCCAGAACAAAACGGCAAATATTATTGACATTGCACTTTTTACTGTCCGTCCCTCAGGTTATGGCGGGATGGCACATTTTGGCTTTTCACCTAATAATTACAAAATGTTTTCTTCATCATTTATAGTTGCAAATTCTTTGTACTGAATTATAATATTGGGAAAGAAAGATTCTCTTAAGTCTATGTAAGAGTGTAATAGGAAATGCCACAGTGTAATAGGAAATGCAGTTCTGTCTCTCTGGGCAGCCGGGTTTGCCTGTGACGACTGTTCTCTATGGCCAGACTGTGCTCACTGAGTCTGTACCTAGTCAGTGTTTTACTCTGTTTTCTATCTGCCTCAGTGGTCAGGTAGTCTGCCTGTTTAGACCCAAATAGCATTGAAGTTTACTTCGATTTCTTGTGGTGCCTTTCCAATAGGCGTTTAATTTTTGCTCTGTGATGATTTGGTTGGGCCAGATTTTCTGAATGCTGTCCTGAGGCTCTATGGGGTTGGTGAACTGAGCCTCAGAACCAGCTGGCTGAAGGGACTCTTCTTTTTATCTCTTGACATTGCACACTGAGTATACCAAACATTAGGAACACCTTCCTAATATTGAGTTACATCGCCCCCTTTTGCTCTCAGAACAGACTCAATTTGTCGGGGCATGGACTCTACAAGGTGTGGAAAGCGTTCCACAGGGATGCTGGCCCATGTTGACTTCAATGCTTCCCACAGTTCTGTCAAGTTGGCTGGATGTCCTTTGGGTGGTGGACCATTCTTGATACACACAGGAAACTGTTGAGCGTGAAAAACCCAGCAGCGTTGCAGTTCTTGACACAAACCACTGCGCCTGGCACCTACTACCACACCCCATTCAAAGACACTTAAATATTTTGTCTTGTCCATTCACCCACTGAATGGCACACATACACAATCCATGTCTCAATTGTCTCAAGGCTTAAAAATCCTTCTTTAACCTGTCTCCTCCCCTTCATCTACACTGACTGATTTAACAAGCGACATCAATAAGGGATCATAGATTTCACCTGGATTCACCTGGTCAGTCTATGTCATGGAAAGAGCAGGTGTTCTTAATGTTTTGTACACTCAGTGTAGGGCTGTGTGATGCCATTTTCCAGGGTCGCTTGTTTTTAGATGGTTGTAAAATTTCATAAGGAGGGGGTATTGGCCCAATTCTGCTCTACATTAGTTCTTTTGAGGTTTTCTCTGCACTTGCAATACAGTCTTGCAAAACTCTGCATGCAGTATTTCGATTAGATGTTTGTCCCATTTGGTAAATTCATTATTAGAGTGGACCCCATACTTCGCTGCCATATAGAGCAATTGGTTCTATAACTGATTGAAATATTTTGAGCCAGATTCTAATTGGAATTTAAATTTTCATGTTCCTTTTAATGGCATAGAACGCTCTTATTGCTCTGTCTCTCAGCTCGTCCACAGCCATGCGAAAGCTACCTGTGTTGCTGATATTTAGTCCTAGATACGTGCAGTGTCTGGTGTGTTCTAATAGAACTGTGTCCAGAACGGACCTCTTTTGGAATATCAGTGGGAGACAGCAATACCACATCATCTGCATATAGCTGACACTTGATTTCAGTGTTGCGTTGGGTGAGACAATGTGCTGCAGATTCTTCTGTTTTCGCCAATTCATTCATAACAGTTTTTTCTTTACCTTCAAAATGAGATAGACACTCACAATCCAACAAGAACTATTAAAATAGGATTTTTCAGTTAACGTTAACTCTTACTATCCACATGTAATTTGTTTATCATTTAAGATTTGTATTTTACCATGTAAGTTGACTGAGAACACATTCTCATTTACAGCAATGACATGGGGAATAGTTTCGGGGGGGAGGGGGGGGGGGTGAATGAGTCAATTGGAAGCTGGGGATGATTAAGTGGCCATGATGGTATGAGGGCCAGATTGGGAATTTAGTCAAGACACCAGGGTTAACACCCCTACTCTAAAATAACTGCCATGGGATCTTTAGTGACCACAGAGAGTCAGGACACCCATTTAACATCCCATCCAAAAGACAACACCCTACACAGGGCAATGTCCCCAATCACTGCCCTGGGGAATTAAGATATTCTATTTTAGACCAGAGGAAAGAGTGCCTCCTACTGGCCCTCCAACATCACTTCCAGCAGCATCTGGTCTCCCATCCAGGGACCGACCAGGACCAACCCTGCTTAGCTTCAAAAGCAAGCCAGCAGTGGGATGCAGGGTGGTATGCTGCTAGCCCAGATAACATTTGTGTCATGCCACTTGGGTGGATGTAGTGTGAGGATGGTGGAGTTGTGCTCATCTAACCATGAACCCCGGCCTATCACGTGTGAGCATGTGTTTAATGTCACTCATTTCATTGGTGGGGGCTGGGCCAGTTGCTCTTCTCACAGCCTGTGCATAGCTCTGCCTGGTGGGCCGTGGCTCCTCCAGATGTGGATCTGCGGTGGGGGAGAGGGGGATGGTAGGCCTCGCCTGGAGGGGTCTGAAGCTGGGCTGGTGTGGTCTGTGCTGCGCTGGCTGTGGGGGGCGTTAAGGTTGGTGGTGCTGTGGCTGGGGGGTCCAGGGTGATGTCTCTGCGATATCGGGGGGGGGGGGGGGGGAATTGCTCCTCTGTTCCTGGGTGGAGGGGTCAGTCCAGATGGAGGGTGGGATGGTGGGCCAGGTGTACATTGGGTCGCAGGGTACAGTCCCGGGAGAGGCTGGCGTTTATTCTTTGGATTGTGGCAGGGTGGAAGTCCTTCCTCTGTAGAAGGGTGGAAACCACAATCCTTGAGTTGGGGAAGATTCCGGAGGCCTTCTCATTCACTCCTCGTAGTGAAATCGCCACCCTCTCCTGCTGAGCACGCAGGTCGTTGCTTCCGGTGTGTATGATTATGTGGCCTGGCGACCCGAGCCGGGCCTTTTCAAGCAGCTCCATGGCACTGCGTTGTCGGGCACCACACCTTTTGTGTCTAGGGAAACGTTTATTCTCCTGAACAAACTTCCCATTTTGGTTCATCAACAGGACGATATCAGCCAGTGTGTATTCTGGATTAGAGGGGATAGAGTTGGGGCTGGTGGGTGTTCGGGCTGGTCTGTGCCGCGGTCAGCGGGATGCTGTTCTGTGAGCTGGGGTGAGGCGTGCAGCAGGCAGGGCTTGGGAGGACTGATTGGTTTGGGGTGGGCTCCAATGTTGTGTGAGGGCAAGTCACGGAGTTGTGATCTAGCTGCTCCTGCAGCATGTCCTCTGTTCTCTTTCTCTCCTGCAGCTCCTCTCGTAGGGTGGTCGGCTCGTTACTACTGCTCTCCCTGTCTTTGTGTAGCTCTCTCACATCCTTTGTTAGATCAGCCAGCTCTCTCTTCAGTCCGTCTCTCTTGCTGAACCTCTTTCAGCTGTGCTGCCAGGCTGCTGTCCTGCTCTGTCCTCACCTTGGTTAGGAGCTCCTCTAAGGTGTGGATGTCTGGTGGCTGTTTGCTCACGCTCTCCCTGAGCAGGACCACCTCCCCCTCCAGTCTGGTGAACTCATCCCTCAGGGCAGCTCATGGTGGTGAGGAGGGCCTGAGCCTGCTCTGCACTGAGGGGGTCGCTCTCCTCCTGGGGCGTGTCCTCCACTATGGTGGGAAGAGAGGTGCTGGATGTGCCTTTTTGGGTGGTGAGAGTGGGGGTGAGGGTAGTGCTGGTTGAGTCTCTCTTGTGGGAGGGCGTGCCACTGGTGGTGTTCTTCTCTCTCTCTCTGCTCTCTCCTTAACCCATTACAGTCGAAGCCCTGTCTAAGCCGGGGGGAAGGGGGGGGGGGGGTTCTACTAAGCTATATAGAATTTTTTTTAAGAAGGTCATACCAAGGATCATTTTGCTAAAAACAATAAGGTGTTAAATACACACATACATACATACATACATACATACATACATACATACATACATACATACATACATACATACAAAATATGTGGACACCCATTCAAATGAATAGGTTTGGCTATTTCAGCCACACCCATTGCTGACAGGTGTATAAAACCGAGCAGACAGCCATGCAGTAGATTGGCCTTACTGAAGAGCTCCGTGACTTTCAACGTGGCACTGTCATAGGATGCCACCTTTCCAACAAGTCAGTTCATCAAATTTCTGCCCTGCTAGAGCTGCCCCGGTCAACTGTAAGTGCTGTTATTGTGAAGTGGAAATGTCTAGGAGCAACAACGGCTCAGCCGCAAAGTGGTAGGTCACACAAGCTCACAGAACGGGACCGTCAAGTGCTGAAGCGTGTAGCACGTAAAAATCATCTGTCATCGGTTGCAACACTCACTACCGAGTTCCAAAGTGCCTCTGGAAGCAACGTCAGCACAAGAACTGTTCGTCGGAAGATTCGTGAAATGGGTTTCCACGGCCAAGCAGCCGTACACAAGCCTAAGATCACCATGCACAATGCTAAGCGTTGCCTGAGCGTTGCCTGGAGTGGTGTAAAGCTCGCTGCCACTGGACTCTGGAGCAGTGGAATTGCATTCTCTGGAGTGATGAATCACCTTTCACCATCACATTTCACCAACTCTGAATCTGAGTTTGGAGGATGCCAGGAGAATGCTATCTACCCGAGGAGGAATAATGGTCTGGGGCTGTTTTTCATGGTTCGGGCTAGGCCCCTTAGTTCCAGTGAAGGGAAATCTTAACGCTACAGCATACAATGACATTCTAGTCAATTCTTTTCTTCCAACTTTGTGGCAACAGTTTGGGGAAGGTCTTTTCCTATTTCAGCATGACAACGCCCCTGTGCACAAAGCAAGGTCCATACAGAAATGGTTTGTCCAGATCAGTGTGGAAGAACTAGCCTGAACAGAGCTCTGACCTCAACCCCATCGAACACCTTTAGGATGAATTGGAACGCCGACTGCGAGCCAGGCCTAATCGCCCAACATCAGTGCCCGACCTCACTAACGCCCTTGTGGCTGAATGGAAGCAAGTCCCAGCAGCAATGTTCCAACATCTAGTGGAAAGCCTTCCCAGAAGAGTGGAGGCTGTTATAGCAGCAAAGGGGGCGGGATCAACTCCATATTAATGCCCATGATTTTGAAATGAGATGTTCGACGAACATGTGGTGTATGTGTAGATTGGTCGTTTGATGTAGTTGCATTAACTCCCCTTGCTTTTTCTGGCTCGCTGGTTAGCTTGCTGGCAAGGTTTTTGTTGCGTAACGTTAGCTAGCTACTGAGAGTCAAAACTTCTTCATTTGAGGCGCAAAGTAACTTTTTTTCCTATTCTGATTGAATAGAGTTGTTGTTCATTATTTATTGTCTTGAACTCTTTTTAGACGTGAGTGTATCTCATTTTAAAAACAAAAAAGAGCGAGAAACAAATCAGGAGCTCACGCTGAGCATCTCTCTCTCTCCCTCCCTCCCTCAGTCTCTCTTTGTTAATTACAGTGAGATGTGGATAAAAGGGACTAAGCTCTATAATCTGGACTGATACGACCTGACCACCAGTTGATCCCTTAGCACTATTACTCACTCCTCAAACAAGCACAAACATGGACACACACCTAGATACACACGAATACACACACCTAGACACAGACACACACACCTAGACATTCCTCAACCCAGCACACACACAAAACGACACACTATTATAAATGTACATTGTCACACACACACACACACACACACTCCTACCCATACACACACTCCGAGCTGAGAGTTTGAGAAACTTCATCATGGGATGTTATGTATAGAAATGAGACTACAACTGTCCATTAGGCTAAAGTGTAGTGCAGTGCAGAAGCACAGTCCTGTCTCTCTGTAACGAGAGAGTAGAAGAGAAAGACAAATATCAGGGGGTGTGGAGAGGAGGGGAGAGGGGGACCGGGAGAAAGGGAAGAGAGACAGTGTGGGTGAGGGAGCAAGATATTTGGAGGGGGGGGGGGTGGTGTATGTATCACAGGTGGCTGGTGTCACCTTAATTGGGGAGGATGGGTTCATAGTAATGCAGGAACGGAATAAATGGAATGGCATCAAACACATAAAAAACATTCACTCCATTCAAGACATTATTATGAGCCGTCCTGCCCTCACCAGCCTCAAGACCACAGGAGGCTGTATCTCTCTGCCCCTCTCCACAAAGGTGGAGAGGGGCAGAGAGATACAGAGAGATAGATATTGTGAAAAGGGAAGCAGGTTGACGTTTATTGGGATGAATCTTGTCCTGGAGGCAGAGCTCCCGATTTCCACTACATGGGCCAGCGGTCAAAATAGGCTTTACTGTATATTGTAAAAATATGGGTTAGGCATAAGGATAGCAGTGTCGTTATGGTTAGGTTAAAAACCAGATTTTGTGACTTAGTGACTACCCTACAAAGCTGCCTCCAGTACATGAGTCATCCCAATAAATGCCAACCAGCGAAAGGTTGTGCTATTTTGTATTTTGTTTTTGCATTTTGTGTAACTTATTTTTTTACTTATTGTGTACATAATGTTGCTGCTACCATCTCTTATGACCGAAAATAACTTCTGGACATCAGAAAAGCGATTACTCACCACGGACTAGAATAAACTTTTTCCTTTAACTAGCCTGTATCCCCGCACACTGACTCGATACTGGTGCCCCCTGTATATAGCCTCGTTATTGTTTTTCTTATTGTGTTACTTTTTATTTTAGTTTACTTGGTTAATTCTTTTCTTCAACTCTACTGTTGGTTAAGGGCTTGTAAGTAAGCATTTCACAGTAAAGTCTACACTTGTTGTATTCGGCGCATGTGACAAATAAAGTTTGATTTGATTTGAACGGGCTGGAGGGAGGGCAAAAACAAGAAGAAGAAGAAGAGAGAAAGCTATGGTAGAGATTAGGAGGTCTGCTTGGAGGGCAAAAATAAGGGAGGAGGTTGAAGAGGGACTGAAAGATTGTTTCATTATCAACTGTTTTGGCAATGGCCAGTGTTTACCACTCATTCCAATAGTGTGCTGGAATGCAATCAAATTGAAGGGGGGAGAGGGTGAGAAAGAGAGAAGTAGAGAGGAGAGAGAAATAGGAACCCTAGCCAAAAGATGGTGATGCAGCCAGTCAAGATGCTCTTCATGGTGCAGCTGTAGAATGTTTTGAGGATCAGAGGGCCCATGCCAAATATTTTCAGCCTCCTGAGGGTGGAAGAGGCATTGTCACACCTTCTTCACAACTGTGTTGGTGTGTGTGGACCATGATAGATCCTTAGTGATTTGGACACGAGGAGCTCTCGACCCGCTCCACTTCAGACCCATCGATGTGAAAGGGGGCATGCTAGGACCTCCGTTTCCTGCAGTCCACGATCAGCTCCTTTGTCTTGCAGTTGTTGAGGGAGAGGCTGTTGTCCTGGCACCACACTGACAGGTCTCTGACCCTCCTCCCTATAGGCTGTCTCATCATTGTCGGTGATCAGGCCTACCACCGTCAGGTCGTCAGCAAAATGAATTATGGTGTTGGAGTTGTGTGTAGCGCGGGGCCTGTACTGCCTGTTTGCTTCCCTCCATTTCCTATTTTCATTTTCCATGAGATTTAAACGCTCTCCCTCTCATGTCTGTCACAGACTTGGAGACTACAAATGAAAAAGCAGACTATCTGTAGTTTAAAAAAAGAGAAGAGATGGAGAGGTTGAGAGAGATTTAGAAAATAAGCTATCTTTTAGGTGAAGGAAAGGGTGTTGAATAATTTACATTGACTTTACACATCAATGACAGTTTTTTTCCCGTGCAGCTCGCAAATAAATAGGTGTTGCATGCTCACACGTTAAAACCCCGTGGAGTGGCTGTGTGTGTGTGTGTGTGTGTGTGTGTGTGTGTGTGTGTGTGTGTGTGTGTGTATTTTTCTGTCTAGCCTGTGTGTGTGTCCAACGTCTTGAAAAAGAATAAAGCCAGACGCTTTTTAGTCTTTAGCCAGAGTCCCTCATCTTGAGAGAAACCAACTGCTGTCTGCCACCCTCCCTACACACTCCATTCAAAACCACTCACCCATAAAGCCACACCACACCAAACCAGAGAAACGTCAACAGGCTTGTCGTCATTAGCAGACCACCTATAGGCCTAACCCAACAGAGAATAATAGATAATAGTAGATAAATAAACATTGGCAATAATAGATCAGTCAATGACTCCACCGGCTTGAAAGACTACTTTGGCCTTAAACAAATAAAAGATACATTTAGAACAATACGTGAGCAGCTGTACCAATAGTCATTGACGGAAGATGGAACGCCCATCCACAGGTGCAGGTACAGTATAAGAGTTGACTGACTGCCGCTTTGAAGTTGTACACTAAGGAAACAAACCATGACCACATGATATACAGTACCAGTCAAAAGTCATCAAGGCAAAGCGTGGCTCCTTTGAAGAATCTCAAATATAAAATATTTTGATTTGTGTAACACTTTTCTTTGGATACTACATGATTCCATATATTTTATTTCATAGTTTTGATGTCTTCACTATTATTCTACAATGTAGAAAATAGTGAAAATAAAGAAAAACCCTTCAATGAGTAGGTGTGTCTAAACTTTTGACTGGTACTGTAGGTAGTACTATTTTGACCATGTATTCATTAAGAAAAAAAATTAAATAATTCAACATCCCTGTTAGGTACATAGTGATAACATGGTAAATGTTTCTACGTTATTTACAATGTGAAAATACCCATCAATTCTGTCTACTTGTACTCCAATTCATGTCAAATGGGTCCAGTCCACTTATACAGTAAGTCAAGCATTGTTAGCCCTTGAAACAAACCAAAAAATACACAATTCACTTCCTGACTGGAGTTGACCCCAACGTTAATGACTACACACAGAAAATAGAATGGATGCATTTTAAGGAAATAAGATAAAGCTACTATTCATTGAAAAAAAAAATAATCAGTAACATCTATGATTTGGCATGGGTCCCCAGATCCTCAAAAGGTTCTGCAGCTGCACCATCGAGAGCATCCTGACCGTTTGCATCACCACCTGGTATGGCAACTGCTTGGCATCTGACCGTAAGGCGCTACAGAGGGTGGTGCGTACGGCCCAGTGCATCACTGGAGTCAAACTTCCTGCCATATATAATAGGCGGTGTCAGAGGAAAGCCTATAAAATTGTCAGAGACTCCAGTCACCTATGTTATAGACTGTTTTCTCTGCTACCGCACGGCAAGCGGTACCGGAGCACCAAGTCTAGGACCTAAAGGCTCCTCAACAGCTGAACAATTAATACAATCGCCACCGGACTATTTACATTAACCCCCCCTCCCCCTCCCTTTTGTACACTGCTGCTACTCGTTGTTTAATATCTATGCATTGTCACTTCACCCTTACCTACATGTACAAATTACCATAACTAACCTGTACATTTACATTTACATTTTAGTCATTTAGCAGACGCTCTTATCCAGAGCGACTTACAGTAGTGAATACATACATTTCATTTCATTTCATGCACACTGACTCGGTACCGGTACCCCCTGTATATGGCCTCGTTATTGTTATTGTGTTACTTTTTATTATATATTTTTACTTCAGTCTATTTGATAAATATTTTCTTAACTCTTCTTGAACTGCAATGTTGGTTAAGGGCTTGTAAGTAAGCACTTCACGGTAAGGTCTGCTTACTTGTTGTAAGCGGCACATGTGACAAATAAAGTTTGATTTGATTTTTGATTTGGTCGTTTGAACCTAGTGGACTCTCTATCCCTCACCCAATCTCGCTCTCTTGGGCTCCTATCCTCCCATTTAATTGCGTGCCGTTTGATTCAGAATCGTGTCCAGTTGTCCCCCACTGATGAGCTGTTGCTTTTCTGAGAGGATTATGGTCCTAATGTGAGAGAATTCAGTCTTGTTTCTCGATCTCTTTATACATCTCAAGTCAGCTACTCCACAAACCAGGGCCAGTGCTCATCAAGCATCTCAGAGTAGGAGTGCTGATCTAGGATCAGTTTTGCCTTTAATGTCATAATGAGTAAGGTTACATGATCTCCCGCCGCTTCTTTAACAGAGACATTGCTCAATGAACAACAACTCGGAGTCAATATAGACGTTAAAGTGTCTGGGTGTAAGCTAGAGAGCTAGGCAGCTGTATATTTCCGGTAGTACAAAACAGATACAACATACTAAATCAATAGTCCTGAATTGTGGACCATTGTCCAATTTCATCAGTAGTAAATATCAAACGGACAAAAGAATGATTATTACCGGAGCAATATATACACGTTTACTTGTTTCCCTGTTCTCATTTCACCTATTATTGCATGGACAAAATAACATCCTATTGGATAATGGATGCAAACATGGGAGAAGCAGAGAAAGGAATAGGAGAGGAAGAGGGAAAAGGAGGGAGGTCAAAAAGAAAGTATGTGATGGGCACGAAGCAGATGGGTTGTCGTCTAGGGGTCATCGACATGAGTCATTCCTCTTGGTTGATAGGTAGAGAGAGAGCGAGGGAGCGAGAGAGAGAATACTCTGTTCTCACCAGATGTACACGTAAGAGAATATATCACCTAGGAAATGGGTGGCAGATCATCTACACGACTGCCTGTGTTTTATGATGCTGACAGAGCCCCCGCTGCCAAGCTTTAATCAGTTAGGGCCCTGACACACTCCCCTGGGATGTAGGGAGTGTATGTGTGAGTGTGTGTGTGGATCAGTACAGATACGTGTATGTGGGCTTCCACAGATCTGTGATTGTGCATCCATCTGAGCTGGTGTGTGAAGATAGATCAGTGTGTGCGTGCGTGGATTATTCTGTTAGACGCCAACGTAGAAGACAAACTAGACACTGCTGCACTGTGGGTCTTGATTAAATCCTTAAAATATGCAAGTAATCTACATAAGAACTTCCTGAAATAGGGTGGAGTCTTTTTATATCAGACAGATTATGTTTTTCTTTGCTTTTCTTAACCCCTACGATCTCATATTTCCCCAACTGCAACACTACAAACTCTTGGGAGTAAATAATCTCTCAGTTTGCCATTATAAAGTACACTGTGATTATGGACAGTGTACACAGTATGTGGCTAAGATGAAAAACGTCAAATAGTTGAGACCTTGGAATTATACGGTCCAACGTGCTATTTTACATTTGCCATGGGAAATGGAAAAACTAATTGTAACTTGAGTATCACATATGAACAGTTTTTTTTAAAGAAAAGTACACAAATACACCAGTGGACTTAGAATTCTATTTCCATGGAGATCCTGTTGGCGTATTCTAAGCTTCCTGTTTTGAATGTTAATGCAGCCTAGTTGACATGCTCGTGGAGTTGCCAGATTATTCGCTCGGTCAGGTGATGGTGATTACCTTTGCACCGTAGGGGACTTGGGGTATCATGGAGTTCTGCTTTAGGTAACGCTCAGGTCTGTCTGAGGTGAACCCGCAGGCTTGTATGTGCCTTCTTGAATGTGTTTTAATGGCCTTCTGCTGCTTCTGTGTGTGTTGGGATCATGTGGATTCGGTGTGTCTGTGTTGAGAGGGATTGGACAGATAAATTGCAGAGACTAGAGGTCACGGCAAGGAAAGCAGTATCACAGGAGCCTGTGTGTCTCAATGTTTATGTTTAATGCCCTTTCTGCTTGCCCAAACACTTGAACACCCTCCTCCGAATCACAATTATACCCTTTATATCCACTAACAGAGTAGGCTGATGTACATCACACTCACGGATCAAAATAGACCAATTTCACATAGCGTCGGACACCCATCATATGGCATTCTACTCCGCGTGACCCCTCTGATTTCAACATGCATCACACATCACACCCTCCCATAGGAACGTGTGGAATGTTTAGCTCTCCCTTGGATCACGCTGTTCAGTGGAATTCCTATCCTGTGTTATAGTGAGTGACCTGACCCTGTGACCACCCCCTATAGAGGAGAGACTGGTACTGTTTATTTTATGGACCGTCCCTTTAAGGGCCAGCTACTGCCCCATTACCTGCCCTGTATCACTGACCATTCCTTTAACAAAAATATAATTATGCCCACATTTTGGTTGCTTGAGGTTAAGGGCCAGTTACTAACTTATGACCATTAACTGACCTATAACCGGACTGAACCTTAAAGGGCTACTTACTGCTCCTATCACTGTACCATCCCTTTAAGGGCAGGTAACTGTCCCATTACCAAATACTGTGGGAATGGGGTTAGAATGGTCTGTGAAGGTCGTGTTGAGTTGACAAGGTGCTGTCTCTGTACACACACACACACACACGTTCTAGTCAGAGCCACATCATGCAGCCTGCAGCCTTATTGAGTAACTGTCCTGTTTTGGGCTTTTCCACAGAGTGGCCTTTCCAACACACAGAGCCCAGTGTGGCCAGACTGGCCCTGCTCCAGAGGCTGTCTAGAACATTCATCCAGCCCAGAGACTGGTTGTAAACACCAAGCACAACAACAACTGTCTTTACCCCGCTTCACTTTATCCACCCCATAACGTTTAGCCTTACATAGCACCAATACACAAACTACACAACAACTGTATACCAACCACTGACCCACTCTTACACATCTACTCTTGGTTTGGCACACAGATAAAGGTGAAATTATAAAGTGCATCTAAAAATATGAATAAAATTAATTAGAAAAAGGACTAATCAATTTTATAAGTGTCGTCATTGTGGAATCTTCCCCTTACCCACCCCTAACACAGAACTACTGGTAATATGGCACACAGACAACTCACCCTCTCCTAACATAGGACTTAAATACTAATACAGAAAACTACTGCCTGCCTGTACCCATTTCCTCAACCTCTAACTCAGCCTACACAGCACCAATACACCAACAGCTTAGAGACTTCATTATCCCCAAAGGGCCATTTGCATTGCCAAACTTCCTTCTACAAAACAATGAAACACAAACAAGCCAACAGCTACTGTAACTCCCTTTGCAAAATCAGGCTTCAGCAGTCAAGAAAATAACTTGCCAAATATCATATCCTTCACAGTACTTCCACAGGATGACAAAACAACATCTTGTTTTGGGAAGGGAGTTACTGCTTTCAAAACAGGAAGGGAGTTACTGGTTTCAGTACATGAAGGGAGTTACTGCTTTCAGTACATGAAGGGAGTTACTGCTTTCAGTACATGAAGGGAGTTACTGCTTTCAGTACATGAAGGGAGCTACTGCTTCCAGTACATGAAGGGAGCTACTGCTTCCAGTACATGAAGGGAGCTACTGCTTCCAGTACATGAAGGGAGCTACTGCTTCCAGTACATGAAGGGAGTTACTGCTTTCAATACATGAAGGGAGTTACTGCTTTCAATACATGAAGGGAGTTACTGCTTTCAATACATGAAGGGAGTTACTGCTTTCAATACATGAAGGGAGTTACTGTTTTCAATACATGAAGGGAGTCACTGCTTTCAATACATGAAGGGAGTTACTGCTTTCAGGACATGAAGGGAGTTACTGCTTTCAGTACATGAAGGGAGTTACTGCTTTCAGGACATGAAGGGAGTCACTGCTTTCAATACATGAAGGGAGTTACTGCTTTCAGTACATGAAGGGAGTTACTGCTTTCAGGACATGAAGGGAGTTACTGCTTTCAGGACATGAAGGGAGTTACTGCTTTCAGGACATGAAGGGAGTTACTGCTTTCAGGACATGAAGGGAGTTACTGCTTTCAGGACATGAAGGGAGTCACTGCTTTCAGTACATGAAGGGAGTCACTGCTTTCAGTACATGAAGGGAGTCACTGCTTTCAGTACATGAAGGGAGTTACTGCTTTCAATACATGTCAAACATTTTATGAAAAGGTTTTCATCCGACAGCGACAGTATGGTAAGAATGTGATATAGGACACGTGTGATGGTATGTGTGTTAATCTTGTGCGCAAGACTGCTTTCAGGTGTGTGTGTGTGTGTGTGTGTGTGTGTGTGTGTGTGTGCAAAAGGTGAGGATATATAATCCTGCACAGCTAAACTCTGTTTGATTGACATATCTTCATTTAGCTACCCCCATCCTGTCTCCACCACGCACGCACACACACACGCATGCGCACCCACACATACATACACGCACACACACACTGCATTGAATAGAGCACCTCTTCAGGGGGTAAAAGGTGACATTGAGAGCAGACAGACAGACAGAGACAGGAGAGAGAGCTCACACATGCCAATTAACCAAGCCCCCCTCTCATTATCACCATGGTTACCGTGCCAACCCGCAGCCACTCAAACATCTGTCCCAGTCTGATGGCTAAGTGCTTGTCTCTGACAATAAGCTCACACCTAGAGGCACACACACACACACAGGGACAAATGCAAGATGGGCTGGTCCATTTTTACCTAGTGGGCCTGTCTAACTTGGGGTTTTTGCACAAATGTATTATTATCTGGCTAATAATGGGGGCCTGGAGAAAAATAAAATGCTCCAGTGTGGGGGCCTGGAGAAAAATAAAATGGGCTAGGGTCTTAGAAATGCCAGGGGTGTTAGAAATGTAGGCTACTGTCAAAGCCACATGACGTCTGAAACAACAGTAGCTCAATGCGTACGTAAACACTACATGCTTAAGATTGTTTTATTAAATTAAGCATTTCAAATGTCATGGTAAATCCATGGGCAATTTAATTTAATTTATACAAAGCTGTTTAATTGTTAAAATAGGCCTGAATACTCAAGTGTGATAACTCAAGTGTTCGAAAAATACTCTGACCCCAATAAGACTGGCTTTCACCACTGGCGTTGGCGAATGGGGATCCTAATAAATCAAATAGTGACGTCAGTTCGGATATCCGGATATTCGATTGCCTAGCGACCGTGCCCATCCCCAATACATCAGTGAAGGCTGGTGGGAGGAGCTATAGGAGGACAAGCTCAAGACCGTTCCTTTTATTCCATTCCAGCCATTACAATGAGCCCGTCCTCCTATAGCTCCTCCCACCAGCCTCCACTGCAACACATACAGTATTTGCTCTTCACGTCACAGAGAGAATCTGCCTTTCATTCTCCCTCACACACACACCCACCGATAGCTTGTAACAGCTTGCTCTATTATTCATCCCATTGCCAACCTATGAAAAGCCATTACAATAAACACATCTGTATCTCACAACTTGAATATGACAGCATCTGGGATCTCCTTCCTTCAGTCTATAACTTATCAAGCTTTTTTTTATATAAATACAAGCGCACACCCCAAACAGTTGGTAGAGGTCCTGACTAACGGCGAGTAAAGTATAGGCGCCCAGTCATTTATTGGGTAAACAACCGGCATTTCGGCATCACTGTGCCTTCTTCAGGGCACACTTCCACACCACCCTGAAGAAGGCACCGTGATGCCGAAACGCCGGTTGTTTACCCAATAAATGACTGGGCGCCTATAGTTTACTCGCCGTTAGTCAGCACCTCTACCAACTGTTTGGGGTGTGCGCCATCTCATGCTTTTTATTATACTTTTACATAGAGAGACACAAACACATTATCTGGATCTTTCACACAGACAGATCTTCCTGCTAAACACAAACACGGGTGCCCACGCGCACGCAGTCCTCCTGGTTGCATGGTGCTGTAATTAGTAGCACAGTTAATTAGACCAAGGAACCAGAGTGAGGAACGCTCCTGCTGGGCTGCACTCCTCCACCACATCTCCAGGGAGGATGATCACACGCAAACGCACATACGTACGCGCGTGCACGCAGACATCACACAAAAGCATACACCGTTCGTATCTGCACAAATGGAAACGCACACAAACGCTCACACACGCACACGCACATGAATTAAAGAGCACCCGTGTTCCTTAGCCCCATTCCACCCACTCATCTTTTTCTCTCTCACTCACACACACACACAAAAAGCCCTCAGTAGCATGTCAACTCCAGTGTGCAGTATAACATAAACGTCTGGCAGAGAGCATCTCTCTTTCAGCTTTCAGTGGCCTTCTCTAGCTAATAGCACCTCTTCAGATGTGGCACTTCAATCAGACAGACACAAACACATCCTTGAGAAGCTATCCTCCCACAACACCCCACCCTCCTTGCCTCTTTTTTTCCCCTTCTCTCGAGTGTTTCTCAACCCGTCCAGCTGTCTTTCTTTCAAACAAGGTGGAGCGAAACCGTGACGACCGGCTCTTCAAACTACTTCAAACTAACCCCTCATAAGCATACGGCACCGTTCTTCAGATTTGTTCGCTAGCCTCCGGTTTACCTTGCTGAACCCGGCTCTAGTCTGGTGCATGCCTAGAATTCAGAAGCGCTGCTTTGGGACTTGGTGAGGGCGGGTAGTTAGAAGTGACTCATTAGTTCTTTCCTCTTTCTTACTTTCTCTTTACTTTTACAAGCCCCCTGACAGACATTGAAATAGGAAGGGGCAATGAGTCAGGAGAGCGTGCCCAAACAGATCTGGTTAAGATTAGCGAACACGCACACACAGAGACACAAATCCACGCAAATACACACATGCATGCACGTACATACGCATGTGCACATGCAAACACACGACTGTTAATAGCTAGCGCAGTAAAAACAGCTAGCACAGTAAAAACAGCTAGCGTAGTAAAAACGGCTAGCACAGTAAAAAAAGCTAGCGCAGTAAAAACACCTAGCACAGTAAAAACAGCTAGCGCAGTAAAAACACCTAGCGCAGTAAAAACAGCTAGCACAGTAAAAACAGCTAGCACAGTAAAAACAGCTAGCCTTGTTAAAACTGCAGGTAGAGTGAGAATAACACCTTATAAAGCATGTTGGCCGGCTGATACAGAGATAGTGTTTTTTTTTCTGATACATCTCTCTCGCTCTCTCTCTCACAGACACTTTCTCATTCTCTAATCAGAGGGTCAGGGTGATAGGAGAGACTCAAATGGATTCAGGTGAAGCACAGCGCGAGGCGCAACGGAGGCTCGGGGGTGGGGGGGTGTTGTTTGACTGTTTGTTTACAAGTAATTGGGCCACAGACGTACGAACGGCCATCTCAGATAACACAATGGGGAGAACGAGGGAGGGGGGAGGTGGGCAAGGAGGGATGGAGAGGGAGAGAGAGAGGGAGGGAGGGATGGAAGATGAGGGAGATGAGGGATGAAGAGAGCGAAAAAGAGGTAGATGGAGGGATGGTGAGCTAGTGGGATGAAGGAAGGAGTGAGGGACAAGGAAGGAGAGAGAGAGACGTTGGATGAAGGGAAAGAGGGAGGGGGAGGATGGGAGATGTTTGGCTGAGGAGGAGAGAGAATGAAGGATGGGCTTGGGAGGAAGGGGAGTGGATGAAAGGGAGGATGGATAGAAGAGAAAGACCCTGGGGGATATGGTATCTGATCATTAAAGAACTGTTGTCTTGCAGAATGTGCTAGTCTTTATACTACGTGCTACGGAGTACATTCCCAATTAAATATTCAATCCGATAATATGAATACAAAAGAGCTAATGATATACGTGCCCTTGCTTGCTAAGCGTATTACTGTCAAAGTAATGAATAACATAACTCCACCAAATATGCACATCCATTATGACGCCATAGTCTGACAAAGACGACTTATATGGATACTAGTAGACCAAAGCTTTTACTCTCTGACCAGTGTGTCCAAATGTGGCTCTTTAACACTGACCCCAGACCAGTGTGTGAGGGTTACACAAACATGACCCAGCATAGCCTCCTTAACCCTTCCTGCATAAAGAACACAGAGTTCAAATACATACAGGAGGGGGTGCATCTCAATAGTCTAAAGTGACTTCCTCCCCTCGTCTCCTCTCCTTGATCTGGACTCATCTGAGAACAAAGGCTAGGTCAAAGCAATGTGAAGGAAACCTAGGATGACTCTAGTGTGTCACTTGTGCAGTTTGTTAAAAAAGCAAAGAATACAAAGACGAAGTGAGGAAGCTACTTTCTACTATTGAGATGTGCCCGCCTGACTATTGAGATGTAGGACTTCAACAGCGCTCTGGATCCAACAGAGGGAAATTCATTACATTCCTCCATCGCTGCCCATCACTCTTTCCCACCACTCTTTTCACTCTTTCCCATGTTTGAAAATGACCACACCATGTCATTCTCCTCGACCCCACTCTCAATTTACTGTCTCGGCTGATGTTCGCAAAAGGCGCTCGAGAGTGAGGGCGTAATTTTTTATCTGGTTGGGTCTCTAAAGCTCTTGGGAACAAGTACAAAGAGGAGAGAAGCTTGAAGTTCATCCAACTCTCGCCTTCTAGCTGACAGATGAGAGATTAGTGGTTCATTAAGTTTGACAAGTTGACAGGCATGCACAGAACCAGCCCTGAGCCAATGAGAGTTGAGTCTTGCAGGGGGCAGAACACCCAGAACCATAATAAATACAATTATATGATCTAGCCTGTTGCCTAGTCACTTTATTCCGAGTTATATATACATACTGTATCTACCTCATACCCATGCACATCGACTCGGTACTGGTACCCCGGGTATATATCCAAGTTATCGTTACTCATTGTGCATTTATTACTGCGTGTTATTACTTTTCTATTATTTCTCTATTTTCCTTCTCCCTGCATTGTTGGGAACAGCCCATAAGTAAACATTTCACTGTTAGTCTACACCTGTTGTTTGCAATGCATATGACAAATAAAATTTGCCATCATTTGAATAGGAATAATAGAAATAGTATGACCCGGTCGGTGGGAAAACAACCCCAAGCCCCTTCTTCCCCTTCCATGTTGGCAGATCTGAACGTATTGGACAGATGTAAGCACTGTTGTTTATACCTTTCAATTCTTGCAGATCTGCAACGGGACAAGGGCTAGGGAAAGGGTTGATTTTGGACTGGGACAATCTGACTTGGTAGGACACAACCTAGCAGTCTAAGGCTACGCCCTCAACAACTAAAATCAGTGACAGTTAGATAGGACTTATAAATGTCATTCATTTCCCACCTAGCCCTATCAGATGAGAAAACAGAACATCAAGAAGAAAGCCATTTTCTTTCAGCCGACTCTGATTTAGCTCCAGTCTGAGAGCTGCTGCTGCTAAGCAAAGAGAAGGTCACCAAGAGACGATTTACATGTAGTATTTTTCAAATGTCACGCCTCAGTCAGAGCCAGACCATAATAAACAAAGTCTCCGACGACAACCACAACCACAAAACACCCATAGTCTCACTGAAGCTAAAGCATTATACCACAGTCCGTTTCATTCCAAGTGGCCATGGTGTCTTTCTTGATAAATTCATCAAAACCCACTTTCTGCTATTGACAGGTATGGCTTCCCATAACATCAAAACGGCACGTGAAATTGACATCAAAGGAAATGGAGACTTGAAGTTTCACCTGGATCAGTTTTTTTTTTAACAGGTTTGTTTGTGCCGATTCTTAGCAAATCAAAATGTTTCACTAGAACTAACATTTCAAAAAAAAAACTCTGTTTCTACCACTCCTGAACTAGATTGTCAGCTTTACTGATTTCATTTTCACCCCTACATTAGAGGAGTGGGGTTTGGGTTAAACATTTCTCTCACCGGGGTCTCCTCTCCAGTCAAGAGAACAGGGACAGCATCAGAGCAGGAGCATTAAGGACAAATTTCAATTAGCGCTAGGCAGAGACCGGGTTTAAAGAGCAGGGAAGTACTGTAGCTGCATCTTTCCCAGCAAGGATCAATGCTCCATTACCGTAAGGAGAAGAGGAGATGAGAAAGAAAAAGAAAGAGCAGACAGTATTTATTTCTCTCCTTCTGGCACACTCATGTAGGCCTACTTTCTCTTCTCTCACTCACGCTTTCATTTTCTCTTTCATACACACACTTGCACATCCTATTCCTCTATTTTATCTCATTCTTTCTGTCTCTCACACACTCCTTATCCCTCTCCCTCCCTCTATAGGGGTCTACGGGCAATGTGCAAACATGGCCGACGGAGCGTAGCGCAGTGTTGCAATGTCGTTTTTCGTCATAAAAGGGCGTGGCTCCTTGTAATACGCTCTGCCATTGAACTCAATTTTTTTCCTACCTGGAAATTGAGACCCGACATATCCTTCCTTGCGAAGACTGAGGGGCAGTATTGAGTGAGTTTTGCAACGGAAGTCCCGCCCCGGTGTCTCCATCACATCTTTTCCGGTATCCCTTCTGGTATAAATACAGAAGAGATGGACGTTCTGCTACCTAGCTTCTACCTTTTTTGTGATTTTTATTTTGAGATTTGCTAAGCGCTATTATGTCTATGTCCAGTTTGGGGGAGCGTCTTTGTGAGCTGGCGAGACAATACAAGAACCTTTATAACTGTTCGATGGGGTTGTATTCAGACCAGAAAGCAAAAGACAACAGCTGGAAGGAGATATCACGAAATTTGAACACCGATACTGATATCAAAGAAACGTGGAGAAAGATTCGGGTCCGGTATGTTCGCAATCTGAAAAGGGTGAAGGAGACGAGGAGTGGGGCTGCTGCATTGGCTGGATTGGCTTCTTGTTCACGTGAAACATTGTCAGACAGACACCAATATGCCAGATACGGTATGTACGTATTCGCCATCTGCTTGTAGGTGTTGGAGGGGGTGGTGTTTTGGACAGTCCAGAGATGGAGCTCAGCTCTGAGGGCCCATCTACAGGTGGTTTATCGCCCCTTGATTCATCATCTTCCCGGCCTGGTAAATGTAAATGGTTCATCACCTCAGCCCCCTCGGGGGGCTGCACATGTATTTGTCTGCTTATTTGTACTGTTTTGAATCAGTCACTCAGTACACCTGTACTGCTTTGTACATGAGCTATGTGGATTAGGTTCATGTCTTGGGGTGTTTGTCCTTATTGTCTACAGCTGGACACACCCATTTACTATAGCAGGAAGGTGAAAGGCCACTACACATAACACAAGGTTAGGTAAATGACTTGAGGGTCTAGCCTCACAATTTTTTTTAAATAAAAAACTAAAACAAGGATGAAGTGAGTCATCATAGTACTCTTTATTGTGATTTGGCAGCCACATCCAAACCGCAAAACCAAGTGTGAGACTCACGTGAGTCTAACCGTCATCAACCAGAAGAAGAGAACTTGTGTGCACCTGTTTTCTAAACCACACTCCAACATTTACAGTAGGGTGCCACGCGTGATAGCAGCATCCTGGAAAGACACCTGACCTGCTGGTGTGAGGAAGTAGTCCTTGAGGTTGTTGTGCACGTCTATATCAACTCTGGTTGCCCTGTCTGTCGACATGTTTCTTGGGTCCAGGAAGCTGGTGTCCCCTTGTGCCACCCGTCTCCACTCTCCTGGAAGCAGGTCCCCAGTGGGTGTGGAGTGGTCAAACGTGCGGTGGATGTACCGTGTTAATGTGTCTGTGGTGCAAAGGTAGTTGTGGAGGGCCACGCAGGCCTTCACAATGGTCTCAGCTTTCTCCGGAGCAATATCAAGGGCTCATCCCAGGATCCCCCGTCTTGCACCAAGGAACCCAAAGCAGCTCTTGAGCGGCGGCAGTTGAAGATCTTCTTGGTGTCGTCAAGGCCAGAAGAACCTTTGAATAAAATAAGTGTTTCTATTGAACAGGAACATGAAGGCTGTCAAATGTGTAGTGTAACAATTGTGTAGCCTGTTTGGACATAATCCCCCATCCTCTTATTGGGATGCCTGATCACTTTTATGTGAGGCATATCATTAAAATGTCTATATTGGTATAAATTTCACATCATATGTATATAGTCACATGTATTTAGCGTATCTTACCTTGATATGGTCAGTTACTTGCATCGCAGACTGGCACCAGGACCATTGAGAAAAAAAACCTTTGTAGAAATCGTTGCCCGAGTTTGCTGGATCTCAGATCCTAAAATGTTTTCCTCCGACAGCTACTGCACAAAACGGATAATTCCAACGATCCCCAAAATCTCTGCTGATTTTTTTTCCAAAGAAATAATCAGTCTATAATTTTAATGGTAGGTTTATTTGAACAGTGAGAGACAGAATAACAACAAAAACATCTAGAAAAACACATTGCAAAAATGTTATAAATTGATTTGCATTTTAATGAGGGAAATAAGTATTTGACCCCCTCTCAATCAGAAAGATTTCTGGCTCACAGGTGTCTTTTATACAGGTAACGAGCTGAGATTAGGAGCACACTCTTAAAGGGAGTGCTCCTAATCTCAGCTTGTTACCTATATAAAAGACACCTGTCCACAGAAGCAATCAATCAGATTCCAAACTCTCCACCATGGCCAAGACCAAAGAGCTCTCCAAGGATGTCAGGGACAAGATTGTAGACCTACACAAGGCTGGAATGGGCTACAAGACCATCGCCAAGCAGCTTGGTGAGAAGGTGACAACAGTTGGTGCGATTATTCGCAAATGGAAGAAACACAAAAGAACTGTCAATCTCCCTCGGCCTGGGGCTCCATGCAAGATCTCACCTCGTGGAGTTGCAATGATCATGAGAACGGTGAGGAATCAGCCCAGAACTACACGGGAGGATATTGTCAATGATCAAGGCAGCTGGGACCATAGTCACCAAGAAAACAATTGGTAACACACTACGCCATGAAGGACTGAAATCCTGCAGTGCCCGCAAGGTCCCCCTGCTCAAGAAAGCACATGCCCGTCTGAAGTTTGCCAACGAACATCTGAATGATTCAGAGGACAACTGGGTGAAAGTGTTGTGGTCAGATGAGACCAAAATGGAGCTCTTTGGCATCAACTCAAACTCGCCGTGTTTGGAGGAGGAGGAATGCTGCCTATGACCCCAAGAACACCCTCCCCACCGTGAAACATGGAGGTGGAAACATTATGCTTTGGGGGTGCTAAGGCGACAGGACAACTTCACCGCAAAGGGACGATGGACGGGGCCATGTACCGTCAAATCTTGGGTGAGAACCTCCTTCCCTCAGCCAGGGCATTGAAAATGGGTCGTGGATGGGTATTCCAGCATGACAATGACCCAAAACTCACGGACAAGGCAACAAAGGAGTGGCTCAAGAAGAAGCACATTAAGGTCCTGGAGTGGCCTAGCCAGTCTCCAGACCTTAATCCCATAGAAAATCTGTGGAGGGAGCTGAAGGTTCGAGTTGCCGAACGTCAACCTTAATGACTTGGAGAAGATCTGCAAAGAGGAGTGGGACAAAATCCCTCCTGAGATGTGTGCAAACCTGGTGGCCAACTACACGTCTGACCTCTGATTGCCAACAAGGGTTTTGCCACCAAGTACTAAGTCATGTTTTGCAGAGGGGTCAGAACATGCGTTCTTCTGGATTTTTTTGTTGTTATTCTGTCTCTCACTGTTCAAATAAACCTACCATTAAAATTATAGACTGATCATTTCTTTGTCAGTGGGCAAACGTACAAAATCAGCAGGGGATCAAATACTTTTTTCCCCTCACTGTATGTATGTATGTATGTATGTATGTATGTATGTATGTATGTATGTATGTATGTATGCATGTATGCATGTATGTATGTATGTATGTATGTGCACACACACACACACACACACACGTTCTGAACGGCCCTAGAGTCTGCAAAACCACTAAGCAAGTGGCACCATGAAGACCAAGGAGCTATCCAAACAGGTCAGGGACAAAGTTGTGGAGAAGTACAGATCAGGGTTGGGTTATAAAAACATATCCGAAACTTTTAACATCCCACGGAGCACCATTAACCTCTATGGGCTAGGTCCAGTGTAATAGCGTGGCGCGTTATTCAAATACCTCAAAAATGCAAAAACGTCAATTTTTCAAACATATGACTATTTTACACCATTTTAAAGACAAGACTCTCGTTAATCTAACCACACTGTCCGATTTAAAAAAGGCTTTACAACGAAAGCAAAACATTAGATTATGTCAGCAGAGTACCCAGCCAGAAATAATCAGACACCCATTTTTCAAGCTAGCATATAATGTCACATAAACCCAAACCACAGCTAAATGTAGCACTAACCTTTGATGATCTTCATCAGGTGACAACCCTAGGACATTATGTTATACAATACATGCATGTTTTGTTCAATCAAGTTCATATTTATATCAAAAACCATCTTTTTACATTAGCATGTGACTAGCATTCTCACCAAACACTGCCGGTGAATTTACTAAATTACTCACGTTAAACGTTCACAAAAAGCATAACAATTATTTTAAGAATTATAGATACAGAACTCCTCTATGCACTCGATATGTCCGATTTTAAAATAGCTTTTCGGTGAAAGCACATTTTGCAATATTCTCAGTAGATAGCTCGGCATCACAGGGCTAGCTATTTAGACACCCAGCAGGTTTAGCACTCACCAAAGTCAGATTTACTATAAGAAAAATGTTATTACCTTTGCTGTCTTCGTCAGAATGCACTCCCAGGACTTCTACTTCAATAAAAAATGTTGGTTTGGTCCCAAATAATCCATTGTTATATCCAAATAGCGGCGTTTTGTTTGTGCGTTCAAGACACTATCCGAAAGGGTAAATAAGGGTGACGAGCATGGCGCAATTCATGACAAAAAAATTCTAAGTATTCCATTACCGTACTTCGAAGCATGTCAACCGCTGTTTAAAATACATTTTTATGCAATTTTTCTCATAAAAAAGCGATAATATTCCAACCGGGAATCTGCGTTTAGGTAAACAGACGAAAGAAAATAAAGCATGGGGTCGACTCGGGCACGCGCCTAAGCCCATAGTACTCTGATCGGCCACTTGCCAAAAGCGATAATGTGTTTCAGCCAGAGGCTGCCTTGATATCGTTCAGCTTTTTCCCGGGCTCTGAGAGCCTATGGGAGCAGTAGAAAGTGTCACGTTATAGCAAAGATCCTCAGTCTTCAATAAAAAGAGCCAAGATGAAACACAACTTGTCAGACAGGCCACTTCCTGCATGGAATCTTCTCAGGTTTTGGCCTGCCATATGAGTTCTGTTATACTCACAGACACCATTCAAACAGTTTTAGAAACTTTAGGGTGTTTTCTATCCAAAGCCAATAATTATATGCATATTCTAGTTACTGGGCAGGAGTAGTAACCAGATTAAATCGGGTACGTTTTTTATCCGGCCGTGTCAATACTGCCCCCTAGCCCTAACAGGTTAAATCCATTATTAAAAATTGGAAAGAATATGGCACCACAACAAACCTGCCAAGAGAGGGCCGCCCATCAAAACACTCGGACCAGGTAAGGAGGGCATTAATCAGAGAGGCAACAAAGATACCAAAGATCTCTGCTGTGGAGCTTTGCAGCTCCTTCAGGGTTACTGGAGTATCTGTCCATAAGACCACTTTAAGCCATACACTCCACAGAGTTGGCCTTACAGAAGAGTGGCCATAAAAAAAGTCATTGATTAAAGAAAAAAATAAGCAAACACGTTTGGTGTTTGCCAAAAGGCATGTGGGAGACTCCCCAAACATATGGAAGAAGGTACTCTGGTCAGATGAAAAAAAAATTGAGCCTTTTGGCCATCAAGGAAAATGCTATGTCTGGCGCAAATCCAACACCTCTCATCACCCCGAGAACACCATCCGCACATGGTGGTGGCAGCATCATGCTGTAGGGATGTTTTTCCATCGGCAGGGACTGGGAAACTGGTTAGAATTGAAGGAATGATGGTGCTAAATACAGGGAAATTCTTGAGAGAAACCTGTTTCACTCGTCCAGAGATTTGAGACTGGGATGCAGGTTCACCTTCCAGCAGGACAATGACCCAAAGCATACTGCTAAAGCAACACTTGAGTGGTTTAAGGGGAAACATTGAAATGTCTTTAAATGGCCTCGTCAAAGCCCAGAGCTCAATCCAATTGAGAATCTATGGTATGACTTAAAGATCGCTGTACACCAGCGGAACCCATCCAACTTGAAGGAGCTGGAGCAGTTTGCCTTGAAGAATGGGCAAAAATCCCAGTGTCTAGATGTGCCAAGCTTTTAGAGACTTGCCCCAAGAGACTTGCAGCTGTAATTGCTGAAAAAGGTGGCTCTACAAAGTATTGACTTGGGGGGTGAATAGTTATGCACGCTCAAGTTCTGTTTTTTTGTCTTATTTGTTTCACAATGAAAAATATTTTGCATCTTCAAAGTGGTAGGCATGTTGTGTAAATCAAATGATATTTTAATTACAGGTTGTAAGGCAACAAAATAGGAAAAATGCCAGGGGGTGTGAATACTTTCCCAAGCCACTGTATAAGTTATAACTCGTAGTGATACTTTGCTGTGTGCTGCCACTCACCAAAAAAACGATTGGTCACAGACAGCATTTCTGCAGCATTTACTGGAGAGCTTGGAGTTCTCCCGTGCAAGATGCAAGCCACTGAAGCAAGTCGTCAAACCGACATCCGAATGTTTTGAAAATGTATTTTCTCGCCAATGCTTCGCATAGGTTGGACGAGAGACGTGTATTCTTCATTGTCCCCTCTTGTAGTATTCAGTGGAAGAACTTGCCATTTTCTCAGTCTTTTCTTCTTCTTCTCTTGAGTAGTTGTTGCAGTTCAAATCAAAAAGAGACATGTTTGTTTCTGTGGCAAAAAATTAGTGTCGTAAAGCATAGAACAGCAGACTAGCCTGACATGCTGCTAGCATTTGTCAACAGGCACATAACACGGAAGTTCAAATGTCGTTGCTAGCTGGAGTCAAATAGAGTGGCTTGACCCCTCTTGCTTGGTAAGCTACTCTTGCTCCCAAGCCCCCTGGTGGATATACACTATACAAGGCGGACTTCCTCTCTGAGTGGAACGCAATGGATAGTCTGCTGGCCCATCCACAAACGTAGCTCAACTGAGTGGAGCTCGTAGCCACCTTTTGATGGATTGGTATCCCCACTCAGTCTCTCCTGACAGACAGACGTACAGACAGAGACGTTCCAGATAACAGGCAGGGCACCAGCCAATCAGCAGCGAGCACAGCTATTCCCTTCCCACCCTACTGTAAGTATGAGTTACTAACTAAGACTGTATCTCTCTCCTCTGGTATTTCCCAAAGACATTCTTATTCAATCTTCTTGATTCATTGCATACAACTGTGGTGCTTCCACTGAAGCTAAATGCTACAGGCTAAAACATCAGGTTTGAATAGGTGATTTGCTGATAAGAGAACCAGGAAACAATCTATGCTATATGCTGCACTAACAACATTACCTAAATGCTTACCACTGCAGTAGTGGCAAACTGATAACCTGCTCGCTATGTTGTCCTAACGCTATGGCTATCTAATCCATTCCGCAGGAAACGGATCCATGCAATATAGATTCCCAGATTCCATTCCAGAGAGGGTTTCTCAATAGATCAGTGGGCTTATTGGATCTATGGATTCGCTCTAGTTCATTCGTCTCTAGCGCACAGTGAAGCTAGTGAATGAATATAGACTCACTGTGCTGACGGAGGGAGTCTGGCTCTGTCTGTCAGCTTACACCCTATTAGGAGCAGTGATGGAGTGTGTGTTTTTGGTTTTCCAAGGAAAACAAGGAAAAAAAGTGGGGACATTTCATCGGTCCACACAAGGAAAATGGCAATTTTAGGCTTAGGGGTTAGGTTTAGGGTTACAATTAGGGTTAGGAGTTAGGGAAAATAGTATTTTGAATGGGAATCAATTGTTTGGACCCCAAAAGGATAGTAAAACAAACGTGTGTGCGCACATGCATATCTGTCTGTCTGTCTGTCTGTCTGTCTGTCTGTCTGTCTGTATTTGTTCACCTACACGTGTATTTTCCTGCTTAGGGCATATGTGCGTGTATGCACATATTTACATCTACCCATCTGTGTATGTGTGTGTTTGCAGAAGCGATAAAGTCCATTCCTGGAATGGCTCTGGC
The DNA here is from genome assembly GCF_965601325.2 of Salmo salar. Taxonomy (NCBI): domain Eukaryota; kingdom Metazoa; phylum Chordata; class Actinopteri; order Salmoniformes; family Salmonidae; genus Salmo; species Salmo salar. The sequence goes on along the minus strand of NC_138317.1, from coordinate 8,508,663 downwards.
CTTGTGACCCAGCCGTCCAGCCACACTGGGGTTTGACTGGGGCCAGTAGAGTAGTCTAGCTAGTGGACAGGTAGAGGAGACAGGGCTAATGCATTTACTGGAGTGGAGACAGCTCACTCCCTGCACCTGATCACATTACAGCCATAGAGAGGAAAGAGAGAACGAGAGAGAGAGAGAAGAGAGAGAGAGAGAGAACAGAGAGAGAGAGAGAGAGAGAGAGAGAGAGAGAGAGAGAGAGTGTGTGTGAGAGATGAGAGGGAGAGAGAGAGAGATTAGAGAGAAAGAAAGACAGGGCAGAGACAGATATCTTGGGAGAGACAGCAGGGGAAAATAGATGGGGTAGATAAAGAGAAAGGGAGGAACAAAGAGTGCAAGAGAGAACAAGAAAGAGAGGGCAGAGAAGCTGAAAGCCGAGAGAAATAGCAGGAGAGAGCGTGAACAGCGAAATAATGGAAGAGGGTGTCAGAAAGAAAGAGAGAGAGTCATTGCGACAGAAAGAGAGAGGAGCAGGCTCTGGTTACTGCAGCCCTGCCAGCCTGACTACACCGGACAGGCTGGTGGGTCCACGGGGACAGGGGTGACAACCAGGGGACAGCTGGAAACACAGGGACAAGGATGGGCAATCTGGCCAGGGTGTGGGTAACCTGAACTGGGGTGTGAGAGTGGGATATGAGGGGTGGGTGTGGGTCCAGAGACATGGGTATTGGGTGAAGGAGCAGCAGTAGTAATAGTAGTGGATACCAAGCTAAGGATAGTCCTAGGAATGGAGTTGGCTAGGAAGTTGATCATGGAGACTGCTTGTAATGTAGGGTCAGAGGGAAGAGTGTGTAAAGAGTGAAGGAAATGACTGAAATAGGCTAGGTGGTGTGTAGAGGCAGTGGGAAGGGCAGAGTGTTGGCTGGGTGTAGTATGTAAAAAGGCAAGAGGCAGAGAGTAAAGCAATTCAAATGTTCTCTGAAAACAACATGCAAACTGAGGTACAGGGATCACAGTGTAACAAAGCATATAGGTCTAACTCCGGGCTCAAATACATATCATAGCAATGAGTGGTCCTCTATAGGACAACATGAAGAGAACTATACAAGTGCTAGTTTGAGCACAGAAGCGTAGCCTAGCTTTGGGCCAGTAACCGAAAGGTCACTGGTTGACTAGGTGAAAAAAAATCTGTCAATGTGTCCTTGAGCAAGGCACTTAACCCTAATTGCTCCAGGGTCACAGTCAATAATGGCTGATCCCTGGACGTGACCCCGCTCTCTGAGAGTCTCAGGGGGAGTCGGATATGTAAAAAACGAATTTCCAATTCACTCATGTATATAATACACGCATGTACATGAAATAGGGCAAATGTAAGCACCCACCTAACTATTATTAATAATAACGTCCCAAGAGCCCATATAGCCAAGCGTCAGAATAGCATTCAAACAATCTATACCCAGTAGACAGTTCCAGAGCGGGCAGCTGGGAGCATCATCCAGTCGGTCTCATTTATCATAGGTGTAGCAGAGACACCAAACCGGCCTCAGCTAGCTCCCAGGCTATCCTTAAATAAGAGATGAACAGTACAACTCAGGCTAGCCACACACTCAAACATACCTACACTGACATCCCAACACACACATAGCACACCATGCATACTGACACCACAACCACATTCACCACACACACTGCTGCTACTGTTTATTATCTATCCTGTTGCCTAGTCACTTTACCTCTACCTATATATACACACATAGCTAACTCAATTACATCGTACCCCTGTACATCGAGTCGGTACCTCGTGTAAAAAGCCATGTTACTTTTACACGTTATTGTTATTCGTTATTAACTGAATTTATTTCTCCTTGTCACCTTCTATTTTTTTTTCTTTCAATCTTAACTCTACATTGTTGAAAAAGGACCCGTAAGAAAGCATTTCGACTTCAGTCAACACCTGTTGTTTACGAAGCATGTGACAAATATACACTGCTCAAAAAAATAAAGGGAACACTTAAACAACACATCCTAGATCTGAATGAAAGAAATAATCTTATTAAATACTTTTTTCTTTACATAGTTGAATGTAATGACAAAATCACACAAAAATAATCAATGGAAATCCAATTTATCAACCCATGGAGGTCTGGATTTGGAGTCACACGCAAAATTAAAGTGGAAAACCACACTACAGGCTGATCCAACTTTGATGTAATGTCCTTAAAACAAGTCAAAATGAGGCTCAGTAGTGTGTGTGGACTCCACGTGCCTGTATGACCTCCCTACAATGCCTGGGCATGCTCCTGATGAGGTGGCGGATGGTCTCCTGAGGGATCTCCTCCCAGACCTGGACTAAAGCATCCGCCAACTCCTGGACAGTCTGTGGTGCAACGTGGCGTTGGTGGATGGAGCGAGACATGATGTCCCAGATGTGCTCAATTGGATTCAGGTCTGGGGAACGGGCGGGCCAGTCCATAGCATCAATGCCTTCCTCTTGCAGGAACTGCTGACACACTCCAGCCACATGAGGTCTAGCATTGTCTTGCATTAGGAGGAACCCAGGGCCAACCGCACCAGCATATGGTCTCACAAGGGGTCTGAGGATCTCATCTCGGTACCTAATGGCAGTCAGGCTACCTCTGGCGAGCACAGAGGGCTCTGTGGCCCCCCAAAGAAATGCCACCCCACACCATGACTGACCCACCGCCAAACCGGTCATGCTGGAGGATGTTGCAGGCAGCAGAACGTTCTCCACGGCGTCTCCAGACTCTGTCACGTCTGTCACGTGCTCAGTGTGAACCTGAGCACGTGACAGAACCACGTGCTCAGTGTGAACCCACAGTAGTAGATACTACCACACCCTTTTATATAAGTGTTTTTTTATTGGGTGCAATTGTATCAAGTGCTAAGGAGTGTAAGGATACGTGGTTACTGTTGATCCTAGGGGTCCTCCGTAGCTCATGTCATGTTGAGAAGATGCTAGCTAAATAAATCAGTTAGCATAATCCTAACTTGGTTGTCAGTCATCAGTATGGTATGAGGTGAAATTAAGTCGTCACCTTATAAAAAGCTGTCCACTTGTCTGTCGACTAACAGGTGTTGACTGAAGTCGGGACGCAGCTGAAGTGGGCTCAACCAACCTCAAAAGGAGGCAGGTAAGGAGGAGTATTCTGATTCAGTATTCTGAATCAGAAAGTATATATATATATATATATATGCACACACACACAGCTCAAAAAAATAAAGGGAACACTTAAACAACACAATGTAACTCCAAGTCAATCACACTTCTGTGAAATTAAACTGTCCACTTAGGAAGCAACACTGATTGACAATAAATTTCACATGCTGTTGTGCAAATGGAATAGACAACAGGTGGAAATTATAGGCAATTAGCAAGACACCCCCAATAAAGGAGTGGTTCTGCAGGTGGGGACCACAGACCACTTCTCAGTTCCTATGCTTCCTGGCTGATGTTTTGGTCACTTTTGAATGCTGGCGGTGCTTTCACTCTAGTGGTGGCATGAGACGGAGTCTACAACCCACACAAGTGGCTCAGGTAGTGCAGCTCATCCAGGATGGCACATCAATGCGAGCTGTGGCAAGAAGGTTTGCTGTGTCTGTCAGCGTAGTGTCCAGAGCATGGAGGCGCTACCAGGAGACAGGCCAGTACATCAGGAGACGTGGAGGAGGCCGTAGGAGGGCAACAACCCAGCAGCAGGACCGCTACCTCCGCCTTTGTGCAAGGAGGAGCAGGAGGAGCACTGCCAGAGCCCTGCAAAATGACCTCCAGCAGGCCACAAATGTGCATGTGTCTGCTCAAACGGTCAGAAACAGACTCCATGAGGGTGGTATGAGGGCCCGACGTCCACAGGTGGGGGTTGTGCTTACAGCCCAACACCGTGCAGGTCGTTTGGCATTTGCCAGAGAACACCAAGATTGGCAAATTCGTCACTGGTGCCCTGTGCTCTTCACAGATGAAAGCAGGTTCACACTGAGCACGTGACAGACGTGACAGAGTCTGGAGACGCCGTGGAGAACGTTCTGCTGCCTGCAACATCCTCCAGCATGACCGGTTTGGCGGTGGGTCAGTCATGGTGTGGGGTGGCATTTCTTTGGGGGGGCCGCACAGCCCTCCATGTGCTCGCCAGAGGTAGCCTGACTGCCATTAGGTACCGAGATGAGATCCTCAGACCCCTTGTGAGACCATATGCTGGTGCGGTTGGCCCTGGGTTCCTCCTAATGCAAGACAATGCTAGACCTCATGTGGCTGGAGTGTGTCAGCAGTTCCTGCAAGAGGAAGGCATTGATGCTATGGACTGGCCCGCCCGTTCCCCAGACCTGAATCCAATTGAGCACATCTGGGACATCATGTCTCGCTCCATCCACCAACGCCACGTTCCACCACAGACTGTCCAGGAGTTGGAGGATGCTTTAGTCCAGGTCTGGGAGGAGATCCCTCAGGAGACCATCCGCCACCTCATCAGGAGCATGCCCAGGTGTTGTAGGGAGGTCATACAGGCACGTGGAGGCCACACACACACTACTGAGCCTCATTTTGACTTGTTTTAAGGACATTACATCAAAGTTGGATCAACCTGTAGTGTGGTTTTCCACTTTAATTTTGAGTGTGACTCCAAATCCAGACCTCCATGGGTTGATAAATTGGATTTCCATTGATTATTTTTGTGTGATTTTGTTGTCAGCACATTCAACTATGTAAAGAAAAAAGTATTTAATAAGATTATTTCTTTCATTCAGATCTAGGATGTGTTGTTTTAAGTGTTCCCTTTATTTTTTTGAGCAGTATATAGAGGCTATTCACATATATATATATATATATATATATATATATAAGTGAATAGCCTCTGAACCACGCCCCTAGCCGTCTGTCAAAGACTCAAGCCACCCAATGGGACATTAAGACAAACGGTTTAAAGCAGTCCTTTCCCTCAGATGGAAAAAAAGACTAATGAACACACCTTTACATGTATATTTAAGAAATGTATTCTATTTTTGTCTTGACATTTCTGAAAGACAAGACTTGCTGAAGGTTAACTTCACCTAATTGTATGGAACATTAAACATATAGTGTAAGGAGCACTTAGTTTCACATGTCCCCTTTTCCCTAATCCCTACCATACATAATCTCTGGATACAGAGTTGTGGGTTCACAAAGTCAAGTGGAGGCTATCAAAACGGGTAAACAAGCTAAAAACAGAGAGAGAGAGAGAGGGGAAGGAGAGTCTTATCGGCAGAAGGCAGGAGTCTCCCTCTCTCCATCTCCTCTAGTCTCTCCCATATTGTCAAAGGCTTTCAGCTCCAGTTGGCTCGGACAAAAGGGAGTGAGGACGCCGGGGGCTTTTCCCGCTATGATCACCGTGGTGCTGGCCTGGCTGGATAAACAGCCCGATTAGGCCGGTGAATGGGCCCCCATTAAGGACATCCACACTAGTAGAGCGGGCCCCCGCGGGGCGGGGAGCGCGGGGCCCCCGGGGCCAGCGGCCCACTCAGGAACCTGAGAGACACCTGACAACCTGGACTCTCCCACTCAATATACACAGGTCCAAAGGAGAGGGATATCTAAATGCAAAGGGGGGGGGGGGGGGGGGGGGGAGTCTGTTTAAGACATAAACAATTAGCCAAGGACTGTGAGGCAGTAGAGCTAGTAAGTCTTTCTTACCAGAACATTTATAAAAGGTAACACAATATACAAATGTGGGACTGCAAACAAGTCACTTTTTTTTTTGCCAAGCATAACTGATTCTGTTTAGCATTTCAAAAGAATGTGTTTACCACTACAGTGTAGCCAGACAAAATAGACAACCATCTGAGAAGCAACCAGACATAGTAACACGCAACCACCTGGCATTACCACTGGGTGCTATGAGGTCAGCTTACTGATAGGGGGCAGTAGAGCAAGAGAGAGATCACTGGTCCACCTCTCTTTTTAGTTCAATTAAATGAGACCCTCTTTGACTCAGAGAGGGCAAGACCTTCTCAATCCCTCCCATGACATTTGGTTGGCGTGTCTTATGCCATCTTGTAAAAAGGCAGGGGGGGGGGGGGGGGGGGGCAATGAGTAAACACATAAGTGTTAGAAGTGTAGGCAGGATGTGTGTGTGTGTTTATTGCTTTCAGTACAGCAATGCTGTTAAATAAATTAAATCTCAGCCTCCAGTATTTATGCTGCAATAGTTTGAGTGTCGGGGGGCTAGGGTAAGTCTGTTATATCTGGAGTATTTCTCAGGTCTTATCCGGTGTCCTGTGTGAATTTAATTCTCCCTCCTTCTTTCTCTCAAAGGACCTGAGCCCTAGGACCATGTCTCAGGACTACCTGGCCTGATGACTCCTTGCTGTCCCCAGTCTACCAGGTCATGCTGCTGCTCCAGTTTCAACTGTTCTCCCTGCGGCTATGGAACCCTGACCTGTTCACTGGATGTGCTACCTTGTCCCGAACATGCTGTTTTGGACTCTGAAGGATCGGCTATGAAAAGCCAACTGACATTTACTCCTGAGGTGCTGACCTGTTGCACCCTCTACAACCACTGTGATTATTATTATTTTACCCTGGTGGTCATCTATGAACGTTTGAACATCTTGGCCATGTACTGTTATAATCTCCACCCGGCACAGCCAGAAGAGGACTGGCCACCCCTCAGAGCCTGGTTCCTCTCTAGGCTTCTTCCTAGGTTCTGGACTTTCTAGGGAGTTTTTCCTAGCCACCGTGCTTCTACACATGCAATCCTTGCTGTTTGGGGTTTTAGGCTAGTTTCTGTACAGCACTTTGTGACATCAGCTGATGTAAAAAGGGCTTTATAAATCAATTTGATTGATTGATTGATTGATTGTTGAAAAAGAGGGAGGGGCGGTGATTAAAAAAAACAAATCAAAAAGTGGGAGTAGACCGATGGGAAGAATTACTTGCAGTAAGAGTAGAGTTCAAGAGGTAGACAGGAAGACTAAATAAAGAGAGGGACAGAGAAGGGAGTGCAGGAGTGTGGGAGAGACACTGGAAGAGGGGAAAAGGAATGAAGGAGAGAGAGAGACCTAGGGATGGAGGTCAATAACAAAATTACAGAGACAGAGGGAGAGAGACGGGAGTGTGGGAGACAGAGAGCAGGACCGGAAGAGGAAAAATGAAAGGAGAACAGGAGAGAGAAAGAACTAGAATGCTCTGTTTCATTTCACCTTTTTTTTTTTAAACAGAGACACAAACAGAGGAGTTTGTTCTGGACTGGAACACGAGCCGCACACACCACATGCTCTCCAGGGGTACAATTTCACAGCCCCTAATTACAGTGGGGTGTAGGATTTCTTATTGGGGCCTGCCAACATCCCAACACACACACTATTATACATGCACACAAACACACGAAGGCATACACACTCACAGAAACACACATGCATGCACACACACACACACAACACACAAATCCACCCATTCAAACAAAACACACTTACACAAGCATGCATTCAAGTACACACCCATGGTCGAACTTCCGGAGCACTAACTACAGTACAATTCAAGCCTCTTATTATGTCAGGGCCATGCCTAGTTTCAGTTCATTTATAGAAATATCACAACTATTTCAGATTCATAATTCCTATAATGCAATATGCATGTAATAATGATGTCCTTTACTGTACTATATAGACTACATGGACAAAAGTATGTGGACACCCCTTGAAATTAGTGGATTCTGCTATTTCAGCCACATCTGTTGTTGACAGGTGTATAAAATCGAGCACTAAACCATGGAATCTCAATAGACAAATTGGCAATAGAATGGCCTTACTGAAGAGCTCCGTGACTTTCAATGTGGCACTGTCATAGGATGCCACCTTTCCAACAAGTCAGTTCGTCAAATTTCTGCCCTGCTAGAGCTGCCCCGGTCAACTGTAAGTGCTGTTATTGTGAAGTGGAAATGTCTAGGACCAACAACAGCTCAGCCGCGAAGTGGTAGGCCACACAAGCTCACAGAACAGGACCGCGAAGTGCTTGAAGCGCGTAGCACGTAAAAATCATCTGTCATCGGTTGCAACACTCACTACCGAGTTCCAAAGTGCCTCTGGAAGCAATGTCAGCACAAGAACTGTTCGTCTGGAGTTTCATGAAAATGGGGTTCCATGGCCGAGCAGCCGCAAACAAGCCTAAGATCACCATGCGAAATGCCAAGCGTTGGTTGGAGTGGTGTAAAGCTCGACGCCATTGGACTCTGGAGCAGTGGAAACACGTTCACTGGAGTGAAGAATCACGCTTCATTGTCTGGCAGTCCGACGAATCTGGCTTTGGCGGATGCCAGGAGAAAGCTACCTGCCCCAATGCATAGTGCCAAATGTAGTTTGGTGGAGGAGGAATAATTGTCTGGGGCTGTTTTTCATGGTTGGGGCTAGGCCCCTTAGTTCCAGTGAAGGGAAATCTTAACGCTACAGCATACAATGACATTCTAGTTGATTCGGTTCTTCCAACTTTGTGGCAACAGTTTTGGGAAGGTATTTTCCTATTTCAGCATAACAAAGCCCCTGTGCACAAAACCAAGTCCATACAGAAATGGTTTGTCGAAATCGGTGTGGAAGAACTTGACTGGCTTGCACAGAGCCCTGACCTCAACCCCATCAAATACCTTTGGGATGACTTGGAACGCCGACTGCGAGCCAGGCCTAATCGCCCAACATCAGTGCCCGACCTCAGTAATGCTCTTGTGGCTAAATGGAAGCAAGTCCCAGCAGCAATGTTCCAACATTAGTTGAAAGCCTTCCCAGAAGAGTGGAGGCTGTTATAGCAGCAAAGGGGGGACCAACTCCATATCATATTAATGCCCATGATTTTGGAATGAGATGTTCAATGAGCATGTATACACATACTTTTGGCCATGTAGTGTATTTATGTATATATTGTATATTACTGTACTGTATCTACAGTGTACAAAGGTTACTGTATATTCTGCACTGCAGTAGCGAACAGTGGTCTTTTTATTAATCTCTTTTTATTCCTCTTCTCCCTCTCCTCGAGTACTTTTTAGGTCATGAATAATGGCCTATGCTCTGACACCGTCTTCCACATGGCAAGGCCATCGTCATGGGAACATCCGTTTAAGCTGAATGGAGAGGTACATCCTTTTGCCATTACACCCCCCTTCCCCATGTCCCTGATACTTATACCTCAGTGCTTCAATTATAACTAAAGCAACTCTGTAAAGTATTCTACTAGTACGTACTATATATATAACTAAAGCAACTCTGTAAAGTATTCTACTAGTACGTACTATATATATATATATATATATATATATATATATATATATATATATATATATATATATATATATATATATATATATATAGTATGTACTAGTAGAATACTTTACAGAGTTGGTTTAGTTATAATTGAAGCACTGAGGTATAAGTATCAGGGACGTGGGGGAGGGGGGTGTAATGGCAAAAGGATGTACCTCTCCATTCAGCTTAAACGGATGTTCCCATGACGACGGCCTTGCCATGTGGAAGACGGTGTCAGAGCATAGGATATATATATATATATATATATATATATATATATATGTGTGTGTGTGTGTGTGTCCTGAAAGTCCCTGCTTCATTTCCACTCCTCTCTTTTCACACACTCCCTCATTTAGATTCACTGTACAATGCAGGTTTTTATTTCCTTTCTCAAGGAATCCTCCAAAGTAGGAAAAAAAGAGAAACTAGGCCATTAAGCTGCGGTAAAGCCTCTCCCTTGCCTGAAGTATCCCCCTCTCTCCCTCCCTCTTTCTCTCGCTTTGTCACCCTCCCTCTTGGCCTCTCATTCTTTCTGGGTCCTTTCCCTGCCTGAAGTCCTACCTTCTTCTCCTTTCTTTTTCTCCCCAATCTGTTACCCCTTCCTACCTTTTCTTCTTCTCTTTCCTGCTGTCTGCCTCTCTCCCTTTCTCCCCCTCTTCGTCCCTCCCTCCCTCTATCTAACCCCCATGTCTTGCCTGTCCTGCACTCCCCTTCAGGTCTCTCTCTCCCCCCTACCCTGTGTAGTCCCAGGTCCTCCTGGGTTAATCGCTTGGTGGACCAGATGCATGGGCTCATTAACCTGGTACAACCTGCTAAGAGGCTGCAGCCTGCCTGAGCCCACAGCCAAGGAGAACAGGAGAAACAGAGAGAGGAGGAAAGGCATTTGGGGGGAGGGGGGGGGGCATTGAGAGAAAGAGGTAGAGAGAGAGAGAGAGAGAGAGGTAGAGAGAGAGAGAGAGGTAGAGAGAGAGAGAGAGAGATAGAGAGATAGAGAGGTAGAGAGGTAGAGAGGTAGAGAGGTAGAGAGGTAGAGAGAGAGAGAGAGAGAGAGAGAGAGAGAGAGAGGGCCATGAGGGTGGGAGTGGCTACCTAACCTTATTCTCAGAATCCTTCAGCTTCATGGGACGTTTATATATCGTAATGCTTTCATTTCATTCATTCCGACTCCATTTCCATGCATGGTTCTCATGTTATTCCCGAAAAGCCCACCCACTCCTCAGGGTATGAGAGTCAGAGAGAGGTCAGCATAATGCCCAGCCCCCACCATCACCCGCCTCCAACATCCTTCTGCACCCCTTCACAACTCACACTGGAGCCCCCGTCCCCCTCCGTCCATAACCCATTTCCAAAGAGGGAGAAGAAAAAAGTGCTAAAAAAAATAAAAAAATATTGTTTTTCTTCTTACACACTGCTGTCTCTCACCCCTATCTAACCCCTCACCATATCCAAATCTAAACCGCCATCATATCACATAAACCCCCACACCCCCTGATGTCTAAGCAGACCGTTTGTTATGTGTGGAATAAATGAGCTCATTCATACAGTATCGAGTGGGAGCTCCGTCCCCTTCCCTTCACCACTGGCCCAATGTCAACAACCCAGAAAGGTAGCTATGTCCTGGCCAGATTACAACTGCTATTACTGGGTAAAACAAGTCCCTCCCCCCTCTCTCTCTCTCTCTCCCTTATTCTAGAGGTAACCGACCAGGACCAGATTACTGGTGTACTTTGTTGGAAGCTACATGAAAAGATAGCCTCCCCCTATTCTTAGCCTCCCCCTATTCTTACCCAATTAACTGCTATTCTTATTCCAGTCAACTTTCCCTCTCCTCAATCCCGCTCTTTGCATCGTGACACTGCTCCTCTACGCATGGATGAATAAATACACTTCTCAGGAGGTTTCAGAACGTTTTCTATTGGCCTCTGGACAATCTATTGGTCTTTGGATGTTGACTTGCTTTAAGGCGTGTAAACTCTTCACCAAGACCTTACACAGCCAGGACCACACTCTGTACTTTAAAATCTAACACAACACGCAACCAACACTCAATAATCCTAACATGATAACTGGAATAGTAACTGTAAAAGCCAGAGAAAATAACCAGAAGGAGACCTCAGTTTAGATGAGAGAGAAAATCAAACTCATACAAGCCCAGAACAAGTACAAACAAAGCAATACAAGTCCAAAGTGTATTCCTGATGAAACTGAACACAAGTTATGACACCACCTCACAATAATAACCTTCCCTAAGGGGAGAAGCCTAACTTCCACTTAAGTCGAATTTTCACTTAGTCATGCATTGATGTCAATGAGTGACTAACTGAATTGGAAGTTATGTACCTAAGGGGCAGAATGGCGAATCCTGACTTACTTTTCATACTCCAGGTTGTCATGGTCACAGCGGGCGTCTTTGTGTTTCTCCCAGTCCTTCCCGTGACGGCATGTGGTGAGGGACACGATGTCCTTCCCATTATGGATGTGATGCAGGGCGTTACGGGTGTCCGACCCGATGCCCGTTAGATACCGCTTCCCTTTGAACATCAATAGGTACTTCCTGCGTGGGGGCACCGTGTTTCGCACCAACCAGCCCCTCTCACCCCCCTTCTGGGGGTGCTCCTTGGAGAACAGGGGGATGGAGACGTCGAACCCGGGCCTGAAGTGTTCCGTGTTGAGGCTGGCTTTAGCCAGGATGGCCTGGCCAATATTGAAGCCCAGGTCCTCGTTGTAGTTGGGCCAGGTGCCCGAGTACAGATTAAAGACAAGGTGGTTCTGTCCCTCGTTCCAGAGCGGGTAACCTTTGATACGATCGTCCAGGTTGGGCACGAACTGCCCCGAGAGCTGGTCTCGGTCCAAAGTGTCAATCCCCAAAACGAAGAGACACGCCTCGCGAGGGTCCGTGGTGTAGTACCGCGACTCGCCTATAGACGTCAGTATCTTCCGATAGCTCTCCGACACGCGTTCGCCCTTCTCCGACGGGTAGACGTATACTCTAAACCCGTCCCGCCCTCTACGTCGACATCTCGTAAAGTCGAAGCAGGTCTCCATGCGACAGCGACTGTCTTTATAGATGCCCGTCCAGGCTTGGTGACGCTGGTTGGGGGACTCGGCGGAACCCGGCCCCGTCTGGAGTTCCTCCAGCTGGGCATAGCCCGGCAGGAAGGCCCGGTCAGTCCAGTTGGGCCAGGGACGCACCACCTCGCCCCTCGGCCGCCCCAGCAGCTTGAAGAGACGGACCTGGACCCCGCCTCCCCAGTAGAAGAGCAGCAGCCAGCAGCAAGCACACAGCCCCAGCAGGACATACTTCTTACGTGCCTGCATGGGGCCCAGAGTGTCTCTCGTTCTCTATCACTCTCCTTCTCTCTCTTTTTCCCCTCTCTGCCCCTCAGTTCTAAGCCTCACAGCGGTGGGCGAGTCGTTTTGAAGGTCTAACAAGGAGGGTCCAATATAGAACCATGTGGTAACTTGGACATCGTCACTTCCAAGTCTGGTCCCATCCAGTTTGAGCCCATTGAGGATAAATAAATGGATGTTGAAGCCACTCGCTCCGGTTTCTCTCGCTCAGATTCGGGTGCTGTTAGCCTGTCTCTTGCTAGACAGTCTCTGTGGCGAGTGTGTGCACTTCCTGCACTGCCCGATGCTGAGGATGATGAAGGGCGATGTCTCCTCTCTCTCAAGCCCTCCTCGCCGCCTCATGGCGCCCGCTGTCTCCCGGGTCTCTCCTGAGGACGCAAATAAACGAGATCACAACTCAGTACACAACCGAGGAGCACTTAACAGCACAGCCAGAGCCCAGCAGCACTATGCACATTAACAAGTCAAGGAACACTGTCTCCCACCATTATGTAACGCACAACTCACGCTTATACCAACATGCCGATATACTGTATAAACCAAAACATACACTATCAGCATGAAGCGTGTAAATTAGCACAGCGGTGGTCATTTCATTCACAGAAAAATTCACTATAAAACCCCCTGAGTTGAACTGAAGATGAAATCTAGTCTCTTCAAACACAGACCTCGCTCAGTTCAGTTCGGATACAGACAGTTCTGGTGAGACAGACATAAAAAAACATTGACTCTCAAAGTTTAAACATACCACCACTCTATATTTGAAAAGGGTCAAAGTAGTTGGAATGTTTGGTCTGGTTATGCCATTGACGTCCAGTCCTGGAACTGTGGCGTTTTTGGTTTCAGTATGCCGAACATCAAGAAGCCAGCTCTGATATTATCATGTACTTCAAGCTCTGGTTGAGCAGCGTCAGATACAGCTGAGATGCAGTGGAGGGGAAGACGGGTAGCTGTTTAGCAACTGAAAGGGAGATTTGTAAAGTAAGGGAAATTAGAGCCACTTTATGGCGGTGTAATGTCTGTTAATCTTGGGGTGGGGAGAGAGTGGCTTTTTGTTACATTTGAAAACATCAACCCGTTATGTTTGCCAAAGCATCCCCCCATAACTCCCCAGTGGGTGTGTGTGTGGTGTGTATGGAACACCTCACAGAGCAGACCAGTGTTCCTACTGCCAGCCGGCACACAAAGGCAGCTTTCAGGTCTCACCTGCTCTCCCTCACTTTCTCTTTTCCTCCCCATCTCTACATCCCTCCCTCCCTTTCTTCTACCTCTCCATCACATTCTTCTACCTTCTCCATCCATGTAGAATTGATGGGCCCCCTTCATTTTGCTCCTGTTATCATGCTCCATACAGACGGGTGATATTGATCAATAATGCACTGTCTCATTAGACCAGTGTATTGTGATACTACAGAATTACCTTTGAATGACTACTGAAACATACATTTCCAGCTGTGTTTATGTGCAACCATATGTAAGTCAGGCGGTGTCTGTATGCAGGCCTCGTGACTATTTGTGTGTGTATATGTCCGTGTGTACGTACGTACGTACATACATATGTGTGCGCACATTAGGTAGTCTCAGTGAGCTCACAGAGCTATAGAGATTCTGGGTGTTGGTTTTTGGCTCAGCCAAGCTCCTCTCCCACAGCACAGTGGCAAGCAGACAAAGTTGTAAGGAAACAGACACTAGGGATCCCATTACATAGTCCTCATCAATAATTTACCAGCTCCTTTAGTTAAGACATTGATTTTCCTTTCTGCTTTATATCCCCTGCCTCTCCTGCTGAAGTAAAACTCAATCTACCTCAGCATACTCTCACACGGCTAAGACATATATCCAGTCTGACAAAAAAAAAAGGTAACCTGAGCTACGGGTTGGAACCGGTTCAGGGAACAGAACCAACAAGCAATTTTGAAGGACGGAAAAAGAACCCGGAACGAAAGTGATCTCTAGTGTTCCGGAACAAAAACGTTATTCTGAAATCTTGATAAATCGGTTAATAATGTCATTTTTTTGTTCCCAAGATATAGGGATTTTCCTCGGAACGATTGGAAAAACATTTTGGTTCCACCCCTGACCCGAGCACTATAAGGTCTTTGATGATTTGTAGTTTAGGGGGATGGTAATGATGAGGGTGATGGTAATGACAAGGATAGATTCTCACTTTCTTCTCCAACTAATACCGAGATATATTTTCACAAAACAAAATACACCAAAAGGTTTAATCCCACACTGCCACCAAAGAACCAGGGAAATGTCAACTATCCCCTCCACATCTATCAGTAATCCCCATTATCAACATTATGCAAGGCAACGATAGAACCCCAATCGCCATCCTGTTTGTTGTACTGTGTAAATGAAAACAGCACCGTAGTAATAGATGGCATTCACCATAGTAACACAGAAAACCCATTAGCGCTGGAAGCGCTAATGAATGTAGGCCAATACAAACCCAGGGCATGTCTG
Organism: Salmo salar; assembly: GCF_965601325.2. NCBI lineage: Eukaryota > Metazoa > Chordata > Actinopteri > Salmoniformes > Salmonidae > Salmo > Salmo salar. The sequence continues at coordinate 8,493,588 of NC_138317.1, read as the reverse complement.
GGCTTAGGTTAGCCAGTAACAGCCTTTACACAAATGCACATAAACACACACCTTGAAGGAGTTACACAGCCTGCTAAGAGAGTATGTGGCTCCACTGTCACAGATCAATGATGAATGGATCAGTATGGTGGGGCCTAGCACTGAGAAAGGCCACATGGCCTGTTGAGGAGCGTTGAGGAGCCTGAGGGAAAGTACAGGATTCAGACAGAGGGGAACCTTTAGGGTTCTGGTTGGAAGCTCTTAGACGGCGTCCTTCCTTCCTTCCATCTTTTGTATGGTTGATCACTGGTCTGACAGGAAGCTTTGACACATATGGTAAAGAAGGGTTATGGATTTGTTTTTAGTTCCACCACCAATATGTTGATGTCAGACTCAAGAAGGTATCTGTGAAGTATTTCAACTTAGCCTTGAGATATGGGGTGAAAGAAGGTGTGGAAGCCGTCTAACAACCAAATACAGGCAAAGCAGACTCGAAAACTCTTCAGTAATTTGTCCCACTAGAAGGCATGAGACTTGAAAGAGTAAGGTATCTCTGGGGGATACTTGAGATGACTTTGACTTGCCTTTTCAGGTAAGTAGTGAATTCAAATAAGAAGAACTTTTGAGATGTGTGAGGATACTGCAATGCATTGTGGGAAGGCTAACACAAGGAAGTAGATGGGTCGTCAAAGCAGTAGGGAGTGAAATATACAGCGACTCCTTCCTTTGACTAATCAATGTTTGCTTATACACAGCACTTCTACTTGTCACCTGTGTGTTTGCATTGAGCATTAAAAGCCCCACCGTAAACTATACAGGTGCCTTGTGAAATCTCTTTATTAGCAAGACAAACAAACTCCAAGTTCCCTTCCTCACCCTAACCTCTCTACCTCCCATGCATTCTTAACTCTGGGTTTGTTGTTGGTTCACAAGCTTCAGTCAGTGTGGGTGACAGCTGGACCGGCGGCCTGCTCAAACCTCATCCATCCATCCATCCCTCCTCTGCCTCTCTCAGGACCTCGAAGACAGCCTACCCTCAACTTTGCCTGCTGTTCCCACAAGACTAAACTCGTCTCTCTGCAGCTATTGAAGGAAATGCAATTGAATCAGCAGTAGATGGAATTGTGTTTACAGCAACTGTCGACTGCTACAGCAACCGTCGACCGCTACTCAGATGCAATAATACAGAAGTGTAACAGGGTGGGGAATATGTATGAAGGCATTGATAAAACTGAAATGAGCTTGCGTTGGACTCTGAAGGAAGTAGTCATTTCCTCTGTGCATGGGGAAATGGCACTATTCTGTCGGAGATGATTTGCATAGGTATATAAAGTAGACTATAAATACACTCTCGATCAGCGGCATCCGATTTTAAAATAGTAACTCAATTCTTTCCGAACAGAGTTGGCATGCCCGAGTCAGTGTCTATCTGCGTGACAAAGTCACACAGAGACTCAAATCCTGAACTGCTACTTGTTAGGCTGGTTCTGCCAACGTGTTCAGTTAGTAAGGCTCTGTGTGTGTGTGTGCGCGCGTTTTTGTGCACGCACACAAAACGTTTGTCACTTGACTAAAGCTGGACACACGTTAGTCCAGGGAAATTGTTCCTGAAGAAAAACATATCTTGCGTTGAGCTGAGAGGCGAAGCCAGACTAAAATTAAGCGCTGGACTCTGTCATTAGAGGCCGGAGAACCGTAGCGGCAATTCCAAGGGCCACTCCTAGTCCTAGCCTTAATGTGCCATGCAATGTGTGCTTGTGGGGACGTGTGTGCTTGTGGGGACGTGCGTGTGTGTGTGTATGTGTATGTGTGGGTGTGTGGGTGGGTGTGGGTGTGTGTGTGTGGGTGTCTGTGTGGGTGTGTGTGTGTGGGTGTGTGTGTGTGTGGGTGTCTGTGTGGGTGTGTGTGTGTGTGTGTGTGTGTCTGTGTGGGTGTGTGTGGGTGTGTGTGTGTGTGGGTGTCTGTGTGGGTGTGTGTGTGTGTGGGTGTCTGTGTGGGTGTGTGTGTGTGTGGGTAAGACCTGACCAGGAATGACTGAGGTTGTGGTCGATGTTTGACTGCAGTCATCTCAGATAGTGCTTTTGGGAAAAAGGGAAAACAGGAACTGTCCAACCAACGCCCAAGCACCCAGGCATTAAGGGCTTCTAGGTGATTCTATTTGCTCTGTTTCTTTACAATGGAGGCCGCACATACACATGTTTTATTCATGACCAAGGCTGTTACGAAATTGGGTTCCTTTCTGTCTACAGTGAGCTAGTAGTGTGGAACTGTTCCATTTAGTAGAGATTACCTGAGGACCGTAATGACCATAAACCTAATTAAGCCCTGGTATTTTTATGAGGACATTTTTTTGATAGCTGTGCGTTTCTACCCAATACAACCTTGTTGCCCTATGTGGTGAGAGTCTGTGAGAGACTCCTACATCGTTAATAAGATGTTTACCTCTAGCCTGAATGACCCGTGCCTAGCCTCCTACCGCCTTCAATTGAGAACTCAATGATAATTACAACCTGGCTTGATTAATTGCGTCTCAATAATATGCTGCTCTCACTCCGACGCTACAAGGGTTGATTAAGCAAACATACAAGATGGGTTGGAAGAACTAGGGCTGCTAGCTCTCCATCAACTAGTGCTGCTCACACAGCAGAGCATGTAGGATATGAAACACAACTTATCATGCTATCTACAGGGCAATTGGTAAGGATTCAGAACCCTTGACTTTTTCCACATTTTGTTACATTACAGCCTTATTCTAAAATTGATCAAATTGTTCCCCCCCCCCTCAATCTACACACAATACCCGATAATTACAAAGCAAAAAAATGTTGTTTAAATTTTAGCAAATATAAGTGTTCCGACCCTTTACTCAGTACTTTGTTAAAGCCCCTTTGGCAGCCATTAGAGCCTCGAGTCTTCTTGGGTATGACGCCACAAGCTTGGCACAACTATATTTGGGGAGTTTCTCCCATTCTTCTCTGCAGATCCTCTCAAGCTTTATAAGGTTGGATGGGGAGCGTCGCTGCACAGCTATTTTCTGGTCTCTCCAGAGATGTTCAATCGGATTCAAGTCCGGGCTCTGGCTGGGCCACTCAAGGACATTCTGAGACTTGTCCCCAGTCTGAGGTCCTGAGCACTCTGGAGCAGGTTTTCATCAAGGATCTCTCTGTACTTTGCTCCGTTCATCTTTCCCTCGATCCTGACTAGTCTCCCAGTCCCTGATGCTGAAAAAATATCCCCACAGCATGATGCTGCCACCACCATGCTTCACCGTAGGGATGGTGAGAGGTTTTATCCAGACGTGACTCTTGACATTCAGGCCAAAGAGTTCAATCATAGTTTCATCAGACCAGAGAATCTTGTTTCTCGTGGTATGAGAGTCCTTTACGTACCTTTTGGCAAACTCCAAGAAGCTGTCATGTGCCTTTTACTGAGGAGTGGATTTCCGTCTGGCCATCAAGGCCTGATTGGTGGAGTGCTATAGAGATGGGAGAACCTTCCAGAAGGACAACCATCTCTGGAGCTCTGTCCGAGTGACCATCGGGTTCTTGATCACCTCCCTGACCAAGACCCTTCTCCTCCGATTGCTCAGTTTGGCTGAGCGGCCAGCTCTAGGAAGTGTCTTGGTGGTTCCAAACTTCTTCCATTTAAGAATGATGGAGGCCACTGTGTTCTTTGGGACCTCCAATGCTGCAGAAATGTTTTGGTAACCTTCCCCAGATCTGTGCCTCCACACAATTTATTTAATCCATTTTAGAATAGTCAAGGGGTCGGAATACTTTCCGAATACACTGTACTTGGGGCTCAAGCAGAAGATGCCCCCTATATGCAGATCTGGGATCAGATTATTGTGAAAAAAAACTTGACCAAGGGGATGAAAGTAAAACATAATGTTGGATCAGGTCTAAAGGACAATGTCACGACTACATCATGATGAGTCCAGGGAAAAATAAAATGCTTATCCATGTGGTTGGACTCTAAGGAGTGATGTGTAAGAGTGTCCTGTACAAAAGATAATATTTTTATGCCTATGAGATGCCAGTGTTTTATGGGGGTGCTGTGATTTGTTATGGCAGTGCCCAGCAATTCTATAATTCAAACATTGATTCCTCCACTATGATACCTATCAAGAACCAGCCAGCCTGCAGCCATGATGTACCCCGTCCTTCACTACACAAAATAAGGTAATATATTAAGTGTGAATGATGCAATGAGTCCGACATCCTTGTCAGAGCAGCAGAGATCTGAGTCACTTTCAATCACCTATCCACATCTCTAGATACCGTGGTTTCACATTCAAGCTGAGTCATACAGTATAGACTAGTCCAGATTGAAAGAATCATCATAACGATTCTTTCTATGCCTTTACTAGACCACGTTCTCCTAATATGGATAAATAATAACTAGTATGTAGAATTCTGAAAGAGAATCTAGAGTCTGCTATATCAGTTTTTGGACTTACAAATGAATGATATACATGTATTGATTCATGACGAATATAACTTGTCTCATGAGCTTAGTTCAACTGTCATTCCTCATCAGAACCCATTATATAATCTTGTTTTACTCCAATGTTTAAACGATGTAAATGCAAACAAACACAGTATAGCTTCATGGTTCAAACTAATTTAGATATCAATCCTTGCAGTCTATGAATTTGAGAGTGGTTGCACTTCTCCAGGCCCATCCCTCAGCTAGCGTTAAAGCTATTACTGTTTGGTAACAGTGAATGTGAAATCATTCCACAGGTTTCGTGTTTTGATTTCAAATTATTTATGGGGCGTCAGTTTGGACCAGGTCCCCGTCCTTGGCTGCACTTCATCAGTCAATACCATAAATTAATTATTTTCAGGGGATGTCACCATTTATATTTGCCAACCAAATGCTTCACAACTCAATTGGTTGTGACACCTCACTTGAAATTGGGGATACTGAGCTTTTATAGCTCTGTCAGTGTATCCAATCTAAGTGTGCAAGAAAGGCATCTCGGGAGGGTCCATCCTTGAAAAACAGGGTCATCACAACTCAAAATGTGCCAATGGCATTTCTATGACACACACGGTCATGCATAATGTTATGTTAATAGATTTAACAAGTCATTTATGAATGCCATCGTTCTATTGCAACAAATGCAAAATTACACCCATATTAGATGATTTCTGAAGCAGAGCATTCAACCTTCATGTTCTACATATTTCTATCCCTCAGAAAACCAGTAAACAGCGTAAGAGTAAAAAAACAACAAAATATATTGTCACATACACGCAATATGTGCAGTATGTGTTGTTTTACAGGGACAGCCATGGTAGTACGGCGCCCCTGGAACAAATTAGGGTTAAGTGCCTTGCTCAAGATTGATGTTTCACCTTGTCAGTTCAGGTATTCGAACCAGCGACCTCTCGGTTTGTGGCCCAACGCTCTAACCGATAGGTTATTGTGTTGTTACCTGTACTTATTGTGGTCCTACGGAAATGACAGGCAGACAGTCTCATCCACTTTCAAAAGCAAGTATTTAGTCCTTGTCGGTAATCTTCGTGAGTTGTCTTCGTGAGTTGTCAGCAATAGTTGTCAACAAAATCTGTCATTGCTTGCTTGCTTCTGTTCTCTTGACGCTCCTCTAGCTACAGCGGCACGATGTGTTCGCATACAAATTGAACGTCCTTTCTATCGGCACGAGAGTAGATCAATACATCGATGTAGTTGATGCACTGGCGGTCCTCTCGATTTACGAGCTCTATAACATGATTGTGTTACACGACTGACACGCGCAAACATACACACCGGGCGCGTCCATAATAATCACCACGGCGATTTCCTCCGCCCATGTCTGCGATTTACAATCACAGTTTTCTCACTCTCCACAGTGGCATAATTTGGGTGTTCGCACTACCTGGAGCCACATTAAACGGCACGCTTTCTCTGCAGAGAGGAAATTAGCACATTATTTCATGTGATTCACTCTCAGTGAATATTCAACGTGACAGCAGTACTTTAGCCTATATGAGAAATAGACTGCAGCCTATCCCTGGGTCACGACAAGTGTCATTCCCGTATTGCACTCCCTTTATGTGAGCGTGAGTGTGTCGAGGGCGTTGATGCAATTCGGTAGAAGCTATTGAAACAATGCACAGGGGAAATAAACAATCGAGGTGGCTACAAATAGACCAATCATTCAAATGCGCTGCCTTCGGTTGGGTTCATAGGTTACTCGTAGAATATGTCAACAGTGATAGTATGAGACTGAGCCGAGCATCCAGACTCCGTAGGCTATGCTCGTACCCTTATGACATTAATATTGAACAGTAGGTACAATGCCCTTGGACACTGAGCACGACATCACATGCAGGATTACCACATTTCCTATAAACACTTGTCCATATACAGTACTATGTGATTGAGAATAATCCCATTACTTCCGGAGTGCAACATGCAGTCATTGATGTAGGCTGTTGAACAGACTAAATACAGACATAGTACTCTATCTCCGGGTATGGGCTGCCGACATCACCAGTGCGCTCCGCCTGCTTTCTCCCGACAGAGAACTCACCCTCACCTGGGGGGGGGGGGGGGGGGGCAAAACAAAGCGCAGTTCTCCTCTCAGCCGATTTCCTTTTCACTCCTCGGCCAAGCATTTGCAAATCACCTCCGCATGCACGCACACGTTATCCTGCAATACCGGAATTTGGATATCTGCGATAAATTGTCCATTTTTAACATACACAACGTTCCAAAGACAACCCGCCCCCTGCGTTTGTGATTGGTTCTCGATGCGCCGATGTACCTCAGTCGCGCAAAGCTGTAGGCTATTTAAAGAAAATACACACATCTGGCCAGCGGTTCCGCGCAACTGGAGGACTTTGGAACCTCTGAATTACGCACACAGAACGGCTTCGACTTTGAAGTGAACCCCTACATTTCGTGACCATGGGTCTACAAGGTTATATTTGTGCAAAGCATAGCTCTGAGATATTGAGCGTCAAAGTTATCACATCCCAGATGTTGTAGTGAATTCTTATTTCATAACCCCTTACGGTCCTCGCCTTAAATGTACCTTAAGTGCAGAGCATCAAAATCCTGAGACGTTTGTAAATCCGTTTTTTAAGGGGGTGCAAACGCACCTGGGTTCAGCCATAAAAGTCTACCTGGCACAGAATGTTAATCTTATTACAGATATGTAATGATTAAATAAAGAGAATACCCTTCATTCTTTCTAATCCCATCATCAAATATACTTATTAATGTTCATCACACATTTGTTAAATCGATAGTTCATAAAAATGACAATTACACTATATCCTATAGAGAACCAGCAACATTGCTAAAACTTAGCTCTGGATCAGTAAAATTACACCTTTTCTGGTGTCCCAAAGTCAGTAAATGACTTGCTAGTTATCAATAAAAATGTGGTATGTTTGTAATTTTGGTGAAATACTCCTATGTAGGTTTTCATATTTATATAGAAAAAGACAAACACAGAAATGTCTCTCCAGTTGGCCTTAACCATGCTCAAATGCACATGTAGCCTATTTATTTGCTTTTACCATAAAGAGCTTAAAGGAAAATTCCACCCAAGAATGATCTTTTGGTATTTGTTTCATTACTCCATTGTTGATATAGTCCCAAAATATTTTGCATGTCAGCAATCAAGTTTTCAAGATATATAACTTTCAAAATACAGAAATACAGCCGGTATGATGCACTTTGCATCATATGATGCAAAACATGTAACATGCATCATACTGGCTGTATTTCTGTATTTTAAAAGTTATACATCTTGAAAACTTGATTGCTGACATGCAAAACATTTTGGGACTATATCAACAATGGATTAATGAAACTAATACCAAAATATTGTTTTGGGGTGGAGTTTTCCTTTAATGTGATGGCCATTCTTCTGAAAAAGTGGTGAAAAAAATCGAAGTAATTGCAAAAGACAACCAGAACCTATGAATAAACAAAGACTTGGAATAAGGCTCTATCGGGAAAATATATGGTTTTGAGATAATGAGTATGTTTCAAGTCCCAGATCTCAGAACTATTTTGGGACGTGTTCCTCTTTCATGACTCAATAAGTACATAACTTATATACAATAATTTTGTATTGACAACCCAGCATTGTGTAATTGGATTGTAGATAGAACCTTATAGTACCAAGTTCAAAAGTTTTTGCACAGATGTTTTTCATTGGGATGATTTACATTTTCACATATCTGATAAAAAAAACATGTGCTGGCGCATACCCAGAATAATAGTTAGTGTGGAGGTGCTGACTAACGACGAATAAACTAGAAACTATCAAAAGAAAGAAAGTCGGCATCACTGTGCCTGAAACATTGGTAAATACTCATTAAATTGCTGGGAGATTACACATGGAGTGTGCGACTTTCTTTATTTTGATAGTTTACATTTTCACATATCTGACATATCTCACATATGGGACATACTCACATGTGAAGTACCTCCTAAAGAGCAACTCTTTGTGAATAAGTAATTTTTGACCAAAATAGATTGAACCTTAAAGTCCCACGGTCTCGATATGTCGGCAATTGATTTGTGTTCAAGATTAACTTTGCTTAACTCTAAACCATTATATCACAGACAGATTCATGCTGAGTTTGTCAGTGATATAATAATCTAGTTTGAGCAGGAAGCTAAGAGGATGGAAAATGAAAAATCTGAAAAACAACTATCCTATCTCGCGCCATTTAAATAACACTCAAAACTAATTCAGTAATTAAATATTTTATCACACTTGGTGTTCATTGCAGCACACACGATTCATAATTTAGGCTATTACCTAATTAGGCCGGCCATGTTACAATGTCAATTACGTTTTCTGTACGCCACCGGTATAAAGATGCTACCAATCAAAATGAAGAGAAAGGAAGTGGTTGTATGCTCATGCGAGTAAGATGATCAAGGTGGTCTCTTTGTGAACATAGCCTACACAAACGCTGGTAATTTTCTATGCACCTAGTGCCTCCTTGTGTTCAAACGATTGAACTACTCACAGTCTTTCACTCCTTTGTGAGGCTGCTCCGTGTTTTCTGTCCTGCAACAAGCTCTCACAGGCTAACGTCAGAATTAGATGTTCATCCATGATTCTCAAACATCAAATTTCAAAGTTGTTCCAAATGTCAAATTTCGAAGTGCTTGGTTACTCCTCTGTGTCGTTCCAAGATTAAGTTAGGCGTTAACGCAGAATTCGTAAGGTTAGGCATTAACTCCAAATGGTTAAGGTAAGGATTAAGGTTTGTGATAGGCTTAAAAGAAAAATAGCAAAAACAACTATCTATTGCTGTATTTGAACCAGAGGCAGATGCATTTGCCTATCCGCCATATCTGCCCACAACACTAGCAAAACCAAAGTCTACTTGAAGGTAACAGCGCTCACTGTTGCCCCTAGTGGCTGGTTTCCATGTCATCTCCCGATGTCCTCAGACATGGATGGACATCGAATACTGACTTGCATCATGGGTGACCTGCTTGCTCTGTCAACGGGCTGCTCCTATGATGACATCATAGCTAGCCTATCTCCTATCTTCCATCTCTCAGGACTGAGATCATTGTGCAACACCGTGCAGGCTGTCTGTGGATTAGCAGCAGCATCTGTCACAGTTTCAATGTGATTCCAGGATTCTTTCACTCCAAATGGAAACAAAGTACATTTAGGATTCCCAAATGCACTGGCTGCATCTTACTCCACACAATAAACCTTTATGTGTTCAAGGTGTAGGCAGAACAGAATAAAACAATTATTAAAAAAAACATCTAAGCAACCTGAAATGAATTTGCACTGTTAGCAAAATAATTGCCTAGCTTTATAATATTATTTAATCAGTAATTGTTATAATATGAATCCTATTTCAAAACACAAAAGGCTTAATTTCTATGAATGAGATTGGATTTCATTCCTTTGATCCATAATTGATGATCTGCAAACATATCAGACACACTCCTCATCAGTGTCAGTTTAAGAATGGGAAAAAACATACATTTTCTCAGTTGCATTCTCTAAAATAGCAGAACCTTAGTAGCCAAGGGATATGTAGGAAGGCAGTCTTGCAAGGTTTTCGAGTGCAGAATAAAGGTGAATTCTGTTTCTTCTGAGCACACCCCTGTCAGTCTCTACCTAGTAGGATCTCAGGGTTGTGGCTGCTCTCAGAGTTTGTTCTGTAGTGATCCACACTTTCTGTCCAGATGTGAGCTCATGTAGTGGTCTTGAGCAGTGGTGTTGGTTGTAATTCTTTGCTTGCGTCCTCCTTCTTTCCTCATCCATTTTGCAGAAAGCCTGCACATCCAGCCACTTGGCAAGCAGTTTGGTAATTGTTATTAGTAAGCTTGTGCGAAGATGTCTCCCCATGAGCAGTTGTGCTGGAGAGAATCCATGTGCCAATGGTGTGGTTAGCTACACCAACAGCGCTATGCTTTGGTCCAGGTCTCTTTTCCAGAGATTTTTGATGGTCTGTACAGCATGCTCCGCGGCACAGCGGATTGCTTGTGATGTGGCATGAAGTTCTCTTGAGCGTAAGCTTGGAAGATCTCTGCGGGGAACTGCGGTCCATTGTCTGAAACTATGGTCTCAACAACTCCATGGCGAGCAAAGGCTCCTTTTACACTGATTGCCCCAGCATCTCCCTGATTGCCTTGACCTTGTTGTGATCTGGCTCCGGTCCTGAATTATAATTTTTTTATTTAACCTTTATTTAACTAGGCAAGTCAGTTAAGAAAAAAAGTATTATTTACAATGACAGCCTACCTAAACCCTAACCCGGACGACGCTGGGCCAATTGTGCGCCCTATGGGACTCCCAATCACGGCCGGTTGTGATACAGCCTGGAATCGAACATTGGTCTTTACTGATGCCTCTATTATGAGATGCGGTGCCTATGAGATGCAGTGCCTGCGCCACTCAGGAGCCCTAAAAGCAGAACCCCTGTGACCCAAGAGAATGATTTCATCCTTGACAAACTCACACTTTTCATTGAGTGTGAGACGTTCCTGCTGGGTCATTCAAATCAAATTAAACTTTATTTGTCACTTGCGCCGAATACAACAAGTGTAGACCTTACTGTGAAATGCTTACTTACAAGCCCTTAATCAACAGTGCAGTTCAATAAAGAGTTAAGAAAATATTTACTAAATAAACTAAAGTAAAAAAAATAATAAAAAGTAACACAATAAAATAACAATAGCGAGGCTATATACAGGCGGTACCATGTCAATGTGTGGGGGTACAGGTTAGTCGAGGTAATTTGTACATTTAGGTAAGGGTGAAGTTACTATGCATAGATAATAAACAGTGAGTAGCAGCAGTGTACAAAACAAATGGAGGGGGGGACTGGGGGTAGAAGCTGTTAAGGAGCCTTTTGGTCCTAGAATTGCCGCTCCAGTACCGCTTGCCGTGCGGTAGCATAGAAAACAGTCTATGACTTGGGTGACTGGAGTCTCTGACAGTTTTTGGGTCTTTCCTCTGACACCGCCTAGTATATACAGTGGGGCAAAAAAGTATTTAGTCAGCCACCAATTGTGCAAGTTCTCCCACTTAAAAAGAAGAGAGGCCTGTAATTTTCATCATAGGTACACGTCAACTATGACAGACAAAATGAGAAAAAAATATCCAGAAAATCACATTGTAGGATTTTTAATGAATTTATTTGCAAATTATGGTGGAAAATAAGTATTTGGTCACCTACAAACAAGCAAGATTTCTGGCTCTCACAGACCTGTAACTTCTTCTTTAAGAGGCTCCTCTGTCCTCCACTTGTTACCTGTATTAATGGCACCTGTTTGAACTTGTTATCAGTATAAAATACACCTGTCCACAACCTCAAACAGTCACACTCCAAACTCCACTATGGCCAAGACCAAAGAGCTGTCAAAGAACACCAGAAACAAAATTGTAGACCTGCACCAGGCTGGGAAGACTGAATCTGCAATAGGTAAGCAGCTTGGTTTGAAGAAATCAACTGTGGGAGCAATTATTAGGAAATGGAAGACATACAAGACCACTGATAATCTCCCTCGATCTGGGGCTCCACGCAAGATCTCACCCCGTGGGGTCAAAATGATCACAAGAACGGTGAGCAAAAATCCCAGAACCACACGGGGGGACCTAGTGAATGACCTGCAGAGAGCTGGGACCAAAGTAACAAAGCCTACCATCAGTAACACACTACGCCGCCAGGGACTCAAATCCTGCAGTGCCAGACGTGTCCCCCTGCTTAAGCCAGTATATGTCCAGGCCCGTCTGAAGTTTGCTAGAGAGCATTTGGATGATCCAGAAGAGGATTGGGAGAATGTCATATGGTCAGATGAAACCAAAATATAATTTTTTGGTAAAAACTCAACTCGTCGTGTTTGGAGGACAAAGAATGCTGAGTTGCATCCAAAGAACACCATACCTACAGTGAAGCATGGGGGTGGAAACATCATGCTTTGGGGTTGTTTTTCTGCAAAGGGACCAGGACGACTGATCCGTGTGAAGGAAAGAATGAATGGGGCCATGTATCGTGAGATTTTGAGTGAAAACCTCCTTCCATCAGCAAGGGCATTGAAGATGAAACGTGGCTGGGTCTTTCAGCATGACAATGATCCCAAACACACCGCCCGGGCAACGAAGGAGTGGCTTCGTAAGAAGCATTTCAAGGTCCTGGAGTGGCCTAGCCAGTCTCCAGATCTCAACCCCATAGAAAATCTTTGGAGGGAGTTGAAAGTCCGTGTTGCCCAGTCGACAGCCCCAAAACATCACTGCTCTAGAGGAGATCTGCATGGAGGAATGGGCCAAAATACCAGCAACAGTGTGTGAAAACCTTGTGAAGACTTACAGAAAACGTTTGACCTGTGTCATTGCCAACAAAGGGTATATAACAAAGTATTGAGATAAACTTTTGTTATTGACCAAATACTTATTTTCCACCATAATTTGCAAATAAATTCATTAAAAATCCTACAATGTGATTTTCTGGATTTTCTTTTCTCATTTTGTCTGTCATAGTTGAAGTGTACCTTTGATGAAAATTAAAGGCCTCTCTCATCTTTTTAAGTGGGAGAACTTGCACAATTGGTGGCTGACTAAATACTTTTTTGCCCCACTGTACGTCCTGGATGGCAGGAAGCTTGGCCCCAGTAATGTACTGGGCCGTCACACTACCCTCTGTAGCGCCTTACGGTCAGATACCAAGCAGTTGCCATTCCATGTCATTTCAGCAAGCCACGTCACCCACTATTTCAGATTGTTCTGAAATAGTTTCTGTAGTTAAAAACAGATAAGATTGGCATTCCTGAAACATTATTTTGTTTAAATATAATTTGATCTCTGAGAAATTAAGCTAATAGATTGCACCCAAATAGGCCATTTTCATTAATAGGATTCATATAGTCTTCAATAAATATAGTACCTAACATCTGATTTGGACCATAATTCTTCCTTACAATGAGTAAGACGTGAGGAATCCAATAAAATGATCAAAAGTTACCCACAGACCCCCACACCTCACACCAATCCCACCTCAACAACTAGTATACTGTACAGTATCAGTTATCTACGTCTGACAAGTAGTATGGTGCTGCTGCTTGGAGTATTGCTTCTTCAACCTTTATATGAATTTATCCCTGTGAATCTGGTGATGTTTTTTTCCCTCTGTTCAGAGAAATTAGCCACTGAAGTCACTTGTGTTCTTTAGAATAAATTGGTGTGAAAGTACAAAGTCTTGCCCACTAGATGCGGCTGTTCCTGCTACTGTCACCACACCCTTTTATCCATTTTGCTAGTCTCTTGTGTTTATTCAATGGATCACATCTTCGTTGCAACTTTAGGTAGAAAACCAATTGCTTTTACTCATGTATATGACATCCATGTTCTCCATCCTGCCCAGGTCTCTATATACCTGAGAGACTTTTTGAGAGACTTTTTCTCTCAAGTGAAACGGAACACGTTGTGGAGCTCTAACTTGTATGACTCTTGGAGTTTCCCCAGTCCTTGAAAGTCCGACAAATAGACGGCAGTGAAGTCGTGTCACTTCTTTGATTCTGTGTACTAACTGTAGGGCCTCTATGGCTGGTAAGCTTAGGAGTGGTTGTGTCAGTCCTGCTACGATATACACCTCTTGTTCTGTTGTGCCCTTTTGCTATCAACTTGCTGTTAAAGCATCCATTCACAGCAAGCAGATTGTGCCCCGGCCCGTATAGAATCTTGGTTGGTCTCACCAGACTGCCATCATGCTGTTGTTTAAAGTATATGGCCGTCACAGCTACTCATGTGTCAAGTTTGAAGCGGATGTCTTCCCCATTCAGATGAATTTTCTCCATCTACTGCTGTGTACCTTCCGAGGACCCTTCACTTAGGAAAGCATGGTCTTGTGCTTCAGTGGTGGGCTCCGCCTGTGTGACTGTGTATACAGCTTGAGCAGAACAGCTGCATAATGTCCCTTCTTGCAACACTTTCTACAGTCAGCCTCATTGGCTGAACAGTCCTTCCATCTATGTTCTCGTCCTCCTCTACATCTTTTGCACTCCTTTTCACTTAGATTTTCACGTCTTGTTTTGCCCTTTGTATGTCGTGTGTGCACTTTGTTGGAATTTTATTCCATTTTGCTTTGATGGGATCCACATTTGTAGTGGTTACTCCTCTTACTGAATTGCTGTGCGGTAATGTTTGCTGTTTCTTTACAGTTTCACTTTGTCTGACTCTTTGAATAGCTTTTGCCAGTGTCACGTCTGAGTCGAACTCTAGCTTTTCTGACAGCCTCTGACAGTCTATTATTCCAACAATAGTTCTGTCTCTTATCAGTTCTTCTTTGAGCACTCCAACGTTACCATGCTCAGCCAGCCTGTGTACAGCTGTGATGAATGCCTCTGCACTCTCTCCCTCATCTTGACATCTCATGTTGAATTAAACTGTCTCAAAAATAATTTCTACACAGTGCTGCTCAAATGCTCCTTTTTCTGCATCATACTTACAGCGCATTCGGAAGGTATTCAGACCCCTTTAGTTTTTCCACATTTTGTTAAGTTACAGCCGTATTCTATAAAATTGATTAAATTGTCGCCGCCCCCCCCCCCCCCCCCCTCCCCCCCCCCCCCCCTCATCAATCTACACACAATACACCTTAATGACAAAGATAAGACTGGTTTTTTGAAAATTCAACTAAGTACTGAGTAAAGGGTCTGAATACTTATGTAAATAAGGTATTTGTCATTATGGGGAATTGTGTGTAGATTGACGAGGAAAAACGTTTTAAAATACATTTTTGAATAAGGCTGTAACGTAACAAAATGTGGAAAAAGTCAAGGGGTCTGAATAATTTCCGAATGCACTGTATTTTAATCTGAGTCAGTCCATTGATACTCCCAAAATGTCATCAGCGGCATCCTCCATAGCATATTTAAGAGAGTTCACCTGATATTCCTCTGGGTTTGTATTCAGCCCTGATGCCATACGAAACCTCTCAAATCTCCTCATCCATCTTGGCCATTCTCCCGTGTTTGAGAAGTCAAAGGGCTCTGGATGAATTATAGCTAACGTGTTTCTACATCTGCATTGCTTTCTGTTTGGGGTTTTAGGCTGGGTTTCTGTATAAGCACTTTGTGACATCTGCTGATGTAAAAAGGGCTTACTAAATACATTTTATTGATTTGTTGATTATATGTACAACTGCCACTGCCATTTCGATCTTTGTTTTGTTTTATTCCGCTTGCAGAGAAACTTTTCCTCCTCCTAGTGTTTTTTCCTCCTCTCCTGTCCCTCTGTTCTGCTCAGTTTCTACTAGATTCCAATGCCCAAAGTCAAAATTGGAAATATCATAACATTTCATGAAAACAAAAATGAGCTTTTTGGTCTTAATTTAAGGTTAGGGTTAGGCATAAGTTTCAGTGTGGTTAAGGTTAAAGACATGATCTGGAGCTTTGACGATTACTAAGTATTTTTTAAACCTCACGCTTTGGGCTGGATGTGTCAATTTGTAGTTCATAAGCATAATCTATATGCAGAATTACTGTTTTACCTTAATAAGGCACAAAATCCCTAGTTTGAAAGGGACTTTTTTCTGGATCTGTGCTAGGCCATTTTCCCTACATTTTCCACCACGTGGGCCAGCCCCCTAGCAATTCTAGTTTCAGACAATGAGCTTCAGCCCCTCTCCATTTGAGTGACAGCTCGCAAGATGCACATGATTCACCCACAGCAGAGCAGAGAGAGAGAGAGAGAGAGAGAGAGAGAGAGCAATGACTTCAACCAATAAACTTCAGCCCCTTGCCATATGAGTGACAGCTAGCAAGATGCACATGATGCAACCACAGCAGAGCAGAGAGAGAGCAATGTAAGGGTGCACAAATCTGCACATATGTGAGATTGTACGCAATTTTCGGGGACCACTTTTGGCTCGTGAGCGCTACTTTCAGAACTACTGGCTAAAAAGTATACACAATTATAGGAGAATCTCTTTAAGGTTACATTTAGGGTTAGGTTTCAAAGGGTTAGGGTTAGGGTTAGGGTCAGAGTGTGCAAAGCTGTCACCAAGGCAAAGGGTGGCTACTTTGAAGAATCTAAAATCTAAAATATATTTTTTCTTCTTTATCTAATAAATGTGTTAATTCATTCACAACTAAGTTGTTGCTGAGCTCAGCACAGGCAGTGTGGTCCCCTGGTCTTCTGGTACCAGTGCCGTGAGAACGGATGCTAGGCTTAGCAGAAGCAGCTCAGGGATGAGTGCAGTGGAGGTACGAAGAAAACAGAGGGAGACACACAGATATACTGCCAGTTCCTTATTACGTAATACTAATTAACACAATAATCCTAATTATGTCTACGTATTCACACACTTCAAATCTGAAAATCAGTTTCCTATAATTGTCTAATAAGTCTATTTAAGCAGTTAGGAAAGCAAAGGCTAGCTTTTTCAAACAGAAATTTGCATCCTGCAGCACAAACTCCAAAAAGTTCTGGGACACTGTAAAGTCCATGGAGAATAAAAGCACTTCCTCCCAGCTGCCCACTGCACTGAGGCTAGGAAACACTGTCACCACTGATAAATCCACAATAATTGAGAATTTAATTAAGCGTTTTTCTACGGCTGGCCATGCTTTCCACCTGGCCACCCCTACCCTGGTCAACAGCACTGCACCTCCCACAGCAACTTGCCCAAGCCTCCCCCATTTCTTCTTCACCCAAATCCAGATAGCTGATGTTCTGAAAGAGATGCAAAATCTGGACCCCTACAAATCAGCAGGGCTAGACAATCTGGACCCTCTCTTTCTAAAATTATCAGCCAAAATTCTTGCAACCCCTGTTACTAGCCTGTTCAATCTTTCTTTCATATCGTCTGAGATCCCCAAAGATTGGAAAGCTACCGCGGTCATCCCCCTCTTCAATGGGGTAGACACTCTAGACCCAAACTGCTACAGACTTATATCTATCCTACCCTGCCTTTCTAAGGGTTTCGAAAGCAAAGTTAACAAACAGATCACCGACCATTTCAAATCCCACCGTACCTTCTCCGCTATGCAATCTGATTTCCGAGCTGGTCATGGGTGCATCTCAGCCACGCTCAAGGTCCTAAACGATATCATAACAGCCATCGATAAGAGACAATACTGTGCAGCTGTCTTCATCGACCTGACCAAGGCTTTCGACTCTTGTCAATCACCACATTCTTATCGGCAGACTCAATAGCCTTGGTTTCTCAAACGACTGCCTCGCCTGGTTCACCAACTACTTCTCAGACAGAGTTCAGTGTGTCAAATCGGAGGGCCTGTTGTCCGGACCTCTGGCAGTCTATGGGGGTGGCAGAGGGTTTAATTCTCGGGCCGACTCTTTTCTCTGTACACGTCAATGATGTCTCTCTTGCTGCTATTGATTCTCTGATCCACTTCTACACAGACGACACCATTCTGTATACTTCTGGCCCTTCTCTGGACACTGTGTTAATTAACAAACCTCCAAATGAGCTTCAATGCTGTACATCTCTCCTTCCGTGGCCTCCAACTACTCTTAAATGCAAGTAAAACTAAATGCATGCTCTTCAACCAATCGCTGCCCGCACCTGCCCGCCCGACTAGCATCACTACTCTGGACGGTACTGACTTAGAATATGTGGACAACTACAAATACCTAGGTGTCTGATTAGACTGTAAACTCTCCTTCCAGACTCACATTTAGCATCTCCAATCCAAAATTAAATCTAGAATCTGCTTCCTATTTCGCAACAAAGTATCCATCACTCATGCTGCCAAACATTCCCTCGTAAAACTGACTATCCTGCCGATCCTTGACTTTGGCGATGTAATTTACAAAATAGCCTCCAACACTCTACTCAGCAAATTGGATGTAGTCTATCACAGTGCCATCCGTTTTGTCACCAAAGCCCCATATACTACCCACCACTGCGACCTGTATGCTCTCGTTGGCTGGCCCTCACTTCATATTCGTCGCCAAACCCACTGGCTCCAGGTCATCTATAAGTCTTTGCTAGGTAAAGCCCCACCTTATCTCAGCTCATTGGTCACCATAGCAGCACCCACCCGTAGCACACGCTCCAGCAGGTATATTTCACTGGTCACCCCAAAGCCAATTCCTACTTTGGCCAACTTTCCTTACAGTTCTCTGCTGCCAATGACTGGAACGAATTACAAAAATCACTGAAGCTGGAGACCCATATCTCCCTCACTAACTTTAAGCACCAGCTGTCAGAGCAGCCCACAGATCACTGCACCTGTACATAGCCCATCTGTAAATAGCCCATCCAACTACCCCATCCCCATACTGTTATTTATTTTTTTGCTCCTTTGCACTCCAGTATCTCTACTTGCACATTCATCTTCAGCCCATCTATCACTCCAGTGTTTAATTGCTGAATTGTAATTATTTTGCCACTATGGCCTATTTATTGCCTTGCCTCCCTTATCTTACCTCATTTGCACACACTGTATATAGACATTTTTCTCTATTGTGTTATTGTTATTGTGTTACTGTTGTGTTACTGTATGCTTGTTTATTCCATGTGTAACTCTGTGTTGTTGTTTGTGTCGCACTGCTTTGCTTTATCTTGGCCAGGTCGCAGTTGTAAACGAGAACTTGTTCTCAACTAACCTACCTAGTTAAATAAAGGTGAAATTAAAAAATGACCTAGAAGAGACAAAAGCATGGATTAATTTTTCTGCATAATCTTTGGACAGAAAGTTTCAGATTTTTGTAATATTTCATAGATGGAATAAAGCTGTCCTTGAAACATTCTTGATATGTTCGTCAAAAGAGAGATCAGGGTACAGAGTAATGCTGAGGTCCTTCACAGTTTTATTTGAGACGACTGTACAACCATCAAGATTAACTGTCAGATTCAACACAAGATCTCTTTGTTTCTTGGGACCTAGAACAAGCATATCTGTTTTGTCCGAGGTTAAAAGTAGAATGTTTACCGCCATCCACTTATAAATCAACAGCTTTGATTTATTTTGAGGGATTGTAACATTGTACACAGTAAGAGAGACGCACAATTTTGGAGCAAAAATAGTAGTCTTGTTTTTGCCATAAAATAACAAAAGCTTTTTAACAGGCTTCCAGGGAGGGCAATTTTGGGGCTTCGCCATGTTTCATCGAAATGTACAGCTGTGTGTCATCCGCATAGCAGTGAAAGTTAACATTATGTTTCCGAATGACATCACCAAGAGGTAAAATATATAGTGAAAACAATAGTGGTCCTAAAACGGAGCCTTGAGGAACACCAACATTTACAGTTGATTTGTCAGAGGACAAACCATCCACAGAGACAAACTGTTATCTTTCCAACAGATAAGATCTAAACCAGGCCAGAACTTGTCCGTGTAGACCAATTTGGGTTTCCAATCCCTCCAAAAGAATATGGTGATCGATGGTATCAAAGCAGCACTAAGGTCTAGGAGCACGAGGACAGATGCAGAGCCTCGGTCTGACGCCATTAAAAGGTAATTTATCACTTTCACAAGTGCAGTCTCAGTGCTATGACGGGGTGTAAAACCAGACTGAAGCGTTTCGTATACATTGTTTGTCTTCAGGAAGGCAGTGAGTTGCTGCGCAACAGCTTTTTCTAACATTTTTGAGAGGAATGGGAGATTCGATATAGGCCAATAGTTGTAAAAATATTTTCTGCGTCAAGGTTTGGCTTTTTCAAGAGAGGCTTTATTACTGCCACTTTTAGTGAGTTTGGTACACATCCGGTGGATAGAGAGACGTTCATTATGTTTAACATAGGAGGGCCAAGCACAGGAAGCAGCTCTTTCAGTAGTTTAGTTGGAATATGGTCCAGTACGCAGCTTGAAGGTTTAGAGGCCATGATTATTTTCATCAATGTGTCAAGAGATATGATACTAAAAAACTTGAGTGTCTCCCTTAATCCTAGGTCCTGGCAGGGTTGTGCAGACTCAGGACAACGGAGCTTTGGAGGAATACGCAGATTTAAAGAGGAGTCCGTAATTTGCTTTCTAATGATCATGATCTTTTCCTCAAAGAAGTTCATGAATTTATCACTGCTGAAGTGAAAGCCATCCTCTCTTGGGGAATGCTGCTTTTTAGTTAGCTTTGCAACAGTATCAAAAATAAACTTTGGATTGTTCTTTTCCTCAATTAAGTTGGAAAAATAGGATGATCGATCAGCAGTGAGGGCTCTTCGATACTACACAGTATTGTCTTTCCAAGCTAGTCGGAAGACTTCCAGTTTGGTGTAGTGCCATTTCCGTTCCCATTTTCTGGAAGCTTGCTTCAGAGCTCGGGTATTTTCTGTATACCAGGGAGCTAGTTTCTTATGACAAATGTTTTTTGTTTTTAGGGGTGCGACTGCATCTAGCGTATTGCACAAGGTTAAATTGAGTTCCCCAGTTAGGTCGTTAACTGATTTTTTTGTCATCTGATGTCCTTAGGTGGAGGGAGTCTGGAAGGGCATCTAGGAATCTTTGGGTTGTCCGAGAATTTATGGCACAACTTTTGATGATCCTTGGTTGGGGTCTGAGCAGATCATTTGTTGCGATTGCAAACATAATAAAATTGTGGTCCGATTGACCAGGATTATGAGAAAAAACATTAAGATCCACAACATTTATTCCACAGGACAAAACTAGGTCCAGAGTATGACTGTGGCAGTGAGTAGGTCCGGAGACATGTTGGACAAAACCCACTGAGTTGATGATGGCTCCGAAAGCCTTTTGGAGTGGGTCTGTGCACTTTTCCATGTGAATAATATTAAAGTCACCAAAAATTTGAATATTATCTGCCATGACTACAAGGTCCGATAGGAATTCCGGGAACTCAGTGAGGAACGCTGTATAAGGCCCAGGAGGCCTGTAAACAGTAGCTATAAAAAGTGATTGAGTAGGCTGCATAGATTTCATGATTAGAAGCTCAAAAGACGAAAATGCCGTTTTTTTTGGTAAATGGACATTTGCTATCGTAAATGTTAGGAATGCGCGGGGATGTGCGGGGGATATGGTCACTAGTGTAACCAGGAGGTGAGGCCTCATTTAACACAGTAAATTCATCAGGCTTAAGCCATGTTTCAGTCAGGCCAATCACATCAAGATTATGATCAGTGATTAGTTCATTGACTATAACTGCCTTGGAAGTGAGGGATCTAACATTAAGTAGCCCTATTTTGAGATGTGAGATATCACAATCTCTTTCAATAATGACACGAATGGAGGTCTTTATTCCAGTGAGATTGCTAAGGCGAACACCGCCATGTTTAGTGTTGCCCAACCTAGGTCGAGGCACAGACACGATCTCAATGGGGATAGCTGAGCTGACTACACTGACTGTGCTAGTGGCAGACTCCACAAAACTAGCAGGCTGGCTAACAGCCTGCTGCCTGGCCTGCACCCTATCTCATTGTGGAGCTAGGGGAGTTAGAGCCCTGTCTATGTTCGTAGATAAGATGAGAGCACCCCTCCAGCTAGGATGGAGTCCGTCACTCCTCAACAGGCCAGGCTTGGTCCTGCTTGTGGGTGAGTCCCAGAAAGAGGGCCAATTATCTACAAATTCTATATTTTGGGAGGGGCATTAAACAGTTTTCAACCAGCGATTGAGTTGTGAGACTCTGCTGTAGAGCTCATCCCTCCCCCTAACTGGGAGGGGGGCAGAGACAATTACTCGATGCAGACACATCTTTCTAGCTGGTTTACACGCTGAAGCTATGTTGCGCTTGGTGACCTCTGACTGTTTCATCCTAACATCGTTGGTGCCGACGTGGATAACAATATCCCTATACTCTCTACACTCGCCAGTTTTAGCTTTAGCCAGGACCATCTTCAGATTAGCCTTAACGGAGGTAGCCCTGCCCCCTGGTAAACCTTGTATGATCGCTGGATGATTCGTTTTAAGTCTAATACTGCGGTTAATGGAGTCGCCAATGACTAGGGTTTTCAATTTGTCAGAGCTAATGGTGGGAGGCTTCGGCGTCTCAGACCCCGTAACGGGTGGAAGAGAGACCATTATCTTGTTACAATATCCTTGTTACACCTAGAGAGTTTGTCATAGTCTTTGATGCTATTTCATCTGGAATTCTCATGTTGTTTAGAGGTGTAACCAGACCTCACCTTCTTGACCTACCCTCGCTTAATCCAGTTGACTCTGCAATAGGAAAAATGTGTTTCTCCTTGCTCCCTCAGAACAACAGATCTATACGTGCTTTATTTCATTGTTTCCATTCCTTATGTCACAACTTACTGGAATACATTCATCAATGATATTTGTTGAAAAATGTCTGGTTATTACCACACAAATGCCTGCTTGTTAATAAAGTCAAAGAGGTCACTTTCAGAATGATCCATAGGTATTACCCTGTTAATCATTACCTGAAGAAACTCAAAAAAGACATTAACAGTAAGTGTACTTTTTGTGTTGAGCGTCCAGAAACAGTTTTGCAATTGTTTTGGCATTGTCTACATGTAAAGAAAATATGGCAAGATATTCATAGTTTTATCATTGTTAATATTCTTGATTACTTTTTTTTTTTTATGGGAGGATGTGCTGCTCGGTTACCTTAACTATAATAAGGATAAAGAAAAAATATTTTACATCATAAATCTAATTGTGCTAATAGAAAAATGTAATATTCATAAATGTGAATTCACTAATTAAAAACCACCCTTCCATGTTTTCTATAAGGAATTAGAGCAATACATTAAGACCATTCTACATTATACTAATAAGAAAGCTGTTAAAACAATCAATACGTGTGTATCTTTTAAGGTCTTTGTATAATCTGTAATTAGTTGTACCCCTAGCATATGTTATCATTGTCTGTTTGTATACTTCTTGTATGTATACAGATTTAACTGCAAAAATAAAGAAAAATAAATTACAAAAAAAAGTCTAGTTAGAACAGGTGTTTACTGCCATCTAATGTTTGATATCAATACAACACTCTTTTATCAGGGTGGGGTGGGAAGACAGGTGAGCTTAAACTGAAAGTACATTTGTTCTTATTCAGGTTCCATTTTGAGAGGATAGAGAAAAAATTATCGTGAGAGAAGAAAATAATAAAGTAAGTAATCTCCTTCAAATGTTAATATTTGGTTCCGTTGACAACCAAACACAATTTAACATCACTAAATATCATTACATTTGTATGGTCTATTTTTAGTTTAATTCTGTGTTTAATTTAAGCAATAGCTGTTGATGACAATAGCTGCAAATGCTATATAGGCCTAAATAGCATGATTGATGATATACAGCATGAGTGATAAAGTATGGTCACATTTAATTTGCTTTGCTAAACCTACTCTTTGTGGAATGACTTTGATAGCTACAGTAAATATTTTTGTTATTAAATGGAGATCTCTCAACAATCATTCTCACAATAGCACATTGGTAATAGTCAGTGACAAATATCACAGTTAAGCAGGGCTTGGTTAAAACTGGATGGGAGACCAAAGGGTATCTGATGGGGATATAACGTTGAAGATCTAACATTGTTTTAAAGGTACAAATTGAACATATTTTATACAAGGTTTGTCTGTGTTCAAAATACGCTCTATATGCCTTAGCTAGTCCTTTTGTTCCACCCCCCACACATGCGGTGACCTCACCTGGCTTAAATGGTGCCTCTAGAGACAAAACCTGTCTCATCGTCACTCAACGCCTAGGTTTTCCAGGAGTTTTTGTGAGTGGTCAGGCAGGGAACAATAACACTAGAGATGCGTGTCCACAAGATGACTCCATGTTTTTCTTTCAGTCTTTGAATGAATACAACGTCGCCCGGTTGGAATATTATCGCTATTTTACGAGAAAAATAGCATAAAAATTGATTTTAAACAGCGTTTGACATGCTTCGAAGTACGGTAATGGAATATTTTGAATTTTTTTGTCACGAAATGCGCCCGCGCATCACCCTTCGGATAGTGACCTCAACGCACGAACAAAACGGAGCTATTTCAATACAACTATGGATTATTTCGAACCAAAACAACATTTGTTGTTGAAGTAGAAGTCCTGGGAGTGCATTCTGAAGAAGAACAGCAAAGGTAATCCAATTTTTCTTATAGTAATTCTGAGTTTAGTCAGCACCAAACTTGGTGGGTGTCAAATTAGCTAGCCTGTGATGGCCGAGCTATCTACTCAGAATATTGCAAAATGTGCTTTCGCCGAAAAGCTATATTAAAATCTGACACCGCGATTGTATAAAGGAGTTCTGTATCTATAATTCTTAAAATGATTGTTATGTATTTTGTCAACGTTTATCGTGAGTAATGTAGTAAATTCGCCGGAAGTTTGCGGTGGGTATGCTAGTTCTGAACATCACATGCTAATGTAAAAAGCTGTTTTTTGATATAAATATGAACTTGATTGAACAAAACATGCATGTATTATATAACATAATGTCCTAGGAGTGTCATCTGATGAAGATCATCAAAGGTTAGTGCTGCATTTAGCTGTGGTTTTGGTTTTTGTGACATATGCTTGCTTTGAAAATGGCTGTGTGATTATTTTTGGCAGGGTACTCTCCTGACATAATCTAATGTTTTGCTTTCGCTGTAAAGCCTTTTTGAAATCTGACAATGTGATTAGATTAACGAGAGTCTTGTCTTTAAAATGGTGTAAAATAGTTGATTGTTTGAGAAAATTGAATTGTGGTATTTTAGTTGGTTTTGTATTTCGCGTTGTGCGATGCCATTGGCTATTGGCTAGGGGTTCCGCAGGCGGAACGGCGTTCCACTAGCGGAACGTCTGTCCTTAACAGGTTTTAACACCCCAGCTGTCCTACAATCTAAGCTAGATGCCCTCAATCTCACACAAATTATCAATGAACCTACCAGGTACAACCCTAAATCCGTAACCATGGGCACCTTCTTAGATATCATCCTGACCAACTTGCCCTCTAAATACACGTCTGCTGTCTTCAACCAGGATCTCAGCGATCACTGCCTCATTGCTTGCGTGCGTAATGGGTCCGTGGTCTACTGACCACTCCTCATCACTGTCAAACGCTCCCTAAAACACTTCAGCGAGCAGGCCTTTCAAATCAACTTGGCCCAGGTATCCTGGAAGGATATTGACCACATCCCGTCAGTAGAAGATGCCTGGTTACTCTTCAAAAGTGCTTTCCTCGCCATCTTAAATAAGCATGCCCCATTAAGAACTAAGACCAACAGCCCTGAGCTGACAAGGTAAAAATCTGTTGTTCTGTCCCTGAACAAGGCAGTTAACCCACAGTTCCTAGGCTGTCATTGTAAATAAGAATTTGTTCTTAACTGACTTGCCTAGCTAAATAAAGGTTAAATAAATAAATCAATAAATGAAGGGAGGTAGTTTCGCAAGCCAATGCTAACTAGCATTAGCGCAATGACTGGAAGTCTGTGTATCTACTAGCGGAGAGAATGAATACATGGATGTTGAAGTAAGTGCTGCTACTTCAGTTTAGTTACTCAGTCTAACATTTTTTCAAAAAGGAAGTGAATCAGTTGTTCTTGGTTATCAGTAAATTGGCTGATAGTTGAAGAGCAAAAACAAAACACGATTTCTGTCCATGTTTGTTTTTATTTGATGGGTATTGGTTTGCTCAAGGTAATATGTGTCATTATTTTCTGTTTGGTTCTGATCCAGACATTGTGTCTCTGTAGTCTTTACAGTATGAGTTTTGATCCAGGAAGTGTGTGTCACTCTCCATTGTGTGTTTTCTACTGTAGGTCTGATGACCTACAGAGGAGGGGAGTGGGGCACTGCCTCTAAAATGAGTCTCTCTGGGGACAGGGAGGAGGGGGGCACTGCCTCTAACATTAGTCTCTCTGGGGTACATGACACTAAAGCTACGAGGTAGGACATGTGCGTGTGTGTGTGTGTGTGTGTGTGTGTGTGTGTGTGTGTGTGTGTGTGTGTGTGTGTGTGTGTGTGTGCGTGTGTGTGTGTGTGTGTGTGTGTGTGTGTGTGTGTGTGTGTGTGTGTGTGTGTGTGTGTGTGTGTGTGTGTGTGTGTGTGTGTGCATGCGTGTGCAATTTAAAGAGTGACAAAATTGTTTCACATTTTCGTTAGGCAAAATATATTACAGACTGAAGGTATGTCTCTGTTGTGTTAAAGCCCAATCCATCAGGAGAGACCCAACTCCCCTGTATGCAGCTGTGTGTCCATGAAATGTGACCAATCTATGGATCTACCTCTCACGTTTAAAGAGGGAAACCTTTCTACTGAAAAAAGGCAAGAAGCCATTGGACTTGGTCAATGTCAATTTGTCCAAAATGTCAACTTGGTCAATTAGTCTACAACACTCTAACCCAGAACTCAAGTCTTGTGTAATTGGTCAGATGCTGGATTAAGTTTGGGGTCCATACGTGTTAAGAGAACAGATAGAACTATAAAAGTGAACTAGAACGAAGAGAGAGAAAATGCAACAAAATATCTCTGTGTTTTTTATAGTTATGTTCCATGTTGTACTTCTGATTGAAGAATGAGGAGTTTTGTGCTTTTGTCAGGATCGAACATCCGAGACCAGCCTCCCCTGTACCCAGCTGTGTGTCCATGAAGAGTGACAAATCTATGAATCCACCTATCATGTTCAGAGAAGGAGAAGTTTCCATTGAACAACGGTGTGTTTTATTAATAGAACATACAGAAGACGGAGAATGAACGTGACATTTTCTATTTCATACTGATTGTCCTTTTTCTTGATGTTTCCTGCCAACCAGATGAGTCTCTGTGAGTACAACAAACTGACTGGTTTCTTTGTGCTTTTGGCAGGTTAAAGCAGCAGAGACTAGACTCACCTGTGCCCAGCTGCGTGTCCATGAAGAATGACCTGTCTATGGAACCACCTCTCACATTTAAAGAGGAAAACATTTCTACTGTAGAAAGGTAAGAACCAATATTACTTGGTTGATGTTAATTTGGTCAAAATGTCAACTTTGTCATTGTGTTAAAAACACTACTGATTTATTGTTGCTCATTGGAGTATTTTGCTACAGCTACTACTACCAAAGTTTTACTGTATTAAAGTTGCTTAAGTCTCTTTGTATTTTTGTCAGGGTCCAGCAGGAGAGACCAGCCATCACGGCACCCAGCTGTGTGTCTATGAAGAGTGACCAGTCTATGGATCCACCTTTTAGGTTCAGAGATGGAGTTGTTTCCTTTGAACAAATGTGAGATATCATTGTTTTACAGATTCATGTAATGATATGCTGACAGTACGAGTCTTGACCACATCACATCGTTGCAATTATTTAATGCATACCCTCTTATGTATTATTGCTTCTGTGTGCATGTTAAATGTACAGATGTAAGCTCATGTTTTGTCCACAGAGACCAACAGGAGATATCAGAATCAGAGATTCTCAGTGGTCAGTCTACACAGACTCATCAAACAGACCTGTCCTCCATATTCAGTGTATGTGGTCCTATTATATACATTTTGTAAAGTTGATTGGTCAGTCATTCATGCATTTGTAATGTGAAATGTGTGATTTGATTCTGATATGAACTTCTTCAGTTTGTCTATTTCAGTTGCTTGAACAGAATATCATGACATTAGTGAAGAAAGAGCTGAAGAGGTTCAAGACAATGCTGAGTTCAGATCTCCATGAAGGCTTTGAGAGTCAGCGGGTGGATGAGGAAGTGGTGGATGCTGAAGATGAGAAGCAGGAGTGCAGTGCCAGAGAGGGGGCTCTGAAGATTACACTTCACGTCCTGAGGAACATGAACCAGAAGGAGCTTGCTGACACACTGGAGAAAAGTAAGAGCTGTCTGCCTTTACTGTTGATTGGTCCATTATAGAATGTAGAAAACCTGTACATAGCATAATAACTCAATTATGTGTTGTGTGCATTCATTTAACTTATAAAGAAAACATTCATGCATTTATACATGCAGTTAAGAGGGGATATGATTAGATTTGACTAATTTATAACACAATCCTATGTAGACCTGTCATCTCGATAAGTTGACTTGGCAGGTGAAAGAGGAGACTCGAGGCCATGCTGGGCCAAAGTAACAAATTTCATCCGGAATTTTTTTGGATGCATGTATTTACATTCAATATGCAAGATACAAGAGCAAGTTACATCTTAGATGCAAGGGCGTAGTAGCAAATGCATAGTACAAAAGGATGTTTCTTCATTCAAGTTCATATACACATTCTCAATTATGTATATGCATCATTACAAATGCTGGTTGATAAGAAGCTGATACAACTTTCAATTAAACAATGACAAGAACAGTGAGACTTATTGAGAGTTCTGCGACTTCTATCTCCATGGTGTCCGGACACAGAGTTTGTGCCAGTTTGTCACGAGACCTCTGAGAACTGTGTCCTGTGTGATCTGAAGTACAGAGTGATGGAAAACACTTGTATATTTCAGACCTTTTAACGTTATATATGTGTAAGCATTAAGCAGGTTACTTCATGTAAGCAAAGACACTGTATGTGGGTGATTCCTCACGGGCTGTGATTTTTTGGTTGGTCATGAAATGTAATCCATAGAATGGTCCTTTGGAGGAAGGATTGTTGACATATATTTTATATTTGTATTTAAAAGCATATTTGCGAAAGAATGAATCAAAGTTGGCATATTTATTACGTTTTGGCCCTACACAGGAGCATTGCAATACACCATAACTGTTGATCTATATGTGGCACAAGATGTCATTTGAAACCTCATTGTGTGTTCTAAAATGAGTAAAACATTTCATTATGCAAGATGTAAATGTACATTTATTATATGATTTCGGGAAGTATGAAAATTCAAATATACCCCCTTCAATTCTTCTCATATTTTAATATGTTGTTCTATGGACTGTGTTTAACTGACACAGAAAGTTACAGAGTGGGATCTCCGGGATTTGTTTTGTTTTGACCAAACATATGTATGTTTAACTCCATTCTTCCAATTTTGAATATCCTCTGTGCTTCTTGTTTATTCAGGTGAGCTTGCTTTGATTTGCCAACGGGAACTCAAATCTAATCTAAAGACGAAATATCAAAGTGTATTTGAGGGTATTGCTAAGCAAGGGAACCCAACACTTCTCAATAAGATCTACACAGAGCTCTACATCACAAAGGGTGGAAATGGAGAGGTCAATAATGAACATGAGGTAAGACAAATAGAGACAACAACCAGGAAACAAGCAAGACCAGAGACGGCAATCAAATGTAATGACATCTTCAAACCCTTACCTGGACAAGACACACCTATCAGAACTGTGCTGACAAAGGGAGTCGCCGGCATTGGAAAAACAGTCTCTGTGCAGAAGTTCATTCTGGACTGGGCTGAAGGAAAAGCAAATCAGGATGTGCAATTCGTATTTTCACTTCCTTTTCGGGAGCTGAATTTGATGAAAGGGGAAAAACACAGTTTGTTTGAACTTCTCAATCACTTCTCAATGGAAACAAAAGAATCAAGAATCTCCAACTATGACAAGTACAAAGTTCTGTTCATCTTTGATGGTCTGGATGAGTGCCGACTGCCCCTAGACTTCAAGAGGAACAAGAGCTGTTGTGATGTCACAGAGTCGACCTCAGTGGATATGCTGCTGACAAACCTCATCAAGGGAAATCTGCTGCCCTCTGCTCTTCTCTGGATAACTACTCGACCTGCAGCAGCCAATCAGATCCCTTCAGGATGTGTTGACCAGGTTACAGAGGTGCGAGGGTTTAATGATCCACAAAAAGAGGAGTACTTTAGAAAGAGATTTAGTGATGAGAACCTGGCCAGTAGAATCATCTCACACATGAAGTCATCAAGGAGCCTCTACATTATGTGCCACATACCAGTCTTCTGTTGGATCTCGGCCACAGTTTTGGAGAAAATGGGTGAAGAAGGGAGAGAGTTGCCTCAGACTCTAACTGGGATGTGCACACACTTCCTGGTATTTCAGATCAAACAGACAAATGAAAAGTATCTTGCGAAAGAAGAGACAAGTCCACACTCGAATAAAACAAGCATTCTGTCACTGGGAAAACTGGCTTTTCAACAGCTTGTGAAAGGCAATCTAATTTTCTATGAAGAAGACCTGAAAGAGTGTGGCATTGATGTCAGTGAAGCCTCAGTGTACTCAGGATTGTGCACACAGATTTTCAGAGAGGAGTGTGTGCTGTACCAGGACAAGGTGTTCTGCTTTGTGCATCTGAGCATTCAGGAGTTTCTGGCTGCTGTATATGTGTTTCTCAGATTCAGCAATGACAATGAGAATCTAATAGCCAAACCACAGTTCATCTTCCAAAAATTTCTGTTCAGAAACATACCGGTACCTGCAATTGACTTCCACAAGAGTGCTGTGGATAAAGCCTTGGAGAGTGAGGGTGGACACCTTGATCTTTTCCTCCGCTTCCTTCTGGGCCTCTCACTGGAGTCAAATCATAAGCACTTACGAGGTCTACTGACAAAGACAAGAAGCAGCCCACAGAGCCATGAAGAAACAGTCATGTACATCAAGGAGAAGATCAGGGAGAATCCCTCTCCAGAGAGGTGCATCAATCTGTTCCACTGTCTGAAAGAACTGAATGACCATTCTCTAGTGAAGGAGATCCAAAGCTACCTGAGCTCAGGAAATGTCTCCAATGAAAAACTCTCACCTGCACTGTGGTCAGCTTTGGCCTTTGTGTTGATGACTTCAGAAGAGGAGCTGGAGGTGTTTGACCTGAAGAAATACTCCAAATCAGAGGAAGGTCTTCTGAGGCTGCTGCCAGTGGTCAAAGCCTCCCGAGTAGCCCTGTGAGTACATATTGGTACAATGACATTTAAGTATTAATCATAAAATATTCTATTTAGAAAAAAATATGCACTATTGAACAACCTATGGAATAATACATTGATGTTCGCATCAGTGTAACAATATGACCATACAATTCTAGGAGACGGAAGATGAATCTATATGTCGAGAGAATAACCCAAATGCCTTTCTACTTCTACACTACTCATGTTAAATTAACACTGTCGATGTGAAATCATGATGATCTCTCTGTCAGGCTGTCCGACTGTGGAGTCACAGAGGAAGGTTGTGCTTCTCTGGCCTCAGCCCTGAAGTCAAACCCCTCACACCTGAGAGAGCTGGATCTGAGTAACAATGACCTGAATGATTCAGGAGTGAGGATGCTCTCTGCTGGACTGCAGAATCCACAATGTAAACTGGAGACTCTGAGGTCAGTATTCCTATTTTTAGTCAACATGTGATAACTGTTCACTGGATCCACATGTGTTTACCAGGCTTACATTTTTAATTTGTCTCTATGCTCCAGCATTTTGGATTTAAGATATTAGGCAACAGTACAGAATAACACTTTCTTTTAGGGGCATTTCAGACATATCTATCTTACCATTTAGGCATAAAATAACTTTATTATGTATCTCCCCCCATTTGAAGATGTCATAAGTATTTGGCCAAATTCACGTTTGGTATATTAAAGTAGTCAGATGTGTAGTATTTAATCTCATATTCCTTGCACTTGGTGATTATATCAAGCTTGTGACTACAAACTTGTTGGATGCATTTGCAGTTTGTTTTGGTTGTGTTTTGGATTATGTTTTGCCGAATAGAAACCGAATGGTGAATAATGTCTTGTGTCACTTTTATTGTGATTAAGAATGTAAGATGTTCTGAACACTTCTACATTCATGTGGATGCTACCATGATTATGGATAAACATGAATGAATAATGATTAATGATGTATGACAAAGTTACAGAGGCACAAATGTCTGAGGTTAGCATGTTTTGTTTTTATTTATTTTATTTTACCTTCATTTAACCAGGTAGGCAAGTTGAGAACAAGTTCTCATTTACAATTGCGACCTGGCCAAGATAAAGCAAAGCAGTTCGACAACATACAAAAACACAGAGTTACACATGGAGTAAAACAACATACAATCAATGATGCAGTAGAAAAAAAATAAAAAAAATAAGACTATATACAATGTGAGCAAATGATGTGAGATAAGGGAGGTAAAGGCAAAAAAATGCCATGATGGCAAAGTAAATAAAGTATAGCAAGAAAAACACTGGAATGGTAGATTTGTAGTTTGAAGAAAGTTCAGAGATAAAATATAAATAATATGGTGCAAAGGAGCAAAATAAATAAAATAAATAAATACAGTAGGGGAAGAGGTAGTGGTTTGGGCTAAATTATAGATGGGCTATGTACAGGTGCAGTGATCTGTGAGCTGCTCTGACAGCTGGTGCTTAAAGCTAGTGAGGGAGATAAGTGTTTCCAGTTTCAGAGATTTTTGTAGTTCGTTCCAGTCATTGGCAGCAGAGAACTGGAAGGAGAGACGACCAAAGGAGGAGTTGGCTTTAGGGGTGACCAGAGAGATATACCTGCTGGAGCGCGTGCTACAGGTGGGTGCTGCTATGGTGACCAGTGAGCGGAGATAAGGGGGGACTTTACCTAGCAGGGTCTTGTAGATGACCTGGAGCCAATGTGTTTGGCGACGATTATGAAGCGAAGGCCAGCCAACGAGAGCGTACAGGTCGCAGTGGTGGGTAGTATATGGGGCTTTGGTGACAAAACGGATGGCACTGTGATAGACTGCATCCAGCTTGTTGAGTAGGGTATTGGAAGCTATTTTGTAAATTACATCGCCGAAGTCGAGGATTGGTAGGATGGTCAGTTTTACGAGGGTATGTTTGGCAGCATGAGTGAAGGATGCTTTGTTGCGAAATAGGAAGCCAATTCGAGATTTCACTTTGGATTAGAGATGATTGATGTGAGTCTGGAAGGAGAGTTTACAGTCTAACCAGACACCTAGGTATTTGTAGTTGTCCACAAATTCTAAGTTAGAACCGTCCAGAGAAGTGATGCTGGACAGGCGGGCAGGTGCAGGCAGCGATCGGTTGAAGAGCATGCATTTAGTTTTACTTGTGTTTAGGAGCAGTTGGAGACCACGGAAGGAGAGTTGAATGGCATTGAAGCTCGTCTGGAGGGTTGTTAACACAGTGTCCAAAGAAGGGCCAGAAGTGTACAGAATGGTGTCGTCTGCGTAGAGGTGGATCAGAGATTCACCAGCAGCAAGAGCGACATCATTTATGTATACAGAGAAAAGAGTTGGCCCAAGAATTGAACCCTGTGGTACCCCCATAGAGACTGCCAGAGGTCCAGACAGTAGGCCCTCCGATTTGACACACTGAACTCTGTCAGAGAAGTAGTTGGTGAGCCAGGCGACGCAATCGTTTGAGAAACCAAGGCTACTGAGTCTGCCGATAAGGATGTGGTGATTAACAGAGTCAAAAGCTTTGGCCAGGTCAATGAATACGGCAGCACAGTATTGTTTCTTATCGATGGCGGGTTACGATGTCGTTTAGGACCTTGAGCGTGGCTGAGGTGCACCCATGACCAGCTCTGAAACCAGATTGCATAGCGGAGAGGGTGCGGTGGGTTTCGAAATGGTCGGTAATCTGTTTGTTGACATGGCTTTCGAAGACCTTAGAAAGGCAGGGTAGGATGGATATAGGTCTGTAGCAATTTGGGTCAAGATTGTCACCTCCTTTGAAGAGGGGGATGACAGCAGCTGCTTTCCAATCTATGGGAATCTCAGACGACACGAAAGAGAGGTTGAACAGGCTAGTAATAGGGGTTGCAATAATTTCGGCAGATAATTTTAGAAAGAAAGGGTCCAGATTGTCAAGCCCAGCTGATTTGTAGGGGTCCAGATTTTGCAGCTCTTTCAGAACATCAGCTGATTGGATTTGGGAGAAGGAGAAATGGGGGAGGCTTGGGCGAGTAGCTGTGGGGGGTGCAGTGCTGTTGAATGCAGTAGGGGTAGTTAGGTGGAAAGCATGGCCAGCCGTAGAAAAATGCTTATTGAAATTCTCAATTATAGTGGGCTTATCGGTGGTGACAGAGTTTCCTATCCTCAGTGCAGTGGGCAGTTGGGAGGAGGTGTTCTTATTCTCCATGGACTTTACAATGTCCCAGAACTTTTTAGAGTTGGAGTTGCACGAAGCGAATTTCTGTTTGAAAAAGCTAGCCTTGGCGTTTCTAACTGCCTGTGTGTATTGGTTTCTAACTTCCCTAAAAAGTTGCATATCGCGGGGGCAGTTCGATGCTAATGCAGAACGCCACAGGATATTTTTGTGTTGGTTAAGGGCAGTCAGGTCTGGGGAGAACCAAGGGCTATATCTGTTCCTGGTTCTAAATTTCTTGAAAGGGGCATGCTTATTTAAGATGGAGAGGAAGGCATTTTTTTTAAATAACCAGGCATCCTCTACTGACGGGATGAGGTCAATATCCTTCCAGGATACCAGGGCCAGGTCGAATAGAAAGGCTTGCTCGTTGAAATGTTTCAGGGAGCGTTTGACAGTGATGAGTGGAGGTCGTTTGACCGCTGACCCATTACGGGTGCAGGCAATGAGGCAGTGATCGCTGAGATCTTGGTTGAAAACAGCAGAGGTGTATTTAGAGGGCACGTTGGTTAGGATGATATCTATGAGGGTGCCAGTGTTTGCGGCTTTGGGGTTGTACCTGGTGGGTTCATTAATAATTTGTGTGAGATTGAGGGCATCAAGCTTGGATTGTAGGATGGCTGGGGTGTTAAGCATGTCCCAGTTTAGGTCACCTAGTAGCACGAGCTCTGAAGATAGATGGGGGGCAATCAGTTCACATATGGTGTCCAGAGCACAACTAGGGGCCGAGGGTGGTCTATAGCAGGCGGCAACGGTGAGAGACTTGTTTTTGGAGAGGTGGATTTTTAAAAGTAGAAGTTCAAATTGTTTGGGTACAGACCTGGATAGCAGGACAGAACTCTGCAGGCTATCTCTGCAGTAGATTGCAACACCGCCCCCTTTGGTCGTTCTATCTTGTCTGAAAACGTTGTAGTTAGGGATGAAGATTTCAGAGTTTTTGGTGGACTTCCTAAGCCAAGATTCAGACACAGCTAGGACATCCGGGTTGGCAGAGTGTGCTAAAGCAGTGAATAAAACAAACTTAGGGAGGAGGCTTCTAATGTTAACATGCATGAAACCAAGGTTATTACGGTTACAGAAGTCATCAAAAGAGAGCGCCTGGGGAGTAGGAGTGGAGCCAGGCACTGCAGGGCCTGGATTCACCTCTACATCCCCAGAGGAGCAGAGAAGAATAAGTATGAGGGTACGGCTAAAAGCTATAAGAATTGGTCGTCTGTGACGTCCAGAATAGAGAGAAAAAGGAGCAGGTTTCTGGGGGCGATAAAATAGCTTCAAGGTATAATGTACAGACAAAGGTATGGTGGGATGTGAGTACAGAGGAGGTAAACCTAGGCATTTAGTGATTATGAGAGAGATATTGTCTCTAGAAACATCATTGAAACCAGAAGATGTCATAGCATGTGTGGGTGGAGGAACTGAGAGGTTGGATAAGGTATAATGAGCAGGGCTTGAGGCTCTACAGTGAAATAAGCCAATAAACACTAACCAGAACAGCAATGGAGAAGGCATATTGACATTAAGGAGAGGCATGCTTAGCCGAGTGATCAAAGGGTCCAGTGAGATTCAGACAGCTAGCCGGGCCATAGGTAGCAAGCTGGTGGAAGATGGGAGGGAGGTCTGTTTTTAGCCACCTCGTGCGTTTCCGTCTGTGGGTTAGTGGGGTTCCGTGTGGAAGGGGGGACCAGTCCAAGTTGGCAAAATAGTTAGTTATAGTGGCCCAAGAAAAGTGTCCGATAGACCTATTCAGATCGCAGCCGAAAAGACAGTTAACGATTAGCGGGCCGCAGATGGGCGATCAGGTTACGTCGCGACGGAGGGGCCAGTTGGATAACTCCCTCGGGCAGATAACGTCGGTGGTCCAGTCGTGAAGACCCGATGGGGCTCCGCATCGGCAGTAAAACGGGTCAGGATAGGTGAGTTGTAGCCCAGGAGACACTTCAGCTGGTTAGCTCAGGAATAGCCCAGGAGTGGCTGACGGAACTCTTCAGCTG
The DNA here is from genome assembly GCF_965601325.2 of Salmo salar. Classification (NCBI taxonomy): domain Eukaryota; kingdom Metazoa; phylum Chordata; class Actinopteri; order Salmoniformes; family Salmonidae; genus Salmo; species Salmo salar. The sequence continues at coordinate 8,457,281 of NC_138317.1, read as the reverse complement.
GCTAGCTGGCTAGCTCCGTAATAATGTGTGTTAATTCCGTGACCGACGTTGCCAATAGTCACTCAGGTAGCAGCTAGTTAGCTGCAAGATCCAGGTGTAAATGTCCAGAGCCTGCGGTAGAAATCGGGGAAAGGAGAGAGAATAGGTCCGGTATGCTCTGGTCTGAGTCGCGCTGTACAAAAACTGGCGATAGCTTTTCGAGCTAATGGATAGCTGAGGACAGCTAACCGTGGCTAGCTGAACTTCAACGTTAGCCAGTGAAAATGGCTAAACACTTGCTAGCTTCTGTTGTGGAATTCAGATGAGGTAAATAATACTTTCTTTTTTAAATTGGTGAGGCGGGTTGCAGGAGAGTGCTTTGAGGTTGAGTTTTTATAATTAAAAAAAATGTATATATATAAAAAGATAAGTGAAGACAGAAAAAAAAAAAATATATGTAAATATATATATACACGGGACACGACAAGAGGAGGGTAGAGGACGTCTGAACTGCTACGCCATCTTGGAAAAAAAAATATATAATAAAAATACAAAAATGAAAAAAAAATCTATGAAAAAAAAAACATGCAGAGATGCGTTTCGCCACCTGGTTATCAGAAGGGGGAAAGGAGAAGATTAATTGTGTGTCGTCTGCATAGCAATGATAGGAGAGACCATGTGAGGATATGACAGAGCCAAGTGACTTGGTGTATAGCGAGAATAGGAGAGGGCCTAGAACAGAGCCCTGGGGGACACCAGTGGTGAGAGCACGTGGTGCTCTCCAGGAAGAGGGTTGGGCAGCCCTGGTTTACTCAATACAATCTAAATCTGATACCACACCTTCTTTCTTTTGACTGATACTGCTTTTTAAACTAGTCTGGTCAGTCTACTCAAATATTTGTAATATAAATGTTTCTCTCTACAAGCAATACTTCAATAATTGTACATTTTTAATAATGATACATCCATATATTAATATGGAAGGTTATGGAAGAATATGGAAGGTTTAGGGACAGTGATATATCTGAAAAGGTTGAAAACAATATAATGCCACTTCACCATCAAAAAATACCAAAGTGATTTTGAAATGATCTAAAACTATTTGCAGGCTGTCAGGCTGTCTGGTCACGGAGGAAGGCTGTGCTTCTCTGGTCTCAGCTCTGAGGTTAAACCCCTCACACCTGAGAGAGCTTGACCTGAGCTACAATCACCCAGGAGACTCAGGAGTCAGACTGCTCTCTGCTCGACTGGAGGATCCACACTGCAGACTGGAGAGACTCAAGTATGTAGAGGATTTCTGTCAATCCATGTTCATATCAGACTTGTTTGAGTTATCAGGCTAGTTATCATAATTTACTGTAAGCCAAAGACTCTTACCACCACTTGGAAGCAGTTATATGTTGACCGTGTGTGTGTGTGTGTGTGTGTGTGTGTGTGTGTGTGTGTGTGTGTGTGTGTGTGTGTGTGTGTGTGTGTGTGTGTGTGTGTGTGTGTGTGTGTGTGTGTGTGTGTGTGTGTGTGTACGTGTATCACTCAATGACTGTCTGTTCTTCTGTTCACCCCTACAGTGTGGAACATGGTGGAGAACACACAATGAAACCTGGGCTTAGAAAATGTGAGTGTTAACTGCTGTGAAGAATATGCCTATAAATAAATCTTTGTTTTTTTTATCGCTTTGGTGCAATTTTCATAAGTATGTGGTACATTTTCGCAACTCTCAAACTCTATAAAATTCAAAACAGGTCATCAAGAAGGAAGGTGTTTCAAAACACTAAGCACAGTTCAATTGACAACAAAAAATCCTATTCACTTTTACACCAAACAGTGTTTCATCTAGAAATACATGTTTCACATTGCAATACATGTTCATATAAAGTAATTGCCTTTCACAATTAAATGTGCACATTACTTTTAATATGATTCTCTTCTCTTTGTGTTAAAATACACTTTACTATTACTTAATCCGACTGCTCTTAATTGATGATCACTTAAACATTTGGTAAACCTATAGATTTTACATGGGCAGTGCAAGTGTATTGCCTAGTGTGAAAATAGTGTAATGTAATGTAATGATATGTACAGTACTGAAGCATAATACATTCAAAGGGCAATTTTTAAACATGTATCTTACATTTTGTTCTATTGGATTAACTGGTTGTTAAAATAACTAAATTGAGAGGATATCATTATGTTGTGTTTTGGTGATTAAACCAATGTACTCATTATATTTCACAGTAAATTTATATTTTGGATCAATTGTTGTGTGGTGAAAGATGTCTACAACAAGATGAATGCACATTGAAAGGTTTTGAATGTAAGACTGGCTTTGTTACAAGTGTTACTAGTTTAGACATTGAGAATACGTCATTGAGAGTGAGAAAAATGTGTTTGTGTTAGAAGTGTGTGTGTGTATGTGTTCATGTGTGCAACCATGTTTGAGTGTGTGTAATTACTGGGAATAAGTGTGTTTTACATTACCATACAGTATAACATATGATCATTCAACACGTCTCAAGTTACCCTGACTGTGCCTTTTTAATACCTAGAAACATCGACTTTAAATGTATGAATAAGTGAAAAGTGAGTTATCATTCTAATGTGAATGATGGTCATTTGTAATATTGTGTCTTGTTCCCATCCCTCAGATGCGTTTGAGCTCACATTGGACCCAAACACATCACACAGAAACCTCTCTTGGTCTGAGGTGAATAGAAAGCTGACATGTGGGAATGGGAGTCAGCCGTATCCTGATCACCTAGAGAGATTTCAGGACCATCCACAGGTGCTGTGTAGAGAGGGTCTGTCTGGGCGCTGTTACTGGGAGGTAGAGTGGAGTGGGAAATGGGCTATGATAGGAGTTGCATATAAAGGAATCAGCAGGAGAGGACAACATAATGACTGTGTGCTTGGAGCCAATGACAAGTCCTGGTGTCTGTTCTGCTCTGATAAAGGTTACACTGCCAAGCACAATAATGAGAGAACATTCACCTCCTCCGGCTCTCACAGAGTAGGAGTATATCTGGACTGGGTGGCCGGCACGCTGTCCTTCTACATGTATGGTACCTTCTCTGATACACTGATCCACCTGCACACATTCCACACCACATTCACTGAGCCCCTGTATCCTGGGTTTGGGGTCAGTTGGTCCAAATCCTCAGTTTCTCTGTGTCAGATAGCCTACTGAAGTCACACTCCTATTGAAACACAACTGGGTGACATGATGGGTTATGCTTCACTCGAATATAAAAAATAAATAAAGCCCCTTTGTGAGAAAAAAAAACTCATTCTGATTGGCTGGGCCTTGCTCCCCAGTGGGTGGGCCTATGCCCTCCAGGCCTACTGCTAGCTGTGCCCCTGCCCAGTCATGTGAAATCCATAGATTAGGGCTTATGAATTTATTTCAATTGGCTAATTTCCTTATATCATCTGTAACTCAGTAAAATCATTGAAATTGTTACATGTTGTGTTTTTTTGTTGTTGTATATATAGTACATATTTTTTGCAATTCGTATGATGTTACGAATCTAATTCGTACAATATGTTGCGAATTTGTTGTGCTTACGATCCTGGACTGCATCTTTAACAGATGATTATTAGATATGTAAATAGATGACAGAATTTGTTTGTTGACCGTAGCCTGTTTGTAAAATTGTTGACGCAACAATCTTGCTTCTGTATGAACACAATACACTGAATGTAATGTAATTGTCACAGACTAATGAGGTTAATAAAACAGATGAAAGAAGCGATGTTCAAAATGTTGAATTTATTTGATAAGAATATGCATTTAAATTAATGGTGTTGTGTAACCACAGTACCAGTCAAAAGTTTGGACACACCTACTCATTTAAGGACATTTCTTAATTTTTACTATTTTCTACATTGACATCAAAACTATGAAATAACACATATGGAATCATGTAGTATCCAAAAAGGTGTTAATTAAACAAATCAAAATATACACTGCTCAAAAAAATAAAGGGAACACTTAAACAACACATCCTAGATCTGAATGAAAGAAATAATCATATTGAATACTTTTTTCTTCACATAGTTGAATGTGCTGACAACAAAATCACACAAAAATAATCAATGGAAATCCAATTTATCAACCCATGGAGGTCTGTATTTGGAGTCCCACTCAAAATTAAAGTGGAAAACCACACTACAGGCTGATCCAACTTTGATGTAATGTCCTTAAAACAAGTCAAAATGAGGCTCAGTAGTGTGTGTGGCCTCCACGTGCCTGTATGACCTCCCTACAATGCATGGGCATGCTCCTGATGAGGTGGCGGATGGTCTCCTGAGGGATGTCCTCCCAGACCTGGACTAAAGCATCCGCCAACTCCTGGACAGTCTGTGGTGCAACGTGGCGTTGGTGGATGGAGCGAGACATGATGTCCCAGATGTGCTCAATTGGATTCAGGTCTGGGGAACGGGCGGGCCAGTCCATATTATCAATGCCTTCCTCTTGCAGGAACTGCTGACACACTCCAGCCACATGAGGTCTAGCATTGTCTTGCATTAGGAGGAACCCAGGGCCAACCGCACCAGCATATGGTCTCACAAGGGGTCTGAGGATCTCATCTCGGTAACTAATGACAGTCAGGCTACCTCTGGCGAGCACATGGAGGGCTGTGCGGCCCCCCAAAGAAATGCCACCCCACGCCATGACTGACCCACCGCCAAACCGGTCATGCTGGAGGATGTTGCAGGCAGCAGAACGTTCTCCACGGCGTCTCCAGACTCTGTCACGTGCTCAGTGTGAACCTGCTTTCATCTGTGAAGAGCACAGGGCGCCAGTGGCGAATTTGCCAATCTTGGTGTTCTCTGGCAAATGCCAAACGTCCTGCACGGTGTTGGGCTGTAAGCACAACCCCCACCTGTGGACGTCGGACCCTCATACCACCCTCGTGGAGACTGTTTGTGACCGTTTGAGCAGACACATGCACATTTGTGGCCTGCTGGAGGTCATTTTGCAGGGCTCTGGCAGTGCTCCTCCTGCTCCTCCTTGCACAAAGGCGGAGGTAGCGGTCCTGCTGCTGGGTTGTTGCCCTCCTACGGCCTCCTCCACGTCTCCTGATGTACTGGCCTGTCTCCCGGTAGCGCCTCCATGCTCTGGACACTACGCTGACAGACACAGCAAACCTTCTTGCCACAGCTCCCATTGATGTGCCATCCTGGATGAGCTGCACTACCTGAGCCACTTGTGTGGGTTGTAGACTCCGTCTAATGCTACCACTAGAGTGAAAGCACCGCCAGCATTCAAAAGTGACCAAAACATCAGCCAGGAAGCATAGGAACTGAGAAGTGGTCTGTGGTCACCCCCTGCAGAACCACTCCTTTATTGGGGGTGTCTTGCTTATTGCCTACAATTTCCACTTGTTGTCTATTCCATTTGCACAACAGCATGTGAAATGTATTGTCAATCAGTGTTGCTTCCTAAGTGGACAGTTTGATTTCACAGAAGTGTGATTGACTTGGAGTTACATTGTGTTGTTTAAGTGTTCCCTTTATTTTTTTGAGCAGTATATTTTAGATTTTAGATTCTTCAAAGTAGCCACTCTTTGCCTTGATGACAGCTTTGCACAGTCTTGGCATTCTCTCAACCAGCTTCACGAGGAATTATTTTCCAACAGTCCTGAAGGAGTTCCCACATATGCTGTGCACTTGTTAATGGCTTTATCTTCACTCTGCGGTCCAACTCATCCCAAACCATCTCAAATGAGTTGATGTCAGATGACTGTGGAGGCCAAGTCATCTGATGCAGCACTCCATCACTCTCCTTGGTGAAATACACAGCCTGGAGGTGTGTTTTTTGTTGAAAAACAAATGATAGTACCACTAAGCGCAAACCAGATGGGATGGCATAGCGCTGCAGAATGCTGTGGTAGCCATGTTGGTTAAGTGTGCCTTGAATTCTAAATAAATCACAGACAGTGTCACCAGCAAAGCACCCCCACACCATCACACCTCCTCCTCCATGCTTCACGGAAGGAACTACACATGTGAAGATCATCCATTCACCTACTCTGTGTCTCACAAAGACACGGTGGTTGGAACAGAAATCTCAAATTTCGACTCATCACACCAAAGGACAAATTGCCACCGGTCAAATGTCCTTTGCTCGTGTTTCTTGGCTCAAGCAAGTCTTTTCTTCTTATTGGTGTCCTTTGGTAGTGGTTTCTTTGCAGCAATTCGACCATGAAGGGCTGATTCAAGCAGTCTCCTCTGAACAGCTGATGTTGAGATGTGTCTGTTACTTGAACTCTGTGAAGCATTTACTTTGGCTCCAATCTGAGGCGCAGTTAACTTTAATTAACTTTTCCTCTGCAGCAGAGGTAACTCTGGGTCTTCCTTTCTTGTGGTGGTCATCATGTGACCCAGTTTCATCATAGCTCTTGATGGATTTTGCGATGCACTTGAAGAAACGTTCAAAGTTCTTGAAATGTTCCACTTTGCCTGACCTTCATGTCTTTAAGTAATGATGGACTTTAGTTTCTCTTTGCTTAATTGAGCTGTTCTTGCCATAATACGGACTTGGGCTTTTATCAAATATGTCAATCTTCTGTATACCACCCCTACCTTGTCACAACACAACTGATTGGCTCAAATGCATGAAGAATGAGAGAAATTCCACAAATTAACTTTTAACAAGGCACACCTGTTAATTGAAATGCATTCCAGGTGACTACCTCATGAAGCTGGTTGAGAGAATGCCAAAAGTGTGCAAAGCTGTCATCAAGGCAAAGTCTGGCTATTTTGAAGAATCTCAAATAGAACATATATTTATTTGTTTAACAGTTTATTGGTTACTAATGATTCCATGTGTTATTTCATAGTTTAGATGTCTTCACTATTATTCTACAATGTAGAAATAGTCAAATTATAGAAAAACCCTGGAATGAGTAGGTGTGTCCAAACCTTTGACTGGTACTGTAGGTGCTGAGGAGTATTTCTGCCTGTAATAAAGCGCTTTTGTGGGGGGAAATTCATTCTGATTGGCTGGGCCTGGCTCTCCAGTGGGTGGGCCTGGCTCCCTATGCCCTCCCAGACCCACCCATGGCTGCACCCTTGCCCAGTCATGTGAAATCCATAGATTAGGGCCTAATTTATTTATTTCAATTGGTTGATTTTCTTATATGAACTGTAACTCAGTAAAATCATAGAAAATGTTGCATGTTGCGTTTATATTTTTGTTCTTACATGTATTTAAAATGTTTATCACAATATACAGTACCAGTCAAAGGTTTGGACACACCTACTCATTCAAGACATCAAAACTATGAAATAAGGCATATGTAAACAAAAAATTGTTCAACAAATCAAAATATATTTTATGTTTGAGATTCTTCAAAGTAGTCACCCTTTGCCTTGATGACAGCTTTGCACACTCTTGGCATTCTCTCACTCCAGTGTAGAATTGGCCTTGTGTTTAAGGTTCTTGTCCTGCTGAAAGGTGAATTAATCTCCCAGTGTCTGGTGAAAAGCAGATTGAACCAGGATTTCCTCTAGGATTTTGACTGTCCGTAGCTCGATTCCGTTTACTTTTTATCCTGAAAAACATGTCGCAGCCCCCACTATGTTTGGAAATATGGAGAGTGGTAGTCAGTAATGTGTTGTGTTGGATTTACCCCAAACATAACACTTTGTATTCATGACAAAAAGTGAATTGCTTTGGCACATTTTTTGCAGTATTACTTTAATGCCTTATTGCAAACAGGATGCATGTTTTGAAATATTTTTTATTCTGTACAGGGTTTCTTCTTTTCACTCTGTCAGTTAGGTTAGTATTGTGGAGGAACTACAATGTTGTTGAGCCATTCTCAGTTTTCTCCTATCACAGCCATTCAACTATGTAACTGTTTCAAAGTCATCATTGCCTCACGGTGAAATCCATGAGCGGTTTACTTCCTCTCCGGCAACTGAGATAGGAAGGACGCCTGTATCTTTGTAGTGACTGGGTGTATTGATTCAGTGAATTAATGCCATGCTCAAAGGGATATTCAATGTCTGCTTTTTATATTTTTCCCCATCTACCAATACTGTAGGTGACCTTCTTTGCAAGGCATTGGAAAACCTCCCTGGTCTTTGTGGTTGAATCTGTTTGAAATTCACTGCTCAACTGAGAGATCTTACAGATAATTATATGCGTGTGGTACAGAGATGAGACAGTCATTAAAAAATCATGTTAAACACTATTATTGCACTCAGAGTGAGTCCATGCAACTCATTAAGTGACTTGTTAAGCAGATGTTTACTCCTGAACTTCTTTAGGCATGTCATAACAAAGGTGTTGATGTTAGGGGTGTGTACGGGAGGCGGAGTCAGGTGCAGGAGAGCAGAGTGTAGTAAACAGGCGCACTTTAATTACGGTCCAAAATTGACAGCACATAAAAACAATAACGTGCCAAAAACACGGAACATAGCAAAAGTATTGCGCCTGACAATATCCACATAACAATAAACAATTACACACAAAGACATGGAGGGGAACAGAGGACTAAATACATGCAGTGTGATTATGGGATGAGAACCAGGTGTGCAATGGAACAAGACACAACAAATGGATATATGAGAAACGGAGCGGCGATGGCTAGAAAGCCGGTGACGTCGATCGCCGACCGCCGCCCGAACAAGGAGAGGAGCCGACTTCGGTGGAAGTCGTGACAGTTGAATACTTATTGACTCAAGACATTTCAGCTTTTCATTTTTAATTAATTTGTAAAAATGTATAGAAACTTAATTCCACTTTGACATTATGGGGTATTGTGTTTAGGCCAGTGACAAAAATAATATCTATTTAATACATTTTATATTCAGGCTGTAACACAACAAAATGAGGAAACAGGCAAGGGGTGTGAATAATTTCTGAAGGCCCTGTATGTGTTTGGGAATTTAGATGAGATGAGGTTCTTGTGTAATTGTGTTTTTAATTCCAGGAAAGACCTGTGATATAGAGATGCTGCAGTTCATGGACGTCCTGACAGATGACGAGAAGGCTTGGGGCCTGGACTTCAAGGAAAGTGCATTACATCACTCCAAAGACCAATTATGGAACATTTCATCAAACAATTTTGACTCCTATTTAGGTTGCACATTTTGTATTGTGTTGGTTCTATAGGGGAAGATTAGTGTCACGCTGTACCTTGAAGTGGGTGATACATTTTTCTCATGCTGGAATAGATTAAAAAAAATTATAATAATAATAAACTCATATTCTTTACTCATTAGTAAACTTTAAAAGTCACACATTTCCAGACTCAATTAATATAACTGATCCAGGATTTCGTTTTTGATTAGGGGAAAAAGCAATTGTAAAAACGGTTTATAAATATGCTTACCTGAATGGATCAGTAGTACAATATACTGTAATAAAGATTGAGTAGACATTTTATATTGCAGTAGTTCATGAATAATGAACAGGGTTGCTAAGACTGCTGGTTCAGAAGATTTCCTTCTGGCAAAAATCATGTTTCAATACAGGTGTAGAGGCACATTCATTTTAATTTAAATATATTTCTCTACTCTTGTATTCATCGTGTATACAGCTACTCCTGTCTTATGTCAATAGTACTATCATCCAGCTTCACACATGCAATATTTGATGAGACACTATGAATAAATAAATAATATTGTATGGCTCAATGGAATCTGGATGACTCATTCTTTGTTTGTAGCTGCCTGGGGTATGTGTTTATGTAGTGTAGCCTATCAGCAGTAAAGTTTCCGTTCAATTCGGTAGAGTGATTGGGTCAGGCACTCCATCCATTTGTTATTCTCTTGATGTCTGATTAGGTGGAAGGTATTACAGAATGGAAGCTCGGGCTGATAGTGAGGACACTTGGAGATTGGGAGCAAGGAGGGGGAGATCGGGTTTCACCAGTACCCCGTGCTCAAGTAAATACCTCATTGTCTACTACTGAATCGCTCAAGGGATTACAGACTGTGATTTTAAAAGATGTGAATCTACGGAGATGGCTTTCACTTCGTTTTTCAGTGGTACAACATTGCTCCTTGTTCATACATTCACTCTGGGGTGCCAGAGTGCGGTCAGAGTGCGCTCTAGGCGTTCGTAAATTAAGAGTGTTGTCATATTGTCTGTAAATTCAGAGCGCTTCACTCTCTGAGCGTTCAGAGGAGTAGGGGTTGATCCTAGCGTTCTGACCTCACAACGGCAGTCAAGCACCCAAGCTGACTGGTAAAGCTGGCTAGCTTGATTGCTACTTCTAGACACAAATGAGAGAACACCTCACTCTGACCGCTTTACTCGCCATTGCAGAACTGGTTAGGCTGATTTCATGCTTTCTAGAGCATTGATGACTGTCGCTGTGCTGCTGGCAATAATTTAATAATGTTTTTTTTGCCGACGTTTAATGACACCGGTCATATTCAACTGGCGTTGTGCGTTCATAAATTCATCAGTTATTCTGCGCGCTGGCACACTCAGACGAGAGTGCTCCGAAATCGGGGTAGATAGCGAGAGTGAATTTACGAACGCATCTCTAATAGGATGTTGGAGAGCTATATTGACAAGGTTCTCTGTGGACAGAAGGGAGTCCGTTTTTTCTTCCCTCTGTGGGAAAGCTGTTGATATGAAATGGTAGGTGGGTGAAATTCAACAAGAAAACATAAATAAATAATAATATTTTTGTTCTATTCAAGCACTTGCACATGACTGAATTCTCTTCTCCTACCTGTTGATGCATATGCTTGCAGACATGGGACACTCAGTTGTTGGATATAGCTGAGATGGAGGTCAGAAGTTGACCTACAGTGAAGAAGTGGTCCCAGCTATACCTACTGCCAAGGTTTACAAGGTATGAGGAAGATGATGCTCTTCAGTTGACATTCTGAGGACCAATCTATTTTGATTGTCTTTCTATGTAATCACTTCAAATTGATTATGCCTTCACCGAAAATGTGCCTTTCACAGAGCTCAGATGGAAAGATATCCTTGTACCAGTGTGACCTATACAAATTCTCCAGCTAAAGATAATTTGAACAGTAACCCATTTCCTCACATTTTTTTGTATACCTTTATTTAACTAGGCAAGTCAGTTTAAGAACAAATTCTTATTTTCAATGACGGTCTAGGAACAGTGGGTTAACTGCCTTGTTCAGGGGCAGAACAACAGATTTTTACCTTGTCAGCTCAAGGATTTGATCGTGCAACCTTTCAGTTACTAGTCCAACGCTCTAACCACTAGGCTACCTGTTAAAGAGTAACATTCAAGTTTTCTAAATCTATGAATGTTTGCTTTTTAACAGTGCCATTGAGGGTCAGTTTGGAGGGATTTTGGACAGATGCTCCTTGGTGTCCATCAACCCACAGGACAGAGAAAAGTATGACCACATGAACTGGACTTCCCTCTGTGATTCAACAAGAAAGCACAGATTGTTTTGACACGTTATAAGTTCTGTCTGTTGTTCACTGTATGCTACAGGTATGCAGCACTGATCATGTCGTTAATGGACAAGGACTGCCGATACCACTTGGACACTTGTTTATACAATCCTGCATTGTTCAAAGGTACGATATTTTCTGAAATAACAATGGAAATTCTATTTGTCTTCCATTCATTCTAGATTCATGCAAGTGTAACATATGGATTCAAACATATAGTACAGTATGCATGAATGTAATTAACCTTCCATTATCATTCTTTAACACCTCTCTATAGGTTCTTCGTTTTATGTGCCTGATGAGGAGGACTTTTCAGTGAGTTTTATTAATACAATTACATTTGTCATTGATAATACCTTTATTACTCTTACTGCCTTTTTTTAAATATCTGTCATTGAACTGAATTTGATATTTAACATAGAAACCAATTGAATGGAATATAAGAAAATATTGTCCGAGAGAATTGTGGTAAGGTAGTTTTATGGTATTTTCTTTTAATGTATTCCAGGGATGAGTTGTGGTACTAAGCTTATACAGTCTTCAAATGCTCTCCCAGAGGTTAAGGATAAGGAATGGGGCTTAGATGTCTTCATAGAGAGTTCATTTCCTCACCCCAAAGGCCTCAAACATGATTTAATGGGCTTCTCTGAGACTACAGGGAGCGATATCTGAGAGAAATAGTGCATTGAAAATGATTGTCAGGATATTTGGTGTTCTGTTATTATATTTGATGTATTGTTATTAGCTTTGTTGACAGTTTGGAAATGACCTAATGTCGAAATATGCCAAGTCAATTCTTTCATATGGAAAACGAACTGAATTTCCAGTGTTTTTGAAACGTCTGCCATTTTAATATAAAATTGCAGACATATTGCCTTTGCTTTTTATTGTTAGTTTGTATCATATTTGTATCATAGATATTTTGTCTTATTGAAAACATTTCTCTATAGTGAAGGCAAGGATACTTTTAGATACATTAGATACTCCATAGTAATTGTTATAATGATTCTGAACTGTCTTGAAATGCATAGGCTACCTCATTGCAAACACCCGATTAGCCACACCAAGGTACTGCATTGGATTCTGCGCTTCTCTCTTTTCACGTACTGTCACATAGACCCGATTGGCTGTTGCCTAGATACTAGACCTACATTTTTAGTAAACATATCGAGGGTTTCAGGGATGAAGATAAGCGTAGTTAAATAAAGGAGAAATGCCGAAACCACAAAAGGAAACGGTACGTTTGTTAAATGTAAATGTGGCAAGGTTGGACCAATGTTGCCGTTGAGTTTTAGTGAATGTCACAATGTAGCAATTGCACGATGCGCTACAAATAGAACAACAAACAGATACAGATGTAGCAGCTGCCTGAGAGAGCTCGGGTGCAACATTTTAACAAGTGTACACCTGTTGCTGCAATAATGACGCTCGATCGTGAAGGTGTCAATGATTTTCATTTGAAAGTAATGACAATGGTTATTTCATATGACAGATCAGCATACCTCCACCTGGGCGATGGAACTGGAATGATGAAACCCAAGCCCTTGAGTTCATCAGGTAACGTTAATGGGCAGCTATTGCAGTAGCAAGTGTTACAATACTTTCTGGACCTATTTTTGTGATGAACGTTTTCGCCCTATTATTTGCGGGTGTAAATTGATGTATTTTATTATCTAATTAACTTATCAATGAGTATGCACATGTTGATAAGTATTTAACTATTTTCTCATCCTTTTATTTTCAGTTTTAATACATCTGTGGAGGTAAAAGAAAAGAGAAAAAAGACTAAACCTGTCCATTTTCAAGATCTTGCCAGCAAGCGTCCAGAGAGGTAACATTAGCTATTTATTTCTAGCCTTAGCCAACAGCACTTTTCCTATCCATATTATTCAACTAACAATGATATTAATAGATAGAGCATTCATTACATTAGATGCACTATTGTAAAGTGGTTGTTCCACTGGATATTATAGGTGAATGCACCAATTTGTAAGTCGCTCTGGATAAGAGCGTCTGCTAAATGACTAAAATGTAAAAATAAAAAATGTAAAAAATGATATGTATCCTTGATTGACACATAATTAAGGGCATTACTGTGTTCTGAACTCTTTCAACAAATACTTTTCTGTCTATTATTTGTAGGCAAACACAGTCATCGGCCAAGAGGGCGGGACAAAGCAGCAGGAAGACTGTGGGTCCTGCTCAACTCAATGCCTACAAGTCCGCAGTAAAACGGGGTCAGAGTGACTATGTGACCATTGAGGATGTGAAACGTAGGTGTTGGTCGGTCATACACAATACAGATCTATGTTATAGAACACATCCTTACAGCAGATTAGTTGAATATATGGCCTTTGTCTGTCTGTCTGTTTGTATGTACAGTATGTACACTGCCTTCAGAAAGTATTCATAGTCCTTGACTTACTCCACATTTTGTTGTGTTACAGCCTGAATTCAAAATGGAGTACATAAAAGAAAATTCTCACACCCATCTACACACAATACTCCACAATGACAAGGTGAAAACATGTTTTTATAAATGTTTGCACATTTATTGAAAATGAAATACAGAAATATCTAATTTACATTCACATCTGTGAGTCTTTCTGGGTAAGTCTCTAAGAGTTTTGCACACCTGAATTGTACACTATTTGCACATTATTCTTTTAAAAATTCTTCAAGGTCTGACAAGTTGGTTGTTGATCATTGCTAGACAAACATTTTTTACGTCGATTTAAGTCGTAACTGTAACTAGGCCACTCAGAAACATTCAATGTCGTCTTGGTAAGCAACTCCAGTGTATATTTGGCCTTGTGTTTTTGGTTATTGTCCTGCTGAAAGGTGAATTTGTCTCCAGTATCTGCTGGTAAGCAGACTGAACCAGGTTATCCTCTAGGATTTTGCCGTCAGAAAGTATTCTCACCTCTTGACTTTTTCAACATTTCTTTTGTGTTACAACCTGATTTTAAAATGGATTGAGTTGAGATTTTTTTTGTCACTGGTTTACACAAATACTCCATAATATCAAAGTGGAATTATGTTTTTCAAATTTTTTGGAAAAGAAGGAAGTCTGTATAGAATAAAAATATTCCAAAACATGCATCTTTTTTTGCAACAAGGCACTAAAGTAATACTGAAAAACAAATGTTGTCCTGAATACAAAGTGGTATGTTTGGGGCAAATCCATTACAGCACATTACTGACTACTACGCTCCATATTTTCAAGCATAGTGTTGGCTGCATCATGTTATGGGTATACTTGTAATCATTAATAAGGACTGGGATGTTTTTTAGGATAAGAATGGTGCTAAGCACCGGCAAAATCCTAGACGAAAACCTGGTTCAGTTTGCTTTCCACCAGACACTGGGAAATGAATTCACCTTTCAGCAAGACAATAATCTAAAACATAAGGCCATATCTACAGCTGTAATTGCGGCCAAAGGTGATTCTATAAAGTATTGACTCAGGGGTGTGAATACTGTGAAATAGGTATTTCTGTATTTCATTTTCAATAAATTTGGAGACATTTCTAAAATTGTTTTCACTTTGTCATTATGGAATAAGTCAAGGGGTGTGAATACTTTCTGAAGGCACTGTATGTATGTCTGTCTGTGTTGCAGAGGTGGCACTCAGTTTGCTGCAGGAGAACGATGCGCTTCCCATTCCACTTTGCTTCCTGTCAGTGTTGAAGTAAGGAAGCACCCACTGCACAGTATATCTGCCTTCTCTCTCTCTCTTTTGTCTGTCCATCTGTCTGTGTCTCTCTTAATCCCTTTCACACACACACACAAACCTTTGTTTACAGCTATGTTTTCAATCCATGCTACATCCATTTACGTACGCTTCCGTTGAAAAGTTTGGGGTCACTTAGAAATGTCCTTGTTTTTGAAAGAAGAAAATATATATTGTCTATTAAAATAACATCAAATTGATCAGAAATACAGTGTAGACATTGTTAATGTTGTAAATGACTATTGTAGCTGGAAACGGCAGATTTTTTATGGAATATCTACATAGGCGTACAGAGGCCCATTATCAGCAACCATCATTCCTGTGTTCCAATGACACCTTGTGTTAGCTTATACAAGTTTATCATTTTAAAAGGCTAATTGATCATTAAAAAAATCATTTTGCAATTACATTAGCACAGCTGAAAACTGTTGTCCTGATTAAAGAAGCAAGAAAACTTCGTTAGACTAGTTGAGTATCTGGAGCATCAGTATTTGTGGGTTCGATTACAGGCTCAAAATGGCCAGAAACAAAGACCTTTCTTCTGAAACTCGTCAGTCTATTCTTGTTCTGAGAAATGAAGGCTGTTCCATGCGAGAAATTGCCAAGAAACAGAAGATCTCGTACAACGCTGTGTACTACTTCCTTCATAGATCAGCACAAACTGGTTCTAACCAGAATAGAAAGAGGAGTGGGAGGCCCCAGTGCACAACTGAGCAAGAGGACAAATACATTAGAGTGTCTAGTTTGAGAAACAGACACTTCACAAGTCCTCAACTGGCAGCTTCATTAAATAATACCCGCAAAACAGCATTCTCAGCGTTGTACAAGTGTTGTGGTCTGGGTGTAGCTGGTGCAGAGGAGTCAGGCACAGGACAGCAGAGATGAGTAACACAAGTAACTTTACTCAAATATTCCAATAACATGTCGTAATACCGAGCCCACAATAACGGACCGAACATACATAAAACAATCACGCACAAAAACCATGGGGAAAACAGAGGGTATAATAATTAACATGTAATTGGGGAATTGAAACCAGGTGTGTAAAACAAAGACAAAACAAATGGAAAATGAAAAGTGGATCGGCGATGGCTAGAAAGCCGGTGACGTCGATTGCCGAACGCCGCCCGAACAAGGAGGGACCGACTTCGGTAGAAGTCGTGACAACGAGATCTTCAGTTTCTTGGCAATTTCTCACATGGAATAGCCTTCATTTCTCAGAACAAGAATAGACCGAGGAGTTTCAAAAGAAAATAAATTGTTTCAGGCCATTTTGAGTCTGTAATCAAACCCACAAATGCTGATGTTCCAGATTCTCAACTAGTCTAAAGAAGGCCAGTTTAATTGTTTCTTTAATCAGCACAACAGTTTTCAGCTGTGCTAACATAATTGCAAAGGGATTTTCTAATGATCAATTAGCCTTTTAAAATTATACACTTGGATTAGCTAACACAACGTGCCATTTGAACACAGAAGTGATGGTTGGCCTCTGTACGCCTATGTAGATATTCCATAAAAAATCTGTCATTTCCAGCTACAACAGTAATTTACAACATTAACAATGTCTACACTGTATTTCTGATCAATTTGATGTTATTTTAATGGATAAAAAAAAATGTGCTTTTCTTTCCAAAACAAGGACATTTCTAAGTGACCCCAAAATCTTGAATGGTAGTTTATGTTGCTAGGCTTTATGATTGCTCTTAGACATTGCCCTGTGTGTGTGTGTTTAGGAGCAGAGAGCTAGATGAGTTCCTGGCTGCCCTCCTGCTCTACCTGTCCTGTTACTTTGAGAGGAAGTCTCTGGAGAAGAAGCCCAAGCCTCTCATGGCGTCAGTACCATACTCATTGTGCCGTGTGTGTTTGTGTGTTTACATTAATTACCATTTTATATAGACTTAAGACTCTTAATTCGTATATATTGATGTTTCTCACGACTTTGCCTCTCTATAATGTATTGATTTGTGTCAGTGACCAGAGTATCACAGATAAGCAGGTGATGGCGGAGACCCTTGCTAAGGTGGAGCTGGCCCAGAAGCAGCTGGCCTTCTGCTACTCCAGCCTGATCCTGGGCCTGGGCCTGTCCCAGCAGCACCACATGGCCTGTGGCAGGTCAGTCACCTCGCCGCCATTTTGGCTCTGCAGGGGCAAGGAGGGGAAGTGACAAGAGTCAAGGGAATAGATACTAATTTGGTTATTAAGCAGATACCTTAGATCCAACGCGATTGACAGTTAAAGCCTATATTCAGAATAATCTACGTAGATTATACACAACATCTAATACATCCAGAAATTGTGAGTAGCGGCCTAACCTCCATGCATACAACATTTCACTTACTGCGTTAAACTATCACTTTAAGTGCTTTGTTTCTACAGGAGCCGTGTGTCATTGACCTACAAAGACAGGCAGTTGTATGAGGTTAGTACCAAACACCACAGAACTGTGACTTGACCTTTGCGACTGTGTATTCCAGAGGAGATGTTGACCCGACAGAGGCTACTGCTTTGACAGGCAGTACTGTTTAACCAGAGGTGGTGGTATAGTGTAACAGGGTTATTTTAGGGTAACTCAGCACCCTATGTCTGCATCTAGTACCAGAATAGATTTTTTGATGTTTGGAAATGTATTTTGGAAAAAAAGAAGGATGATGTGACACAGACCCAGACGCAGCTTTAGTACCTTGAATGAATTACTGGCTTGCAGGCTTGGCTGACTGGCTGAATGGCTGGATGAATAAATGAATGAATGAACAGGCCTAAACATTATTATTATTATTATTATCTCCAGAGGATGGAGCCATCAGCATTAGATATTAACAAATGACCTACATCAAATGCGACTGTAGCATCTCATCTCTGTAATCTGTCCTATCTACACCAGTGTCTGTACAGCTTCTTCTGCTACGTGGCGTGGGTGACATTCAGTAGGAAGGAACTGAGGGGCATACAGGAGGAGGTGGGGCACCTGCTGCGTTCTGACACCTTCAACCCCGCCCTCAGGACCAGGATAGATGCCACAGAGGACACCCTGGCCCAGGACTCCTCCACCAAAGAGGGACAGACTGAGCCCAAAGTGCACACACAGAGCCACAACGCCCCAGAGCAAAGGTGTGTGGGGAGTGGGGGAAGGCTGGGGTGGTGTATGCATGGCTATCTATCAGTTCCCATTTTGAGTCATTTTTTAAATTGTTTTTCCGTACAATAGTTTCTACTAGCCTAAGTGACTGACTGACATGATTAGTTGCAGTAAAGAACAAAATGGTTTAGGCTGCAAAGCCATCTCTGCTTGAATGCTGTCTATCTACCTCCCAGACCATGGGATTGACTGAGACAGATTCATGACTTGTCAGATAAGAGTGACAGGCCGTTTTATGTCAGCTCCCAACATCTGACAGATGACTGACAGTTCTGTAAACGGTTTCATGTCTCTTGCTCTTATGCTGTCAGGTCTAGGCCAAGTTGGTCTTGAAGTCAGTACTCCATACAGTGAGGGAAAAAAGTATTTGATCCCCTGCTGATTTTGTACATTTGCCCAATGACAAAGAAATGATCAGTCTATAATTTTAATGGTAGGTTTATTTGAATAGTGAGAGACAGAATAACAACAAAAAAATCCAGAAAAACGCATGTCAAAAATGTTATAAATTGATTTGCATTTTAATGAGGGAAATAAGTATTTGACCCCTCTGCAAAACATGACTTAGTACTTGGTGGCAAAACCCTTGTTGGCAGTCACAGAGGTCAGACGTTTCTTGTAGTTGGCCACCAGGTTTGCACACATCTCAGGAGGATTTTGTCCCACTCCTCTTTGCAGATCTTCTCCAAGTCATTAAGGTTTCGAGGCTGACGTTTGGAAACTCGAACCTTCAGCTCCCTCCACAGATTTTCTATGGGATTAAGGTCTGGAGACTGGCTAGGCCACTCCAGGACCTTAATGTGCTTCTTCATGAGCCACTTCTTTGTTGCCTTGGCCGTGTGTTTTGGGTCATTGTCATGCTGGAATACCCGTCCACGACCCATTTTCAATGCCTTGGCTGAGGGAAGGAGGTTCTCACCCAAGATTTGACGGTACATGGCCCCGTCCATCGTCCCTTTGATGCGGTGAAGTTGTCCTGTCCCCTTAGCAGAAAAACACACCCAAAGCATAATGTTTCCACCTCCATGTTTGACGGTGGGGATGGTGTTTTTGGGGTCTAGGCAGCATTCCTCCTCCTCCAAACACGGCGAGTTGAGTTGATGCCAAAGAGCTCCATTTTGGTCTCATCTGACCACAACACTTTCACCCAGTTGTCCTCTGAATCATTCAGATGTTCATTGGCAAACTTCAGACGGGCATGTATATGTGCTTTCTTGAGCAGGGGGACCTTGCGGGCGCTGCAGGATTTCAGTCCTTCATGGCGTAGTGTGTTACCAATTGTTTTCTTGGTGACTATGGTCCCAGCTGCCTTGAGATCATTGACAAGATCCTCCCGTGTAGTTCTGGGCTGATTCCTCACCGTTCTCATGATCATTGCAACTCCACGAGGTGAGATCTTGCATGGAGCCCCAGGCCGAGGGAGATTGACAGTTCTTTTGTGTTTCTTCCATTTGCGAATAATCGCACCAACTGTTGTCACCTTCTCACCAAGCTGCTTGGCGATAGTCTTGTAGCCCATTCCAGCCTTGTGTAGGTCTACAATCTTGTCCCTGACGTCCTTGGAGAGCTCTTTGGTCTTGGCCATGGTGGAGACTTTGGAATCTGATTGATTGATTGCTTCTGTGGACAGGTGTCTTTTATACAGGTAACAAACTGAGATTAGGAGCACTCCCTTTAAGAGTGTGTTCCTAATCTCAGCTCGTTACCTGTATAAAAGACACCTGGGAGCCAGAAATATTTCTGATTGAGAGGGGGTCAAATACTTATTTCCCTCATTAAAATGCAAATCAATTCATAACATTTTTGACATGCGTTTTTCTGGATTTGTTTGTTGTTATTCTGTCTCTCACTGTTCAAATTAACCTACCATTCAAATTATAGACTGATCATTACTTTGTCAGTGGGCAAACGTACAAAATCAGCAGGGTATCAAATACTTTTTTCCCTCACTGTAAGTAGAACCAAATGAATTATATGTGGGGAGTTTCTTTTGTTGATATCTTCACAGCTGTTGTCTACATATTTGATGATTAATAGTACAGCTGTATATATTTTATAATATTTGTTATTAGAATGACATGCTCTGGTATTTTACTTTCATTTATTTTCTCCTGGCTTAAAGAAATTCTAGAGTATGACTTGTGAGATTTTGTCCTCCCACTATAGGATTGCCCCTAATGACTCTTCACTCTAATGCCCAAATCTAAATCAATTCATATCTAGTGCCTAGGCCCTAGGGAATAGGCGCCAGTTTGGAATTGGTCCTCAGTCTTCTGCTTCTCGTCCTTTGACCTTTAACCTTTGACCCCAGGAAGTCCCAGCGTCGTCCGGCCTTGAGTAAGATCATGACCCAGCGCTCCCCGGTCATGGTGTCCCTGCTGCCATATCCGTGGGAGGAGGCTCCTCATCTGTTCCGCCGCTACAGACCCAGGAAGCAGAGCCAGGCCAAGCTGTATAACCCAGAGACCCTGATGGAGGAGCTCAAGGAGCAGCTGGCCTCTGTCAGGTAGCTAACAGTCATAGCACAGGGAGGGAATACCCCCATCCCAGATCTGTATGTGCTGTCTTGCCAACTCCTATGGTCATTGTCACACCAACTGTTAGCAAGGTCTGGGACCAGGCTAGGGAAGGAAGATGTTTGCTATATACATTTACATTTTAGTCATTTAGCAGACGCTCTTATCCAGAGCGACTTACAGTTAGTGCATTCTTAAGATAGCTAGGTGGGACAACCACATATCACAGGCATAGTAAGTACACTCTGCTGTCCTAGCTTTAGGGGGAAAGTGCCAGGACAGAGAATGACTTGGACTGGGCTGAGCGGGAGCTGCCCTCCCGGAGGGGTGGGAGAACCAAGAGACCAGAGGTGGCAGAACGGAGTGCTCAGGTTAGGGTGTAGGGTTTGAGCATAGTCTGAAGGTGGGGGGGGGGGGGGGGGCAGTTCCTCTTGCTGCTCCGTAGGCAAGCAGCATGGTCTTGAAGTGGATGCGAGTTTCGACTGGAACCCAGTGGAGTGTGCAGAGGAGCGGGGTGACATGGGCAAACTTGGGAAGGTTGAAAACCAGGCGGGCTGCAGCGTTCTGGATAGGTTGCAGGGATTTGATGGCACAAGCGGGGAGCCTAGCCAACAGCGTGTTGCAATAGTCCAGACGGGAGATGACAAGTGCCTGGATTAGGACCTACACCGATTCCTGTGAGAGGTAGGGTCGTACTCTACGGATGTTGTAGAGCATGAACCTGCATCACTGCTTTGATGTTTGCAGAGAACAACAGGGTGTTGTCCCGGATCGCGCCAAGGTTCTTTGCACTCTGGGAAGGCGACACTGTGCAGTTGTCAACCGTGATGAAGAGGTCTTTGAGCAGGCAGGCCTTCCCCGGGAGGAAGAGCAGCTCCGTCTTGTCGAGGTTGAGCTTGAGGTGGTGGGCCGACATCCAAGCTGAGATATCTGCCAGGCACGCAGAGATGCGTGTCGCTACCTGGGTGTCGAAGGGGGGAAGGGGAAAAGTAGTTTTGTGTCATCTACATAGCAATGATAGGAGAGACCATGTGAGGATATGACGGAGCTGAGTGACTTGGTGTTTAGAGGGAAGGGAAGAGGGCCAAGAACTGAGGAGGATTAAGGAGGGAGGAGAAGGTGGAAAAGAGTTTCATAGGGTTAGAGACAGAAGCATGACATTTTGAGTGATAGAAAGTATATCAGAAGATTGAATGAAAATAACAAACTATATGTGTAAGAGACTGATAATATATACTACAAACATTGTATTGAACTTGAATTGTCCCTCAAAAATGTATGTATATCTCTTGTACATGAAGTTAACGTTCACAGCACTGTATTTCCACACCCCTGAACTTATGTCTGCTACACTCTTAGAAAAAAGTGTAAAAATAAAAAAGGGTTCTTTGGCTGTCACCATAGGGGAACCCTTTTTGGTTCCAGGTAGAACTCTTTTGGGTTCCATGTAGAACCCTGTGTGTAAAGGGTTCTACATGGAACCAAAAGGGTTCTACCTGGAACCAAAAAGGGTTCTTCAAAGGGTTCTCCTTTTAGGTTCTAGATAGCACCTTTTTTTCTAAGAGTGTATGTTTGAACTTTGAAATCTGTTTTTCTAGCTTTGGGATTCTGGGGAAGCCTCTGAGCCAGTTCAGCTGCACCACCCTTATGCCCCAGGGAGCCAACAACGAAGACGAGGAGGAGGAAGATGATGAGGATGACGATGATGAAGACTCCGGCGTCCATGTTCGAAGCAGTAAGAACACCTTCATGGCTCAGAGACCTGTCGCATCAGCAGTGGACCAACGTGGCAGCCACAGCCGCGCCAATACAGTCATCTCACGGGCCACCACAGAGGGAGTGTCCTCAGACACAGAGTAAGAGTATGTGCGTGTCTGTATGTGTGCCAGGCTTCCCCCAAAGTTTGACCAATAAAAAAAGAACAAAAACATATAAAATGATGTATCTTTAGTCGCTCTGTGTTTCATAATTGGCCTTCAAGTTGCATGTGGCTGAATGTATCTCACCAGAGAAAGCATCTGATCGAGCGAAACGGTGCCCCTCAGTATATGTATG
Organism: Salmo salar; assembly: GCF_965601325.2. NCBI lineage: Eukaryota > Metazoa > Chordata > Actinopteri > Salmoniformes > Salmonidae > Salmo > Salmo salar. The sequence continues at coordinate 8,434,455 of NC_138317.1, read as the reverse complement.
TTGTCTGGCCAAAAAGAGTATGCCATTGTTGCTGCCCGTAGCATTGAATTTAATAGCAAGGGAAGCTAGCAAGCATTTTGCCTCCCTTGATAATGTTTAAATAAAATAATAACCAATCAGCATTGAGCTAAACTGAGCACCAAAAAAAGTGTCAATGGAAGCTAGTTTGGATTTGACTTCACACCAATCACATTGCATCAAACGTATTGAAAAAAAGGGGATTTGGACTTGTGGACTTAGTGTACCGGCCAGTGATTATAACGGTGATTCAGATCCAACCATAAATTCATACATTGTGCCCCTGGCCTGAGTGGGTGGGAGTTCAATATGTAACTAGATGTAGTAGGCTAACGTTAACTAGCTGGCTCATCATTGCCCTTGAAATTAAGTTAGGCTAGCTGGCAAGCCTTTTAGCCATGTAGCCTAGTCGAGAACAACAAAAACTAAAAGTGTGTAGGCTACTGTATGACAGAGAGGAGGATTGCATTGGCGTTCCTTTACAAGGTAAGTCATTGTTTTTTCTACTTGCGCACACACACACACACACACACACACACACACACACACACACACACACGGACAGCCACATGTTATTTACCTTATGTTGATTGGATTTGAAATGATGGTGGATTTACTTAGCAGAGGCCTCTCCTGTTTTTTTTTTTGTTCCCACTTGTGATATCACTTTTTGTTTCTAAATCAATAATTGTTTAGTAGTCAGACATTTTGCAAGCAAAACATCAAGTTTTAAATTTCATTTCCTGCAGTTGTACACATTTGACCATGGGGCGCAGAATTTTTTTTGCATTTTTAAAGCAAGTTTGCTCCAATTATACACATTTTGCCATGGGCCAAAGAGAAGATTTACCCATTTCTGGCAATTCTTCAAATTTTCCCATGGGGTGTAGAGAAAATGTTTGCAGGTTTACATCACATTTTCTGTAATTCTACACATTTTGCCATAAGTTGGAGAGTAATGTTTGCAGTTTTTAATATTTCATTTTTTTGGGGTGAGAGCGACTAATTAAATCAATGTGGGCCCCCCAGTTGGTAATTCGACCATGATTACTACAAGTTTAGAAAGCTGAACATTATACTAACAAAAAATGTTAGCTGACATGGGCTAATTGAGTGACTGTCAGTGACTGACATAACAAAAGAAAAACTTCTGATGCACAACTACATTTTCAAAATGGCACCCTGTATATTCTACTATTCTAACTCTCAACAGTAAGTTGAGACCTCAACTGAGTTCTTAATTATTTATTTTTATTGATCCACGGGCCGCCAGTTGCCCATCCCTGCTGTAGGTCATCTACCTGTTTGTTACATGCAATGTGCTTTGTGGACTTCACCGGACAGATATGGCTCTCTGGTTTTGTGAAGAAACAAACGTGTGGTTGAATTTATTCTGCCCAGTGGTGTAAAGTACTTTAGTAAAATTACTTTAAAGTACTACTTAGTAGTTTATTGGTGTATCTGTACTGTACTTTACCATTTATATCTGATCTAGCAGACTTAGTTTGCTTAGTTTGTACATTATGTCTGAGTGTTGGAGTGTTGGAGTGTGCCACTGGCTAGCAATAAAACGAACAAGAAAATTGTGCCGTCTGGTTTGCCTAATATAAGGAATTAGACATTATTTATACTTTTACTTTTGATACTTAAGTATATTTTTGCAACTACATTTACTTTTGATACTTAAGTATATTTAAAACCAAATACTTTTAGAGTTTTACTCAAATAGATTTGACTGGGTGACTTTCACTTTTACTTGAGTCGTTTTCTATTAAGTTATCTGCTTTTACTCAAGTATGACAATTGGGTACTTTTTCCACCACTGATTCTGCCAACTGTGTGACTATTGTCTTCTTGTTATCTCGGCCTTATACACTGAGTGTACATAACATTCACCCCTCATTCACAGCCTCAATTCGTTTGGTGCATGGACTCTACAAGCTGTCGAAAGCATTCCACAGGGATGCTGGCCCATGTTGACTACAATTGAATGGCACACATACACAATCCATGTCTCTATGATCTCAAGGCTTAAAAATGTTTCTTTAACCTGTCTCCTCCGCTTCATCTACACTGATTGAAGTGGATTTAACAGGTGACATCAATAAGGGATCATAGCTTTCAACTGGATTCACCTGGTCAGTCTGTCATGGAAATAGAAGGTGTTCCTAATGTTTTGTTCACAATGTATATCACAGTGGGGAATGAACTAAAATGATTTATAGAGGAAAAAAACGAAATTAACACATAGGTTGTAATATGGCTTTTTTTCCTGAATTGGCTTCCCCAGTGATTTTACCCACACACCGTGTGTGTGTGTCGGTCTGTCTGACATCTCTGGGCTATCATTTGAAACATCATTCTGATATCTGTGTTTTCAGTTTCCCCCAGTAGACTGTCTAAAAATGTGTTTGGGTGTTTCGAACTATTATTATTTGTCACCAGGTGGAGCTGTTGTCTGAGATACAATGAAATGGTATTTCCTCATACAGACGGTACAATCAATCCATCATTATTGTATACAGTTCAGTTTCAACGCAATGCTTGGGAAAATATATAAGGATCCCAAAATACCATTGTATGTATTCAATGCATCACTATCATTCACGACATTTGCAACTACTAAGTAAATCTCATGCTACAGTATGTAAATCCTGTGTCATCTGTCACATTGACATAGACAGTACATCCTCGTTAACGTAAGACCGCTTCCATGACTCTTCCCCCAGGGTGACTTGCAAGCCTTCCAGTCAATGCTGCCTGCATCCTAACCTCCCGTAGCAGAGGGCCATAGCTACTAAGCATGCTGCAGCAGCACCAGCCGCGGTGGCAGAAGGGGCTTTGCCTTCACCCTAATTGGCTGGGTAATCTGGGATGCCAGAGCGAGAGCTAAGCCTGCTCAGGAGACTGGGGGATGGGGCACAGGGGACAGGGATGGAGGGGAACGCTGGAGAGAGGCTGGAGCGTGATTCCTCCTTGGCTCCTCCTTTATAAGGGCTGGATCTGACCAGAAAGGCAGGATGGCAGGAGTCAAATCCCCCTACAGATTTCATTCCAACAAAACGTTGCGGTCCTAAAGTATATGCCCTTTGAAATAGTTTGCAGTTGAAGCATGTCACCTCTTGTTAAGAACTAGCCATGCCTGTAATTACAATCCATATTCAACAATGACAGGCGATGTTAAGGGATTTCTGTTTGAGGCAGACAACCAATAGCAGAGCACCCTTCTTGTGATTATAGGAAAGAGGCTAGGCAAACTGTGTTTCATAAAGTTAAAGGTTATACAGTGCTGGCTGTTAAAGGGTATAGGTCTATTGCACTCCTAATTTAAAGAGTGTTATGTAAAACTCCTCAGAAGTTTGCCAGAGTCCATTCTCAGCTGATAGTGAGACTGAGGTGAGAGAAAATTTTGGAAACAAGGTGACAAGGCATCTGTTGTCCCAGTCGGTAATCCCAACATGTTTCAATCTGACCACCATGGTCGCTGTTCCCAAGAGCTCCAAGGTAACCTTCCTAAATGACTATCGCCCCGTAGCACTCACATCTGTATTTATTAAAGTGCTTTGAAAGGCTGGTCATGACACACATCAACACCATCATCCCAGACACCCTGGACTCACTCCAATTTGCATCCTGCCCCAACAGATCCACAGATGACGCAATCTCAATTAATCTTCACACTGCCCTCTCCCACCTGGACAAGAGGGGAAATAACTACGTACTGTTGAAGTCAGAAGTTTACATACATCTTAGCCAATACATTTAAACTCAGACATTTAATCTGAGTAAAAATGTCCTGTCTTAGGTCAGGTAGGATCACCACTTTATTTTAAGAATGTGAAATGTCAGAATAAAATAATAAATTATTTATTTCAGCTTTTATTTCTTTCATCACATTCACAGTGGGTCAGAAGTTTACAGACACTCAATTAGTATTTGGTAGCATTGCCATTAAAATGTTTAACTTGGGTCAAATGTTTTGAGTAGCCTTCCACAAGCTTCCCACAATAAGTTGGGTGAATTTTGGCCAATTCCTCCTGACAGAGCTGGTGTAACTGAGTCAGGTTTGTAGGCCTCCTTGCACACACATGCTTTCTTTTTCAGTTCTGCCCACAAATGTTCTATAGGATTGAGGTCAGGGCTTTGTGATGTCGACTCCAATACCTTGACTTTGTTGTCCTTAAGCCATTTTGCCACAATGTTGGAAGTATGCTTGGGGTCATTGTCCATTTGGAAGACACATTTGCGACCAAGCTTTAACTTCCTGACTGATGTCTTGAGATGTTGCGTCAATATATCCACATAATTTTCTTGCTTCATGATGCCATCTATTTTGTGAAGTGCACCAGTCCCTCCTGCAGCAAAGCACCACCACAGCATGATGCTGCCACCCCCGTGCTTCACGGTTGGGATGGTGTTCTTTGGCTTGCAAGCCTCCCCCTTTTCCCTCCAAACATAACAATGGTCATTAAGGCCAAACAGTTCTATTTTTGTTTCATCAGACCAGAGGACATTTCTCCAGAAAGTATGATCTTTGTCCCCATGTGCAGTTACAAACCGTAGTCTGGCTTTTTATGGCGGCTTTGGAGCAGTGAATTCTTCCTTGCTGAGTGGCCTTTCAGGTTATGTCGATATTGGACTCATTTTACTGTGGATATATGTCACGTCCTGACCAGCAGAGGGAGCAATTGTATTAGTTTTGGTCAGGACGTGGCAGAGGTTTTGTGTTATGTGTAGATTGGTTGTTGGACTCTCAATTGGAGGCAGGTGGTTCTAGTTGCCTCTGATTGGGAGTCCTATAAACAGGTGTGTGTTTTTCTTTGGGGTTGTGGGTAGTTGTTTTTGCACTGCGTTTTGTGTGCCTGCAAAACTGTTCCTGTCGTGTTTATTGGTTTTTTCCTGTGGATGCTTTACTCGAGTTTATTAAAAATATGAGTATCCACATTCCCGCTGCGCCTTGGTCCATTCCTGACGACAGACCTTACAATATAGATACTTTTGTGCTTGTTTCCTCCAGCATCTTCACAAGGTCCTTTGCTGTTGTTCTGGGATTAATTTGCACTTTTCACACCAAAGTACGTTCATCTCTAGGAGACAGAACGTGAATTTTTTTCTGAGGTCTTGGCTAATTTCTTTTAATTTTCACATGATGTCAAGCAAAGAGGCACTGAGTTTGAAGGTAGGCCTTAAAATACATCCACAGGTACACCTCCAATTGACTCAAATGATGTCAATTAGCCTATCAGAAGCTTCTAAAGCCATGACATTTTCTGGAGTTTTCCAAGCTGTTTAAAGGCACAGTCAACTTAATGTATGTAAACTTCTGACCCACTGGAATTGTGATACAGTGAATTATAAGTCAAATAATCTGTCTGTAAACAATTGTTGGACAAATGACTTGTGTCATGCACAAAGTAGATGTCCTAACCGACTTGCCAAAACTATAGTTTGTTAACAAGAAATCTGTGGTTGAGTGGTTGAAAAATGAGTTTTAATAACTCCAACCTAAGTGTATGTAAACTTCCGACTTCAACTGTATGGGAGAAGGCTGTTAATAGACTACAGCTCAGCGTTTCGGTGTATGTGACAATATTTATTTTTCTCCAAGCTCATCACCAAGCTCGGGACCCTGGGACTGAACACCTCCCTCTGCAATTGGATCCTGGACTTCCTGACGGGCCGGCCCCAGGTGGTGAGGGTAAGCAACAACACCTCCGCCACACTGACTCCTCTACATGGGGGCCCCTCGGGATGTGTGCTTAGTCACCTCCCTGTTCACCCACGACTGTGTGGCCATGCACGACTCCAACACCATCATGAAGTTTGCTGACAACATGATGGTGGTAGGCCTGACCACCGATGGCGATTAGGCAGCCTACAGGGAGGAGGTCAGAAATGTCCACATCAGTAAGGACTGACACACATGTCCACAGACCGACACACATTCGTGAACAGGGCATGACAGTGCCGCTTCACCTCAGGAGGCTGCAAAGAGATCTTGACTGGCTGCATCAGCACTTGGTACGGCAAATGCATCATTCTCGACCGCAAATCACTACAGAGGGTGGTTCGGACAGCCCAGTAAATCACCAAGGCCGAGCTCCCTGCCATCCAGGACTTCTATATCAGGTGGCGAGGAAGGCTTGAAAAATTGCCAAAGACTTCAGCCACCCAAGCCGTAGACTGTTCACTCTGCTACAGTCCGGGCAAACGGTACGGGAGCATCGGCTCTCGGACCAACAGACTGCGAGATAGCTTCTATCCCCAAGCCATAAGACTGCTAAATAGCCATAAAACTGCTAAATAGTTAATTCATTAGTTACACAGACTATCTGCATTGATCCTGTCTTGCACTGACTCTATGCACACTAACAAGACTTTATACAGTGCTTTCTGAAAGTATTCACGCCGTTTGACTTTTTCCACGTTTTGTTGTGCTACAAAGTGGGATTAAAATGGAATTAAATGTCATTTTTTGGTTAAAGATCTACACAAAGTACTTCAATGTCAAAGTGGAAGACCAATATGAGAAATAAAACACTTATCTTCATTCGATAAGTATTCAACCCGTTGACTGAATACATGTTAGAATCACCTGTGTTTCTGGGTAAGTCTCTAAGAGCTTTGCTCACCTGGATTGTACAATATTTGCCTATTATTCTTTTGACAATTCCTCAAGCTCTGATAAATTGGTTGTTGATCATTACTAGACAGTCACTGGGTGTATTGATACACCATCCAAAGTGTAATTAATAACTTCACCATGCTCAAAGGGATATTCAATGTCTTCTTTTTTATTTGTACCCATCTACCAATAGGTGCCCTACTTTGCGAGGCATTGGAAAACCTTTGTGTCTTTGTGGTTAAATGTGCTTGAAGTTCACTGCTCGACTGAGGGACCTTACAGATAATTGTATGTGTGGGGTTCAGAGATGAGGAAGTCATAAAAAAAATATGTTAAACACTATTGCACACATAGTGAGTCCATTATAAATTCAGACTGTAACACAACAAAATGTGGAAAAAGTCAAGGGGTGTGAATAATTCCTGAAGGCACTGTATCTATCTCAAATACCTCTTACCCCTGCACATTGATCTGGTACTTGAACTCCCTGTATAAACCTTAATTGTTGTGTATTTTATTCCTTTTGTGTTGCTGTTTTTATACATTTTTTTAAAACTGCATTGTTGCAATGGGCTCGTAAGCAACCATTTCACGGTAGTCTACACCCATTGTATTTGGGGCTGGTGAGAAATAAAATGTCATTTGATTTGAGCGAGGATGGCAAATATACAAGCATATGACCTGATACAAAGATTGAATGCATGGTTACTTGTAAGTTATAAACAATGTTTGCCATTCACAGTATGTGAATGTCACACAATTTAAACATAGTGCTCATTCAAGATTCAAACTGTCATTTACTGACATTCTATGCGTGATATGATTCTATGATTCATAAAGTAGGCCTACTAACACTGGACCCCATATAATATCAATCTACCGTTTAGGAGTGAATTGTACCAGTAGGGGGAGACTTTGCATTGAAATGAACCATAGAAATGGACTGACTGGAAAATTCCTTGAAAGGATCCTCTGCTGCAGGGTTTCCCAAACTTGGTCCATGCCCTAACACTACACAGCTGATTCAAATAACAAACTCATCATCAAGCTTTGATTATTTGAATCAGCTGTGTAGTGCTAGGGCAAAAAAACAAAATGTGTGCACCCAGGTGGGGCACCAGGACCGAGTTTTAGAAGACCTGCTCTATTGGTCTATAGAGGCCCTCAGGAAAAACAGTTGGTAGCACAATTTCAAGCTGTCACAGTCATTTCAGTAAAGTAATACTTTGTTATGCCTCTCCATTGGACAGAAGATGCAGATAATTATAACCCACAAATTAAGATGATACATGTTGACTAATGCTAACTGGACTTTTCTGGAACATTTATGTAGGCTATTAAAAGGTATATCATGTCAATAAAGTTTATTACTTCAAATAAATGTAGATGCAAGCAATAGGACACTTGATTTGGTGCCAATTCATTTGATGGCAGTCCGTTGATACTGTATGATGTACAGATAGGCAAAGCTCTTGGCTTGAACAATGCTCCCATATGGTCGGAGTTACTGTCAATCATTGCTCGAGCTCTCCCTCATATGACCTGTATTTTCTTCCCGACTCTCTCTCTGCATACAGCAATGCGGTTGAGTTTGTGTTACGTGTGACATGTCCGAATCCTAACGCGTTATAGCGGAAACATCTAACTTGCGTTTCTACTATACTCAAGTGAATACATGGTATTATTAAGTCCGGATTCAACTGTGTGAAACATCCAAGTCAAGTGTCCTACGCAGCAATTTGACTCGAACTACATTTTTTTTTTTGTACGAAAAAGTGCGTGGAGGAATAACAAAACGCAACACGTATCCGGTGGGATTCCGTTCTAGAGTAGAGAAACGCGAGGGCGCAAGGGGAGAGGGGGATAGTCACAAACAGAAGAGGAAAGGGAGAGAAGGAGAAAGATTTTGTATGTTTTGCCGTATCTACACATTTTATTGAAGGAATAATGAGGAACATTTGGATCATTTTGACCCTCGGCATAACAGCCTTTCTCTCGGGGGAAAGGGTAAGTTTTAAAAGCGAACAATGTCGATTTGCTTGAGGGGGTAGCCGGGAAAGCGAACAACTTCGAGTCTTTGACCACTCCACTCTTTCTTGATTGTTGCATTGTAACGTTGGAGTACTCGGCGCAATTGTAAATGTAGCCTATTCTTGTCCTGAATTTCACACGTTGTAGCCTATCATATTATAACTTAAGAGCAATGTCAATTCAGTTTCGGGCAGAGGTATTTTTTGAACTGTAGTCAATATTATTTTAAATAGTTTTTCTTGGTCTGGGAACCATAACGTTACTGTACTTGCACGTCAAGTTTGTCGATGTTGACAATGTTCAGAGTTTGCTTTGAACAGATGCACATTCATTTTAGAGTTTTAGTTTAATGTCAGTATTTTAACATCTCCAAAACTATAATTTCGATGTACGTGGCAGGTTGCTGGTCAAAAATAGAGGAACCCTTTCTGGATGGAAATGTCAACGAGCATAGTTTTACAAATCAGTGCTTATAAGCTATCTGTTATCAGTTGGTCTTTGGGGGTAATAAAACCCAGTCTGGTTCCATTTATGAGGCTTTGTCTTTAACCTATGAATTGGCCATTAATTAAATCTTATTGTGAAATGCAAATAAACACTATTGCTGCATGTAGCCTATCTAAACTGCCTAGCCTATTCATAGCCATGGGAAGTAGGGGTGCGGATGGTTCTGCAGCACCCCCTGCAAATAATATATATATATATATATATATATATATATATATATATATATACACACAGTACCAGTCAAAAGTTTGGATACAACTACTCATTGCAGGGTTTTTCTTTATTTTTACTATTTTCTACATTGTAGAATAATAGTGAAGACATCAATACTATGAAATAACACATATGGAATCATGTAGTAACCATATGGAATCATGTAGTAACCAAAAATGCGTTAAACAAATCAAAATACATTTCATATTTGAGATTCTTCAAAGTACCCACCCTTTGCCTTGACAACAGCTTTGCACACTCTTGGCATTCTCTCAACCAGCTTTGTGAGGTAGTCAATTAATAGGTTGTAAAAGTTAATTTGTGGAATTTATTTCCTTCTTAATGTGTTTTAGCCAATCAGTTGTGTTGTGACAAGGTAGGGTTGGTATACAGAAGTCCTATTTGGTAAAAGACCAAGTCCATATTATGGCAAGAACAGCTCAAATAAGCAAAGAGAAACATCATTACTTTAAGACATGGACAGTCAACACAGAACATTTCAAGAACTTTGAAAATGTCTTCAAGTTCAGTCCAAAAACCATCAAGCACTATGATGAAACTGGCTCTCATGAGGACCGCCACTGGAAAGGAAGACCCAAAGTTAACTCTGCTGCAGAGGATAAGTTCATTAGAGTTACCAGCCTCAGAAATTGCAAACCAAATAAATGCTTCACAGAATTCAAGTAACTGACACATTTCAACATCAACTGTTCAGAGGACACTGCGTGAATAAGGCATTGATGGTCAAATTGCTGCAAAGAAACAACTACTAAAGGTCACCAATAAAAAGAAGAGACTTGCTTGGGCCAAGAAACACAAGCAATGGACATTAGACTGGGGGGGGGGTGCTTTGCTGGTGACACTGTCAGTGATTTATTTAGAATTCAGGGCACACAAGCATGGCTACCACAGCATTCTGCAGCCATACACCATCACATCTGGTTTGCGAGTGATGGTTGAGAGAATGCCAAGAGTGTGCAAAGCTGTCATCAAGGCAAAGGGTGGCTACTTTGAAGAATGTAAAATATGTTTAGATTTTTTTTTTACACTTTTTTGGTTACTACATGATTCCATATGTTATTTCATAGTTTGGAGCTCTTCACAATTTTTCTGCAATTTAGACAACAGTGAAAGTAAAGAAAAATCTTTGAATGAGTAGCTGTGTCCAAACTTTTGACTGGTACTATATATATATATATATATATATATATATATATATATATAATAATATATATATATATATTATTATTTATATTTTTTTGGTGTGGAGGGTAATTTTTTAATGAAAGTAATGGAAAAGTAGTGCACCTTTTCTGTCACTTTTAGAAAGCAGAGGGCAGAGAGAGTGACATTTGCTTTGCCTGTCAGCTGTTTAGGCATTGCACCTATTGCTTTGAATTTTGTTTCGGCATTTGAACTTGGCCTTGTAAGCCTTGTTGTAATCTTATAGCCAGGGGTTGATTTAATTGGGAATTGGGAGGTGGGGAGCCCTCCTTTTTGGTGACCATTCGAAACCAAAAGCTGTTTTATTTCTATTATAATACAGACTGTGGTAGCTGTAAGCCTAATTGTTATTTTTATTTATTCTCCCAGTAGGCTAGTGCAATTTTGGTTTAATGTAGACCTATTGGTATGAAAATAAACAACTGAGCAATTTGCTTTTTAGAGCATTTCCCCAAAATACATGTCAGGTTTATGGCATCAAAGACATTAACAATTGTAGGCTATAACACAATTGCATTGTCATGCATTGACAGAATGATAATTGAGATAACCTTAATGATTACCTAGTTGGGCTAACTTTTTAACTTCTTGCTGTAGGCCAACATCATCATCCTCCTCAACCTGCAACCCTACCTGTAGCCTACCTGCACTCCTACCTGTAGCCTTCCTGCACCCTATCTGTAGCCTACCTGTTTCTGGTATAATGCATTTCTACCTCTCACTATATCAGTCTTGCTTGTCCATCTTCCTGAATTAAAACATTTGATATTCTAACAGATCAATCTTCCTGGCAAATCATAAAATATTACAAAGTTATGTAGATATAGTGTGGATGTGGGGCTGTTTTTTTGTATATAATGAGTACCCAGATGCTGTGTAAGCAACACAATATCAGACAGAGACAAGCTGGCCGGGTGAAATATTTCCAATGGCCGCCTCCACGTTGGCTACTAGGTTGCTACAAAATGTTTCAATATTCTCAGTGCAACCTCATTCATTCGCAGAATGTTTCCCTTACCTGGTGAATAATGCAGACAGGCATATACAAAAATGAGCTGGGTGCACACATAAGGAACAATTTTGGTGGGTAGCGCACGAAACAATGACACTGTCATTGTACACTGTATGCACCATTCTACAATGGTGACTTCATATAGCCTATAGCAGGGGGTCTGCATTCTTTTGGAGTCATCTAAAATCATAAATAGCATTATAAATATTCACTTACCTTTGATGATTTTCATCAGAATGCACTCCCAGGAATCCTAGATCCACAATAAATGTTGTTTTTGTTCGATAAAGTCCATAATTTATGTCCAAATACCTCCTTGTTATTTGCGCGTTCAGTAAGCTACTCCAAATGTAGGAAGCGCGCCGAAAATTTCACGACGAAAAGTCAAAAAAAGTTATATTTACGCTCGTAGAAACATGTCAAACGATGTATAGCATCAATCTTTAGGGCCTTTTTAACATAAAACTTCAATAATATTCCAACCCGACGATTCCAATGTCTCACGTGAACGCGCGCCAATGAAGTCATGTCCTTTCCTGAGTCAACAACTTCCAACTTCCTTTGTTCGCTCTCTGTTCACCATAGAAGCCTGGAACAACTTTCTAAAGACTATTGACATCTAGTGGAAGCCCTAGGAAGTGCAAAATGAACCCTAAGTCACTGTATACTGTAAAGGCAATCACTTGAAAAAACTACAACCTCAGATTTCCTACTTCCTGGTTGGATTTTACAGTAAATGAGCTTCAACTGGTGGGTGTATTTCGACACACCCCACTTTGCCATACAATGGGCTAAGCTGAACTGCCCACTGCCCACCCCCAAAACTACTGACCCGTGGCTATGGACCTGTTCATAAACTAAACCAGGAAAGTAACCTAGCTATAGTCCTATCCATATGCTACGTTATGTTATGTTGCGTTGCTCAGCTCAGTTTACTGCTTGGTTATCAGAGTCAGACATAACTCCAGGCAACCCAACAAGATACTGTGATGTTTACATTTACTTTAGTGAGGGCTAAATAAGTTGTTTGACGCATTTCCATTACAGGAGTTACCCCCAGTGTTCCCTAAAAGGCTCAGACGTTTCTGTTTCCATCTACACGGGCCTCACCCGAGTCACTATGCCATGGCTCTGGTGGACCTGCTCTCACTCGGGGCCAAAGCCAGGCCACTGGTACTTTTCAGCTTTCATTTACATATCAATGGCTAATTGTGAACTTTAACACTTCAGAAAGCAACTGTTTTGATTATGCAGAGGTTGATTCTGCTTTTCACAGGTCCTCACTGTCACCATCAGCTATGAAAACTATTTCCCTAGTATAAAGGTGTATACACTAGTGTAACACTGGTGTTAGTCGAAAAGCAGCATTATTGTCCAACCTATTAGAAATATGTATAGTATGCTTTAAATTATAAAGTCCAAACTTACTATTATGTGATTATGTTTTTTCTATATCATCATGTTTGGTCATTCAATTGGGGCACACTGTTTATCCCATACATTGGCTAAAATGCCAGCATGGAAATCAGTGAGCATTTGTGTCTTTCATGTAGTTGGTGCTGTAACTGAACTCTTATTCCAAGTGCCCGCTGTTTTCTCTGTGGCTTACGGACTTGTCACTTGGCTCCGCTTCTCTATGAATGGTTGTCCAATTAACTGATTCAGACGTCAGTGTTTTAATGAGTCATAGTTTTGCATGAGGTCACTCCCAGACTGCACGTTTTTTAAAAGATGAGCCTCAAAACCTGAAGCCCTTATGTCTGCTTGACTCAAGGTCTCACTCCCTTGGATATGATTGGGGAGAAGTCTCACTCCATTGGATATGATTGGGGAGAAGTCTCACTCCATTGGATATGATTGGGGAGAAGTCTCACTCCATTGGATATGATTGGGGAGAAGTCTCACTCCATTGGATATGATTGGGGAGAAGCTCAAAGCTCGCAAAAACACAAGTGGCCATGTTACTGTGCATTTTTGTTGTTTCAAAGAATGTTGTAGTCAGGCAATTGTGAAGAGAGCCTCCCAACCTGTAATTTTCTTTGACCCTTTGGGTTGCATGTAGCCTACCCAGTTATGATCCATGGTTGTGTGGGCATGACAACTACAGGCCCAACTGCTCACACTGTAATGAACATGAGGGGAGACAGAGAGCTGGTTTCAAGCGCAGGGCGCAGCAGGTGTTTATTGCAAAGGACCACAGGAGGAGACATGTAGCTGAGTCCAGAGGCAGGCTGAAGGTCATACACAGGGGTCCAAAAGGGCAACAGTATAGGCAGGGAACAGGCTAGTAATGTAGTCCGGGAGATTAGGCAATAGGTAGATAACAGGAAATCCGATAGGCTAAAGTACAGGCAGGGAATAGGCAAAAGGCGTCGTTAGTTTTTGCCTGCCTCACTATCATACACGGGAGGAGTAAATAACGGGGAAAAACAGAGCTCCGAAAGACGTGTGTCACAAAACAAATAATAACTCAGTGATGGGGTGCAAAGAACTGAACTAAATAGTGTGTGATAACGACATACAGGTGTGTGAACAGGTGATTAGAATTCAGGTGATTGGGATCTGGAGAGTGAGCTGTGTTCAGGGGATCTACGTGTTTGAGGGTGTGAGTTGGAAGCAGACGTTACACACACATTCATTTCTACAGAACCATGTATGGTTGACATGTACCCCCTCCTCCTCCCTCACCTATCAACCTATCACTTCTCTCTATCTGTATTTCCCTTCTTGCAGTGAGGGGCGTAGATATCCGCCTCAATGAAACTCGTCACGTGGCATTGATTCTCAATGTTGGCACCCCTGTTGACATGGCAATCAAGTGGTTTGGCTGATAACCACCAGACAAATCTATGTGTTAATTAGAAGGTTGACGTTTATTGTCATGAATCTTGCCCTGGAGGTAGAACTTAGCGATTTCCGCTAGATGGGCCAGCTGGAAAGTCAAATTTGGCTATATGTGACCGACCGGCTTGCTACAGTCTTATGTAGTAATATTTGAAATGGTATTTTGGATAAAACTAGAGACTCAGAGCTAGAAAATGGTATATCATACCTCACAGTTGAGGAACATTAGGTAAGTAATTCTGCTTTGAAAGTTGATTAACTTGTAACCCCACTTTTGAGAAAATGGCCCTTGAAGGTTTTGGTACACCTACTGGAGAGCTCTTTGTCTACACCCATTCAGCATCGTTCACACCCTCTTAAGCCTTAGCCCCACACATCTCTTTAAGGATTGTGGCCATGTGCTAAACAGAATGAGTACAGTAGTGTACTAAACAACCAAAGATTTCAAGACTAAAGGCTGGTTTATAGTACGTCTATTGACATGTCTCTAGACAGTTGTCACACTGACATCATGAACATTCCATTTTTTTATATTTTGTTTTTAAAATGACTTTTTACCCCTTTTTCTCCCCAATTTCGTGATATCCAATGGGTAGTTACAGTCTTGTTCCGTTGCTGCAACCGAAGGATGACCCTGCCAAGCTGCACTGCTCCTTGATACACTGTTCGCTTAACCCAGAAGCCAGCCGCACCAATGTGTCGGAGGAAACACCGTCTAACTGGCGACAGTGTCAGCTTGCATGCACCCGGCCCGCCACAGGAGTTGCTAGAGCGCAATGGGACAAGGACATCTCGGCTGGTCAAACACTCCCCTAACCCAGACGACGCTGGGCCAATTGTGTGCCACCTCATGGGTCACCCAGTCGCGGACGGCTGTGACACGCCTTGAGCACTACGATGATGTGCCTTAGAACGCTGCGCCACTCGGGAGGCCCTTTGAACCTTCTATTCTCGTCTCGTCCGACATCAAACTTGTTGTCATTATGAAAAAGTATTAACACAAGAAAATGAATTTAGTATATGTCAATGTAGCAAACCAGGCAACTAAAATAAACTTTCTAAACAATGTTTTGGTTCTTTTTTAGCTTGTTAGCTAGCTAACGTTTAGCTAGCCTGCTAGCCAGTTCAAATAATGACCATATCATATAGCTGACAGCGTCTTATTACAGGAAAATAAACTCACAGCTAGATTATTATTTACAAGTTAAATAAGCTAATTACAGAAAATAGATTATGGTTATGAGTGTGACAATTAAAGCAATTTTAGAACTTGGACACTGTCTCGTTGGCCTAACGTTATAACCTAATTTGACTTTGATGCAGTTCATGTTGTTCTTCACATTTCTGTCTCTGGTAAACACACACTATATCCAATAAAATCTATGTTTATTTGTCACATGCACAGGATACAGAAGGTGTAAAAGGTACAGTGAAATGGTTACTTGCATAGTGGCTAGCTAGCTAAACAGTTAACCAAAATCCCAACTCATAATGCATGAATCTGCAGGTAGCTAAATCTAACCAACTAGGTTCAAGCTATAACTAGCAATGCAAATGGCTCTGATATACAAATAATATTACTACACAGATCATACACATAACGTTAGCTGATGAGCCAGCCAGCTAATATTAGCTAGCTAGCTAACAGTACTCTTTAACTTGCAATGAAAACGACTTTCTGACAAATTGTAGTTAGCTAGGCTCTCGTACCTGTATACATGGATGAACGCTTTTCCCTCTCTGTCACGGACGGCATAGTTGCCCTTAGTTTGAAGATGTAATCTGAAGACAGGTATTTTATACAACATCCTTCTGTGTGTTCTCTTAAGACTCCCTCCAAATATTTGCAATCAAATGCCACAATTTTCTCCATCTCCTTAGCTATCATACTCTGCTTCCACCGGACATTCCGCTGATTTCAAAACTCGGTTCTCCAGAAAGTGGAGAGCATTAGTAACACTTTTGCAGTTCTTCGTGATATCTTTCAGAAAAGCTGCATTAGAAAGGATGACCTACACATACTGAGCAGCTCATGTTATAGACAGAAGCGTGCTACATGGCAGACCAATCCGAACTCATCTCTCGGCATGTCCAGCCCATGAATTATCTCAGCCAATCATGGTTAGCGGGAAGGTTCCTGTATTTTTCCGTAGCTAAACCAACTAGGCTCATAATTTGACAATTGTGTTCGTATTTACAAATGGCATACATGTTTGTTATTAAAGCACATGAAAGTTCACATGTTCCAGAAGGCATTTCTTCCAAAAAACGTATTTAGATAAACTATTTACGTTCAAATTGCTCTCCTGTGAAGTAGTGACACACGACATACACCTAGTTTCTTGAAACGAGTCACATGTCGTAATAATTCATAAAAACCAAAATTAGGTTTTTGGTCTAAATTTAAGGTTAGTGTTAGGCATTAGGGTTAGCAGTGTGGTTAAGGTTTAGGGTTAGGTTTCAAATAAGGTTTTATGACTTCATGACTGTGCCAGCTAGTGGCCACTCTGCAGAGCTGCCTCCAGGGCGAGATTCCCTTCCCACCACCCTTTTCAGTGTATTGCGTACTACTTTTTAGTTACACTGAAATGTATGATCCAACAATCGATTGCATGCTATTGTCTCATGTTGATGTTTTGATAGCTATTTAGACTCAGGGCTTTATTCAATCCATATCGCGGATGTTCAGCATGGCAGCGTGATAGACATTTAAAGGCAACGTTCCCGTGTTAGCGGTAAACGCTGCATGTGCCGGCTCAATCAGATATACCTTTTACATTTCTGTCTTGCAATCTGTAACGCGTCAGCGACACAGATTAAGTAGAGCCCTTACTATCATGCAATGCACTAGATGCACGTCAGTGTCTGAAGCAGGACCTCAAAGGAATGACTCCGAAATGGCCTTGGCCATGGAATCTTGGGACACTCAAGGACAATGAGTGGGGAACCACTGAAATTCCATTCTATACACTTAGAGGGACTTTGTATCTAACAAAATAGGTGGTTTGTTTACAAACTGTATATCATGAAGCATTACACATCTATAAGCACACCATAAATGCATGTATACTTACATTAAGTTGTAATAATGCTATGTAGCTGTAAAGAAATGTCTATGATGTGCTTTTGAATGTTTATTGTATGCTTTATTATCCCGGGCCCTTAAATAACACTGGCACGAAATCAAGGGGGTCAGGGGAGATGTATCCATGGATAGAACTACACAGCACATCAGAGCTTCATTTGTGGGCCGTTTGTTTTTTGTTCACTGATTAAGTAATGTTGTGCCCGAGTAGCACAAGCTGCTACCTGACCGCTGGATCACCCCACACCCCTGACAGCTCATCACCTGAGGCTCTTTGGCTCCGGCATAAAGAAGACAGTAACAACATCAATACACAAACTGCATTCGCTAGCAGGCCCAGAGCCACAGATGCCAGGCCTTTTTTTATTTCCTAGTTATACAATTTCCGAACAACTTTATCGAAAGATTCTTGCGATTTTTTTTATTTATTTTTTATTTATTTTTGTTATTTTTTGAATATTTTGACCGGAATATTTGTACACCCTTTGTGCAATTTTAGAACCAGGCTCTTTTAAGGTGTGTAGAAGAGGGCTTTATCCATCCTTCTTTTATAAAAGTAAGCTAAGAAGTGCATCATCTCTAATTTAAGGCATGATAAATAAATAAAATGTGTGGACAAAATATTCACTTTCCTTAGCCTCCCATCTTATCTGGAACATTCTAGTCTTTATCTGGGAGAACCCTTTTAGGTACATACAGCCACATAGAAACCAAAGCTAAGTTTGTGGACTGTGTTTTAATTAACCCACCACACATCAAATCAACCTTTATTGGTCACGTACGCAGTTTAGCAGATGTTATAGCGGGTGCAGCTAAATGCTTATGTTTCTAGCTCCTAACAATGCAGTAAAATGTCAACAAGTACACAAATGATAATAATATATATTTTCTTTTACAATAAATGTTGAAATGTCGGAACAAATTTTATTCACCTAAATAGCACTAACAGTAATACTAATGCAATCTTTACATATATACACCATATCAATTTACACAATTTAAACTAAGAATGATATGTACAGCAGTAGATACAGTATTTTCGAAGAATCCAGGAAATAAATCAATATGTGGTGTGTATATGCAGTGTAACTAAAATGCAATATACTGTAGTAATAATAGAATGAACTATGTTGAGAATACAGTATTTAAATACACACTTCAAAACCCCATGGCAAAATGGATAGAATTGCAGGAATTTAGCTTCCAGACCAGAGCCTGGAATATAAATATATATGTATTTGAATGGTGTGTATGGACTGTATGTGAATAGAAAAGGTGTGTTCAGCAGTGGTTATATAAGATGAGCCATGACTAGAATACACGATATACATGTGAAGTGGGTAAAAAAGTATGTCAACATTATTAAAGTGACCAGTGGGAATAGTCATGTCTTGCTGTGTGCAGAATTTACTTCAAGCCCCTTCCGGGGGTGTATTCATTTGCTCCCTATCTGACAAACATTATGTAATCTCTAATGGATTCTACAGGCCGAGGCTCCTTGGGCCTCCGAAGGAAGGCGCCCATCCCTTGTGCTCTTGTTTCGTCATCAGCCACGCAGCCCTGATTTGTAGACGCAACCCCGAAGCTAAGATTCTGCTTGTCGTTACCGCTGTGTCTTGAGTTGCCCTGAGAACAGTTGCATGAATAGTCCCTTTAAGACAGCTGAAAAGAACATTTTTTAAGAACAGAGCGATGCAGCAACACACTCTGCTTTGTGGACACTCAAGAAGCGAGTTTTTGTGTCGGCGTCGCGAACATCTGCAGGACGTATGTGTGTTTGTTTGAAAGGAACAGCTTCTCCCCCTCATGCCTCTCGACTGGTTGGAAGGGATCCTTTCATGAGGCTGAGGTTGTGTGTGTTTCCAAAAGACAGTCAGTCCAGCCTTCTAGGAATGGGGAAAACACATTGGGGAGAGGCAGCACATGGATAGTGGTTTAACTTTGGCCCCTTCCACCATGCATGTGGCAGGGGCAGTAAGGAGCCATCTTTCTTAACTTTGGATGTCAAGTTTTTGTTGAAAACAGTAACTCACAGCAGCTTTTGTTTATAAATCGTTCTCTCTCCGCTCTGTCTTGATTAGCATAGCAAATGGAAAGTTCCTTCATTGTGGTGGAGGTTCTGTGGTTGTGCCGAAGAGAAGAGGGAAAACCCTTTGTTTTCTTTGCTTTCTTCATTTATTACCCTGCATGCAGCCTGGTTACACTTTTTCAAGGAAGAGAAGAGTGTGAATTTGGTTTCCCTTTTGGCGAACAAATCTCCCTATGTCTGGTGCTGGGAACGTGTGAGTCCGTCTTATTTGGCGGGGGGGGGGGGGGGGGGGGGGGTGTGATGGCAGACCCATGTGCCGAGCAGGATGGCACTGGATTGGGCTAGTTAGGACAGTAATGAGAGTTAAGTGTTTGGCTTGAGCACAGCATCACAGATCTGCCTGATACTATGCCCAAGAAATCTGGGTTGCCAAGAGAAATAACGGCTGTATTGTGTCAAAAAGCAATTCATGCTTTCCCTCATTGAAATGAAAAATATATGATCCAACAATCGATTGCATGCTATTGTCTCATGTTGATGTTTTGATAGCTATTTAGACTCAGGGCTTTATTCAATCCATATCGCGGATGTTCAGCATGGCAGCGTGATAGACATTTAAAGGCAACGTTCCCGTGTTAGCGGTAAACGCTGCATGTGCCGGCTCAATCAGATATACCTTTTACATTTCTGTCTTGCAATCTGTAACGCGTCAGCGACACAGATTAAATAGAGCCCTTACAGTCATCCAATGCACTAGATAGTTCACTGCAAGAAGTGAAATCTGAGCAAGCCTTAAGGTAAAATATCTTGAAATTATAAAAAAAAAAGATAAATGATCTGCCAATGATTTTAGATGAGAAAAAACACACATTTGTTGCAGTGTTGTGTTGAGTAAGGTAAAAATGTACAGCGCATTTGGAAAGTATTCAAACCCCTTGACTTTTTCCACATTTTGTTACGTTACATCCTTATTCTAAAATTGATAGAATAAAAAATGTTCCTCATGAATCTACACACACTACCCCATAATGTCAAAGTGAAACATTTTTATTTTTTTATTGTTGCAAATTTATGATAAATAAATAAATAAATACCTTATTTACATAAGTATTCAGACCCTTTGCTATGAGACTCTAAATTGAGCTCAGGTGCATCCTGTTTCCATTGATCATCATTGAGATGTTTCTACCACTTAATTGGATTCCACCTGTGGTAAATTCAATTGATTGGACATTTGGAAAGGCACACACCTGTCTATATATGGTCCCACAGTTAGTGCATGTCCCACTGACAGTGCATGTCAGACAAAATCCATGCCATGAGGTCGAAGGAATTTTCTGTAGAGCTCCGAGACAGGTTTGTGTCAAGGCACTAATCTGGGGAAGGGTACCTAAGCATTTCTGCAGCCTTGAAGGTCCCCAAGATCACAGTGGTGTCCATCAATCTTAAATGGAAGAAGTTTGGAACCACCAAGATTCTTCCTAGAGCTGGCCGCCTGGCCAGACTGAGAAATCGGGGGGAGAAGGGCCTTGGTCAGGGAGGTGACCAAGAACCCGATGGTCACTCTGACAGAGTTCCTCTGTGGAGATGGGAGATCCTTCCAGGACAACCATCTCTGCAGGACTCCACCAATCAGGCCTTTATGGTAGAGTGGCCAGACGGAAGCCACCCCTCAGTAAAAAGCACATGACAGCACGCTTCGAGTTTGCCAAAAGGCACCTAAAGGACTCAGACCATGAGAAACAACATTATCTGGTCTGATGAAACCAAGATTGAAATCTTTAGCCTGAATGCCAAGCGTCACATCTGGAAGAAACCTGGCACCATCACTATGGTGAAGCATTTGTGGTGGCAGCATCATGCTGTGGGAATTTTTTTCAGTGGCAGGGACTGGGAGACTAGTCAGGATCGAGGCAAAGATAAACAGAGCAAAGTACAGAGAGGTCCTTGATGAAAACCTGCTCCAGAGCGCTCAGGGCCTCAGACTGGAGTGAAGGTTCACCTTCCAACAGGACAACTACCCTAAGCACGTAGCCAAGACAATGCAATAGTGGCCTCGGGACCAGTCTCTGAATGTCCTTGAGTGGCTCAGCCAGAGCCCGGACTTGAACCCGATCTAACATCTCTGGAGAGACATGAAAAAAGCTGTGCAGCGACGCTCCCCATCCAACCTGACAGAGCTTGAGAGGATCTGCAGAGAAGAATGGGAGAAACTCCCCAAATACAGATGTGCCAAGCTTGTAGCGTCATACCCAAGAAGATCTGTAATCGCTGCCAAAGTTGCTTCAACAAAGTACAGAGTAAAGGGTCTGAATACTTATGGAAATGTGATATTTCAGTTGTTTATTTTTAATAAATCTGCAAACATTTCTAAAACATTTTTTGCTTCGTCGTTATGGAGTATTGTGTGTAGATTGAGTTATTTTTTTCTCCATCCATTCTTGAATAAGGCTATAAAGTAACAAAATGTGGGAAAAGTCAAGGGGTCCGAATACTTTCCAAATGCACTCTATGTGATTGTGTGTTTTTACTGTTGCCACATTTTAAAGGAAGGACATCTCCTTGGTTTTTCAGGTTCAGTAAAGAGGAATACATCTGGGTGGACATTCTTTAATCTGAGCCTCCTTTCACACTCAAATCATATTTTAGGTGCCATGGAATTACTCTCAAGTGACTTCAGTCAAAACTGAAACTTTGAACAACACTCTCCAACTCCTTGCTCAGACTTGGGCACACGCACGCCACACCAAAAGTTACAGAAATCTTCTTGGCTCACAGTTTCATAGTTTGTGGTCAAGCTTGTCTGCTGTTGTATATCTGCTGCCTGCTAAATCAAATGTTGGTTGGAGGCCTCTCCTTGTCCATTTTGGCTCTGTTCTGCTGTATAGACAAGGATCTGAGTGGGAATGTGCTCCGTCTGTGGGGTGTTATCCAAAGAATGGGGGATATATGAAGGCATGACGTCAGTTTCACTTTTTCCATCTCACTCCCAAGATTGCTCTGGAAAATGACACGGTGCATTTAACACATCTGTGCTCACTCATATTTACGAGCCCGTTTTATCAGTTCTAAAAAGCTCCTAATTGAAACCTGTACTGTGCTCCACCAAGCAGAAGAATGTACTTTAATGTCTGGTGTTTCCATTATTTTCCATGGCTTGATTCCATGCAACACTGAATCAGCTGCCGGGTGTAAATCGTGCACTCTAATCAGGGTGTGTTAGGGACCACAAATTATACCTTATAATCTCCTAATGTTTTCATGAGAAATCTCCCAGATTCCAAAGGCATTTGAGGAACTTCCGTAATGAAATGGACAGAAATTTGTTAGGGGCTTTCAAAATGACACCTCTCATTAGAATGCTGTGGTCATGTGTAAACCTTTCTCTTTTATTCAATGGTACTGCATTTAAAGTCCCTGATGGCGCACTCATGAATATTCAGAAGAGTAGGGGTTGTCATAGGAACAGTTTTATAAAAACAGGAAGTACTTTAGTTCTCTGTCTAGTTACACCGTACCGTAGGGAAATGCTTTTCAAACCAATAATTGCTCTCTAAGGCACAGCAATTTTTTTACTATTTTCCTCTCCTTCTAGCATGTAGGAAAATTGCCTCCAATTCAGATTCGGTTCAGTTGTACAAAGACATTTTCACCTTTTGTGTTTTGTAAAATAGCTACATCCTTAATCCTAGGCGTTTTTAGAATACAGCTTCCTGCGTCTTCTAATTTGGATCCAGAAGACAACCATGATGTCATGATTGAAAGACTCTTTCAAAATATTCTGTAGTTTGGTTCTCCAGGGCAGCGGTGGCAGGCACACTGTCCAAAGCCCTAAACCCTGGCTACATCATCAAACAAAGACAGACAATGCGTCATCCAGCAAAGGGCAAACCAACAGTAATCAATGGAATGGGACAAACATAGTACAGGTCAAATGTAAAGCCCGGCTAGACGAGACAGAAAGAGATTCGGTGGATCTTTAATTACCGTAGGTCAAAATGGACCTCAACCAAGTCTTTGACGTGCTCAGACGCATTAATGCACCGGTCCTGCGAGCCCGTTAATCTTTACTAATGCATTCTGTTAACACCCATCTATGTGCTAAACACTAACTGTAAACCTGGCGCAGCCAGATAGCCATGTCCAGTGTCCCGTAGCGCTCCCATTACAGAGAGAAAGAACAAGGGCACTCTTATTCAACAGGGGAGGAGGCTTTAGGGAACCGTGTCAGATAGAATCCATTTTGATTTGAAATGCAAATGCCACTGACACGCCCATTTCTCGCTGTCCTTTTGAGGCGACTGTGCAGTCCTAATGGGAGGAACATTTCAAGGAAAGCCTCCAAACAAACAAGAGTCTAATGGGTGGCGTTCCACCGTCAGGTGAATTTTGGCCCCCTGTGACGTCATGGGAAAGTGCATTTCCAAATCTGTCACCTTTTGATAGTGTGTATATCATATCTCTGATATTATTGGCTCCCTGTTTTTTTTCCCCCATCCCTGATTTCGGAGAGACTGGGCCAAGGTCATTGCTATTTGAATCGGGGCATTTTCATGCTATGCTTAAATTTGTTAGCCTGACGTAACGGAGGAGGGAGGCTTGATGACTTTGATGATGATAATTTGTTTAATCAAGTGATTCAGTGGCTGGCTGGAATGAGGGCCGACTGCCCTGACTCCAGACCCAGGATGTCCTGCAGAGACACTGAAGCCTCATGGCTGTCTCCAATAATTCCTCCTCAGTGCCAAGGCTTGGTAAAATACCAGACCTGACCTACCATACCAGCCAGTGCCTGGACTTTGATATTAGGTACAAAGTTTACAGAACCTCTTCAAAATGTTCCACGGGTTCATGGCATCTTCTGAAGCGTTGTGTTCCCCTTTTTGTGTGGCTTCACATCACTATGTTTGACTTATTGACCACATAAGGCATCTTGACAGGTTTTGTTGGGGTCTAGGCTAGACATCTGTACTTGTGTGGGGTATAGTAGCATCTCCCCTTTTAGTGAGGTGTGTACCACCACAGTCTGTGCTCTCCAGCTTTAAGGCGCTATACGTCTCTTCTGTTCCTGCTTAGAGGTCCGGCCTTCAAAGTGTTCCCGGGTACCAGCTACTGAGACCTATTCAAAGGCTCTAAAGTTGTGTCTTGAAGTTTCCGGTAACCAATGAAAACACTGGCTAGGTGCTCGGTGTGTCTCTGGGACCAATCAGAATGCTTCTTCTACTTGATCCTAAGCATCTTCTGCCCATCCATATGGAGACAGTAAGACAGATGGTGGAGCACAGGATGGCCTTGTGTTGTTTCAGGAACTCAGGGAAAGCTAGACGGCAGATTTCATAACTGCACATTCTTCAGGAACTACAGCAGAGGGATAGAATTGGGCTGCGTAGCGAGTGTAAGATTTGGCAGATACGTTAAAGCTGTTTTTAGCTGCACAGTTTTGTCAGCGATCACAATCGCTGGTTCCTGACGGAGAACAAAACGGTACATTTAGGAGGTTCTGGCCGTGTGTATGCGCGTGCATGTGTGTGTGTGCCTCTCGGCCGAAAGTGTGTTTTCTGTGTTGATAAAGTTGGCTTCTCCAAGGGTCCAGAGGGGTGAAGATGCTCCTTCTGCCACACAATCATTAATGATGGAGAAAGCAGCCAAGATGTGGTACTGGTAAAGGACCTATTTCTGTTTCCACAGAATGGAATATGAATTGCCTCCTCTTTCTCAAATATGAGCTCAGGGCTAGAGCGCTGCTTTGAACAGTCAGACAAAAGCTCCATAGAAACCAAGCAAACCCGCTTTTTGTAAAAGCCCTGATATTTATATTCAGGAGGGTAGCTTATATGCCTATGGGTTTTGTGACTTTGTAACTTTATTGCGTGGAATACAAAAAACAGAGACCGGAAAATCCTCTTCTGTTCCAGCTGTTTTACAAAAAGTTGTCTACATAATGTGCTGGAGATGATATTGTCCAGAACCGTGTGAGTTGTTTACCCTTGCTTTGTGAGCTAATTGTGGCTACATTGTTTTTCTGTTAATTAGCTAGGAATGCAATCCCAGCAGCTGGCATGCATAAAACATGGAGGTTTTTTTTTTTCTCCCTTTTTGTTGTGGAGAGGTTTGTTTCAACAAACATGGAAACCAAATCGGACGGAGCGATGGTATTCTGTCAAGCGTCACACACACACACACACACACTCAAATGGCTTCCTCTCTGTAGAGTAGTGTTTGATCTCTTCCTGTGTACGAGGCCTGAATCACTCCCTAAACGCCCGGCTACAACAGCTAATCTTCAGCATATGCCACTTCCTAAACTGATAATCCACCCAGTAATTGTGTGACTGTGTGAAAGGTTAGTATGTACTGTAAGTGTGTCCCTCTGCACCTTCTTGTTACCAAAACAGGAAGAGGCTACATATTTAAAGCTGTGGCATCATTCAGAGCAGCTTTGTTCTATGAGAATCTGAGGTTAAGGTCAATGTTTCAATAGATCTTTATGATGCACTGTTGAATAGTCTGTGACTGTGCAAACCTATAAGGTAACTAGCCCAGCTCCCAAGGCCTTGTCTCATTAATTGGCTATTAGATGACTCTTGCCTTCCCACTCTTCATATGTTGCCACTTGACTTGAGCATGCCTTTAGGGCTGTTATTGTTTCCATCTTACCTCCGTAGTGTGGTCAGTGTACGTAGCTTGCGGTGAGGGCTAAGTGCCTCAGTGTGAAACTTTAGATCTGTCTCTGAATCAGTGTTTGAATGTAGCGATGGGGCATGGCTACCCCGACCCCCAAAAAACAGCTAACCCCCCTGGTCCTGGATCACAGTCCCTGCAGGTTGTGCTGAGACCCGGGTTGGTGCTCCAGTAATTTTTTTTAAATTTTGTGCTAACGTTGGTTTTGTGCTCTGCTGGATTAGCCCTGGATAATGGGATCAGGGATCACCACCTGCTTCTCTCTTCCTCCCCCTGCCGGTACTGACTGTGTCACTCCCTTCATCAACCTCTCAACATTCATTTTCCTCTTCATAGTCAGCATCATAGTCAGCATCGTCATGCCCTCAGGTACACTAACAGATAAACAGGTCCACACTGCTCTCAGAGGAACTAGTCATCACTGCTATGGCAACTCTATCTCCACTACCTCTCTCCCTCGTCGTTCTATCTTTCATCTTGGCCAATCTCTCTCTTTTTTTTCCCTCCCTATCTCTCACGGCCCACCCTCTTCCTACTGTCGTCCCCCCCCCCCCCCAGAGTGTAGTGCCCTCCTGACTCCCGTGAACACAAATCCTCTTAAGGGAAGGGTCGGATGGGAATTCAATTGCTGCACTGTGAAGATTGAAGCAGATCAGCCACTGAAGCGGTGAAATCACCCCCCATACACATGGCCCATATCTATCCAGATAAGGGCCCATTTGCAGCAGTGGGGCAGTGAGAGATGGACTGAGCTTTGGAGGAATTTGGCAGGTCATAATTTCTTCTGCACAAATAGATAAGTGTGTGGGGAAAAGGCCATATGTATAAATGAGCTTGAGTGTGGGTGAAAGAGCATGAACTTTTTCGCATCCCACCGGTCCGTTCTTAAGTTTTCTTGCTGTAAATGAAAGGAATAAGATTGGAAATGACAGCAAACTCTAAATACTATGACCTAACACATTTGGAAAATAATCTTGTTACGACAACTCAACTTGCCTGTCCATGCCTGTAAAATTGGATAAGTTATCAAATAAAAAGACAACTAATCCTCAAAAGTCACATTGCGCCTTGGCTACGAAGAGACAACGAAAGCTCCCCCCCCAACGAGCCACTTTTCTGCTTTATGTTGTGAGAAAGACAACATGACATTGTGGTCAGGTCACCTTTGACCCCCCCCCCCCCCACTCCTAGGAGCTCTTTCATGTCACAGCCCTTCCTGGCTGCATGGGGTTAATGAGCTGGCTCTGAAAAACTCATGAGTTTCCTGTTAAGAAAAGGGTTAAAAGCCTGGACGGAAGCCGGACAAAGGCACACACAGCAACTTTTTTGACCACTCTGGCCGAGGCTTAGAATCTGGATTAAATTAAACTTTGAACCAGCAGCTAATTTATCCATCACGCCCCCCTCCCTGGATGCCATAGCTCTTTTAGGGGCCTGGGGAACCAAACACAAAGGCTTTGAGCGATGCTGATTGAAGCCATGCCTTTATCCTGACACACTGAAGGGGATAGCAGACTGTTTGAAGTGTGAATGAGAAGTGCCTTGTGACACAATGGCAATAGTGGCATGGATCAGAGGTATTGCTAGTTAGCATAGCGGTTTAGTATAGCTGGCTTAGGCAGAAGCACATGGGTCGAGGTGACTGGTGACTTCTTTGGTTGCTTTTTTGCCTGAAATTCTTTCCAAACATGCCATTGTTGAAAAGGCTCAGAACGGGGATACAGCCCCGCAATACAAATAGGTCAGCCTTGAGAAGGTATTAGATTAATCTACAGTTTTAAATGTTTTGTATACCTTTTGGAGTGGGAGAGGCAATGAAAGTAAATGTAAAAATCTGTATTATGCTACTGTGTGGGCAGTATGAGGAAAAAAAGCATCAAAATACATATTGTACAATTAGTTTCTCACGCACATGCCCATGCTTTGTTCACAAAGTGCAGTCAGCAGTGCAGAACATGGGTCCGGGTGATACCATATGGTCCTCTTGAGTGCTTATATATGCTGTAGCAGAGAGATTACCCCCCCCCCCCCCCCCCATTTACTCATCCAGGGGGTAGCTAGCTAGCAGCACCTGTGTTTGTAGAGGAATGGTGGATATGGCAGACAGGCTGTGACCTGAAAGGGTGCATTCATCTCCTGCTGTTGAGCCCTGCAGAGCACCAACACCCCGACTAATAGAGGGGTCAGAGGGGGGTTGGGGGGGGGGACACATGCAGGGGAGCATGTTTCCCTGTGTCTGTGTACATGTGAGAACACATGCCGCTTCAGTTGTTTGTGCCTCTCTGCATGCTTGGAGGTTTGTGTGTGCCAAGGCAGTGTACTGTAAAGGTCTGCCTGGCAGCTTCCCCCGTGACCCAGGTGTTTGTTGCTGTTTTACGTAACTTGGTTTCATTGCGAAAACCTTGAATCGAGTCCTTGGAATATGAAACTGAATACTGTTAGGAGGATTTGGTTCAGTCATTGTCGATGTCGATGTCAAAGTCAAATTATACATTGCTCTACTTATTCAAACAATGCAGTAATCGGGAATGCATCTTTGGTGAAAAGTATCCATCCTCCTTCATTCCCTCCCTCTGGCTCGTATTAAGATATAAGGAAAAGGCGAAGGCCTGTTTTATCTCTCCAAGACGAGGACTTGGCAGATCCTCTCAGCATTCCTCCTCCTCCGATAGCTTTTCATCAGGCAGGAATGCCTTTCAGTCACTGACAGCTCCCGGGCGGAACGGTACGAATCTGGAGCACACGCTGTAAGCCAGCCCTGTGTTCAGGAAGAACCCAATCGTACCCGAGTGTTACATATCAAACCAAAGAGATGAGCGATTTGAACAGAACCCAAGGCCTGTTTCCTGCTATATCCATCCTGCATACTCTCCCTAATGTGCACAGGCCCCATCGAGAATACTCAAGCATACCTGCCAACCTGGGAGAAAAAGTATTCATTTTCTTTTTCTTTAAAAAGCAGGCCTCTCTTCCACCTGTAGGCTAAAAATCTAAGTAGGAGATTATTAATGTGCTGCAGGTGAAGTCAGAAAGGTGGAATCTACCTCTTTGAGGGCATAAGGACATTTCAACATTTCCCCGTACATGGCCACCAGGGATTTCACTACAGGAATGGAAATCCGGTCTGTGTTATATTAAGATCAATGAGTCACGGTAGAGTTACTCGGACTTGGAGAATAAGCTCTTGGGGAAGTGTTAATTTTCTTCAGCGTGATTGTATGGAGCCGACCGTGGGGCAGGCCTGCTCATTTTCCCCATGACTGAAATGGCCTCATCTTGCTTTAGTGTGCCTCTAGCCAAAAGTGCTTCAGTAGAGGTTACTGTGTGAGACAGTTTTGGTCCGGCTATTAATTAAAGGTGAAACTGATGACGCCGTTGGAATTGCGTGTGTGTGTGTGTGTGTGTGTGTGCGTGTCTGTGCGTGTGTGTTGGCTGCAGTAATTGCTCTTACCTGAGGCTTTCAAATAATGCCCCCTCGTCTGCTTTCTCTTTTGTGCTCTCTCCTTTTTTAACACTCTCTCACTTTCCCCCTCCCCTCATCAACCTTTAGGTGATATGAGCCATGATGAATAAGGCCAATGATTAACTAGCTGGAGGAGTAATTCAGTGCCTATAACCTGAATAGATGACATTTTGTTAACCGCTCTTCCACTATCATCCTCATAGTAATTTTGCTGGAGACGTTTGAGGACCAACAGTCATTGCCTTAATTTTCTCAAAGGGCTTTGCCTGAATATGTGGCCTTGGAAAGCATGTTGCTGAAAATGTGTTATTTTCAGGTGAACTGGAATGCGAAAGGAAGGTCTGTTTCAAACCTTTCGTGAAAAGTTTCTTTGTGATGAAGTGCGTTTTGCCGAGTTAGTCAGGGATGTGTGAAATGAACGCTAAGCGGGTACAAAGGCAGGGCGAAAGAACAGCGTCTCCAACGACATTCAGACAAGTCAGAACCGGTCAAAATGGTGAATTTGCAAACACGGCGTGGTACTTTTCCACTTCAGACGATATCAATTAGGGGGTCAGTGGTTTACTGAGGGTTGAAACTTTTCTAAGCCCCTTCCCCTCTCTCCCCACTCGTGTTAAACAAGCAACATCCTCCTCTCACAGATCTGCCCTCTGAAGAGACCTACCGTTCATGTTTACACGGGCACCATTTTGACTGGCCCAGTGTTATTTGTGTGGATAGTGGACTTGATATATGGTAGTCAAGTAAGAACGTTGCTCCTGGATGTGGGAATTCTAGATTACTGATGCTTCTGAACTCAATAGTTTTTTTGTAATAGCTAGAGGTTTTAGGGTTATAGAACATTAGACCTGTTTTAATACAGGCCTAAGCACTTAAAACCACCCTGTGCTTGTTTCTGTTCAGCCTTGCCTCTGTTACAGCTTCCTATTTTCACTGTGACTTGAGGGAAGAAACCTGCCGTGCTGCGGCAAATCTTTCAGTTTCCCTCCTCACAAAAATGACTCGCAGGTGAAGCCCATTTCCCAGCATATTGGGTT
Source organism: Salmo salar (assembly GCF_965601325.2). NCBI lineage: Eukaryota > Metazoa > Chordata > Actinopteri > Salmoniformes > Salmonidae > Salmo > Salmo salar. The sequence goes on along the minus strand of NC_138317.1, from coordinate 8,403,686 downwards.
TCCGAGCTGACAAAGAATCTAGGGTTTCCTGTGCGTATCAAAAGATGTTTAACGGGGCTGAGGAATTTCCCAATTCCCAACCCGGGGGCAGGCAGTATTCCAAATGGTAGACTTGGGATTCCAGAGAGGGCTGTGTGCAGAAAGAACTCTGTCACTTTCTCCCGGCTTGGATGCAATAGAGCTGAGATATTCACTAAAAACTTTACATGTTGAAACCACGTGAGCCGCATTTGCTTCTTGTTTCACTCAAGGTTTACATTAACTTTACATTAGGCTCATCAGGTGCCTCAGCGAATGAGTCAAGCAGACAGGCTTTAATTGGTATGCGAGTAAAATATTTAGTTTTTCTGAGATTAAGTTAATTAGCCATAATGTGTCGTAGCGTGTGTGAGCGTTCACACACATTGACACACCGATACCACAGCGAAATTGGCACATATGTCACATGTTATGTTATATTGCAACATTGCAAAACGATTGTGTCTCGTGAATCGTGTTATGGCTTGTTATGCTTTATGGAATACACATTTCTTATTATTTTATCTCGCTGGACTGCGTAAATAGGATTGTGCAGGCAGGTAGGTTTACTCTATTGTCCCACGGCCAGGCTATCAGTAGCGTCTGTTTTCGTTGGAAACCTTGAAATTGACTTTCTTCCTCTCAGGATGTTGTCTCTTATTGGGCGTCTGTAGGAAAAACATTGTATTTTTTGGCACAGGCGCAAAAGAAAAGTATTTTGACAAAATACTTTTATTTTGCACAGTCTGTACTATCAGGTTCTTTATGATTCTTGCCTCATGTTATATTTATGCAGTCTGAGGTAGATTAATCGTCAGTGTATGTGAGGACGGAGTTAGTCAAGCTCTCTGTTCTCTTTTGTGAGACATTATTGCGAAAACTCCTGTGCCTGGTCTTATTTTGGTCAAACTGTAACAAAGGTTCCCCAGCCAGCTTATGCAGCTTGTGTTTGTTCACATATGGATGTAATTTAAGGTAGTTTGAGCTGCTTGACTGGACTTTGACACGTTGTTTGTTTGGAGAACTAAAGCAAAGCTTATGCTGAACATTTTTTTTATGCCCCCCGCCCCATATGTCAGAACTTGACGGCTTTTTGGGGGGGTATAGAATGTCCTTGCATTGTGGAGAACTAAAGAAACTGATCTGTGAAACGGTTCTCAAAGTACTGAGCATATTTACCCAGCAGTATGTGGTGAGCTGATCCAGTTCCATAGAGCAGCAAGATCTGCAGGTTTTAATTCGAGCACAGTCCCAGACAGTTTACTCACTCTTTATGAGGACGTAAAGATCAGCTAATGCACCCGTAAATGACTGCTCTCCGGCATTCATTTGATGATGGAGTCCCAACTGCTACCACGAAATGAAAAGGTAACAAATCCACCTATAAACTCTCCACGTCAACCCAAGTGTGGCACTGCTTTGAAACAGGAAGGAGCCATTGCATCTAGATTACTTCCTGAACTTTCCAAAGGAGCACTTCAGCTGGGTTCACTTCAGTGTTCATCATTCAGTTCATTACGAGTGGTGACAGTTTTGGAATCGCAGATCAACCGCCGATCAATTGTTCAAAAGCTAGTCATAGATATACTGTCAACACTCGTCTTTGTAGCTCTTCTTAACTGTGTCTTTGTATTCCAATTAGGATTATAAAGGCTTTATATACTTAACAAAAAAAATCTATCATTAACCAGAAAGCCCTATTGTGGATGCATTATTTATGCTGTTATGCATGATGAAAAAGAACATGTGGCAAAGTGAGCTACTAGCAACAGAGCCAGATGAACAGATTCTGTTTCCTGGATTTTGTGGTAAATGTCAACACACACACACACACACACACACACACACACACACACCAAGCTACAAAGCTGTCCCCCGCACTCCGGGAATAGCTCCAGGGCACACAGTCTGGTTTTAGGGAGAGTTTGATTTGTGTCAACTTCCTGCAGTAACAGCCCCTCCCCTCCAGTGTCTCAAAGACCATCAATTTGTTTCTTATTATGATCCCAGGAGGGAAATAAAAGTCGACGGTTCTGAAGAGCGCGGAGAGACATCCGTCCACCCTACTCCCCCTCCTTTCCTCCACCACCACAACCATTTGCTTAGCTTGTGGGTCAGTGTTTGAACTCCCACTTCATTGCTGTAGACTTGTAGCCTTTATGAACTAATTTCTCAACCCCAATTACATTTGACAAACAAATCCTCACCAACAAACATCAATTATGAAGCCAGCTTGCTCCTGCCGGTTGTTTGTTTAGCATTAGTATGTGCTAGCGTTAGCCTACAAAATGGCCACCAACAGGTGCCAACCTAGCAGTCCATTGCTGTTGTCATTATCTCTTAAGACAAAAAGTGACAAACTAAACACCACATAGAACTGATAACAAGCGTAAAATCTTCACTATTGAAACACTGCATCTCGAATCCAGCCATTCTAGCCCACTCAAGCCAATTGCTTTCACCCAGTCACCTCTAATCCTTTCCTCCCAGCCAGGTCCGGCACCGGGAAAAGCCGTAGCCATCCATCCGTTCAGGGCCGATAAAAAAGCCACCTTGTAAATGTGCATGTGGGAGAGCGATGGGAAGGAGGCCAGGCCAGAGTGGTGGCAGTATTGATCACCGTATGGATCCGTGGCTTGCTGAGTTTACAGATGAACATAATCTACCTGCACTACTTTGTTGTTTAACACAGAGACACTCAGGCTTTTTTTCCTTCAGAAAATCATTGACTTTCAGGGTTCACTTTTGTTTTCCCCAATCCTGGGGAGAGGAGACCGATTTCCTTTGATAACACAGTGGTACCCAATGGTCTTACAGAAGCGGACAATACGGAACAATGACCATTGAAGGCTTAATATAGCGTGGACACTGTACTTACTGTGAGGTACAATGACTGACATCAGTGAATATCCTTAAGAAAAATGACAGCATTGCAAGTCAAGTGCTTTATGTTGCAACGGCCCTCGCTCGCCCTCGTAGTTAACTTATGGTTCTCTTAAGGAAATATTTTTGAGCGGGAGCAGAGCAACCGACGGACAAAGAATGTCTGAGGCACTGTCTGCCCTCTGTCTCTTGCTTTCCACTCCTGTCAATGATGTAAGCCTTACTGTGTGTGCGTGCCCATGCGTGTGTGAGTGTTTTCGTGTGTGTCTGCATACCTTTGAGGATCACTTTTTTTTTCTTCTTCTTCCCCTGTCTCCCCTGTATTGGGGTGGGATAATATTGACCGTGTAAGAAGTGAATGCAATGTGTCTACACGGATTAGAGACGGGGCAAGAGGGCTCACCCAAATTACCCTACACTACCCCTATGACCCATAGCCACTCACCCAACTCTAACTACCTCCCCTCACATTCGCGCTAGCTTACAGCTAACTGCACACGCCATAAAGAGAGCCTCTTTGACTTTCGGACACCGCCAGCCATGGGCTTGGCGGTTTCACAAGCTTTTAGCAAAGCAACCTGCAGGCCACAGATTGTCTACTGCAGCGCGTAATCGCTCTCTCTCTCTCTCTCTCTCTCTCTCTCTCTCTCTCTCTCTCTCTCTCTCTCTCTCTCTCTCTCTCTCTCTCTCTCTCTCTCCTTCCTTGACACTCGCTCGTTTCTGCCTCTCCTCTCTTCTTCCTCCTCTTGTGTATTATATTTCTTTCCCTATAGACGTTCTCCACGGAGACCCACTGCATCCAGCAGCAAGCCTCCTGCTGGTCACTAGTTGTTCATTAGGTGCAGACAGATAGTAGGAACGGTAGTTCTGTTCTAATAAAAGCCACGGTGCCGCTTGTTATCGCAGTCTCGCTGTCAGTCAGGCGCTAGACTAGGTGCTGCTTGTTGCTTGTTAGGTTCTTGGCTAAGGATTAGGCGGCTAAGGCTCTGACTGGCTGGATGGATTCTCCATGGGCTTTTTCCCATTCATTCATACCAGTGAAGAGGGATTGTATTTTTTGTATCTGCCAGCTCTCACTGTGTTAGTTAGGGTCATACCTGGATGTGGACAATGACCCCCAGACGTAGTCATTAACACTTTGGGGGGGGGTGTATTTACAAGCACACAGTCTGTGTGTGTGTGCATGTGTGTCCGTGTGTGTGTGCTTGAAGCATTAACAGATGTCTGTCCGCACTCTAGAGCCCTAGTCTTTCTAAAGGAAAAAGTGATTTAAATAGCCTGCTTGGAAGAAACCCTTTATCTCTTGAGCTCAAATAATGCCAGTGCATAGTAGTCAAAGCATGTGTAGATTAGGCTTTGTTTGTGAAGAGAACCCAGAGGGTGATTTCTATGGAGTCCCACTACACGATTACCACATCTTAAACGTCAGTTGCTTTAATAGGCTAATTGCCATTTACACGAGTGGAGTTGACGAGCTGAAAGAGAACCCGACGCTCTGCCTGGCCTCTCACTTTCTGTGGAAGGAAAGTAAACATAGAATGGACTGGAAGGAGAAGATGGTTTTCACACGTGAGAGAATGGCCACAGAAATAGAATTACTAGTAGCCTAATTCTAGAAATCCTATTTCTATGAGGAGGGTGCTCCTTTGTTATGGAGTTCCAGGCTTGAACTCCCAGCTTGGGATAAGGTTTCAAAGGCAAGTCCTCCTGGAAGGTTAAACATGTCAATAGTGATAAGAGGCAGGAGTTTACGGACCATTTCCGCTCCAGAATGAACATCTGATTTGATCCACTCCTTGTCTTGCTCTTTGTGCCATGCACGCTATAGCAATGGCATTGTTTAGTTTCACTTTCTTTAGATTTGTGCTGTGTCGAATAATGTGGGTACACACGTGTGTGTGTGTGTGTGTGCGCTTGAGCGTGTGCGCGTTCGGGTGTGAGTGTGTGTGTGTGGCCTCAATTGCCTCTATCTCATTAGGCTCATTTTTTTTGTTGCTTGATTTGTGGGCTCCATCCTTTGGTTCGTTAATTGTATTATTACTGATGCATAGTGATGTGTGGGCCCAGCTAGTGAACTGAACTGGGGGGGGGGGTTGGTGAAACAGAATAGGCAGCGAGGTTAAAATAAAGTTGCTTTGATCAAATTCATCCTTTGATCAGCCAGCCCTGGCCTGAATGCCTTTCTGTTGGAAAGTCATTGCTCCTTTTTGGAGGGGAGGCAGATATTGTTCTGTTTTATCATCCCCTGTCTTTTCACCAACGCTCACCACCGCAGACCTGCCCCTTTGTGACGGCGGAGAGTGTCAGGCTGCTCTTTGAAGAGAGGCAGACAGACCTTCAAACACACACTTTACCCCCACACCCCGAGGCATTTAGGGGCTATGTTCACACTCATTCCCATAGGCTCAGTTCGCTGTTTTATACACTCAGTTGTACACCTATTGCAGTCAAAGTAAAACAGGCAACCATGCATAGACACAGACACACATATGCAAACGCACCTACACACACACACACACACGTTTTGTTCTTCTATACTTGTGAGGACCGAAACAAAAATTCCATTCAAAACCCTAATTCTAACCCTAACCTTAAAATAGCCTTTGTCCTCATGCGGATGTGGGAAATGGTCCCCACATGGTTAGAACACACACACACACACACACACACACACACACACACACACACACACAAACAAACCTACTTATCACAGCTTCCTTCTGAGAAATGTGTCATCTCCTATGGGAAGTCCTCGCTCTCTTTCTTCCCCGGGCCTTTTCTGCAAAAGCAACGAGTGTAAAACTGATCCCAGGTCATTTATTTCCAGGTATATCAGCTGAACAGCACAAGAGCAGGATTGAAACGTGACAAAAACATTGGTGCACCAAACCAAAGCAGGGATGATTTATTGTTGGCCCTCTTTTGTGGCACTTTTTCTAAAGCAGCATCAGTATGGAGGGGACATCACACTCGGACTCAGACTGAGGTTGAATGGAGGTTGCCATGGGTCCTACCGAGCTATTCCACTTAATGCACACACGAACGAAGGTGCACACACACACACACACACACACACACACACACACACACACGCACACACACACACACACACGACAATGATGGCATTGTTTTGCCCATTGTGCAGTAATTTCACTGAGTTTGTATGAAGTTGTTGTTTGTAAAGGAAATTGAGGATAGATGACATTTTATTAACTAGCATTCTATAGTCTTGAGGGGGTTGATGTCTTTGCAAGTCACACGAACAGCATTGTTCAATTTCAGCTTTTCTATTTGCCAGTCCGTTAAACTGTAAGACAAACACACACACACACACACACACACACACGCTCTTCTATGAACTTTTACCCCGGCAACGATGGTGGGCGGAGCTAGACGTCTAATGTGGTTGTTTGACTCTGACACAGTGATATAGTCCAGCGTGGTTTGTCGAGACAAGTGCCCTCTGTGGTACATGGAGTACGATGTTCAAGCAAATAACGATATGTCTACCTGGCAAAACATACTGTAGTGCTGAAACGACTAACTATCTTTGGGTCAACTATGGCTTTGAGTCAAGCGATAAGCCCTTTTTGGTGTTCACTTTTCATTGAAACTCAGTGCTTTCTACCAAACAATCAGACCGTGGTATCCAGAAACGTGTTCACTGCTAGAAGTATTTCAAAGACAAAAGTGGTGACTATAAGAAAGTTATGTTGGACTTGCGCCTTGGAAAGTGGTCTCGGAACAGACCAAATGCCCAGTACTTTGTCTAGATTTCTGTTGTTCTCCCTTTCAGATAGCGGACGCGGCCAAGTCGTCCTCCGAAGTGGATGATCTTTTCATTGACGACACAGGGTCCGGGGGTTACTACCCTGAGGACGACGACGACTTTACCTCGGGGTCAGGATCAGGTAAGAGTCTGGTCACCGTAGCCTTTGACTGGGTCGACACGTACAGGCAGGCAGGCTGGCACGCACGCACGCACAAAAAAGTCATTTCTGTATACTGTGTCTTTTCAAAGGATTAATTGAGACTGGCTTTTCACCCAGAGTGGGCATGTCTGTAGAACTGAGGTCTTACTTAGTTATTGAAGCCCCTTTTTACAAAACTTTTAGCTACATGCAGATGGCCAAAGCAAAGCAGGCTGTAAGAAAGAGCTTTGATAACTGTAGCGAACACTGTTCCCAGTAAAAAATGAAACCAGACTCACTTTACCTTCACCTGATCCCATTCTAGAATATCCGGAGGTGGCCTTGTCTGTTGTGATTGAATTATGAATGTGAACGTGAGGTACTTATGAAAAGCCTGATTTCACTTAGATACAGACTCGAACATAGACTGACAACCAACTGAAAGTAATTGAGTGCTGGTGAAGTAGTACAACAGTGCTATCTCCTCATCTTGCTCTGCAGGCATTGCTGAGGAGGTGATCGAGGAGGCGGTGACCGTGAGCACGCTGTACATTGCGCCCAAAGCAGAACCCACCCAGGACTCCACCAAAGACTTCACTCCCAGAGTGGAGACAGACACGCCCAGAGAAAACCTGCCTAGGGAAAAGTCCAGGAAGCCAGTCAGAACAGAGGTGAGGGAACATGACGACCTTTTAGACCGGCCCGCTAAGCTAAAGATGGACCGGCCCATTGGGCATTTGCCCGAACTGCCCTAGGACCAGTCCTTCCCCCCCCCCTATGGTAGATATTGAAAGATTGGAAAGTGTCTACTATTCTGTGGGAGTCTTTCCCCTCCCAAAATAACAGTTGAACATGCATTGACCCTGATGCTGGAATGCTATACATGAAAGTAGTCATTGGTAATAGAGCCCTAATAACGCACTAATATTAGAGCATTTTGCTAGACAGTGATCTATGCTCTTTGACCTCCCCACAGATGAAGAGTATAAACCATCAGCCATAAGTCTTAACTCGTTGACATAGCATGTCATCAAATCCCTCTAATGCATTGATGATAATACCCTCCAAGAGGTTCCTCTGGGGATAAGGATCAAGCTCCCATCTAGGCTCCTGATGTTGCTCTGGTTTGTTGTACATTATGCTGGATTACTGAATCAAACAGTCATAATCTCCCGCTTTAGAACACTACAGCATCAGCTCTTGCCCCCCCCACCCCCACCCTTGGTGTTGGGTGACGGCCTAGATTATTTTTGGCCTGGTTCCATTGTGGTCCCTTTCTCCTTCCCCTAATCCCTTACCATTCAATTTTACACATGAAGACACTAGGGAGGTGACAGCAATACAGTGGCGACTCCACCAAACCCTCCAATAGTGTTAGTGTGGCTTCTGCCATGTTGCTTTCACCTATCCAGTCTTTTCAGATCTGTTAACACGGAAGGTGTAGGGCAGGTGATTTTTACTTGGCCCTGGTTTCGGGGCTAGAGGCCCAAATATGGACCCAGGCATCTATGTTAGTACATAAATTATATCCCTCCATCTCTAACTTCCATTCTCCTGGCTTTTATGTTTGTATAAAAAAACAAAACGTTATACAATCATCGAATCCTTCCATTCTCTCCTCCCAGCCCCCAGTACCCGTCACCGAGGACGTGCGCAAGAACCAGATCACCAGCACCCTCAGCTCCCCCCTGGAGCCCATCGATGTTCGCTCGGAAAACCTCTTCCAGAGGACGGAGGTGCTGGCAGGTATGTACGGCAACAGCAGCACAGGGGTTCACCTTTTTCACACTCGACGCAGGCTACGGTGTGCAGTCTTTACCCCTGTGTCTACACATCTAAATGTTGATTATGGGTCGTGAGCTGTCGAATGGGAAATTCTGTCACATCAGGTAATTACACTGCCGTGTTATTCCTGAATTCTTGATTACAACGTTGATTATGAAGTAGGTCAGGTGCCGGGTCTGGAGCGACGCTAAAGTGTGTCTGCTGCCGAGATTGATGACATGAAAATCTGCGTTTGGATGTCTGGCTTTGTTTTGTTGGTTGGATCTTTGCTGCATCTTTAGCTTGTGCAGCAACTTCATATATCCTCTGCCATATAACACCTAATAATCTGTAATATAATTGCTATAACATTTCTGTTATACACTGAGTGTAAATAAACATTAGGAACACCTTCCTAATATTGAGTTGCACCACCTTATGCCCTCAGAACATCCTCAATTTTTTGTGCATGGACTCTACAAGGTGCCGAAAGCGTTCCACAGGGATGCTGGCCAATGTTGACTCCAATGCTTCCCACAGTTGTGTCAAGTTGGCTGGATGTCCTTTGGATGGTGGGACCATTCTTGATACACATGGGAAACTGGTGAGCGTTAAAAATCCAGCAGCGTTGCAGTTCTTGACACAAACCAGTGCGCCTGGCACCTACTACCATACCCAGTTCAAAATACACTTAAAACTTTTGTCTTGTCCATTCACCCTCTGAATGGCACACATACACAATCCATGTCTCAATTGTCTCTTCAACTTGTCTCCTCCCCTTCACCTGCAGTGATTTTAGTGGATTTTACAGGTGACATCAATAGCGGATCATAGCTTTCACCTTGTCGGTATGTCATGGAAAGAGCAGGTGTTCCTAGTGTTTTATACACTCAGTGTACATTGTGTTATTTCCTGATCAGATCCACATTCCTTAATCATGATGTTCTGCCCATGTCTCTCATGTTCTCTACAGCTTCTGAAAATAATGTATAAAATACATTTCTACCCTTCAGTGGGACCTTCCAGAGTTAATAGCGCACTTTGCTCCAAATTAGTGTTAATTCACTTCTAATGAAATCCAAACTAGGAAAATGATCTGACTGGCAATCGCACTCTCTGATGCTGTTTTCCTTTCAGTGTCGGCGAAAAACATGTAGAGGGTTACAAATGGATTGGCATTTCAGTTCCCCTTTGTTCTGACGTCCATCTGATAGTTACTGTGAAAAAGTGGCATGGATGAGGACAAATGGGGACGTCAATACAGTCGTGCTGGAAATATATCCCACAAACATCCATCCAGTTAGCCGCCTTTTCTCATTTGGATTTTGTTGTTTATTCCAAAGTTTGCAATGTAGAAAACTTTGTCTAACTATTGTATTTCAAAATTGCTCAAATTACCTGTCATGTAGACATGTGAGGCCCTGACTTTTCGAACTGTCTGCTAGCTAAACTACTTTTTTCTGTTTTCAATTATAGTCATGTTGGCCACATCCACTAAAACCCTGGCCTTGACAGGGCTGTATATACTGTGGATTAGAGTAATGTAAAACTCTGAGTTCAGGAGACCCAGGCCCACTGGGTGGAAACAGATCTGGCTAGCTAACCTCCTCCTGTCCTCTCTACCTCCTACCTTTCCTCATCCTGTCCCCTATGGCTCCCACAAACTCAAATTGTCTGTAATCTAATTCACATTTATCCGCTCCACACCGAGGAGCCGTACGGTTTCTGGCTGTAAGCGTGCCAGATATCTTTTTACCCATGGGGCCGAGGCGCCAGTTCAACATGTGGAAATAAAACTGGAGCAGAGGGGAGATTGTTTCGCCACAAGAGCCCTAAAACAGATTACGGGCTGTAAAGAAACTTTATACAAGTATAATTGGAAGAATGATGAAATCCTATGTAAATAATTAGCATGCAGGAAACAAGGGCATGTCCTGGGAGTAATGTTGAGTAGCTTGATAGGGGGGTTGTGTAAGAAAGGTGCATTCAGTGCGTTCAAAGTTCCCCCTCTAGATGCTATAAGCTTTAATGTCCTCTGAATAGCCTTTGACCTCTAACCTCTGACCTCACCCTCTCTGTGTCCACAGCTGTCATTGCGGGTGGAGTTATTGGCTTCCTCTTCGCCATCTTCCTCATCCTCCTCTTGGTTTACCGCATGAGGAAGAAGGACGAGGGCAGCTACGACCTGGGAGAGAGGAAACCCTCTGGGGCAGCATATCAGAAGGCCCCAACCAAGGAGTTTTATGCATAAAGCCCCACCCCCTCGTGAGAAGATTGACAAATCGGAGTGACAGTTTATAGCAGTCCATGACAATGAGAAAAAACCTGTTCAAATATACTGTAACAACAAAAAAAGAAAAAAGTTAATTGAGGAAAAATGACATAAAGGAAAGCTTTTGCATAGAGTATTGTAATTAAGACATTTTCTTCTTTTTTTTAATGAAAAGCCAAGCATTGCTTATTTTATGGCATATCTCAGTGTATTTAAATATTTTGTGTATTATTTGAAAAGGCAAAAAAATATAAAAACATTTTAAAAATCTGTTAAGGTGAGAAAAAGCTGTTGCATCTGTCTTCTGTCAAAGGAGCTGTTTTTAGTCGCTGACTACTATTTAACTGTAGCAGTATGTATTTGTAAAGAAATGTTTTAAAAGTGGAAATAATTGAATATAATTATTCTGTATCAATCCTATAAAAAAAAAATATTGTCCTAGCATGTCTGCCGTTGATCTTTAAAAGGTGTATTTCATTCATTTATATTTTTTTCTCAGATGTAAAAAAAAAAAAAAAGATATATATAAGCCTTTTGTAGTTTTCATGAAGCTTTTTCATCTTCATATTAACGCTGATAACTGTCAATGTAAATGTTCTCCCTTCAGGTTACAATGTCAATCAATCTAGTTGAACTTGAGCGTTTCATTTATTTTTTGTTCGTCTTGTTTGTTTTCTTTCAATGTTTCTTTTGGTCAAAACCATTTCTTATACAGCATACATGTTAAAACACAGTAATCGGTCTTAAAAAGCTAAGATGTGTCAGGGGCTCAAGAAAAACACAAGACTTACTTTACAGTATGTCTTGTGGATGCTTTTTTTTAAATGTAATTTAATTGCATACGACTTCTCATATTGCACATTCACCTCATTGTTTCTTTGCTGGTCTCGTTCAGCTCTGAGTGTTTACTATGTTTGGGGTTAAATTTGGCTCTGGGGCATTGGCCCCCTGCCATGCCCAATGTTTTCCCCTAGTTTACTCTGACTGTCCCATCTGCCCTTGCTCCTCCCTCTCATCCTCAGCACTCTCTCCATCTCCTCCATGTAAGCTGTCGGCCTCTCCCCTTTTTCTCACTCTACTGTGTTTCCAGTGTTTTTGTCTCCCCTGTGTCGATGGTTTAGCCCGGAGATCCTCTCTGGCAGCCTTTTCTGTGCTACTGGATACGCACCAACTGCCCATTGAAAGAGTCGGCTCTGTGCGGGACCACGGTGATTCAGATCCAGTCGTTAGAGGGAAATGGAACTTTGGATCCTTTTTTCTAAGGTTTCAAGTGTTGTGGTCAGCCACCGCATTTTGACTTGAGCTAAGTCCAATAGAAAACGTAAGTGATGGCCCTCAGTTTCCAGATGACACCTTCCTCCGTTTAGCGGCAAGGAGCTCTCCTTTGAGCGATTCTCAGAGAGCGTGAGGTTGGTTACCAGGAACAAGACACAGAGAAATACACCATGGGATTGACCTGTTGTTGCCATCCTCTCGCATTGAAACGGTCACCTCTGCGTGAAAGGTACAACAGGTTGTGAAGTTGCCTTTTGAGCTGTACACAAATGTGAAGTAGACATCCTCTGATCTCCCAACCATCCACATGAGGCCATCCTCCTCCCTACATCCCCTCCTCTCCCTCATTCCCTCCTCCTCCCTTCCCTTTCTGCTATACCCTCCAGCTTCTGCCTGCAATCTCTCTCTCTCATATTATCATCATCAAAACGATAGGTACTAAACTGCATACGCAAAACCCAAAGACACAGTATTCTCACCATTGCTTGAACTTATTCCCATTATGGCCACATTACTCTCTCATTTTCATTTCCTTCATTTTTGTTTTTTAGCTTTTTCTTTTATTAGAGACTTGACCATTGAGTCCAATTGCTTAGTAGTATACAAAAAGATATATATTATATATATAAATGCATATTCACAAATGTTTTAAACCTTCAAAGTGCCTACCATTTGGAAATGTACTTGCTCTCTCGGAGAGCGTAAGGAGGTGCCTACGTTACACCAGGAGGATGATGATAATGACTGGCATTCTGTGAGCACAGATGACTGTAATGGTCACTTTTTTTCAGTCTTACAAAAGCAGACAGTATTGTACCTATACGTTGAAACAACACTACTGAATAAACATTGTGGCCTAATATCGGTCTCGTGTGGGCTTTATTGATCACAGTGTGTTTTCTCTTCACGGTTTCTTCTCCCTCAGGCCACAACCAATGACTGAGGAATACTGTATACTGGTCTCCCAAGGCGCCATTGTACAGATGCTTATATCTCGGTAATGATTAACATGAACTATATACCATAAAAACATCAATTACTTATCTATTAGCACATAGTGTATATCACCACCCGATAACCATTAAATAAGGTTTGGGCTTTGATTTGGGATTATCAGTGTTGATGACTATTCTTTATGAGTGATGGATGAAGCATTATCATTTTACTGAACTAATCTGATGGGTTCTGGATTGAGATGAGTATAATGGGGATGTAAAGTGCTAACTGGGAATTGATCCTGCCTCTGGTTTCCATATCTGTCACAGAGATGTACGGTAGTGCCATAGTGTTCCCGAGGCGCCCGGATCTCTTATCGATGGTGAGATTAAGAGCAAGTGAAATCTTGGCTAGAGCTCCAGCACACTGCAATTACTGTAGCGTGTGATCAAGGTTAGTTCATTCAGAATGGGGTTATTAAGGCCTTAGTTGAGCAGTTGGTCGTGAAGACCTCGACGCTTCAAATTGTTGAAATGGAAGACACCATATTTTGGTGTTTTCTTGGAAGAAGTGGGGGGAAGGGGGGGATGTGTGTGCGCATTAGTGGGTAGCGGGGGCATGTTTGTGTGTGTCTTTGCTCGCTTGATCAATGGGTTAACAGACCCATGCTATCACTAGTTAAAGCACGTATTGTTTCGCTGTACGAATACGCTTCTCTATACAGAACAAGGTCAGTACATGTAAGTATGGGATATTTGCCCAAGAACAATATATGTACGACACTTTCCAAAGAGAGGCATCTCAATAGAATAAAGCAATGAGCCAATAGGATAAAGCAGAGCCAATAAGAGAATCTCTCTCCAACTCTTGCTCAACAACACTGATCGATCCATTCCCTACACATCCATCCAGTTTCCCCACTTCTGTTTGTGTGCCTTTGTGTCTGGGTGTGACCACAATTTATAACCCCCTGAATGGTTGACTCTGTTGATGTTTGTGTTGGGGTTAGGGTCAGTGTGTGTCCATGTCAGAGTGTAGAACATAAATTCATTACACTTTCAATAGGAGAGAGACTAGGGAAAGGGGTTTGGGTGGATGTTTTTAGGGGACAAAAACCACTACGTCTCTCTCTCCCTCTCTCTCTCATGCTCTGAGACAGAACTAATTCAATAAAGAGGCCGGCCATCAACTGTTAGTGAGCGCCAAACCATGCAGAAACTTCTAGGAAATGGAGTCCAAAGTAAACACGCTGTCAAGCCTCATAAAGACTCATGGCTGGAGGCTAAGCCACAGCCGGCGTGGAGACGTAGCACCTCAGTGAACCAAACACAGCCGACCGACACTCCACTGGGCCACTGCAAAGTACTGTAGTACTATATGGCCACAAACTGGGTCAGACATTACAGGATTGGATGTGTGTCTATACCAAACACCACAGGAACCTTACCGGACAACACCTATCATTGCCAAACGTCTGTGCCGAGAAGAGGTGGATAGAATGAATGGATACTAGGCATCAGTGGAGTTCAGTTCTAAGCTGTTCTGTGCCAAGTTGCAAGGTACCTAAATGACTGCATTACTGGACTGATACTTCACCCGAAAAGACCAGACCGTTCTAATACCAAAGTCAGCTGAAAATGTGGTAATAAGGTGTGTGACTGCACCACAGCCACCTTCTAAAGCACACTAAGCAAACTAAGGCCTCTACCATTGAAGTACATAATAGTACTTCTTGTTTTTGCTGCTACATCCCTCATGCTGTCCGAACGCTTCTCTCGATTGCCCACGTTTCTTTATTCTCAGGATTGCGAGGAATTAGTTGAAAGAGCTGTTGATTTGTTGGAGACACTCATTGGATTCAGGTTTTGACAGGCGAGGAAGTGAAAAGGAAAAGAAAAGCAAGTCTTCCCCCGCAAAATGTTCCCTGTGGGGAGGTGAACTACTGTTTCCTCCCTGTTGATTGTACCAATGAGACACAAGAAACGCATGGATAAGGTGAATGATGTCATCTAAGGTTGCGCAACAATTTCTATAGCACATATATCATGCACTGTCTTTCTCCAGGCAAGACTTTCATCGTCATTTGAACAGTTAGCTACTTGAAGCTACGCTTAGTGTCAGAACCCTGTGAATAACGCAGTTGGTGATCTCTGAAATCTTTAATGGCTTTCGTATTCAGATGAAGGGGGCCTACGGTAATGACAATATTATGCTTACAGATTTCGCTTGATACACAAGGGTTTTGAATATTTCTGATGCTCAGAAGAGGACGGTGTAAATGTATCACATACCTGGCTATAACTCCTTTACTCATTGAACCATCTAAAACCACTGAGGAATATACCTTTCAATAACCAGAAATATTGTATTTTCAACTGAAAGTAAAAGACGCAAAAACTAAATTTAAGCACGAGTAGCATTGTTCGGGTCGCCTAAAAAGTTACATATTGCAGCTTTTAATCTGGCAATCCAATTTGGGTCAAATGTCAAACAGAATTGTTAAAGAAACTACTTTAGTCTTGTAAAAATAACAGAATTAGAACTTTACTCATATAACTGCTGTGAGATGGAAACGAATAATAACCCTTGCTCACACACACAACAAACTCAATTTCGAGAAATGACAAGCTCCTCAATTTGCTACTTAATCACTCCGGCTCTTGATTAAACACTGACTGATAATAAATGCCAATGTGCCACCTTGGTTCCCCCTGATAGGATTTAGAAATCATCATCCGCCCAACACGCTCGGCAGCATTCTCATCTTCCCCCTACCAAGAAACATGATAGTGCGCTTCCTTTTAATACTACTAGCTCATTGGAGGCCTATTTTGAAAAATGAAAGTTTTGTTTTGATTAAGGCCTTTCTGATGGGACCGTTTATAATCATTATATTCTAATTAAGTCGCAGGCTCGGGAGAGAGAGAGAGAGAGTCATGGATTTGAGCTTAGAGCCCATGGGAATTTGTTGTATAAGTCACACTTGAAACTTGGTAATTTTGTAATCATGGTTTAATAAAGTTACAGGCCTCTAGTTCTGGTATCTGAAGCGGTGTTGGAACTACACTGTACCAAAGAGCAGTGTTCTTCAATTCTGGTCATGGGGAACTACAGTGGCTGGTATCATAGACTAGACGTAACATAGCAAATGTACCTCCGAAACACTCAAATTAGTATGATATGGCAACTTCCGGAGGACATCTTCCAACCTATCAGAGCTCTTGCAATATGAACTGACATGGCTATCCAACACTGGAACTATTCCAAGTCAAGGCAAGATTTTGGTTTTATTAAGTTATTGCTACGGGTCCTGCCGGTGTAACTGCTAAACTGCTTGATGCTGACTATAAACTGTACAGCATGATTGTAGCCGGTTTACTAGCACGTTAGTTCTAGTAGCTATATTGATTATGAAATTAATATGGTGACAAGGATATAGGCTGTGTGTAGCAGTTTGCGGTTATGATATGAAGGTTTAGCTTGGAAAGGTTTTTTCACCTCGTCACAGAAAGCTGGTGTGTTGTCCAGAAACAAAGGGAAAAGGTGAGAGGAGAGCGCGTAGATGCAATAATTAATTATACAATGATTTAAAGGATCATGCTGTTTGTATGTGGCTGCTATGAAA
Organism: Salmo salar; assembly: GCF_965601325.2. Taxonomy (NCBI): domain Eukaryota; kingdom Metazoa; phylum Chordata; class Actinopteri; order Salmoniformes; family Salmonidae; genus Salmo; species Salmo salar. Next base: position 8,387,002 of record NC_138317.1, on the reverse strand, counting down.
GTGAACTGTGTTTGAGTGTGATCAGGGGTGTATTCATTCCGCCGATTCTGTTGAAAAACGTTTCTTAAACGGAAGCAAACGGAACGAAACAGGGATAATTATGAATTTGTCCAATAGAAACTCATGCTTGCAACTGTTGGACTAATAACTACACCCTAGATCAGATAGATGTAGGCACGTGTGTGCAAGGCAGTATTGAATGTGTCATTGTCTGTCACCTTGATTACTCAATTTTTTCTCTTGACCTGTGCACCTATGTTGTATACTTTCATTCATAGGCTAGGTTGTAGTAACATCATGATGGGTATAGTGAACATTTGAGTATCATGTAGTAGCCTAAACTTATCAATGTTACACTGAGCTGGGTGAATGGAATATGAATGATAGTTATCCAATATGCTGTAATAGAAATAAAGCCATGCTGATCATTTTTGGGGGACGCGTTTCAAGAAGCTAGGCGTGTGTTGCACTCACTACATCACAGGAGAGGCATTTTAATGTTTTTTTATTTTATCAAAATGTGTTTTTTGGCAGAAATGCCTTCTGGAACATGTGAACTTTAATGTGCCTTAATAACAAACATGTATGCCATCTGTAAATAAATAAATAAAACAAATAAATGGTTAAATTACGAACCTAGTTGGTTTAGCCACAAAAAAAGTGAGGAACCTTCCCGCTAGCAATGATTGGCTGAGATAATGGCTCGGCTGGACATGCCGAGAGATGAGTTCGGATTGGTCTGCAATGTTGCATGATTGTCTGTAACATGAGCTGCTTAGTATCCGTAGAGATACTAGTATCCGTAGAGATACTGCAAAAGTTTTGCTACTGCTCTCAACAACATTGCTGACCAGAATTTAGCAGGCACAAACAACAAAGATCAGCAGAAAAAAGTTGTGATGAACTACTTTCTGCACACGGTCAGTGTGACCCAGAGTGTCTTCACACAACAACTTACCAAACAAGCTGCAGCTAGCTACAAACCAAATAGAAAAGACACGCTGCTGTGAAGCGTTCATCATGTACAATACCAGTCAAAAGTTTGGACACCCCTACTCATTCAAGGGTTTTTCTTTATTTTTACTATTTTCTACATTGTAGAATAATAGTGAAGACATCAAAACTATGAAATAGCACATATGGAATCATGTAGTAACCACAAAAGTGTTAACCTTTTCATGCGTGACTTCCGAATATCTCTAGCGGTCGCCCCAGCGTGACTTTTTTTTATGCACGTGATGTCAGAACGTTCTCTCCATTCCAGAATGTGATTGTTACGCAACAGGCAGCCCTCAAACCAAGGCACGCAGCCTGTTTGTCATAATTACAGCCGTGTTGAAGAGACCAAACTGCAGCAGGTGAAATGTAGATACTCATCTTTTTAATATAAGAGCAAAGTATCCACAGGAAAACCTACCTACCTACCTACCTACCTACCTACCTACCTACCTACCTACCTACCTACCTACCTACCTACCTACCTACCTACCTACCTACCTACCTACCTACCTACCTACCTACCTACCAAAGACGAGCAGTGTTAGCACAACCACCCACAACCCCAAGTGACAAACATACTCCTAATTATATGACTCCCAATCAGGAACAACGATAACCAGCTGTCCCTGATCGGGAGCCACACAGACCCACATAGAAATACAACACCCAGAACACACATACACAGACATACTCTGCCACGTCCTGACCAAAACTACACAACAACACCCTCTACTGGTCAGTTTTTATTTATAGTGTCACGTCCTGACCATAGTAAGTTGTTATTTTCTATGGTAGAGTAGGTCAGGGCGTGACAGGTTTTTTTTGTCTGTTTTTGTATTTCTATGTTCAGTTTCTAGTTTTGTATTTCTATGTTGGTGTTGTTTGGGTTGATCTCCAATTGGAGGCAGCTGATCCTCGTTACCTCTAATTGGAGGTCATATTTAAGTTGATGTTTGTCCCACCTGTTTTTGTGGGTGATTATCTTTTAAGTAGGGTGTTTTCTTCTCTGCGTCACAGTTTGTTGTTTTTGTGTTTCAATAATTGAATGTATTGCATTAGTTTCACGGAATAAATAAATATGTGGAAATACGAACATTTTGGTCCGATCCTTCAGACAGCCGTGACATATAGGCTGTTTTCAACTTGTCAATTTCAAAATGATTTTCTAACAAGTTTTTATTTTCTAAGAACAGTTTGAATTGAGGTGTGTTCCGCCTCCTCATTCATTCACATAAAAGTAGTCATTTTAACTTTTGAGGACAATCCTTTTTTTTTTACATTTCTGACCAGGACAAAATTCCCCAAGCGCTTTGCAATTGTTTGTGCAGTTCAAGTCTGCAGACATTTGCGCATCTCGCGTCAGAACAGGATCTGCACGCACGTGTTCACATTTTCTGTCTGTTGCACGCATTGCAGTCATTGTTTTCATTACCAACAATATAACTTTGGAAATGTGTGCGTTTCTATCAAAGTAAGTGCCTTACTACATTATAATAGTATGTCGTTTCTACTGTAGCTCACTATTTATGGAGCATAATATATTTGTTTATATTCCTTATAACCACGGACACGCGAGGTAACTTCATTTCATAACCTTTATGGTGTTATATTCAATCGTGCTTATGTAGCTAGCTACATTCTTCTGTTAGCTCTGTAAAACAATGCTAATTGCGTCAGAGAAGTATTAGCTTGTGTTGTATTTTGAAGCTACCCTGGCTTTACGACTCCCAAGTGGCGCAACAGTCTAAGGCACAGCATCTGTGCTAGAGGCATCACTACAGACACCCTGTTTGAAATCCAGGCTGCGTTACTATCAAAGTTTCTGTATGTAATTTGCATGTGAACTGTATGTCCAATTACAAAAAATACCTTGTTCAGTAATCATCTCACCTGTTAGATGGTGGTGAACTATGTGGACATTGAGGGCAGAGGCGATCAGATGGAAAAATATCTTCTTATACCCTTTGGTCGTTTTCCGAGAGCATTCCACAAAGCTGTTTATCATGGCCGCCTTATCCACAGCCCCCATTTTGAGGTTATAGTCAATCACACAGTCTGGTTTGATTTTTCTCTTTCGTCAGGTGGTCCACCTTCCCTGTGGCCGATATGGTTGCTGTATGGACAGTGGCGGGGACATGGACGTCTTGTTCATCATGCCACTTTACTGCCCTGCTGTTGACCGTTCTCCTTGAACTCCACCTCCCCTCTCTGCATCTTCCTGCATCCGAATGCCGGCATCCCCTTCCTGTTCGACCTGACTGTGCCACAGGCTCCTGTGCTGTTGGAAGAGCAGAAGCTGGAAGAGTGTGGGACTGCTGTACCAATTGTCCACATACAAAGTGTGTCCCTTGCTGAGATTAGGAGCCAGCATCCTCATCACCATGGACCTGGACACCCCAAGCCCCTCATAATGTTGTATGTCAGTGGTGGACCCTTGGTAAACTATAATGTCCCGGACAAATCCTGTCTTCACGTCGCACATGACAAAGAACTTGACCCGAAACCTGTACCTTTACTTAACATCAGATACTCTTTAATGCATAGGTCCTTGTATGGCACAAAGACCCGACCAAATGCTGATGTCAGGCTGGTAAGAACATTTCTTATTTTGTAAAATAGTCATTTAGGATGGCAGTAGCATTGTTGACGAAATGCAGGCACCGCAGCAGAACTAGGAGGTGGTCTTAGGAAAAGAGGGTGGCAAAAGAAGAGAGTTGCAAACATAGGATTTGTGTTCCAGTATTCTCTTTGGGAGTTCTTCTTTACTATCCCCATGAGAAGGACTGTCACCAGGAAGGTATACATTTCACTAATTGTGGTTGTCACCCATTTAGCAAGTTTCCCCCTCACTCCTGGCTCCCTCTTCTCTTGTAGCTCCAAGGCATAGCAATTGGTCTCCTCTACTATGTCTCCCACCAGCTCCTCTGTTAGAAACAACTTGAAGCACTCTGCCTCAGATGGAAATGGCAAGGGGAGTTGCACTCCAGACTGGGACTCATCAAAGCAAACAGCAGGGCCAGGAGGGGTGAAATGGCTGGCAGCCTTCCAGCTACCACAGAACTCCTGTACTTCATCCACTGTTAGTCTGCCTCCATCAGCACCAGCATCTTCAAAGGGACCTGGGACTTCGTCAGTGGACAAGGGGTCCTCAGATTCAGGGATCTCAATGGCTACAAGGTTGGGGGGCAGCTCCTCACTGTCAGAATCTGATTCCCGACTTTCAGACTCATTGTCAGAATTTTTTTAAATATCCAGAATTTCCGCATTCGTGAATTATCTCCTTTTGAAAGACATTGCTCATGCTACAGCTTAGCTACATACATAAACAACAACACTGAATAGCTCAGAGTGGGAGTCAGAGGTTACGTGATTGACTGCCAGCACGCGCCACTAGTATCAATAAATCACAATCATAAAATGTTTTGTGTGGTAATTATTTATATATGTACTGTTTTATTCACATTTTCAATTACCGGTGACAAATCATGCATTCCGATTCTTGCATAGATTGTAAAAGGGCACATATTAGGTTGTGTACTGATTATGATGAGTTTAGCTAATTCTAGCTATGTGTGGAGCCATGTTTGTTGACATACAATGCATTCTGGGTTCCACGTAATCATCTGTTAGACAAAATGAGGTGAGTGAGGGTTCACAAATTTTTTGAGAACTTCCGGAAATGAATGGTGGAATGTCAACAATGGTTGACGACACACCCCCTTCGACATGCATACTATAATCAGACCAAACTCATCTTGTCTTCTCTCTTACTTTCAATTTCTAGAGAGTGTTTTACTCAATTATTTCGATCAATGGTGAGCTCACCCATGATGTGATTATTAATAAATAGCCATTTCTATTAGCTATACATTTTGTAGTTTGTCAGCTGAGCGTTATCTAAATATGACCGCTTGTGCTACGTAAATCTTTCGTCAGTTAGCGCTAGGACAAATGTAGCCTACATTTTTCGGGTTTGGATGATTGTGTTATGCTGTAGATAATTCTGTGAATGTCTGAACATTGCATACAAAAATAAACTGCTCACATTCTGGACATAACTTTGCAAGGACTGTGTTTTTACTAAATGTTTCTGAAAAAAACAGTGTGACCAGCTCAAATGCTGATTGTTGCGTCATTCGAAACTGGCTGTTCTAAATAAGCGCTCTAAGTAAGTACGCTACAGGGACCACTAGAATGATCACACCCGTGTGATGGTACGTGTGAAAGGGTTAAACACATCAAAATATATTTTATATTTGAGATTCTTCAAAGTAGTCACCCTTTGCCTTGATGACAGCTTTGCACACTCTTGGCATTTTCTCAACCAGCTTCATGAGCTAGTCACCTGCAATGCATTTCAATTAACAAGTGTGCCTTGTTAAAAGTTATTTTGTGGAATTTCTTTCCTTCTTAATGTGTTTCAGGCAACCAGTTGTGTTGTGACAAGGTAGAGGTGGTATACAGAAGATAGCCCTATTTGGTAAAAGACCAAGTCCATATTATGGCAAAAACAGCTCAAATAATCAAAGAGGAATGACAGTCCATCATTACTTTAAGACATGACAGTCAGTCAATCTGGAAAATGTCAACAATTTGGAAAGTTTCTTCAAGTGCAGTCATCATCAAGCACTCTCGTAAGGACCGCCACAGGCAAGGAAGACCCAGAGTTACATGTGTTGCAGAGGATAAGTTCATTAGAGTAACCAGCCTCAGAAATTGAAGCCCAAATAAATGCATCACAGAGTTCAAGTAACAGACACATCTCAACATCAACTGTTCAAAGGAGACTGCGTTAATCAGGCCTTCATGGTCGAATTGCTGTAAAGAAACCACTACTTAAAGACACCAATATGAAGAAGAGACTTCCTTGGACCAAGAGACACGAGCAAAGGACATTAGACCCTTGGAAATCTGTCCTTTGGTCTGATGAGTCCAAATTTGCGATTTTTGGTTCTAACCGCCTTGTCTTTGTGAGACGCAGAGTAGGGGGAAGGGATGATCTCCGCGTGTATGTGTCATACCTCAGGATAAGACCCAGATGTAGCCAGTTTGAAATAGAAAATGTTTATTCATGAAACAGGGGGCAGACAAACGACAGGTCAAGGGCAAGTAGAGGCTCAGGAGACAGAAAACATTTTGCATGGTTCCACAGATCCTCAAAAAGTTCTACAGCTGCATCATCGGGAGCATCCTGACTGGTTGCATCACCGCCTGGTATGGCAACTGCTCGGCATCTGACCGTAAGGCGCTACAGAGGATAGTGCGTATGGCCCAGTACATCACTGGGGCCAAGCTTCCTGCCATCCAGGACCTACAGTATATTATCATTGTTGTTGTTATTTTATTGTGTTACATATTATTTTATTTTTTACTTTAGTTCATTTAGTAAATATTTTCTTAACTATTTCTTGAACTGCATTGTTGGTTAAGGGCTTGTAAGTAAGCATTTCACGGTAAGGTCTACACCAATTCGATTTGATTGTCACAAGTTCCGCCGAAGTCGGTCCCTCTCCTTGTTCGGGCGGCGTTCGGTGGTCGACGTCACCGGCCTTCTAGCCATCGCCCATCCACTTTTAATTTTCCATTTGTTTTGTCTTTGTTTTACACACCTGGTTTCACTTCCCCAATTACTTGTTCATTATTTAACCCTCTGTCCCCCATGGTTTTTTGTGAGCGATTGTTTGTCTGTTATACGGTCCGTTATGTGGGCTTGCTTTATTGTAGTGTATTTGCCTATTTTGATTAAATAACGTTTATTTACTCATATCGGCTGTCCTGCGCCTGACTCCTCTACACAAGCTACACACAGACCTCATTACATTGATTGATGAGAGGAATAAAAAAATATATATACATTTTAGAATAAGGCTGTAACATAACAAAACGTGGAAAAAGTCAAAGGGTCTGAATACTTTCCAAAGGCACTGTATATGACATAGACAAGCTACAGTAGGCTCAGACCATCTTTAACCACTGGCAGGGATCCAATTTAAATTCTTAACTCAAGCTCATGCACACCTATTGTTCTTTCTGTAACCTAACCATAGAGCATAACAAAAGATGATGAGAAAGGATTCAAAGGCATACATGAGCAACCACAAGAGAAAACAGTTCCTAAGAAAATACATTATCCACTCCGAAGACCCCTTTCGTTGCCTGACTGATCTCTCTCCTCTTTTATCTCCCTCTTTCGCTCCTCTTTTTCCCTCCGTCCTTCACTCCCTCTTTACCTTCTGTCACTGTAGCTGAGGAGAGGGGAGAAAGAGGGAGAGAGAAGAATAGAGGCAGAGGGGGTTTCTGGTTTCCAGGCGAGGTTTTGATGAAGGCTTTTGAAGTACGCCATGATTGTCCATGAAAGGGCCTTACGTCTCGCCCAAGATGCTATGCTCTCCATCGCCTTCTCTCCCTCTCCCGTCCCCTCTTTCCCTCTATCTCCATGATCAGGATATGGATCATGTGTTAACCTTAACTAAGCACGCAGGACCCATCTAATTACCTACAGGACTTTGGTGTGTACATGTGTGGATAGAGGATTGAGTCGTTGGGACGGAGGGAGGCAGAAAAGAGAGATAGAACCCCCGTAGGATTCTGGGAAAGTGCTGCCGATTGTCCGTCGACTCCGGTGACAGCGCTGCGGCAGTGGCACTTTGTTATCTCGACAAAGTGGGTCCAGGGGCTATTTTACAGTACTCCCTCCTCTCTCCATCTCTCCCCTCCTCCTCCTCCTCTTCCTCCTCCTCCTCCTCTCCATCACTCCCCTGCTCCTCTGCCTGCTCCGCCTCCTCCTCTCTATCTCTCTTTTGCTGTGTACTGTCCAATTACCCCTCCCCCATACGTTGAAATACAATTGATTCCTATCCTAAGGCACATCTTAATATCACGTTATCGAGAATAATTTTTTATACTATAGATTTTATTTTCATTTGAACTGAGGTAAATATGTGTTATCAATGAGAGGCAACTATATAATGCATCTCTATGGAAATATACAGTCAATTCAACGAATAATTGATTCTGCAATCTTTTTTTCTCCATTTAGGCGCCACGTGTCATCATGTGATGTTGTGTTTAACCGGCTGGGGATGGCATGTGTAAATGTAACACTTGGTTGCATGGTGTGGAAGGGAGACTGGGGAGCGTCCGAGCCAGTGTGTAGAATGAACATTAGTGCAGCAGCATGGTTTAGTCTCACCTTTTATTATATATATCTCTCTCTGCATTCTCTCTCTCCCTCTCTCTGTCTGTATGAGTGCCTGTACAGAAGGTTTAGGCACTTGTTTGGGACACGGCTATCCAGGACCACTGAACAAACAACCTGACTTAACGTCCAGCCAGAGAGGGGAGAATGTGAGAATGTTCCTAAGATAACTAAATTAAAGAAGGGCTATCATTCATACTGTGTTATATGATGGTAATCATGATGATGATAATAACTCTGAAGAACATGAAGTATGCATTCATAACGATATTGCGATATTTCATCCATAGACGGTATGAGAATATATAGAAGTATAACAATCACATTCAACATGCAGTTTCACACGAAGTGTAACTCGACAGCATCTTAATACTCAGTTTAACGATATCGTCCCTAGATAAGACTATTATTCCCATATTGCCTCTGCCTAACTGCTACAACTAGCGCTTTTTCATTTTTCATTTTCAACAACCCTATTCTGTGACTCGACTTTTTCAAGGTAGTTTTACTCACATTGCTTGTAACACACTATAAAGCTGTTCTTTGGGAGCAGTATAACTTGGGTGAATGATCTGCTGCACCTATTTAGCTCAGTCAATAGCTAGTTTAGGAGATGGCTGGGTGGGTCAATAATGACTGAGATCAACACTTATTCCAAATAGGCAGTGTGGAGAGAAAAAAGGCTGTTCCAAAGTATTTTCAGATTGAATATAGCGGAATTTCCCGTAATGACTTATTTCCCCCATTTTATTGCTCCTCTCATTGAGCAGCTTGCCAAAGCAATTTCAAAGGATTTTAAGTCCTGTGGAGCTGCCGTATGCCTTGCAAACAAGCCATTATTCAATTACGTATTCATCAAATAAGCAGTTCGGCAGGCATTTATATATAAGTTGGCATAAAATTGGTAAAACACCAATGTGATTTAACTATGGGTGTTTGAAATATAAATTTAATGGGTTTGCCTTGGTGGATTCCGAAAGACAAGCACCTTTTTTATCTGTCTTTTGAGATGTAAATTAACTAAAAATAAAACACTTGACTGTCTATAAAATGTGGGTCTTTAGTTAGTTACTTGAATCACTGGTCATTAATAAAAAGCAGTTAAGTTTTAAAACTGTGTTGATAACCCCTGAGGGTACATATGTTTTATGGAAACTTTCCTATAAGTAACTTTCAGCCAATTAGAAGTCACTCTGCCCAAGAGAGGAAAGGGGTTCGATTAATCTCGCCCGGGCGCCTGTGGAGCCGTGTTTTGCATCGGCTGAAAGTTGATTGCATTCGATTTGGAACCGGACTGCCACCGGGCATGAGCCAGGTGCCCCGTTCAAAGCCCACGCATAAAGTATTAGGATTCCGTGTTTTCCCATGCAAAAGTGATTGCTTTTGATAAAAAGGCTTTATCTGCCTTCCGAATGAAATCTAGTTAGGACATTTTAACACATATTTTATGGAAAATGTGCGTTGTATGTTTCTGGGAGATGCACCATGCTGCCTTGTCAACAAAATTAAAGAGCGGCACAGGTTATAGCGCTCCTCCCTCAGCATAATGGAATCCGTCCATTAATATCCAGTAAAATGCATAGGATGAAAGTTCAAAGGTCCATTTCTAAAGGACCAGGAAGTAAGTCTGATCAACAATATTGGCAGTTAAAACTCTTAAGATTGATTTTAGTTCAGGGTACAATAACATTTACAGGAAGGATTTCAGGAAATGTTCGTAAAATACTGTAGCAATATACAAAAGGTAAGAACAGCAGCTTTGAAACTTTGTGTTACTGTCGTTCATGATGATTACAGGTCCTTGCGATGAATGGTTTATACATTTATTTATATGCATGTATGTTGATTAACATAAACAAATCTTGATTGGAAATGTTTTAGAAACTGTTCAATAATGCTTTAAATAACCATTTTTTTCTTCAAGTAAATATGAAAGCCAGTATCTAATAACGTTTTATGTTATGTTCCCTCCCAGCGAAGCCAGACAAAGGTCACTTGTATTTCACAGTAACTATGGACATCAAAGAAGGGTGTGTGTTTGTGCAAAAAAGTCCCATCTCAAATGTTGATTGAGCTTGCACTGACGAGTGTAGGCTTGCATGTAAATGTGCAGGAAAAACAGTCCCATTAGGCACTCTGAATGGCAAGTCAAAAGAATGCATGAAATAGAGGCAATCGGGACTGCATTGTGAAGTTATGCGTAACCTTTGTCAAAGAGAAGTGTTAAAAGCTAACATGAAAGGGGGAAAAACTGCGTTCTTCTTCATACCATACCCGGTGTGTGATTTTCAGGAGTTGCTCTTTTTGGGAAATCACCTAAACAGAGACTTTATGTTCAATGAGAGTGAGAATAATGTTCTACTCTAGCCCAATAATGGACTAAAGGAGCCTAACATGACTCCTTATAGTCCAAGACCTTACATGTTTAGAGGCAAATTGGCTCTGGCAGCCAAAACAACCTAATACTCCATCTAAACGGGAATTGCGGTTATGGTTCTAGCAACATTAAGCCCTCTACTTTCATATCAAATCAAAATAATTTCACAAATGCAGTATAAACACTTACTGCACACCAGTGGAGGCTCCTCAGAGGAGGAAGGGGAGGACCATCCTCCTCAGTGAATTTTGGAAAAACGTAAATTATGAAACATTAAAAAACTTCCGGAGGACGTCCTCCAACCTATCAGAGCTCTCGCAGCATGAACTGACATGTTGTCCACAAAATCAAAGGATCAGATAATTAATCTCGTACTGAAAGCATAAGCTACTGCTAGCTAGCACTGTGGTGCTAGCTAGCAGTAGTTGACTTAAAATTATACAAAAATGAAGAAGCAAGACAGAGAAAGAGAGAGCTAGCTATATTTTGTTGTATTTTTTTCACTTTCACTTTCTTAGCTGGAGAATGCAGCTAGCTAGTTTATCCTACACAAACACCCAGCTCAAACAGAGAGGGATGCTATATTAGCTAGCTGGCTATGGCTATCCAAAACTGGAACCCTTCCAAGTCAAGGTAAGCTTTTGGTTTTATTAATTTATTGCCACCAGGACCCGCTGGTGTAAATGCTAAACTGCTTGCTGACTGTACACTGTACTACATGACTGTAGCTAGCAGGTTTACTAATGCGTTAGTTCTAGTAACTATGTTGACTATGACGATAGCTGATGTGGTGGCAACAATGAAGCGGTTATGATATGAAGGTTCTGTCACGCCCTGATCTGTTTCACCTGTCCCTGTGATTGTCTCCACCCCCTCCAGGTGTCACTTATTTTCCCCAGGATATTTTTCCCTGTGTTTCCTGTTTTTCTGTGCCAGTTCGTCTTGTATGATTTCCAAGTAAACCATTGTTTTTCCCGTTCTCCTGCTTTTTGCTATTCTCCTTTTTCTAGTCCTCCCGGTTTTGACCCTTGCCTGTTTCTGGACTCTGTGCCAGCCTGCCTGACCTTTCTGCCTGCCTTGACCACGAGCTGCCACTCTGCCACTCTGTACCTCCTGGACTCTGATCTGGCGTTTGACCTTTTTCCTGTCCATGACCATTCCCTTGCCTACTTCTTTTGGATTAATAAACATTGTAAGACTCTAACCCTCTGTCTCCTGTATCTGGGTCTCGCCTTGTGTTATGATAGGTTTGGCTTAGAAAGGTTTTTTGCCTGGTCATCACAGACAGCTGATTTGTTGTGCACTGAAGTCCACAAGCGAAGGGAAAAGGTGAGAGGAGGAGAGCGCGTAGATGCGAAAAGGAATTATATAACGCGCAAAGTGATCATGCTGCTTGTATGTGACTGTTATGAATGTAAACTGTGTTTGTGTGTGATCAGGAGTGTATTCATTCCTCCGATTCTGTTGATAAACTTTTCTTAAACGGAAGCAAAATGAATGAAACAGGGATAAACATACTTGAATTTGTCCAATAGAAACTCTCGTTTGCCACTGCTGGACTAATGATTACACCCTAGATCAGCTAGATGCAGGCAAGGTGGTATTGAATGTGTCACCGTCTGTCACCTTGATAACTCAAATTATTCTCTCGACCTGTGCACCTACGTTACAAACTTTCATTCATAGGCTAGGTTGTAGCAACCTTATGATGGGTATATCAACACCTGTGATTGCTTTATGCCTCGCTTTATGACTCTCTCAAAAGTCAATATGCCTTGTATACTGTTGTTTAGGATAATTATCATTGTTTTAGTTTACTGCAGATACCTCCTTTGTCGCACCTCCCACACATGCAGTGACCTCACCCAGTATAACCAGCGTGTCCAGAGATGCAACCTCTCTAATCATCACTCAGTGCCTGGGCTTACCTCCACTGTCCCCGCACCCCACCATACCCCTGTCTGCACATTATGCCCTGAATCTATTCTGTCCCCAACGCACTAGACGACCAGTTTTGCTAGCCTTTAGCCATACCCTCATCCTACTCCTCCTCTGTTCCTCAGGTGATGTGGAGGCTAACCCAGGCCCTGTGTGGGTACTCTCATTTGTTGACTTCTGTAATCGAAAAAGCCTTGGTTTCATGCATGTTAACATCAGAAACCTCCTCCCTAAGTTTGTTTTACTCACTGCTTTAGCACACTCCGCCAACCCTGATGTCCTTGCCATGTTTGAATCCTGGTTTAGGAAGGCCACCAAAAATTCGGAGATTTCCATACCCAACTACAACATTTTCCGTCAAGATAGAACTGCTAAAGGGGGTGGAGTTGCAATCTACTGCAGAGATAGCCTGTAAAGTTCTGTCATACTTTCCAGGTCTATGCCCAAACCAGTTCGAGCTTCTAATTTTAAAAATGAATCTCTCCAGAAATAAGTCTCTCACTGTTGCTGCCTTTTATAGACCCCCCTCAGCTCCCAGCTGTGCCCTGGACACCATATGTGAATTGATTGCCCCCATCTATCTTCAGAGTTCGTTCTGTAGGTGACCTAAACTGGGATATGCTTAACACCCCAGCAGTCCTACAATCTAAGCTAGATGCCCTCAATCTCACACAAATTATCAGGGAAACCACCAGGTACAACCCTAAATCCGTAAACATGGGCACCCTCATAGATATTATCCTGACCAACTCGCCCTCCAAACACACCTCTGCTGTTTTCTATCAGGATCTCAGCGATCACTGCCTCATTGCCTGTATCCACTATGGGCACGCGGTCAAACGACCACCCCTCATCACTTTCAAACACTCCCTAAAACACTTCTGCGAGCAGGCCTTTCTAATCGACCTGGCCCAGGTATCCTGGAAGGATATTGACCTCATCCCGTCAGTCGAGGATGCCTGGTCGTTCTTTAAAAGTAATTTCCTCACCATCTTAAATAAGCATGCCCCGTTCAAAAAATGTAGAACTAAGAACAGATATAGCCCTTGGTTCACTCCAGACCTGACTGCCCTTGACCAGCACAAAAACATCCTGTGGCGGACTGCAATAGCATCGAATAGTCTCCGCGATATGCAACTGTTCAGGGAAGTCAGGAACCAATACACACAGTCAGTCAGGAAAGCAAAGGCTAGATTTTTAAAACAGAAATTTGCATCCTGTAGCTCTAACTCCAAAAAGTTTTAGGACACTGTAAAGTCCATGGAGAACAAGAGTACCTCCTCCCAGCTGCCCACTGCACTGAGGCTAGGCGACACGGTCACCACCGATAAATCCATGATAATCTAAAATTTCAATAAGCATTTCTCTACGGCTGGCCATGCTTTCCTCCTGGCTACCCCAACCCCGGCCAACAGCTCCGCACCCCTCGCAGCTACTTGCCCAAGCCTTCCCAGCTTCTACTTCACACAAATCCAGATCGCAGATGTTCTGAAAGAGCTGCAAAACCTGGACCCGTACAAATCAGCTGGGCTAGACAATCTGGACCCTTTCTTTCTAAAATTATCCGCCGCCATTGTTGCAACCCCTATTACCAGTCTGTTCAACCTCTCTTTTGTTTAATCTGAGATCTCTAAAGATTGGAAAGCTGCCGCGGACATCCTCCTCTTCAAAGGGGGTGACACTCTAGACCCAAACTGTTACAGACCTATATCCATCCTGCCCTGCCTTTCTAAAGTCTTTGAAAGCCAAGTTAATAAACAGATCACTGACCATTTCGAATCCCACCGTACCTTCTCTGCTGTGCAATCCGGTTTCCGAGCTGGTCACGGGTGCACCTCAGCTACGCTCAAGGTACTAAACGATATCATAACCGCCATCGATAAAAGAGGTCGTCTTCATCGACCTGGCCAAGGCTTTTGACTCTGTCAATCACCGTATTCATATCGGCAGACTCAATAGCCTTGGTTTCTCAAATGATTGCCTCGCCTGGTTCACCAACTACTTCACAGACAGAGTTCAGTGTGTAAAATTGGAGGGCCTGTTGTCCGGAACTCTAGCAGTCTCTATGGGGGTACCACAGTGTTCAATTCTCAGGCTGACTCTTTTCCCTGTATATATCAACGATGTCGCTGTTGCTGCGGGTGATTCCCTGAACCACCTCTACGCAGACGACACCATTCTGTATACATCTGGCCCTTCTTTGGACACTGTGTTAACTTCTTTGGGATAAGGGGCAGTATTTTCACGGCCGGATAAAAAACGTACACGATTTAATCTGATTACTACTCCTGCCCAGAAACTAGAATATGCATATAATTAGATTTGTATAGAAAACACTCTAAAGTTTCTAAAACTGTTTGAATGGTGTCTGAGTATAACAGAACTCATATGGCAGGCCAAAACCTGAGAAGATTCCATGCAGGAAGTGACCTGTCATTTGTCCTTCTGTTGCATCTCTATCGAAATTACAGCATCTGTGCTGTAATGTGACACTTTCTAAGGCTTCCATTGGCTCTCTAAAGCCGCCAGAACGTGGAATGGAGTGTCTGCTGTCTCTGGGCAAAGTATAGGAGCAGAGTTTGTAAGTGGTCAGCCTGGGGACAGTGACACTGGAGATACGCGTTCACGAGACTTCTCTATTTTTTTCTTTCAGTCATTGAATGAATACAACGTTGCCCGGTTGGAATATTATCGCTATTTTACGAGAAAAATAGCATAAAAATGTATTTTAAACAGTGTTTGACATGCTTCTAAGTACGGTAATGGAATATTTTGAAAATTTTTGTCACGAAATGCGCTCGCGCTTTACCCTTCGGATAGTGACCTGAACGCATGAACAAAACGGAGGTATTTGGATATAACTATGGATTATTTGGAACCAAAACAACATTTGTTGTTGAAGTAGAAGTCCTGGGAGTGCATTCTGTCGAAGAACAGCAAAGGTAATCCAATTTTTCTAATAGTAATTCTGAGTTTAGGTGACCCCGAAGTTGGCGGATGTCAAAATAGCTAGCCGTGATGGCCGAGCTATGTAGTGAGAATATTGCAAAATGTGCTTTCGCCGAAAAGCTATTTTAAAATCGTACATAGCGATTGCATAAAGGAGTTCTGAATCTATAATTCTTAAAATAATTGTTATGTATTTTGTCAACGTTTATCATGAGTAATTTAGTAAATTCACCGGAAGTTTTCGGTGGGTATGCTAGTTCTGAACATCACATGCTAATGTAAAAAGCTGTTTTTTGATATAAATATGAACTTGATTGAACAAAACATGCATGTATTGTATAACATAATGTCCTAGGAGTGTCATCTGATGAAGATCATCAAAGGTTAGTGCTGCATTTAGCTGTGGTTTGGGTTTATGTGACATATATGCTTGCTTGGTAAATGGCTGTGTGATTATTTGTGTCTATCTACTCTCCTAACATAATCTAACGATTTGCTTTCGCTGTAAAGCCTTTTGGAAATCGGACAACGTGGTTCGCTTCAGGAGAAGTGTATCTATAAAATGGTGTAGTCCTATGTTTGAGAACTTTGAATTATGACATTTTGTGGTTTTAAATTTGGCTCTCTGATTTTTCACTGGCTGTTGAATAGTGTGGGACGATTTCGTCCCACCTCCCCTAGAGAGGTTAACTAACATCCAAATGAGCTTCAATGCCATACAACACTCCTTCTGTGGCCTCCAACTGCTCTTAAACGCTAGCAAAACCAAATGCATGCTTTTCAACCGTTCGCTGCCCGCACCCGCCCGCACGACTAGCATCACTACTCTGGACGGTTCTGACCTAGAATACGTGGACAACTACAAATACCTAGGTGTCTGGCTAGACTGTAAACTCTCCTTCCAGACTCATATCAAACACCTCCAATCCAAAATCAAATCTAGAATCGGCTTTCTATTCTGCAACAAAGCCTCCTTCCCTCACGCCGCCAAACTTACCCTAGTAAAACTGACTATCCTACCGATCCTCGACTTCGGCGATGTCATCTACAAAATAGCTTCCAATACTCTACTCAGCAAATTGGATGCAATCTATCACAGTGCCATCCGTTTTCATACCAAAGCGCCTTATACCACCTACCACTGCGACCTGTATGCTATAGTCGGCTGGTCCTCACTACATATTCATCGCCAGACCCACTGGCTCCAGGTCATCTATAAGTCTATGCTAGGTAAAGCTCCACCTTATCTCAGGTCACTGGTCACGATAACAACACCCACCCGTAGCACGCGCTCAAGCAGGTATATCTCACTGGTCATCCCCAAAGCCAACACCTCCTTTGGCCGCCTTTCCTTCGAGTTCTCTGCTGCCAGTGACTGGAATGAATTGCAAAAATCACTGAAGCTGGAGACTTACATTTCCCTCACTAACTTTAAACATCAGCTATCTGAGCAGCTAATCGATCACGGCAGCTGTACATAGTCCATCTGTAAATAGCCCACCCAATCTACCTACCTCATCCCCATTTTGTTTTTATTTACTTTGCTGCTCTTTTGCACACCAGTATCACTACCTTACACACCATCATCTGCTCATCATCATCTGCTTATCTATCACTCCAGTGTTAATCTGCTAAATTGTAATTACTTTGCTACTATGGCCTATTTATTGCCTTACCACCTCATGCCATTTGCACACACTGTATATAGACTCTTTAAAAAAAAATTATTATATTGTGTTATTGACTGTACACTTGTTTATTCCATGTGTAACTCTGTGTTGTTGTTTCTGTCGCACTGCTTTGCTTTATCTTGGCCAGGTCGCAGTTGTAAATGAGAACTTGTTCTCAACTAGCTTACCTGGTTAAATAAAGGTGAAAAAAATAAAAATAAATAAATGTGAGTATCATGTAGTGGCCTAGACCCATATACCTGTATGTTACATTTTGCTGGGTGAATTGAATATGAATGATGGTCATCCATGATGCTGTAATAGAATACCACCCATAAGACCTAGTTGTCAAACAGGGAAATGGTTCCAATCATTTTTCCACCATTCATTTTTTCCCATAGGGTTTATTAGAAACACTTAAAATAAAGGCTGTGTTTTGTGTAGGATTAACCTGGTGTGACGTTTTGATAACCGTGCAAATCTCTCTTGGACAAGGTGACTTATATCAATATATACGCCTGTATTTAGCCCCCAGAAATAAAATGCTAATTAGCTGCTAATGTGGCTATCATAAATAACTACAAATGCCATGATGATGTGGACGAGACTGTCGAATCGAGGCAATGGTAAGAATCTCCGGATTAACTGTCTAATGCCAGCTAAATGTAGTTATTCAGAAACTGGCAACATTTCTTTAAATGGACAATTCTGTCTTGTGCAAGAGTTGAATTGACACAATACTGTGACTTTTAGCAAAGGTGTCAGCTAGAGATGACATGCAGGAGCTTGCAGGAATTTGTAGTCTTGCATGATGTCTACTTTGATGCTAATTACAGTAAATAGAACTGAATATATTGATAGAATTCACCATGTCTAAGAAACACAGCCCTTATTTTAAGTGTTCCTAAAAATCCCCTATGGGAGAAATGAATGGTTGAAAAATGATTGGAACCATTTCCCTGTTTGACTGCTAGATTTTATGGCTAGTATGACACCTCCACTATGGGGCTCTATAGAAATAAGGCCATTCTGATTCAAAAAATAATCGTCCTCCCTCATCTTAAACGGCACCGACCGCCACTGCTGTATACTTTTTTTAACCGGCTTTAACACAGTTGCTGCCAACAGTTTTTTCAGTGACAACACATTTGTGGCGTCCGTCTTCCGTTTACGCACAGGTGTTCGGAGACGCAGATAGCTAATTAGCACAGGTACGCCTCTGTCTTCCGTCTCTTTTCTGTAAACAAGCGCTGTAACATGGAAATATGGCTGTATGGGAACCCTAACCGTAACCCTGTAAAAATGTTACCAAAACCGTAGCACAAGTGATGCGTTTTAACATTCAGAATAAGCGTCGGGGGTCTTAAAAAAAACTCCCTAGCCAGAAGATACAATCGTCAATAGGCGCTAAAGGTAGTTATGAATGGGTTAGTTCTACTCCTGCTATTTTTCTATTCCCTGGTTATTTCTCTCTATTTCTCTTTCGCTCTCTTTCTTTCTCTCTCTTGCATGATCTCTCTCTTTCACACACACACACACACACACACACACACACACACACACACACACACACACACCACACACACACACACACACACACACACACACACACACACACACACACACACACACACACACACACAAAGAAACAATGTGCCAAGTTGGTTTCTGTTTTGACTGGGTTGTCATTGGATTTGTTTATTATGCTTGAGTGTTTATAATGTTATACGTTTGATTGTAGTGAGACATCAGTTGAGAGGTGTTTGGGGCTGTTCTGACAGTTATATTTATCATATTGTTGGAAAGTTTCAATAGGAAGTGGTTCTGTTGCAGTGGTGTATCTCTGCCCTTGGGTCCTGACTTTAGTACTCTGACCCACTTGATGATGGTAATGCATTTCATAGCTCTCATTCTCTGTAATGCAAAGCTAGTAAGTAATTGCCAACTATACATTTCGTTTTAGTGTGGGAGGGAGTGGGAGTAAAAGTGAATACTCTGCTATTTGTCCCATTGCACTATAATGTCGCCTAATCATCCAATGTTCTCTTTCCCTACAGAAATCAAAACAGTATTTACAATACCTTCAGAAAGTATTCATACCCCTTGACTTATTCCACATTTTGTTGTGTTACAGCCTGAATTCAAAATGGATTGATTACATCTTTTTCTCAGACATCGACACACAACACCCCATAATGACAAAGTGAAAACTTAATTTTAATATTTTTGGAAGTTTATTGAAAATGAAATACAGAAATATCTCATTTACATAAGTATTCACACACCTTAGCTATGACACTCCAAATTGAGCTCAGGCCCATCCAATTTCCTTTGATCATCCTTGAGATATCACTACAACTTGGAGTCCACTTGTGGCCAATGAAATAGTTTGGACATGATTTAGAAAGAAACACACCTGTCTATATAAGGTCCTACAGTTGACAGTGCATGTCAGAGCAGAAACTACCATGAAGTCCAAGGAGCTGTCCGTAGATCTCTGAGATATAATTGTGATGAGAAAGGTAGGGTATCAAATAATTTCTAGAGTGTTGAAAGTTTCCAAGAGCACAGATGTCTCCATCATTGGGAAATAGAAAAATATTGAACTACCCTGACTCTGCCTAGAGCTGGCCATCTGGCCAAACTGAGCAAGGACCTTGGTCAGGGAGGTGACCAAGAACTGAATAACCACTCTGACAGAACTACAGAGTTCCTTGGCTGAGATGGGAGAACCTGCCAGAACAACAACAGTCTCTAAAGCATTTCACCAATCTGGGCTTTATGGGAGAATGGCCAGACGGAAGCCACGCCTGAGAAAAAGGCAGCACATCTGGAGTTTGCAAAAAGCCATGGGAAAGACTCTAAGATTATAAGGCAAAATATTCTATGGTCTAATGAGACAAAAATGTTACTATTTGGCCTGAATGCAAAGTGCTATGTCTAGAGAAAACCAGGCACAGCTCATCACCTGTCTAACACCATCTCTACCGTGAAGCATGGTGGTGGCAGCATCATGCTACTGGGATGTTTTTCAAGGAAGGGACTGGGAGACTGGTAAGGACAGAGGGAACATGCATGGAGCCAAATACAGGCAAATCCTTGATGGAAACCTGCTTCAGAGTGCAAACAATCTAAGACTGGTGCTCAGATTTGCGTTCCAACAGGACAATGACCCAAAGCAAAGCACAAAGCAATGCTGGAATGGCTTCAGAACAAGAATCTGAAAGTCCTTTAGTGGCCCAGCTAAAGCCCAGACTTGAATCCCATTGAACATCTCTGGAAAGACTTGAAGATTGCTGATCACCCAAATCCCACGATGACTCAAAGCTGTAATTGCCACCAAAGGTGCTTCTACAAAGTATTGACTCCGGGGTGTGAATACTTCTGTTACTGATATAATTCTGTATTTCATTTTCATAAAATGTCTCACTTTTTTTTCCAAAATCACATTTTCACTTTGTATTTATAGGGTATTGGGTGAGAGAATTTTTTTTTTTAATCCATTTGAATTCAGGCTGTAAAACAACAAAATGTGGAATAAGTCAAGGGGTATGAATACTTTCTGACGGCACTGTAGGGGGAATGTATATACCAATCCATACTTTCAAGCCCATTTCTGTTCATCATGATGTATAGCAGAACTATATTACTACAGTCAATAGGAGATGTTAGACACTTCTCAAAATAGATGAGTATCTACTTTTTCTTGACTGGCTCTAATCTAGAGATTAGTGTACACGCATCAGCACATATCCAATTGTTCCTTTGAAAAAACACCCTGAAATCCTTAATTATTTTCTAACAAATTTATAGGCAGAATGTTTGAGAGTGTAATTTATATTTGATTCACTGGTGGTGTCAGGGAAGGTAATGTAATAGTGGATGAGCAAAGTGATCTTGTTGCATAAGTTACTTGTATCCCTACTGTCAGCACTATATCTATCATAGGGCTTTAGTGTCTGGTTCATAAGAAAATGGAGACTGTCAAATTATTATGTTGCATAACATCAGACTTTAACATAAAAAAACGTTGTAAAGTAGTGTGCTGCCTATGCGTTGTGGGTTTACACAACACTCCAGGGTTTAAAATTATTTTTTATATTTGTTTGTCGTTTATGACAACCTGTCATGATGCAAAGTTTTGGTCTTTGAACCCACCGTAACACCAATTTCACTGTAACTTTTCACTCAATGAGAAATTTGGACTATGTGCGAAGGTATATAAAAAAAGTGCCCTGGAATGTTCTAGCGGCTGAATACGACAGCTTATAAAATAGAAAGTCGCCTATTAGCACCAAATTATGCTTTTATGGATTGTTATGGAATGGGAGGCCGGCCGCCCCGCTAGTTACTCCAAGCTGTCTAAGGCCCTAGCCCTGGAGTTGCCAAAGGAAATGGAGGTGAGGGCAGAGGGTGGCTGGTCACTTTCCTCTCTCTGTCATTCTCTTTCTCATTTTCTCTTTTGTTTTCTCTGCCCTCTCTCTTTCTTCCTCTGTTTTCTTCACTTTATAGAGCTCTCTCTCCCCCTCTCTCCTCACCTTCCTCCTTATCTCCTTCTCTCTTAACTCTATCCCCCTCCTTTCTCTCTCTTTCTCTCTTAATTTCTCCCCACACTCACCATTGGTTAGGAACCTCTAGATTACACCCCTAAGTCCTTAAGACAGAGTCTGTCTGTTGCTAGGTTACCCTTACTGCCCTCATGGTATTACTTTCATAACACTCCATTTCAAGGAAATTGAGAAAGGATGGAAAAACGGTTGGTCAGCTGGCGGAGATCCATGATGTCATCTGGGTTAACCAAGATCCCTGGTATCTCTGACAAGTAAAAATGGACCTAAATACACCAATAAGTCTCTGTATTTGAGGCTTATACAGAGAACAGATTGCTGCTTCTCCATAGCTTCAAGAGAAAGTACATTGTATGAAATAACATCACTCGTCATTACCACTTGGCCCCAATGATTCAACTTTACCTTTCCCACATTCAGTGGGCATAAACCAGCAGGGAGTAGCATTGTAGAGTTTACTTCCCTAAAATGTCTGCCAACTGCTGAGTCTCATAGGTGGACTGGTGGTATGAGTCTATTGTTGGAGGGAGTGAATGGAACCTTTGTTTGCCGTAGACAACAGACATGGGTGCGCCACTATGACTTGAAACACTCGTCCTTGTCAGGTTTTGTTTTACGCTCAATTGACGTACAGTCGGAAGTTTACATACACTTAGGTTGGAGTCAAACTAGTTTTTCAACCACTCCACAAAATTCTTGTAAACAAACTGTAGTTTTGGCAAGTCGGTTACTTGTGCGTGACACAAGTAATTTTTCCAACAATTGTTTACAGACAGATTATTTCACTTATAATTCACTGTATCACAATTCCAGTGGGTCAGAAGTTTACATACACTAAGTTGACTGTGCCTTTAAACAGCTTGGAAAATTCCAGAAAATGATGTCATGGCTTTAGAAGCTTCTGTTAGGCTAATTGACATAATTTGAGTCACTTGGAGGTGTACCTGTGGATGTATTTCAAGGACTACCTTCAAACTCAGTGCCTCTTTGCTTGACATCATGGGAAAATCAAAAGAAATCAGCCAAGACCTCAGAAAAAAATAAGAAGACCTACACAAGTCTGGTTCATCCTTGGGAGCAATTTCCAAACTCCTGAAGGTACCACGTTCATCTGTACAAACAATAGTACGCAAGTATAAACACCATGGGACCACGAAGCCGTCAAACCGCTCAGAAAGGAAACACGTTCTGTCTCCTAGAGATGAACGTACTTTGCTGCGAAAAGTGTAAATCAATCCCAGAACAACAGCAAAGGACCTTGTGAAGATTCTGGAGGAAACAGGTACAAAAGTATCTATATCCACAGTAAAACAAGTCCTATATCGACATAACCTGAAAGGCCGCTCAGCAAGGAAGAAGCCACTGCTCCAAAACCGCCATAAAAAAGTCAGACTACAGTTTGCAACTGCACTTGGGGACAAAGAATGTACTTTTTGGAGAAATGTCCTCTGGTCTGATGAAAAAAAATATAGAACTGTTTGGCCATAATGACCATCCTTATGTTTGGAGGAAAAAGGGGGAGGCTTGCAAGCCGAAGAACAACATCCCAACCGTGAATCACGGGGGTGGCAGCATCATGTTGTGGGGGTGCTTTGCTGCAGGAGGGACTGGTGCCCTTCACAAAATAGATGGCATCATGATGAAAGAAAATTATGTGGATATATTGAAGCAACATCTCAAGACATCAGTCAGGAAGTTAAAGCTTGGTCGCAAATGGGTCTTCCCCAAGCATACTTTCAAAGTTGTGGCAAATGGCTTAAGGACAACAAAGTCAAGGTATTGGAGTGGCCATCACAAAACCCTGACCTCAATCCTACAGAAAATTTGATAAAGTGTGTGTGTAACAGTGTAGGTTCCGTCCCTCTCTTCGCCCCAACCTGGGCTCGAACCAGGGACCCTTGCACACATCAACAACTGACACCCACGAAGCATCGTTACCCATCGCGCCACAAAAGCCGCGGCCCTTGCAACGCAAGGGGAAACCCTACTTCAAGTCTCAGAGCGAGTGACGTCACTGATTGAAACGCTATTAGCGCGCACCACCGCTAACTAACGAGCCATTTCTTATCGGTTACATGTGCGAGCAAGGAGGCCTACAAACCTGACTCAGTTACACCAACTCTGTCAGGAGGAATGGGCCAAAATTCACCCAACTTATTGTGGGAAGCTTGTGGAAGGCTACCCGAAACGTTTGACCCAAGTTAACCAATTGAAAGGCAATGCTACCAAATACTAATTGAGTGTATGTAAACTTCTGACCCACTGGGAATGTGATGAAAGAAATTAAAGCTGAAATAAATCATTCTCTCTGCTATTATTCTGACATTTCACATTCTTAAACTCAGTGGTGATCCTAACTGACCTAAGACAGGGAATTTCTACTTGGATTAAACGTCAAGAATTGTGAAAAACTGAGTTTAAATGTATTTGGCTAAGGTGTATGTAAACTTACAACTTCAACTGTACCATAAGGGCGTACTTCAGACACACTTACACAAGGGGGACCAAGTCTACGGTTCTGTCTCCGATCTTCCTAGCTTTTCATGTGGATGAGGATTACAGTTGTTTACATTTCAGTTGCTACATTTCAGAAGAGGAAAAGTTGAACAAAAATATGTTCGTTTTTTTCATGTCAACTCACAAGGACAGAACACACATGTACTTTAATTATTCTGGGGAATGAGCATGTGTGTGAGAGAGAGAATTTCTGTTATACTCACGTACACACACACACACAAGCTCTCGGGACTCAAATCCCATCCCATTCCCTTCTCAGCCTTTTTTAATCATTGCTGTGTTGGGGGGAGGAAGAGGAGATTTGTGACGTGTTATGTCACTCGGAGATGCTTTCTAATGAAGAGGGATGGGAGGAAAAGCACTTTGGGTAAATGGAAAAGTACTAGACTAATGAAGTCTGTCATGAGCTGAGCCAGGGACATTTCAGAGTGGACACTCTGTGTTACAAACAGTAGGGTGATGTGTCACAATGTACACCTCGCCTCCGCTTTTGGTTTACTGGAGTTCATATATGTTTTGCCTGTTTGAGAGTGGGCTGTTTCTGGTCTGAATTGTATGTATTGTACGATAGGATGATCAAGTGCCGTGACCATGTGCAGTGACCATGTGTAGGAACAAGAAATGCTGGAGACATTTTTCTGATGATCCTAAAAATCATGAGATTCACATCCATGGCATAAAAAGAACCCAGTGTTCCCCTCAGCATTTGAAACCTAAAAGAGTTCAAAAGAACCCTCACTCTTAGAAGTGTTTGTCCAGCTATTCCAATTGACTTCACTGGTCTCAAGTTAGCATCCTGTTAGCTCTCTCACCCTGCTGTTGTTCAGTCTTTGCAGTGATGCTACATTCCCCACTGTACAGTGGGCTCCTGAGTGGCGCAGCGGTCTAAGGCACTGCATCTCAGTGCTAGAGGCCTCACTACAGACACTCTGGTTCAATTCCAGGCTGTATCACACCCGGACGTGATTGAGAGGCCCATAGAGTGGCGCACAATTGGCCCAGCATCTTCCTGGTTTGGCCAGTGTAGACCGTCATTGTAAATAAGAATATGTTCTTAACTGACTTGCCTAGTTAAATATATATTTTTTAAATAAAATAATAATCAGAGAGTATTCATAATCCTTGACTATGCGCATTTTGTTGTGTTGTAGCCTGAGTTCCAAATTGATTAAATACATTTTTTTCTCACGATCTACACACCATACCCCAGAATGACATAGTGAAATCATGTTTTTAGAAATTTTAGCAAATTTATTGAAAATTAAATACAGAAATATATATATAAAAAAAAGTATTCACACCCCTGAGTTAACACTTTGTAGAATAACCTTTGGCAGCAATTATGCTGTTAGTCTTTCTGTGTAAGTCTCTAAGAGCATTCCACGCCTGGATTGTGAAACATTTGCCCAATATTCTTTTCAAAATTCTAACAGTTTTTCAAATTGGTTATTGATCATTGCTAGACAACCATTTTTAGGTCTTGGATAGATTTTCAAGTGGATTTAAGTCAAAACTGTAACTCGGCCACTCAGGAACATTCACGCTCTTCTTCGTAAGTACCTCCACCATAGATTTGGTATTGTATTTTAGGCTATTGTCCTGCACAGTGCATCAATCTAAGTAACATAATAAAACAAATCCACATCAAAATCCATCAATTTAAACCAGTTAAATGTAACTAAATGTTATCAATAATGTAATCTACATGATCTCAAAAAGTTATTATTTAGCATTAGGGCCATAAAAAACAACTATACTCAGCAAAAAAAGAAACGTCCTCTCACTGTCAACTGCATTTATTTTCAGCAAACTTAACATGTGTAAATATTTATATGAACATAACAAGATTCAATAACTGAGACATAAACTGAACAAGTTCCACAGACATGTGACTAACAGAAACGGAATAATGTGTCCCTGAAGAAAGCTGTGCTCAGTTGGGCTCAGTTGGTAGAGCATGGTGTTTGCAACGCCAGGGTTGTGGGTTCTTTTCCCACGGCGGGACCAGTATGGAGAATTTTTTTAATGAAATGTATGCATTCACTACTGTAAGTCGCTCTGGATAAGAGTGTCTGCTAAATGACTGAAATGTAAATGTAAAATGTAAAAGTAACAGTCAGTATCTGGTGTGGCCACCAGCTGCATTAAGAACTGCAGTGCATCTCCTCCTCGTGGACAGCACCAGATTTGCCAGTTCTTGCTGTGAGATGTTACCCCACTCTTCCACCAAGGAACCTGCAAGTTCCCAGACATTTCTGGGGGGATTGGCCCTAGCCCTCACCCTCCGATCCAACAGGTCCCAGATGTGCTCAATGGGATTGAGATCCGGGCTCTTCGCTGGCCATGGCAGAACACTGACATTCCTGACTTGCAGGAAATCACGCACAGAATGAGCAGTATGGCTGGTGGCATTGTCATGCTGGAGGGTCATGTCAGGATGAGCCTGCAGGAAGAGTACCACATGAGGGAGGAGGATGTATTCCCTTAACGCACAGTGTTGACATTGCCTGCAATGACAACAAGCTCAGTCCAATGATGCTGTGACACACTGCCCCAGACCATGATGGACCCTCCACCTCCAAATTGATCCCGCTCCAGAGTACAGGCCTCGGTGTAACGCTCATTCCTTTGTCGATAAAAGTGAATCCAAACATCACCCCTGGTTAGACAAAACCGCGACTCGTCAGTGAAGAGCACTTTTTGCCAGTCCTGTCTGGTCCAGCAACGGTGGGTTTGTGCCCATAGGCGACATTGTTGCCAGTTATGTCTAGTGAGGACCTGCCTTACAACAGGCCTACAAGCCCTCAGTCCAGCCTCTCTCAGCCTATTGTGAACAGTCTGAGCACTGATGGAGGGATTGTGCATTCCTGGTGTAACTCGGGCAGTTGTTGTTGCCATCCTGTACCTGTCCCGCAGGTGTGATGTCCAGATGTACTGATCCTGTGTAGGTGTTATTACACGTGGTCTAACACTGTGAGGAAGATCAGCTGTCCGTCCTGTCTCCCTGTAGCACTGTCTTAGGCGTCTCACAGTACGGACATTGCAATTTATTGCCCTGGCCACTTCTGCAGTCCTCTTACCTCCTTGCAGCATGCCTAAGGCACATTCACGCAAATGAGCAGGGACCCTGGGCATCTTTCTTTTGCTGTTTTTCAGAGTCAGTAGAAAGGCCCCTTTAGTGTCCTAAGTTTTCATAACTGTGACCTTAATTGCCTACCGTCTGTAAGCTGTCAGCATCTTAACAACCGTTCCACAGGTGCATGTTCATTAATTGTTTATGGTTCATTGAAAAAGCATGGGAAACAGTGTTTAAACCCTTTACAATGAAGATCTGTGAAGATGTTTGGATTTTTACGAACTATTTTTGAAAGACAGGGTCCTGAAAATGGGACGTTTCTTTTTTTGCTGAGTTTAGTAATGCTGCATACTCCAAGAAAGGTTCAAATCTCACCTTTCTGGTTAAAATTGTTATAAATTGCTGAGGTGTAGTCAATTTGGAGGACGAATGCTCAATTTCACATTACAAATATGATACCAATATGAAATATTTTATATGATGTATTTCCTATTCAACAAAACTGTATGAACAAGACTTGAAATTACTTATATGCTTTCTAAATATAGTATAAACAAATTATAAAATGACTAACTATAAGTTTCACCTTCCTTGTAACTGTAAAATACATAATTGTATATAAATGTTAATGTTTTCTAAACGTCTCTCTTGATCAAAATGTCTGCCTCCATCGCTGTGAACGTCTCATAGAGCTCCAGCTTAGCTTCCTGAACTCGTTTGGAACTAGCCTTTCATCTCATATTAATCTTGTCAGTCGATGACAAACAGAACGAGTTTTTTGTTTAAGGTCTATGAATTATTTTAGATGAATGGATATAAATCAATCTCTGAACGTGCTATAGTTATCAGGAATCAAGGTAAGACCCAAGTGCAGACTGCGTAGAAGTAACAATGTTTATTGTAACAACAGGGGCAGGCAAACGACAGGTCAAGGCAGGCAGGGGTCAATAATCCAGAGGTGGAGCAAAGGTACCGGACGGCAGGCAGGCTCAAGGTCAGGGACAGGCAGAGTGGTCAGGCGGGCGGGTACAGGTTCACGACAGGCAGTGGTCAAAAACCAGGAGGATGAGAAAAAGAGAGGCTGGGGATAATAGGAAATGAGACAAAACACTGGCTGACTTGAACAAACAAGACGAACTGGCACAGACAGACAGAAAACACAGGTATAAATACCCAGGGGATAAGTGGGGAAGATGGGCGACACCTGAAGGGGGTGGAGACAAGCACAAGGACAGATGAAACAGATCAGGGCGTGGCAATAGTGATAAAACCACTCTACTGCTACGCTAGGGTTTAAGGATTGCGGGCATGTGCTTGTCAGTTGTTGTGACGTAGGGTCCGTGGGAACCAGGGCTATTGCTTAATGCAAGCCATTTCGATCTATGGATCAATTTATAAGTGAAAATGTTGGTTGGTACTGGTACCAGAACCACACAAGTCCCCTAAACAGGGGACTTTACATATTTAAGTTAGAGATATCCGTTTTTTTTGCTTGGGCTGCGTCTCAATCCACCGCATCCTCCTATGTTGGCCTTCCGCATCTGCGGTGAAAGTGGCCGAGCTACAGCAGTGTTTGTCAGACCATGAGACATCCAGAAAATTGGTCTTCTAACGAAAACGGTTTGCCCTACAAAATAATATGAACACGATAGTGTTCTCCATTTTGCTCTACTGGACTCATCTGATGGTAACCCATACAAATGAATGGACATTTTTGGACTGTCTTTTTTTTGCCATTTATGAATGTGTTATTCAATGTGTTTCTATGGACTATAGTAGTAAAGACCAAATTCAACCTTAACCCTTTTTTTATATATATATATAGCCTACCTAAAGGGGTCCTAAAATAATAATACTGTAACTTCACCATGCTCAAAGGGATATTCAATGTCTGCTTTTTTAAATACATTTTTTTGTCTAGCAATAGGTGCCCTTCTTGGCGAGGCATTGGAAAACCTCCCTGGTCTTTGTGGTTGAATCTGTGTTTGAAATTCACTGCTCAACTGAGGGACCTTACAGATAATTGTATCTGTGGGGTACAGAGATGAGGTAGTCATTTAATAAAATCCAGTTAAACACTATTATTGAACACAGAGTTGACACAACTTATTATGTGAATTGTTAAGCACATTTTTACTCCTGAACTTATTTTGGGTTGCCATAACAAAGGGTTTGAATACATATTGACTCAAGACATTTCAGCTTTTCATTTTTTATTAACTTGTAAAACAAAATTAGAAACAAAATTTGACGTTATAGGGTATTGTGTGTAGGCCAGTGACAAAAAAATCTAAATTGAATCCATTTTAAATTCAGGCTGAAGCACAACAAAATGTGGAATACATCAAGGGGTACGAATACTTTCTGAAGACACTGTACATTGCGTCATTAAACACTGGTCACTTTAATAATGTTTACATAGTGTTTCACCCACTTTACATGCATATACTCTATTCTAGTCCAGCCAGGTCACCCGTGATACAAGTCAGTATTCCATGTCTGAGGACATTGGGAGATGACGTGGAAACTGGCCACTGAAGGCAACAGTGAGCGCTGTTACCTTCAAGTAGGTTTGAGTTTTGTTAGAGCATTGTGGACGGGGATGGCAGATGGGCGTGAGCATCTGGCTCTGTTTTTGCATGTTCGAATCCAGCAATAGAAAGTTGTTTTTGTGATTTGTGAAGCCTATCCCAAACCTTAACACTTACCTTAACCATTCAGAGTTAATGCCTGATCTAAAGATTTCTGAGTTAATGCCTAAACGTAACCCTAAGCTTAAAATGCAGAGTTAATACCTAAACTTAACCTTAAACACTTTGAAATTTCACGTTTGGAACAACTTCGAAATGTTGAGTTCGAGAAACATGGATGAACGTCTAATTCTGACGTGAAACTGTGAGAGCTTGTTGTTCTAGTCATGGCTCATCCTATATAAAAAAAAAAACATTTTGGGGGGAATTATGTGTCATGATGGAAAATGTTATGTTTGTGCTTATCTAGTAACCAATTTCTGTGTGTTTGGGTTAGAGATACGTTTCCTGTGGAACAATAGATATTAACTGAACTCAAACAGGCTGTAAGGGACAGAGGTATAAATAATTGAATAAGAGATGTTTTTGACAATTTCCAATTATTATTACTCAATTCTATACTTTGGGTAGCACCAGTGATTTAAGTAAGAAGGCAACGTAATCTAAAATAATAATCTGTTCCCATTACGTGGAACTGTGTCCAAAATTGATGTGGATCCATGTACAGTGCCTTCGGAAAGTATTCAGACCCCTTGACTTTTTCCACATTTTGTTACGTTACAGCCTTATTCTAAATTGGATTAAATAAATTGAAAATCCTCAGCAATCTACACACAATACCCCATAATGACAAAGCAAAAACAAGTTCAGATTTTTGGGGCAAATGTGTAAATAATAAAAAACAGAAATACTTAGATAAGTATTCAGACCCTTTGCTATGAGACTCAAAATTTAGCTCAGATGCATCCTGTTTCCACTGATCATTCTTGAGATGTTTCTAGAACTTGATTTGAGTCCACCTGTGGTAAATTCAATTGATTGGATGTGATTTAGAAAGGCACACACCTGTCTATATAAGGTCCCACAGTTGACAGTACATGTCAGAGCAAAACCCAAGCCATGAGGTCAAAGGAATTGTCCATAACATTTCTGCAGCGTTGAAGGTCCCCAAGAACACAGTGGCCTTCAGTAAAAGGGACATGACAGCCCACTTGGAGTTTGCCAAATGTATCTGAAGACTGAGACCATGAGAAACAAGATTCTCTGGTCTGATGAAACCAAGATTGAACTCTTTGGTCTGAATGCCAAGCGTCACATCTGGAGGAAACCTGGCACCATCCCTACGGTGAAGCATGGTGGTGGCAGCATCATACTGTGGTGATGTTTTTCAGCAGCTGGGATTGGGAGACTAGTCAGGATCGAGGGAAAGATGAATAGAGCAAAGTACAGAAAAATTCTTGATGATAACCTGCTCCAGAGCTCTCAGGACCTCAGACTTGGGTGAATGTTCACCTTCCAACAGGACAACAACCCTAAGCACACAGCCAAGACGACACAGGAGTGGCTTTGGGACAAGTCTCTGAATGTCCTTGAATGGCCCAGCCAGAGCCCGGACTTCAACCCAATCGAACATCTCTGGAGAGACCTGAAAATAGCTGTGCAGCGACGCTCCCCATCCAACCTGACAGAGCTTGAGAGGATCTGCAGAGAAGGATGGGAGAAGCTCCCCAAATACAGGTGTGCAATGCTTGTAGCGTCAAACCCAAGAAGACTCGATGCTGTAATCGCTTCCAAAGGTGCTTCAACAAAGTACTGAGTAAAGGGTCTGAATACTGATATTTAAGTTTTACATTTTTTTAAATTAGCAAACATTTCTAAAAACCTGTTTTAGCTTCGTCATAATGGAGTATTTTACATATGACTATTTACATTTTACATATGACTATTTTACACCATTTTAAAGACAAGACTCTCGTTAATCTAACCACACTGTCCGATTTCAAAAAGGCTTTACAACGAAAGCAAAACATTAGATTATGTCAGCAGAGTACCCAGCCAGAAATAATCAGACACCCATTTTTCAAGCTAGCATATAATGTCACAAAAAACAAAACCACAGCTAAATGCAGCACTAACCTTTGATGATCTTCATCAGATGACACTCCTAGGACATTATGTTATACAATACATGCATGTTTTGTTCAATCAAGTTCATATTTATATCAAAAAACAGCTTTTTACATTAGCATGTGACTAGCATGTGACTAGCATTCCCACCGAACACTTCCGGTGAATTTACTAAATTACTCACGATAAACGTTCACAAAAAACATAACAATTATTTTAAGAATTATAGATACAGAACTCCTTTATGCAATCGCGGTGTCCGATTTTAAAATAGCTTTTCGGTGAAAGCACATTTTGCAATATTCTGAGTAGATAGCCCGGACATCACGGGCTAGCTATTTTGACACCCACCAAGTGTGGTACTCACCAAACTCAGATTTACTATAAGAAAAATTGGATTACCTTTGCTGTTCTTCGTCAGAATGCACTCCCAGGACTTCTACTTCAATAACAAATGTTGGTTTGGTTCCAAATAATCCATAGTTATATCCAAATAGCGGCATTTTGTTCGTGCGTTCAAGACACTATCCGAAGGGTAGTGATGTGCCCGGCGCGTTTCGTGACAAAAGAATTCAAAATATTCCATTACCGTACTTCGAAGCATGTCAAACGCTGTTTAAAATCAATTTTTATGAGATTTTTCTCGTAAAAAAGCGATAATATTCCGACCGGGAAACCCTGTTTTCGTTCAAAGACGAAAAAATAAAAACATGGTGTCGGCTTGTGCACGCGCCCCCAGTCTTATTGTTCTCAGATCGACCACTATCCAAATGCGCTACTGTTTTTCAGCCATGGCCTGCAAAGTCACCATTCAACGTTCTGGCGCCTTCTGAGAGCCTATGGGAGCGTTAGAAAATGTCACGTTATGCCAGAGATCCCCTGTTTTGGATAGAGATGATCAAGAAGGCCAAGAAATAGTCAGAGAGAGCGCTTCCTGTTTGGAATCTTCTCAGGTTTTGGCCTGCCAAATGAGTTCTGTTATACTCCCAGACACCATTCAAACAGTTTTAGAAACTTTAGGGTGTTTTCTATCCAAATCAAACAATTATATCCATATTCTAGTTACTGGGCAGGAGTAGTAACCAGATTAAATCGGGTACGTTTTCTATCTGGCCGTGCAAATACTGCCCCCTATCCCCAACAGGTTAATAGTACCTAGTACAACCTTTTATTTTGATTTATTATAATGATGTATTTTGCTATAGAAGCTAAAATCTAATTGCTTACATTAACATTTAATGATAATTATCACAGATTGAGTGATAAGAGGAGGGAATGTGAGGGGAAATGTATGTTTGTGCTTTTCTAATAATTAATTTCTGTGTTCATGCAAGTGACTGATCGAGCCTGGCAGGAATCCTCACTATCGGTATCTGCAATTTGGCAGTACGCCCAGAACCTTGTTTTGAGGACAAAATATATCTCAGTTTCAAGGTCTCAGCTTGGAGAGAAGAAGCCTCATAAGGTATTGGTCTGGCACATGCATGAACCAGAATTGGTCAGTCACCAAACATTAATGATTAATTAATTTTGAATGACGAATAAGCTAAATCATGCCTATGTAACTTGTCTGTAAGCAGTATATAAGAGATCTAACGAGACTATGGTGCATCAAGTTTTTTGGAACCTCTCCAGTTAACCTGTTTCCTCCCCTTCATCTACACTGATTGAAATGGATTTAGTGACATCAATAAGGGAACATAGCTTTCACCTGGATTGACCTGGTCAGCCTATGTCATGGAAAGAGCATTTGTTCTTAATTTTTTGTGCATTCAGTGTACATGTACAGTGCATACGGAAAGTATTCACACCCCTTGACTTTTTCCACATTTTGTTACGCTAGAGCCTTATTCTAAAATATATTAAATAATTATTTCCCCTCAATCTAC
Organism: Salmo salar; assembly: GCF_965601325.2. Classification (NCBI taxonomy): domain Eukaryota; kingdom Metazoa; phylum Chordata; class Actinopteri; order Salmoniformes; family Salmonidae; genus Salmo; species Salmo salar. The sequence continues at coordinate 8,353,163 of NC_138317.1, read as the reverse complement.
ACACAATACCCCATAATGACAAAGCAAAAACAGGTTTGTAGAAAAACAAAACTAAAATATTACATTTACATAACTATTCAGACCATTTACGCAATACTTTCTTGAAGCACCTTTGGCAGCGATTACAACGTCGGGTCTTCTTGGGTATGATGCTACAAGCTTGGCATACCTGTATTTGGGGAGTTTCTCCCATTCCTCTCTGCAGATCCTCTTCAACTCTGTCAGGTTGGATGGGGAGCGTTGATGCATAGCTATTTTCAGGACATTCAGAGACCTGAAGCCACTCCTGCGTTGTCTTGGCTGTGTGCTTAGGGTCATTGTCCTGTTGGAAGGTGAACCTTCACCCCAGTCTGAGGTCCTGAGCGCTCTGGAACAGGTTTTCATCAAGGATCTCTCTGTACTTTGCTCTGTTCAACTTTGCCTCAATCCTGACTAGTCTCCCAATCCCAGGAGCTGAAAAACATCCCCACGGCATGATGTTGCCACCACCATGCTTCACCTTAGGGATGGTGCCAGGTTTCCTCCAGATGTGACACTTGGCATTCAGGCCAAAGAGTTCAATCTTGGTTTCATCAGACCAGAGAATCTTGATTCTCATGGTCTGGAGTCTTTAGGTGCCTTTTGGCAAACTACAAGCTGGCTATCCTGTGCCTTTTACTGAGGGGCGGCTTCCATCTGGCCACTCTACCATAAAGGCATGATTGCTGGAATGCTGCAGAGATGGTTGTCCTTCTGGAAGTTTCTCCCATCTCCACAGAGGAACTCTAGAGCTCTGTCAGAGTGACCATTGGGTGCTTGGTCACCTTCCTGACCAAGGCCCTTCTCCCCTGATCGCTCATTTTGGCCGGGCGGCCAGCTCTAGGAAGAGTGTTGGTGGTTCCAAACTTCTTCCATTTAAGAATGATTGAGGCCACTGTGTTCTTGGGAACCTTCAATACTACATAAATGTTTTGGTACCCTTCCCAAGATCTGTGCCTCAACACAATCCTGTCTCGGAGCTCTAATGACAATTGCTTTGTGCTCATGGCTTGGTTTTTGCTCTGACATGCACTGTCAACTATGGGACCTTTCCAAATCATGTGTGCCTCGTGTGCCTTTCCAAATCATGTCCAATCAATTGAATTTACCACAGGTGGACTCCAATCAAGTTCTAGAAACATCTCAAGGATGATCAATGGAAACAGGATGCACCTGAGCTCAATTTCGAGTCTCATAGCAAAGGGTCTGAATACTTATGTAAATAAGGTGTTTCTGTTTTTAATTTTTAATACATTTGCTAAAACGTCTAAACTTGTTTTCACTTTGTCATTATGGGGTATTGTGTGTAGATTGCTGAGGAAACACATTGATTTAATCAATTTGAGAATAAAGGTGTAACGTAACAAAATGTGGAAAAAGTGAAGGGGTCTGAATACTTTCCGAAGGCACTGTATACGCATGGATGTTTGAACTGCACGAAAGGCTAAAATGCATTTTTCCTGGTAGGATCACATGGTCAGGAAAAACTTCTGATCCTTCTTCTTTCATGTAAACACAACGCAGAGTATACATTAGGCTGGAGTTTTTTATTTATTTGTGGCATGATGTATACTTTGGCCGCTGTGACTTTAAACCAGTCTTTCAGTGGTTCTCATGGAGAGCACAGTTGTTCCCCTTACACGAGGTGGCCTCTGGAGGGGATTAGCGGAACAATAACAGACCCTTAGTTGGGTGTGCATGCACACACGCAAGCACACATACACACACGTCATCCACTTCCTGCCTTTTCTATCATAATGTAAAGGACAGAGAGTTCTACCACCTGCCCCTGTTCACTCTCAGTCACAACCTGAACCTCCATCCTGTTCCAGTCATCCTCTAGTCACATTGCTATTCTATATGATATAAATAGAGTGCATGACACCTTGAACTTGGTTTGCACCAACCCAAACAACACCGGGTCAAATCTCCCATGTGGTGTAAGGACTGTCCCCTCTAACCAATCCATACACACACAAACATAAAGGCACACATGTGTTTGCATATACACACACACATACACACACCACATACTTACATACACAAACAAAGGCATAGCAGCCCCACCTGTCCTGCTCTATCCCATTTTTTCCTCTACCTGGTCTGGCATCATGTGAGGTACTGTATATCTATTCTGTACATCACTGACAGACAGTCATGTCCCTGTAAACCATGTAGTCATGTCCCTGTAAACTACGACTAATGCTGTTTTAGCCATCCCCCTATGAGGTCAGGGGGGACACGTGCGTTGGGAGTGGATGAATGTATGAGGCCCTGAGTGAGTGAGGGCACGCTAAGCCACCACCATGCTCATTTAAAAAGACATGGAAATGAATGAGTCTGCCACATAATCAGCTTAGGCATGGGACCTGCACTTACGTAATGTGCTTCTGAGGGCCTTTCATTTAGAGGGCTGAACAACTGATACCTCAACTAACTCACTGCTGCTGGAATGAAATGTACACTGGTGTAAGCAAGCAAGCACAACCGTGGCCGTGGCTATGAAGTGACCCTGTGTGTGTGTGTGTGTGTGTGTGTGTGTGTGTGTGTGTGTGTGTGTGTGTGTGTGTGTGTGTGTGTGTGTGTGTGTGTGTGTGTGTGTGTGTGTGTGTGTGTGTGTGTGTGTGTGTGTGTGGGTGTGTGTGTTGTGTTTTGTGTGTTTTGTTGTGTCTGTGGTGTGTCTGTGGTGTGTTTGTGTGTCTCCCTCTCTGTACATGTGAGACCTTCAAAATCAAATCAAAGTTTTTTGGTGGCTTACATAGATTTGCAGATGTTATCGCAGGTGGAGCAAATTTTTTTGTGTTTCTAGCTCCAACAGTGCAGTAATAGCTGGCAATAAAAAAGCAATACACACTGTTGTGGGAATTCTACACAGGGACACTCAAATTCTTAAATGAATCATTGTTTATTAACAGTTAAAGAAGCGTTCTTAAGGCTTGGGACAAGTCTGACATGGATTGTGTATGTGTGCCATTCAGAGGGTGAATGGGCAAGACAAAAGTTTTAAGCGCCTTTGAATGGGCTATGGTAGTAGGTGCCAGGTGCACCGGTTAGTGTCAAGAACTGCAACGCTGTTGGATTTTTCAAGCTCAACAGTTTTTTGTGTGTTTCAAGAATGGTCCACCACCGAAAGGACATCCAGCCAACTTGACACAACTGTGGGAAGCATTGGAGTCAACATGGGCCAGCATCCCTGTGGAATGCTTTCGACACCTTTTACAGTCCATGCCCCTACGTATTGAGGCTGTTCTGAGGGCAAAAGGGGAAGGGAGGTGTGCAACTTAATATTACGAAGGTGTTCTTAATGTTTTGTACACTCAGTGTATATTCTCCATACTTACAGTTCATGACAAGAAATAACACTATGTGATTAGTACACATTTGAACACATGCAGTACTTACTTTGCTTTGACATACACTATATGGCCAAAAGTATGTGAATTCAGCTATTTCAGCCACACCCGTTGCTGACAAGTGTATAAAATCGAGCACACAGCCATGCAATCTCCATAGACAAACATTGCTGCCACCTTTCCAACAAGTCTGTTCATCAAATTTCTGCCCTGCTAGAGCTGCCTGGTCAACTGTAAGTGTTGTTATTGTGAAGTAAAAACATTTTGGAGCAACAACGACTCAGCCGCGAAGTGGTAGGCCACACAAGCTCACAGAACGGGGCTGACGAGTCCAGATGCGCATAGCGCATAAAAATCGTCTGTCCTCACTACCAAGTTCCAAACTGGTCTGGAAGCAACGTCAGCACAAGAACTGTTCGTCGGGAGTTTCATGAGTTGGGTTTCCATGACTGAGCAGCCACTCACACACCTTAGTTTACCATGCACAATGCCAAGCATTGGGTGGAGTGGTGTAAAGCTCGCTGCCATTGGACTCTGGAGCAGTGGAAACACGTTCCTGGAGTGATGAATCACGCTTCACCATCAGGCAGTCCGACAGACAAATCTGGGTTTCGTGGATGCCAAGAGAACGCTACCTAACCCAATGCATAGTGCCAACTGTAAAGTTTAGTGGAAGAGGAATAATGGTCTGGGGCTGTTTTTCATGGTTCGGGCTTAGTTCCAGTGAGTTAGTTCCAGCCCCTTAGTTCCAGTGAAGGGAAATCTTAATGCTACAGCATACAATGACATTCTAGACAATTCTGTGCTTCCAACTTTATGGCAACAGTTTCAGGAAGAACCTTTCCTGTTTCAACATGACAATGCCCCTGTTCACCAAGCGAGGTCCATACAGGAATGGTTTGTCGAGATCAGTTTGGAAGAATTTGACTGGCTTGCATACAGCCCTGACCTCGACCCCATCGAACACCTTTGGGATGAATTGGAGTACCGACTGCAAGTCAGGCCTAATCGCCCAACGATAGTACTCGACCTCACTAATGCTCTTGTGGCTGAATGGAAGCAAGTCCCTGCAGCAATGTTCCAACATATAGTGTAAAGCCTTCCCAGAAGAGTGTAGGCTGTTATAGCAGCAAATAGGGGACAACTCCATATTAATGCCCATGACGAGCTGGTGTCCATATACTTTTGTGTAGTGTACTTTGAAACAGTTCAAATTCACATAATATTACACATGCAAATGTTTCCAATTATCCAAAGAGCGAATAAAAGCCTGTTATATATAGCCTTGTTTCTTCAGAGCTGCTCAAACAGATAGAGCATGTCATTGGTACTTAGTTCAGGTTAAAGCAGAGGACTGACCGGGATGTCATGGCCTTCTGGTTCTGATGACACAAATGTCACCCTATTCCCTACACGTTCCCTGGTCAAAAGTAGTCCATTAGTCCATGCCATCTGTGTACACAGCCTGGGACACAGTAAGTCACTTATTATGTGATAGAGTGGATACAGTCTGAGTCTGCAGGTTACCATTTTTGTTCCTCCTTTGTCTGTTAAACACAGGTTAGCGGTTAAAGGTTAGAGGTGTCAGTGGAAAGATTTTGGGGATAAACAGCACATGTGGGCAATGGGGAAAGTTAATGTTAGTGTGTGTGTGTGTGGGGGGGTGGGGGGGGGGGGGGTCTGTGTGTGTGCGTGTATGTGTGTGTGTGGGGGGGTGGGGCATTTTTGGATCCCCAAGGAACTTTTGTCCTGTGCTTTGTTTGCTCCAACCACATCAAGGCTATGTTTCACACATGACAAATGACTCCAATGACTTTATGTGGGACAGATGGGGGGGATGAGGGAGGTAGGGTAGAGAGATGTTGGTTGGTAGCAGCAGCTGCGGGTGGAGATTTAGAGATAGCTTTGCAGAATGTGACGTTCCTTCCTTCCCCCCTGTCGTCTTTTGAAGCACATCTGTGAGCAGGCAGGCATCCCAACAATGGGGGACATTCAGGCGCTCCAATGAACCCTACCCCCTGCTGCGATCTCTAGCTAGCTAGCTCACCCCATGGACCATGAAGGCATCATCTCCAGACCTGGCATGTCACAACGCTCCTCTTTCACAACCACCAAAAAGAACAGCGTGACTTTCTCTCCACAAATATATTCTCTCTCTCTCTGTTTCTCTCTCTCTCTCTCTCTGTTTCTCTCTTTCTCTGTCTCTCTCCCTATCTCATTATCTAATTCTCTCCTATTTCATTTCTATTTCTCCTTAAGACTTTTCTCCACAATGGGAAACGTGTTGACAGTGTGAGAGAGAGTGTGAGCACATGTAGTTTTATGAACCCTGTCTTCTCTTTTAATATATTTGATTTGATTTATCATAATGTGGACTTGGATATTGAATGTGAGTTGTCATGCAATATTCTATTGCGTCTCTATTGCTATTGTGGCTGTGGCGTTCTGTCATTAGTAATTAAAAACAAGCAATCAAAATAGTTATGACTTCATTAGTGAAATCCTGGATTAGACACAGCCACGGTAATGAGCTGAATCCTCTATTAATGACATCATTAATCTAGTTTCCCGGCAATCATATAAATCTGCAGCAAACATAATCCCTCTACCTATTGGAAATACTCTTTAAACCTAAACAATGGACGAAAATCTATCTGTTTTACCCTTTTCCATCTTAATCCTGAACATTTGATGAAAATACATATGTTTGACCGCTTTTTTTATAAGATGCGGTTGTCATACAGTGTAACACAGACAGCAAAACTGAGAGTACTAAGAGAAGAGCACTAAGATTGATTTCATTTGCCTAAATTGGCTAACAAAGCACATGAGGATAACATTAACTGTTAGCATTGTCACCTGTTCAGGGCCGGTAACTGTGGTCTCGCTGTGAACGAGTGACCTGCACTATTAAGTTACTGTGAGAAAACTTAGAGCTATGTACAGGCAGGTCAACAGAGACCAATAGACAAACAGTGAAGCTTGACTCACAAAAGGTATTACAGTTTTCCTCCATTGGTTTGGCTCATTTCTTGAAACAGAAATTACATTCTAAAAACTCTAAGATCATTTGGCAAAACAGTCTTACAGTTCAGCACAACACTATAGCTCACTTGCAAAAGCTCATATCTCTCCTAAAACTGTTCACTCATGCTTCAAAACTAAATTCCTTTCCCATATAAAGAGTCAGTGCCACGAAAATGGCAAAGATCCTTCTCAATTGCTTTGGCTCATTTCTTGAAACAGACCGGACGTTCTCAACACTCTTGGTGCTTTAACCAAAACTAAATTTCCTTCTCATTTAAACAGTCAGTGCCCCCAAAATGCTTCGTCCCTTTGGCATTGTGTAAGCACTGCAAGTCAAAATGTTTAGATGTTTTGTCACTATGGCAGCGGACCATTGAAATATCCCTCATGTCCACCTTTCAGTCTTAGCCCAGTCCTTCATTGACAATGGTTACTGTACTGTTTTTTGTCCAGCTAACAGAATACAATTGTGTATAAAACTGAAAAAAAGAAATAGGATTTTAGGGTAAGAGTAGCCTCCAAGGTTTGACATCACACATTGCACTCATACTGCCAAGGAAATTGTAACCATTATCATTCACACACATAAAGTAACTTCCATACATCAGAGTAAAAAGAAAATGTATACAGCATAATATACTGTAATATAAACACACAAACAAAAAACAATGAAAATGATATGCAGCCTACAGTGCTGTAAATAAAGCTGGAGTTTCACAACTAACAGTTCTTCACTGGTCGCTGTCCTCACCCTCCCTCTCCTGGCCACCATCCTCACCCTCCTGGCCATCCATACGCTGCTGTCTGTCTGGCCACAGATTGTCGTCCACATCACAGGGTATATTCTCCCTTGCGATGCAACGAGGGAAGAAACGGCGTGCATGTCGCAACCATCCTCTACACTGATCTCCTGTAATATCCTCACACGCAGCGTCCATTGCATGGAGCAGGGACCTCTGATCTTGAGCCCGATGCTCATACACTCTCCATCTCCAAGCGGAGAAATACTCCTCAATAGGATTGAGGAAAGGAGAGTAAGGTGGTAGGAACACCATGACCATCCTTGGATGAGTAGTGAACCAGGCCCTGATAAGCGGGCCACGGTGGAAATTCACATGGTCCCATACAATGACATATTGTGGTAGGTGAGGCCCTACGAGAACTCTCTCATTTTCAGGGATCAAATCAAAATGAAGGCGGTCCAAGAAGATGAGGAGCTTCTGTGTATTGTATGGGCCAAGACTGGGGATGTGAGTGGCCACACCATTCTCAGATATGGCAGCACACATAGTTATATTGCCCCCTCGCTGGCCTGGGACATCCGCCGTGGCCCGGTGGCCAATAATATTACGGCCACGTCTTCGGCCCTTGGCCAGGTTGAAGCCAGCTTCATCCACAAACACGAGGATGTGATGGGTCTCATTTCCTTCCAATGCCATTATTCTCTACAATAGCGTAAAAAAAGAAAACATCAAATCAGTCATACAGAAGAGTCATACACTACAGTTACAGACAATTACATAGGAATGTTCTCTGTTCTCCACAAGTTCAATATACTACTGGCCACTACTCCAGTGGTTCCAAACCTGGGGTATATGTACCCCTATGCAGAGGTACTACAGGGGGTATTTGACAGAAAGGGGAGGGGGGAAATCATCAATGACTAGACTTACTGAAATGTTACAGTAAAACCCACAGTATTAGATAGATTTACATGGGAGGCACTAATTGCAGCTCTTTGACCCCTTTTCTTATTGTATGTTATATTCTTCAAAATAAGGATTATAATGATAATTGCATCATACAGTAAGCTGCAGTTTTTAGGTGAAATGTTGAAGTCAGATAAATCAAATACTTCCATACCTGGATTACCTGGATACACAAATCAGGTAAAGTGGGTACTGAAGCCAAAAAAGTTTGGGAACCACTGCTTAATTGTAAAAAGGTTATAATGATGGACAACCAGTAACTGACTTACATGTACATACTGGTACCGCAGCTCTTTCACTCTATCAGAGTTCCTCAAATGGTACCCTGTAAATTTGCTTCATTGTCATCTGATGCTTCTTCAATATCCGGTCTATTGTGGAGTTGCTTATAGAGTTGACATTTTGGAATATGGCATTGTCTTGTAGGATTGCAGCGTGGATCTGTCTCAATGTGATGGCATTATTTGCCATCACCATGTTACAGTTCTCTTGTTCTTGTTGTTCATTGAGAAGTTTTCCTCTGCCACCCGTGCAAGGTTGTCGTCCAATCCTAGATATAGAAGTCAAAGGACAACACTCCATTCGTAATGTATACCTTATGTATTCCTTACAGAATAAGTTACCTATGTAATTGTATTGTTGTTTTACTTACAGTAACTTTACCACAATTCTAATGCATCACTGCACAGTGACTGGAATACTACTGTATTCCAGAAAATAAAGTATTCCATAGTTTATTTTCTCCAATGTTTTTCTTGTCATTTTTAGTATCATAACATCCCATTGAGGTAAGATATTACTGTAGGCCTATCACACACACACACACACACACACACACACACACACACACACACACACACACACACACACACACACACACACACACACACACACACACACACACACACACACACACACACACACTAAATGAATAGGTAAATGTGTAAATAAATATATTTCTTGCTCTATGCACAGTGTCCTGTCCTATACAACATATAATTCCATCATTGACTGACTACATACCTGTTTTCCCTGCGAAAGGTTTGGATGATGGAGGAGACTGTTGAGCGAGGCACATTAGGCTGCACTCGGCGACCTGCCTCCGCCATTGTGAGGCCATGGTTGATGACATGGTCTATAATTGTGGCCCAAATTTCATCCGGGACAGCATGGTGTCTTCGTGCTCCTCGGCCTCTTCCCCCTATTCCACCACCATGCACCCTTACTCCTCCTCCTCCTCCTCTTCTTCTTCCTCTTCCTCTTCCTCAAGCAGGCAGTTGCCCTTGTTCATTTACTTGGCCAGGTGCCTCCATGTTCAGAAATTGTACTGGTCCTGCATGGTCAAGCTCTTTACATACATGTTTGGCAGCATTCACAGTCATGGACAGCACCTGTCAGGTAACTAAACATACTGTTTGATTGGTCATCTGAGATGTGTGAAACTCCTCCTTCGTTAGTCAAGTTCTAGTTTCACCTGACTGTCAATTGCTGTAATAAATGTATCAAATGTTCCAAGGGATTCATATATGGTATTCATGGTATTATGTTCTTGACTAATTTTGACAATTGAACAGACTATTGTGCGTGTGATGACTTATACAATGAAATGACGCTGACACGTTTTGGAGCGAACAACCATTAGACTGAGAATCAACAATCAGTTTAGATCGATAAGATCTATTCACTTGGAAATTGTGCTAAATATAGGCTACATGTACTTAATAATTTGCAAAGATGTACTGAGACATTGAGACATGTACTTAGACATTTGCAATTTGATGAAATGAATGAGAAATTCAATTCTGTTGTGAACAATTGCCAAGTGGTTTGGAGGTTTGTCCATGTAGTTTTGAGAATGTAATTTCTGTTTCAAGAAATGAGCCAAACCAATGGAGAAAAACTGTAATGACCTGAAGGCTAAATGAAGGCCAACTTTATGAACGTGGAATAGTTCAGTACATCATGTGATGTTATGAAGACCATACGAGATGATTGATACAGTATGCTTCGGTACTTTTACTTCCTCTGTTTACAGGGCAGTGAGGGCACAATTCTGACTTGAGGTCTTGCATGCGTAACTTCAATTTACGTAGGGCCAAAGATTATGATTCCACCCACAGTACATATGGAAATATCATGGATTCCTATCCAAAAGTGTCATCCCTTACTTTTCCCTTGTGTGCTCAACTTTTCCCTTATCCTAAACCAAAAAAACAATTACCTGTAACTTACGGTATACCGGTATGTGAATATATCAGCCATAAATATATATTTTTATGATTTTCGTACTGCAAATTAAAGTAATTGAGTGTGTTTTACAATTCTCCATACATCAACCAATGGATTATACAGCTCTTAGCTATGACACACATTTTCCAGGAATTGAACCTTATAAGAAAACTCTTGCATACATAATACTCAAAGTTCATGACATGCTCAAGGTTCTTCACATTATATACTGCGGCTCAAAGCGCCTTTGTCCTGGCTATCGAGCTGCGTGAGGCCTACGCTGTTCTGTTGGTGCAACCCAGAGTGATCCAAGCTGGCATGCTCAGGAAATGACAGCAGGGTGATTCCACACCAGGAAGGCCCGGAAATATTTTTGGTATCTCAGATTGTTGTGACTATTCTCACATAAACATTAATTTGGGAGGGAATGTGTTTAACATGTTTTCTACATTTGTATTACAAACCATTTTTGATAAATTCATGATGGAGGTATCCATTTTAGGCCCTTTTTAGAACCTATACATGCCTCCTCTATCCGCACATGATACAGACAACATCTGGGTGTCAATGTAGGCTACTCTTTATAAGGTGCTCGCCCAGCAGCATCTTTAACTAGCCCTTAGATCTATCCTCCATCCCATGGATCGGCAGAATGAAAGAGGGAACTTAAGAAGGCTGGTGACACAATCACCGTGCCGTCAAGTAAACTGGGACGACATCTATCTGGTTCTATCAAGGACTATTCACTCCGCAACGATTCCTCGGGATGGGGCCAGTGATGAATGAGCTTGCCCTTAGGATAATGTGACACCTTTTTTCTTCACCCTCTATCTCTGTTTTCCTCTATTGGTTCATGATGTGCTTGTTGAAGAGCTGAGAGCAAATGGCGGTCTCAAATTTATTCAGATGCCTAGAACTCTGGAGAGCGCCACGTCAGGCGTCAACATCGTTACCAAAGCCATGGATTTCTTCGCTCTGAGAGGAAAAAGAATGTTGTTAGCTAAGTGTTAAATGAAAAATCCACCCAAAACCACTCATTCCTTTAATTTACAGTGTTAAATACATAACTCATATGCGAGAACAATATTTTTTGTGAACAAATGTTTAATTATGGCGTTATAAGGTTGGTAGCAACATGGAAAATTGTTGTGGAAATCTGTTGCAGCTGAAGTCGACTACAAAATCCGCAACACAAGGCTCTCTTTATGGGCTGACTGGCTAGCAAGCAAGAAAACATAGCTACACACAATAATAGCAAAGACAATATCAGCATGTAAAGTAGCTAGTTAGCTGTACAATCGCCTAAACAAACTACACTATCAATTTAATGTACAATCTCCCCATGTTCAACCAGCAGATCGATATGACTCACAGAGTGGAGTCTGACATTCGCAACAGCAGACATACTTTTAAGGAGATGGGAAACGTAGCCCATGCTATGTCAATGGGCCGCACAGTCCATTCTGAACAATGGTGGGACAAGGAGAGCTCTTCTTCAAGGAGTGAATGGGAGTCTATATGTTTTGTGAACAAATGTTTCATTATGGCGTTATAATAAGGTTGGTAGCAACATGGAAAATCGTTGTGGAAATCTGTTGCAGCTGAAGTCGACTACAAAATCCACAATGCATTGCTCTCTTTACGGATTTCGCCAAAAAGAAGTACAACATTACAAATCTTTTCTGAGATGTGAGATAATTAACTTGCTGTCAGTAATATTGTATTGTTTTGGAATCGTTACATTATGTACTTTAGAGGAAAATAGGCACATTTCTCAACATATACACTGACTTTGAGAAGGTATTGCGTGAAGATTATTTTAGCAACCATGTGACACAGCATGACAATGTGAACGCGATTGGTCCACAGTCTGCTTTGTGGGGCATTATACGTTCCTTCATTCATTGGATTCCTATCTCCTTTCTATAATATCTCTGGCAATGGCACCATGCAATTCAGCCTGGACTAAAGAGGCAGACAAATAGGAAAAATGTTGTAAACCCTCCGTTAAATTACACATTTCTCGAGGTAGGAATTTGATCAATGGCTCATTCGAGAGAAGACATCCTCCCGAGTTATGACATCGGTCGGTATTGAAGTCTGACATGTATGATAGACGTTTTTTCGCCATCTAAAAGTTGTATTCCTATTAACTTCCAGCGTAGTGACAGCGACTTTATCACAGTGCTACATCATACCGTCCGGATTTCTGCCTGCTTGATCGCCAATAACTCAGATACACATGAAAACATGAAATGACCCAAGGAATCGATAGAACATCACTCAGAGATGCACAAAAACAATATAACATCAGAAATGGGTGAACCTTCCAACCTAATGAAGGCCTCCATCTAGGCAGGCTATTCCCTATTCTCCTCTGCAAAGGTCTGTCTATTAGTTATACATGGTATTATCACCATGTGTCAACTGGGAACACCTGGGCAATGTGTGTTTTCACTAAGCCCTGGAGCACATGGTGGTGATGGTGCCATGATTATACAGTACATCAAGGGATTTAAATGGATACTCATTTAAATGTATGTATATTTACTTTAGCTTCAGCAGAACATAGTCTATTTAAAAAAGACGTTTCATCAAGTCCGGTACACACTGAGCCACACTTCAGTTCCAAGGATAGGGTCCACCTATAAAGTACACAGCATATGGTATAGCATACAGTGCTTACAAATGATCCTGTTTTCTCTTCCTCCCTCACTCTCAAACCAAGAGGTCACTGTAAAAGCAATGGGCTTCCATTGACCTTGAGAGATTTTTACAGTTGTGTTAAATTCCCTCACTTTGTCTCATCATCCTCTCCCAGACACCCATCTCTCCTCCCACACTTATGAGCTTTATGTCACAGAGGATATCACCAACTCAAACAAGAAACTTCAGTGTCTCTCTCAAAAAGCAGGGAGCAACTCAAAGATGAAAGGCGTGACTTTTTCCACCACAAAAATTGTCAGAGTTTATCTTGAGCTCCTCCTGTCAAAGCTCTCTGTAATTGCATCCACCCTGTGTGTGTGTGTGTGTGTGTGTGTGTGTGTGTGTGTGTGTGTGTGTGTGTGTGTGTGTGTGTGTGTGTGTGTGTGTGTGTGTGTGTGTGTGTGTGTTTTGTATGCTGCTGCTTCATCACAGCTCTCTCAACCCACATTTTGTCAAACGATCCCAACAAATAGCGCCACAGTGGCAGTCTCTGCACTTACGCTCGAAATACAAACTTCTCCTGAACTGAGGTGAACTGGCCGTTCCATGTCATTTTAGCAAGCCATGACACCCATCTCGGATTGTTCTAAAATTCTTTCTGTAGTTAGAAACAGATTCGCATTCCTGAAACATTCTTTTTTTGAAATGTAATTTTATCTCTGAGAAATTAAGTTTATTGATTGCACCTAAATTGGGCATTTTAATTTATAGGATTCAGGTAATATTCAGTAAATATCCATTTGGTTGCAATCAATCAATCAATCAAGTTTAATTTCAAAATAATATTTTAGCAAAATAATGTTTCAGGAATGCTAATCGTGTCTGTTACTAACTACAGAAATGATTTCAGAACAATCTGAAATCCTGTGTCTTGTGCTTTTTGAGGTGGAATAACCCTGGGAGAAGGGAAGGAGGGAGGAACGAGGGAGGAGAGTAGAAGAGAGGGGCTTTCAATGGCTCCACCTGGAAAACAACACTAGGGAAAGAATTGTATTACATATTTTCTTTTTGCCATGCTTTTGTGAGACACCTGGCTTTAAATAGCCTTAGCATGTTTTTTTATATTTCTGGGTCAGTGTCCAGGTTTTCAGGGCAGTGTATTTTTGAATCCCTGTATTTGTGTGTGAGTGCGTGTGGGTGTGCGCATAGACCTACAGTATATGTGCCGTATCTGGGAGTAGCCGTAAGCAGGCACATTGTGGAAAGAGCTGGCCCATGTATGTTTGGTTATAGGAGCCTGGGTGTACGTGTTTTCGGAGGGAGCTAGCATATGGTTATGGGATCATTCACAGCTGAGAATGGCATCATGGCTGAAACCCTAGCTCTCTCCCAGTCACCACACCCAGAGTGCAATGAGCACAGCTCCCTGCCAGAGACCACAGTTAATGAGGCTAGCTGGGACTGCTGCCTGGACACTACCCAGGCCCTCTATATACACACATGCTCACATATCCGACACACTCCCACCCATCACAATCCCAACCATATTTAAATAGATGGGTTGGTTGTTAAGCAACAAAAACGACGCGTTCACAACTATGGGGCAAAACAGACAGGGTTGGCTTAGATTGTTCACAACATGGAAACTAGATTTCGTCTCCAATGTTTATGGAAAACATTAATACATTTGGACAATGAGCACTTGGTGTCTCTCAATTGCATCATTACAGTTGTTGGTTAGCTAGCTAGCGAATTCTAGCATAGACGTGACATCAGTCGCAAACACCTCAACACAAGACATGGCATCAAGAACAAGATAAAACTCGCTGAAATGAGTCACCTACAATTCCCCACAAGGCATCTTCTTGTCATTGTTGTTGCTAGCTATCTGGCCATCCAGAATCACAACAACACAGAGCCTTCTGCCCCATTGAAGCATGTGCACAGTTTTCGTGACATTGGCAGCTAAACTATACAGTGTCATCCCATATATGTGTACAAGTATAGGGTATTTAGCACAGTACATATAGCATCAGCATACATGTACGCATGTATGGACACACACTCATGCATACAGTATTGTGAACAAAACCCAAGTGCAATGCATATGCTTAGCTAGCCATGCTAGGCGTACAGATACACACATGCAGGCCTCCATACACCCATAGCATATGCTAGTGTGTGTATTCAATCCCAAGAGAGGACTGTGGTTACATGGGCAGCAACAGCTGGTACCACGCTCATTGGTCGTTGTGTGAGTGTGTACAATCATAAAGCCATTGGCCCCTGTAACATGTCTGCGGTCAACATGCATAGGGGTTTCAACATTTGTGAGTGTTCGCTTTCTCGCTCTCTCCCCCACCCCACCACTAACCCATGAAGAGCATGTGTGGCCAATTGAGGGGGAGGGGGGGGGGGGGGGGGGTTAAACAAATCAAAGTATATTTGAGATTTTAGATTCTTCAAAGTAGCCACCCTTTGCCTTGATGACAGCTTTGCACTCTCTTGGCATTCTCTCAACCAGTTCCCATCAACGCTGAGCACTTTTTGGCTGCTTTTCCTTCCCTCTGTGGTCCAACTCATCCCAAACCATCTCAATTGGGTTGAGTTCGGGTGATTGTGGAGACCAGGACATCTGATGCAGCACTCCATCACTCTCTTTATTGGTCAAATAGCCCTCACATATTCTGGAGGTGTGTTGGGTCATTTTCCAGTTAAAAAACAAATGATAGCCCAAACCAGATGTGATGGCATATCGCTGCAGATTGGTGTGGTAGCCATGCTAGTTAAGTATGCCCTGAATTCTAAATAAATCACTGACAGTGTCACCAGCAAAGCACCCCCACACCATCACACCTCCCCCTCCATGCTTCACATTAGGAACCACACATGCGGAGATCATCCGTTCACCTACTCTGCGTCTCACAAAGACATGGCGGTTGGAACCAAAAATCTAACATTTTGACTCATCAGACCAAAGGACAGATTTCCACCGGTCTAATGTCCATTGCACGTGTTTCCTGGCCCAAGCAAGTCTCTTCTTATTATTGGTGTCCTTTAGTAGTGGTTTCTTGGCAGGAATTCGACCATGAAGGCCTGATTCACGCAGTCTCCTCTGAACAGTTGATGTTGAGATGTGTCTGTTACTTGAACTCTGTGAAGCATTTATTTGGGCTGCAATTTCTGAGGCTGGTAACTCTAATGAACTAATCCTCCTGCAGCAGAGGTAACTCTGGGTCTTCCTTTCCTGTGGCGGTCCTCATGAGAGCCAGTTTCATCATAGCGCTTGATGGTTTTTGCGACTGCGCTTGAAGAAACGTTCAAAGTTCTTGTCTTAAAGTAATGATGGACTGTTGTTTCACTTTGCTTATTTGAGCTGTTCTTGCCATAATATGGTCTTGGTCTTTTACCAAATAGAGCTACCTTCTGTTGAAGAATCTCAAATCTCAAATATATTTTGATTTGTTTAACAATCATGTTACTAGATGATTTTATGTGTTATTTCATTGTTTTTTAATGTCTTCACTCTTATAGTAAAAATAAAGAAAAACCCTTGAATGAGAAGGTGTGTCCAAACTTTTGACTGATACTGTAGTTTTTTGTGAACTCTAGGGCAACAGTGTCTAGATGGAATTTGTGATCCTGGCAATTGGACCTTTTTTGGAACACAATTATTTTTGTCTAAGATTTACTGTTAGGGCCCACGTCTGACAGAATCTGTCAGACAATCTAGCTTCTGTTGTAGGCCCTCTTTGGTTGGGGGCAGAAGCAACAGATAATCAGCAAACAGTAGATATTTGACTTCAGATTCTAGTAGGGTTCTGCAGACTGTTCTAATGCCCTCACCAATTCGTTGATGTACTGTATGTAAATGTAATATGTTCATTTTTTTTTTTTTTATTACATTCACAAAAAATTCTAAAAACAGTTTTTTGCTTTGTCATTATGGGCTATTGTGTGTAGATTGACAAGGGAAAAAAAAGATTTACTCAATTTTAGAATAAGGCTGTAACGTAAGTACAAAAAAAAATGCATGAAATGAAATGTATGCATTCACTACTGTAAGTCGCTCTGGATAAGAGCGTCTGCTAACTGACTAAAATGTAAATGTAAAATGTAACAAAATACTTTCCTAATGAATACTTTCCTAATGCACTGTATATGTTGAAGAGGGTGTTGCTCAAGCTGCATCCCTGTCTCACCCCACAGCCCTGTGTGTATTTACCCCACATTTGTTGTTTGTGTATATATATTTTATAATGTTGTATTTTTTCCCCCCAACACCACATTCCATCTATTTGCATAGCAGACCCTCATACCAAAATTATTCAAAAGCTTTTTTGAAATCAGCAAAGCATGAGAAGAGTTAGCCTTCATTTTGGTTGGTTTGTTTGTCAATTTAAATATATATATTTTTATTTTATTTTAAATTGAACCTTTATTTAAACTAGGCACGTCAGTTAAAGAACAAATTCTTATCTAGGATACTGTCAACACCACAGGCCTTTTTGGGTGGGAGGGTTTGTATTTTATCCTGTAGTATTGTCCTGTAGTTTAATGTAATGGAAGTATACTGTGGGTTCCGGTAGTCTTTAATAGTTGATTTTAAGATTTGTATTTGATTATGTACTGTATATGTTTTTACTGTTTGTTCCTTGTTATAGAGCCAAAAAGATTGGAGAAGTGGTTTACCAATACATCTCCGTTTTTTGATAGATAACTCTTCGTGTTAGATAACTCTCTCTCTATCTCCCTTTCCCGTGCACCCAATACCAATTTCCTCTCTTTCACTCTCTCTCTTTCACTCTTTCACTCTTTCTCACCTAATTATAGTTCTATCTATTTACCCCCCTTTCTCTTGCTTTATCTTTGATTCTAAATCCGAGCCCCTGATGCCATTCAGAGGTGGGCAGAGAGCCAGAAAAGTAAATAGTGTGTAAATCTCTCTATTGTCCTCTAAGGAAGCTGTCTGGATCTGCCCTATAGGCAGAACTACTGAATCAGGAAGTGTATTGTATATCTTCAGCATACTCATTACTCACTGGCTTCTTTTGTTTTGTGTCTGCATATTCGTATGTAAATCTGACTAGAGGATGAAATACCTTATCAGGCAAAAATAGAAGTACAGCTTTTAAGAATTAGTTTAAAATGCAGGCAAGGAAGGAACAATTTAGATGCGCTTCAGGTAGCAAAAGATAACACCCCAGTTACTGAATTAAGCCTTAAAAGGCCACAAAGAAACCCTTCATTTATAATAAAAGACAGTTTCTCTGCATGTGGCTAGTTTACAATATGTTACTTATTTATAGAAAGGGCGTGCAAACATCTGAGTTAAAGACAGCCTGGCCTTAGGGAAATGCAGGTTGTTTTTTAAGACATTAAATGAATGCCATGATAACATTTCTGTCTAAACAGTTTCCCCTCCTGAAAGATTTGATGAGCAGGGGGCTTTTGTGGTCATGGAAAAGCTATACTCCTAATCCATAAATCTGCTTCTGGCCCCTGGGTCAGTTTAGCAGTGGGATGACTGCACTGATTTGTTCCAATAAGTCTTAGGTCAGACATTCGTTCTGCTGGGTATCCAGTGTCGTCCTCTTCTTCTCTTCCTCCATATTTTAATGTGGTTGGTTTGTGTTCTCCCGCTTCTCCCAGGGACCTTATCAGCCTGGTATTGTGGTTGATAAATGGTGTCTGCTGATGTTTGTCATGTGGCTCTATTCATTGCCCTGATGAATGAGCACTAGGGATGAATGGCGGGAACCCGGTTACCAAGATTTACTGGGAATTACTACCCAAAACCACTCCCCTTTCCCAGGATAAAAAAAAACGGTAAATTTTAATAAATTATTTATATGAACAGCATGGCGTGAAAAGGAACTGTTAAATTATACTGATCATATATATAAACCCAACATGTAAAGTGTTGGTCTCATGTTTCATGAGCTGAAATAAAAGATCCCAGAAATGTTCCATATGCACAGTAAGCTTATTTCTCTAACATTTTGTGCACACATTTGTTTACATCCCTGTTAGTGAGCATTTCTCCTTTGCCAAGATATTCCATCCACCTGACAGGTATGGCATATCAAGAAGCTGATTAAAGAGCATGATCATTACACAGGTGCACCTTGTGCTGGGGACAATATAAGGCCACTCTAAAATGTGCAGTTTTGTCACACAACACAATGCCACAGATGTCTCAAGGAATGTCCACTAGAACTGTTGCCAGAGAATTGAATGTCAATTTCTCTACCATAGGCCGCCTCCAACTTCATTTTTAGAAAATTTGGCGGTATGCCCTACCGGCCTCACAACCGCAGACCACGTGTAACCATGCCAGCCCAGGACCTCCACATCCGGCTTCTTTACCTGATGAAACTGAGGAGTATTTATGTCTGTAATTAAGCCCTTTTGTGGGGAAAACTAATTCTGATTGGCTGGGCCTGGCTCCCCAGTGGGTGGGCATATGCTGCACCCCTGCCTAGTCATGTGAAATCTATAGATTAGAGCTTAATGAATTTATTTCAATTGACTGATTTCCTAATATGAAATGTAACTTGTTAAAAATCGTTGAAATTGTTGCTTGTTGCGTTTATATTTTTGTTCAGTATATATGCGATGTCAAAATCTGGCTTCTCTATGGCCTCTGCATGATGAATCAATGCTCAGGGTGGGGACAGACAGCCCATCTCAGTATGGAGGGCAGTTCACAATGCAAGTAGACCTATCATCTCATCATGGCCTACGTTTGCTGCAACATAACCTATGTTACAGTAATATAAAGACCGAATGCGCGTCTAATTTACCCATCTCCATCTGGCTTTCGGGGGTCACATTGTTTTTTAAATTGTAAAGATTATACTTTTTTTAAATTGCAGCTCCAGAGTTTTAAAACAGCCTATTACTCACTAGAACTCTCTCGCAGTTGGGAATGGCGCCGGAGGGGATGGCTGCCGTTTTACGGACTGCTAACCAATTGTGCTATTTTGTGTGTTTTTTCGTATTGTTTGTAACTTATTTTGTACACAATGTTGATGCTACCGTCTCTTATGACCTATAAGAACTTCTGGATATCTGTTCTGGACCGGTTAGTTGTTAAGCACCCCCTAGTGGTAGTTTAAGTGTAGCAACGTAGAATTTACCTGTTTGTGTCATGTGACAGGAAGCCGTTTCAGAAGTGAAGCTTTGTGTAAGATGTGCAAGTGTGACAGAGTAATTACAATCCTTCAACATCCTTCTTCATAAGCTTTGTAAGACGCAATGTCTGGAAATATATTTGTTTATTAATACAAGATAAATGTTTATCATTTTCATGTTTCTGTAAAAGATTGAGTTAGCTGTTAGCTATTTTGCATTAGCTTCAGTGCTATTTCTCCATGGGACAACTAGCTTAGCAATATTAAGCATACAATTGCATTCTAATAACTTTATTTTATATTTGACTCTAGATTGAGTACTTGTATTCCTTATTTCATGCATTTAGTGCAGTTATTGTGTAAGACATTCTGTGCTCTGTACTACTGTAACTGAAAACATGTACTTTGTGTTTGTTGCAGTTTCACACTGTGGAAGCACCAGTGACTAGGTCTATGAAAAAGTGATCAGATGAAGCAGATTCTAAACTACAGGACTGCTTTGCTAGCACAGACTGGAATATGTTCCGGGATTCTTCTGATGGTATTGAGGAGTACACCACATCAGTCACTGGCTTTATCAATAAGTGCATTGAGGACGTCGTCCCCAGAGTGACTGTACGTACATATCCCAACCAGAAGCCATGGATTACAGGCAACATATGCACCAAGCTAAAGGCTAGAGCTTCCGCTTTCCAGGACTGGGACACTAATCCAGATGCTTATAAGGAATCCCGCTATGCCCTCAGACGAACCATCAAACAGGCAAAGCATCAATACAGGACTAAGATTGTATCCTA
The DNA here is from genome assembly GCF_965601325.2 of Salmo salar. Classification (NCBI taxonomy): domain Eukaryota; kingdom Metazoa; phylum Chordata; class Actinopteri; order Salmoniformes; family Salmonidae; genus Salmo; species Salmo salar. Next base: position 8,332,248 of record NC_138317.1, on the reverse strand, counting down.
CAACAGCTCTGATGCTCGTCGGATGTGGCCGGGCATACAAACTATTACGGACTACAAGGGGAAACCCACCCATAGATGCGAGCCTCCCAGACGGGCTAAATCCCTTTAATGCTCACTTCGAGGCATGCAACACTGAAGCACGCATGAGAGCACCAGCTGTTCTGGACAACTGTGTGATCACGCACTCCGTTGCCGAGGTCAAAAAGACCTTTAAACAGGTCAACATTCACAAGGCCGCTGGGCCAGACAGATTACCAGGATGTGTACTCAGAGCATGCACGGACCAACTGGCAAGTGTCTTCACTGACATTCTCAACCTCTCCCTGACCGAATCTGTAATACCAACATGTTTCAAGCAGACCACCGTAGTCTGTGCCCAATATAGTGAAGGTAACCTGCCTAAATGACCACCGCCCTGTAGCACTCACGTCGGTAGCCATGAAGTGCTTTGGAAGGCTGGTCATCGCTCACATCAACACCATCATCCCGGAAACGCTAGACCCACTCCAATTTGCATACCGACCCAACAGATCCACAGATGACACAATCTCAATAGCATGCCACACTGCCCTTTCCCACCTGGACAAAAGGAACACATATGTGAGAATGCTGTTCATTGACTACAGCTCAGCATTCAACACCATAGTGTCCATAAAGCTCATCACTAAGCTAAAGACACTGGGACTAAACACCTCCCTCAGCAACTGGATCATGGACTTCCTGACAGGCTGCCCCTAGGTGGTGAAGGGTAGGCAACAACACATCTGCCATGCTGATCCTCAAAATGGGGGCCCCTCAGGGGTGTGTGCTTAGTCCCCTCCTGTACTCCCTGTTCGCCCACGACTGCGTGGCCAAGCACGACTCCAACACCATCATTAAGTTTTCTGACAGCACAACGTTGGTAGGCCTCATCACCAACAACGATGAGATAGCCTAATGGAAGGAGGTCAGAGACCTGGCAGTGTGGTGCCAAGACAACAACCTGTCCCTCAATGTGAGCAACACAAAGGAGATGATCGTGGACTACAGGAAAAGGAGGGCCGAACACGCCCCCATTCACATCAACGGGGCTGTAGTGGAACAGGTTGAGAGTTGGAAGTTCCTTGTTGTCTATATCACCAACAAACTATCATGGTCCAAACACACCAAGAAATTTGTGAAGAGGGCACGACAACGCCTTTTCCCCCTAAGGTGACTGAAAAGATTTGGCCTGGGTCCCAATACTCAAAACGTTTTACAGCTGCACCAGTGAGAGCATCCTGACCGGTTGCATCACCGCCTGGTATGGCAACTGCTCAGCATCTGTCCGTAAGGCGCTACAGAGGGTAGTGCGTACGGCCCAGTACATCACTGGGGCCAAGCTTTCTACAATCCAGGACCTATATACTGTTTGGTGTCAGAGGAAAGTGCATAAAATTGTCAGAAACTCCAGTCACCCAAGTCATAGACAGTTTGCTCTGCTATCGCACAGCAAGCGGTACCGGAGCGCCAAGTCTAGGACCAAAAGGCTCCCCCCCCCCACCCACCCTCCATTTGTTTTATACACTGCTGCTACTCGCTGTTATTATCTATGCATAGTCACTTTAATAATTCTACCTACATGTACATATTACCTCAATTACCTCGACTGACCGGTGCTCCCGCATATTGACTCTGTACCGGACCCCCGTATATAGTCTCGCTATTGTTATTTTACTTCTGCTCATTAATTTGATTTCTTATTCTTATTCATATTTTTTAAACTGCATTGTTGGTTAGGGGCTTGTAAGTAAGCATTTCACTGTTGTATTTGGCGCATTTGACTAATAACATTTGATTTGATAGGTCCTATAGGGTCGTCAGCCTTTACAAATTGGCCCTATTATATTTCTAAATTTAAATCAAATTCGCTAACCTATACTTGTAACTTTGTAGGCCACATATGCTGCACCAGAATCGCATGTTCTCTTCTGCTTTATCTTGGTTTCAACAATGTGCGTAATTCCAGTCCATATAATAGAGTATAACACAATACAGTACAGTAATACAGTAATACATACTCAAAACTAGCCTACTGGAGCTAGTTTTATTTATTTACCCAAGAGAGCATATAGCTAGATACATCTATGGGCTTTTATGTTTTTCTGTAGTACGTAATGTGCAGTAGCCTATATCATATACAGTATGTGTTGGATAATGGCACAATCCTTTGGGCTTTTTTGGGCTTGGGCTCAGGTAGCATCTGGTTTGAATTGTCATTCTAATCAAAGCTATAATCAAACACAGATATTTATATGCTTTATAATTCTTTTGAATGACACTGTCATGTGTGCTCCCTCTCCGGCCTCTAGGTCACCAGGCTGTCCATTATGGCTCACACCTGTCACCATCGTTACGCGCACCTGTGTGTCTTCAGACTCCATCACTTCCCTGATTACCTTCCCTATATATATCACTCCCTTTCGTTCCTTCCCCAGGTGTCATTGTTTCTGTTTCATGTCTGTGTGCTGTTTCTTGTTTTGTATTATATTCTGTTTATTTATTAAAATACTAATTTACTGAACTTGCTTCCCGACTTTTGGCACACATCGTTAGGCACTTCTGGTTTTGGCGGGAATTACCGGGTGTGACGCTTACTGTAGTGGGTGTGGAGTCAGGCGCAGGAAACAGGAGTGTTTGCTATCGGGCGTTAATGAAATGCACCGTCAAAATAATATACACCCAAGAAACAACAACAGGGTGTAATCCAAAAACACACGATCCAAAAACACGTACCACTACACGAAACACAGTGAACAACAGAAATAAGCCCGCACACAGAACAGGTGGGGAAACGGGCTTAAATACCTACCTAAACACTAATGAGACACAGGTGAAATCAATAAAGACAAAACCAACAGAAAAGGAAAAAGGGATCAGTGGCAGCTAGTAGGCCGGTGACGGCTCCCGCCGCGCGCCGACACCGGCCTCGGGGACGACCCGGAGGGCGAGGCACAGGGCGATCCGGGTGGAGGCGATGGAAATCCCTCAATAGTGTTGGGTCCAGTATGTCCCCCACCGGCACCCAGCACCTCTCCTCCGGACCGTACCCCTCCCAGTCCACGAGGTACTGCAGGCCCCTCACCCGGCATCTAGAGTCCAGAATGGCACGTACTGTATACGCCGGGGACCCCTCGATGTCCAGAGGGGGCGGGGGGACCTCCGGCACCTCACCATCTTGTAAGGGACCAGCTACCACCGGCCTGAGGAGAGACACATGAAACGAGGGGTTAATACGATAATACGAAGGGAGTTGCAATCGGTAACACACCTCGTTTATCCTCCTCAGGACTTTGAAGGGCCCTACATGCTGCGGACCCAGCTTCCGGGCAGGGCAGGCGAAGGGGCAGGTTTCGGGTCGAGAGCCAGACCCTGTCCCCTGGTTGGAATACGGGGGCCCCTGCTTCTTTAAGGGCCTCCTGGACAGCCCTCCAGGTCTCCTTGGAGCGCTGCACCCAATCCTCCACCGCAGGAGCCTCAGTCTGGCTCTGATGCCACGGTGCCAGGACCGGCTGGTAGCCTAACACACACTGAAATGGTGAAATGTTAGCGGAGGAGTGGCGGAGTAAGTTTTGGGCCAGTTCGGCCCAAGGTATGTACCTGGACCACTCCCCTGGCCGGTTCTAGCAATATGACCGCAGACACCTACCCACCTCCTGGTTAACTCTCTCCACCTGCCCATTGCTCTCGGGGTGATAACCGGAGGTCAAGCTGACCGAGACCCCCAGGCGCTCCATAAATGCTCTCCATACACGGGACGTGAACTGGGGACCCCGATCAGAAACGATGTCCTCCGGCACCCCGTAGTGCCGCAAAACATGGGTGAATAGAGCTTCCGCAGTCTGTAGGACCGTAGGGAGACCGGGCAACGGGAGGAGACGGCAGGACTTAGAGAACCGATCCACAACTACCAGGACCGTGGTATTCCCCTGAGACGGGGAAAGATCGGTGAGAAAGTCCACCGACAGGTGGTACCACGGCCTCTGTGGAACAGGGAGGGGTTGTAACTTCCCTCTAGGAAGGTGCCTAGGAGCCTTACTCTGGGCGCACACCGAACAGGAAGAGACATAAAACCTCACGTTCTTAGCCAAGGTGGGCCACCAGTACTTCCCCCTAAGGCCTAGCACAGTCCTCGCCACCCCAGGATGACCCGACGAAGGTAGCGTATGAGCCCATCGAATCAATTGATCACGGACACCAAGCGGCACGTACTTACGGCCTGCTGGACAGTTGTAAGGCGCAGGCTCCAACTGTAGCGCCCGCTCGATGTCCGCGTCCACCTCCCATACCACCGGTGCAACCAGCTTAGAGGCTGGAAGGATGGGAGTGGGATCGATGGGCCGATCCTCAGTGTCATAAAGACGGGACAGTGCGTCGGCCTTAGTGTTCATGGAACCTGGTCTATACGAAATTGTGAACTGGAACCGGGTGAAGAACATGGCCCACCGTGCCTGACGCGGGTTCAGTCTCCTAGCTGCCCGGATATACTCCAGGTTCCGGTGGTCAGTCCAGATGAGAAAAGGGTGTCTAGCCCCCTCAAGCCAGTGTCTCCACACGGTCAGAGCCTTGACCACAGCCAACAGCTCCCGGTCCCCCACATCATAGTTACGCTCCGCCGGACTGAGCTTCCTAGAAAAGAAAGCACAGGGGCGGAGTTTTGGTGGCGTACCTGAGCACTGAGATAGCACGGCACCCACCCCAGCCTCGGACGCGTCCACCTCCACTATGAATGGTAAGGAAGGGTCCGGGTGCGCCAACACAGGCGCATCAGTGAACAGTGCCTTCAACTGGGTGAAAGCCCTGTCCGCCTCTGTCGACCAACGCAAACGCACCGGTCCCCCCTTCAGTAGTGAGGTAATGGGCGCCGCCACTTGGCCAAAACCCCGAATAAACCTCCGGTAGTAATTGACAAAACCCAAAAACCGCTGCACTTCCTTCACCGTGGCTGGAGTCGGCCAATTACGCACGGCCTTAACACGGTCACACTCCATCACCACCCCCGAGGTGGAAATGCGATAACCCAGGAAGGAGACGGCTCATTTGGAGAACTCACACTTCTCAGCCTTGACGTATAGGTCATGCTCCAGCAATCTCCCAAGCACCCTGTGCACCAGGGACACATGCTCGGCCCGGGTGGCGGAGTCAATCAGGATGTCATCGATATACACTATCACGCCCTGCCCATGCAGGTCCCTGAGAATCTCGTCTACAAAGGATTGAAAGACGGCTGGAGCATTCTTTAACCCATACGGCATGACGAGGTACTCATAGTGGCCCGATGTGGTACTAAATGCGGTTTTCCACTCGTCTCCCTCCCGAATACGCACCAGATTATACGCGCTCCTGAGATCCAGTTTCGTGAAAAAACGCGCTCCGTGAAATGATTCCACCGCCGTAGCGATGAGAGGTAGTGGGTAACTAAACCCCACTGTGATGGAATTGAGACCTCTATAATCAATGCACGGACGCAGACCTCCCCCCTTTTTCTTCACGAAAAAGAAACTCGAGGAGACGGGTGAGATGGAGGGCCGAATGAACCCCTGTCTCAGAGATTCCGTGACATTCCATCTCCATAGCCAACGTCTCCTCCTGGGACAAGGGGTACACGTGACTCTTGGGAAGCGCAGCGTTTACCTGGAGGTTTATCACATAATCCCCCTGTCGATGGGGTGGTAATTTAGTTGCCTTCTTCTTACAGAAGGCGAGAGCCAAATCGGCATACTCAGGGGGAATGCGCACAGTGGAAACCTGGTCTGGACTCTCCACCGACGTGGCACCGATGGAAACTCCCAGACACCTACCCGAACACTCCTCTAACCACCCCTGGAGAACCCCAGCCAAGGCACTCCCAGCACCACTGGAAATGCAGGCGAATCGATAAGGAAGAAACTAATTCGCTACTTATGATTCCCCTGCCTTACCATGTCCAGTGGCACCGTAGTCTCCCTGACCAGCCCTGACCCTAATGGCCGGCTATCTAGGGAGTGCACGGGAAAGGGGGAATCTAACGGTACTAGTGGAACTCCCAGCTTAAGGGCGAGTCCGCGATCCATAAAGTTCCCCACTGTGCCTGAATCGACCAGCGCCTTATGCTGGGAACAAGGGAAAAAAATCAAGAAAAATAAATAAAACAAACATATGACCAACCGAGGGTTCTGGGTGAGTTTGGTGCTGACTCACCTGGGGTGAACGAGGAGTGTTCTGCCTGCCTTCTCGACTCCCAGAGGGACCCCCCCAGCACCGGTCAACCGTGTGTCCTCGGCGACCACAATTGGTGCAGGAGGAGCGCCCTCCTCCGGTTCCCTTAGATGCAGCCACTCCCAGCTCCATGGGAATGGGCGCGGGAGGGCTAGGAGGTGGAACTGACAGGACCCCTTCTGAACGCCCGCGGGCAGCCAGCAGATTGTCCAGTCGGATTGACATGTCAATCAGTTCATCCAAGGAGAGTGTAGTGTCCCGACACGCTTGCTCCATGCGGACGTCCTCCCGGAGGCTGCACCGGTAATGATCCATTAGGGCCCTGTCGTTCCACCCGGCCCCCGCAGCCAAGGTCCAGAACTCCAGAGCGAAGTCTTGCGCACTCCTCGTCTCCTGCCTGAGATGAAACAGTCGCTCACCCGCCGCCCGGCCTTCTGGAGGGTGATCGAATACGGCCCGGAAACGGCGGGTGAACTCAGGGTAATTCTCTCTCGCTGAGTTGGGGCTGTTCCAGACAGCGTTGGCCCATTCCAAAGCTCGCCCCGTTAGGCAGGAGACGAGGAGGCTGACACTCTCCTCTCCCGAGGGAGTCGGCCTCACGGTAGCCAGGTACAAGTCAATCTGCAGCAGAAACCCCTGGCATCCCGCTGCTGCTCCATCATACTCCCTCGGGAGCGCAATACGTAATGCTCCAGAACCAGACGTAGGAGGGAGTAGGTGGACTCCTCTGGTGAGTCGGAGGCGAAGAGAGGAGACCACTCCTCTCCCATCGGTCCATCCTTTCCATCATTTGGTCCATCGCCGACCGATTCGATGGAGTACGGTGGTGTGGTGGAGGACCCGTTCCTCCATAGAGGGGAGAGGGGTGGCGGCTGCTCCTGCTGACTCCATACTTGATGGTGCGGGCTTCTGTGACGCTTACTGTAGTGGGTGTGGAGTAAGGCGCAGGAAACAGGAGTGTTTGCTATCGGGCGTTAATGAAATGCACCGTCAAAATAATATACACCCAAGAAACAACAACAGGGTATAATCCATAAACACACGATCCAAAAACACGTACCACTACACGAAACACAGTGAACAACAGAAATAAGCCCGCACACAGAACAGGTGGGGAAACGGGCATAAATACCTACCTAAACACTAATGAGACACAGGTGAAACCAATAAAGACAAAACCAACAGAAAAGGAAAAAGGGATCGGTGGCAGCTAGTAGGCCGGTGACGACGACCGCCGAGCGCCACCCGAACAGGGAGAGGAGTCACCCTCGGCAGGAGTCGTGACACCGGGTTACCAGGGAGAAAAGTGATTTATTCTCGGGGTGGAACATTTGTAATATACCTGGAAAATATTCAACCCTAATGAGCACTCTGCGGTAACCCAATCTCCATCTGGCCCCTGCATACCTGTATAACAACCTGCATGAAGGGAAATGTAGATGGACGGATAACGAGGCGACCTCCTGCTGACCTGAGGTCATGACCTTACAGTGACCTCTATTTAAGCTCTAAACATTACTTGCGGGAGATTGTCATGGCGCCTAGAGAGAGGAGGATATGGGCCATCTTGGTTCATCGTGGACTGAAGGACATTCGTGTTAAGGATGGGATCTTTCCATAGGGACTTTCGATCAATAATGTCCAAATTCGTGTGTATCGAAACACTGTCATACCACATCTAGCTATGTAATCATTAGTTATATACACTAGACACTGCTCTAGCCAGCTGCAAAGTCATACGTTGTATACTCTAGATACTCATCTAGCCAGCTGCAAAGTCATAAGTGTATACTCTAGACACTCATCTAGCCAGCTGCAAAGTAATTTGTTTTATACTCTAGATACTCATCTAGCCAGCTGCAAAGTTATAATTGTATACACTAGAAACTCATCTAGCCAGCAGCAAAGTCATAAGTTGCATATGTAACCGATGTGAAATGGCTAGCGTTGGTGCGCGCTAATTGCGTTTCAATCGGTGACGTCACTCGCTCTGAGACCTGAAGTAGTTGTTCCCCTTGCTCTGCAAGGCCGTGGCTTTTGTGGCGCGATGAGTAACGATGCTTCGTGGGTGTCAGTTGTTGATGTGTGCAGAGGGTCCCTGGTTCAAGCCCAGGTTGGGGCGAGGAGAGGGACGGAAGCTATACTGTTACATTGGTGCTGTGACCCGGATCACTGGTTGCTGCAGAAAAGGAGGAGGTCAAAAGGGGGGTGAGTGTAACCGATGTGAAATGGCTAGCGGTGGTGCGCGCTAATTGCGTTTCAATCGGTGACGTCACTCACTCTGAGACCTGAAGTAGTTGTTCCCCTTGCTCTGCAAGGCCGCGGCTTTTGTGGCGCGATGGGTAACGATGCTTCGTGGGTGTCAGTTGTTGATGTGTGCAGAGGGTCCCTGGTTCAAGCCCAGGTTGGGGCGAGGAGAGGAACGGAAGCTATACTGTTACACATACTCTAGAAACTCATCTAGCCAGCTGCAAAGTCATACATTTTATACTCTACAAACTCATCTAGCCAGCTGCAAAGTCATAAGTTGTATACTCTAGAAACTCATCTAGCCAGCTGCAAGGTCATTAGTTGTATACTCTAGATACTCATCTAGCCAGCTGCAAAGTCATACGTTTTATACTTTAGAAACTCATCTAGCCAGCTGCAAAGTCATTAGTTATATACTCCAGAAACTCATCTAGCCAGCTGCAAAGTCATTAGTTGTATACTCTTGTCTAGAAATGTATATGTGATATCAACTAATATTTCTGCCTCTTACCTCAGCTGTGAAAAAATTATTTTATTGATAGGTGAGCAATGATTCAGTATACCAATTGAAATTCCATTGGCTCCAGCTTAGGTGATCTCTGACCTAGCATCAACACACTTGTTATGTCTGAACCCAGCTGACCCTGGGCATTTATCAACAATCACTTCAGCAGGTTCCGTTCAATTTTGCAGAGCTCAGTTTGTCATATACTCCAAGTGCAATAAACCAAGCCCCTTGTCCTTCTCATCTTCTTCTTGTCTCATTGAGGTTTTATAAGGTGGGTTGATAGTGAGACCTCACTGAGCCAATTACAGATTCAAGGTCTAGAACAGGTAATCAAGTCCAATCTCTGTCATCTCTGCTGTTATATGAGGCTTAACTTCCTACCACCAAGAAGACTTTTGTCCACGTCTTCACCTAACCAATTTATGATTGATGGTAATTCTCCTATGATAATTGGTCAGCCTTTGATTTAGGCACATCCAAATAAGAATAGAAGCTGGATATTGAAACCCCTAAGGTCTATGCTGCTCCCCCGCAGAAATCTAATTAGCATAATAAAAAAATCCCCATTGTGGTGTATTGGAAACGTTATTATTCCGAATAATCAATCATATTAATTCCAGGGTTATGGTTTGAACGAACAAATAGTAATTGGGTTACTGCCCTCCAAAGAGTGGGGTTGGCTAATGAAAGGCAAGGGGGCAGGGTTGCCATGTCTGTTGTTGTCACGTAAATTGGGCTACTTTGAAAATGATGTTGCAGTTGAAAATGTATTAGTTGTGGGTTTTTGAGCTCCTTCTATATTGCACTGTGGCCGCCATTGCGTTTCTCTTTAAAAAATACATATTTCACTGTGACCTGTTGCTGCTGACTATGAGGCAGTGAGCAGGCAGTTACTGAGTGAGTGAGTGAGTGAGTGAGTGAGTGAGTGAGTGAGTGAGTGAGTGAGTGAGTGAGTGAGTGAGTGAGTGAGTGAGTGAGTGAGTGAGTGAGTGAGTGAGTGAGTGAGTGAGTGAGTGAGTGAGTGAGTGAGTGAGTGAGTGAGTGAGTGGTGTAGGGGAGGGCCGGAGGGTTGTGTTGAGAGCACTGGTTGAGAGAGCGCTGCAGCTGGCAGCTGAATCACGGAGACAGAGCAGCATGCACTCACATTGTGACAACATTTTATCAGTGTAGGTAGGCTATTTAGAGTGGTAATTATGGAGACACCTATTTCCAACCCTTTTTCCATAAAACATTTTAACGCGCTAGAACTGATATAATGTCAACAAAGCACTGGAAAACAACTTAGGGTGCACTAGAGCGCTTTAGATAAATTAGCTCAGAGGTGGTTTAATGTAAACTGCATTCTAATGTCAACTGGAAAACCTTATCAAGTGATGGGTTCTAAGCATGTTCACTTCTTGGGTCTCTAGCACTGCACTAGTGGAAATTTTAAATGGAAGTTGTGGAACTCCCTCGAGTTATGGAACTCCCTGACATTAAAGCAGGCTACATATTTTTTATGCCATTGTAGGCTACTGTAGCATACCATTTGATACAGTAAATATGTTGAAATTATGATATCACTGGAGACATTGCAAATCAATTTGTGCCACTTGTGTAACCTACCTGGAGCTGGAAAACAGATTTAATAAATAGCCTATAACTTCAGTTTGTTGTTTTAGCCTTGTGTTATTATACAATTATTAATGGCCATGTTTAGTTAATTAAATTGGAAGTTATAAATTGTGATCATGGCCACAGCTCTATCACAAATGTATCCATCTCCACATTTAATGTCAGTTTCATTGTGGACTTTTACATGAAATTAGATTTGTATTTAATATGATCCCCATAAGCTACTCTTCCTGGGGTTCGGCAAAATTAAGGCAGTTATACAATTTTAAAAACATTAGAATACATTCATTACATAATTTACAACACACTAAGTGTGTGCCCTCAGGCCCATACAGTACCGTGCCGTATCGAAGAGCCCTCACTGCTGCTCGATCATCCTATTTTTCCAACTTAATTGAGGAAAATAAGAACAATCCGAAATTTATTTTTGATACTGTCGCAAAGCTAACTAAAAAGCAGCCTTCGCAAATGGAGGATGGCTTTCACTTCAGCAGTAATAAATTTATGAACTTCTTTGAGGAAAAGATCATGATCATTAGAAAGCAAATTACAGACTCCTCTTTAAATCTGGGTATTCCTCCAAAGCTCCATTGTCCTGAGTCTACACAACTCTGCCAGGACCTAGGATCAAGGGAGATACTAAAGTGTTTTAGTACTATATCTCTTGACACAATGATGAAAATAATCATGGTCTCTAAACCTTCAAGCTGCATACTGGACCCTATTCCAACTAAACTACTGAAAGAGCTGCTTCCTGTGCTTGGCCCCCCTATGTTGAACATAATAAACGGCTCTCTATCCACCGGATGTGTACCAAGCTCACTAAAAGTGGCAGTAATAAAGCCTCTCTTGAAAAAGCCGAATCTTGATCCAGAAATTATAAAAAACTATCGGCCTATATCGAATCTTCCATTCCTCTCAAAAATTTAGAAAAAGCTGTTGCACAGCAACTCACTGCCTTCCTGAAGACAAACAATGTATACGGAACGCTTCAGTCTGGTTTTAGACCCCATCATAGCACTGAGACTGCACTTGTGAAGGTGGTAAATCACCTTTTAATGACGTCAGACCGAGGCTCTGCATCTGTCCTCGTGCTCCTAGATCTTAGTGCCGCTTTTGATACCATCGATCACCACATTCTTTTGGAGAGATTGGAAACCCAAATTGGTCTACATGGACAAGTTCTGGCCTGGTTTAGATCTTATCTGTCGGAAAGATATCAGTTTGTCTCTGTGAATGGTTTGTCCTCTGACAAATCAATTGTAAATTTCGGTGTTCCTCAAGGTTCCGTTTTAGGACCACTATTGTTTTCACTATATATTTTACCTCTTGGGGATGTCATTCGAAAACATAATGTTAAATTTCACTGCTATGCGGACGACACACAGCTGTACATTTCAATGAAACATGGTGAAGCCCCAAAATTGCCCTCGCTAGAAGCCTGTGTTTCAGACATAAAGAAGTGGATGGCTGCAAACTTTCTACTTTTAAACTCGGACAAAACAGAGATGCTTGTTCTAGGTCCCAAGAAACAAAGAGATCTTCTGTTGAATCTGACAATTAATCTGGATGGTTGTACAGTTGTCTCAAATAAAACTGTGAAGGACCTCGGCGTTACTCTGGACCCTGATCTCTCTTTTGAAGAACATATCAAGACTGTTTCAAGGACAGCTTTTTTCCATCTACGTAACATTGCAAAAATCAGAAACTTTCTGTCCAAAAATGACGCAGAAAAATTAATCCATGCTTTTGTTACTTCTAGGCTGGACTACTGCAATGCTCTACTTTCCGGCTACCCGGATAAAGCACTAAATAAACTTCAGTTAGTGCTAAATACGGCTGCTAGAATCCTGACTAGAACCAAAATATTTGATCATATTACTCCAGTGCTAGCCTCCCTACACTGGCTTCCTGTTAAGGCAAGGGCTGATTTCAAGGTTTTACTGCTAACCTACAAAGCATTACATGGGCTTGCTCCTACCTATCTTTCCGATTTGGTCCTGCCGTACATACCTACACGTACGCTACGGTCACAAGACGCAGGCCTCCTAATTGTCCCTGGAATTTCTAAGCAAACGGCTGGAGGTAGGGCTTTCTCCTATAGAGCTCCATTTTTATGGAATGGTCTGCCTACCAATGTGAGAGACGCAGACTCAGTCTCAACCTTTAAGTCTTTACTGAAGACTTATCTCTTCAGTAGGTCCTATGATTAAGTATAGTCTGGCCCAGGAGTGTGAAGGTGAACGGAAAGGCTGGAGCAACGAACCGCCCTTGCTGTCTCTGCCTTGCCGGTTCCCCTCTTTCCACTGGGATTCTCTGCCTCTAACCCTTTTACAGGGGCTGAGTCACTGGCTTACTGGTGTTCTTCCATGCCGTCCATGGGAGGGGTGCGTCACTTGAGTGGGTTGAGTCACTGACGTGGTCTTCCTGTCTGGGTTGGCGCCCCCCCTTGGGTTGTGCCATGGCGGAGATCGTTGTGGGCTATATTCGGCCTTGTCTTAGGACGGTAAGTTGGTGGTTGGAGACATCCCTCTAGTGGTGTGGGGGCTGTGGCAAAGTGGGTGGGGTTATATCCTGCCTGTTTGGCCCTGTCCGGGGGTATCATCGGATGGGGCCACAGTGTCTTCTGATCACTCCTGTCTCAGCCTCCAGTATTTATGCTGCAGTAGTTTGTGTCGGGGGGCTAGGGTCAGTCTGTTACATCTGGAGTATTTCTCTTGTCTTATCCGGTGTCCTGTGTGAATTTAATTATGCTCTCTCTAATTCTCTCTTTCTCTCTTTCTGTCTTTCTCTCGGAGGACCTGAGCCCTAGGACCATGCCTCAGGACTACCTGGTATGATGACTCCTTGCTGTCCCCAGTCCACCTGGCCGTGCTGCTGCTCCTGTTTCAACTGTTCTGCCTGCGGCTATGGAACCCTGACCTGTTCACCGGACGTGCTTGTTGCACCCTCGACAACTACTATGATTATTATTATTTGACCATGCTGGTCATTTATGAACATTTTAACATCTTGACCATGTTCTGTTATAATATCCACCCTGCACAGCCAGAAGAGGACTGGCCACCCCTCATAGCCTGGTTCCTCTCTAGGTTTTTTCCTAGGTTTTTGGCCTTTCTAGGGAGTTTTTCCTAGGGAGTTTTTCCTAGCCACCGTGCTTCTTTCACATGCATTGCTTGCTGTTTGGGGTTTTAGGCTGGGTTTCTGTACAGCACTTTGAGATATCAGCTGATGTACGAAGGGCTATATAAATAAATTTGATTTGATTTGATACTCCACTACCACATATCTACAGCACAACATGTGTGTATAGTGCGTAGGTTTTCATGTGTGTATGCATGTGCCTGTGCCATTGTTTGTGTTGCTTCACATTCCCCGTTGTTCCATTTAAATCTGATTCTACTGCTTGCATCAGTTACCTGATGTGGAATAGAGTTCCTTGTGGTCATGGCTCTATGTAGTACTGTGCGCCTCCTATAGTCTGTTCTGGACTTAGGGACTGTGAAGAGACCTCTGGTGGCATGTCTTGTGGGGTATGCATGGGGTGTCTGAGCTGTGTGCTAGTTGTTTAAAGAGAACAGCTTGGTGCTTTCAACATGCTATACCTTCTTACCTCTCACAAATACAAGTAGCGATGAAGTCAATCTCTCCTCTACTTTGAGCCAGGAGAGATTTACATGCATTTTATTAATGTTTGCTCTCTGTGTACATCCAAGGGCCAGCCGTGCTGCCTTGTTCTGAGACAATTGCAATTTTCCTAAGTCCCTCTTTGTGGCACCTGACCACAGGACTGAACACTAGTCTAGGTGCGACAAAACTAGAGCCTGTACGACCTGCCTTGTTGATAGTGCTGTTATGAAGGTATAGCAACGCTTTATTATGGACTTCTCCCCATCTTAGCTACTGTTGTATCAATATATTTTGACCATGACAGTTTACCATCCAGGGTTACTGCAAGCATTTTAGTCACCTCAACTTGCTCAATTTCAACATTATTTATTACAAGATTTAGTTGAGGTTTAGTGAATGATTTGTCCCAAATACAATGCTTTTAGTTTTTTAAATATTTAGGACTAACGTATTCCTTGCCACACATTCTGAAACTAACTGAAGCTATTTGTTAAGTGTTGCAATCATTACAGTCTCTGTAGTTGCTGATGTGTATAGTGTTGAGTCATCGGCATACATAAACACATTGGCTTTTCTCAAAGCCAGTTGCATGTCATTAGTAAAGATTTAAAAAGTAAGGGGCCTGAACAGCTCCCCTGAGGAATTCCTGATTCTACCTGGATTATGTTGGAGAGGCTTCCATTAAAGAACATCTTCTGTGTTCTGTTAGACAAGTAACTTTATCTGCAATATAGCAGGGGGTGTAAAGCCATAACACATACGTTTTTCCAGCAGCAGACTATGATCAATGATGTCAAAAACCGAACTGTCTAACAAAACAGCCGTCACAATCATTTTATCATCAATTTCCCTCAGCCAATCATCAGTCTGGTCAAACGCCATTTTTTCCAAAAGTTTACTAAGGGTTGGTAACAGGCTGATTGCTCGGCTATTTAAGCGATTAAAGGGGGCTTTACTATTCTTGGGTAGCGGAATTACTTTTGCTTCCCTCTAAGGCCTAAGGACACACACTTTCTAGCAGGCTTTGATTAAAGATATACCAAATAGGATTGGCAATATATTCAGTTATTATCATCAGTTATTTTCCTTCCAAGTCGTCAGACACCAGTGGCTTATCATTGTTGATAGACAACAATCATTTTTTCACCTCTTCCACACTCACTTTACGGAATTCAAAATTACAATGCTTGTGTTTCATAATTTGGTCAGTTATGCTTGAATGTGTAGTGGTGGCTTTTGTTCATGGCTTGTCATTCCTAAGTTTGCTAATCCTTCCAATAAAAAAATCATTCAAGTAGTTGGCAATATTAGTGGGTTTTGTGATGAATGAGACATCTAATTCAATGAATGACGGAGCTGAGTTTGCCTTTTTGCTCCAAAGCTTTTATTATCATTCTTTATATAATTTTTCTTTGTTTGTAGTGTAGTTTCTTATTCTTTTTATTCAGTTTAGTCACATAATTTCTCATTTTGCAGTATGTTTGCCTCATCCCTCTCAACCATAAAATTCCTTATCAATCCAAAGGGATTTAACCAATTTTACAATCATTTTCTTAGTGGGTGCATGCTTATTAGTAACTGTGATAATCAATTTCATAAAAGTGTCAAGTGCAGCGTCTGGTTGCTCCACATTACACACCACTGACCAGCAAGTATTCTTTACATCAACATAGGAATCAGTACAAAACTTATTGTATGACCTCTTATACACTATATTAGGCCCAGCCTTTGGAACTTCAGTTTTCCTAGATATGGCTACTGTATTGTGATCACTACATCCGATGGATTTGCATACTGCTTTAAAACTTCTTCAGGATCAGAGGGTCCCCCACGGGACGGTTGAGCTAATGTAGGCTAATGCGATTAGCATGAGGTTGTAAGTAACAAGAACATTTCCCAGGACATAGACATATCTGATATTGGCAGAAAGCTGAAATTCTTGTTAATTCTAACTGCACTGTCCAATTTACAGTAGCTATTAGAGTGAAAGAATACCATGCTATTGTTTGAGGAGAGTGCACAGTTATGAACTTGAAAAGTTATTATAAACCAGTTAGGCACATTTGGGCAGTCTTGATACAACATTTTAAACAGAAATATAATGGTTCATTGGATCAGTCTAATACTTTGCACATACACGGCTTCCATCTAGTGGCCAAAATATAAATTGCGCCTGGGCTGGAATAATACATTATGGCCTTTCTCTTGCATTTCAAAGATGATGGTACAAAAAAATACATAAAACGGTTGGTTTCTTTATATTTTATTTTATCAAATCTAATGTGTTATATTCTCCTTCATTCATTTCACATTTTCACAAACTTCAAAGTGTTTCCTTTAAAATGGTATCAATAATATGCATATCCTTGCTTCAATGCCTGAGCTACAGGCAGTTAGATTTGGGTATGTCATTTTAGGTGAAAATGGAAAAAAAGGGTCCAATCCTTAAAGCAAATTTCTACAGCATTAGTAAAGATGTGATATCAATACATGTTGATGATTTCATTCCTGTTCTGTTTGTAACTAGCCTGATAGGTTGACTGATAACCTGAACCAGGTTGCAGGCACTGGTTACAGTTTGAAGCTTTGTGGCCAGCTTGACGACAGCCAGTCAATATTGAAATCACCCCAAAAATATACCTCTCTGTTGATATCACATACATTATCAAGCATTTCACACATATTATCCAGATACTGACTGTTAGCACTTGGTGGTGTATAGCGGCTTCCCAAAAGAATGGGCTTTAGATGAGGCAGATGAACCTGTAGTCATATTACTTCAACAGTATTTAACATGAGATCCTCTCTAAGCTTTACATGAATGTGGTTCTGAATATAGACCGCAACACCACCCCCATTGACATTTCTATATTTTCTGTAGATTTTATAACCAATACAGCTGCCACTGTATCATCAAAGGTATTATCTAAGTGTGTTTCAGATATATAATGTCAGAATATGAATCATCTATAACTAGCAAGTTATTCATTTCATGAACCTTGTTTCTTAGGCTATATACGTAATGCAGACCATTTTATTCCAGAGCAGTTAATGGGACATAAATTAAGTTAATTACATTGTGTCCCCTGGGATAATGTACATTTGCTACAGTATTATGACAACTCAGTGACACAATGGTAGGGATTAACTGAGCTGGTCTTGGGTCATTGATAAGTCATTGTCTCAACGCAGCCTTGAAATGCATGTCCTGAAATCAAGATCATTTGGATGGACTCTGTCATTCCTGTAGAGAATCTTTGTTTCCAGAAGGTGTCGAACTGCCGATGATGACAGCTGGTGCAATGACTGAGGAGGTCCTGCCATTCTTTCGCCGCGAGTGGTTTTGCAAACCCCTCAAAGACCAAAGGGCAATGGGGCCCGATGGACCCGAGCAAGCTGTAGTATCAATCATGGATGATAAATGTGCCAGAGTCTCAGACAGCCTCACGGTCTGATGAGGATGGGACCTCTGAGGATGTGAACCCAAGGTAAAAGCCCCCGTTGCCAGAGCACGCTGATTTCGACTTCCACGGCGAGTGACATATCTCCATGGCTAGTTGGTAGGATCGAGAACAGGAATATCCACCAAGTCATCCAGGAGCATCCTACTAGCTCCATTCTCCAGGGAAGGGGGAGATCCCTTCAGGGAGGGATCCCAGCAGAGTACCGGCCAGTCGGCCGTGGAGAGCCGACACGGCGGCGACACTTCCACCAGGCCAGAGTGGCCTCTGGTTACTGGGATAGAAGAGGAATAAAAAGTAGGCAGGTGTGGATTCCCCAGTAGCTTCTGTATGTTTGCTACTTGTTTTCTAAGAGTAGCCACTTTGCCCTTGTAGTCAGCAGCATTCCCCAAGAGAGGATGGCTCTCACTTCAGCAGTAATGAATTCATGAACTTCTTTGAGGAAAAGATCATCATCATTAGAAAGCAAATTACGGACTCCTCTTTAAATCTGTGTATTCCTCCAAAGCTCCGTTGTCCTGAGTCTGCACAACCCTGCCAGGACCTAGGATCAAGGGAGACACTAAAGTGTTTTAGTACTATATCTCTTGACACAATGATGAAAATAATCATGGTCTCTAAACCTTCAAGCTGCATACTGGACCCTATTCCAACTAAACTACTGAAAGAGCTGCTTTCTGTGCTTGGCCCTCCTATGTTGAACATAAAAAACGTCTCTCTATCCACCGGATGTGTACCAAACTCACTAAAAGTGGCAGTAATAAAGCCTCTCTTGAAAAAGCCAAATCTTGACCCAGAAATTATAAAAAACTACCGGCCTATATCGAATCTTCCATTCCTCTCAAACATTTTAGAAAAAGCTGTTGCGCAGCAACTCACTGCCTTCCTGAAGACAAACAATGTATACGAAACGCTTCAGTCTGGTTTTAGACCCCATCATAGCACTGAGACTGCACTTGTGAAGGTGGTAAATGACCTTTTAATGACGTCAGACCGAGGCTCTGCATCTGTCCTCGTGCTCCTAGATCTTAGTGCTGCTTTTGATACCATCGATCACCACATTCTTTTGGAGAGATTGGAAACCCAAATTGGTCTACATGGACAAGTTCTGGCCTGGTTTAGATCTTATCTGTCGGAAAGATATCAGTTTGTCTCTGTGAATGGTTTGTTCTCTGACAAATCAACTGTAAATGTCGGTGTTCCTCAAGGTTCCGTTTTAGGACCACTATTGTTTTCACTATATATTTTACCTCTTGGGGATGTCATTCGAAAACATAATGTTAAATGTCACTGCTATGCGGATGACACACAGCTGTACATTTCAATTAAACATGGTGAAGCCCCAAAATTGCCCTCGCTAGAAGCCTGTGTCTCAGACATAAGGAAGTGGATGGCTGCAAACTTTCTACTTTTAAACTCGGACAAAACAGAGATGCTTGTTCTAGGTCCCAAGAAACAAAGAGATCTTCTGTTGAATCTGACAATTAATCTGGATGGTTGTACAGTTGTCTCAAATAAAACTGTGAAGGACCTCGGCGTTACTCTGGACCCTGATCTCTCTTTTGAAGAACATATCAAGACTGTTTCAAGGACAGCTTTTTTTCCATCTACGTAACATTGCAAAAATCAGAAACTTTCTGTCCAGAAAAATTAATCCATGCCTTTGTTACTTCTAGGTTGGACTACTGCAATGCTCTACTTTCCGGCTACCTGGATAAAGCACTAAATAAACTTTAGTTAGTGCTAAATACGGCTGCTAGAATCCTGACTAGAACCAACAAATTTGATCATATTACTCCAGTGCTAGCCTCCCTACACTGGCTTCCTGTTAAGGCAAGGGCTGATTTCAAGGATTTACTGCTAACCTACAAAGCATTACATGGGCTTGCTCCTACCTATCTTTCCGATTTGGTCCTGCCGTACATACCTACACGTACGCTACGGTCACAAGATGCGGGCCTCCTAATTGTTCCTAGAATTTCTAAGAAAACAGCTGGAGGCAGGGCTTTCTCCTATAGAGCTCAATTTTTATGGAATAGTCTGCCTACCCATGTGAGAGACGCAGACTCAGTCTCAACCTTTAAGTCTTTACAGAAGACACATCTCTTCAGTAGGTCCTATGATTAAGTGTAGTCTGGCCCAGGGGTGTGAAGGTGAACGGAAAGGCTGGAGCAACGAACCGCCCTTGCTGTCTCTGCCTGGCCGGTTTCCCCTCTTTCCACTGGGATTCTCTGCCTCTACCCCATTACAGGGGCTGAGTCACTGGCTTACTGGTGTTCTTCCATGCCGTCCCTGGGAGGGGTGCGTCACTTGAGTGGGTTGAGTCACTGATGTGGTCTTTCTGTCTGGGTTGGTGCCCCCCTTGAGTTGTGCCGTGGCGGAGATCTTTGTGGGCTATACTCGGCCTTGTCCCGGGATGGTATGTTGGTGGTTGGGGAGATCCCTCCAGTGGTGTGGGGGCTGTGCTTTGGCAAAGTGCGTGGGGTTATATCCTACCTGTTTGGCCCTGTCCGGGGGTTTCATCGGATGGGGCCACAGTGTCTCCTGACCCCTCCTGTCTTAGCCTCCAGTATTTATGCTGCAGGAGTTTATGTGTCGGGGGGCTAGGGTCAGTCTGTCACATCTGGAGTATTTCTCTTGTCTTTTCCGGTGTCCTGTGTGAATTTAAATATTCTCTCTCTAATTCTCTCTTTCTTTCTCTCTCTCGGAGGACCTGAGCCCTAGGACCATGCCTCAGGACTACCTGGCTTGATGACTCCTTGCTGTCCCCAGTTCACCTGGCCGTGCTGCTCCAGTTCCAACTGTTCTGCCTGCAGCTATGGAACCCTGACCTGTTCACCAGACGTGCCACCTGTCCCAGACCTGCTGTCCCAGACCTGCTGGAACCCTGACCTATTCACCGGATGTGATACCTGTCCCAGACCTGCTGTTTTCAACTCTCTAGAGACAGCAGGAGCGGTAGAGATACTCTCAAAGATCGGCTATGAAAAAGCCAACTAAACACTTACTCTTGTGTTACTGACTTATTGCACCCTCGACAGCTACTATGATCATTATTATTTGACCATGCTGGTCATTTATGAACATTTGAACATCTTGGCCATGTGCTGTTATAATCTCCACCCGGCACAGCCAGAAGAGGACTGGCCACCCCTCATAGCCTGGTTCCTCTCTAGGTTTCTTCCTAGGTTTTGGCCTTTCTAGGGAGTTTTTCCTAGCCAACGTGCTTCTACACCTGCATTGCTTGCTGTTTGGGGTTTTAGGCTGGGTTTCTGTACAGCACTTCGAGATATCAGCTGATGTAAGAAGGGATATATAAATACATTTTATTTGATTTGATTTAGTCCTCTGCAACAGAGGTTTTGCATTGAAAGTCCGGGCGGTCCAAATTGAACAGGAATAAAGCAAAATAAACACAGCTACTGCAGCACTGCAGACGCTGTACTTTTCTCTGTACCTTCCTCCGTTCAACTTTCCCTCGATCCTGACTAGTTTCTTAGTCCCTGTCGCTGAAACACATGGTCACAGCATGATGCTGCCCCCACCATGCTTCACCGTAGGGATGGTGCCAGGTTTCCTCCAGACGTGACACTTGGCATTCAGGCAAAAGAGTTCAATCTTGGTTTCATCAGACCAGAGAATCTGGCTTCTTATGCTCTGAGAGTCCTTTAGGTGACTTTTGGCAAACTCTACGCGGCCTGCCAAATGCCTTTTACTGAGGAGTGGCTTCCGTCTGGCCACTCTAGCATAAAGACCTGATTGGTTGTGTGCGGCAAAGATGGTTGTCCTTCTGGAAGGTTCTCCCATCTCCACAGAGGAACTCTGGAGCTCAGTCAGAGTGACCATGTTCTTGGTCACCTCCCTGACGAAGGCCTTTCTCCCCTGACTGCTCAGTTTGGGTCTTGGTGGTTCCAATCTTCTTTCATTTAAGAATTATGGAGGCCACTGTGTTCTTGGTGACCTTCAATGCTGCATAAATGTGTTGGTATCTATGACGACCCTCCCACTATGTCTGCCAAATTGTTTCTATCTGCTATTGTTTTCCTTAATAGGATATCGGTGGGTGGAGCTGGGAGGGTCGTCAGCAAAATGGGACACACCTGGGCTTGGGTGTGTCCCGGGGATAAATATACCTTCCTCCCATACATTGAGGAGACTCTCTCCACGCAGACATACTGTTGTTTTTTCGTTGTGGCATTTTGGGGCTTTTTTTGTTTGTTTACTTTGGCACCTCTCAACACCTTTCATTATCACCATCTATGCACGCATCCACTCACTTACACTACTGACTACACACACCATTGCAACCTGTATATAGTTAACTTTATTGAATAAATATATTTTTGTTATTCTTTGATCTCCGCGTTTTCTCCCTCTTTATTACGGGCTACGAGCCAGTTCATAACAAGTGGGGGCTCGTCTGGGATATAAAGTTGGTTCCTTGCCATTTTGCCCTATAGTATTTCTTTGCATTATGATGGGTTAATGCCAATTGGGATGTGCTTTGGTTGGTATTCACTGCCTAGTCTTGTCGGTATAGTGCGTTAGAGACGTATCAGTGATTTTGGTTGTCCGGTGATGTCATCAAATAGGTGCATTGCCTGGAAAAGTATGCCAGTAGGTAGGCCTAATACTAGTGTCGTTAAGCTAACTGGTAAGTGTATTTTGTTTGGGAGAAAATGTGGAATTCGTGTTTTGATAAACTCTGTAGGTGCTTTGTTTGCATCTTTTGTTACAGCTTTTTTGAGTTGCGTTGTTTGGTAGGCCCAGTGTTGGTTGCCTTTGTTTATGTTTTCTGCAGCGGATAGTTGGTTATGTGCTGCGATGGAGAGAGGAACATTGGTTAGTTTCCAGGCCCCTGCCCAGGATGGAAACTCTTGCTCTACTCGTTGTTGGGACATTGGTCCGAGGAGGTGAGTACAATCTGCTGTGTATCTCAGTGGGAGATTTGGGTAGGGTAGTGTCATTTGCTACATGGACCTATAGTCTTTCTTTTCCCCTCTTAGGCTTAGCGATGTGTTCCACTTTGGAATACGTTGGGCAT
Source organism: Salmo salar (assembly GCF_965601325.2). NCBI lineage: Eukaryota > Metazoa > Chordata > Actinopteri > Salmoniformes > Salmonidae > Salmo > Salmo salar. The sequence continues at coordinate 8,309,525 of NC_138317.1, read as the reverse complement.
GGTTATTTTGTTATTTTTGTGTGGTGTCCGTGGACAGAGCAGTTGTCTCGGGGGCACATCTGTGGCTCGGGGGGGATCCGCCAGTATTCTGGGGTGGGGGGTGGGAGGGTCCATGCTAGGGGCAGGGAGCTACAGTGCGTAATTACCCACTGTGCCCACCCAGTTGCAAAGACTATGGTTGAGCTACTGTAGGATTTGGGGAAGCTCCTTATATACACACTACCATTCAAATTGTTGGGGTCACTTAGAAATTTCCTTGTTTTTGACAGAAAATAAAAAAATGGTCCAATAAAATAACATCAAATTGATCAGAAATACAGCGTAGACATTGCTAATGTTGTAAATTACTATTTTAGCTGGAAACGACAGATTTTTTATGGAATATCTACATAGGCGTACAGAGGCCTATTATCAGCAACCATCACTCCTGTGTTCCAATGGCACGTTGTGTTAGCTAATCCAAGTTTATCATTTTAAAAGGCTAATTGATCATTAGAAAAACCTTTTGCAATTATGATAGCACAGCTGAAAACTTTTGTCCTGATTAAAGAAGCAATAAAACTGGCCTTCTTTAGACTAGTTGAGTATCTGAAGCATCAGTGTTTGCGGGTTTGATTACAGGCTCAAAATGGCCAGAAACAAATGACTTTCTTCTGAAACTCTACAGTCTATTCTTGTTCTTAGAAATGAAGACCATTCCATGTGAGAAATTGTCAAGAAACTGAAGATCTCGTACAACGCTGTGTACTACTCCCTTCACAGAACAGCACAAACTGGCTCTAGGTAAAGAGCAAGATTTTTTTGCAGATATTTTTGACTATTTTGTCTAATGTAGACGAGTTCATTCGCGTTCCATCAGAGGAACCCGTTAGAATTATGTACTAAGGAACAGCTGTTGAAGATCGTTGAACACTACCAGGTTAAAATTTGTGATAATTGTCTTAAAAATTCTGTTGATATATAAGGCCAATCTGATGGAGAGTGGTATACCTGTAGTTACTACCGCGGTAGCCTCTACCGAGGACTCGTCACCCCCACCAGCTCCATCTGTTAGCCCTAGTAGTCTTCCTTTTGAACAACAGAAAGAACTGCTTCTGTTACAGCTAGAGCACGACCGTGTTAAGCTAGAGTATGATTGTGTTAAGTATGAAAAGGAATTGGAATTTAACCAGGATTTGGAGTGCGCTTAAATCAAGCTGCCACAAGAGCGGCTAGAATTGGTTAGGGATGGAAAGCTCTCGGGGGAGAGTTTGCTTAAGGAAGGTGACCCTGATTTACCTAGGGGTCGCTCTTCACTCGGACGTGCCCCGGACACATTTGATAGGACCCTGAGACGTTCTTTTCGTTGCATATTCAGCTCTTGCTGTAGCCGACAGAGTCAGCTATGCTAAGATTAAAATGACTGTGTTACAGATTTACGAATTGGTTCATAAAGAATACCGCCAATAATTTAGAACTTTAAAATGGGCTGATAAACAGACTCATACTGAGTTTGCGCGAGAATTATCTTCACAGTTTTATCGCTGGTGTTCCACCTTTGCGCTTAAGACTGTCCAGGGGCTGTGTGATCTGATTATTATTATAGAGCAATTTAAGGACAGAATCCCTGATCGAATAGCCACGTACATTAACGAACGAAAAGTGAAGACTGTCTGTGAAGTTGCGATTTTGGCAGACGAGTATGTTTTGACTCACCAGTGGCTTTGCAGAGCCCCGTATTCAGAGTGAGTGGTGTTTTTCGGAGAGATTTGAGCCTCGCCCACCAAGACACTCTGCTTCACGGCAGAGTTTCTAGGGTTGAGCCTGTCTCCCGTGGGAAAGCTGACTTCAGTCAAGAGTGTCACTACTGTCAGGGTTCAGGTCATTGGAAAAACAAATGTCCTGTTCTCAGTGCTAAAGGTAAGTTTAGTACTTGCGCTAACGTTAAAACTTAACCTACGGCATTAGCAGCGCCTGTCCCACATCCATTCACTCCTGTCACTCCATCTCATGCCCAGGTGCATGTGAAAGTCCCAAAGTCCCAGTCTAAGAATGGTAGTAGTAACCTGTTCACTGTGATGCATCAGACCACTAGGTTTCCTGCTGCCTATCCTCTCCGATCTATCACGACTAAGTCCCTGCTAAAAGCTTTGACTCAGTTTGTCTCACTGTTTGGAATCCCTAAGGTTATTCAGAGTGACCAAGGTTCTAATTTCACCTCTAATCTGTTTGGTCAGGTTCTCCAACAAATCCTTATTAAACACAATTTGGCTAGCGCCTATCACGCACAGAGTCACGGAATCCCGGAACGTTTCCATCAAACACTTACGTCTTTGATGAGAGCTTATTGTACGGAAATGGATAAGGATTGGGAGGAGGGGTTGCCATGGTTACTGTTAGCCGCCAGGGAGGTTTCATAGGAGAGCACAGATTTCAGTCCAAATGACCTAGTATTCAGACATAGTGTGTGTGGGCTTCTAGCAGTGCTCCAGCATGACTGGAAGTCTCCCAAGCCACCTCAGTCCCTGTTATCTTATGTGTGTGATTTGGCTAAAGAGAAGCTGTAGTCTTCACAGGGGAGGATGAAAGGAATATTTGATCGGCGAGCTGAGCGTCGTCACTAGTCCAGGTGACCAGGTTCTTGCTCTGCTGCCAATTGTTGGTTCTCCATTTCAAGCCAAGTTTCAAGGTCCATATATGGTTGTGTGCCAGTGCACTGAGCAAAACTATTTAGTTGCCACTCCGGAATGGAGGAAAGCGCACAAACTGTGCTATGTAAATCTGCTAAAACCCTATTGCGCACATTCCTCTGGGGCTGAACAGTGTGAGTCCACAGAGGACGTTAAACTTGTTGTTTTGGCCGGTACTGTTACATCGCTGGGTTCTTCTTTTTGTCATGCTGTGTCCATACATGGTGAGGAGGATGTCCCTGGTCCCGACGAATGTGTACTGCAGGGTAGATTGAAAAATTCAGAGTCACTGCATGTTTTGGATAGCCTTCTCGCTCATCTACCTGCTGATAGGTGAGATGAGTCGGTCGGTCTGATTCTGACTTTTCCAGTTTTGTTTTCTGATACGCCAACACATACAAACTTAATAGAACACGATATTGACGTTGCGGATGCTGACCCCATCCATCAGCAGTTGTATAGAGTTTCTTCAGAGAAACTGAGTCATCTGGATGCTGAAGTCAGGTACATGCTGGAGAATGATATTGCCTTCTTTCTCCAGCTGGGCTTCTCTCTGTATCATGGTCAGCTATCAATGCTTTTCCACGACCAACCACTAAAAATAACTGATGCATTTCTTGGGAATGATTGGTTATCGTAGTTTCTGTAGGAACTTCTCTACCGTAGTTGTTCCCTGACAGATTTGCTGAAAGCTAAGGCAGTTTACGTCTGGTCTCCTCTCTGTCAGCAGGCTTTTGATGATGCAAAGAAGTTGCTTAACTCAACTCCAGTGCTTGCTGCTCCTCACGTTGATTTGTCATTCACCTTGCAGGTGGATGCAAGTCACATGGGGGCAGGTGCAGTCCTGCTGCTGTGTCCGGTGTTGAGAGGCCTGTTAGTCGGGTATAGTACCTATTGTGGTCTACACCGACCATAACCCACTCACCTTCTTGAGGTCTATGATGTATCCTAACCAGAGGACAATGAGATGGTGTTTGTTCTTACAGGCATTCCATCTCAATGTGCGGCACATCAGAGGGGCTGATAATGTCATTGCTGACACTCTCTCTCGTGTGTCTTGTTCCTGAATGCGTCTGGTCCTGTTGATCGGTGGACACGTGTTTTATCATGCGAGTTCTCCCCAAGTTTTGTGACGTATGCGTGTCGATGCGACCGGCCACTGTTTATTTTTTGTTGTTTTGTGTTGTCCTGTTCCTTCTGTCATCTGTTCCCTGCTGTCCTCGTTTTTTTCTTCCCTCTTAAAAGGTTGCTTCCTGTGCACAAAGGTTGCTAAGGTCTGGGAGGAAGAGGTTGGCTAGGGAGTTGGGTATCTTTAACCAGGGAAGTATGTTTCCGGGGTTGACACAATCCTGTCTCGGAGATCTATGGACAATTCCTTTGACCTCATGACTTGGTTTTTGCTCTGACATGCACTGCCAACTGTGGGACCTTATATAGGTAGGTGTATGCCTTTCCAAATCATTCCCAATCAATTGAATTTCCCACAGGTGGACTTCAATCAAGTTGTAGAAACATCTCAAGGATGATTCATGGAAACAGGATGCACCTGAGCTCAATTTTGAGTCTCATAGCAAAGGGTCAGAATACTTACAGTATGTAAATAAGGTATTTCATTTTTTTTTGTTTTTCTTTAAAAAAAATTCTAAAACTGTTTTCACTTTGTCATTATGGGGTATTGTGTGTAGATTGATTAAAATGTTTAATTTAATCCATTTTAGAGTAAGGCTGTAATGTAACAAAGGTAGAACAAGTCAAGAGAGCTGAATACTTTCCGAAAGCACTGTTTAGGAGACTTTTTAGTGCCAAAAATAAGGTGTCTCAACAAAAAAAAAGATTCTCTCAGATATAGGACAGACACTTCAGAACAAACTTCCTTTCGATTTTTTGGGGGGAGACTATCTGTCCCATGTAGTGAATCTGTTATTCAATGCAATTGTATGGGCCAAATAAAAAATGTAATCAAATAATACAAACTTATTCATAATTGATACTTCAAGGGGTCTTAAAATTCAAAAGCAAAAAGCAAAATGATTATTGGCATGACCTTCTTAAAACAATTCCATATAGCTTAGTAGAACCACCCCTCGGCTTAGACAGGGCTCAGACTCTTATGGGTTAAAGAATATCTGTAGAAATATGATCATATCTCTTCATTCTTTGCTGCTCCTGAAGGCTATGTGAAGGCTGACGTGACTTGATATCAAGTTTTTTTCCACCCTGTTTTTATATGCCTAACAGAATTATATTCCCACTTTCACACTGCAATAAGCCATTTATTGCTGAGTATGGCCTTGAGAGGGAAACCATAGAGCTTGTCACAGTCAAGTGATAAAATCATATTCTTACAGCGGGTAAGAATGTCAACATCACTAGGAATTGCTCACTGTTTACTGTGGCTTCCTGGAGATAAACCCAACAATTTTGTGGCAGGAACTGACATCACTGAGAGCTCTTCAGATATATATTTATATTCAGCTCAGTGATGAAGTTTATGGAAAATTTCATGGCATCATCATAAAACGACTGACTTTCCCTGGAACATAGATTATTGGTGAATCTATGAAACATTTTAATTTACTTTCCTCTCTTTTCATGGTTTTCTCCATCAGTCACTTCCTGGTTGCACTGCCCACGTTTCCCCAGAACTTGCTGCAGAAGCAAAAGGGAAATGAACATGCTGGCCAAAGGCATCATCGACCTTGAGTAAGGTATGGACACTTTGGCATGCCCTCAGAGTATATACAGCTCATTCGGAAGGTATACAGACTCCCCTTACAGCCTTATTCTAAAATGGATTAAATCATTTTTTTCTCATCAATCTACACACAATACCCCATAATGACAAAGTGAGCACAGGTTTTTAGAATTTATTTGCAAATGTATGTATAAAAAAAATGAAAATACCTTATTTGCATAAGTATTCAGGCACTTTGCTATGAGACTAGAAATTGAGCTCAGGTGCATCCTGTTTCCATTGATCATCCCCGAGATGTTCCTAGAACTTGATTGGAGTCCACCTGTGGTAAATTCAATTGATTGGACATGATTTGGAAAGGCATGCACCTGTCTATATAAGGTCCCACAGTTGACAGTGCATGCCAGAATTAAAACCAAGCCATGAGGTCGAAGGAATTGCCCATTGGATTGTGTCGAGGCACAGATCTGGGGAAGGGTACCAAAAAATGTCTGCATTATTGAAGGTCCCCAAGAACACACGTCATTCTTAAATGGAAAAAGTTTGGAACCACCAAGACCCATCCTAGAGCTGGCCTCATGGACAAACTGAGCAATCGGTGGAGAAGGGCCTTGGTCAGGAAAGTGACCAAGAACCCGATGGTCACTCTGACAGAGCTCCAGAGTTTCTCTGTGGAGATGGGGGAACATTCCAGAAGGACAACCATCTCTGCAGTACTCCACCAATCAGGCCTTTATGGTAGAGTGGCCAGACTCCTCAGTAAAAGGCACATGACCGCCTGCTTGGAGTTTTCCAAAAGTCAACTAAATGGCTCTCAGACCATGAGAAACAAGATTCTTTGGTCTGATGAAACCAAGATTGAACTCTTTGGCCTAAATACCAAGCGTCATGTCTGGAAAAAACCTGGCACCATCCCTACGATGAAGCATGTTGGTGGCAGCATCATGCTGTGGGGATGTTTTTCAGCGGCAGTGACTGGGAGACTAGTCAGGACAGAGGGAAAGATGAATGGAGCAAAGTACATAGAAATACTTGATGCAAACCTGCTCCAGAGCACTCAGAACCTCAGACTGGGGAGAGACAATGCAGGAGTGGCTTTGGGACAAGTCTCTGAATGTCCTTAAGTGACCCAGTGAGAGCCTGGACTTGAACCCAATTGGACATCTCTGGACAGACCAGAAAATAGTTGTGCAATGACACTCCACATCCATCTTGACAGAGCTTTAGAGGATCTGCAGACAAGAATGGGAGAAATTCTGAAAATACAGGTGTGCCAAGCTGTAAGGTGAATACCAAACAAAGTACTGAGTAAACGGTCTGAAACGTTCCTAAAAACCTGTTTTTGCTTTGTCATTATGGGATACTGTGTGTTGACTGATTAAGAAAAAAATATGTATCGTAAAAAAATATGCGCTGGACGTATTCCTATGGAAAACTTCAGATGGCGCATGAAGCTGGAAGTATTTCAATTTGAAGCATGCCATATTGCTGAATGGCACAACAAAATTGTTAAGGATCATGGTGAAAGTGTCCATAACTAGCAAAGGAACATCTTCGATGTAGTTGTTTTTATCCTGCCTGAGAGAGTCAACCTGGTTTTAATGTCTATGAACCTGATGCTTGCTATTTTAAACAACAGATCCGCCACACTGATCCTCAACACGAGGGCCCCTCAGGGGTGCATGCTCAGTCCCCTCCTGCACTCCCTGTTCACTCATGACTGCATGGCCAGGCACACAACTCCAACATCATCATCAAGTTTGCAGATGACACAACAGTGATAGGCCTGATCACCAACAACGATGAGAAAGCCTATAGGGAGGAGGTCAGAGAACTGGCCGTTTGGTGCCAGGACAACAACCTCTCCCTCAATGTGATCAAGACCAAGGAGATTATTGTGGACTACAGGAAAATGAGGTCTGAGCATGCATCCATTCTCATCGACGGGGCTGCAGTGGAGCAGGTTGAGAGCCAAGTTCCTTGGTGTCCACATCACCAACAAACTATTATGGCCCAAACACACTAAGACAGTGGCGAAGTCGGCATGACAAAGCCTATTCCCCCCCCAGGAGACTGAAAAGATTTAGCATGGGTCCTCAGATCCTCAAAAAGTTATACAACTGTACCATTGTAGCCTCCTGACTGGTTGCATCACTTCCCTGTATGGCAACTGCTCAGCCTCCGACCCAAGGCACTACAGAGGGTAGTTCATACGGCTCAATACATCACTGGGGCCAAGCTTCCTGCCATCCAGGACCTCTGTACCAGGCGGTGTCAGAAGAAGGCCCTAAAATTTGTCAAAGACTCCAGCCACCCTAGTCATGGACTGTTCTCGTTGCTGACGCAAGGCAAGCGGTACCAAAAGGCTTCTTCACAGCTTCTACCCCCAAGCCATAAGACTCCTGAACAGCTAATCAAAGGGCTACCCAGACCCCTCTTTTACGCTGCTGCTACTTTCTGTTTATTATCTATGCATAGTCACTTTAACTCTACCTACATGTACATATTACCTCAATTACCTCGACTAACCGGTGCCCCCGCACATTGACTGTACCGGTACCACCTGTAGATAGCCTCGTTATTGTTATTTTACTGCTGCTGTTGAATAATTTGTTACTTTTATTATTTTTTTATTTTTTATTTTTTACTTAACACCTGGTGTACACCTGTTGTATTTGGCGCATGTGACAAATAAACTTTGATTTGATTTGAATGTTAATTTGAAAGCTCAGCGTTACCTAGAACCTAGCCAGGTCAACATAAGAAAACAAAATGGACAGCAAATATGAACTTTGATAATCCGAATTTACGACTGATTTACTGGACTCTTTCGCGTGATGATTAGTACAGTTAAATACAGAGCTGTCACGTCCTGGCCAGTATACAAGGTTAATTGTTTTGTAGTTTGGTCAGGGCGTGGCAGGGGGTATTTGTTTTATGTGGTTCGGGGTGGTGTGTTTGTGTAAAGGGTGTTTGATTTAGTATTTCCGGGTTTTGGTTTATGTTTAGTTAATTCTATGGTTAGTCTAGGTTGTGTGTTTCTATGTTTGGTTGATTGGGGTTGGGACTCTCAGTTGAAGGCAGGTGTTGTCTATCTGCCTTTGATTGAGAGTCCCATATATTAGGGTGTGTTTGTATGTGTGATTTGTGGGTGATTGTTCTGTGTTTCGCCTTGTGCCTTACCAGACTGTTTTTGTTGATCGTTCGTGTTTTGTTAGCACGGCCCCTCGCAGGTGCCGTGCTAGAGCGGGCATCCAGCCTGGTAGGAGGATGCCTGCGCAGCGCATCTGGTCGCCGGTACGCCTCCGAGGACCAGGCTACCCAACTCCCGCTCTACGCACGGCTACCATCAGGCCCCTGCACAGCCCAGTCTGCCCTGTACGAGCACCCCGCTCGTACAGGGCTACTAGTTCCATCCAGCCAAGGCGGGTTGTGCAGGAGGTAAGATCTAGACCGGCTGTGCGCCTCCATAGCCCTGGGTTTCCAGCTCCTGTCTCTCGTGCGAACCCGGAAGTGCGTCAACCCAGTCCGACTCGTCCTGTTCCCGCTCCCCGCACTAGCCTGGAGGTGCGTGTACATAATCTGGTAAGCCCAGTACCAGCACCACGCACCAGGCTACAAGTGCGTCAACCCAGCCTCGCCAGTCAACAGTCTTCATCAGATCTGCCCGCCAGTCAACAGTCATCGTCAGAGCTGCCCGCCAGTCAACAGTCATCGTCAGAGCTGCCCGCCAGTCAACAGTCATCGTCAGAGCTGCCCGCCAGTCAACAGTCATCGTCAGAGCTGCCCGCCAGTCAACAGTCATCGTCAGAGCTGCCCGCCAGTCAACAGTCATCGTCAGAGCTGCCCGCCAGTCAACAGTCATCGTCAGAGCTGTCCGCCAGTCAACAGTCATCGTCAGAGCTGCCCGCCAGTCAACAGTCATCGTCAGAGCTGCCCGCCATTCAACAGTCATCGTCAGAGCTGCCCGCCAGTCAACAGTCATCGTCAGAGCTGCCCGCCAGTCAACAGTCGTCAGAGCTGCCCGCCAGTCAACAGTCGCCAGAGAGGTCAGACTGCGCTGAACTGCCGGAGTGGTCAGACTGCGCTGAACTGCCGGAGTGGTCAGACTGCGCTGAACTGCCGGAGTGGTCAGACTGCGCTGAACTGCCGGAGTGGTCAGACTGCGCTGAACTGCCGGAGTGGCCAGACTGCGCTGAACTGCCGGAGTGGCCAGACTGCGCTGAACTGCCGGAGTGGCCAGACTGCGCTGAACTGCCGGAGTGGCCAGACTGCGCTGAACTGCCGGAGTGGTCAGACTGCGCTGAACTGCCGGAGTGGTCAGACTGCGCTGAACTGCCGGAGTGGCCAGACTGCCCTGAACTGCCGGAGTGGCCCGAGTGGCCAGACTGCCCAGACTGTCCCGAATTGCCAGACTGCCCAGACTGTCCCGAATTGCCAGACTGCCCAGACTGTCCCGAATTGCCAGACTGCCCAGACTGTCCCGAATTGCCAGACTGCCCAGACTGTCCCGAATTGCCAGACTGCCCAGACTGTCCCGAATTGCCAGACTGCCCAGACTCTCCCGAATTGCCAGACTGCCCAGACTGCCCCCCGGCGATGCCAGACTGGTCCGACTGCCCCTCGGCGATGCCAGAGTGGCCCGACAGCCTGGAACGGCCGGAACCAGAGCCACCTCCAGAAATAGGTGGGTTGGGGAGGGGGGGTGTAGCACAGTGCCGTCGTTGACGGCAGCCACCCTCCCTTCCCTCCCTTTAGAAAAGGGGACTTTTTGTTGGTGTTGCTTGGGGTTATTTTTTGTTAAGGTGCTTCTGGGGTAGCACCTTTAAGGGGGGGGTACTGTCACGTCCTGGCCAGTATATAAGGTTAATTGTTTTGTAGTTTGGTCAGGGCGTGGCAGGGGGTATTTGTTTTATGTGGTTCGGGGTGGTGTGTTTGTGTAAAGGGTGTTTGATTTAGTATTTCCGGGTTTTGGTTTATGTTTAGTTAATTCTATGGTTAGTCTAGGTTGTGTGTTTCTATGTTTGGTTGATTGGGGTTGGGACTCTCAGTTGAAGGCAGGTGTTGTCTATCTGCCTTTGATTGAGAGTCCCATATATTAGGGTGTGTTTGTATGTGTGATTTGTGGGTGATTGTTCTGTGTTTCGCCTTGTGCCTTACCAGACTGTTTTTGTTGATCGTTCGTGTTTTGTTATTTTGTACGTTCATTTTGAAGATAATTAAAAATCAAGATGAGCATTCACGTACCTGCTGCGTTTTGGTCCTCATTCACCGACAACAGCCGTGACAAGAGCATGGTGACTCTCTATGTAAAATCAAATTCAAATTGGCACAAAGTTAAGTGTGCGGGAGTACCCTATCTAGTCTAGATATCATATGACCCAAAAGATATCATATGACCCAAAATATATCATATGACCCAAAGGTTAATGGGCTACCATCACATCAACCGATCACAACTCGGTTAGGATAGATTGGATTACACTATGAGAAAAAACGGGACTATATATACATTTTACAATTATTTTATCTCGATTCTGTGTTTTTATATGATTGTAGACTATCTGTCTTTATCATTTGTGCAATTGCATTATTTTTCATTAAAAAAAAACTCAGACATACGATATAGTTTGGAATTTGAAATGCATTCAATTATAATTGCACACTAAATTGATATTTCAAACATGATGTGATTGCAATCCTCAATCTTCATGTCTATGCTCTGTTCTCCGCTCTGTCATAGTCTGTCAGCCATAAAGACATTGGTCAGCCCCTCCATCTCCACTTGACAGGCTTGTTGACACCACACCCCCCTGCTGATCACTATTTAATTACATATCTTGATTTGTAGTGACTTTAAAAGAATTCACTGTGGCAATCAAGCTTGATCATAATAAACTGGCATTCGGTCATTCACCGGTAAACTCCCTCTGAATTGAGGAAAATCAAAATAAAGAGTCGGGGTAGGCCTACAACAGATCTTTACCAGGTGCAGTGGAGTGTGCTGTAAGTGTAGCACACCATGAGAAACAGTAGGGGCATGCTGCTAGCAATATCTGGGAGACACAGCTTTCAACACTGTGTGGGGGGCAGTCAATGGATACTGGAGTTTGCATGCTATCAAGTAAGATAGTTGTGCAGAGATAAGGCTAATATAGAGACATGAGATGCAGGAACTGGAATGTGGAATTAGTATGCTAACAAAGACATGTAGCATCATGCAGTTAGCATATTATTTTGTAAAGGTTTGGTGGGTTAGAATGACAGCTTTCTAATGATCAAAACTGTACTTTATGAACAGATAGAATATCATACTGAGTGTGCAGTCAAACAAACATTGTAGCATACAGTTAGCCATGGAGAGAGAGGCATGTATTTTGGCAGTTAGTTAATACCTTTATACTAGCATTGAATGACATGAGTACTCAATGTATGGTAAATCTACCGACTTTTGGATGCTTTGATCTTCCCAAAAACCCTCCAGATGTTTCAGGCGTACAGTAGGCTTTATATTACGTATTTTAAAGTAAGTTTGTCTCTGGGTGGTTGTATGGTAGCGGGGGGAGGCATTAGCTACTCAAAAAATAGGCAGTATTGATAGAACATTTAGCAACACTGCTAATCTGAATAGCAGACACACACAAGGGTTGCATAAGTGGCACAGAAAGCTGCTTATATCTCGAAAGAGCCTGGTGTTTGGGTCCTGGGAGGGGTTGACTGTAGAGGAGCTGAACAGAAGGTTCAGGGTAGCAGCCAGGGATATCATTTCACTACCTGAGCTTCAGCAGTGGAATACTTGGCTTGCGTAAATCACCCGGAGAGATGACAAAAGTCATGAAGGTGACACTTATGAGGCACTAAGGGTTCACAATGGAAAGATGTGGCTGGACACACTGTCTGTGGGTACATTTTTACACATAACACATTACTCTCATGTACCCTTTTGTAATCCCCTCTGATTCTGAAGCAATACAGAAACTCACTCACTAATCCTTCAGACCCATGACTCACCACTCGGGCGCTTTTCGTTATCAGATTTCTGCATTGTGACGGAGGCGTAATGCGCCTTATTTTGATTAAAGTACATTTATATTAACTGAGATATACTGATTTTATTAATTTCGAAAGCACTGCTGAGCGCACTGTGGCTTTTAAAGCAGAGGGATATTCTATAGCGCTATAAGGAATGCAGGCAGGTTCTTGAGTTCATTAAGTTTCAGCTCTACAACCCACAATTCACACCAATATGAGCAGATTTTAAGTGGGTGTGTTGATACTGAACAAGCGCTTATTGGGGCCCACTGTCTGGAACCCGGCTTAGACCCAAGTCGCTAACATTAACAATGGAGAGTGATAAAAATCGGAGAACGTCCAACCCCAGCACTTTCCATGGGGTGCCGTCTCAAGTTTTGGGGCTCTTAAACTCAAGCTGCAGGGCTTTAACAAGAGGGTGGCCATGACGAGGGGATGACTGTCAACAATAGAGCTGTCATAAACCCCATACTCCAAACACAACATGTCTGCCTAAAGCACTACAGGATAATAGTGTGTGTGTGCCTGCGTGTGTGCGTGTGTATGAGGGTGTTCTTGTGTGTCTGTACTGTGTGTGTGTGTGTGTGTGTGTGTGTGTGTGGTGTGTGTGTGTGTGTGTGTGTGTGTGTGTGTGTGTGTGTGTGTGTGTGTGTGTCTGATCCTTTCCCCTCCTGGGAGGAGCCGGTCATTAGTGTTTTCCTCCAGACAGCCAAACAGAGGTGTGTGTGTGCTCCAAATCCTGTAATACAGTATGGATTGGACTACCGTCTCTACAGGGCTCTAACAGGGCCCCTGATTCAAATGTTTCTGACATCAATCAAATGATCTTTTTTAATCCAGACGTACTGTACCTCTCCTTCACATTCAATATCCTTCCAACTTGAAGACACAGGGCAGAGTCATGGATTTAAAAGCACCTAATCTGCTCAGTAAAAATCTGTAAAATATCAGGCCGGAACCTGTTTTACTCAGACCTAATAAGAAGACAATTTCTGTTGAAAATGACATAGCCTTCTGTCGGATAACATTACTGTGAATGTAAAAGAAAATACACTAAGCTCGATCTCCACACTCGCATAGAAATCTAATTTCACCGCATCCGCCGATGTCGACCTTCCGCCTCTGTGATGGAAGGTGGCAGAGCTACAGCGGTGATTGTCAAATCAAATCATACAATTGTATTTGTCACATGCTTTGTATACAACAGGTGTAGACTAACAGTGCAATGCGTACATATGGGCCCTTCCCAACAATGCAGAGAGAAAATATAGAAATAATAGAAAAGTAATTACATGTAATAATAAAAGTACGAATAAATGCACAATGAGTAACGATAACTTGGCTATATACACGGGGTACCAGAATAGAGTTAATGTGCAGAGGTATGAAGTAACTGCGGTAGATATGTGTATATATATAACTAGGAATAAAGTGACTAGGCAACAGGATAGATAATAAAAAGTAGCAGCAGTGTATGTGATGAGTAAAAAAAAGTTTGTGCAAAATGGGTCAATGCAGATAACCAAATAGCTACCCGGGCTAACTATTTAACTATTTAGCTGTCTTCTGGTTTGGGGGTAGAAGCTGTTCAGGGTCCTGTTGGTTCCAGACTTGGTGCATCGTTACGGATTTCCATGCGGTAGCAGAGAGAACAGTTTATGACTTGTGTGGCTGGAGTCTTTGACAATTTTTAGGGCCTTCTTCTGACACCGCCTGGTACAGAAGAAGATGCGTTCTGTTTCCTAGAGATGAACGTACTTTGCTGAGAAAAATGCATATCAATCTCAGAACAACAGCAAAGGACCTTGTGAAGATGCTGGAGGAAACAGGTACTATAGTATCTCTATCCACAGTAAAACGAGTCCTATATCAACATAACCTGAAAGGCCGCCCAGCAAGGAAGAAGCCACTGCTCCAAAACCGCCATAAAAAAGCCGGACTACGTCTTGCAACTGCACATGGGGACAAAGATTGTACTCTTGGGAGAAATGTCCTCTGGTCTGATGAAACAAAAATAGAACTGTTTGGCCACAATGACAATCGTTATGTTTGGAGGAAAAAGGGGAGGCTTGCAAGCCAAAGAACACCATCCCAACCGTGAAGCACGGGGCTGGCAGCATCATGTATTGGGGGTGCTTTGCTGCAGTAGGGACTGGTTCACTTCCCAAAAGAGGTGGCATCATGAGGAGGGAAATGTATGTGGACATATTGAAGCAACATGTCAAGACATCAGTCAGGAAGTTAAAGCTTGGTTGCAAATGGGTCTTCCAAATGGACAATGACCCCAAGCATACTTCCAAAGTTGTAGCAAAATGGCTTAAGGACAACACAGTTAAGGTATTGGAGTGGCCATCACAAAGCCCTGACCTGAATCCTATAGAACATTTTTGGGCAGAACTGAAAAAGCTTGTGCGAGCAAGGAGGCCTACAAACCTGACTCAGTTACACCAGCTCTGTCAGGAGGAATGGGCCAAAATTCACCCAACTTATTGTGGGAATCTTGTGGAAGGCTACCCGAAATGTTTGGCCCAAGTTAAACAATTGAAAGGCAATGCTACCAAATACTAATTGAGTGTATGTAATTTTCTGACCCACTGGGAATGTGATGAAAGAAATGAAAGCTGAAATATATCATTCTCTCCACTATTAGTCTGACATTTCACATTCTTAAAATAAAGTGGTGATCCTAACTGACCTAAGACAGAAAACCTTTACAAAGATTAATTGTCAGGAATTGTGAAAAACTGAGTTTAAATGTATTTGGCTAAGGTGTATGTAAACTGTGTATAGTAGAGGTCCTGGATGGCAGGGAGCTTGGCCCCAGTGATGTACTGGGCTGTACGCACTACCCTCTGTAGTGCCTTGCGGTTGGATACCAAGCTGTTTCCATACGAAGCGTTGATGCAGCCAGTCAAGATGCTCTCAATGGTGCAGCTGTAGAACTTTTTGAGGATCTGGGGACACAGGCCAAATCTTTTCAGTCTCCTGAGGGGGAAGAGGTATTGTCGTGTTGGTGTGTATGGCCCATGATAGATCCTTAGTGATGAGGACACCAAGGAACTTGAAGCTCTCGACTCGCTCCACTACAGCTCCGTCGATGTGAATGGGGGTGTGCTCGGTCCTCCAATTCCTGTAGTCCCTGATCAGCTCCTTTGTCTTGTTGATGAATTAAACATTTAATAAATGTAGATTTTGTGTGACTGATCTACACACAATTCTCCGTTATGTCAACGTGGAATTTAGTTTGGGGAACATTTTAGAAATTAATTAAAAATGTAAAGCTGAAATGCCTTGAGTCAATAAGTATTCAACCCCTTTGTTATGGCAAGCCTAAATAATTCTGTGTTATATAATAGTGGTTAACATGATTTTTTTAATGACTACCCAGTCTCTGTACCCCACACATACAATTATCTGTAAGGTCCCTCAATCGAGTTGTGAATTTCATGAACAGATTCAACCACAAAGAGGTGGGAGGTTTTTCAATGCCTCGCAAAGAAGGGCACCGATTGGTAGATGTGTAAAAGAAAAAAAACAGACGCTGAATATCCCTTTGAGCGTAGTGAAGTTATTAATTAGGTTTTGGGTGGTGTATCAATACAACCAGTCACTACAAAATACAGGCGTCCTTCCTAACTCAGTTGCCGGAGAGGAAGGAAACTGCTCAGGGATTTTGTCATGAGGCCAATGGTGATTTTAAAACAGTTACAGAGTTCAATGGTTGTTATATGAGACACCTGACAATGGATCAACAACACTCTAGTTACTCCACAATACTAACCTAAATGACAGAGTGAAAAGAAGGAAGCCTGTACAGAATAAAAATCTTCCAAAACAACAAGGCACTTAAGTAATACTGTAAAACATGTAACAAAGAAATACACTTTTTGTCTTGAATACAAAGCATTTTGTTTTTGTGAATTCCAACAGAACACATCACTGAGTACCACTCTGTGATGTTTACCATATTTTCAAGCATGGTGGTGCTGCATCATATTACAGCTGTAAGCACAGGCAAAATCCTAGAGGAAAACCTAGTTCAGTCTGCTATCCAACAGACGCTTTGAGACAAATTCACCAATCAGCAGGACAATAACTTAAAACAGAAAGCCAAATCTACGTTGGAGTTGCTTATCAATTGAGTCGACACTGAGTGGCCTAGTTACAGTTTTGACTTAAATCGTCTTGAAAATCTAAGTCTGGAAAATGGCTGTCTAAAAATGATCAATAATGATCAATAATCAACTTGACAGAGCTTAATAATGGGCAAATATTGTACCATCCAGGTGTGCAAAGCTCATAGAGACTTATCCAAAAAGACTCACAGCTGTAATCGCCACCAAAGGTGCTTCTACAAAGTAATGACTCAGGAGTGTGAACACTTATGTAAATTGAGATATTTCTGTACATCATTTCCAATAAAATGTCTAAAAACATGTTTTTAGTTCATCATTATGGGGTACTGTGTCCAGTTGAGTGAGAGAAAAAATATTTTTAATGCATTTTTAATTCAGGCTGTAACACTACAAATGTGGAATAAGTCAAGAGGTATGAATGCTTTCTGAGGGCACTGTAGGTGTTCCTTTTGTCCAGGTGGGAGAGGGCAGTGAGGAGTCCAATAGAGATCGCGTCATCTGTGGATATGTTGGGGCAGTATGTGCATTTGAGTGGGTCCAGGGTGTCTGGGATGATGTGAGTCATGACCAGCCTTTCAAAGGATTTCATTGCTACAGATGTGAGTACTACGGGGTAAGAGTTATTTAGACAGGTTACCTTGGCGCTCTTGGGCACAGGGACTATGGTGGTTGACTTGAAACATGCAGGTATTACAGAATGGGTCAGGGAGAGGTTGAAAATGTCATTGAAGTGCGTGATCACACAGTGCATGATCACACAGTTGTCCGGAACAGCTGGTGCTTCATGCATTGTTTAGTGTTGCTTGCCTCGAAGCCAGCATAGAACAGTCTATGCTCACGTCACTGGGCAGCTCGCAGCTTGGTTTCCTTTTGTAATCCGTGATAGTTTACAAGCCCTGCCACATTCGACGAGCGCCAGAGCCGGCGTAGCAGGATTCAATCTTAGTCCTGTATTGACGATTTGCCTGTTTGATGGCTCGTAGCGGGATTTCTGATAAACGTCCAGATTAGTGTTCCACTCTTTGAAAGCGGCAGCTGTAGAATTTAGTTCAGTGCGGATGTTGCCTGTATCCATGGCTTCTGGTTGGGTTATGTACGTCAGGAGAACCAATATTCCGGATCTCATGAAAACGACCGTAGCGTCCCAACAAAAGCTGAGACTCGTCCCAACACCGAACAATTTTTTTCACAAAAATGTCTGTCAAGTCCGAAAGGTTTGAGCTATGAATTACTATGACACCGCCATAAAAATTATGAGAGTCTCATGAACATGAAGGTATTCTCTGTTTTGCTTCACGAGACTCGTCTCATGGTAACCCGTTACCGACCTGTAAAAAAATGTATGAAAATGAATAGGATTTTTGGGACCAGGGTTAACCCTTTTTATTTTTTTATACATTTTTTAATCCTGATGCTTTCCTATATCTCTCAGATGCATTTCAGACACCTCAAACCATACTTTTGAAGTGTTTTTTTACTTTGTGTTTGGCCGTGTATGAATGAATGTCTATTCAATGTGTTTCCATGGACTAATAGCAGTAAGGCCAAATTCTATGTTTGACCAAAGGATAATAAAACAGCAAACATCATAGCTACTGTAAATGAACCATGGTATGACCATCTTTAAAAAATTCCAATTAATTCTAGTACACTAAAAATTGCACCCGGAACGGCATAGAACAAACACTTTAGTCAATGTTTGTGTTTTCCTGTTTGAACTGTATTCTGTGTAGTCGTGTTTGACAGATGGAGGCCTGGCTCGCCTGATTGTGCATTAAGATTTAAACGACTGGTAATTTCCATGGTGGACTGACAGAGAAGGCATTTTTTGTTTCAGCAGTTTCCCCTTCCGTTTGAGGCAGAGTTGACAGCTGACGGGAAGAAGAAAGAGAGATTTTGGAGGGCCGTGCTGAGCAAATAGGCCTAATTTGCACACAAGCAGGAAATAAGCATTCTCATTTGGCAGGCAATTTGTGGGTGAAGTGGCTATAAAGTGCTGAAAAGATACTAATAAATCAGCATAAACAGTGTCTACAAATTTTATTGAGCTTTATCAAGGTAAGTATGGGTTGGCTTGTGTCAGCAGCTAGTGGTTTAAAATGCACACTGAGGCATCATGGACTGATTTGTCAGTTTATCTACATTTTACATTTTAATCATTTAGCAGACACTCTTATCCAGAGTGACTTACAATTAGTTAATTCATCTCAAGATAGCTATGTGAGACAACAACCCTTCACATTTGGTTTCAACAAATTATTTATCAGCAAAGTCAGTACTAGTAGTAAAAAGTGCCTATTTTTTGGTTTTTTGTTTGGGGGGGGTTTGTCACATTTCATAACCTGTCTTCCAATTATACGTGTTAGTAAAAACGTTGACACCTTTCATAACAGGTAGTTAATCTCTCAAAGACTGTTTTGACAGTCAATCAGCCCACACAGTGTAATCTTGAAATTGAATGTCACTATTTTGATTTAATCTGTTATATTCATGTTTTACCTCCCATCTCCTGCCTTTCCCAGGTTTGATGACTTTCCTTACCTTACCTAAAACTGTCCCATTGTCAACATATTACAAGCTATTCGAAGAAGTAATTACTGTGCTAGCACATGAAGTACAGTCCACAGCAAGTTTGGTTCATTCCATTTTATAGTAATGTTATAAGAGATCTATTTCCCTTGATAAGGTGCTGAAATCTTGCGATGTGTAGAAATGTGTTTTCAATTGAATCTCTCTTTTTTTCCTTTTTGTGGCCGAGGGGAGTAAGTCTGTGGCTGACTTGAACACGTAATTTAAAGGAAAATGTCAACATTTTTCAACTTCATATTCATCATCTCCAGCACCACCCCTAACATCAACATATGTGCAAATTGCGTGTTTATATGTTTTGTAGTAAAGAAGATAGAAGATAAGTGTTTCCAATGACATCATCATTGTGTCTTGTGTGATTTTAACCAATTATGAGTAGGCATTGCCCACTAATTCTACTAATTCGTTGATGAAGTCATTGGAAATGCGTATCTTCCTCTATCTTTTTTACTACAAAACATAGAAACGCGCAATATTTTACATGTTGGGGTGGTGCTGTAGATAATGAATATGAAGCTGAAACATTTAGACATTCCCCTTTAAGCCTGTTAACCCTCGCAAAGCTGCCAGCCCAGACGGCATCCAAAGCCTTGTCCTCAGAGCATGTGCAGACTAGCTGGCTGGAGTGTTTACGGACGTATTCTATTTCTCCATATCTCAGTCTGTTGTCCCCACTTGCTTCAAGATGTCCACCATTGTTCCAGTACCAAAGAAAGCGAAGGTAACTTAACTAAATGACTTATCACCCCGTAGCACTCACTCCTGTCAGCATGAAGTGCTTTGAGAGGCGAGTTAAGGATCATATCAGCTCCGCCTTACCCTACATACCGCCCCAACAGATCCACAGACAAGGCAATCGCCATTGCACTGCACAATCTCACCTGAACAAGAGAAATACCTATGTAAGAATGCTGTTCATCGACTACAGCTCAGTCTTCAACACCATAGTGACCTCCAAATTCATCACAAAGCTCAGGGCCCTTGGTCTGAACCCCTCCCTGTGCAACTGGATCCTGGACTTCATAACGGGCTGACCCCAAGTGGTGACAATAGACAACAACACCTCCACCACGCTGATCCACAACACGGTGGCCCCACAGGGGTGCTTGCTCAGCCCCCTCGTGTACACCCTGTTCACTCAACTCAGTCATCAAGTTTTCTGACAACACAACAGTGATTACAAATAATAACAAGACAGCCTACTTAGATGAGGTGAGAGCCCTGGCAGAGTGGTGCCAGGAAAATAACCACTCCCCTCAACGTCAACAAAACAAAGGAGCTGATCGTGGAATACAGGAGACAGCAGAGGGAGCAAGACCCCATCCACATTGACGGGGCCGCAGTGGGGAGGGTCAAAAGCTTCAAGTTCCTCAGCGTACACATCACTGATAAGCTTAAATGGTCCCTTCACACAGACAGTGTGGTGAAGAAGGCGCAACAGCACCTCTTCAATCTCAGGAGGCTGAAGAAATTTGGCTTGGCACCTAAGACCCTCAAAAACTTCTACAGATACACCATTGAAAGCACCCTGTTGGGCTTTATCACCGCCTGGTACAGCAATTGCACCACAGGGCTCTCCAGAGGCTGGTGCGGTCAACCCAACACATCATCAGGGGCACACCGCAGGCCCTCCATGACATCTACAACACCCGTTGTCACAGGAAGCCCAAAAAGATTGTCAAGGACCTCAGCCACCCAAGCCACTGCCTGTTCACCCACTACCATCTAGAAGGATGAGACAGTGCATGGTGCATCAAAGCTGGACTGACAAACAGATTCTATCTCCAGGCCATCAGACTGTAAACAGGCACCACTAGCCAGCTTCCGCCCAGTACCGTCCGCTGAACCTTAGTCACTGTTACTAGCCGGCTACCACCCGGTGCTCTACCCTGCACCTTAGAGACTGCTTTGTCCTATGCATTCGGAAAGTATTCAGCCCCTTTGACTTTTTCATAATTTTTTTACGTTACAGCTTTCTTCTAAAATGGATTAAATAGTTTTTTTCCCCTCATCAATCTACACACAATATCCCATAATGACAAAGCAAAAACACGTTTTTAGAAATGTTTGCAAATGTATTATAAATAAAAAACTGAAATATCACATTTACATAAGTATTCAGACTCTTTACTCAGTACCTTGTTGAAGCACCTTTGGCAGCGATTACAGCCTTGAGTCTTCTTGGGTATGACGCTACAAGCTTGGCACACCTGTATTTGGTGAGTTTCCCCTATTCTTCTCTGCAGATCCTCTCAAGCTCTGTCAGGTTAGATGGGGAGCGTCGCTGCATAGCTATTTTCAGATCTCTCCAGAGATGTTCAATCGGGTTCAAGTCCGGGCTCTGGCTGGGCCACTCAAGGATATTCAGAGACTTGTCCCGAAGCCTCTCCTGCATTGTCTTGGCTGTGTGCTTAGAGTCGTTGTCCTGTTGGTAGGTAAACCTTCACCCCAGTCTGAGGTCCTGAGTACTCTGGAGCAGGATTTCATCAAGGATCTCTCTGTACATTGCTCCATTCATCTTTGCCTCAAATCTTGACTATTATCTCCCTTGCAGTGTTGATTAAATAATAAAATCACGTCAGACATACATTTGGGGAAGTCTGTGTTCGGGCCATATACATTTAGTATAGCAATATGTTGCCCAAGTAATCAAAATAAATCGTCCTTCAGGGTCTGTATCTTGGTGCTCAAATATAAATGGGTGTAACGTGTACGCTAGGAGTCGGGAAGCAAGTTCAGGGAGCCACTGTAATAATAAATAACACAAGGAACAAAACAAGAAACATGAGTAGCGTACAGCTATGAAACAACGGAACAGAAACAATAACACCTTGAGAAAGAACCAAAGGGAGTGACATATTTAGGGAAGGTAATCAGGCAGGTGATTGAGTCCAGGTGAGTCTGTGGCGCTGATGCGTGTAACGGTGATGACAGGTGTGCGTAATAATGAGCAGCCTGACGACTTAGAGCACCGGAGAGGGAGTATAAGTGACAGTACCCCCTCCCTGACATGTGGCACCAGCCGCAGGACGCCGACCAGAGGGATGGTCCAAAAGACCAGGAGCATGCCGGTCACATCTGCTGAGGCACGGGAACCTGATAGGCCGGCTGAGGCACAGGGAGCTTGCTGAGCCGGCCGAGGCGCAGGAGCCGGCCGAGCCGGCCGAGGCGCGGGAGCCTGACGAGCCGGCTGAGGCACGGGAGCCTGACGAGCCAGTTGAGGCATCCTCGGTAGACTCGGCAACGGATGTATGACAGGACATCCGGGTCTTGTAAACCTGATGAACCGGCTGAGGCATGGAAGTCTGACGAGCCAGCTGAGGCATCCCCGGTTCCTCCGGTAGCGGCAACCAGACCTGACATCACCTACACTCACAAAAAAAAGAAAAACTCAGATGCTCCCCTTTGGTAAGACGTTATTCTGTAACGTGTACGCTAGGAGTTGCGAAGCAAGTTCAGGGAGTGACTTTAATAATAAATAACGCAAGGAACAAAACAAGAAACACGAGTAGCATACAGACATGAAACAACAGAACAGAAACAATAAAGCCTAGGGAAAGAACCAAAGGGAGTGGCATATATAGGGAAGGTAATCAGGCAGGTGAGACTGATGAGGCGCTGATGCGCGTAACGATGGTGACAGGTATGTGTAATAAGGAGCAGCCTGACGAGTATACGTGACAATGGGCCATTTTTATTTACAAGGATGACAGTGCTTCTTTTGTTTAAACTAGAAGAATATAGGTACACCTGGCCCACCCAGTCCCTCCTCAGCTTAGCATGTTCGGTTGAAGATAAATGGGTCTCCTGTAGCATAGCAATTGAAATGCTTTCCTTTTTTATGAACGTTAGAATTTTCTTCTTCTTGACCACACGCCCACTGCCCCGGACATTCCAGGAGACTGCCTTAAATGAACTGTTTGTTACAGTATTATTAAAGAATAACTTAACCCAGACTGAGTAGTGCATCACAAAAACAAAACAAAAAATAGACCTTTGTGTAACCCAAAACTAAAATAAAACACTAAGGGTATTTTGGAAAAAAGGAAAAAAACTTTCCTGTTTTCCTGTTCGTCTAGACTAACCTTTAGCTTCACGTTCTCGGAGGTAAGCTCATCGTTTTTGGGTTCAAATTCGGTAAGCCGCTTATCGATGTCGGTCAACAACGTTTACATATCCATTATTTTTAGGGTTTGTGTCATGGTAGTTGTTTGTAGTGTCGCCCTAGTTGACTGAACTTCTGTCATAATTTCAGCTCTTAGACTTGACACAGAAGACCGTTACCGTTTCATCTCGTTTTCCCGGTTCCAGACATATCCAAGGATGCCACCCAGATGTTGCTAAAACCAGATGGTGTGCAAAGTGTGTTCTCGTTTTGATAGATAGCAGGTTAAAACATAAAAGTTTCAACCCTTAGTGGAGAGGCCTCCCCCTTCATTTCAATCCATGTGTAAGGAAACAACATGAATAAGTAAACAATAGTGTTGTCTCTTATTTTCTTCAAAACTTCTGCTATTGTTACTGTAAATGTAAACAAACAAATATAACAGTCTCCTTTTCTTTCAACTAGGTCTGCTGTTCAAACACCATGAGTCTGTTAGGCTCAACTATAGAGTTAGTCTCTCAAGAGCCGTATGACTACGCTGTGACCCTGTGGAACTGGGTCTGAGAGTACAGGAGTGGGTCGGGTGTTTGTGAGAGAAAGTCCACTGAATGTCACTGTTCCTCAGATGCTGTTCCCTGTGTGGTTTCAACTTGTGCACTACCACCCACAGCTGTTTTGTCTGAAAACATAGCATTTTCTTTGTCATAGCGGATGTGGTCCTGGTGTCTGCACATGAATCGACCATCAGTCAGTTTGACTATAAAGGAGAATGGAGAACTCTTACTCAAAATGATACCTGGCAACCAGTGTTGGCTGCTTGTGAGGTTGCAGATGTAGACAGTGTCATTTGGTTTGACTCTCACTTACTTGGTGGTCATGTCTCTTTTTGTTTCTCCTGTTTCCATTTCACCGGTGCTTTGATGTCCGAATGCAGTACATCCAGGTGAGCTTTTGGCTTTCTGTCAATCAGCATCTCAGCTGGAGTCTGTCCTGCTGCTGTTGTGGCATGATGCTGGACTGGAAAATTAACAGAGAGAGCTTGGTTGTGATGGTTCCCCCATTCCTCCTTTTGAGCCCCTCTTTCAGTGTCTGCACAGCCCGCTCCTCTGGGCCACTCAAGGCTGGGTGAGTGCTGCAGACATGGTAAATCTATCGTTTCTCTGCATGAATTCTTGAAACATTCACAGGTGAAGGTTGTCGCATTGTCTGACACTAGGGTCAGGCAGTACATGGGTTGCAAACACATGGCCAAGTTTTACGATGGTTGGTGTCGCTGTGATGCTGCTCATTATGTGAGCCTCCAGCCACTTGGAGTGCATGTCCACCATGACAAGGAACATCTGACCCATGAAAGGGCCTGCAAAGTCTATGTGCAGCACGGACCAAGGGCAGTCATGGCCCATCCTGGAAACCCAGAGTATGCAGCCATCCTGCACACTAAGCTCAGTTTTGAGCTCAATCCATCATCCTCTATGACAGGAAGACAACCCTGCATAAGGAGTCGTTTTACTTGGGACAGGATCCCGGTCTGTCCACTGTTTGATATGTTTGGTATTCACAGGTGAGTTTGACAATTTCTCCATTAGGAAAATAGTTTCAGGAAGCACCACAGTTGTTGCACCGTAAGCTGACAGTGTATATCCTTGCTGAAGCTGTGTCCTTGCCATGGGAGGAATGCATGTTGATTCACTGAAAACACTCATCAGTGGTTTGTGGTCAGTATGCTGAAATGATGACCGTAGGGGTACTGAGGACAACGTTTCACAGCAAAGGCTATAGCTAGACCTTCCCTGTCTAACTGTGAATATCCCTTGTCAGCGTGTGCAATGCAAATCTAATGGGTTTTTCTGACCAGTCCTCCATCTGATGAGAGAGTACTGCCCCGACACCATAGTGCAAGGTGTCACATGACAGGATGGTCTCTTTGTCTTGGTTGAAGTGAACCAGCAGTTGTGCTGATTGTAGTGGTGCTTTCACTTCCTTGAAAGCTTTCTCCTGCGCTGGCCCCCACTTTCATTTACAATCTTTGTGGAGCCACACTGTTGACAACTCAGGGTGGAACTTACCATAGTAGTTCACCATGCCCAGGAACGAAAAGATTTCTGACACGTTCTTGGGGTTTGTAGCATCCTTAATTGCTCTGACTTTGTCCTCCACAGGACACATACCCTGTGCTGTGATTTTTTGACCTGTACGTCACACTCTGTGCTTGAAAGGTGCACTTTCTACTCTTCAGGCGCAGCCCTTCCCTGTAGAGTCTCTTTAACACCTGGTCCAGATTGTGGAGGTGCTCCTCCCCCATCTACCCTGTAACCAGGATGTCGTCCAGGTACACTGCTACATAAGGGATCCCCTGCAACAGATTGTCCATTGTCCTCTAGAAAATGGCCTGACTGGACGCCACTCTGAAAACCAAGCGGTTGTACTTGAACAAGCCTTTGTGAGTGTTGACTGTGACACTCTCTATCGAGTCCTCATCCAGGAAGAGCTGTTGGTCGGCGTGACTCATGTCAAGCATTGAAAACGTCTTGCCTCCTGCAAGCATCACGAACAGGTCCTCCACCGTGGCAGTGCGTAAGCATCCAGCTTGGTCTGTTGTTGGTGAGTTTGTAGTCCCCGCATATACGCACAGTGATGTCACTTTTCAGAACAGGAACAATTGGAGCTGCCCAACGGGAGAACTGAATGGGAGTAATGATGTTTGTTAGCCACTCCAACTCATCGTCCACTTTCCTTTTCATGGCATAGGGCACTGTCCTGGGCTTGAAAAAAGCGAGGCTCGGCCTTAGGATCCATGAACAGCTTAACTGCAGTGCCTTGCAGCATGCCCAGTTAATCTCTAAAAACTTCAGGGTACTTTTGAAGGACATCCTCAGTCACTTGCGTGTGTTTTATCTCACCCCAGTTCAGTTCAGTATTTTGTTGAGCCAGTCATGCCCTAGTAAGCTAGGCCCATTCCCTTTCACCACCAGGAGCCATGCCATCACTTCCCCTAGCAATGGTTTGGTCTCTCTGTTGTATTTACACAGTCTGATCCCTGCTGATGTGATGGCAGAAGCCTGTTTTGAGTCTTTCTGTAGGTCTCCTCACTGATGACAGATGCAGAGGCCTCCGTGCCAACCTACATCCTCATCTCTTTACCATCTACCTCCACTGTAGCATAGATGGGCTCCGTGTGCAGCTCACTCACATTAAACATGCTGTAGGAACTATCCTCTTCCTACTTTTCTGTGCTCTCTACATGGTGCGATGTAGACTGCAGGTTCATATGATTTGAACTTGCCTCACCCAGTCTGCCCACTCTCTGGCTTGCTCTTAGCACTCCTGCAGTTTTTAGCTAAATGTCCCATTTTGTTGCAATTGTGACAGACAATGTCCTTGAACGTACAGTTGTTTGCATATTGTGTTCCCCCACATCTGAAAAATTCCACTGCTTTTCCCTTTTTTGCCTATTTTGTCACCTGATTCACTGCACAACTTCCACTGTTGGCCTTTTGCATGTCCTTAGCATTGCTAGCTGCCATCTCCATCCCTTGAGATATTTCCAATTCTCTCTTGAAAGTCAGTGTTGCTTCCCCCAGCAAAGGGCGCTGTATGCAGTCCTCATTAACCTGTTAGGGATAGGGGGCAGTATTTTCACGGCCGGATAAAAAACGTACCCGATTTAATCTGGTTATTACTCCTGCCCAGAAACTAGAATATGCATATAATTAGTAGGTTTGGATGGAAAGCGCCCTAAAGTTTCAAAAACTGTTTGAATGGTGTCTGTGAGTATAACAGAACTCATAAGGCAGGCCAAAACCTGAGAAGATTCTATATGGAAAGTGCCCTATCTGACCATTTCTTGTCCTTCTATAGCCTCTTTATCAAAAATACAGGATCTCTGTTGTAACGTGACATTTTCTAAGGCTTTCATTGGCTCTCAGAAGGCGCCAGAACGTTGAATTAGATCTCTACAGTCTCTGGGCGAAAAACAGCAGGGGTTTTAGAGAGTGGTACTTCTGAGAACAATGGCACTGGCGCACGCGTGCATGTGACGACTCCATGTTTTACTTTCAGTGTTTGAACGGATACAACGTCTCCCGGTTGGAATATTATCGCTATTTTACGAGAAATCGCATAAAAATTGATTTTAAACAGCGTTTGACATGCTTCAAAGTACGGTAATGGAATATTTAGATTTTGTTTGTCACGAAACGCGCCGGCGCGTCACCCTTCGGATAGTGACTTGAACGCACGAACAAAACGGAGCTATTTGGATATAACTATGGATTATTTGGAACCAAAACAACATTGGTTGTTGAAGTAGAAGTCCTGGGAGTGCATTCTAACGAAGAACAGCAAAGGTAATCCAATTTTTCTGATAGTAAATCTGAGTTTGGTGAGTGCCAAACTTGGTGGGTGTCCAAATAGCTAGCCATGATGGCCGGGCTATCTACTCAGAATATTGCAAAATGTGCTTTCACCGAAAAGCTATTTTAAAATCGGACACCGCAATTGCATAAAGGAGTTCTGTATCTATAATTCTTAAAATAATTGTTATGTTTTTTGTGAACGTTTATCGTGAGTAATTTAGTAAATTCACCGGAAGTTTTTCGGTGGGTATGCTAGTTCTGAACATCACATGCTAATGTAAAAAGCTGTTTTTTGATATAAATATGAACTTGATTGAACAAAACATGCATGTATTGTATAACATAATGTCCTAGGAGTGTCATCTGATCAAATCAAATCAAATTTATATAGCCCTTCGTACATCAGCTGATATCTCAAAGTGCTGTACAGAAACCCAGCCTAAAACCCCAAACAGCAAGCAATGCATGTGAAAGAAGCACGGTGGCTAGGAAAAACTCCTTAGGAAAAACTCCCTAGAATGGCCAAAAACCTAGGAAGAAACCTAGAGAGGAACCAGGCTATGAGGGGTTGCCAGTCCTCTTCTGGCTGTGCCGGGTGGATATTATAACAGAACATGGTCAAGATGTTAAAATGTTAATAAATGACCAGCATGATCAAATAATAATAATCATAGGAGTTGTCGAGGGTGCAACAAGCACGTCCGGTGAACAGGTCAGGGTTCCATAGCCGCAGGCAGAACAGTTGAAACTGGAGCAGCAGCACGGCCAGGTGGACTGGGGACAGCAAGGAGTCATCATACCAGGTAGTCCTGAGGCATGGTCCTAGGGCTCAGGTCCTCCGAGAGAAAGACAGAAAGAGAGAAAGAGAGAATTAGAGAGAGCATATTGATGAAGATCATCAAAGGTTAGTGCTGCATTTAGCTGTGGTTTTGGTTTTTGTGACATATATGCTAGCTTGAAAAATGGGTGTGTGATTATTTCTGGCTGGGTACTCTCCTGACATAATCTAATGGTTTGCTTTCGTTGTAAAGCCTTTTTGAAATCGGACAATGTGGTTAGATAAAGGAGAGTCTTGTCTTTAAAATGGTGTAAAATAGTCATATGTTTGAAAAATTGAAGTTTTTGCATTTTTGAGGTATTTGTAATTTGCGCCACTCTATACCATTGGATATTGGTGAGGCGTTCCGCTAGCGGAACGTCTGTCCCTGCCACAGACTAATCTGTCACGGAGCATGTCTAACACAGCCCCAAACTCACAATGTTCTGAGAGTTGACATAATTCAGCAACAGTTAGCAAAAGCCTGACCTGTTTTCCAAAAATGACTTGAACCTCTGGACGATCACTGACGGTTTTGGATTGGGGTGAGTCTTAACAAGAGCAACGAGATCTCCAGGTCTCCATGGTGTAGCCAAATCCCTCATTAGCTTGTAGGTTTTAGCCTCACACACACTCATAAAGAATAGAGCATGGTTTAGCCTCATCTTTCATTCTAATTGTCGAGAAAAAGTGTCCCAACCTTTCCACATACTCCATCCAGTCCTCGTTCTCTTCCAAAAACGAATTGATAGTTCCAAACATTGCCATTGTAAAGCCAACTTGATGCTGCTGATCTCCACCGTCGGCATTTCCCTCCGGTGGCTCCTGCTCTTCATCGCGCTTAAACTAGCTAAGTGGCTAACTCACTGTTTCTTAGCTAGCTAGCGCATGGTCTTGTACAACCAGACCTTAAAGTTTTATTCTCGTCACCAAAAAAGATGTGGTAACTTTACAAGGAATGTCCACACGCGTTTCAATGTTAATTCCCTTTACTTAAAGGTGTACAGCCATGTACAAACAGTAGAATACTGGGAGCGATTTAGCCAACTTAACATGAGGTCACAGAATTTCAGGTAGTGTTACGTTGTACTGTTATGACATCACAGGAGGGTAAAGGTCACAGTCAATACCAATGTGTCACATCTACTCCTGCTCCTCCCCTCCAGTGTGTGACATCGCCGGTATACCAAGCACTGGTCCTGGGATCCATCATTACGCACACCTGGCATCCATCATTACGTGCACCTGCAGATCATCATGATACTCACCTGGACTCCATCACCTTCCTGATTACCTCCCCTATATCTGTCACTCCCTTGGGTTCCTTCCTCAGTCAGTATTGTTCCTGTGTTCATTCGTAATCGCCACTGTTATGTTGTCTCGTTTCATGTTTGTTGTTTTATTAAACTTTTCACCTGCACCTCGACTCACAGCGTCTCCGTTGCACAATGTCCATAATAACAATGCTCAAATGAATAGTACTATTACTATATTGCAGTCAAGTACAATACATATTTAGTAGGAATAGTTTACGTAGCGTCCACACTATAACAAGAATCATCGGGGCGGCAGGTAGCCTAGTGGTTAGAGTGTTGGACTAGTAACCGAAAGGTTGCAAGATCGAATCTCTCAGCTGACAAGGCAAAAATCTGTCGTTCTGCCCGTCAACAGCGCAGTTAACCCTCTGTTCCTAGGCTGTCATTGAAAATAAGAATTTGTTCTTAACTGACTTGCCTAGTTAAATAAAGGTAAGAGAAAAGAAGCATGAAAGCAAAGAGTCTATATTTTGTAGAAATAAACATTTGAAATAAGCAAACGCTTTCAGTTCATGTCAAACGGATGGAAAAAGGTCTTAGACAACGTTTAACAGAAAAAGTCTTAAAATACATCAAACACATTAATGCTGAACTGAAAACCGCTGCCAACAAATGTCAATTTAGTTTTGGAGAAATGATTAGCCTTCTGTAAGTTTAAGAAACATTGCCTTGTGCCATGAAATTCCGATACCAAAAATCCACTTAACCCTCTTTAAGATATTTTCAAATTTCTCTCCATCGTGAGGAGGGAGGATAATAAAGTTAACAGAATTAGTTATAGTGTTCTTACTTACATCAAGTTTGTTTATGAATTATTGAGTAATTAAAATGGTTAATTAATTGTTACCAATTACTGTAATTCAATTGGCTATAATGGGAAATCATAGTAGTCACAAACCACCGTTCGGTCACCTGCTACTATCTTCCTTTCTACTGGCATACTGCTATTTTCAGCTCATAACTGTTTTTCCCCCTCTTTCTGTCAAAGCAAGTCTGTGAAAACAGTCTGGACAACCCCTCCCTCTCACTCTCACTCTCCCACTCTCTACCGCTCTCTCTCTTTCTCTAGTTAATGTCACCTCTCTTACTGACACCTAACATGACACCTACCCTCTTTCCATTTACTGTAACAAGCATCCTCATCCACTGACCACCGACCGTCCATGGACAGTTCGCCCTACTGGACCAAATATGAACCAATCATAGAAGTCTATGTTTCAACAAGTTTGGACAGCACAGTACAATAAAGTACAGTAGAGCATAGTAGAGAACAGTACAGAACAGTACAGCAAAGTAGAGTACAGTACTGTAGAGTACAGTTCAAGTTAATTTGTCACATGCTTTGTAAACAAGTGTAGACTAACAGTGAAATGCTTACTTACAGGCCCTTCCCAACCATACAGAAACAAAGAAAATAGAGAAATAATAAAATGTAATAGTAATAATAAATACACAATACAGAGTCGAGTACAGAGTCGATTGAGGACTCCGAGGTAATTGAGGACTCCATCCTAGCTGGAGGGGTGCTCTCATCTTATCTATTAACATAGACAGGGCTCTAACTCATGTAGCTCCACAATGAGATAGGGTGCAGGCCAAGCAGCAGGCTGTTAGCCAGCCTCCCAGCTTAGTGGAGTCTGCCACTAGCACAGTCAGTGTAGTCAGCTTAGTTTTCCCCATTGAGACCGTGTCTGTGCTTCGATCTAGGTCAGAAAAAATCTAAACATGGCGGTGTTCGCTTTAGCAATCTCACTGGAATAAAGACCTCCTCTATCCCTGTCATTTTTTAAAGAGACTGTGATAATACTTCACAACTCAAAATAGGACTACTTCATGTTTGATCCCTCACTTCCTAGGCAGTCGTAGTCAATGAACTAATCACTTATCATAAACTTGATGTGATTGGCCTGACTGAAACATGGCTTAAGACTGATGAGTTAAATGAGGCCTGTCCTCCTGGTTACACTAGTGACCATATCCCCCGTGCATCCCGCTAAGGCAGAGGTGTTGCAAATTTTTTGAAAGCAAATGTCAATATATATAAAGAAAATTCTTTTTCATCTTTTGAGGTTCTAGTCATGAAATCTATGCAGCCTACCCAATCACTTTTTGTAGCTACTGATTACAGGCCTCATGGAATACAGTGTTCCTCACTGAGTTCCATGAATTCCTATCAGATTTGTAGTCATGGCAGAAATATTCACATTTTTGGTGACTTCAAAATTCACATGGAGAAGTCCACAGACCCACTACAACAGCCTTTCGGAGCCATCATCGACTCAGTGGGTTTTACACAACATGTCTCAGGACCTACGCATTGCCACAATCATACCCTGGATCTAGTTTTGTCCCATGGAATAGATATTGTGGATCTAAATGTCACAACCCTAAAAACAAAAAAATGTGTCACAAGAAACTAGCTCCCTGGTATACAGAAAATACCCAAGCCCTGAAGCAAGCTTCCAGAAAATTGGAAGTCTTCCAACAAGCTTGGAAAGACCGTACCGTGCAATATCAAAAAGCCCTCACAGCTGCCTGATCAGCCTAATTTTCCAACCTGATTGAGAAGAATAAAAACAATCCAAAATGGATTTTGGATACTGTCGCAAAGCTAACTAAAAAGCATCATTCCCCAAGTGAGGTTGGCCTTCACTTCATTCATGAACTTCTTTGACGAAAAGATCATGATCATTAGAAAACAAATTACGGACTCCTCCTCAAAAATGGCTATTTCTCCAAAACTCAGTTGTCCTGAGTCTGCACAGAACTGCAAGGGCCTCGGATCAATGGAAACACAAAAGTTTTTTAATCTTGTATCTGTCGAAACATTTACGAAAATAGGAATGGCCTCTAAACCTTCCAGCTGTCTATTGGACCCTATTCCAACTAAACTACTGAAAGAGCTATATCCTGTGCTTGGCCCTTCTATGTTCATCATAATAAACGTCTCCCTATCCTCCGGATGTGTACCAAATTCACTAGAAGTGGCAGTAATAAAGCCTCTCCTGAAAAGCCAAACCTTAACCCGGAAAATGTTTACATCTATTGGCCTATATCGAATCTCCCATTCCTCTCAAACATTTTTGAGAAAGCTGTTCCTCAGAAACTCACTGCCTTCCTAAAGAAAAATAATTTATATGTAACGCTCCAGTCTGGTTTTAGACCCCATCATAGTCCTGAGACCGCACTCATGAAGGTGCGTCTATCCTCACGCTCATAGACGTTACTGCTGCTTTCGACACCATCGATCACAACATTCTATTGGAAAGATTGGAAACTGTAATTGGTCTACGCGGACAAGTTCTTGCCTGGTTTAGATCCTATCTGTCAAAAAAGGTATCAGTTCATCTCTGTGGATATTTTGTCCTCTAAAAAATCAATGGTATGTTTTGGTGTTCCTCAAGGTTCCATTCTAGGTCCACTATTGTTTACACAATATATGCTACCTCTTGATGATGTCTTTCGGAAACAAATTGTCAACTTTCACTGCTATGCAGACGACACACAGCTGTACATTTTGATGAAACATGGTGAAACCCCAAAATTGCCTACCCTGGAAGCCTGAGTTTCAGACTTGTGGAAGTAGATGGCAGATATGTGTTTTTTTTAGTTGTAGCCCTTTCCTGCAGTCAATGACCAAAAGTGCCCTTTTTGGCCCCATGGGTGAAATGTTATTAATATTTTTCATCATTTCATCATTAGTAAAGATTTTTTTTCTTTTTGAAAATCCAGTGTTTCTATGTCAAACAGTTTTGTTATACGTATTTCCATCTTCTGTGATGTACAGTACCAGTCAAAAGTTTGGACAAACCTACTCATTCAAGGCTTTTTCATGTATTTTTTATATTTTCTACATTGTAGAACGATAGTGAGGACATCAAAACTATGAAATAACACATCTGGAATCATGTAGTAACCAACAAAGTGTTAACCTCTATGGGCTATGTGGGACGCAAGCGTCCCACCCCTGGTACACCCAATCAACAACAGGTGAAATATCAAGACCGCCAAATTTGAAAACAATTAAATGTCATAATTCAAATTTCTCAAACATACAACTATCTTACACCCTTTGAAAGATAAACATCTCCTTAATCTAACCACGTTGTCCGATTTCAAAAAGGCTTTACGGCAAAAGCATAAAGTTAGATTATGTTAGGAGAGTACATTGACAATAGCTGTGTGTAATGTTTTGTCAATTCAAAGACAGGCGTCACCAGAAGCAGAAAACCAGCTAAAATGATGCACTAACCTTTGACAATCTCCATCAGATGACACTCCTAGGACATTATGTTAGACAATGCATGCATTTTTTGTTCTATCAAGTTCATATTTATATCCAAAAACAGCGTTTTACTATGGCGTTGATGTTGAGGAAATCGTTTCCCTCCAATAACCGCCAGTCAAGCAGCACAACAAATTAAATAATTACTATTCGAAAACATTGGTAAAATATTATATTGTCATTCAAAGAATTATAGATTTACATCTCTTGAACGCAACCGGATTGCCAGATTTAAAAATAACCTTACTGGGAAATCACACGTTTGCAATAATCTGAGCACTGCGCCCAGAAAAATACGCTTTGAGATACAGACTAACCGCCATGTTGGAGAGATCTAAAATCGAAAATACTATGTAAATAATCCATTACCTTTGATTCTCTTCATCAGATGTCACTTCCAGGATTTCCCAGGTCCATAACAAATGTAGTTTTGTTCGAAAAAGCTCATAATTTATGTCCAAAAAGCTCCGTGTTGTTAGCACATGATCTATGCCAGCCGGACTTCTCTTCATGAACGAGGGGAAATAAAATATTTACGTTCGTTCAAACATGTCAAACGTTGTATAGCATAAATCATTAGTGCCTTTTTTAACCAGAACATGAATAATATTCAAGGCGGACGTTTGCATTCTCTTTTAAAACGTTTTGGAACGAGAGTACCCAACATGAACTCGCGCGCAAGAGTCTAATCGGCCATCACTGTTCCAAGGCTCTTGTTCGTTCAGTTCTCACAGTAGAAGACTCAAAACACTTTCTAAAGACTGGTGACATCTAGTGGAAGCCATAGGAAGTGCTCAAAAATTAATAAGCCCCTGTGTGTTTCAATGGCATAGGCTTAAAGGTAATTCAACACATCAGGTATCCACTTCCTGTCAGAATTTGTCTCAGGGTTTTGACTGCCATATGAGTTCTGTTATACTTACAGACACCATTCAAACAGTTTTAGAAAATTCAGAGTGTTTTCTATCCAAACCTGAACAATAATATGCATATTCTAGCTTCTGAGTTGGTGTAGGAGGCAGTTAAAAATGGGCACATATTTTTTTCAAAATTCTCAATACTGCCCCCTAGCCCCAAGAGGTTTTAAACAAATCAAATATATTTTACATTTTACATTTTTCAAAGTAGCCACCCTTTGCCTTGATGACAGCTTTGCACACTCTTGCCATTCTCTCAACCAGTTTCACCTGGAATGCTTTTCCAACAGTCTTGTAAGGAGTTCCCACATATGCTGAGCGCTTGTTGGCTGCTTTTCCTTCACTCTGCGGTCCAACTCATCCCAAACCATCTCAATTGGGTTTAGGTCAGGTGATTGTGGAGGCCAGGTCATCTGATGCAGCACTCCATCACTCTCCTTCTTGGTCAAATAGCTTTTCTTCTTATTGATGTCCTTTAGTATTGGTTTCTTTGCAGCAATTGGACCATGAAGGCCTGATTCACGCAGTCTCCTCTGAACAGTTGATGTTGAGATGTGTCTGTTACTTGAACTCTGTGAAGCATTTATTTCAGCTGCAATCTGAGGTGCAGATAACTCTAATGAACGTATCCTCTGCAGCAGAGGTAACTCTGGGTCTTCCTTTCTTGTGACGGTCCTCATGAGAGCCAGTGTCATCATAGCGCCTGATGGTTTTTGCAACTGCACTTGACATTTTCCAGATTGACTGACCTTCATGTCTTAAAGTAATGATGGACTGTCATTTCTCTTTGCTTATTTGAGCTGTTCTTGCCATAATATGGACTTGGTCTTTTACCAAATATATATATTTTCTGTATACCCACCCTACCTTGTTACAACACAACGGATTGGCTCAAATGCATTAAGAAGGAAAGAAATTCCATAAATTAACTTTTAACAAGGCCCACCTGTCAATTGAAATGCATTCCAGGTGACTACCTCCTGAAGCTGGTTGAGAGAATGCCAAGAGTGTGCAAGGCAAGGGGTGGCTACTTTGAAGAATCTCAAATATAAATATATTTGGATTTGTTTAACACTTTTTTGGTTACTATATGATTCCATATGTGTTATTTCATAGTTTTGATGTCTTCACTATTGTCCTACATGAAAATAGTACAAACAAAGAAAAATCATAGAATGAGCAGGTGTGTCCAAACTTTTGACTGGTACTGTACATCACTGAAGATGGAAATATTACAAAACTGTTTGACATAGAAACACCGAATTTTTGTCTAAATAATCACTCTGTATGACCCTGATTTAGCCCATTGCAGTACAAGGTTAAACTCAGACAAAACAGAGATGCTAGTTCTAGGTCCCAACAAACAAAGAGATCTGCTGTCAGATCTATAAACATATCTCGATGGTTATACAGTTCTCTAAAGTAAAACTGTGAAGGACATCGGCGTTACTCTGGACCCTGATCTCTCTTTCGATGAACATATACAAAATCATTTCCAGAGCAGCCTTTTTTCATCTTTGTAATATTGCAAAAATCAGAAACATTTTGTCCAAATGTGATGCAGAAAATCTAATCCATGCTTTTGTCACTTCAAGGTTAGACTACTGCACTGCTCTATTCTCCAGCTACCCGGATAAGGCACAAAATAAACTTTAGCAAATGCTAAATACGGCTGCTAAGCTCTTGACTAGAACCCCAAAATGTGATCATATTACCTCAGTACTAGCCTCCCTACACTGGCTTCCTGTTAAGGCTAGGGCTGATTTCAATGTTTTACTGCTAACCTACAAAACATTACATGGACTTGCTCCTACCTGTCTCACCGATTTGGTCCTGCCATACATACCTACATGTACGCTACAGTCACAAGACGCAGGCCTCCTTATTGTTTCTAGAATTAATAAGAAAACCGCTGAAGGCTTTCTCCAATAAAGCTACATTTTTATAGAATGGTCTGCCGATCCATGTGAGAGACACAGACTCGGTCTCAAGCTTTAAGTCTTTACTGAAAACTCATCTCTTCAGTAGGTCCAATGATTGAGTGTAGTCTGGCCTAGGGGTGCTAAGGCGAACACCAAGGCACTGGAGTGACGAACCACCCTTGCTGTCTCTGCCTGGCCGGCTCCCCTATCTCCACTGGGATTCTCTGCCTCTGACCCTATTACGCGGGGAGTCACTGGCTTGCTCGCACTCTTCCATCCTTCCTGTCCTCGGGCTCATGCGGTGGAGAGAGCTTTGTGGACTATGCTTGGCCTTGTCTCAGGGTAGTATGTTAGTGGCCTGTTAAAACCTGTTGGGGCTAGGGGGCAGTATTTGCACGGCCGGATAAAAAACGTACCCGATTTAAACTGGTTACTACTCTTGCCCAGAAACGAGAATATGCATATAATTAGTAGATTTGGATAGAAAACACTCTAAAGTTTCTAAAACTGTTTGAATGGTGTCTGTGAGTATAACAGAACTCATATGGCAGGCCAAAACCTGAGAAGATTACATACAGGAAGTGCCCTGTCTGACAATTTGTTCTCCTTCTGTGGCATCTCTATCGAATATACAGCATCTCTGCTGTAACGTGACATTTTCTAAGGCTTCCATTGGCTCTCAGAAGGCGCCAGAAAGTGGAATGACGTCTCTTCAGTCTCTGGGCGAAAAACAGCAGGAGATTTTGTGAGTGGTCAGGCTGAGAACAGTGACACTGGAGATGCGCGTTCATGTGAATTCTCCATGTTTTTCTTTCTCTCTTTGAATGAATACAACGTCGCCCGGTTGGAATATTATCGCTATTTTACGAGAAAAATCGCATAAAAATGTATTTAAAACAGCGTTTGACATGCTTCGAAGTACGGTAATGGAATATTTAGAAATCTTTTGTCACAAAATGCGCTTGCGGGTCACCCTTCAGATACTGACCTGAACTCACGAACAAAACGGAGGTATTTGGATATAACTATGGATTATTTCGAACCAAAACAACATTTGTTGTTGAAGTAGAAGTCCTGGGAGTGCATTCTGACGAAGAACAGCAAAGGTAATCCAATTTTTCTTATAGTAGTTTGGTGAGGGCCAAACTTGGTGGGTGTCAAATTAACTAGCCGTGATGGCCGGGCTATCTACTCAGAATATTGCAAAATGTGCTTTCGCCAAAAAGCTATTTTAAAATCTGACACTGCGATTGCATAAAGGAGTTCTGTATCTATAATTCTTAAAATAATTGTTATGTATTTTGTGAACGTTAATCGTGAGTAATTAAGTAAATTCACCGGAAGTTTGCGGTGGGTATGCTAGTTCTGAACATCACATGCTAATGTCAAAAGCTGTTTTTTGATATAAATATGAACTTGATTGATCAAAACATGCATGCATTGTATAACATAATGTCCTAGGAGTGTCATCTGATGAAGATCATCAAAGGTTAGTGCTGCATTTAGCTGTGTTTTTGGTTTTTGTGACATATATGCTTGCTTGAAAAATGGCTGTGTGGTTATTTCTGACTATGTACTCTCCTAACATAATCTAATGTTTTGCTTTCGCTGTAAATACTTTTTGAAGTCGGACAGTGTGGTTAGATTAACGAGAGTCTTTAAAATGGTGTAAAATAGTCATATGTTTGAGAAATTGAAGTTATAGTATTTATGAGGTATTTGTATTTCGCGCCACGCGATTCCACTGGCTGTTGACGTCCCACCTTGCCCAGGGAGGTTAATATCCCTTTAGTGGTGCTTTTCCAAAGTGGGTGGGGTTATATCCCCCCAGTCTCAGTCTCCTGTATCTATGCTGCAATAGTCTAGGTGACGAGGGGCTAGGGTCTGTCTGTTATATATGGTGTAATTCTCCTGTATTATCTGGTGTCCTGTGTGATCATAGATATGCTCCCTCTAATTATTCCATCTCTCTCTCTCTCCTCCCGGATGTTCTGAACCCTAGGACCAAGCGTCAGGACTACCTGGCCTGACGACTCCTGGCTATCCCCGTCCCTAGTCCACTTTGTCATGTTGCTGACCCAGTTTCTGCTGTTCTGCCTGCGGCTATGGAACACTGACCTGTTCACCGGACCCCCTACCCGCACATGCTGTCTCGACCTCTACATGCTCGGCTATGGAAAGCCAACTGACATTAACTCCTAGTATTCAGACCCCTTGACTTTTTCGACATTTGGTTCAGTTATAGCCCTATTCTGAAATGGATTCAATAGTTTTTTCCCCTCATCAATCTTCACACAATAACCAATAATGACAAAGCAAATACTGGTTTTAGAAATGTTTGCACATTTAAAACACTTAAATATCCAATTTACATAAGTATTCAGACCCTTTACTCAGTACTTTGTTGAAGCACCTTTGGCAGAAATTACAGTCTTCTTGGGGGTAACTCTTACAAGCTTGGCACACCTATATTTGGGGAGTTTATCCAATTATTTTCTGCAGATCCTCTCAAGCTCTGTCAGGTTGGATAGGGAGCGTCACTGCACAGCTTTTTTCAGGTCTCTCCAGAGATGTTCGATCAGGTTCAAGTCCAGGCTCTGGCTGGGCCACTCAAGGACATTCAGACACTTGCCCCGAAGCTACTCCTGCGTTGTCTTGGCTGTGTGCTTAGGGTCCTTGTCCTGTTGGAAGGCACTGGAGCAGGTTATCATCAAGGATCTCTCTGTACTTTGCTCTGTTCATCTTTCCCTCGATCCTGACTAGTCTCCCTATCCCTGCAGCTGAAAAACATCCCACAGCATGATGCTGCCACCACCATGCTTCACCGTAGGTATGGTGCCAGGTTTCCTCCAGACTTGACGCTTGGTATTCAGGCACAAAGAGTTCACTCTTGGTTTCATCAGACCAGAGCATCTTGTTTCTCATGGTCTGAGAGTCCTTTAGGTGCCTTTTGGCAAACTCGTGTATTTTACTGAGGAGTGGCTTCTCTCTGGCCACTCTACCATAAAGGCCTGATTGGTGGAGTGCTGCAGAGATGGTTGTCATTCTGGGAGGCTCTCCCATCTCCACAGAGGAACTCTGGAGCTCTGTCAGAGTGATCATTGGGTTCTTGTTCACCTCCCTGACCAAGGCCCTTTTCACCCGATTGTTCGGTTTGGCTGGGTAGCCAGCTCTAGGAAGAATCTTGGTGGTTCCAAATTTCTTCCATTTAAGAATGATGGAAGCCACTGTGTTCTTGGGGACCTTTAATGCTGCAGACATTTTTTGGTACCCTTCCCCAGATCGGTGCCTCGACACAATCCTGTCTCCTTTGACCTCATGGCTTGGTTTTTGCTCTGACATGCACTGTCAACTGTGGGACGTTATATAGACAGGTGTGTCCATTTCCAAATCAAGTCCAATCAATTGAATATACCACATGTGGACTCCAATCAAGTTTAAGAAATATCTCAAGGATGATCACTGGAAACAGGATATACCTGAGCTCAATTTTGAGCTCAGGTATATCAGTACTTTGTTGAAGCACCTTTGGCAGAAATTACAGTTATTACAAGTTAGTCACTTAGTCACTGTTCTAGCCGGCTGCCCTATGTACATTGTCATTGAACACGGGTCACTTTAGTAATGTTTACATACTGTTTCACCTACTTTATATGTATGTGTGTGTGTATATATATATATATATATATATATATATATATATATATATATATATATATATATACACATATATATATATATATATATATATATACACACACACATACATATAAAGTGCATAGAGGAGGTCTGTATCTATAATTCTTAAAATAACTGTTATGCTTTTTGTGAACGTTTATCGTGAGTAATTTAGTAAAATGTTAGCGAATTCCTCCGGAAGTTTGCGGGGGGTATGCTAGTTCTGAACGTCACATGCTAATGTAAAAAGCTGGTTTTTGATATAAATATGAACTTGATTGAACAAAACATGCATGTATTGTATAACATAATGTCCTAGGGTTGTCATCTGATGAAGATCATCAAAGGTTAGTACTGCATTTAGCTGTCTTCTGGGTTTATGTGACATTATATGCTAGCTTGAAAAATGGGTGTCTGATTATTTCTGGCTTGGTACTCTGCTGACATAATCTAATGTTTTGCTTTCGTTGTAAAGCCTTTTTGAAATCGGACAGTGTGGTTAGATTAACGAGAGTCTTGTCTTTAAATAGCTGTAAAATAGTCATATGTTTGAGAAATTGAAGTAATAGGATTTTTAAGGTTTTGAAAATCGCGCCACAGGCTTCAAGTGGCTGTTACGTAGGTGGGACGAATTCGTCCCGCCTAGCCCATAGAGGTTAAAAGTTAAATTGTGGAATTTATTTCCTTCTTAATGCGTTTGATCCAATCTGTTGTGTTATGACAAGGTAGGGGTGGGATACAGAAGACAGACCTATTTGGTAAAAGACCAAGTCCATATGGCAAGAACAGCTCAAATAAGCAAAGAGAAATTACAGCCCATCATTACCTTATGACATGACGGTCAGTTAAGGCTTTCCAGAGGGTAGTGAGGTCTGCACAACGCATCACCGGGTGCAAACTACCTGTCCTCCAGGACACCTACACCACCCGATGTCACAGGAAGGCCAAAAAGATCATCAAGGACAACAACCATCCGAGCCACTGCCTGTTAACCCCGCTCTCATCCAGAAAGAGAGGTCAGTACAGGTGCATCAAAGCTGGGACCGAGAGACTGAAAAACAGCTTTGATTTCAAGGCCATCAGACTGTTAAACAGCTATCACTAACATTAGGTGGCTGCTCTCAACATACTGACTCAAATCTCTAGCCACTTTAATAATTAATAATTGGATGTAATAAATGTATCACTAGTCACTTTAAACAATGCCACTTTATATAATGTTTACATACCCTACATTACTCATCTCATATGAATATACTGTACTCTATACCATCTACTGTATCTTGCCTAGACGCACGGCCATCGCTCATCCATATATTTATATGTACATATTCGTATTCATCCCTTAACACTTGTGTGTGTATAAGGTAGTTGTTGTGAAATTGTTAGATTACTTGTTAGATATTACTGCGTGGTCGGAACTAGAAGAACAAGCATTTCGCTACACTCGCATTAACATCTGCTAACCATGTGTATGTGACGAATAAAATTTTATTTTATTTTATTTCGTCTGGAAAATTTCAAGAACTTTAAAGTTTCTTCAAGTGCAGTTGCACAAACCATCAAGTGCTATGATGAAACTGGCTCTCATGAGGACCACCACAGGAAAGGAAGACCCATAGTTACCTCTGCTGCAGAGGATAAGTTCATTAGAGTTACCAGCCTCAGAAATTGCAGCCCAAATAAATGCTTCACAGAGTTCAAGTAACAGACACAACTCAACATCAACTGTTCAGAGGAGACTGCGTGAATCAGGCCTTCATGGTCGAATTGCTGCAAAGAAACCACTACTAAAGGACACCAATAAGAAGAGACTTGCTTGGGCCAAGAAAAACTAGCAATGGACATTAAGACCGGTGGAAATCTGTCCTTTGGTCTGATGAGTCCAAATTTGCCATTTTTGGTTCCAACCACCGTGTCTTTCTGAGACGCAGAGTAGATGAACGGATGATCTCTGCATGTGTGGTTCCCACCGTGAAGCATGGAGGAGGAGGTGTGATGGTGTGGGGATTATTTGCTGGCACTGTCTGTGATTTATTTAGAATTCAAGGCACACTTAACCAGCATGGCTACCACAGCATTCTGCAGCGATACGCCATCCCATCTGGTTTGTGCTTAGTGGGACTGTCATTTGTTTTTCAACAGGACAATGAACCAACACACGTCCAGGCTGTGTAAGGGCGGCTATATGACCAAGAAGGAGAGTGATGGAGTGCTGCATCAGATGACCTGGCCTCCACAATCACCCGACCTCAACCCAATTGAGATGGTTTGGGATGAGTTGGACCGCAGAGTGAATGAAAAGCAGCCAACAAGTGCTCAGCATATGTGGGAAATCCTTCAAGACTGTTGGAAAATCATTCCAGGTGAAGCTGGTTGAGAGAATGCCAAGAGTGTTCAAAGCTGTCATCAAGGCAAAGGGTGGCTTCTTTGAAGAATCTCACATTTTTGATTTTGATTTGTTTAACACTTTTTTGGTTACTACATGATTCCATATGTGTTATTTCATAGTTTTGATGTCTTCACTATTATTCTACAATGTAGAAAATGTTAAAAACATATACACACGCATTCGGTTAGTATTCAGATCCCTTTCTCTTTTCCACATTTTGTTACATTACAGCATTATTCTAAAATTGATTAAATTACTTTTTTTCCTCATCGATCTACACACAATACCAACATACACACAATACCCAATAATGGTAAAGCAAACATTTTGAAATTACAATATAATTTTGTGCAAATGTATATAAAAAAAATGCCTTATTTAAGTAAATATTCAGACCCTTTGCTATGAGACTCGAAATTGAGCTCAGGTGCATCGTGTTTCCATTGATCATCCTTGAAATGTTTCTACAACTTGATTGGAGTCTACTTGTGATCAATTCAATTGATTGGAGATGATTTGAAAAGGCACACAACTATCTATATAATGTCCCACATTTGACAGTGCATGTCAGAGCAAAAACCAAGCCATGAGGTGGAAGACATTTTCCACAGAGCTCCAAGACAGGATTATGTCTAGACATCGATCTGGGGAAGGGTATCAAAACATGTCTGCAGCATTCAAGGTCCACAAGAACACAGTGGTCTCCATCATTCAGAAATGGAAGAAGTTTGGAACTACCAAGACTCTTCCTAGAGCTGGCTGCCTGGCCAACCTTAGAAATTGGGGGAGAAGGGCCTTGGTCAGAGAGTTGAACCAATCAGGCCTTTATGGTAGAGTAGCCAGACGGAAGCCACTCCTCAGTAAAAGGCACAGCCTGCTTGGCGTTTGCCAAAAGGCACCTAAAGACTCTCAGACCATGAGAAACAAGATTCTCCGGTCTGATGAGACCAAGATTGAACTCTCAAGATTGAACCCTGAACCATCCCTACAGTGAAGCATGGTGGTGGCAGCATCATGCTGTGGGGATGTTTTTCAGTGGCAGGGACTGTGAGACTAGTCAGGATCGAGGGAAAGATTAATTTAGCAAAGTACAGAGAGAGCCTTGATGAAAACCTGCTCCAGAGCACACAGGACCTCAGACTGAAGCGAAGATTCACATTCCAACAGTACACCGACCCTAAGCACACAGCCAAGACAACGCAGGAGTGGCTTTCGGACAAGTCTCTGAATGTCCTTGAGTGGCCAACCCAGAGTCCGGACTTGAACCCGGTCAAACATCTCTGGAGAGACGTGAAAATAGCTGTGCAGCGACGCTCCCCATCCAACCTGACAGAGCTTGAGAGAATCTGCAGAGAAAAATGGGAGAAACTCCCCAA
This sequence comes from Salmo salar, assembly GCF_965601325.2. Classification (NCBI taxonomy): domain Eukaryota; kingdom Metazoa; phylum Chordata; class Actinopteri; order Salmoniformes; family Salmonidae; genus Salmo; species Salmo salar. The sequence goes on along the minus strand of NC_138317.1, from coordinate 8,265,241 downwards.
ATACAGGTGTGCCAAGAAGACTCGAGGCTGTAATCGCTGCCAAAGGTTCTTCAACAAAGTAACTCAGTAAAAGATCTGAACACATACGTAAATGCGATATTTCTGTTTTTTATTTTTAATAAACTTGAAAAAAATTCTAAAAACCTGTTTTTGCTTTGTCATTATGGGATATTTTGTGCAGATTATAGGCTTTTGTGGGCTACAGTTCAAGCTCTGTCTTCCAATGGTGCGACTGCTGTCGGCATCCAAAGATTATCCAACTTGAATAAACGCTTGGAGGTAAGGACGACAGCAGTGGTGTCATATACGGATAAAACTTATTATTGATATATACATAGCGCATTGATGTGAATCACACTGCTGCTCTCTCATTTAGCTATTTGCGCCTTACGGATTGTGGTTGTTATAGATGGCTGTTCACATATCTAAATGTGTATTTGAACCCAATAATGGTTGACTTCAAGAAGTTTAAGCTGCCAATCATTGTTTTTGAAACCAGTGGACAGCCAGTAAAAAATGTGCTCTTGCAACAGCTGCATAGTGCGGATCCCAGTCTATGGAATAAAAGTGGGGCTTTTATTGCTCAATCTAATTCATGCTGATAAAAAAAAAAAAAATCCATAGGCCTAATGGACACATGCTCAAACTTGCACACGTTTGATAGACTTAAAGAAGGGGCAATCCATTTTTGGACTTATAAATTATATATATTAATGTAAAGATATCATTTAATCATATTATTATATGTAGTAGAAAGCGATGGGTTAGAAGCCCACATAACCAACCCATAAAGTAAAATGTAACATCCATACATCTATGTAAACTTTAACATTGATTTATCCTGCGATAGATGTCATTCAATTGCTAACATACATTTTTGTCTTCTTCTAATGCCTCTTTTTTATTATTTTTTTTATTTCACCTTTATTTAGCCAGGTAGGCCAGTTGAGAACAAGTTCTCATTTACAACTACGACCTGGCCAAGATAAAGCAAAGCAGTTCGACAAAAACAACAACACAGAGTTACACATAAACAAACAGTCAATAACATAATAGAACAAAATTGAAAAATCTATGTACAGTGTGTGCAAATGTAGAAGGCTAGGGAGGTAGGCAATGAATAGGCCATAAAGGCGAAATAATTACAATTTAGCATTAACACTGGAGTGATAGATGTGCAGATGATGATGTGCAAGTAGTGATACTGGGGTGCAAAAGAGCAAGAGGGTAAGCAATAATATGGGGATGTGGTAGTTGGGTGTGCTATTTACAGATTGGCTGTGTACAGGTACAGTGATCGGTAAGCTGCTCTGACAGCTGATGCTTAAAGTTAGAGAGGGAGATATAAGACTCCAGCTTCAATGATTTTTGCAATTCGTTCCAGTCGTTGGCAGCAGAGAACTGGAAGGAAAGGCGGTCAAAGTAAGTGTTGGCTTCGGGGATGACCAGTGAAATATACCTGCTGGAGCGTGTGCTACGGGTGGGTGTTGCTATGGTGACCAGTGAGCTGAGATAAGGCGGGGCTTTACCTAGCAAAGACTTATAGATGACCTAGAGCCAGTGAGTTTAGCGACGAATATGTAGTGAGGGCCAGCCAACGAGAGAATGCAGGTCGCAGTGGTGGGTAGTATATGGGGCCTTTGGTGACAAAACGGATGGCACTGTGATAGACTACATCCAGTTTGCTGAGTAGAGTGTTGGGGGCTATTTTGTGAATGACATCGCCGAAGTCAAGAATGGGTAGGATAGTCAGTTTTACTAGGGTATGCTTGGCAGCATGAGTGAAGGAGGCTTTGTTGCGAAAAAAGAAGCCGATTCTAGATTTCATTTTGGATTGGAGATGCTTAATGTGAGTCTGGAAGGAGAGTTTACAGTCTAACCAGACACCTAGGTATTTGTAGTTATCTACATATTCTAGGTCAAAACCGTCCAGAGTAGTGATGCAAGTCGGGCGGGAGGGTGCAGGCAGCAATCGGTTGAAGAGCATGCCTTAGTTTTACTAGCATTTAAAAGCAGTTGGAGGCTTCGGAAGGAGTGCAGTATGGCGTTGAAGCCCGTTTGGAGGTTTGTTATCACACTGTCCAAAGAAGGGCCAGATGTATACAGAATGGTGTCGCTGCGTAGAGGTGGATCAGAGAATCACCAGCAGCAAGAGCGACATCATTGATATATACAGAGAAAAGAGTCGGCCTGAGAATTGAACCTTGTGGCACCACCATGGAGACTGCCAGAGGACCAGACAACAGGCCCTCCGATTTGACACACTGAACTCTATCTGAGAAGTAGTTGGTGAACCAGAACTCTTAAGGGGAAAGTAATCTAAAGGTAACTGAATGTAATCAGATTACGTTACTGAGTTTGGGTAATCCAAAAATGACTTTATTCATTACAATTTTGGAGAGGTAACTAGTAACTGTAACGGATTACATTTAGAAAGTAACCGACCAACCCTGTATATTCACTGCTCAAAAAAATAAAGGGAACACTTAAACAACACATCCTAGATCTGAATGAAAGAAATAATCTTATTAAATACTTTTTTCTTTACATAGTTGAATGTGCTGACAACAAAATCACACAAAAATAATCAATGGAAATCCAATTTATCAACCCATGGAGGTCTGGATTTGGAGTCACACTCAAAATTAAAGTGGAAAACCACACTACAGGCTGATCCAACTTTGATGTAATGTCCTTAAAACAAGTCAAAATGAGGCTCAGTAGTGCGTGTGGCCTCCACGTGCCTGTATGACCTCCCTACAATGCCTGGGCATGCTCCTGATGAGGTGGCGGATGGTCTCCTGAGGGATATCCTCCCAGACCTGGACTAAAGCATCCACCAACTCCTGGACAGTCTGTGGTGCAATGTGGCGTTGGTGGATGGAGCGAGACATGATGTCCCAGATGTGCTCAATTGGATTCAGGTCTGGGGAACGGGCGGGCCAGTCCATAGCATCAATGCCTTCCTCTTGCAGGAAGTGCTGACACACTCCAGCCACATGAGGTCTAGCATGGTCTTGCATTAGGAGGAACCCAGGGCCAACCGCACCAGCATATGGTCTCACAAGGGGTCTGAGGATCTCATCTCGGTACCTAATGGCAGTCAGGCTACCTCTGGCGAGCACATGGAGGGCTGTGTGGCCCCCCAAAGAAATGCCACCCCACACCATGACTGACCCACCGCCAAACCGGTCATGCTGGAGGATGTTGCAGGCAGCAGAACGTTCACCACGGCGTCTCCAGACTGTGTCACGTCTGTCACATGTGCTCAGTGTGAACCTGCTTTCATCTGTGAAGAGCACAGGGTGCCAGTGGCGAATTTGCCAATCTTGGTGTTCTCTGGCAAATGCCAAACGTCCTGCACGGTGTTGGGCTGTAAGCACAACCCCCACCTGTGGAAATACCACCCTCATGGAATCTGTTTCTGACCGTTTGAGCAGACACATGCACATTTGTGGCCTGCTGGAGGTCATTTTGCAGGGCTCTGGCAGTGCTCCTCCTGCTCCTCCTTGCACAAAGGCGGAGGTAGCGGTCCTGCTGCTGGGTTGTTGCCCTCCTACGGCCTCCTCCACGTCTCCTGATGTACTGGCCTGTCTCCTGGTAGCACCTCCATGCTCTGGACACTATGCTGACAGACACAGCAAACCTTCTTGCCACAGCTCGCATTGATGTGCCATCCTGGATGAGCTGCACTACCTGAGCCACTTGTGTGGGTTGTAGACTCCGTCTCATGCTACCACTAGAGTGAAAGCACCGCCAGCATTCAAAAGTGACCAAAACATCAGCCAGGAAGCATAGGAACTGAGAAGTGGTCTGTGGTCTCCACCTGCAGAACCACTCCTTTATTGGGGGTGTCTTGCTTATTGCCTATAATTTCCACCTGTTGTCTATTCCATTTGCACAACAGCATTTGAAATGTATTGTCAATCAATGTTGCTTCCTAAGTGGACAGTTTGATTTCACAGAAGTGTGATTGACTTGGAGTTACATTGTGTTGTTTAAGTGTTCCCTTTATTTTTTTGAGCAGTGTATTTATATTCCGGTCTCTGATGTTGCTCGCTCTGATATTTCTTAATTAAATTTTTTTCTCTTTTTTTTTTAAATTAATGTGTGTATTGTTTTTTTTTTGCTAAGGTATTACTGTGCTGTTGGAGCTGGAAACACAAGCATTTCTCTGCACCTTCAATAACATCTGCAAGTCTGTGTAGCAACCAATAAACTTTGATTGGATTTTTGATTTGATTTGCATGAGGTCCAGTGAACAGCATGAGTGATGACATATTTTCCTGCGTTTCCCCTCTCTCTGCTAGAAATCTGATGTGCTTCTCTTCCTGGGATATGTTTTTATCTTTCTGTTTTGGCCAAGTTAGAGTAATCATTAATCAGCCCACTTTCACTAGCCCATCTGTGGGATGCTCATCGTCTTCTACCAAAAAGCCCTGGCTGAACCATCATTGGCTTCCTGTACTGCAGTTTGCTGTTTAGCTCGCTCTTCCCAATCTAGAAATATGGCTTTAATATCCTTCAACATGTCGTTTGTCTTTGCAACAATAGTATAGAGAGAATTCAACATTACTCTAAGAAAGATGAGATATATATTTAGAAAACATGTAACATTTGCATGTGTTTACCTCAGAACATGAAAACTCCGAAACTCAGATTCACCGCTACAAATTCTAGTAATCCCATTTTAAGGTACCCTGCATTGCATACATATCTGTGTTTGTACAAACATTTGTTCTATTCCTTTGTGTCTATGTTTTCATATCTGGTGCCACAGTCCACAGCTCTAGTTCATTTTTCTCATCTAATTTTAGTGTCTGTTTCATAAAAAAATAGCTTGCTAACTCCCCCGAAGCAGAATGGAGAAAGCAAAGAACAATGGCCCCACGGCTGCGATAGGCTTTTTCTAGGATCTTTAAGTGGAGGAAAGGACTGTTGACTTAATTTCCTGCCTACTGCGTCCCAAGGCACTTTTTGTCTCCGAGGTCTGCTCACACTGTCTTTACTCTCTCTTTCTTCCTGTCTTTGTATTTGCCCTTCTCACTATCTCTGTGGGGTGTCACAGTAACCCATCAGACCTGGTGATGACTCTGGTGTCATGTCAGTCATGGACGGTAACCACGGCTAGCTACAAACTTTGCATACTGGCCCTTTGCTTTGTGTATCAAAGTGATAGTCTTCCAGAATGAAATATTTTAGTAAGAGATATACAAATATCCATATTGAAGAGCTTGTAGATTATGCTCTTGCTACAGAAGTTAACAGATGTGTTTTTATTGTATGCCTAACCAAATGCCATTTCGTCCAGTGAGTGTGATTTCATCCATGTACAACGTTTTTACCTCTAATCACCCTCTTGACATACTTTAAGACTGAGCTAGAGTATGCACTCGTAATATTTAACCCCCCCCCCCCCCCCCCCCCCCTTGAGGCATTAGTATATTTTTTTCTGCCTCTGCTATTTAAACAGCTCTCAAAAGCCAGCAGTTCACAGGGAGGTCAACCTTGAAGAGATAGTCTGTGATTTATTTGGTTCGCAGGAGGGGAGGAGTGGGGCGAGCCAGCACCCCATCCAGAACAGGATGTTTTGGCAGCCTGCATGTTCGGTGCCCCTGCTGTGACAAGCCAAGGGATGCCATGTTGTAGAACCTTAGGTGCTTTTAGAAATGAACCAGGGACACGCAGGTTTCAAGCTCAGTAGAACACGATGCCTCCAGATCCAGACTTCGCATCCCACCGAGCCAATTAGCTGTGCATCACCAGATCTGGGATGTAGGTATTTTGCATATCAAACAGTAGCAACAAATCAAAGACAACGTATGGCGTTAGCCACAAATCAAATGTGACATTGAATGAAGAAAATCTCAAATGTTTATTTTATACAGACCCCCCCCCACATTCGCTGTCGGTGTCCACTTTGTCTCTTCCACCTGACAGTGAAGAAAGCAAAAGGTCTGATGCTCTGCAGAAAGGATGGATGGTTTTAATGAAGCAAACCGCAGAGTGTTTGAGAGACACGCCTGTCCAATCGGATTCACCGGAGTGCCACCTTCTCCTTTCCTCCCCTCGCTCGCTCGCATGTAAATCTCTCTCTTTAATCTTCCTCCACTTGGGCATCCTCATCTTAATCACATTCATCCTCTTGCTATCCTACATTGCCTTCTTTTCCTTTCTGCCTTGCTCTCATATTGTAATGTCCCTTATATTTAAAGCCTAAATCTGTCATGCCAAACTGCATTAACTGAGACATTCTAGGCGGAAATGGGAATCTGTGGCGAGCGAAAAACCTTCCCACTCTCCAAGGCTTGACTGAGCACAGAGAAAGGGGGCTAGCAAGTTTGGACGACTTTTCTGAACTCAAGGCTTCTGAGAAAAATAAAAATACACTAGAGACACAACAGCCTTATGTTCCGAGGCAGTGATGTTTATGTTGTGTCTGTTCCTCTATTTGTTGACCTGGTTCGCGTGTCCACTTCAGTGGATCTGAAAATGAATGATACATCCTGGTTTAACTCATAAAAGGCTATTGACATAGTGGAAGTCCTTTCAACATGGTCGGCTGACCATGAAAGTTAAACACCTGCAAAAAGGACATAGTGACATCCAAAGACTTGAGAGGGCTAGTGAGGTTAGCATACCCATACCTACCACCAAAGAATATTAGCGGCTTTATAGCCTATAGATCCTACCCAAAATGTTGGCTACCTCTGATGTAAAATACAACATGATCCTGTATATTGTTTTAATATGGGGATATGGGAATGTACAAATGCCTGGTGGCATTTTTTGAAGTCTTTGAACAAATGAAGTTGTTAACATGATGTTAAATGGTATTATACTGAGTGCTCTTACCATGACATAGACTGACTGACCAGGTGAATCCAGGTGAAAGCTATGATCCCTTATTGATGTCAGTTGTTAAATCCACTTCAATCAGTGTAGATCAAGGGGAGGAGACAGGTTAAATAAGGATTTTTAAGCCTTGAGACAATATTGAGAAATGGATTGTGTATGTGTGCCATTCAGAGGGTGAATGGGCAAGAAACAATATGTAAGTGCCTTTGAATGGGGTATGGTAATAGGTGCCAGGTTCACCGATTTGAGTGTCAAGAACTGCAACGCTGCAGGCTTCCAATTATTTATATATATACACTAGATGACTATTGAATTCACTGTAATTCCACCTTGGCACTCCCCCAATATTTTGGAAGCTATAGAAATGCAATTATAAATATCTACATTCATTTTTGCCACATTTATTCTATTACAGACAACTTAATGCATACTTTTAAATGATATTCTTTGAGCTATGCTTAAGCAATAAAGCATGAGGGGGTGTGGTCTATGGCCAATATACCACAGCTAACGGCTGTTCTTAAGCATGATGCAACACAGAGTGCCTGGATACAGCCCTTAGCCGTGGTATATTGGCCATATACCACAAACCCCTGAGGTATACCACAAACCCCCGAGGTGCCTTATTGCTGTTATAAACTGGTTACCAACGTAATTAGAGCACTAAAAATAAAGGTTTTGTCTTACACGTGGTATACGGTCTGATATACCATGGTTGTCAGCCAATCAGCATTCAGGGCTCGAACCACCCAGTTTATGAATACAAATTTGAATTAAAAAATATAGAAAAACATTTACCTTAAAGCATATATATTTTTTGAGATTACTAATGTTATAGTCTCCACTACAAAATACATGTAATTTTGTCCTTGAAACATTTCATTGAAATACTCCGGAATTCTGTTCATTCCTGTGGAGGACTGCTCCTACCGGGGAGTGCCAATATGGCTAACCGGTGGCTTCAAAGCCTCTCAATGGCCATACTGTACAAAACATCAGCAAAAGGGTTTATCACATCATTGGGTTTTTCATGCTCAACTGTTTCTTGTGTGTATCAAGAATGGTCACCAACACCAAAAATATCCAGCCAACTTGACACAACTGTGGGAAGCATTGGGCCAGCATCCCTGTTGAATGCTTTCTACACCTTGTAGAGTCCATGCCCTGACAAATTGAGGCTGTTCTGAGTGCAAAAGGGGGTGCAACACAATATTAGGAAGGTTTTCCTAATGTTTTGTAAACTCTGTATATAATGTAATTTCAAAATGTGGATGGTTTCTCCATACTGAGAATTCATGAAAGTAATAAAGCCTCTCTTGAAAAAGCCGAATCTTGACCCAGAAATTATAAAAAACTATCGGCCTATATCGAATCTTCCATTCCTCTCAAAAATTTTAGAAAAAGCTGTTGCACAGCAACTCACTGCCTTCCTGAAGACAAACAATGTATACGAAACGCTTCAGTCTGGTTTTAGACCCCATCATAGCACTGAGACTGCACTTGTGAAGGTGGTAAATGACCTTTTAATGACATCAGACCGAGGCTCTGCATCTGTCCTCGTGCTCCTAGATCTTAGTGCCGCTTTTGATACCATCGATCACCACATTCTTTTGGAGAGATTGGAAACCCAAATTGGTCTACATGGACAAGTTCTGGCCTGGTTTAGATCTTATCTGTCGGAAAGATATCAGTTTGTCTCTGTGAATGGGTTGTCCTCTGACAAATCAATTGTACATTTCGGTGTTCCTCAAGGTTCCGTTTTAGGACAACTATTGTTTTCACTATATATTTTACCTCTTGGGGATGTCATTCGAAAACATAATGTTAAATTTCACTGCTATGCGGACGACACACAGCTGTACATTTCAATGAAACATGGAGAAGCCCCAAAATTGCCCTCGCTAGAAGCCTGTGTTTCAGACATAAAGAAGTGGATGGCTGCAAACATTCTACTTTTAAACTCGGACAAAACAGAGATGCTTGTTCTAGGTCCCAAGAAACAAAGAGATCTTCTGTTGAATCTGACAATTACTCTGGATGGTTGTACAGTCGTCTCAAATAAAACTGTGAAGGACCTCGGCGTTACTCTGGACCCTGATCTCTCTTTTGAAGAACATATCAAGACTGTTTCAAGGACAGCTTTTTTCCATCTACGTAACATTGCAAAAATCAGAAACTTTCTGTCCAAAAATGACGCAGAAAAATTAATCCATGCTTTTGTTACTTCTAGGCTGGACTACTGCAATGCTCTACTTTCCGGCTACCTGGATAAAGCACTAAACAAACTTCAGTTAGTGCTAAATACGTCTGCTAGAATCCTGACTAGAACCAAAAAATTAGATCATATTACTCCAGTGCTAGCCTCCCTACACTGGCTTCCTGTTAAGGCAAGGGCTGATTTCAAGGTTTTACTGCTAACCTACAAAGCATTACATGGGCTTGCTCCTACTTATCTTTCCGATTTGGTCCTGCCGTACATACCTACACGTACGCTACGGTCACAAGATGCAGGCCTCCTAATTGTCCCTAGAATTTCTAAGCAAACGGCTGGAGGTAGGGCTTTCTCCTATAGAGCTCCATTTTTATGGAATGGTCTGCCTACCAATGTGAGAGACGCAGACTCAGTCTCAACCTTTAAGTCTTTACTGAAGACTCATCTCTTCAGTAGGTCCTATGATTAAGTATAGTCTGGCCCAGGAGTGTGAAGGTGAACGGAAAGGCTGGAGCAACGAACCGCCCTTGCTGTCTCTGCCTTGCCGGTTCCCCTCTTTCCACTGGGATTCTCTGCCTCTAACCCTTTTACAGGGGCTGAGTCACTGGCTTACTGGTGTTCTTCCATGCCGTCCATGGGAGGGGTGCGTCACTTGAGTGGGTTGAGTCACTTCCTGTCTGGGTTGGCGCCCCCCCCCCCTTGGGTTGTGCCATGGCGGAGATCGTTGTGGGCTATACTCGGCCTTGTCTTAGGACGGTAAGTTGGTGATTGGAGACATCCTTCTAGTGGTGTGGGGGCTGTGCTTTGGCAAAGTGGGTGGGGTTATATCCTGCCTGTTTGGCCCTCTCCGGGGGTATCATCGGATGGGGCCACAGTGTCTTCTGATCCCTCCTGTCTCAGCCTCCAGTATTTATGCTGCAGTAGTTTATGTGTCGGGGGGCTAGGGTCAGTCTGTTACATCTGGAGTATTTCTCTTGTCTTATCCGGTGTCCTGTGTGAATTTAAATATGCTCTCTCTAATTCTCTCTTTCCCTCTTTCTGTCTTTCTCTCGGAGGACCTGAGCCCTAGGACCATGCCTCAGGACTACCTGGTATGATGACTCCTTGCTGTCCCCAGTCCACCTGGCCGTGCTGCTGCTCCAGTTTCAACTGTTCTGCCTGCGGCTATGGAACCCTGACCTGTTCACCGGACGTGCTTGTTGCACCCTCGACAACTACTATGATTATTATTATTTGACCATGCTGGTCAGTTATGAACATTTTAACATCTTGACCATGTTCTGTTATAATATCCACCCTGCACAGCCAGAGGAGGACTGGCCACCCCTCATAGCCTGGTTCCTCTCTAGGTTTCTTCCTAGGTTTTTGGCCTTTCTAGGGAGTTTTTCCTAGGGAGTTTTTCCTAGCCACCGTGCTTCTTTCACATGCATTGCTTGCTGTTTGGGGTTTTAGGCTGGGTTTCTGTACAGCACTTTGAGATATCAGCTGATGTACGAAGGGCTATATAAATACATTTTATTTTATTTGATTTGATCACAACCGCAGATCACATGTAACCACGCCAACCCATGACCTCCACATCCAGCTTCTTCACCTGCGGGATCGTCTGAGACCAGCCACCTGGACAGCTGATGAAACTGTGGGGGTTTGCACAACTGAAGAATTTCTGCACAAACCGTTAGAAACCGTCTCAGGGAAGCTCTTCTGAATGCTCGTCGCCCACCCATGTCACACCCTGGCCTAACCAAAAATAGAGAACAAAAAACCCTCTCTATGGCCAGGGCGTTACAAATCCATAGATTATGGCGTAATGAATTTATTTCAATTGATTAATTTCCTTATATGAACTGTAACTCAGTACAATCTTTGAAATTGTTGCATGTTGCGTTTATGTTTTTGTTCAGTAAATACAATTTTCACAGTTGGAACTTCCAAGATGCAGCTGCTTATTTCAAAATCTACTCAAGTGCTTTTGCATTAAATCATCATTCCAACATTATTCCACAAAACCAATGACTCCTCTGAATATATTTAGCACATCAATATTTTCATTAATTTCTGTCTGCACATAGTCCTGTTTACCCGTTTCTCTCTATTTTCTTTCCTAGATGCATCAGCTCAGTGCTTTTCCTACGAGGTCTGTGTTTGATGTGGAGTAATGGCTCTGGGAGTTTATGAATTCATATTTAAAGGGGCTCAGTGATGGGATGGGGGCAACAAAATGGCTCCTCTGTCCTCCCCACAAGCCGGTCAGTCTTCCTGCCGCCAGCCCCACTCCAGTATCTCATAAAAGCCCAGCCGGGTCACTCTGCCGGAGCTGCAGTAAGAGCACTCTGTTTTTTCAAATAGGGTGGTGGAGTGGAGGGGTGGGGGGAAGCTAAAAGTAGTCTGTGTGTATTACTAAAATGGAGTCCTGTGTCGGTGTCTGAGAGTTGTCACGTTATTGTGCTGGTTTCAGAACCAAACCTCAAAGTGTGTAGCTTTTTGTCAGCAGAGTTGGGTGCAGGTGTCTGTTTCAAGATCTCAGAAATATTCTACCTTTGCTAGAGAATTTGGAGAAAATTACCAAAGGGGAATTGTTGCTTTATCATGGAACTTGTTTACACTCCTGATCATAAAAGAGGGTTCATACTCTACTTGTTGTTCAGAAAGATCAACTGAGTGAGTCTCTATTGGCAGGTTGAATTTAACAGGGATTTGAGGAGTTAACTTAATATGCAGAGACTTTGCACTGTGTTCCCACTCCCCACTTGCATAAGCAGTTAGCCATCTTGTGAAATCTGTGTAATACAGACGCCTCTATGGGACTAATATCACTAAAAGCTCAAAATCTTCATCTACATGCAATCTGATCTGCTGTCCTTTCTCGCCTTTTGGCTGCACTCCTGAAATCCCCTGTCTGTCTGACTGTGGCCATTCACTGTTCTGATTAGGGAACGTGCTCTAAAAGTCTGGGTTGCATAAGAGTGCTGTTTTTGTCGGTCTCTCCATCATGTTCCATATTGTGTAGCAGCAGATAAGATCAGGTGTGGGCAGGATAGATGGGGGAACTGTCTGGGAGGGGATATTTGACAGACCTGAATTGCTGTCGGAGCAAAGTCCAAAGAGCAGTACATTATTAGGTTTAAAATTAGCAACAAACCCCGGGTGAGATACAGATGGTACTCGAGTTATTAAACACCTCAACAGTGTTTGAAATGGAGGCCATATAAACTGTTGTGGCATTATTTGAACAGCTCTCGAGATGTACCTCTCGTTAAAATATAATTAAACATGTATTTTTAAGCAAATGAGGCTTGAACCTAGTCTGATTAGAATTGCTAGACGCCAGACTTGTCAAGCTTTGTGTACAGTGTCGTGGTTCTCTCGTGTCGAAGGCCAAAAGTACCTAGGAAAATGCCAGTCCCTTAGGTAATTTTGTGGTAAATGTCCTGATTCATTTGAGTCTGGGAATGCTAACGGAAACTCTCTGGCATCTCAGGACTGAACTTTTTCAGATGGAGCGTGATAAATGAAGAACACACAATTTAGGAATGTCCTTTGTCAGATGAACCTCATTGGCTCCGTAGCACACGTTTTGATCCATGTGATGTGTGTTATTTTTCCCTGAGTGTAGTTTCTGTGACCCTCCCTGATATTTTCTTTTCGCTTCGCTAACATGGATTCCATCTCAGCCCTGAGAGAGTTAGGTCTCTCTCTTGTGTGTGCAGTACATGGTGATAAAAGATAAGATAAATGTCAAAATCTTCTGTTTGCAGTGCGTTGTTGTGCATTGGACTGTACAGTTTGTCTGGAACCTGGGTCCACAGTACCTCATATGGCAGTGTTTTGCCTCTCACCACAGACAAGGCTAATGGCATCTTTCCTGCCATTACTCACATTATTTTTTATTTCCCAGGTTTGGAATTGGCCAAATATTGAACAACAGAATTCCACAATGATGGTACAATCAACTTTGAAATATTGTCCCTTTCCTTGAAATGCAGTACTAAATTCTTTCCAAAAGCCACCATTGTTGGTTTAGCTCCAGCAGTCCTATTCTGTCTGATGAATATATCAAATTCAACATTAAACTCAGCTCATACTTATCAGAGAAACATGCACTTTGCAAGTATTTACAAATGCCATGGCATGTGCAACATACTACATGGTATTTAGTCTGATTCATATTCATTTGTATTAAAGTATGTGTTTAGATCGCCCTCTTCCAAAAGTTTCTCAGAATCCATCATGTACCTAGAAATAAAAAATATTTTGCTCAGAAGTGTGAAGTCTTATGTTGTTTGTAATTGTAATTTGTAGAGTGGCATGTATATTTGAAGTCCTGCTAGCTGTAGCTTCAGAATGATGGATAGCCGATAGATCGTCAATTTAAAAAGACAGTCAATCCCTGTCACACACAATAAAGACCTCATCTAGAACTGATTTTACTCAGGACCGGTATGGAACATTTCTGGCAGCCATCTGCCTGAGAGAGTAAGTTCACATGGGATCTTACTACAGATGTAGGATCTTAATTTGATCACCCTGTTGCAGGATAACTTTCCTGATATTAAACTTTTAGTGTATTTGAGGTTTAAAAAGTCTTTCCACTTAAAAATGTCAGACTTCATTCTCCCTTACGAAAAACATATCAGTCCATACAAAAAAGTCCATTAATTATAATCCAAATAATAATTCACATTTTCTGTTGCTGTTGGATTATTTTCCTGCTGTAGCAAACTGGCTCAAATTAAGATCCTGTATGTGTGGAAAGACTCATACTGTATATTGATGCTTACAGGGGTACAATCTACATTTCAAAAGACTAAATGTAGTAAGATGTGACCAGCTGCCTCATGTTTTTGCTGCAATCTCATTGGTGCTTAAAAAACCAACCCTCACCCTCATTAAAATGATACGGTTAATTTTAAGTATGTAATTTATGATTATGGACTATCAACCATATTGATGCTCATTTAACAAACATAAGTCATTTTTGGGAGGTATTTGTCGGTTTTACAGCCGCTCGTGATGGAGTATTTTTGTGAAATGTTCATTTGCTAATTTTTATTTTCTCAAACAATTCCAATAAAATCTAAAATCCTGGAGAATTTCCTTTTCCGTTTGTTGATAGAGAAAACAGGAAAGCAATGCATGCCTTGGTCCGTTAGTTCTTCTGTGAGCACACACACACAAACAAGTAAATATTCACAGAAACACAAACACATTGGTGTGTGTTCACACACAATCACACACCTATGCAATTTACCAACAGCAAGTATTAAGAACGAATGCATAGCCCTGGTCTGAGTGTACGCAAACACACACACACATTCAAACATACACACACAGGAAGGTATGATCTGCCAGGGCAGGCTGTGAAACGCTGCTATGTGAGAAAACATCTCGGAGAGCAAACAGAGCCTCACAAGGCCAGCGCTTGTTCTGGGGCCAACATAGAGGGCAACGCTCTTCACATCTCAGTGAGAAGAGAGAGAGAACGAGAAGAGAGAGGAGAGGAAAAGGGCAGAGAAGTGAAGAGAGATGAAGAGGGAGTAGAGTAAATGGGAGATAAGGAAGATAAGAAAGGAGGGGGTGAGAGGAGAGAGGGAACAAGGGAGGAGGAAGATTTTAGAGAGAAGATAAAAAAAAGGTGGGAAAGGAGGGAGGAGAGAGAGATGGATGGATGGGAGAGGGGAAAGAGTATAGCTAGATGATAGAGAGAAGGGCATGAGCCACGTGAAAAGACGAAAGGAGATAGAAAGGTAGGAAAGGAGACAGAGGTTAGTCATTGAGCAATGTTTACCCCTGGTTGCTGTTGTTCCATATCAACAGTCTGTGAGAGGTCGGTAAACTACTCTTTTAGAAAAGAAGGTTCTACTTAGAACTATAAAGGGTTCTTCAATTATCCCCATAGGAGAACCTTTTGAAAATAATTATTGTTGGTTCCAAGTGGAACCCTTTCACGTATACAAGGTTCTACGTGGAACCGTTACACCACTGAAAGGTTCTAAATATACATTTTTTAACCACCAAAGGGATCTACCTGAAACCAAAAAGTGTTCTCCTATGGGGACAAAAGTAAAATGTCAAAACCAAAAAGCCACTTACAGCTTGTAAATCCTTTAGTGTAAGTCCCACCTCAGCATCTCTGCCACACTTCTGGACAATGTGTGAAAGCTAGAGGCTGACAAACCTCTAGTTTTCTACCACAATACACAGCCGGCCCCTGTGTTCTGCTAACAATGAGCCGGGAGAATTGGAACCAGACAACCAACCATTTTTTTTCTCTCTCTCACTTTTCAGCCCTTTTATTTTTGGTGCACTGGGACCAGGCTGTTTTTAGAAACCCGAACCTGCTATGCATATATAATCTGCGATCAGATGTCTTGTTGACATGTGCACCTACCACCTAAGACCTGCAAGAGCAAGTTCAACAATGCCGGCGCAAAATGTCCCACCTTCAATAACATAAATCTCAAAACCCGAGAACACTCACATAAAAGGTGAAGGTTGACATGGAGGTAGACATATTTTCAGCTCAACACGTCTGATGTGCTTTTCTTCCGCCCCTTTGGCCCATTCCAAGCCTGTTCATGTCTGTGTGGCTGGTATTCCCCTTCTATTAGATCTGGATCTCAGTAAAAAGCTTCACCCATAGCATAGGCAAGTGAGTGCCAAACATTTTAATGGCTGCCTTGGTGCCAGACAAATTCGAGACAAAACTAATCTTTTGCTTTTGTAGCCAGCTAAAATGTCTCCCTTTAATGAGTTTATTCCAGCACTGTGTGTTTGTCGTTTTTTTTCTTGTTCTTTACCATTCTCGTTTCAGCTTAGTGCTAAGGTGCCTTTGCCTCTAAACTATGTTAATTGTTGTGGACATTTTTTCCAGTCTGGAAAACTTTACTATGGTCGGACGAACAGTGTAGGGGCTGGTGCTCGGTGTCGACTCTTTCGGTTGCTGTGGCCCCTTTTGGGTTGCCGTGACGCCTGCTGCCCAACTACGGGGATTGGTTGTTTGTGTTGGCAATCCAAGACCTGTCTCTACAGTCACGGAGACAGACCATAATGCAAGGGTGCACTGAAAAGATTGCCAAATGTCAAAACAAAACCAAAGTTAATAACATATTCTGCTTTCATAAATCATCACTCAGTGTTATGAATGTTTGGAGAAGCTTTATGGCAACTGTAAACGCCTCTCACGTTGCTCTCGGAGGTATATTTTAAGGGATATGTTGTTTGAGGGTGTATATTTAGCAAGCAAAATACAACTCCAGGCCTTTTCTTTCCCTGAGCAGACTGCTTTTCATGTTTTCAATTTGTATTTTAAGCATCTGTTAGTCATCCAGTGAAATGAGATATCCTCCACTTCAAAAGAAATTGACAAAAATCTAATTGAGAAATAAAAGCCATATAAATAAACAGTAATCAAAGTATTACAATGCCAGTGCTTGGTGGCTAAAAATAAACAAAGACTAACTCAGTGTATGCGTTTGGCATGTGTGCACATGCATATGTGTATGCATGTTAGAGCATGTGTATTTCTGTGTGTCCACATATTGGATATCTCAGACTCATGCTTCCTGTGCACAAACAATGAATAAACAGAGCATGGTAGAGTTGGAAGGAAGGGGCGCCAGCCTTAGAGCAACTGTATAAGAGTGGAAGTCTATGGAGGGAGCTGGGACGGGTTCAGCTCCTGCACAAAGGGCACCCCATGCCTCCCACTGAGATCCATAGGACGGGATCATCTCTGACATTCCACATCTGGAAACAGTTGAGATCAGGAGAGCTGCTCCATCTGAGAAATACAAGTGCAGGTGACTGATTTGATGCTGCAACGTATATCATTGTGTGTCAGAGTGCGTCTCCTGTATGGGATGTGCGTGCGGGTGCAATAAGGTTTTGCATACATGTAAATACGTGTACATATGTGTAAATGTTGTGGTATATTGATTGAACAATAGGGATACATTTGCACATGCTGTGTGTCTGTCCGTCCGTCAGTCCTGTCCATGTTGACGGCAGTTTGCTAATGTGCCCTAAGTGCTGTTCCCTGTGGTAATCATCAGATTACTCCTGTCCTGATAAAGGTACCTGACGGTAACCTGCGCACGGTTACATCAGGACCCTAACATCATTTTAGACTAACATTTCCTTTCTATCCTACATGAGCTCTGTATTGCCTGGTTAGGAGCTTTAATCCATTTGTATTGTTCTCTTGTTACATCGTTACCTGGTTATTCTGTGAAATGTAACAATGCTTGCTAAGTCTCCACAATCCTCACTCTTCCCCTCTCCGCTCTGCTCTTGTCCAATGGGGAATGTGATCCTCAGAGACAATTCCTGCCAAACTATTAAAAAAGCAATGAAAAATGCAGGTTATTATAAAATTGTCAGCATGTGTGAAATCAAGTGGAGAGACACAATGTTCCACGCAGATGTCCTCCTTAGTCATGATGATACATGCGCACACGCACACATGCATACACATCACACACACACACAGCACAACCTTTATCAAATCCCACATAGATGCCATTGTAACATTGGTACATTCAGTACGATTCATTAGCAGACTCTTCCCATCTTCTCCTTGTGAATTTCCACGTAGGAGTTTGCTGATGTCTCCTTCCCCTGTCAGTCCATGACGCAAGCTGAGTGCTTCTGCAGCTACAGAGGATGATTCATGCATCCACATTACCAGCAGTTCGGTAATCATCAACCACTCCAGAAACATCCATCAACTAAAGGGAGCTGTCAGCATTTCATACTGGTTTTATTATGGAGCCCTCCATTTTGGTTGTAAATTAGCTCTGTAATGACTGTTTCCAGGGTCTTTGCTGAAGGTAGATATTCACCAAGTATAATCGATAAACCCCATAGCAATTTAGTTCTGGGTGATTTTTTAACATTTTTTGTTTACCAAGTAATAGTTTTTTTCTCAAAAAAATATGAGTCAAACTTATTGGCACCCCTGTTTTCATTACCTTTCAATACCACACCTTGTGAGGATAACGGCACTGAACTTTTTCTAAAATGTTTTATGATGTTGGTCCTGAGGTCAACGGCATCATGAACTTTACCAAGTACCAGGACATTTTAACCGAAAACCTGGTTGCCTCTCCCAGGAGGCTGAAACAAGACAGTGCATTTGAAAAGTATTCATACCCCTTGAACTTTTTAAAATGTTGTTACATTACAGCCTTATTCTAAAATTGATTAAATAAATAAAAATCCTTGTCAATCTACACACAATCTACACACAATAGCCTATAATGGCTAAGCAAATGCATCATGTTTCCATTGATCATACTTGAGATGTTTCTACAACTTGATTGGAGTCCACCTTTGGTAAATTCAATTAATTGGACATGATTTGGAAAGGCACACACCTGTCTATATAAGGTCCCACAGTTGATAATGCATGTCAGAGCAAAAACCAAGCCATGAGGTCGAAGGAATTGTCCTTAGAGCTCCGAGACAGGATTGTATCGAGGCACAGATCTGGGGGAGGGTACCAAAAGATTTCTGCAGCATTGCAGTCCCCGAGAACTCAGTGGTCTCCATAATTCTTAAATGGACTCTTCCTAGAGCTGACCGCCCAACCAAACTGCGCAATCGGGGGAGTAGGGCCTTGATCAGGGAGGTGACCAAGAACCCAGTGGTCACTCTGACAGAGCTCCAGAGTTCCTCTGTGGAGATCAGAGAACCTTCCAGAAGGACAACCATCTCTTCAGCACTCCACCAATCAGGCATTTATGGTAGAGTGACCAGACAGAAACCTCTATTCAGTAAAAGGCACATGACAGCCCAATTGGAGTTTGCCGAAAGGCACCTAAAGGACTCTCAGACCATGAGAAACAAGATTCTCTGGTCTGATGAAACCAAGATTGAGCTCTTTGGCCTGAATGCCAAGTGTCACATCTGGAGGAAACCTGGCACCATACCTACGGTGAAGCATGGTGGTGGCAGCATCATGCTGTGGGGATGTTTTTCAGCAGCAGGGACTGGGAGACTAGTCAGGATCTAGGGAAAGATGAACGGAGCAAAGTATAGAGAGATCCTTGATGAAAACCTGCTCCAGAGCACTCAGGACCTCAGACTGGGGTGAAGGTTCACCTTCCAACAGGACAATGACTCTAAGCACACAGCCAAGACAACGCAGTCTCTTATTAATGTCCTTGAGTGGCCCAGCCAGAGTCCAGACTTGAACCCGATCGAACATCTCTGGAGAAACCTGAAAATAGCTGTGCAGCCACGCTCCTCATCCAAGCTGACAGAGCTTGAGAGGATCTGCAGTGAAGAACGGGAGAAACTCTCCAAATACATGTGTGCCAAGCTTGTAGCGTCATACCCAAGAAGACTCAAGGCTGTAATCGCTGCCAAAGGTGCTTCAACAAAGTCCTGAATAAAGGGTCTGAATACTTATGTAAATGTGATATTTCAGTGTTTTCTTTTCTCCAAAAATTTGCAAAAATCCGAAAAACCTGTTTTTGCTTTGTCATTATGGGTTATTGGGTGTTGATTGATGAGGGGATTAAAAAAATCAATTTTAGAATAAGGCTGTAACGTAACAAAATGTGGAATAAGTCAAGGGGTCGGAATACTTTCTGAATGCACTTCAACCCCAAGCACACCACATCAAAATCCACAAAGAAATGGTAGTCTCCATAATTGAACCCCATTGAAAACCTGTGGTTTGAATTGAAGAGGGCAGTCCATGAGCACAGAAAAATGATATCAAGGATCTGAAAAGATTCTGTATAGAGGAATGGTCTAAGGCTGAATCTTAAACCCAACACTTTGAGTGACCACTTCGAGCACTAGATCACTTGATATGCGCTTTCATGAGTCAATTGAGTCAAACTCAAATGCTAGTTGTCGAGTCATGGAGGGCTCCTCTGTGTCCTTCGGAAGCCTTTTTATCGAATGGGCATCCTATGTCTACTCGGCGCCCTTGGCAGCAACTTCTTCCCATGAATCTTATAATGTTACCTAGCAACAAGAGTCACGACTAAGTCGCCCTCAAAAATAGTCAAATAAATCAAGATATCGATAAATCTGTAATTCATTTTGAAGTTTAATTTAGTCACGTTATTTTACATCAAGCTAAAGAGCTTAGTGTATTTCTGAAGTTTGATCATGTACACGACAACTTGTCCATTATTAACTTGCTAGCCTGAGCCAGTCACTTTATATAAAACGAAAGAGAACATAACCAACCAGCTAGTGCAACACTAAATGCAATGCTCCTTCCATAAGCAAGCTAGCTAGTTACTTAGCTACTGTAGTAACATTTTTTTTTTAATCAAAATGAACAAGTTTTAATGAAGTAGCAAACAGCCTGCTCTGCCATGAGTCAGTACAGTATCGAGTCTGCTGCTCCACTGTGCGTTTAGCTGACCCAACGTTACAACGTAGCGATTGGTGCTGAAGTGCTAACATATGGAATGGTTTTAAGATGGTCATACAGTACCATTAATCATTTAGCTATTTGATTTTGAGTTTTAGGACCCCTTTATGTATAAAAAAAAGATGAACTAATTATTTGATAAAATATTGAATTTGGGCAAAAAAATGTCATGAATCACAAGAAATAAGGTGTCTGTCGTATATCTATGAGATATAAGAAAGCACAGGAAATATTTTGGGTTTTTTGACACATATTTAACCCCTTATTTGTGTTGGCACAAACCTACCTCCATACTTCCATTTGTTTGTATGGATTACGTTCAGACGAATCCCGTGACACTTGTGGGGGTCGTGGAACACCATCGTGAGAGTCTCCCCTTTCCATAACCGTTCGAATGCTACATAGATTTTCCTGAGCAGACCGATTTTCGGGATGTCTCATTGTCTGACACACACAGCTATAGCTCTGCCACCTTCCACCGCAGATGCGGAAGGCCGCCACAGGCACATGTGTGGACTGAGACTAGTTTAAATTGACAGATTTTAATATATTTTTTTTTTTATTGTTACTTAGATTGTTTCACGGGTGCGTCAATAGACACTTCAGGATTAAACAAAATCTCTTTCTCTGAGCAATTGTATTTATATTATATTGTATAGTATTATATATTATATATATATATATAAATGTTTTATTATTATGATATTTTTATGTGCAATATAGCTCAGTATTTGTATTATTTATGTTATAGAATCTTTTTTGCTAATCTTTATCATTGGTGCCAATCATTTTCGATCTGACTATACATGTGCATGTTCATATAACATGTGTACAAGCGTCTGTAAATATGCTTGTTTCTGTAATGCATATTTTGAGAACATTCTGAGAACAACCAAACAGTAAGGAACAACTTGTGCATGTTGGTTTCTTACACAACAAAATATTCCAATTCCAGTACAGTGAAATCAGTGTTCACTGCGTATCAGAATGATTTGGTAAAATATTAAGAAAGTCGTTTCCTATAATTGACCATGGATACAGTGAATCCTATTCCTAACAATAGCAACCCAACATTGTCTACTAATCTGTTAAGTATTCAGAGTCTATCCTCTTAGTCTAATATGATGAGGCTTTACTAGACTAACATTCTGACATTCATAGTCATCTATAACAAAGCTCTGAAATGTTCCTTTCAAATGAGCCTGTCGCTGCTCTGAAAAGTCACATGTGACTATGTGACTTTAAGTGCTGCTCGGAAAGTCACAGTCACATGTCATACTAGCCTGCTGTTGGTCGCTTGGTGCTGTCAACCATGATGTATATGCTCAGTGTTCACCTTCTCCATGGCTAATTGAAGTCATTCTCAAGTAATATCCTAAATCAACTGTTTCCTCTTGAACATTTCTGTCGGAATTGGAAGCATGTGAAATGAATGGACCCAAAGAATCACTTTTTAACGTTTGGGTCTTGGGACACATTTATGTGTTGTGGTCTTTGATTTTGGTTTGTGTTTTCGCAAGCCACTATAAATCATCCTCCATAAACATTATTATTTCACCATGTATAGCTTGTGGTGAAGTATTTAAGTATTGTGTAAGGAGTTTTGAGAATGGTATGTACGCTATAGGTTTGGGAATATGATATTTGGTGAATTTGGTTGCTGTAGCACATTAGTTTTTACAGTCTCAATGACAACACTTTTATGTCCAGTTCTATACTTTTAGGAGTATAGACCTGGACCTCCAAAACAGTAGGGGGCAGCAGCCAAAATAGTGCATATGTATTCTCAAGTGGACTCCTTAAGATGACTGGCAATATTTGCTCTTGGCCTGGACAGACAAGGCACTTGAGTTGGAGTCAGGTAACATTGCCCAGGTGGACAAAATGCCAACTGGAATCAGTCGAGCTCCAGCTATAGAAGGGTTGGTTGTTTAGCAACGCATTTTTTAAATGTATTTTTATTTAACCTTTATTTAACTAGGCAAGTCAATGTTGGCTTAGTTGTTGACAACATGTAAACTATATTTTGTCTCCAATATTTATTGATAAAGACATTAGCATAATGAGTACTTGTTGTCTCTCAAATACATTGTTACAGTTGTTGGTTAGCTAGCTAGTGAATTTTAGACATATTAGCATATATGTGACATCAGTCAAAACATCCCAAAACAAGACATGCTACCTAGAACAAGATAAAACTAGATGACACCAGACACCTACAATTCCCCACAAGGCATCTTCTTGTCATTGTTTCTAGCTATCTGGCCATCCAGAATCACAACAACACAGAGCCTTCTGCCCCATTGAAGCGTGCGCATCGTTTTCATGGCGTTGTCAGATAACCCATCTAAAGGGCTGGGAAACACTGTAGGACTACATACCAGTATTCTGTCAAGTCAGAAACGTTTTCAAGTAGGCTATAACTTTGAGGATCAGGGCACTGCAGGCCATTGTAATATGAGTGCGCTTTTCCTAACAATATGGCTGGTTTACGGTATTTGCTGGCATGGATCCATGTAAAAAAGGCTTCCGGCGAAGGTAAGATCTCAATAAGGCTGACATTCTCTGAGAAAAACTCCCTTTCTCTCTTGTTGACTTTATGTTGGCTACACAGTGTTCACCAGTCCTATTAACAAATAAAATAGGGTTTGGAACGTTTTGGGGATTTTCACAGGCTCATTTTGTTTATAGTCTTGGATCAGATGGAAGTTTTTCTTCTCTGGCTGCAGTAAACAATTGCTTTGTAGTTTATCTACAAAGACTGGTTGCTTCTGAGCTCGCATTAATCATTAATGGTGTTCTGTTTCAGCGCATCAGCAGGTTGTTATGAGAATTACGAAGGCCTTTTTCTCGTGCACACGCGCACACGCACACACACGTACACTAAGAATAAACAAACAGACATAAAACAGCTTTTGAATGCAAAATCATTTCTAAGACAAATGGCAGTAATACAATATTTCCCAGCCTGTTTATTGGATGAATGGAACGACAGCCGCATGTGTCTCATCGAGGCACCCGAGCTTGTCATTTTTACATGGAAACCAAACAAGCACCAAAAACAAATGCAGGAGAGGAGATGCATTAGTTTGTCACTGTTTCTAATCCATTAAGCTTGCCTGCCTGTGCTTTTGCATTTCCTTTGTCTCTTCCCACACACCTGCTTTCTTACGGGACATTAGTCTGCTTCAAAGGGGAAAGATGGGTACACAATGTGTCTAGCTGGTGTTTGTGACGTGCCAGGCTGAATTACAGTACAGCCTGCAAATCACTGTCTCGGTAGAACTCATCATTGTGTTTGCTCACTGAGGAGTTTGTCAAGCTTCCTTTTGTAGGGCGAGGAGTTTTGGTCTGTGTGATAAAGAAAGAGTGAGGTGTCACTGAATGTCGGTCTGAAAGATAGGGTGGTAACTTATTTTAGTGGTGTCTACTCTAAGCTACTGTACCTCTCACTTTAAATGAATGTAAACAGACTACAGACATTCAATAGCCAAACCCTGGAAGATATGTTAGAATGCAGCTATAACTAAAGGGAATATGACCAGCACCACAGATTTCCAGAAATAGGCTTAAACTCCAGTTCCTGGAAATAGATGTTTCCATAGTAATGACATTGGTGCATGTGTTCATGTCAGGGCTAAAGGTTGATGATGTCAAAGGTCCTGTTATTGGAAGATGTTTGCCCACAGTGGTCTCTGCAGGGTGGCAGTGGAATTACACCCAGAGGTTAGATAATATGAATTGGGACGCTCATGAAATTGTTGAATGAAATTCTTATTATGGGTGATCAAAGATTAATACCTGAGCCATTACAATGCAGCTATACATCTGGTTAGTGTGACTCAGCAGTGTGGGAGGATAAATTATTATAGTTCCAAACACACACGCAAAACAACGCAAACCCCACCCATCTGGCACTCCAGGCTGGAACAACTAAATACTCAAAGTATTTAAAAGAAAGCAAATGCTATTTGTACCCAGGTCTGGTAGGAACCAAAAACAAACTCAGCCTCTAAAAGCGTATCTGAGAACATCCTTTATGACTAACTTTTTAATATGGAAACCTCTTTACATTCATAGATTTCAGCAAAAGAAAAGAAACCCTAATGAATCTGTCTCCCAACCTCAAACGGCATTTCAACAGTCCCATGACTTTATTAGTCATTCAGAATACAGTATTTTTATTTGATTTAAAGAACCAAACACAGATTTGCATCCAATAATTCCAAACAGTCCCCTTAATATCATTTTAGCATCAGGATCCAGGAGGCCAGGGAGATCAAGCACTTTTATATTCCCCACAGAGTAAGCATTTAATTCATCTCTATTAAGTGGTCTAATGCAGCTTAGAGTCAGTGTGTGGTTCCATGTTGAAAAGTATAACATTTTACTGAGTAATTGAAAGCCTTTCATGTCACAAACTATTTGTGTCCATAGCAAGAGCTTAAGCTAAGCCACACTTTGTCAGTATATTATATGGGAGGCATTATTTCACATGAAAGCACTTGAAAGCATTTCTTGGAACTTAAATTATGACTTTAATCTTTGAATCCAATTGAAAGATGAAATGCCACAGAAAAGGGGGGACATGGTGTCATCAAGACAGTAGACGGGGTATAATGGACACAGACTGTGCTCTTTATCAATGTGACAGTCAACTTATGATTCCAAAACTCAAGAAGATTTTTGCAGAAATGTTTCGGTCATCTTGAAACAATATACAGTATATTGGCATGCATTGGGAGCAGTTTTGTTTTTCACTAGGGATTTTTTTTTTTACAGAGATCTCAGATATCTTAAATTAAAAAGGTAATCTAGGCAAAATTGGTGTAACACATAAATCAGTCTATCCAGCTTGTAGTTTGCATTTATCGCATCCAGAAAACAGTATATGGTCTTTTTTTTTTTTACATATAAGCGAAAAAAGTATGCATCAGGCAAGAACACATTTTATTGTTTGTTTTTTGCTAAATTGCTAAGTAATCTTGCATCAGTACCCCAATAATTTTGTAGTAGATAACTCAAGTACTTAGCTAAAGCCTTTTTCATTCTACCCAGAAAAGTTCCCATAAGGTCAGACAAGGCTTGCGTCCAATCATCGGCAACCTCCATCACATCACTCTACTATGACATCACCCTCTTTCCTCCTGCTCGTGTCATTGTGGTTTGGACCACTTCTAATTCCATGTTCTCAAACCAGCATGGCCTCTCAGCGTTGTCCAACACTGGGGGGGAAAATCCTTTAAATGTCCCCTCGGCTACATACACCTCCCTCCCTCTTCTTGCTGTGTCAGAGTGAATGTTCCCTTTCTGAAGAGGACTGTGATAGAACCTGGCATTAAAGACTCATATTGCCACGAAATTAGATAGAAGTAGTTTGTTTTTGGCTACACACTCTGGTCCACAGGCCTGCTTACTGTATAATAGATGGATAATGGCTGCCATTTTACGGGCTCCCAAACAACTGTGCTATTTTCTGGATTTTTAACATTGTTTTTAACTTATTTTGTACATAATGCTGCTGCTACCAACAAAAAGAGCTTCTGGATATGAGAACAGCGATTAATCACCTCAAACTGGAAGAATAATTTTTTATTTAATGAGTCCGATGCGAAGCATAAACTGCTTTTCCAAGACCAGGCCCAAATCCCTGTCATTCGCATGAAGAAAAGATGGAAATACAGGGGGCAGAGATCGGGATGCCTTGTGAGAATTCATCAGCGATTGGGTAACCCACCTCTACCATCCATTATATTGGCCAATGTGCAATCACTGGAGAATAAACTGGATGATCTCCATTCAAGACTATCCTACCAACGGGACATTAAAAACTGTAATATCTTATGCTTCACCGAGTCGTGGCTGAACAACGACACGGATAATATACAGTTGCCTGGGTTTTCCGTGCATCTGCAGAACAGAACAGCTACGTCTGGTAAGATGAGATGTGGGGGTGTGTTTCTATTTGTCAATAACAACTGGTGCGTGATGTCTAATATTAAGGAAGTCTTGAGGTATTGCTTGCCTGAGGTAGATTACCTCATAATAAGTTGTAGACCGCACTATCTAGCAAGAGTTTTTATCTATATTTTTTTGTAGCTGTCTATTTACCACCACAAACCAATGCTGGCACTGAGACCACACTCAACGAGCTGTGTAAGGCCATAAGCAAACAAGAAAATGCTCTTCCAGAAGCGGCGCTGCTATTGGCCAGGGACTTTAATGCAGGCAAACATAAATCCCTTTGACCTCATTTCTACCAGCATGCAGAAATGAGAATAACTGTAGACCACCTTTACTCCACACACAGAGACACATACAAAGCTCTTCCTCACCCTCCATTTGGCAAATCTGACCATAATTATATCCTGCTGATTCCTGCTTACAAGCAAAAACTAAAGCAGGAAGTACCAGTGACTCGCTCAATACGGAATTGGTCAGATGACGCGGATGCTGCACTACAGGACTGTTTTGCTAGCCCAGACTGGAATATGTTCAGGGATTCAACTAATGCATTGAGGAGTATAACCACCTCAGTCACCAGCTTCATCAATAAGTGCATTGACGACGTCATCCCCACAGTGACCGTGCGTACATATCAGAAGCCATGGATTACAGGCAACATCTGCACCGAGCTAAAGTAGCCACTTTCAAGGAGCAGGACACTTTATTTAACCAGGCAAGTCAGTTAAGAACACATTTTTATTTTCAATGTCGGCCTAGGAACAGTGGGTTAACTGCCTTGTTCAGGGGCAGAACAACAGATTTTTACCTTATCAGCTCGAGATTCGATCTTGCCACCTTTTGGTTACTAGTCCAACGCGCTAACCACTAGAATACCCTGCCGCCCCAAACACTAATCCGGACGCTTATAAGAAATCCCACTATGCCCTCAGACAAACCATCAAAAATGCAAAGCATCAATACAGGACTAAGATTGAATCCTACTACACCAGCTCTGACACTCATCGGATGTGACAGGGGTTGCAAACTATTAGCGATTACAAAGGGAAACCCAGCCGCGAGCTGCCCATTGATGCGAGTATACCAGACAAGCTAAATGCCTTTTATGCTCACTTCAAGGCAAGCAACACTGAAGTATGCATGAAAGCACCAGCTGTTCTGGACAACTGTGTGATCACGCTCTCCGTAGCCGATGTGAGCAAAACCTTTAAACAGGTCAACATTCACAAAGCCGCGGGCCTAGATGTTCTCAGAGCATGCCCGTACCAACTGGCAGGTGTCTTCATCTCTCCCTGACCAAGTCTGTAATACCTATATGTTTAAAGCAGACCACCATAGTTCCTGTGCTCAGGAAAGCGAAGGTAACCTGCCTAAATGACTCCCGCCCCGTAGCGTTCAAGTCGGTGTCCATGAAATGCTTTGAAAGGCTGGTCATGGCTCACATCAACACCATCATCCCGTAAACCCTAGACCCACTCCAATTCACATACCGCCCCAACAGATCCACAGATGACGCAATCTAAATAACACTCCACACTGCCCTTTCCCACCTGGACTAAAGGAACACCTATGTGAGAATGCTGTTTATTGACAACAGCTCAGCGTTCAACACCATAGTGCCCTCAAAGCTCATCACTAAGCTAAAGACCCTGGGACTAAACACCTCCCTCTGCAACTGGATCCTGGACTTCCTGACGGGCCGCCCCTAGGTGGTAAGGGTAGGAAACAACACATTTGCCACGCTGATCCTCAACACGGGTAGCCCCTCAGCCACTGCGTGGCCAAGCATGACTCCAACACCATCAATCAGTTTGCTGATGACACAACAGTGGTAGGCCTGATCACCGACAATGATGAGACAGCTGTAGGGAGGAGGTCAGAGACCTGGCAGTTTGGTGCCAGGACAACAACTTCTCCCTCAACGTGAGCAAGACAAAGGAGATGATCGTGAACTACAGGAAAAGGAGGGCCAAACACATCCCCATTCACATTGACAGGGCTGTAGTGGAGCAAGTCGAGATCTTCAAGTCCCTTGGTGTCCACATCACCAACAAACTATCATGGTCCAAGCACACTAATACAGTTGTAAAGAGGACACAACAACACATTTTCCTCCTCACGAGACTGAAAAGATTTGGCAGCGGTCCCCAGATCCTCAAAAATGTCTACAGCTGCACTATCGAGAGCATCCTGGCCGGTTTTATCACCGCCTGGTATGGCAACTGCTCAGCGTCCAACCGTTAGGCACTACAGAGGGTAGTGTGTACGGCCCAGTACATCACTGGGGCCAAGCTTCCTGCCATCCAGGACCTCTATACAAGGCGGTGTCAGAGGAAGGCCCAAGACATATCAAAGACTCCAGTCACCAAGTCATAGACTGTTCTGTTTGCTACTGCACGGCAAGCGGTATCGGAGTGCCAAGTCTATGTCCAAAAGGCTCCTTAATAGCTTCTACCCCCTGAGTGGCGTAGCGGTCTAAGGCACTGCATCTCAGTGCTAGAGGCGTCACTACAGATCCTGATTTGATCCCAGACTGTATCACAACGAGCCGTGATTGGGAGTCCCATAGGGTGGCGCACAATTTGGCTCAGCGTCATTCGGGTTTAGCCGGGGTAGGCCGTCATTGTAAATAATATTTTTTTTCTTAACTGACTTGCCTAGTTAAATAAATATATCCTCGTTATTGTTATTTTATTGTGTTACTTTTTATGACATTTTTTACTTTAGTTTATTTAACTGTAGTTCTTGAACTGGTTCTTGAATTGGTTAAGGACTTGTAAGTAAGCATTTCACGGTAAGGTCTACATCTGTATGCGCATGTGAGAAATAAAAATGTATTTGATTTGATATGATAATGTTCAGAACAGTACAGCAAGTCTCTAATGACATTTGGTTGATGCAGCTGAAGATAATCACCGTCATTTGGTGTTATAGCTGACTTTGTCACATTAACACCAAGGTTGATCATCCACTAGTGTTAAAGGGTGATGAATAAGAGCTAATACTCTATATTAATAGGGATCTACAGTACATATAATTTTATGGTGATGAATTTATAGGCTGACTATTTAAAGAGGCAGTTGCAAATTATGTATTTAAAAACTATCTCCATGAACAGATTTTCAACTGTTTTGAAAGATGAAATCTGTGTAATTAGCCTGTTTATCATGAATTAACTTTAAGTAAGCATAACTAAGTGTTTTGGTATCTGGTGGGAAAGGTTAGAGTAGAGTAAGAGAGACTTGACCTCAAGTTGACTCATAATATAGAAATATGAAGCCAAATCACAATGGTGTTAATCATATCATATGGAGTCAGAGAGTGGGAGTGTGTGGGGGTACTGTCTACTAGCTCCCAACCACTACCTGCAGAGCTTAGTTAATACACTAAATCATGGGAATCACTGTGGAGGAGTCTCGGTCTTAGACAACGAACAACCATGAACTTTTATTCACCTGATCCTGTCTGACTTGGAAGCTCCCACAGTAGATTTGTGTTGGCAATGCTTGTTATCAGTTAATGCATTTTTTTGATAGCCGGTTAGTGTATCTGAGTACCAGTCTGCCCCAGAAGTCAGGTCAAATAGTTTTTTTTTCTCCCACCCCTGTTGTCTGAGAGGAGGTTTAGTAAGTGTTGTCAGTTGGCTGGTACCACCTCAAAAAGCACAATCATTTGATTTTAACACTCACCTCAGATTGTTCTGAAATTGTTTCTGTTGTTAGAAACAGATAAGATTAGCATTACTGCAACATTATTTTGATTAAATATAATTTTATCTCTGAGAAATTAATCTTATTGACAGCATCTAAATTGGTCATTTTAATTTATAGGATTCATATAATATTCAAAACATACAGGACCTAACATCTGAATTTGACAAAACTTTTCTTAACAATGAGTTAGACATGATGAATCCAAAGAAATGGTCAAAGGCCAACCACGGACCCCCCCCCCCCCACCCCTCCCACACACACACCAATCCCACCCCAACAACAAGTATATAGCATCAGTTTTCTGTCTGACAAGAACTATGGAGCTGCGGCTTGAAGTATTGTTCCTCATCCTATTTGAACAGCCATCACTAGCCGTCTACCAGGTGATGCACACTCACTTGCACAAAACACATACAAGCTATCTCACACACACACACACACACACACACACACACACACACACACACACACACACACACACACACACACACACACACACACACACACACACACACACACACACTACACTCTCTCTCACTTTGACTTTCCCTTAATCAGCCTATTGCATTTGTTCCAGTGGCGGTTTGGCACAGTGCGGCCATAAGTGTCCTGGAGGGACAGTTTTCCTCGTAAATACAGCCATTATTAATCTTAATAGAAACGAGCCCAGACTGCACCAGGAGGTGTCTAGGGCTCAACGGCAACAAACCTGCTGTAAATCTCCCAGTCACTATTGGAGTGCATCAGTCAGTAAATCTGTCAGCACAGGGTGTACAGTAGGCTCTTCTGCTGCCGGGGCTTCACAGATAATGTATCATAGTCATAGATGATAATGTATTATAAATACAGTAAATCATGTATTTAAAAATGCAATGACAAAAGATGTGAGGGTCATAAATAGGATGATGCTTGTTCTGCATGTTTTTTCACAGGGAGGGAGGATATGACATGGGCTAGTGTGGGCAGATGGTGCATCGGCTGATTTTGATGATGCCCAGTGTGGTCTTAATAAAGAGGGGGAGAGAGTTGCGGAGGTTTGAAAGAGTAAGTGAGGAAAAGAGGAGTATTAGTATAATGGAACGTCCTCATGAGCTCTAAAACACTCTTCCACCAGCTTAAAGTAACTATGTTAAATCCCTCAATGCTTGTGGCCTGCCTTTCGTCACTTGGTGTATTCTGTATGTACAATAAATTCAATAGGACCACAACATAACCCAGAATTTCAGTCACCACATAGGAATTTACGTATATATTCCTCCTCCAGTGGCAAAAACCACAAAGACCGGAATGTTAAAGGGCAATTTCATGGATACGGAATTACACCGAGACTCCGATTTTTCACGTTAAATATGTACCAAACAAAAACCATTGATTTCAAAGTTTAACAAATCATAAAATATTATGCGCCAAGGACTACTTTTAATAATTTCCTCTGAAAATGTTACAACTTACAGGAAGAACTGTGCAGATACAAAGTTTGGTAACAGAATCTGCAGTTTTTCCCATTATGTTTATTTATTTACTGTGTAAATTGTTCAAAGTAGTTCTTTTTTTATTTAACTAGGCAAGTCAGTTAAGAACAAATTCTTATTTACAATGACGACCTACTGGGAAACAATGGGTTAACTGCCTAGTTCAAGGGCAGAACAACAGATTTTTACCTTGTCAGCTCAAGGATTCAATCCAGCAACCTTTCGGTAACTGGCCCGACACTCTAACCACTAGGCTACCTATCGGCCCATGCTTAAGAGTTGTATGGTTGGTTAAACGTGGAAGTCAATGGTTTCTGTTTGGCATACATTTCAATGTGAAAAACATTGACTCTGTACCGATACCCCCTGCCTCACTATGGTTATTTTACTGCTCCTCTTTTACTATTTTTTCCTTTCCTTTTTTTTTTTAATTACTTGAAACTTATTTTTCTTACAAATGCACAGTTTGTTAAGGGCTTGTAAGTAAGCATTTCATTGTTGTATTCGGCGCATGTGACAAATAACATTTGATTTGATTTGAATTCCATAAAGTGGAATTGCCCTAAAGTAAGAACGATGACATCACACAGCATAAGCTCCTTATAAACCAGAGCATGACTGTAAAATATTGAATGGGCCAGAGTGTCTTTAAATGTCAGGACCTTTAGTTCAAACCAGCCATCTGAGAAAACCGAAGATTAGATTTGATGTTTAATTCTGATACACTGATTAGACTTGGAGATGGTACAGCAGTGTCCCACTTTAAATCTTTCATCCTCACGGAGTTGTGAGTGTTTCACCTTGATCTTTTGCTTAGCTGTGTTCCCCCCCAAGACACCTCTCCACGTCTGCCCATCTCTCACACCATCTAAGGGGAAGATAGTCAGGGTGCCCCTGCCATCTGTCTCCCCTGTGCCCACCACACACAAATGGGCACACACACAGACAGACTGACCGTGTGCGCACAGAAAACAAACACACACAGACACACAGGCACAAACACACACCCCACCTAGCAGAGAGTGTGGCCGGTCCAAGCATCGAAAAAAAACACCACTGCGCCACATTCCGGCATGCTCCACCACCAAGGGAACAGGAGCGTCTCTCTCTCTCTACAGCCTCTCCAGCATTGATGCCAGATGCCTTGCACACACAGGAGTCTCCAAAGTTGGTCCCCAGAACCCTAAGGAAGGTGATTGGCTGCTGATTGTACAAACCGAATGGCCCATTAAACTCCTGCTTCACAGTGTCTCTGGACGGTCATTGTGACAGCGGATGAGGATGTTTCTGCTCCAATATATAAAAACATACCGGGACTTTACTGTTCGTTTGGAATACTGTACCTGCGCTAGCATCATGTTATGGGCCGGTATGCTGGTGCAATTGCAACATGTGTTCCTTAAATAAAGATGCCTCAATAGCTGGCACCAATCATAACTTGCCTATAGAGGAACCAGACTCGTACTGCCTATGATGGCTGCCTTTACTAATCAGAGAGTGAAGGGTTGGCTGCTAGCATGATCATGTTTATTCAAACACACTATTCTCTTTGTGGATTTTGGAGAGAAACCATAAGTAGTCTACTGAGAAAATAGCAACTCCAGTATGAGTGGCTCTAGAATGTAAATGAGACCTTATGGGAGAAGGGATATCACATCACTGTGTACTATTATTCACAGTTTGGCACACAAAAAAAGTAATAGAACACCAAATTGAGGAAATGTGACCTTTTTGAATGTCCGGATGTGGATTAGCTTTTTGTCATGAGGTTGTTTCTGTGGTGGGGTAGCACCGCTACTGCCTCCTCCACTACAGCTCACTTGAGTCGGCCAACTGCGTCAGCAGCCTGCATTTAGAAATGAACGTCATGCAGCATGTTAGCCCAGCGCTAACGTTAATGTACCGTAATAACAGGCCTGCGCCGCTTATGTGGTCGGAACTCGCTTCGCAACTCCCCACCCCCCCTTCTGAAAAGTAATAACAACAGATGGACTGTGCCAAGGAGACTGTGACCATGCCTGTCCATTACCATGGTGAGAAGGTGAGGGAGGGGGCTGAGTTGCTTGGATTGCAGATATGCAAAGTGTGTCGGCGGTTGGACTAATGCCGTTCTCATCGGCACATCCTGTACTGCTGCTCTCAACTTCACATAATGCATTTATAATTGCATTCCTCCCCTGGTGAATAACAATGACTTTATTCACAGCCATGTTTTGCTAGAGCAGCAATAAACTAGCATAGTAGTATGTAGCAATCATGCTAGGCAAACCTAGAATTTACCCTCCAATAATAAGAAGGTGATATTAAGAACCCACACAAGTAGGTGATTATTGTGATTATATGTACTTATGTCTTTATGGAGATTATAGTTGTCCTGGTCTGTTTTTGGAGATCTCTGTGACCAGTTGGCGCGAGAAACTAGCATTCCACCAATCCTGGTGTGTTCTTTTACGCAATTGCGAATTACGTGAGTGTTACCTATCTCATGGAAGTTCACATGGCTTTAATAGTGTGTTTGTTTTGATGTTTACCCGTCTAGGTTGACAGTAAGTGTTGTTGTTGGGTCTGGCGTGTTGTTATGTTCTAGTGTGGGATTGTGGTCTGTCTGGTATTGCCATGCTAGCGACTAGGCTGGAAATGCCCAAGGCCACACGGCATTCCATTAAATACTGAACATTCTAGGTTCCAGGTCTCATCTCACTTAAAACAATGGCATTCATTTTAATCATGGTTGATATCATTCGCACTACTGAAGAGCGCTATATCCTTTCGTCTACAGACAATTTATTTGGACTTTTTAAATGAAAAAGTGTGAATTTATGTATGAATGTAGAGAGGGAATGGGCGAAAGGTGTTGAATATGGCAAGGGCAGGAATATGCTACGCCAAGCCCGTTAACCGATGGATCACGGAGCCAGCTGTTCAAACATCCTTCCAGTCCTCCCGCTGGATGATCAAAATAACGCTTTTTCCACCCAGGAGAAAAAGATCAGTCACATTTGTTACGAGGAGGGCCGTGCAACGTGGCATCATAAGAGGCCATGATACAGTACATAGTCAGTAGACAACCCACTGAGCCCCTATCACAATTATCATCCGTTTCTCTTACTCTTTCTTTCTCTCTCCCTCTCCCCCTCCCACAAGCAGTCCCCCAACCCATTGAGCTCTCTGTCTCTCCCTCCTTCGCACACATTCTCCCCCACACTTCCCAGAGCAATGTTCCCACTGTCCAGGAACTCAAAACATTTCTAGCAAATAATGACTAAAAGTCAATGCCAAGGAGACACCCTCCCGCCCATGGAGATCAAGGGTCAAATTCCTTTTGCGCCAAATGGGTCTTTTGTTTCTAGCCAGGAGACGTGTGGGAGAGTCAGAAGCTGGGCCAGGCTCATGGAACGTGCAGCTTTCCTCGATTTGTGGAAGCCTCCGCGGTGCCAAGTACGCAGTCCTAACTGCTACCAGATGTGCAATTAAACCGCGCACCAACCACCAAGCCTCTTTTAGTGGTGGGCAGAAAAGAAAGGGTCTAAATGACTTGGCAATGATAGCATTTTGGACAAATATTTAGTTTGGGTTTAGTGTGCTTTTTTATATGGGCATTTATATGTATATCTATCACTCGAACCACGATAAATATTTTACTATGTTTTTATTAGCTAATTATAGTTAGTGAGGACACACACACACACCCAGACAGAAACACCTTTTAATTTCTCTGTTGAATAAATGGAATCCACGTTACCCTCAGCCACAAAAGTGGAAAAATCCTAGGCTGGGGATTATTATTTTTTTGTCTCCTTTTGAGAATCTAATATTCATCCTAAGTGACATACAGTTCTCTGGCTGTGCCAGGAGGTGTAGAACCTCATTATTCATGTCAACATGATTTGACTCACGTTCAATCAAAAGATTTGCGCAGCTCAGAGGAGGTCTCAGCAACATCACAGAGAATCAAAAGCAACCGGTATGTTTCCCTCCGCATTTTTGGAAATTCCCTATGTACTCCAGAATGTTTTCCCATCAACTTCTCTGAGCCTTTGATTACTTAATGATGGAAGTTGGAGGCGTGGATGGATTCATTTTTATCATAATCCGCCCAGGTCTACATCCACAATTGTGCTTGTCTAGGACTTTCCTATACTCACACATTACATTTCCACGAGGCTTACTGTACCAGTGAAGCCTACATCATCTGTATCCCAGGCTGGTGTTCCCCGTGGTAACAAGGGAATGGTTACACCAGTGTTAGCTTAGCAGAAGACAGTAAGGAGCAATTACAGTTAACACCGTAGGGTACAACGTAATGTCTAATGTAAAGGCTAAACATAAAACCTCCCTAGCTGTCCAGAAAAATATGCACGCAGATGAGTAGCTGACGTTGCCAGAATGTGGCTCGCAGGGGTACGACGTATAAACGGGTGGACAGTTGTTATTACAGGTGCATAACCACATGTTGATGTAGTCTCCCTCCACTGCTGACATAATGTAAGCTGCTCTCTCCTTAGTCCCCTGACCCAGCGGTGGAAGCATGGAACGAGCACACTGAGACCACTCAATCTCTCTCCCATATAGGCCTGGAAGCAGGAAGGGCACAATTGAGGAAGTCCACGTTTTTTCAATTTCCTCTCTGTGGAGAAAGAGAGGAAGCAAGTGACTAGGAAACATCAACAACACACGACTCCCCTCGTTGGAAGTTATTCATGTCTGATTCTCACACCCCTCCCTCCTGACTTTGTTGATTTACGGCTTTGAATATATATTTCCTTCATTTCAGCTTTTGAAATATACTTTGAAATATTTCCCTTTGACAGTAATTCTATTTTAGCATTCTGCATAGAACAAAAGCAATACTTTGCTGTGATCAATGCCCTGTGACAGTGAGAGACTACAATGCTATGCCATTTTGACGCCACGCCAGTCTGTTTGAACAAAATAAAAAAGACGAGGAAGAGAACGAAAGAAGAAATTGGACTAAGCTGAACTGCTGTCTGTAAGGACCGACGCTGGAGAAGAGAAGCAGGTACGGGGAGTAGAACATCTAATATGGAACAGACATCAAACAGGACAGAGACGGCGCCAAAACCGGGTATGCAAAAACCAAAAAACATGAATCCTGAAGCAGGGAACAGAGCTTGGGAACAGACAGATATAGGGGAGGTAATGACACAGGTGATTGAGTCCAGGTGAGTCCAATAATCGCTGATGCACGTGACTGGGGAAGGCAGGTGTGCGTAATGCTGGTGAGCCTGGCGCCTTCGAGTTCCAGGGTGGGGGAGCAGGAGCAGACGTGACAATGTCCCCCTCCGTTTACCGATTTAAGGGGTTGTGATGTCACCGCTGTCTATATTGGCAGCGGTTACCTAAGTAACATCATGCGCGCGTGGTGAGACCATCTCAGAGGGTTGGTGTAAGGGCCGCCAATACCCGCCGTCAATCTGTTTCGAGCCAGAAGCGAGCTGTGATGACTTTCCATGGAATTTTCTCATTGAATGATTTAACATCCTGTCCTTAGATAGGAAAAGATTATCAGGAAGTGATTGATCTTGCCAATCGATTCATCTACAAGTTTTAGAAAGTGTTGTATTACTTATGATCACAAGAGTTATGGTATCTTTCTGATATACTGTACCGTATGTATTTATTCAATTAAAGTTGTGTTTATCAAATTACTTTTTTATGATTTGATCATGCAATCACTATAAAACTTTAAAACTTTAAAAACTATTACAACCAAATATTTGTCTCTGCACGCTTTTGTCTTTCCCCAACTCCGGACTATAAAGTGATATCTATTATCTAATGCACATTAAGAATAAGACCGGAACAGAACATCCATTTATCTCTTTGCATCTCTCTGACAATAATCTCTGATTACACAGTAGCTGTATCCAATCAGTTGAAACTAGCAGGTACGGCAAACTGCTACGCAATCAATGGAATAGATCCTTCTATCACTACACTTGTTCATCACATTGCCTTTCTTCAAGTTAAGTGCAAACGGAAGGAATCCTTGCTTTCTTCAATGTTGAAATCAAACTAATAATTCCTAGTATAATTTAATTATATGGAATTCATGTTTAGCTCGAGTGTGGACAATGGAGGATCAGTTTAAGAATGGTGTGTATTGTCGTATGAAATCCAAAGTATATTGATTATCTGGACATTTGTAAGGAAGATGTTACATTATATAAGACTACATTTTGACATGAAGTGCGTGTGCCTGCATGTGTCTGCATATGTTTTAATGTGTTTAAGGTGTGAATCAGTCAGTGTTATTGTCTGTTAGGTACTAGATTGATTCAGATTACAACCCTGTGAATTCAAAACTATCAATATTCTCCAGCTCTGTGAAAAAAGTTAGTTCAAGCCTCAACAGCTGTTCCTCATTGAGCAATTAGAGCCAATCACAATGATGAAACACTCAGGCATGCACATGAGACAGGAGATGCATTTCTCTTGTTTAATGCAGTGTGTTAGCTTAGCATCTAGGCCTACAATATGAGTGATGATTACATTCTTACACGTGCTATTTCTTCATTCTATTCCTGCCAATTTTCTCCTGCTTACAATACCGTCGTCATTCTGAGAAGAATTCGATGTTCATTGATTCTGTGCTACTAACGTGGCAGCAGTAATATGAATTTCAGTAAATCAATGCTGTGGGAAACGAGAAGGAATGGATCATACACCCGGAGACTCATTTAGCATACATAAAAACGCTAACTCGTCATCAGCACAGGCCTGTTTTAATCCCTGTTTTAATCCCCCAGGGACAAAATGAGCCTTTTTCAGTCAGAGATATATTATATTTCTAATGAATTAAATGCATTCCTAGATGTGACATTACACTTGAAAATGAAACCAGCATGCGAGACACCGTAATGATGACAGAAAAACATTCGTTTTCATTTTGGGGCAAAGTTTGTGTCGACATAGATTTTTGGATGCATTTTACAGCATTAAAGCCTCTATTTGTTCTTACCAAATCGAGATGTGATGTCAAGCTGATACGTACGTCTGATATGTGTTTTTTTATGCTCTTCTGTTTATTGGAGACGTCATGCTATCTTCTCTGTGTGTGGTTTGCTATATAAAGGAACCACACATTAGATGTCTTGAAATCTACTACCTACAGGTGTGTCTGGAATATAAACAGTTCTGGTTTACGAGAAATGACCAAGTTTTTACAACGCTGGACCGGGGACAATAAAAAGAATAGCACAGCTGGCCTGAAAATAAACATGGCCACATACCACGGACATAAACACGCTTACAGTACCTGTCTACGCGAGACTTCAATCACTGTATCCTTAGGCCTATTGCCTCTCTCTCTCTCTCTCTCTCTCTCTCTCTCTCTCTCTCTCTCTCCTCTCTCTCTCTCTCTCTCTCTCTCCTCTCTCTCTGTCTCTCTCTCTCTCTCTCTCTCTCTCTCTCTCTCCTCTCTCTCTCTCTCTCTCTCTCTCTCTCTCTCTCTCTCTCTCACGCTCACCAGCTGTGTAGACATTGGTGTTATTCTTCAGCCCCTTGAGTTACCTTGGTAACCCAGAACTCAATAACGTGCTATGTGGCTGAGCAAACTGAGGCGTAAGCTGAGACATGTCTTTTACAAGCCCCCGGTCGGTCCATCTCAACCACATGTCAAAGAAGACATGTACACTAACAGCCAGCCAATGGTCTTTCCTGTCTGTGTCACTGATGTTAATGTCATCACAGCAAACAGCTGTAACTGCTCAGGCCCTGATAGGCTGGGAGAGTGTGAAGAGCGGTATGGTGAGCAAACACAGGACATGGCTGGAAGAACTGCTCTCACATACTTTACCTTAGGCCAATGGGTTTGCATTGAATAGGCAGCAATTATTATTTCATAGTGTTGAAGTGCTGAAATCAATACATAAGGCAGTTCCCAGGGGATATAACTAGATTTCTAGATTTTTCTTATTGGGTAATAACAGGCTGGTACATATAATGACAGCTATATGCTCAAGGGCACTGAACAAGGCTATCCTTATTACATTTTCACTGTACGTGAACTTCAATGTGGAACTTCGAGTAACACTGCGCCTCGCAGCTCGAAACCAGCCCAGCATAACTCATATTTGTTGAGCCCAGGGGGTTCTACTCAATCCCAGCAATCAACGGTGTGCCCTGATGGGTTCTCCATCTCAAACACTCCCTAATGACGCAGAATCACCGTGGCGATGGCTGATGAGGGCGTTCTCCACCTGTCACACTCCTTCATGATAATTGCAGCCACTCTTTTTTTCTTTTTTTTTCTTGCTATTTTGATTGAGTCACTCAGCCCGTCCAGCCCGTCTTTTTTTTAATTTTCTAACACCATTATTGAATTTTTCTTCTACTGAGGTGTCAGGGGAGCTTTGCCTTGTCTTCAGCTCTGTGTTGCTCCTGTAGCTCCGTGCCTCTCTCTCCTTGTCTTTTCCGAAAGGATGCTTGTAATCATGCATTTTTAACAATGGCGGAGCACTGTGAGCGTTCCATTTCCCTGTTTGTGTGTGTGCCCGTGAGTGTGCGCATGCGTGCGTGCGTGTACATGTGAGTAAGCGACAATGGGGAAAGAAAGAAAAAAGAGAGAGATGGTGTCGGAAAGAGAATATTGAGAGAGAAAATGAGAGAATCAGCCGCTTTTGAGCAGCAGGTTATTTTGGACCCACTTAAGGCTCTGGTTGGTTAACACCTTCCTGCTAGTTGAGGAGGGGAAGTGGCTTGAGGGATGTGGATTGTGGTGATCGCGACCTGTTTTCTGGGCCCCTTCCCTCCCCCCATCGTGTTTCACACTGTGCCACCCTGTGTGTCAGACCAACCTGACACTGCATGCTGCTGTAGATAGGTTTTTGAAGATACCTTCAATTTCAGGCTTCCTCATGCCATAATGGAACTCGTTCAATAATTCTGGGAAATCTACAGGGTTTTTTAGGTCACTGGTCCCA
Source organism: Salmo salar (assembly GCF_965601325.2). Taxonomy (NCBI): domain Eukaryota; kingdom Metazoa; phylum Chordata; class Actinopteri; order Salmoniformes; family Salmonidae; genus Salmo; species Salmo salar. The sequence continues at coordinate 8,224,679 of NC_138317.1, read as the reverse complement.
TCTTATAAAACTCACAAATCACTGGGAAGCCACAGATGACTGGGATGAATCATACGAACATGTAATGCCTTTCTCTCTTTGGGTTAGTTGTCAATTTTCAAACCACAAAGGCTCAGGGGAGATGAAATGCACCCTGGGAATAGTCTTCCTGAAAAAAGACATGGGAAGATTTGAGGATGAGTTAAGGTTTGTACAGCTGTATGCGGTTAAGATGATGATGTTGTGGAGGATGAGGGACTCTCCTAGTCTGGAATTCAACATTAAGTACTTTTCATCATTCATATCAGGATTGCAGGTTAAGTACTGATATTTCACTTGCTTTTTGATGCCACGAGTGTGAGATGGAAGAACTACATTTCCTGCTTTGAAATGGCGATCACGTACGTTGTGTACTTTCAATATATTACATATTTGTTTTGTTAGAGGCTTCATCACTCAACACAGAGTGTAGAGGTTAGGGAAAAATAGGTACTCAACCAATTCACAACATACAGTAATTGGATGTCACTCTCGCATAATAAATAGTATTGTCGCTTCAGTAAACACAAATATTTAGCTGCACATTACCTCAAAGTGTGTGGTGAACTTTTTCCAGAATTATTTCAAACTCTACTTTGTGCTTTAAAAGCCCAAATGATATCTACCAGGGGTTACTGGGATCAGTTTAATTAGAGGCAAGCCATTTATCTTCACTGACTATTCATTAGATAACGAAAGCAATCAGACTGGTTTATGTGTAATTAACAGTCATCTCTTCAATTGCACGCCATTAAATACCATGTCAATAATCAGGCCCAGTATGCATATGCACTGTTTAATAAAAAATGCTAATGAAATGCAAATCTCCTACATGGAAGTGGTCAAAGCAAGCGGCGGGAGTTTAATAGATTGAGGGGGTTTTTTGGTTATGAAAATTGAGTTGCTATGGTGTCAGATTAGGTGGAATTCAGGAAAGGTCTATCAAACTTAGAGGGTTGCAATGGCCATTGGGCACGGACAGAGGTTTGGTCAACACTGTGTGTAGCCCATGAGTTTGTTCTGATAGGGTTGGCCGGTACTGGTTTTGGGGTTTTTATTTGGTTGGCAGCCATGGAGGAATGCAGAATGGGCCTCGCCTTACAAATGAAGGTTTTCACTGCCAACGAGAAGCTTTAAACGACTTATTTTATGCTTCGGAATCTTGCCTGGCACCTTGCAGTGTTGTGTGGTGTGTAAGAATTTCAAATTCTGTGCTTTATGTTGATATAAACATCGATGTGATCCCACATAGAATGCATGACATACAGTGGTCTAGCAATATTTAAAAAAAAATAATCTGCAAGGTACCTACATGTAAACAAACAGTGTTGGAAAAAATGATAATGATAGCATGTCTGACAAGGTAAGGTGTACTGTCAGATCTGAATTGGGAGACTCGTGCAGCGTGAAGCATAGTAATTTCCAATACACCCCTTAAAGGGCCAATCCGCAGTTAAAACAATAACAAAGCGGGTCCCTGCCACTGTTTTGATAAAAAACTGAGGGATGGGGCTGGACAAATATAAACTCTTAAATTCATAGACAGAGCTATGGATGCAAGTATAGTTTTGAGGCTATACAGTGTATGTTACATTTACTATGTTTACAAACACTTATTGAGTAAAACAAGTAATATTTTGGGTTCTGATGGGGTACGACAGTGACACTAAGCTCATGGGGCATTTATCATTTCTATTCTTCAAGAATCAATGGGTACATATAATTCATTTATAAGTCCAAAAATGGGATGTAGCAACTGCAGATTGTCCCTTGTAAAAATGGAAATAATTATGGAAAAATGTGCTTTTAGGGGCTATGCGTGAGAGTCGTCATCTCTGCAGAACGGAACCCATCATCTTCACATTCTCACCTTATTCAGCTTTTAAATGAAACTGGGACCTATAGATAAGACTACCACAGGAGCTCAGTGCTGCAGAATCCCACTTAGAGGAGAGAAAGGAGAGCATGTCAGGCTGGCTTCTTAATGGAGGGAGATAAAGATCATTCATCATTTCCTATGCAGTGGTCAAAGGCCCTTCAAAGATCCCAATGGATGAGAGGAGAGGGGGGATGAGGTACAGGAGGGGGTTATGGAGAGGGGTATGTCTGTGGAGGTTGGGTAGAGTGGAAGAAGTGGTAGAAAGGACCTGGAAGATGTCACAAGATGACATGTCCTAAAGAGTTTGTGTGACACTATATGGTAAGATTGAACAATTACATTTTGATATCAGGATGTCCACAACATGAGAGAACTGCAGTTCTGTCCAACATGTATACATGTAAGTAACATCAATTGCTAGCTTGTTTATGTTTCTGCCAACTAGGCTATCATTAGCTAGCTAGCCAGGTTATCAGATAAATAGATGATTTGCCAAGTAAAACATGGCAGTTGTAGCTAGTTGACACTAGACACTGTATCATGCACCTCCCGAGTCTCTATTCACTACAGTAAGTCAGTAGTCTTTGGTTAAAGAAAATTGTAATAAATAAAACGTATACCAGTTTCATTTAAGGACCAAAAAATTGACAACTGTGCCGTATAGATTGCAAAATAGTTCGGAAGAGATTTTCTACATACTGATTCCATGGCAGATGGTTTATGTACTGATACGCAAAACGATCCCAGATCCAAAACTTCAAATGATTGTAAAATAATAATCATTGGACCACTAACCAGAAGGTTGCTGGTTTGAATCCCCTATCCGACTAGGTGAAAACATTTGTCGATCCGCCCTTGAGCAAGGCACTTAAACCTAATTGCTGCAAGGTTGCTGTCAATAATGGTTGATCCTTGGTCGCGCACTCTACAAGGGTGTCTCGTGGGGAGTGGGATCTGTCTCGTGGGGAGTGCGATCTGTCTCATGGGGAGTGGGTACATGTGTGAAACAGGACAAATATAAGCACCCCCTATTTGACCTTTGATGCTATGGCCACCGTATATGCCCTGATTTCAATTTTGACTAGCATAACACAGCTGTTTCAAACGTGTCATGTCAATGTGGAATTTCCAATATCCTCTTGTCTCTCATTCAGAACAATTTGTTGGAAAGCTGGAAAGGTAGCCTAGCTCGCAAGCTCCTACATGGAAGTGGTAGCATAGGAATGACCGTAGCATAGGAATGACACTATGTGCATACTCTCTTAGGTTGACACTTTTTATAATAAATGTGATTAGGTAGGTATTTTGAGCTTTTGAGGCAGGAATTAACACATTGTTATTGCCAGTGCCTTGGAAAGCTTGGCCAAAGACCTACTCAACCTAACTAATCTTAGTCTAACAAGGGCATGCTTTCCTTCTTGTCCCCTAACTTTGGATTTAAGATTGGGACATTGACATCCCCGTGTGTAGGAGGATGCAGTGAAACATTCAGTAGGATGAACTCTACCACAGACTGGCTTTTCCTCTGAGTCACTGCTAATGATTAATGAAACCACGACTTTCCGGGGGGGGGGGGGGAGAAGAAGAGTGTGGGAAAGGAAGAGACAAAGAGGAAATAAGCAGACTGTGTTTGATAGAGAGAAGGGTAAGACAGTGAATGAGTGAGCGAGAAAGTGAGTGAAAGACCAAGGAAGTGAGCCTGTGCATCAATATAGAAAGAAAGAGGACAAGAGACTGACTCCCTCATCCGAAGCTCCCCGGGTAGTCCAGATCCCTCGTTGTCAGGACTTGTCTGCGTTGGATCCCCTCCAGCAGAACAAGCCTGTCGGTTGCAGCTCTAACTCTCTCTATAAGTTTCCTCTTTCTCATGAAACAACAGCGATTCATTCCCTCCTTTGGAATTTCCCTAGCTGGTTAACATCTCCCATTTATTCCACCTAGCTGAGCTGAAGGTTTTTGTTTCAGAAGAAAATTAAAGCTATTTTGATTAGAATAAATGCTATTTTGCTGTTTCATTCCCCTCCCCATGACTTCCTTATTGCCAGTGACGTGTGGACAGGGTAGGCAGTGTTTTTTTCTGCATGTTTTTTTCTGCATAATAACATCAATTTTTGAACTACGAAGTTCTTACTTCCCAAATTTGCGGTGATCTGGTACAAAATGCGCAAGGTGGGCAGGGGAAAGGCAGCTTCCTTGTTTGCCTTTCTCCCGCTCTTCAAACTCAACGCAAGGAATTGACATGACCTGCACATGCGTGTTTCTACCTTATACCGCCAGTGAACAGAAGTCAAAAGGCAGGCAGAGTGCTTCGCTGCCTTTAATGTGTCTATGTCCAAATTATTTTCGTGGGGCAGAAGCTATTAGGGCCTGTGAATGTGTGTTTAATGGTTGCGCTGCCTACATGCTGCTGTTTGATGGTTGGTTGTGGTTGTTTGATGGTTACCTTTGTGATTGTGTCATACCGATAAACACCATAGCAAAAATGTGCTTCATGAACTTTATGTATTTATCTTATAGACATTATTTGTCACATCTCTTAAACCCATTTGGGCAAGCTGTTAATTCTGTTTGTCTTTTTTGTTTTGATTTGAGACTTTCCCTGAACACTTTTCTTCACATTGCATGACAGACAATGTTAGTGTTTTCCTTTTCACATATTTGCACTTGTCAATTACACTAAAATCAGCCTGGTCTCATAGACTAGACGTAACATAGCAAACGTACATCTGGGACACACACATTTGGTATGGTTACATAACTTAACCTTTTCACATGTGAGTTCCAAATATCTCTGGTTGCCCCGGTGCGAGTTTTTTTTTTATGCACGTGATGTCAGAATGCGCTCACTGTTCCAAAATGTGATTGTTACGCAACAGGACAGTGAATCCGCGCTGCCCTGAAACTAAGGCACGCTTCCTGCTTTTATTTATAGGCTGTTTCAACTTGTCAATTTCAAACAACTTTTATTTTCAAACAACAGTTTGAAGTGAGGTGTGTTCCGCCTCCTGATTTATTCACACAAAAGTAGGCCATTTCACTTTTGTGGACAATTTATGCTTTAGGCTTTACTGAGCCGGGACAAAATTCCCCAAGCACTTCCCCATTGTTTCCGCAGATCAAGTACAGAGACATTTGCGCATCTCCAGTCAGAACAGGACCTGCACAAATTTTTCCCATTTTCAAGTTGGTGCTTGCTTCGCCTTCATTGTTGTTTTCATTACTACATGATAATATCTTTGACGTGTGCTTTTCTATTAAAGTAGGTGCCTTGTTACATTATAATAGTTTCTGTATGTCGTTATGTCATTTCTACTGTAGCTCACTGCATCTATGGAGCATAATACACTGCTCCAAAAAATAAAGGGAACACTAAAATAACACATCCTAGATCTGAATGAATGAAATAATCTTATTAAATACTTTTTTCTTTACATAGTTGAATATGCTGACAACAAAATCACACAAAAAAAATCAATGGAAATCCAATTTATCAACCCATGGAGGTCTGGATTTGGAGTCTATTTTTGCTCCTGATGAGGTGGCGGATGTTCTCCTGAGGGATCTCCTCCCAGACCTGGACTAAAGCATCCACCAACTCCTGGACAGTCTGTGGTGCAACGTGGCGTTGGTGGATGGAGCGAGACATGATGTCCCAGATGTGCTCAATTGGATTCAGGTCTGGGGAACGGGCGGGCCAGTCCATAGCATCAATGCCTTCCTCTTGCAGGAACTGCTGACACACTCCAGCCACATGAGGTCTAGCATTGTCTTGCATTAGGAGGAACCCAGGGCCAACCGCACCAGCATATGGTCTCACAAGGGGTCTGAGGATCTCATCTCGGTACCTAATGGCAGTCAGGCTACCTCTGGAGAGCACTGTGCGGCAACCCAAAGAAATGCCACCCCACACCATGACTGACCCACCGCCAAACCGGTCATGCTGGAGGATGTTGCAGGCAGCAGAATGTTCTCCACAGCGTCTCCAGACTCTGTCACATCTGTCACATGTGCTCAGTGTGAACCTGCTTTCATCTGTGAAGAGCACAGGGCGCCAGTGGCGAATTTGCCAATCTTGGTGTTCTCTGGCAAATGCCAAACGTCCTGCACGGTTTTGGGCTGTAAGCACAACCCCCACCTGTGGACGTCAGGCCCTCATACCACCCTCATGGAGTCTGTTTCTGACCGTTTGAGCAGACACATGCACATTTGTGGCCTGCTGGAGGTCATTTTGCAGGGCTCTGGCAGTGCTCCTCCTGCTCCTCCTTGCACAAAGGCGGAAGTAGCGGTCCTGCTGCTGGGTTGTTGCCCTCCTATGGCCTCCTCCACGTCTCCTGATGTACTGGCCTGTTTCCTGGTAGTGCCTAAATGCTCTGGACACTACGCTGACAGACACAGCAAACCTTCTTGCCACAGCTCGCATTGATGTGCCATCCTGGATGAGCTGCACTACCTGAGCCACTTGTGTGGGTTGTAGACTCCGTCTCATGCTACCACTAGAGTGAAAGCACCGCCAGCATTCAAAAGTGACCAAAACATCAGCCAGGAAGCATAGGAACTGAGAAGTGGTCTGTGGTCCCCACCTGCAGAATCACTCCTTTATTGGGGGTGTCTTGCTAATTGCCTATAATTTCCACCTGTTGTCTATTCCATTTGCACAACAGCATGTGAAATTTATTGTCAATCAGTGTTGCTTCTTAAGTGGACAGTTTGATTTCACAGAAGTGTGATTGACTTGGAGTTACATTGTGTTGTTTAAGTGTTCCCTTTATTTTTTTGAGCTGTGTATATTTGTGTGTACTCCTTATAACCGTGGACACGTGAGTTAACGTTACTAATTTCATGTCCTTTATGGTGTTCTACTCAATCGTGCTTATGTAGCTAGCTAAAATATTTTATTAGCTCTGTAAAACAATTCTAATTGGATCAGAGAAATATTAGCTTGTGTTAACTTTTGAAGCTACCCTGGCCTTGTGACCATGGTTTGTTTTCATTTGGCCTTTTTAGCATAGCTCTGTTCTGCCCTGCCACCTTGTGGAGCTCAACAGTTACTGTTTCTTACTGTTATATAACTCATATTTGTGATTTTGTCAATGCAATGTATTATTTTTATAGCAGTGTTATGTTACTTCTTTATAAAATTGTGTCATTGCTATATCATGATATTGCATTCTAAATACTAATAATTCCTCTTTATTCTGTACTTTCAGAAACCACACACACCAACAGTATTGAACATTATTTGCAAATATCATAACTGGAACTGGACATCTTACAAGCTGAAGATTGAGGACAGTTTTTTGTATGCTAGTGTACACTCCTTAACAGTTTTACTGGATGAAAACACAGCAAGAAAACACAGGCCAATATGTAATAGTCATCTATTTTATTGAAGTAAGGGTGGTGGTCGAACAACAACAACAAATACTTGTTTTACTAGAGGAGAAGATAAACTGCAAGATGAGACTGACAACTTATGAATATGCATAACCCATATTTCAAATTCATGCAGTGATTGAACAACAACTGCATTCCCCCCCCGACCCACCTCTAAAGGCATAGTATCACAGCAGATTGCCGGTCAAGTCACCTGTCAAGTCAGTAAGTCAGTCAGTAATTGTTGCAGATGTGCTCAATAGTGCTTGAGCATATGGTACTCCACAAAGCATGGTGAAACACATAGAGGTGTGTCACAAGCTGAACACATAATTTGTCAACCTCTTATGCTTCCTTTTCCTGGTGCCAGACAGGCAAACTTTGCAGTGCCTCCGTGTTCGACTACCTTGAGCAACGGTTTGAGGGACTTTGCAGGGAAAATGCCGTGCAGTGAGCCGTAGGGGATTGTCTGCAGCAGGACGACCACCAGTGGATGGGCGCCGAGGGGTGTGGTGCTCCTCCAGAAGCTCTCTCATGAGGTTATCTCTGTACTTTTGGTAGGTAATTACTTTACCTGTGGGGGAGAGGGAGTTGGGAGGATGATGAGACAGTGGGTAGGTAGGTGAGATATTGTCCCTATAATTGCATAATGGTACTGTATGATTTGTATGTGAACTGTACATCCAATTACAAAACATACCTTGTTCAGTAATCATCTCACCTGTTAGTTGGCGGTAAACTATGTAGCCATTGAGGGCCACAGTGTCGATCAGATGGAAAAATATCTTCTTATACCACTTGGTACTTTTCCGAGTGCATTCCACAAAGCTGTTTATCATGTCTGCCTTATCCACTGCCCCCATTTTGACATTATAGTGAAGCACACAGTCTGGTTTGATCTTTAACTCTCCCGTCAGGTGGTCCACCTTCCCTGTGGCCAACATGGTTGCTGTATGGACAGTAGAGAGGACATGGACGTCTCGTTTGTCATGCCACTTTACTGCCAGCTGTTGACTGTTCTCCTTGAACTCCACCTCCCCTCTCTGCATCTTCCTGCATCTGAATGCTGGCATCCCCTTCCTGTTTGACCTGACTGTGCCACAGGCCCCTGTACTGTTGGAGACCAGATGCTCGAAGAGTGTGGGACTGCTCTACCAATTGTCCACATACAAAGTGTGTCCCTTGCCGAGATGAGCCAGCATGGTCATCACCACGGACCCAGACACCCCAAGAGCCTCATAATGTTGGATGTCAGTGGTGGACCCTTGGTAAACTATAATGTCCCGGACAAATCCTGTCTTCACGTCGCACATGACAAAGACCTTGACCCCAAACCTGTGCCTTTTGGAGGGAATATATTGATGGAACGCCAGCCTACCCTTCCATAACATCAGGGACTCATCGATGAATAGGTCCTTGTATGGCACAAAGAACTGACCAAATGTTGATGTCAGGCTGGTAAGAACGTTTCTTATTTTGTGTAACGGGCCATTTAGGTTGGCAGTAGCATTGTTGACAAAATGCAGGCATCGCAGCAAAACTAGGAAGCGGTCTTGGGAAAAGAGGTTGGCGAAGAAGAGAGTTACAAATATAGGATCTGTGCTCCAGTATTCTCTTTGGGAGTTCTTCTTTACTTTTCCCATGAGAAGGACTGTCACCAGGAAGGTATACATTTCACAAATTGTGGTTGCCACCCATTTAGCAAGTTTCCCCCTCACTCCTGGCTCTCTCTTCTCCTGTAGCTCCAGGCATAGCAATTGGTCTCCTCTACTATGTCTCCCACCAGCTCCTCTGTCAGAAACAGCTTGAAGCACTCTGCCTCAGAGGGAAATGGCAAGGGGCTTTGCACTCCAGACTGGAACTCATCAAAGCAAATAGCAGGGCCAGGAGGAGGAGTGAAATGGCTGGCGGCCTTCCAGCTACCACAGACCTCCTGTACTTCATCCACTGCCGGTCTGCCTCCATCCCCATCAGCATCTTCAAAGTGACCTGGGACTTCGTCAAATAGAAATGTGTAAAATATCATGCGTATTGCACATTTGTAACATATTTTACCAATTACAATATGTCATACCAATTGTAATTCGCAACATATCATATGAAATGGATGATGGACACCCACAAATTAATACATACCATACAAAACGTTACATATCATACAAAATGGAGTGAGACATATTTACGTTTACTATATTACATCTACCCCTGTGTCCAGGTTGGTAAGCAACACACTCCGAAACAAAATAGAGTGAAGAAGAGCACTTTGAAGGCAGTTCACTGAAACTGAACGAAAACTGTCCCAAAACAAATGGAAAGCAGCACACTTTGAGGAAAATGCACTCAATTAATAAAACAATACAGCAATAAACCCAAATAAGCAATACACTGTGGGGTTGCAACTGCTGCACAAAAATGTAATGAATCAAAACAAGGAAAAACTCTCCAGTGAAAAAGTTCTTCCTGCTATGCTCTGCGTCCACCTGGCCCCCTACCCAGAATGCTCTCATCTCTGCTCGTCCACAGCACACTACCAGACCATACTAGTAGAGTATCTGTATCAGTGTCTGCCTCCACAGAGAGAAATCCACAGTGCTCTCTCATGTGGCTGTTTTTCTTTTCGCCGGGGCTGTCTGTTTTGAAGCCTATGTAGAATTATTCCCTTGGTGTAAGATGGGGGGGGACAAGAGGCGCTCAGTGCTGCCTGAAACCCAAGCCTCTCACCGACGCCCTATCAGAACTCTGGGAACGTCGTGCTCCGGGCGAAGTCAACTTGGCTGCGTTCGAGCGCAAATATTTTGTGAAGCGCTGCATGGACCGGGTGCTGCTGGCAGGGGCTCACACAAATCGGCCTCCAAACCTCCAAAAAGAGATTTGGGAACACTGGGGGATGAATTTGGGGAATGTGAAGAACGTGGGGGTTTCTATGTCTCATAGTCTATCCTCAGTCTAAGCCCCTTTAAGTTGGACTTGATTGATCATGGAATGTGAAGGGCCATTTCTGAGAGTAAACATATTCGCTCTACTGATTTATAGTAAACTAATTTAACAAACAATTACAGCATGGTCAAACAAGTTAATGTTTGACAGTTTACTAAACAACTACTGATTTAGAACCACAGAGAGTTACCACAAGTCAGCAAAGACAACAGGAGCACTGCCTCCACTATTCAGCTCCATTTCAACTCAAACATTTAAACATCCTTAAATCAACTAGGCTATACACTGAGTGTACAAAAACATTAGGCACACCTTCCTAATATTGAGTTGCACCCCATTTTGCCCTCATAACAGACTCAGTTTGTTGGGCATGGACCCTACAAGGTGTCGAAAGCATTCCACAGGGATGCTGGCCCATGCTGACTCCATGGCTTCCCACAGTTGTGTCCTATGGATGGTGGACCATTCTTGATACACACAGGAAACTGTTGAGCATGAAAAACCCAGCAACATTGCAGTTCATTGCAAAGACTAAAAGTATTTGGTTTTCAAAAGTAAATGTAATTGAAAAAATATACTTAAGTATCAAAGGTAAAGTAAAAATCATATCAAATGGCTCATATTAAGCAAACCGAGACGGCACAATTTTCATGTTTGAATTTTTTATTTTACGGATAGCCAGGGGCACACTCCAATACTCAGACATTTACAAATGAAGCATGCGCATTTACGCTTCAAACACACCGACAGCGTCATTGCGCAAAATAGCACGCAGCATCTGGATATGTATGCAACAAAAGTTCAACATTCACCTTCTGCTACCATTTCTGTCAAGCCATCTATGCATAGATTGACACATACGTTCAATAAATCCAACATATGCACCACACCGAACGCACTCCAACTGCCTTTGCAACGCAATGCTGCAAGGCAAAGACATCGTTTCATTGAAAATGTATGTAATTCTGGTGTACCAAAATGCAATGATGCTGTCGGTGTGATCGAAGCGTTAGTGAGTCTGCCAGATCAGAGAGAGTAGGGACGACCAGGGATGTTTTTATTGATAAGTGTGTGAATTGGACCATTTTGCTGTCATGCTAAGCATTCAAAATACAGTATAACGAGTACTTTTGGGTGTCAAGGAAAATGTACGGGGTAAAAAGTAAATTTTCTTTAGGAATATAGTGAAGTAAAAGTTGTCAAAAATATAAATAGAAAGGTAAAATACAGACACACCAAAAAACTACTTACGTAGTACTTTAAAGTTGTTCTACTTAAGTACTTTACGCCACTGGTTTAAGTACTTTACGCCACTGGTTTAAGTACTTTACGCCACTGGTTTAAGTACTTTACGCCACTGGTTTAAGTACTTTACGCCACTGGTTGGCTGAATGTTCCAGACAGGGTCCTGAACGTTCTTCAGCTAGTGAACCTCGTCTTGCGTTGTGCAATGGCTGCTGATATGGCAGAACTTCATGAGCTCCATGACCTTGGACTCATGGACAATACACTTTGGCTCTTCTGAGTCAGATGATGTTAAGCTTGAGCTTGTTCTCGGCCGAAAGCTTTCATCCAATAGGTCGTATACGACTACAGTAGAAGTTGTACCCTACTTATAAACACAACAAATATGACAAAAAGTCAAAAAGTCATGGAAAGATTTTGTGACTTACACTAGTTCCTGGTGGTAAGCTTGATGCCGCTGCAGATGTTGATGGGATCGGACTCTAAAAAGAACACATAATGTTAGGCCAGTCACGTTACCCTCTGCGGTATTTAGTTAGCTAGCTAACAGTAAGATACAGTCCAGTAGGCTGTAACTAATGTTACCTAACGTTAGCTAGCAAAGTTACAAATCACATTGCCAGATAGCTGCTGGCTAATTACATTGATTTGCTTTGTAATGGCTAACCTGCGTATTATGAAAGCTAGCTAGATTTAGACTTAGCTAGCTAACAAACTACATTTGTTTATCTAAGTTAATTACGTTACCTTTGCGCGACTTCTTAGTAAGGTAACCATTAAATGTTAACGTCACCACAGCAACCTATGCTGCTTGTACTTTGCACATCCAGGTACTGAGCACCACAACATGACTAAAGTAACATTAGTTACCTGTTGACAACGATTCTCAACTGGATCCACCTTGACAGGGGCGGTACTACGTTCTGAAATCGATATGAATTCTGGATATTGTGGTTTACTCACAACCAGGAAAAGTAGATGGCCCGTTTCTGCCGGTGAGATGCAGAAGCGCTTGAATTTCATGTAGTGAGAAAATTCTTGATTTTTCTGACACAGATTAAATGTTAATAACATATTAACCCAATGAGTCCCACCGCGACGCCGGCAAGTTTTGGACTTGTAACCCCTTATAAACATAGTGTGTTTGAGCTATATCCTTTTGATTTGTCTATTTCTTCTCCATCTGTTGGTGCCAATCATTAGTCTGTGTGATCAACGGGTGCTGAGCTAGAGCGGTGTTTGTGAAACAAGAGTGGATGGCGAAGGGACCCGTGGCCAGGTCTTTTTTTACAAAAACGTCTGTAGAGTCCGAATGGTTTAAGCTACAAACTATTAAAACCTATTTATGAAAAGCTGAGACTCTCCTGAACACACACATGTTTTGCTTTATGACGCCCACAAGCTACATAAGAGTCGTTAGAAGGTAAGGGGTTATTCTAACCTACATAGAAGATCATAGGAAATCCAAGGACATAGTGTCTGTAATAAACTCACATAGTTGCCGTCACAAACGTCAAACTCCACACAGTCTCAATTCCCACTGAGCAAACTATCTATGTGCTTACAGCATTCATATAAATCCATTTATATCTGTCAATAAAACTCATGAATGTGACTGTTTATGTCAAATTATTTTGTGTTGTACATGGTTGTCCTGAAAAGAAAATGGTAAACACTTAATTGTGAGGCTGAATATAAGGGCTGGACATGCAGATGAAAGTGAAAGTCAGATAAATGAAAGTCAGATAAATGAAAAGCCGATTTTTGGTGGGTTTGGGGACTGATAGAGTTAATGGACAAATGCAGTGAAAGAGCAACGGTGACATTTCCCTTTAAGGCCATAGCTTCTCTCCCGCCAAGCTTCACCGCCAAATAGATTTTGACGTCACCCACACACACAACAGCTTTAGAAACATCAAACACAAAAGCTTTTTATATGCAGATGTTTTCAGGATTGGTTTCCCATTCTAACATGAAAGCCTACCCAGATGCTTTCTCCATGCAACATACTGTATGTAAATGGGTACCCATTTTAAGACATCATGTAGCTTAAGCACTTTAGTATTAGGTTTCTTTAGAATGTTGATAATGGCTAGATGGCTAAACGAAACGTGGAAAGTGTTGGTCCCATGTTTCATGAGCTGAAATAAAAGATCCCAGAAATGTTCCATACGCACAAAAAGCTTGTTTCTCTCAATTTATGTGCACAAATTTGTTTACATCCCTGTTAGTGAGCATTTTTTACTTTGCCAAGATAATCCATCCACCTGACAGGTGTAGCATGTCAAGAAGCTGATTACAGGATGATCATTACACAGGTACACCTTGTGCTGGGGACAATAAAAGGCACTCTAAAATGTGCAGTTTTGTCACACAACAATGCCACAGATGTCTCAAGTTTTGAGGGAGCATGCAATTGGCATGCTGACTGCAGGAATATCCACCAGAGCTGTTGCCAGAGAATTGAATGTCCTCCAAAATGTGTTGATGTCAACGTTGTGAACAGAATGCCCCATGGTGGCAGTGGGGTTATGGTATAGGCAGGCATAAACTACAAACGCAATTGTATTTTATCAATGGCAATTCTAATGCACAGAGATATCGTGGCGAGATCCTGAGGTCCATTGTCGTGCCATTCATCCGCCGCCATCACCTCATGTTTCAGTATGATAATGCACGGCCCCATGTCGCAAGGATCTGTACACAAGTCCTGGTAGCTGAAAATGTCCCAGTTCTGCCATTGACTGCATACTCATCAGACATGTCACCCATTGAGCATGTTTGGGATGCTTTGAATCGATGTGTACGGCAGCGTGTTCCAGTTCCCACCAATATCCAGTAACTTCGCACAGCCATTGAAGAGGAGCGGGACAACATTGCACAGGCCACAATCAACAGCCTGATCAACTCTATGTGAAGGAACTACATTGGACTTTGAGTAAACTGCAAACCACATATCCTGAGGCTGCATTTATTGTAGCTGGGGAATTTAACTAAGTAAATCTGAGGAAAACGCTACCGAAGTTCTATCAACACATTCCCTGTAGTAATCACGCTTCCAAATTATTAAAGTGACCAGTGATTCCATGTCTATGTACATAAGGCAGCAGCCTCTAAGGTGCAGGGTTGAGTAACAGGGTGGGAGCCATTCTAGTGACAGTGACTAAGTTCACGGCAGGGTGGAGGCTGGTTAGTGATGGTTATTTAACAGTCTGATGGCCTTGAGATAGAAGATGTTTTTCAGTCTCTCTGCCCCAGCTTTGATGCACCTGTCCTGACCTCGCCTTCTGGATGATAGCGGGGTGAACAGGCAGTGGCTCGGGTGGTTGTTGTCCTTGATTATCTTTTTGGCCTTCCTGTGACATCGGGTGATGTAGGTGTCCTGGAGGGGAGGTAGTTTGCCCCCGGTGATATGTTTTGCAGACCGCACTACCCTCTGGAGAGCCTTATGGTTGTGGGCGAAGCAGTTGCAGTACCAGGCGGTGATATAGCCTGACAGGATGCTCTCGACTGTGCATCTGTAAAAGTTTGTGAGTGTTTTTGACGAGAAGCCACATTTCTTCAGCCTCCTGAGGTTGAAGAGGTGCTGTTGTGCCTTCTTCACCACGCTGTCTGTGTGGGTGGACCATTTCAGTTTTTCCGTGATGTGTACGCCGAGGAACTTCAAACTTTCCACCTTCTCCACTACTGTCCCGTCGATGTGGATAGAGGGGGTGCTCCCTCGACTGTTTCCTGAAGTCCACGATCATCTCCTTTGTTTTGTTGACGTTAAGTGTGAGGTTATTTTCCTGACACCACATTCCTGGCCCTCACCTCCTCCCTGTAGGCCGTCTTGTCGTTGTTGGTAATCAAGCCTGACGATTGAGTTGGAGGCGTGCATGGCCACACAGTCATGGGTGAACAGGGAGTACAGGAGAGGGCTAGGATGGTACCCTTGTGGGGCCCCAGCGTTGAGGATCAGCGGGGTGGAGATGTTGTTTCCTACCCTCACCACCGAGGTCGGCCCCTCGGAAAGTCCAGGACCCAGTTGCACAGGGCGGGGTCGAGACCCAGGGTCTCGAGCTTAATGATGAGTTTGAAGGATACTATGGTGTTAAATGCTGAGCTGTAGTCGATGAACAGCATTCTTACATAGTTATTCCTCTTGTCCAGATGGGTTAGGGCAGTGTGCAGTGTGATTGCGATTGTGTCGTCTGTGGACCTATTGGGGCGGTAAGCAAATTGGAGTGGGTCTAGGGTATCAGGTAGGGTGGAGGGGATATGATCCTTGACCAGACTCTCAAATACCTTCATGATGACAGAAGTGAGTGCTACAGGGCAATAGTCGTTTAGCTCAGTTACCTTAGCTTTCTTGGGAACAGGAACAATGGTGGCCCTCTTGAAGCATGTGGGCACAGCAGACTGGGATAGGGATTGGTTGAATATGTCCGTAAACACACCAGCCAGCTGGTCTGCACATGCTCTGAGGACGCGGTTAGGGATGCCGTCAGCCGTGCAAGGGTTAACAAGTTTAAATGTTTTACTCACGTTGGCCCCGGTGAAGGAGAGCCTACAGGTTTTGGTAGCGGGCCATGTCAGTGGCACTGTATTGTCCTCAAAGCGAGCAAAGAAGTTGTTTAATTTGTCTGGGAGCAAGACGTCGGTGTCCGTGACGAGGCTGGTTTTGTTTTTGTAAGTTTCTGTTTTAGTTTCTGTCTATAGGCAGGGAGCAACAAAATGGAGTCATAGTCAGATTTGCCAAAAGGAGGGCGGGGGAGGCCTTTGTATGCGTCACGGATGTTTGAGTAGCAAGGATTCCGAATTCTGCCAGCTCTAGTCGCGCACTCGATATGCTGATAAAATTTAGAGAGCCTTGTTTTCAGATTAGCTTTGTTAAAATCCCCATCTACAATAAATTCAGCCTCAGGATATATGTTTTCCAGTTTACAGAGAGTCCAGTGAAGTTCTTTCGGGGCCATTGAGGTGTCTGCTTGGGGGGGATATACACGGCTGTGATTATAATCGAAGAGAGTTCTCTTGGTAGATAATGCGGTCGGCATTTGAAGGTAAGGAATTTTAGGGCAGGTGAACAAAAGGACTTGAGTTCCTGTATGTTGTTATGATTACACCACATATCGGTAATCATAAGGCATACACCCCCGGCCTTTTTCTTACAAGAGAGATGTCTGTTTCTGTCTGCGCAATGTGTGAAGAAACCGAGTGGCTGTACCGACTCTGATAACATATCCCGAGTGAGCCATGTTTCCGTGACACAGAGAATGTTACAATCTCTGATGTCTCTCTGGAAGGCAACCCTTGCTCGAATTTCATCTACCTTGTTGTCTAGAGACTGGACATTGGTGACTAGTATACTCGGTAGCGGTGAGAGATGTGCACATCTACGGGGCCTGACCAGGAGGCCGCTCCGTCTGCCCCTTCTGCGGCACCGTTGTTTTGGGTCGGCTACTTGGATTAAATCCGTTGTCCTGGGTGGTGGTCCAAACAAAGGATCCGCTTCGGGAAAGTTGCATTCCTGGTCGTAATGTTGGTAAGTTGACGTTGCTCTTATATCCAATAGTTCTTCCCGGCTGTATGTAATAAGACTTAAGATATCCTGGGGTAACAATGTAAGAAATAATACATTAAAAAAACGAAATACTGCATAGTTTCCTAAGAATGCGAAGCGAGGAGAGCATCACTGTCGGTGCCATCTTGTAAAAATATGATTCCATATGTGTTATTTCATAGTTTTGATGTCTTCACTATTATTCTACAAAGTAGAAATAGTAGAAAATAAAGAAAAATCCTTAAATGAGTAGGTGTCCAAACTTTTGACAGGTACTCAATATATATACAGCTTAAGTCGGAAGTTTACATACACTTAGATTGGAGTCATTAAAACTTTTTCTACCACTCCACAAATTTCTTGTTAGTTTTGGCAAGTCGGTTAGGACATCTACTTTGTGCATGACACAAGTAATTTTTCAAACAATTGTTTACAGACAGATTATTTCACTTAAAGTTCACTGTATCACAATTGCAGTGGGTCAGAAGTTTACATACACTAAGTTGACTGCGCCTTTAAACAGCTTGGAAAATTCCAGAAAATTATGTCATGGCTTTAGAAGCTTCTGATAGGCTAATTGACATAATTTGAGTCAATTGGAGGTGTACCTGTTAATGTATTTCAAGGCCTACCTTCAAACTCGGTGCCTCTTTGCTTGACATCATGGGAAAATCAAAAGCCAAGACCTCAGAAAATAAATTGTAGACTTCCACAAGTCTTGTTCATCCTTGGGAGCAATTTCCAAACGCCTGAAAGTACCACGTTCATCTGTACAAACAATAGTACGCAAGTATGTACACCGTGGGATCACGCAGCCGTCATACCACTCAGGAAGGAGACACGTTCTGTCTCCTAGAGATGAACGTACTCTGGTGCGAAAAGTGCAAATCAATCCCAGAACAACAGTAAAGGACCTTGTGAAGATGCTGGAGGAAACAGGTACAAAAGTATCTATATCCACAGTAAAATGAGTCCTATATCGACGTAACCTGAAAGGCCACTCAGCAAGGAAGAAGCCACTGCTCCAAAACCGCCATAAAAAAGTCAGACTATGGTTTGCAACTGCACATAGGGACAAAGATCGTACTTTTTGGAGATATGTTGTGGCAAAATGGCTTAAGGACAACAGAGTCAAGGTATTGGAGAGGCCATCACAAAGCCCTGACCGCAATCCCATAGAAAATTTGTGGGCAGAACTGAAAAAGCGTGTGCGAGCAAGGAGCCCTACAAACCTGACTCAGTTACACCAGCTCTGTCAGGAGGAATGGGCCAAAATTCACCCAACTTATTGTGGGAAGCTTGTGGAAGGCTACCCGAAACGTTTGACCCAAGTTAAACAATTTAAAGGCAATGCTACCAAATACTAATTGAGTGTATGTAAACTTCTGACCCACTGGAAATGTGATGAATGAAATAAAGCTGAAATAAATCATTCTCTCTACTATTATTCTGACATTTCACATTCTTAAAATAAATTGGTGATCCTAACTGACCTAAAACAGGGACTTTTTACTCGGATTAAATGTCAGGAATTGTGAAAAACTGAGTTTAAATGTATTTGGCTAAGGTGTATGTAAACTTCCAACTTCAACTGTATATATATATATGTACACTCCGGACATTGCTCATTCTAATATTTATATAATTCTTATTTCCATTCTTTTACTTTTAGATTTGTATGTATTGTTGTGAATTGTTAGATATTACTGCACTGTTGGAGTTTACGAACATAATGCCACAGCGGTCGATGAAAGGGGACCAAGGCGCAGGGATTTGTGTGCTCATTCTTTACTTTTAATGAGTAACACTTCACAAGAAAAAAACAAACGACAGCCAACAGTTCCGTAAGGTACATAGACTACACGGAAAACAACCACCCACAAAACCCAAAGGAAAACAGCCTGCCTAAGTATGGCTTCCAATCAGAGACAACAAAAGACACCTGCCTCTGATTGGAAACCATACTCGGCCAAACCTGGAAAACGAAACATAGAAAATGAAAACTAGAACACATTCCCCTAGACACAAACAAACCCCAAAACACACAAAAGAACCCTCCTGCCACGCCCTGACCATTCTACTATGGCAAATTACCCTTTTCACTGGTCAAGACGTGACACATAAGCATTTTGCTACACCCGCAATTACATCTGGTGAATATGTGTATGTGACCAATAACATTTTATTTGATGTTGTGCTGCATGAGGCCACAAGTGGTGGTCACACCAGATAATGACTGGTTTTCTAATCCAGGTTCCTACCTTCTTTTTAAGGTATCTGTGACCAACAAATGCATTTCTGTATTCCCAGTCATGTGAAATCCATAGATTAGGACCTAATTCATTTATTTCAATTGACAATTGACTCAGTAAAATCTTTGAAATTGTTACATGTTGCGTTTATATTTTTGTGCAGTATAGTATAGTGACTGACTCATCACTCTCCACCTTTGGTGGGTAGTCTAAAATATGATGTACTTTGGGGCCATCAAGTGGTCAATATGAAAAAGGAATTTCCACAATGGGCTGACTGAAAGGTTCATGAAACTGTTATGATTATGGATCAGAGTGTCAGAACAGATGGTATGCTGTTTAAATGGAGTATACGTGTATGTTTATGATTGACTGTTTATGGATTGCAGTTAGCAGCCAAACGACTGTAAAGCTGAATTATACTGTACATTATACTGATATGTAGCCTATATGTAGCGTGTTTATCTGAGGATTCAGCCAAGGTCAGTTTTGAAGGTGGTATTAATTGAAGTGCAAATATATCTTTCCATTGAGTTTTGAGTTCCATGGGGACTTTCTTGTCTCCAGTTAAATATTCCTAGTGCATGATATGACATGGCTTCCAGTGTGCATCCAATGTGACAAACACACACACACACACACACACACACACACACACACACACACACACACACACACACACACACACCACACACACACACACACACACACACACACACACACACAAAAACTCACACAAGCAAACAAACCTGTGCTCTGACGTGTGAGTAACTTGTGGAACAATGTTACTGTATCTGGCTTGTCTCCAGTTTTCTACTAGGGTAAAGAGCAGGGCCCTGTGGACCACTGCTACTCAGTTGACAGAAAATCCAAGGCAGGCTCAGTGACAACCTTCCGCCTCCCCACTACCCTAGAGGACAAGGACCAGGCAGACACAACCCATTCCTCTCTGCACTACCTCCGCCCCAGTGGACCCTCTATGTTCTGTCCTAAGACCATAAGCAGGAACAGGGACAGCCCTTGCCTTCCCCTTCTACCCATGCCCCAGAGGAAACTCTCTATCCAGTCTACAGAAGACCATAGGCAGGCAGAAAGAGCCTGTTCCCCTCCCTCTTAACACCAATGGACAGAACCTTCCTCTCTACCGCAAAGGACAGAATACCATCGGCAGACAGACTCAGTCCTCTACTCTCCCTACTACCCCAGATGACAGAAGACCATAAGCAGGCCAGGCAGACTCAGCTCTCTCCCCTCTCAACTCACCCCATGGACAGAGAACCATAGGGCAAATACACTATACACTGCACTTTCCCCGACGAACACAGACCTCTCTCCTCCCTATTACTACCCCATGGGACCATGAGCAGACTGATACAGCCCTCTACCCTCCCTACTACCCCAGAGGACCATAGCAGCATAAGACATCCCTGAGGCCTGTTCCCCCCTCCCTCCCCTCTCAGAAAGATGGGGTGATGAGTGACGGGTCCTCCTCCAGACAGCATGTCTGGACCCACACTCCATCAGCCATGTCACAGTTCTTAGGGGCCCGGTGCGCCATAAACACAGTTTCCCACACAAACACAGAGCCCAGTGACCATTTTACTGCTCTTAAACAGTTTTTGTAGTTTTGTCCCCTTTTAAAGAGACCAAGAGTTGACAAATGCATAAGCATAGTGGGTTTTTAGGAACTAGGCCAAAGTTTGTCAAAGAGTATATGAACGTGACTGTATTGTTTTAGCCAAGTGACATATGTTCAGTGAAAGACCCTAGTAAATTAAAGTAGAGTGGCCAATGTGCAGTGATTTTTGTTGGTGTTTAGTTGAGGGTGTGGTTTCACTGTGCCTCCAACAGGTGGCAGTCATGTGCCAGGCAGTGTAACTACAGAGGCCCTCAGTGGCGAAGTTAAAAAGGTTATAGGTTTTATTTTTCTCTGAATAACTTTCAATCAACACTAGAACTAGGTTTTAACATTTAACATGTGGAATTAGCAATACAGATTATCCTATCTCTGATGAATCAATCTATTTACATGATGTAAACTGTTTTTGGATGCATCCAAAATCCAGTAATCTAACTATTTGAGCGATTAGTGTTTTCTCACTTGCACATTTTTCTGCAGTCTGTGTGCCTTCCTTCCACCACATACCTTCCCATGGTTTTTTGATGAATCGTACACAAGTTATATGTTTGTTACTGTATAGCTTCAAACCCCATGTTAACCAGTAACATTGAGTGTCACAACTTCCGCCGAAGTCGGTTCCTCTCCTTGTTCGGGCAGTGTGCGGCGGTCGACGTCACTGGTCTTCTAGCCATCGCCGATCCACCTTTCATTTTCCATTTGTTTTGTCTTGTTTTCCATTTACATTCCCTCATTACTGGTCGTGTATATAACCCTCTGTTCCCCCCATGTCTGTGTGTGAAATTGTTTGTTGTAAAGTGTTTGTGCACTCTGACTGGTTCGCGACTGGTTAATTTGTACCCATATATTGTTGTTCTGGGTGCCATTGGTTTTTCATATTAAACTGCTCTGGTTATTACCCAGTTCTGCTCTCCTGCGCCTGACTTCCCTGCAGCCAGTCACGCACCCCTTACATTGAGGTCCATGTTTCTGTTCATCACCATTAGGGTACTTTCTGTGTGGAGGTAAAATATCTTAAACAACTATCTGTTGGGTTGACTGATATTAATTCTTCCCTTGTGTTGGGCTCCCGCCTGTTGGACTATATTTCACAGCTTCGATAAATCAATATATCAGAGCCTTGTCCTTGTCTCGCAATGTTGCATGTTATCCCAGCTCTATTCCCAGCACAACAATCCATTGCACTCCAATCCCGGCCTTCCTACGGTTTCCCTGACATTACCAGAAAGACCATGGAGAGGAGAGAGCACACGGCATAAGGATGATTTATAGGAATTCAACTTTTACGGTTTCTTATTCTATGGTGGACCAGGTTGAGGAATAGGGGTTGAAACCGAAGTCCTGTGAAACACAATTGGAATCAGCAGGTCTTTGTGAGATTGGAGAGAGTTGAGTTCTCTCTACTGACATTATTGACTGAAGAAACTGTGACGTTTTTGTGGCTTCTGCTTTAATCTGGATTAATCGTCAAATGAAATTGGCTATTTATTCAGCTGATTCAACAAAATTGGTTTAACACTATCTATCCAGCATCCTTTTGCTGGGATCACTGCTTATTTTCAATAAGATACTGCAAGACATCATATAAAGACTTAAGAATGCAGAGCTAATTCTAGCAAACACTCCTCTATCAAGAATTATACAATGGGTGGGTCTAATCCTGAATGCTGATTGGTTCAAACCGCATTCTTGCCAGCGTCTAATTCGACAAGTAGCCACTGGCTAAAACTATGATGTTAAAATGCCTATTTACTCTGTTCCATCTGACTGTGCAATCCATTGTCTCATCAGCCCAGACAAGCAATTTATAAAATTGATCTCCAGAACAAAAAGCATCTAGACATTATCTCACATTTATTTTAGACTAACATTTAGTTTTCAACAGCAGAGATTTGCAACATTGTTTCAATATTAAAATTCATTATCCTGCTGTCCCATAGTAAAGAACGTGTCAGGAGTCTGGACGAGACAGAAGGGCAGGCAGCATTTTTCAGCCAGTAGAAATCATGAATCAACTGGCATAATTTTTATGGATATAAACTCAGCAAAAAAAGACACGTCCTCTCACTGTCAGCTGCATTTATTTTCAGCAAACTTAACATGTGTAAATATTTGTATGAACATAACATAACAACAACTGAGACATTAACTGAACAAGTTCCACAGACATGTGACTAACAGAAATTGAATAATGTGTCTCTGAACAAAGGGGGGGTCAAAATTAAAAATAACAGTCAGTATCTGGTGTGGCCACCAGCTGTATTAAGTATTACAGGGCATCTCCTCCTCATGGACTACACCAGATTTGCCAGTTCTTGCTGTGAGATATTACTCCACTCTTCCACCAAGGCACCTGCAAGTTCCCGACATTTCTGGGGGGAATGGCCCTAGCCCTCAACCTCCGATCCAACAGGTCCCAGACGTGCTCAATAGGATTGAGATCCGGGCTCTTTTCTGGTCATGGCAGAACACTGACATTCCTGTTTTGCAGGAAATCACGCACAGAACGAACAGTATGGCTGGTGGCATTGTCATGCTGGAGGGTCATGTCAGGATGAGCCAGCAGGAAGGGTATCACATGAGGGAGGAGGATTTCTTCCCTGTAACACACAGCATTTCTGTGACACACCACCCCAGACCATGACGTATCCTCCACCTCCAACTCAATCCTGCTCCAGAATACAGGCCTCGGTATAACGCTCATTCCTTCGACGATAAACGCGAATCCAACCATCACCACTGGTGAGACAAGACCACGACTCGTCAGTGAAGAGCACTTTTTGCCAGTCCTGTCTGGTCCAGCAACGATGGGTTTGTGCCTATAAGCGACGTTGTTGCCAGTGATGTCTGGTGAGGACCTGCCTTACAACAGGCCTACAAGCCCTCAGTCCAGCCACTCTCAGCCTATTCCGGACAATCTGAGCACTGATGGAGGGATTGTGCGTTCCTGGTGTAACTCGGGCAGTTGTTGTTGTCATCCTGTACCTGTCCCGCAGGTGTGATGTTTGGATGTATGTATCCTGTGCAGATGTTGTTACACGTGGTCTGCCACTGCGAGGATGATCAGCTGTCCGTCCAGTCTCCCTGTAGCGCTGTCTTAGGCGTCTGACAGTATTGCAATTTATTGCCCCGGCCACATCTGCAGTCCTCATGCCGCCTAAGGCACGTTCACGCAGATGAGCAGGGACCCTGGGCATCTTTCTTTTGGTGTTTTTCAGAGTCAGTAGAAAGGCCTCTTTAGTGTCCTAAGTTTTCATTACTGTGACCTTAATTGCCTACTGTCTGTAAGCTGTTAGTGTCTTAACAACCGTTCCACAGGTGCATGTTCATTAATTGTTTATGGTTCGTTGATCAAGCTCCTCACCAAAACAGTGCTTAAACCCTTAACAATGAAGATCTGTGAAGTTAATTGGATTTTTACAAATTATCTTTGAAAGACAGGGTTCTGAGTTAAATGTTCTGTCATCTTCTTGCTGATTTTTGACCATTGCTCTCTGCTAGCTTTGATCAACTTCACCAGCACCTCAGTGCACATAACACACAGCCTTGATTGATAACCCTCTATCCCCGCCCTATAGGGGCAGCAGCTATCAGCCCTCTTTAAGACCAATCTACCCCCTGGGATAGTGGACCATAGCTGGACTACACACGCTCCTTTGATCTGCCCCACAAAGCACTCCAGCGTCTTTAACTTTAGATTAGATACCCCCTATTTACATAATGGCGTCCTGAGCTACTCTGTTTGCAGACTTAGGGTGACTCAGACAAAACGGGACATTAGTGAGTAGTAATCATGTTAACGCTGCTATCTGAGACCCAGCCAGGGGAGTCCAGGTGCTCTTGGGGTTAAGTATCTCTCAAGTCGACCATGATTCAAACTTAAAGGATTGTCTGTGTGCTCTGTGGGCCACTATCAGACCCCCCCCCCCCTCCCCCCCACCCTCGCCCACCTCTGACCCCCTTCCAGTCGCGTGCCTGTGCGCTGATGAATGAAGGGCCCTTAAAACGGCAGGTTTGAATTACCGGCCTGCTGATGACTCCAGCAGTGTTGCGGTGCTTGTAACCATTTCTCAGTCCAGACACTGCAGCCGAGATAAAGAAAGGTCGTCTGGACCATTACATCAGGAGCTGAAATGGAACACACACACAGACACAGACACACACACCACCCCCTCCTGTCTAATCTGTAATCTCATGAGAAACCAGTGTTTAATCATAAACAGTCACAGTCAGTCCTCAGACGCTCCACATCAGGATTTGACCCAATTTGTACTGTTGAGGGACCGATGTCTCCAATTCCACAAGAAAGGTTTGCTGCAATCCGTTTCCTGCTGGTTATAAGATTATTCTCTATGGGGAACATGAAGGTGCGAACAAATTGGGGCTACTAACCGTTGAGCGCATATAAATGCATTAAAGGGTTAAACGGTCTGTTGTGATTCCATTCAACTATGCATTGAGCTGGTGAATCAATCAATCAAATTCAATCAAATGTATTTATAAACCCATTTTTACATCAGCCGATGTCACAAAGTGCTATAAAGAAACTCAGCCTAAAACCCCAAACAGCAAGCAATGCAGGTGTAGAAGCACGGTGGCTAGGAAAAACTCCATAGAAAGGCAGGAACCTAGGACAAAACCTAGAGAGGAACCAGGCTCTGAGAGGTGGCCAGTCCTCTTCTGGCTGTGCCGGGTTGAGATTATAACAGTATATGGCCAAGATGTTCAAATGTTCATGGATGACCAGCAGGGTCAGATAATAATAATCACAGTGGTTGTAAAGGGTGCAACAGGTCAGCACCTCAGGAGTAAATGTCAGTTGTCTTTTCACAGCCAAGTATTCAGAGTTAGGGACAGAGAACGACAGAGAACGATAGAGAACAGTGATCAGAACAGTGGTCAATAACCTCGATTATGGATGGAGACTTCTACTTCAACGAGTAGGTAGCTCTGGATGTACTGCTCAGTCCGGACCAGGCCCTAATCCCTGGGGACTCAAAAGAGAAAGAGAAGGCGCAAGAGAGGCAAACGAGCGGGCTCCCTGACGAGACTACGTCGGCGAGTAAACAAACCACCTCTACCCTCCGTTCTATTGGCGAATGTACAATCACTAGAGAAAAAACTGGACGAACTCTGTTCAAGACTATCCTATCAACGGGACCTGAAGAACTGTAATGGCCTGTGTTTCTCAGAGTCGTGGCTGAACACGGACGTGGATAATATACATCCAGCTGGTTTTTCTATGTATCTTCAAGACTGAACGGCAGCTTCAGGGGAGGTGTGTGTCTCTTTGTTTACAACAGCTGGTGTGTGATCTCTAATGTTAGGGAAGTCTCAAGGTTTTGCTCGCCTGAGGTAGAATATCTCATGATAAACTGCAAAACATACTATTTACAAACCGATGCTGCCACTAAGACTGCACTCAATGTGCTGTATAGGGCCATAAGCAAAGGAGAAAATGCACATCAGTCTGACCTCATTTTTACCAGTATAGCAGCGGCACTCCTAGTGGACAGTGATTCTAATGCAGGGAAACTGAAATCTGTCTGACCTAATTTTTACCAGAATGTCACCTGCGCAACAAGAGCCGAAAAATCTCTAGACCACCTTTACTCCACAAACAGAAACACATACAAAGCTCTCCCTCGCCCT
Organism: Salmo salar; assembly: GCF_965601325.2. Taxonomy (NCBI): domain Eukaryota; kingdom Metazoa; phylum Chordata; class Actinopteri; order Salmoniformes; family Salmonidae; genus Salmo; species Salmo salar. Next base: position 8,198,139 of record NC_138317.1, on the reverse strand, counting down.
CCATTTGGCAAATCTGATAACTCTATCCTACTGAGTCCTGCTTATAAGCAAAAACTCAAACAGAAAGTACCAAAGACACACTCAATACGGAAGTGGTCCAATGAAGCTAAGGTGAGATGCTAAGCTACAGGATAAGATGCTAAGCTACAGGACTGTTTCGCTAGCACAGACTTGAAAATGTTCCGGGATTCATCTGATAACATTGAGGAGTTTACCACATCAGTCACCAGCTTCATTGATAAGTGCATCGATGACGTCATCCCCACAGTGACCATAAGTACATATCCCAACCAGAAGCCATGGATTACAGGCAACATCCGCACTGAGCTAAAGTCTTTGCTGCCGCTTTCAAGGAGTGGGACATTAGTCTGGTTGCTTATAAGAAATCCCGCTACGACCTCCGACGAGCCATCAAACAATCAAATGTCAATACAGGACTAAGATCGAATCCTACTACACCATCTCCGATGCTCGCTGGATGTGGCGGGGCTTGCAAACAATCATGGATTACAAAAGGAAACCCAGCCTCGAGCTGCCTGGTGACGCGAGCCTACCAGACTAGCTAAATGCCTTCTATGTTCTCTTCGAGGCAAGCAACAACAAACCATGCAGGAGAGCACCAGCTGTTCCGGACGACTGTAAGACCTTTAAACAGTTTAACATCCATAAGGCCGCAGGGCCAGATGGATTACCAGGACATGTACTCAGATCATGTGGTGATCAGGAGGGAAAGGGCAGTGTGGTGCAATAGAGATTGCATCATCTGTGGATCTGTTGGGGTGGTATGCAAATTGGAGTGGGTCTACGGTTTCTGGGATAATGGTGTTGCTATGAGCCATGACCAGCCTTTCAAAGCACTTCATGGCTACAGATGTGAGTGCTGCGGGTCGGTAGTCATTTAGGCATGTTACCTTGCTGTTCTTGGGCACAGGGACTATTTTGGTCTGCTTGAAACATGTTGATATTACAGATTCATTAAGGGACAGGTTGAAAATGTCAGTGAAGACAGCTGCTAGTTGGTCAGCGCATGCTCGGAGTACACATCCTGGTAATCCGTTTGGCCCTGCGGCCTATTTAAAGGCCCCGCGACCTGTTTAAAGGTCTTACTCACATCGGCTACGGAGAGTGTGATCACACAGTCATCCAGAATAGCTGATCATTATCAGTCATTTATTATCTATCCTGTTGCCTAGTCACTTCATTCCTACCTATATGTACATATCTATCTCAATTACCTCATACCCCTGCACATCGACTCGTTACTTACCCCGTGTATATAGCCAAATTATTGTGTATTTATTCTTTGTGTTACAATTTTTTAATAATTGTTCTACATACTTATGGCCATATACTGTATGTGGTTTTTTTTGGTAATGGAATTTCAAGGCACAAGGCAATATTTCTTTAACTTACTGAAGGCAGAAACATTTTCCCAAAACTAAATAAGAGTTGATATTAGAAACTAAATATTAGTGTTGATATTAGTTAGTAGGGGTCTTTACTTCAACATTATTGGGTCTTGATGCATTTTTAATACCTTTCAAGACCTTTTCTGGTAGATGTTTTCGAAGACCCCTTTTCCAGCTGCTTGACCAGAAATCAAAGTCTTTGCTTATTCTTAATTTGTTTGGATGGAAAATTGTTGGAAAATGTATATATGCCTTAATTCCAACAAAATATATAGACTCTTAGCTTTCATTTGACACACAATTTGACATGCTCCTACTGTATGAACTTCACATGTTGGTGCTTATGGGTCATTTTACATGGAAATTACCTGAAATTAAAATAGCTAACCTCAAAATATGATTATTCAATGTCCTCAGCCTTAAATCTGAATCTCCCGACGTAGATTGTAGAACTGCCCTCAAACCTAGTTTATTGTCAAGCTTGAGTATCAAGCTCTCTAACAACTCAAATATGATCATCCCATTTGTTGTTCTACAAATGAAATCCACAGCAATCATCCATTTTCAGGGATACACCTAACATCACAACACAGAGACATTGAATCAAGGAGATGGAGAAAAAAAATACAAAAATCCCTCTTCACACATAGAGAGGAATGTATTCTGGGTGTATGTAGTCAGAGCAGACACCAGAGAGGCATTCCTTCACATAGGTTTTAACGACAAACCAAATAGAGAGTCTTCTACAGTCAACCATCCTTTATCAGGCGCTCTCCGCGACATTCGTTACATGTGTTGCCGCGTAAAGTGAACCCTACAGGTTTCAAGTGGTTGCCGAGCCCCTGCAAGATGACCCGGTGAACCCCTCTATCTGCCTGCACATTCCTTTCAATTGGCTGACTGGGAGCTAAGTCCTTATGGCCATAAAGGGCTGGTGTGGCTGATATAGGTCTCCCTCAACTAGCATGCCCCAGTGAAAGGCTTAATCAGAGAGGATGGTGATAACTGCAGCCATGAGGCGATGGGAGAATGGGAGAAAGTCATGAAGCTGTACAGCTGAGCTAGTGGTGTTACTTTATGGATAAAGTGCTACTGATGGCTGTGTGTACATTCATACAAACAAACCTACTTATATGGATTAGTTATATACACAAATACTAACTTGTACACATAAACACACATACAGCCAGTACATATTTCTGCCCTCAAGGCACAGCTGTCCTCAGAGCATCTGCATATTGTACATAAATCCCACTGGGTGCATCCACTCGCACATGCTTTTACACAAAATGTAAATAGCTACTCTGCACACATACCAAACACAGGAATAAATTACCAAGGAGAAAATGGACCCTAATTTCTCCTAATAATTATGTCTGGATCTGAGCTCAAAGGGGGACCATCCATAACCCAATGATTGTGTTTGGTAATACGTTTCAAGGCTCTTTCAATAGTGCTTGTGTGCTCACTGTTGAGAGGGCCAAATATGAGTACAGGGGTGAAAATGGATGAGATTGTTGCTGCCTCAGTTCAACTGCCAATGCTGAGAGAATGGTTACTGAAGTTTATTCCTCGCTGAAAGCTGAATTCAGAGTGTAAATGAAGACACTGATTGATTAGGCTTCATTCAGGCATATTCATTCACTCACCGTAGACATGGAATCTCGAAGGCTGTTTATAAATCACTTAAAGGCAAAGGAAACCTTCAGTTTCCTCACCAAATTATCATCCATTTCCAAGTCTAACCAAAACACTGTGGTGTCATTTGACCTCTTTTCAGCACTGGCAGGCTGACCTATTTTTCGAAAAGATGTCCAAACTACCAAACATCCATAAAACATCCCCCCCCCCCCCCTTAAAATCACACATGTTCACAAAACACCTTTTGTTGGAAGGGGGGGGGGGGGGGGCACAAGTCTGGAACCCATTTCTGCCAGTTTTCAGATAACAACATGAGTAGCACTTCAGTGACACTCCACAGATCACAGGTTAGCGGTGCACACACAATGACTCCATTCATTAACTGGGCCTGAAATACCATTTCACAGCAGATGCCATCTTTCTACCCGCACACTAGACATTGAGGAGAGACACGGCAATAATACGCTTGAAACATTTTTGGCAGCTTTCATCCATAAATGGCTCAGGTATGTGTGTTTAAGAGGGGACAAAAAATACAATAGTGAAATGAAGCAGCAGTTGGTCTGAACTACGAAATGGAGGTCACACATATTAAGTCGCTCGAGGGACCTTGTGTCGGCTTTCAGACGAATCGGGTTCTTCATACCTGATTACAGTATATACAGACACACTCCACCCTGGCAATGCTACGGCAAACCATCGCAATTAGAAAGAAAACCTTTCATAGAATTCATTTTCATCGATCACGCCTAATCAATATGTCAAAAAGACAGTTGTGTGCAGAGTGACGCCAAACCAAACACGCCATTACCCAGGTGGACCCATGGCACTGTCCGATGGCCTCGGCTCGGAGCGTATCCAACGAATCGACTATAATACACTGCAGCTGCGAAAGCGATTGCATAATTACAAATAAATGAAGACATCATATATCCTGGATTTCCACAATGATACCCGAGGAAGAGGTCTGTTAGCATAAAGTCCCAGATTAATTGGTATAAATTGGTCATTGACTTTGTGGAGGACGCCCGTCTTACTCAATACAGTATCGGCTGTGAGTTCTGCAATAACCAATGAGCGAGGTGAACAATCCCATGGGTGTCATCCATATATGGCATTAAACCCAGACTCTATCAACATTTGAGAATAATTTTACATGTGAGTCGGGGTTACATCGGATGGGCCTTGCATCCGGTTGTTCCAACTTCCTCCCTGTTTGGAAAAGGTTCCACGTGCCGGTCTACTGCTATATGCAGCTGTCAAGGGGTTAAAAATAGAGGGTGTAAGAGAAAGGGCCGGTGCCAAAATGAAAAAGGACCTAGCCCAGGCCTCATGCAACACCTATAAAGCAGATGTGCCACACTCACAATTAATCGAGCAGTTCGTCCACAAAGGAATTCCCTTTTGAGAGGCAAGGCGGTGTGTCTAATCGCACCAGACCTCTGTGACACCGGGGGACTTTTCAACAGTATGGGCGAACCATCTCTGGTCTATCCCATCTTCATTCGATTTCTCTTATCCAACACACACTCTCGCGCACAAGCATCTAAACACACACACACACACACACACACACACACACACACACACACACACACACACACACACACACACACACACACACACACACACACACACACACACACACACACACACACACACACACACATGCTCACACACACTTAGCCTATCTACAGTGAGGCATGTACACAGGCGCACACGCACACACAATCTAGTGGCTGCTGAATGAGCTATCTTCTTGCTTACACAGAACAGTACATTGCACTGCAGATACTGTACTTTGACATAAAAAAAATCTCTATAAACCTCACTTTGTGATAAAACTGGATGATACTGTATCATAGCCACTGAAGTTGTATATATTTACTACACCAAAGATCGCCAAATAGTCGGCTGGGGCATCGCTGGATCACAGTTCAGTGTTTCCAGGCAAAAGTTGGATTTCATTGGGGTGTTTATCTAGTTGTCGACGGTGACAGGAAATCTGTGGTGATATCACCAGAGGGTGTTAGCCACAATGCTAATGCAGCCTTAGAAAGCCCTCCATGTGATCCTCTGGCAAAAACGTTGCCATCAACACCTCAACACAGATACAGTACGATTGGTACCTATTACAATACATCAATTATTATAGTATTTCAACATGTAATTTAGGGTATATTAAATGTACAGGTAAGTGCCAAAATAAAGGAAACGCCAACATAAAGTGTCTTAATAGGGCGTTGGGCCACCACGAGCCACCAGAACAGCTTCAATGTGCCATGGCATAGATTCTACAAGTGCCTGGAACTCTAATGGAGGGATGAGACACCATTCTTCCATGAGAAATTGCATAATTTGGTGTTTTGTTGATGGGGTTGAAAATGCTGTCTCAGGCACCGCTCCAGAATCTCCCATAAGTTTTTTATTTGGTTCAAATCATGTGACTGACACACACACACCATTTAAACTCCCTATACCCCATTGACACCCTTCTTTCAAAGACACTGAGATCTTCTTCTAGCCATGGTAGCAAAAAGTATTGGCAACTGGACATTTTATACTTGACTCTAAGCATAGGATGTTTTAATTGCTTAATTAAACCAGGAACCACACCTGTGTGGAAGCACCTGCTTTCAATAAATAGTGTTTCCTTTATTTTGGCAGTTACCTGACTGTCAACATAAATTGGTAATGTCTTCAGCGTCATCAATTCCTCTATTTAAAGAGTGAGTAGAGAGAGTTTGTGAAGTAGCATGCAGCTCGGGCTACAGTGCTCATCCTCACATCTTTGAATCACCAACTGCCATCCTCCAGCCCCGTTGCCAATTAGGAGAAAGAGCAGAGTGGTCGACAACAGAAATAAGGCTTATTAAGGCTCATTTGGCCCCTCCTCAACATGTACACACACATATACACGCACAAACACGGTGCACACACACACACACACACACACACACACACACACACACACACACACACACACACACACACACACACACACACACACACACACACACACACACACACACACACACACACACACACACACCCAAGCTTTTCTACTGATAATAAACTGCTATGAGCTTAGTCTCTATGTTTCCTTAGTCTGCTGGGGTTTACAGAAACGAACACACTACCGGTTTATAGGAAAATCCTGTTTGCATTCTCTCAACCAGACACATAAACAGACATACTCTGCCAATGTAACAAACTTCTGAGTAGCGATGCTGTTCGTTTGTTAGCGATGGGGGGATTTGACGTCAGAAGAAAAGGACCCGCGTTACCCACAACCATTTATAGTAGAGAAATGACACATACAGTGGCAAGAAAAGTATGTGAACCCCTTGGAATTACCTGCATTTCTGCATAAATTGGTCATCAAATTTGATCTGATCTTCAAGGGGTTGAAGTCCCAACAATAGACAAACATAGTGTGCTTAAATTAATAACACCATTTTTTTTTTGTCTTTTTCTTGTCTATATTGAATACATAATTTAAACATTCACATTGTAGGTTGGAAAAAGTATGTGAACCCCTAGGCTAATGACTTCTCCAAAAGCACATTGGAGTCAGGAGTCAGCTAACCTGGAGTACAATCAATGAGACGAGATTGGAGATGTTGGTTGGAGCTGCCCTGCCTATTAAAAAACACTCACAAAATTTGAGATTGCTATTCACAAGAAGCATTACCTGATGTGAACCATGCCTCGAACAAAAGAGATCTCAGAAGATGTAAGATTAAGAATTGTTGACTTGCATTAAGATGGAAAGGGTTACAAAAGTATCTCTAAAAGCCTTGAAGTTTATCAGTCCACGGCAAGACAAATTGTCTATAAATGGAGAAAGTTCAGCACTGTTGCTACTCTCCCTAGAAGTGGCCGTCCTGCAAAGATGACTGCAAGAGCAAAGCGCAGAATGCTCAATGAGGTTAACAAGAATCCTAGAGTGTCAGCTAAAGACTTACAGAAATCTCTAGAACATGCTAACATTTCTGTTGATGAGACTACAATACATAAAACACTAAACAAGAATGGTGTTCATGGGAGGATACCACGGAAGAAGCCACTGCTGTCCAAAAAAACATTGCTACACGTCTGAAGTTTGCAAAAGTGCACCTAGGTGTTCCACATTGATACTGGCAAAAAATTCATTGGACAGATGAAACTACAGTTGAGGTGTTTGGAAGGAACACACAACACCATGTGTGGAGAAAAAAATGCACAGCACACCAACATCAACAACTCATCCCCACTGTAAAGTATGGTGGAGGACGCATCATGGTTTGGTGCTGCTTTGCTGGACAGCTTGCTATTATCGACGGAAAAATGAATTCCCAAGTTTATCAAGACATTTTGCAGGAGAATGTATGGCTATATGTCCATCAATTGAAGCTCAACAGAAGTTGGATGATGCAACAGGACAACGACCTGAAGTACAGAAGTAAATCAACAACAGAATGGCTTCAACAGAAGAAAATACGCCTTCTGGAGTGGCCCAGTCAGAGACCTCAACCCGAGGCGTCAGCTCGGTGCCGTGCGCGAAACGGAGGGTGGCCAAGGCCCAGTAATTAAATCCAATGGTCCACATACTTTTCCCACCCTGCACTGTGAATGTTTACACAGAGTGTTCAATAAAAATATGAAAACGTATAATTGTTTGTGTTTTATTAGTTTAACCAGACTTTGTATGTCTATTGTTGTGACCTCGATGAAGATTAGATCAAAATGTAAATCCAGGTATTTACAAAGGGTATACATACTTTTTCTTGCCACTGTATACAGGATTATTTTAGTAATGAACAATTGAACTTAATGAAATCAAAATGATGCATAGAATAATATATTTTTTTCATATAATATATGTATATATATTTTATCCTGATCACTGCTGTCCTTTTGTTTCTCTTCCTACTTCTTGGAGAACCACCTGGTGAACACACTTCCTTTCTTTCCCTTGCTTTCCATCTCAACACTGGACAGCATGATGGAGACCTCGGGGGCAGAGTTACTGTCTTTACTGGTCTTTTTCTCTTTTTCCTGCACTTTATCACCACTGCCCACCTCTCCCCTCAGCCTCTTTTCCTCCATCTCTCCATTCCCACTATTCCCCTCTCTCACTCTTTCCTCCATCTTCCTCCTCTCCATCCCCCTCCCTCTCCTCTGGCATGCTATTTTCTTCATCCTCACTCCATTCCTGCCCTCCAGGTGAAAATAGGTCATGTCTGTCTCACTTGTGTCCAGGTTCATATCTCTTCTCAGTTCTGCCCTCACTCGAATCCCCCTCACTGTCTCCTTCCTCATCTCCTCCCTCTCTTTCCGTTCTCTCTCTCCATCGTCTTATCGAGGTTCTCCAGTTTTTTCCTCCTCTCTTCCTCAATGGATTTCTCTCTATCCTCCAAACACTTCCTGTGCGTGTCCAGCTATTTTACAAGTTCTGCCACCTCCCTCTTTTCTGCTTCCAATTTTCCTTCTTTCTTGCTCACTTTGCTTTCTCTCTCCTCCATCCCTGTCTGAATTTCTGTCTCTCAATGTTCAAATAAACCTACCATTAAAATTATAGACTGATCATTTCTTTGTAAGTGGGCAAACGTACAAAATCAGCAGGGGATCAAATACTTTTTCCCTCACTGTATAGGTCTCTAATCCTGTAATAATTGCCACTATACTTACTATCAGTCACTCTTCTCTCCTTCGATGTATTTGCATCTGGGGAATCAGCCAAGTGCGGCAAGGAAAGGCATTCTAACTGTGAAATATATTGAATGGATTTGAATCACAATCATAGAATTCAAATTCAGAATGAATTAGATTTAGCATTCTATTTCTGTTATTATATAAATAGAGTCTCTACTTTGCTCAGCCTGACCTACTCTTGGTGTACCTGTGGTTATATTTCACACTTGATTAAATTAGCACACACACACACACACACACACACACACACACACACACACACACACACACACACACACACACACACACACACACACACACACACACACACACACACACACACACACACACACACCACACACACACACACACACCTGGCCTGGCTGTTCCCTTTCTCTCTCACACCCTCACAGCTGGTAATCTTGTTGTCAGGGTTATTATTAGGGCTGTGGCCCTTGGCTAGCCTTTTAGATATTGGTGCTGCTTTCATCAGCCCCATCCTCCTTATTGCTCTTTATCTGTTTGCCCTTAACCTTTTCTCCCATGGGTCCGTTGGCCAATTTTACACTACTGGAGTATAAATAAAGTGAATTAAAGCTTCCATCTAAGGTCTCATAGTGCAGTATTATGCCACGATTAGCACACTGGTGCCCTAGATCTATAACTGCTCTTTTACAGATCTATTAGATGTACCTTAGATCTATTAGATGTGCCTATAGTCGATTGCCGCACCAATGTAGTAAAATTATTTTAAAAATCCCCATCAAAATCTGTCAATTTATGCTAGAGATATGTTTTTCCACTGCATCTGCTGATATTGCACTACGGTGAAAGGTGGCAAAGCTTGAGCGATATTTGTCAGACCATGAGACATCCCGAAAATCAGCAATCTTACGAAAACGTCTGTAGCGTCCGAATGGTTTGACCTACTATTATGGCCCCTTTATGGAAAGGGGAGACAAGTGTCACGGGACTCATCTGAAGGTAACCTGCGCTGGTCTAAAAAAGTATAAAGGTAGTTGTGTGCCTACCCAAAAAAAGGGGTTAAATATCTGTAAAAAAAATATATATACAGTATATATTTCCTGAGCTTTCTTATATCTCCTAGATATAGGACAAACACTTCAAAATCTTATTTGTTATTATGTATTTTTTGCCATTAATGAATGTGTTATTCAATATGTTTCTTGGGCTATAGTAGTAAAGGTCAAATTCTATATTTGATCAAATAATTGTTCTATATATTTTGATACCTAAAGGAGTCCTACAATTCTAAATCAAATAACTAAATGGTCCATAATATGACCATCTTAGAACCTGTTATGGACAAGAGTTCCGCTAGCGGAACCCCTCGCCAACAGCCAATGTAATAGCAGGGCGCGAAATACAAAACAGCAAAAATCTCATAATTCAATTTTCTCAAACATACAACTATTATACACCCTTTTAAAGATAAGATTCTCCTTAATCCAACCACAGTGTCCGATTTCAAAAAGGCTTTACGGCGAAAGCATAACATTAGATTATGTTAGGACAGCGCCTAAACAAGAAAAACCACAAGCCATGTTCCAAGCAAGGAGAGGCGTCACAAAAACCAGAAATACAGCTAAGATTAATCACTAACCTTTGATGATCTTCATCAGATGACACTCCCAGGACTCAATGTTACAAAATACATGTATGTTTTGTTCGATAAAGTTCATATGTATATCCATAAACCCCATTTTACATTGGCGCGTGATGTTCAGAAAATGTATTCGCTCCAAAACTGCCGGTGAATGAGCACATCAATTTACAAAAATACTCATCATAAACGTTGATAAAATTTACAACAGTTATTGAAAGAATTATAGATACACTTCTCCTTAATGCAACCGCTGTGTCAGATTTTAAAATAGCTTTACGGCGAAAGCACATTTTTCAATATTCTGAGTACAGAGCTCAGCCATCAAAGCAAGCTATACAGTTACCCGCCAAGTTCTGGAGTCAACTAAACTCAGAATTAGTATTATAAATCTTTACTTACCTTTGCTGATCTTTGCCGGAATGCACTCCCAGGACTTCCACTTCCACAAGAAATGTTCTTTTTGTTCGAAAAACTCCATATTTATGTCCAAATACCTCCGTTTTGTTCGCGCGTTCAGATCACTAATCACTAATCCAAAGGCATAATGCGTGAGCGTAAAACCAGAGACAAAAAGTCAAATAGTTCCATTACCATGTCAAACGATGTTTACAATCAATCCTTAGGGTCTTTTTAACATAAAACGTTGATAATATTCCAACTGGACAATAGCGTATTCATTCCCACGGGGGACCAGTACGGGAAAAAAAAAATGTATGAAATGTATGCATTCACTAATGTAAGTCGCTCTGGATAAGAGCGTCTGCTAAATGACTAAAATGTAAATGTAAAAAATTCCAGAAGAAAAAAAAGAATGGTGCGCTCGCATGCTCGCGCATAACCAAGTCCTTTGTCCTCAGGCAGTCCACTGATTGACTGAGCTCCTATTCTCTGCCCAGTAACAGGAGATGGATGAAACAAGTTTCTAAAGGCTGTTGAAGTGCAACGTGACCCCGTAGACACTGTAGTTTCGATAGGGATTCAAAAGAAAAACTACAATTCTCAGATTTCCCACTTCCTGGTTGGATTTTTCTCAGGTTTTTGCCTGCCATATGAGTTCTGTTATACTCACAGACATCATGCAAACAGTTTTAGAATCTTCAGAGTGTTTTCCATCCAAATCTACTAATAATATGCATATCCTACCTTCTGAGTCTGAGAAGCAGGCAGTTTAATTTGGGCAAGTTTTCATCTGAACGTGAAAATTCGGCCCCCAATCCTTAACAGGCGAATTAGAACAATTCCATAAGTCAGCTTTGAACCCCCCGGGGGTTCATCTCCCGGCATAAACTTTTAGAAATTTACCTGAAAGATTTATTTTAGCTCTTTAGATATTCATGTTTGAGTGCAGGCATCAATGACTCAACATTGTTCTTCTGCATGTGGCAATCACTAGTTATGTGTGGCATGAAGAGTTATTCTCTATGAAGTCTCTAAGGAAATGCCAGTGAGCACAGCATGGAAGACGTGATAACACATCCATAAGGTTAAACTGGGTTAATGGTTGGACCTGATGCTCAAACATAACCAACTGTCATAAATCCAAATAACCACCGGAGAGAGTTTTAAAACTGTACATGTTCAATGAAAGCTGAAAAATAACATGCAGATATGATTTAAAACAGTTTTGCACAATTCTTAGCTTTTCACCTCTTTCTGTCAACTGTATGCTTAACCTTCCACTTGTATTCTTAAGTAATTTGTACAGATTGATGTTCAACTTGCACAATACTAACCAAGCATGCCAATTTCCCACTAATGAATGTGGATTCATAATGCAAGACCTGGAATCTGAGATGGGGAAGGCTTTCCTTTTTGTTTGCCACATATTTTAATTTTGGCGCTTTCAATCCCTCCTCATGACCATGTTCTCAATACAAAGGTCAAAAGCCATTTTGGTGATCAGCCAACAAAGTAGAATCCAATGTATGTGTCCGAGTCGGTTCCCACCTGACCAACTGAGCTAATTGATCAGTTCAGTGATTGCCTAAATTCAACACACCTGGTATTCCAGGTCAGTTCAATCAAAAACATTAAGTGCCTGCGGTACTCCATGACCAGTGTTGCCTACCGCTGACGTAGAGATTAAGTCGGCCATTAAGACCCTTTTAGATACCGCTGACAGTTTGTTATGACCTGGATTTATAGCTATTAATGTTGTAATCCCCTCAAGAGTACTTTATTACTGTAATCAAAAACACATCGCTTTGGCGGGAAGGACGGGGGTAAAAGGACGGCAGATTTATCATCTCCTGTGATGTCCCCTACGTTGCATTGCCAAGGAGAGGGTCAGCTTACTCTCTGAGTCTGTTGATCCGCCTGCCCGTCTCGCCGCCTGCTGAGCGCAGTACATGTCATACGGAGACCTCTATGGAGCCTCTCTGTCATACCCCCAGGTGTGGCTCTGTGCCTTCAGCCATCATCCTCTTCTTCAGTGTTAACGGGGGAAGGTGCGTCACCCGACAAAGTGGCAGTGACAGACGAACCCGGACCCTGGTCCGGAGGAGCTCATCGCTCCAGGCTATTCTCCTTGTGTTGAGAGCTTTCTTGGCAACGGGCGCACAGCATATGAAGGTGCTTAGCACGAGACCTCTCCCACTCTCCCTCACAGTGGCAGGACAGGAAGAAAAAGTGAGCTAGTATGTTAAGAGCAGCAGGAGTTGGATGTAATGTTGAAAGGCTGGCGAGTGTCCAACAGAATATGACATGCTCAATATGGTGTGGTGTGATAGACAAGCTATAGATGATATACAAGTTTTCATTTTGCGCACATCCGCTGTTCATTATCAGTTTGGAGGGTCCGGATGCATACATATTCAACTTGGGCAATAATATCTCTGGCACAAAATAATATCTCTGGCACAAAATAGTATCTCTGGAAACCATTGCATCATTAGAAAGAAGTATGATAAGTGTTGCGTTGTGTGGTTGGATAAATAATTATTTTAAGTAAGATATGGACCTTGATCAGTAAATCACACATTTCCTCAAATATCATCGTTTCAACAGCTTGTGATGGGTTCACAAAATAGTCTTGGTTCATATAGTTGGTAACAATGTGTGCAAATATGTTATTTTAACAAACAAGACCAACAAACTTGGCCCCGAGTGAGCTTCGACATTATCTTCAACCTTCTCAATACTGTCCCCTTGCTGCACGAACCATGGACATTCAGTAGCATTTTCTACATTCCAGGAGAAGTGGAATGTAAATTCCACATCAAAGACAACTTTTTGGTTTTAAACCCAACTCAAGCTTGGAAGTGATACACATACAAACTCAGTAGTGATGACCTTTCAACCCTTTGATGATCATTGTATATTGGGAGACATTAACTGTGGCCCGACAGGCTATAACTCAGTTTCAGCACAACAGCTTCTCTTACTTTTCAAAACAAACAAGCTGTATCACAACCAGCCGTGATCGAGAATCCCATAGAGTGGCGCACAATTGGCCCAGCGTCATCCGGGTTAGGGGAGGGTTTGGCCAGGGGGGATTTATTTGGCTCATCACGCTCTAGCGACTCCTTGTGGTGGGCCGGACGCCTGCAGGCCCGCCACAAGGAGTGGCGGGCCTGCAGTTGAACGGTGTTTCCTATGACACATTGGTGCGACGGGTGGGTGTTAAGAAGCATGGTTTGGTGGGTCATGTTTCGGTGGATGTATGACTCGACCTGAGCCCGTTGGGGAGTTGCAGAAATGAGACAAGATCAAAATTGGGGAGAAAAAGGGGGTAAAAAAAAGAAAGGAAGTTGGAGGTTTGAGATGACCTCTTGTTGCAATTAACGTATCAACTGTCCCTTTTTTTCATAACGTTGACATCCTTAGTCCTCCATTTCAGCATCCACCTGATCTAACTATCTCTGACATGCATCAATCCTCTTCCCCAAAGCATGACCCCAGTCTGTTGTTAGTGAAAACAAAATGGCTGCCATGTTCCATTATGGTGAGTCATATTCCATGACAACAATGTCTTCAAGTAAAAGTTCTTTCAGTTCACCATTTAAATTTCCTTTAAGGGCACCACAACACCACCTTTACACATAGGAGAAGACTGTTTCCGACGTGGAGACATATGTTTGTAATGGTAACAGACACAGCCAAATTCTGTTTTTGGCTGACTTTATGAAATCCTCTATTAGTTTTATTTATCATAATACTGCTAATGCTATACTTTTCTGCCTTCCCACAACCTGAGGTTTGGCATGCCAAAGCCTTCAGCAGAAAAAAAGACAAAACATTGTCCACAAAACCACACTCAGTCTCTGGCTGCATTTCTAATACAGTATTTTCCTCTCAATCATCTTATTTCCCTCTGAAACCCGATTTGCACGTTTTACATCAAGTTTTCTGGCTTCAGCCATATCCTTAAAAAGGAAGTCCGACAAAGTCAACAGAAAGTATACGGTGAATGGAAAGGATCTGTTTGGAAATGTTCTAATAACTTGACTTATTACTACAACTCACCTGCATTTGCTTGTACCGCATCATCAATATTCACAAAAAACTGCTATATTACTTCAACTAAAAAGGATCTTGAAATTGACTTTACATGGGAATAGAATGGCAGTTGTAACGTGCCATTGAACATATTATTAACGGATAGCTGTCTTCATTTTCAACAAAGTAGGGATAAGATCATTATAACAGACTTATTCCAATAACCCAGGGTGATTACTCCTAAAGAACATATTAGAGTTGGAATCCACATTTCAAACTTTTTCAGCTGTTTTCCTTGCTAACTACACATGGGCTTCACTCAGTGCAGAGCGCCAGGTGGCTGTCACTGAGGCACGGTTGAACAAGCAGAGAATGTGCGCTAGCCATGCCCGCTGTCTGTCCACCTGTGAAAACGGGGAAACGACACTGCATAACCAGTCCCCAGTTCTGTAAACTGTTCGAAAATTAGGATCAACAAACAGAACCACCACAGTCGGCAAGCTGGTCAAACCCTGGGTCAGAAAGGTCGCACGCCATGTGCTGGTGCTTTCGCGCCCCTTCGTGGAAATGAGTTCTCATTTATTTGTACGAGCTAATAGGGACTTCAGTGCATGACAAGTACATAGACATACACTCAAAGAACTGCTGAAGACCTTACTCGCCTATCCTGAGGCACAGAGAAAGAGGGAGCTCCATTGATTGTGTTTATTGTTGGCCTCCTGAGCCATACAACAAAGTGACGTGATGTAAACCATTGGAGCACTTCTGGCTATATTTGATTTGACAGTGTCACGGTAAACATATACATAGCGTGACCAAGCTTATTCTTTTCCTTCACCTTCCACCCTAATGACTTGACATGAAATTGATTAGGGCAAATTAGCAGCCATGTAAACAGAAATTACATAGATTAAAGGCAACCATAAATTGACTTTGATGGTGAAATTGGTGTATAAATCTTTAATCAGTATGTGAAGAATCTAACCCCACGAAATTGCCTTTTTCCATTTACTACAGTTACTTCACATCGTAAAGGAAAGCGTGGAGGAGGATAGCAAGGTCTGGTTTGTACCACTGTGAGTGTTCCTGAAAGGTGATGGCTGTTACTTATCCCCACAAATCACACAGAGAATAACTTGCTGTTGGCTGAAGACACGTCAAGCTGACTGTTTTATTATTTGCCTTTTTAATATGCAGCTAATGGCCCTACTTCTGCGAGGTGTTTAAGGTCCTCTTTAAACTCTGTCACTCACATCCCTTACCTCACTGTGTTGCAGATCAGTGAAGCAAGTGCCGCCAACCATGACGCAATGAGCCTTTACAGACCCTTTCCATAGTCAGGGAGTAAGAGAAAGCAGCTCTGACTTCCCTATGTGGAAATACTGTACTTATGGTACACCTGGGCTCAATGTCCGCCATCTTGTTCTCATTATTTTAGTTTGGTTCCATAAATGCCTCCCATAATCAAAAGTCTTGTCAACCTGCTGCTGTTGTCAGTGTGTTACAGTATTAATTTATATCGCTTTGACATTACACACCACACACACAATCTTAAAGAAGCCTAAACGTATCCTCGCAACAAGAGACAAAAATAATTACTTTGGCTTCTTGTCAAAGAGCTTTATGAGTACACGTAGGGATGTGGTCATCCTGTATCTAGGCTTTTTTCATGGAGGTCTTATCATAAGAATAAGCTCATGCCGTAGTTCTCCTAAATGCATTTGAAAACCTTACAGTTTGGCATAGTCCCAAGTGTGGCAGAGTTTCTCATCAGTGTTGTACTATCAGAGTTTCAATGGGTGGTCACCACTTCACATGCGTACAAGAAGATAATTCACATGCAAGAGAGCTTAATTTAGATTTTGTTGTATGCAACTTATCTGAGCAACTTAATATTCCTGTCTTGGGTTGCTTTTAGACGCTTTGTGTGTTTTTCTAAGAAGTAAATGTCCTTTTTTGAAGCAGATCAGCTTTTGCCCGTACATATCCAGTTCAAGTGTGCTTCGAGCAGCTTGAGGGTCAGAGCGAGGGTTGTATCCATTGTTATACTGCAGCTTCAGATTTCAGAACAATCTTTCTGCAGTTCCTCTTCGATATGGCTGTGTTCTAGGTTCAATACAAAACCTGTGGCCCTCAAGACATTGTAGTTCGGAGCTATCACTTACCTACTCAACATGGTGAAAAGGTTAGGCATAGAAATACATTGGCTGTACCTGAGCTTTCCAAACATCTATCCAAGGGCCCAACACAGAGAGAGACAAATAAATTGCTTATTTGGCAAAAACACTAGAGCTAAAATGATTTCCTTTTGCGAAACGTGGGCAGGTCTGTTACAGAAAGGGTCATTGATCTGGTGAAGGGAGAGAGAAAACACAAGCAAAACAATTGAATCACTCCGAGTTACTGCAAGAATGCACAATAGCATTGAAGAGATGTGGAAGAGATGTCAAAACAGAGTGAGGGAGTGTCAATGATAGCTCACATTGACCGGTTCATGTTTGTCGGGTTACACTTGGAGATTGATTCAATGTTACATCGACCACAAACACAGCCAATGCAGATCAAAATTCTACACCCGTAAATAAAACCATTGTAATTCACTACCTGTAAGTGGTAAACTCAGCCAGGTCCTTCATGAACCTGGGATGATAACAGTAGTTCTTGCACACAGACACACGCACGCACGCAGGCACGCACGGAGGCACGCACGCAGGCACACACACACACACACACACACACACACACACACACACACACACACACACACACACACACACACACACACACACACACACACACACACACACACACACACACACACACACAGGTGTAGGTTGAGTGTCCTGACATCAGTGTGACACTAATCATTGCCTGCTACAGGCACCAAGAAAGGCATGTCAGTGAAACTATCTGACGTGTCAGCCAGTCAACCTTTTAGTGCCTACTCCACCTGTCCCCCTGTACATGGCTATCTAACTGGGTATTATTTTTATACCAGTAGCTATCTCTACTATCACACAGGAATTCACAGGTCTGGTGACAGTGAATGGCTAAGGTCAGGGAGAACAGGAGAGTGCAGGGTCACAACGTCTGCATTTGCTTCTATGGATTTACATCTAGATACGGGAAGAGAAACACCAAAATAGACTATTGTGGTGATTACATCTTGGTAGTTACATGGACATGTTATGATATAATTTCTTGCACATGTTCTCAACTCATCCATTTTTCATGAAAACTTATGAATAAGTCATTTGTGCATCTCATTACCAAAAGTATAGTAATAGAGCCAGGGGCTTCTTTATTGTGGCGGTGTGAGTGTGAGCGGATGTGAGCACAAGCCCAATGTGTTTCCTCCCTTTAAAATGTAAAATATAGTCTGGGAAAATGTGTGATGGACCTTCTTCTAGCATTCTAGCAGGGTACTTTCGACCAACACAACTTGACCTGGTTTTATGAAAGAATCAAAATAAGGTGTTCCCTGCTTCTCTCTCAGGCAATTTTAAATCGCTATTGTGTAAGTTATAGCAACTACTTTTGATTGTATGGGTTCCAACTTAAAATTAATGCTGTGGTGGAAAAAGTACCCAATTGTCATACTTGAGTAAAAGTATAGATACCTTAATAGAAAGTTACTCAAGTAAAAGTCACCCAGTAATATACTACTTGAGTGAAAGTCTAAAAGTATTTGGTTCTAAATATACTTAAGTATCAAAAGTAAAAGTATAAATAATTTCAAATTCCTATTAAGCAAAGCAGGCGGCACCATTTTCTTGTTTTTAAAATTTATGGATAGCCAGGGGCACACTCCAACACTAAGACATAATTTACCAAAAATGCATTTGTGTTTAGTGAGTCCGCCAGATCAGAGGCAGAAGGGATGACCATGCGTTGTCTTGATAAGTGCGGGAATTGGACCATTTTGTCCTGCTAAGCACTCAAAATGTAACCAGTACTTTTGTGTGTCAGGTAAATCGTATAGAGTAAAAAGTGCATTATTTTCTTTAGGAATGTAGTGAAGTAAAAGTTGTCAAAAATACAAATAGTAAAGTAAAATACAGATACCCCAAAAACTACTTAAGAAGTACTTTAAAGTATTTTTACTTATTAAGTACTTTACACCACTGAATAAGTGTTCCTAATACATATGTACACTGCTCAAAAAAATAAAGGGAACACTTAAACAACACAATGTAACTCCAAGTCAATCACACTTCTGTGAAATCAAACTGTCCACTTAAGAAGCAACACTGATTGACAATAAATGTCACATGCTGTTGTGCAAATGGAATAGACAACAGGTGGAAATTATAGGCAATTAGCAAGACACCCCCAATAAAGGAGTGATTCTGCAGGTGGGGACCACAGACCACTTCTCAGTTCCTATGCTTCCTGGCTGATGTTTTGGTCACTTTTGAATGCTGGCGGTGCTTTCACTCTAGTGGTAGCATGAGACGGAGTCTACAACCCACACAAGTGGCTCAGGTAGTGCAGCTCATCCAGGATGGCACATCAATGCGAGCTGTGGCAAGAAGGTTTGCTGTGTCTGTCAGCGTAGTGTCCAGAGCATTTAGGCACTACCAGGAGACAGGCCAGTACATCAGGAGACGTGGAGGAGGCCGTAGGAGGGCAACAACCCAGCAGCAGGACCGCTACCTCCACCTTTGTGCAAGGAGGAGCAGGAGGAGCACTGCCAGAGCCCCGCAAAATGACCTCCAGTAGGCCACAAATGTGCATGTGTCTGCTCAAACGGTCAGAAACAGACTCCATGAGGGTAGTATGAGGGCCCGACGTCCACAGGTGGGGGTTGTACTTACAGCCCAACACCGTGCAGGACGTTTGGCATTTGCCAGAGAACACCAAGATTGGCAAATTCGCCACTGGCACCCTGTGCTCTTCACAGATGAAAGCAGGTTCACACTGAGCACGTGACAGACGTGACAGAGTCTGGAGACGCCGTGGAGAACGTTCTGCTGCCTGCAACATCCTCCAGCCTGACCGGTTTGGCGGTGGGTCAGTCATGGTGTGGGGTGGCATTTCTTTGGGGGGCCGCACAGCCCTCCATGTGCTCGCCAGAGGTAGCCTGACTGCCATTAGGTACCGAGATGAGATCCTCAGACCCCTTGTGAGACCATATGCTGGTGCGGTTGGCCCTGGGTTCCTCCTAACGCAAGACAATGCTAGACCTCATGTGGCTGGAGTGTGTGAGCAGTTCCTGCAAGAGGAAGGCATTGATGTTATGGACTGGCCCGCCCGTTACCCAGACCTGAATCCAATTGAGCACATCTGGGACATCATGTCTCGCTCCATCCACCAACGCCACGTTGCACCACAGACTGTCCAGGAGTTGGCGGATGCTTTAGTCCAGGTCTGGGAGGAGATCCCTCAGGAGACCATCTGCCACCTCATCAGGAGCATGCCCAGGCGTTGTAGGGAGGTCATACAGGCACGTGGAGGCCACACACACTACTGAGCCTCATTTTGACTTGTTCTAAGGACATTACATCAAAGTTGGATCAGCCTGTAGTGTGGTATTCCACTTTAATTTTGAGTGTGACTCCAAATCCAGACCTCCATGGGTTGATAAATTGGATTTCCATTGATTCTTTTTGTGTGATTTTGTTGTCAGCACATTCAACTATGTAAAGAAAAAAGTATTTAATAAGATTATTTCTTTCATTCAGTTCTAGGATGTGTTGTTTAAGTGTTCCCTTTATTTTTGTTGAGCTTTATATGTATTTGCACGGTAATTACAGAGGCAGGTACAATGTAATTAGAGTCTAATTTCTCTTTTGGCTTGTTTTACCTGATACCTGCATTATCTCTTTCAATCATAGCGAAGGGGAAGGTTCCCGTCTTTCCGTGGATAAACCAACTAGGCTAGTAATTTGACAATTGTGTTCATATTTATGGATGGAATACAAGTTTGTTATTAAGGCACATGAAAGTTCACATGTTCCAGAAGGCATTTCTGCCAAAAAACGCATTTTGATAGAAAATGTATGTTCAAATGGCCCTCCTGTGAAGTGGTGGCGTGCGACATACGCCTAGTTTCCTGAAACAAGTCACATGTGTGACTGTATTTCCCTCTAATTTCCAACAAAAACATTAAACGACTACTTAAATTTCCCTCAAAACCCTCAACAATGTATCCACTTTTTAAAATGTTCTACGGTGAGCCATTCTAATGCAGGTGGGGTGTCTCAATACTACTGAGGCCATTTTACCTGTTGTTGTTGACTTAGCTGATTAGCTGTTGTTGTCTTACCCGTTGTTGACTTAGCTAGCTCTCCCAATCAACACCTGTGATTGCTTTATGCCTCGCTTTATGTCTCTCTCAATGTCGATATGCCTTGTATACTGTTGTTTAGGATAATTATCATTGTTTTAGTTTACTGCGGAGCCCCTAGTCCCACTATACATGCCCTAGATATCTCCTTCGTCCCACCTCCCACACATGCGGTGACCTCATCCCAGTATAACCAGAATGTCTGGTCGTTCTTTAAAAGTAATTTCCTCACCATCTTAAATAAGCATGCCCCTTTCAAAAAATGTAGAACTAAGAACAGATATAGCCCTTGGTACACTCCAGACCTGACTGCCCTTGACCAGCACAAAAACATCCTGTGGCGGACTGCACTAGCATCGAAAAGTCCCCGCGATATGCAACTGTTCAGGGATGTCAGGAACCAATACACACAGTCAGTCAGGAAAGCAAAGGCTAGCTTTTAAAACAGAAATTTGCATTCTGTAGCTCTAACTCCAAAATGTTTTGGGACACTGTAAAGTCCATGGAGAAGAAGAACACATCCTACCAGCTGCCTACTGCACTGAGGCTAGGCGACACGGACACGACCGATAAATCAATGATAATCGACATTTTCAATAAGCATTTCTCTACGGCTGGCCATGCTTTCCTCCTGGCTACCCCAACCACGGCCAACAGCTCCGCACCCCTCGCAGCTACTTGCCCGAGCCTCCCCAGCTTCTCCTTCACCCAAATCCAGATAGCATATGTTCTGAAAGAGCAGCAAAACCTGGACCCGTACAAATCAGCTGGGCTAGACAATTTGTACCCTCTCTTTCTAAAATTATCCGCCGCCATTGTTGCAACCCCTATTACCAGTCTGTTCAACCTCTCTTTCGTTTTGTCCGAGATCCCTAAAGATTGGAAAGCTGCCGCGGTCATCCCCCTTTTCAAAGGGGGTGACACTCTAGACCCAAACTGTTACAGACCCATATCCATCCTGCCCTGCCTTTCTAAAGTCTTTGAAAGCCAAGTTAATAAACAGATCACTGACCACTTCGAATCCCACCGTACCTTCTCTGCTCTGCAATCCGGTTTCCGAGCTGGTCACGGGTGCACCTCAGCCACGCTCAAGGTACTAAACGATATCATAACCGCCATCGATAAAATACAGTACTGTGCAGCCATCTTCTTCGACCCGGCCAAGGCTTTCGACTCTGTCAATCACCGTATTCTTATTGGCAGACTCAATAGCCTTGGTTTCCCAAATGACTGCCTCGCCTGGTTCACCAACTACTTCACAGACAGAGTTCAGTGTGTCAAATCGGAGGGCCTGTTGTCCGGACCGCTGGCAGTCTCTACGGGGGTACAACAGGGTTCAATTCTCGGGCCGACTCTTTTCTCTGTATATATTAACGATGTCGCTCTTGCCGCGGGTGATTCCCTGATCCACCTCTACGCAGACGACACCATTCTGTATACATCTGGCC
The DNA here is from genome assembly GCF_965601325.2 of Salmo salar. NCBI lineage: Eukaryota > Metazoa > Chordata > Actinopteri > Salmoniformes > Salmonidae > Salmo > Salmo salar. The sequence goes on along the minus strand of NC_138317.1, from coordinate 8,175,612 downwards.
CTTCTTTGGACACTGTGTTAACTAACCTCCAAACGAGCTTCAATGCCATACAACACTCCTTCCGTGGCCTCCAACTGCTCTTAAACGCTAGCAAAACCAAATGCATGCTTTTCAACCGTTCGCTGCCTGCATCCGCCCGCCCGACTAGCATGCCTACTCTGGACGGTTCTGACCTAGAATACGTGGACAACCACAAATACCTACAGTGGGGGGAAAAAGTATTTGATCCCCTGCTGATTTTGTACGTTTGCCCACTGACAAAGAAATGATCAGTCTATAATTTTAATGGTAGGTTTATTTGAACAGTGAGAGACAGAATAACAACAAAAATATCCAGAAAAACGCATGTCAAAAATGTTGTAAATTGATTTGCATTTTAATGAGGGAAATAAGTATTTCACCCCCTCTCAATCAGAAAGATTTCTGGCTCCAATGTGTCTTTTATACAGGTAACGAGCTGAGATTAGGAGCACACTCTTAAAGGGAGTGCTCCTAACCGCAGCTTGTTACTTGTATAAAAGACACTTGTCCACAGAAGCAATCAATCAGATTCCAAACTCTCCACCATGGCCGAGACCAAAGACCTCTCCAAGGATGTCAGGGACAAGATTGTAGACCTACACAAGGCTGGAATGGGCTACAAGACCATCGCCAAGCAGCTTGGTGAGAAGGTGACAACATTTGGTGCAATTATTCGCAAATGGAAGAAACACAAAAGAACTGTCAATATCCCTCGGTCTGGGGCTCCATGCAAGATCTCACCTGCAATGATCGTGAGAACGGTGAGGAATCAGCCCAGAACTACACGGGAGGATCTTGTCAATGATCTCAAGGCAGCTGGGATCATAGTCACCAAGAAAACAATTGGTAACACACAACGCCGTGAAGGACTGAAACCCTGCAGCGCCCGCAAGGTCCCCCTGCTGAAGAATACATATACATGTCCGTCTGAAGTTTGCCAATGAACATCTGAATGATTCAGAGGACAACTGGTGAAAGTGTTGTGGTCAGATGAGACCAAAATGGAGCTCTTTGGCATCAACTCAACTTGCCGTGTTTGGAGGAGGAGGAATGCTGCCTATGACCCCAAGATCACCATCTCCACCGTCAAACATGGAGGTGGAAACATTATGCTTTGGAGTGTTTTTCTGCTATGGGGACAGGACAACTTCACCGCATCAAAGGGACGATGTACGGGGCCATGTACCGTCAAATCTTGGGTGAGAACCTCAGCCAGGGCATTGAAAATGGGTCGTGGATGGGTATTCTAGCATGACAATGACCCAAAACACACGGCCAAGGAAACAAAGGAGTGGCTCAAGAAGAAGCACATTAAGGTCCTGGAGTGGCCTAGCCAGTCTCCAGACCTTAATCCCATATAAAATCTGTGGAGGGAGCTGAAGGTTCGAGTTGCCTCGAAACCTTAATGACTTGGAGAAGATCTACAAAGAGGAGTGGGACAAAATCCCTCTTGAGATGTGTGCAAACCTGGTGGCCAACTACAAGAAACGGCTGACCTCTGTGATTGCCAACAAGGGTTTTGCCACCAAGTACTAAGTCATGTTTTGCAGAGGGGTCAAATACTTATTTCCCTCATTAAAATGCAAATAATTTTATAACATTTTTGACATGCGTTTTTCTGGATTTTTTTGTTATTCTGTCTCTCACGGTTCAAATAAACCTACATTTAAATTATAGACTGATCATTTCTTTGTAAGTGGGCAAACGTACAAAATCAGCAGGGGATCAAATACTTTTTACCCCTACTGTAGGTGTCTGGTTAGACTATAAACTCTCCTTCCAGACTCAATCAAACATCTCCAATCCAAAATCAAATCTAGAATCGGCTTTCTATTTCGCAACAAAGCCTCCTTCACTCATGCCGCCAAACTTACCCTAGTAAAACTGACTATCCTAACGATCCTCAACTTCGGCGATGTCATCTACAAAAAAGCTTCCAATACTCTACTCAGCAAATTGGATGCAGTCTATCACAGTGCCATCCGTTTTGTTACCAAAGCGCCTTATACCACCCATCACTGCGACCTGTATGCTCTAGTCGGCTGGCCCTCGCTACATATGAAGCATAGCGGTGGCAGCATCGTGCTGTGGGGATGTGTTTCAGCAGCAGGGACTGGGAGATGAGTCAGGATCGAGGGAAAGATGAATGGTGCAAAATACAGAGAGATCCTTGATGAAAACCTGCTCCAGAGTGCTCAGGACCTCAGACTGGGTCAAAGGTTCACTTTCCAACAGGACAACGACCCTAAGCACACAGCCAAGACAACGTAGGAGTGGCTTCAGGACAAGTCTCTGAATGTCCTTGAGTGGCCCAGCCAAAGCCCGGACTTTAACCAGATCGTACATCTCTGGAGAGACCTGAAAATCACTGTGCAGCGACGCTCCCCATCCAACCTGACAGAGCTTGAGAGGATCTGCCGAGAAGAGTGGGAGAAACTCCTCAAATACAGGTGTGCCAAGCTTGTAACATACCCAAGAAGACTCAAGGCTGTAATCACTGCCAAAGGTGCTTCAAGAAAGTATTGTGTAAAGGGTCTGAATAATTATGTAAATGTGATATTTCTGTTGTTTATTTGTAATTAATTAGCAAAATAATCGAAAAAATGTTTTTGCTTTGTCATTATGGGATATTGTGTGTAGATTGATAAGTAAAAAAAAACAATATAATACATTTTAGAATAAGGCTGTAACGTAACAAAATGTGGAAAAAGTCAAGGGGTCTGAATACTTTCCGAATGCACTGTACATGTGCGATTGCCATTTTTTTGCAGAGAACAAATGTGTACATTTTCAGCACATAAAACATGATATAAAATAGCAGTTTGTGGTTAGCGTTTTTTTTAGATGTATTACAAGTCACTCCACAGGTGTTTGTTTTTTAAATGGGCTTTCATAAGGGATTTCTAGTTCAATAGTGAAAAGGGTTTGTGTAAAATTGTCTAAATGGCCCTTTTTTTCTTTTCTTTTTTTCCACACAGAAGTGAACTACAGTGGCTAGAAAAAGTATGTGAACCCTTTGGATTTACCTGGATTTCTGCATAAATTGGTCATAAAATTTGATCTTCATCTCAGTCACAACAATAGACAAACACAGTCTGCTTAAAGTAATAGCACACAAATTATAAAATGTTTCTTGCCTACATTGAATACATCATTAAAACATTCACAGTGTAGCTTGGAAAAAGTATGTGAACCCCTAGGCTAATGACTTCTCCAAAAGCACATTGGAGTCAGGAGTCAGCTAACCTGGAGTCCAATCAATGAGACGAGATTGGAGATGTTGGTTAGAGCTGCCCTGCCGTATAAAAAACACTCACAAAATTTGAGATTGCTATTCACAAGAAGCATTGCTTGATGTAAACCATGCCTCGAACAAAAGAGATCTCAGAAGACCTAAGATTAAGAATGGTTGACTTGCATAAAGCTGGAAAGGTTTACAAAAGTATCTCTAAAAGCCTTGACGTTCATCAGTCCATGACAAGACAAATTGTCTATAAATGGAGAAAGTTCAGCACTGTTGCTACTCTCCCTAGGAGTGGCCGTCCTGCAAAGATGACTGCAAGAGCACAACGCAGAATGCTCAATGAGGTTAAGAAGAATCCTAGAGTTTCAGCTAAAGACTTAAAGAAATCTCTGGAACATGCTAACATCTCTGTTGACGAGTGTACGATATGTAAAACACTAAACAAGAATGGTGTTTACTGCTATCCAAATAAAAACATTGCTGCATGTCGGAAGTTCACAAAAGAGCACCTGGATATTCCTAAAATATTATTTGGACAGATTACACTAAAGTTGAGTTATTTGGAAAGAACATACAACACCTTGTGTGGAGAAAAAAAGGCACATACCAACATCAAAACCTCATCCCAACTGTAATGTATGGTGGAGGGAGCATCATGGTTTGGCGCTGCTTTGCTGCCTCGGGGACTGGACAGCTTGCTAGCATCTACGGAAAAATGAATTCCCAAGTTTATCAAGACATTTTGCAGGAGAATATAAGGCTACCTGTCCACCAATTGAAGCTCAAAAGAAGTTGGGTGATGCAACAAATCAACAACAGAATTGCTTCAACAGAAGAAAATACGCCTTCTGGAGTGGCCCAGTCAGAGTCCTGACCTCAACCCGATTGAGATGCTGTGGCATGACATCAAGAGAGCAGTTCACACCAGACATCCAAAGAATATTGATGAACTGAAACAGTTTTGTTAAGAGGAATGGTCCAAAATTCCTCCTGACCGCAACTACAGAAAACGTTTGGTTGAGGTTATTGCTGCCAAAGGAGGGTCAACCAGTTATTAAATCCAATGGTTCACATACTTTTTCCACCCTGCACTGTGAATGTTTACACGGTGTGTTCAACAAAGACATGAAAATGTATAATTGTTTGTGTTTTATTAGTTTAATAGATTATGTTTGTCTATTGTCGGGACTTAGATGAAGATCAGATTAAATTGTATGACAAATGTATGCAGGAATCCAGGTAATTCCAAAAGGTTCACATACTTTTTCTTGCCACTGTATGTTTTCATAAATGAGGGGCTTTGTAAATGAATGATGTTTTAGGAAGCCTTAACTCGCAGCTTTTCAAGTAAACGTTTATTGATGAACAACATAACCCCAGAAGATGGATAGGATGGATATCATAGCCCTTTAGAAACATTTAATCACATGAGAAGAACAAGGCTGGAACATCTTGCATATTAACTTCATGGCCTTGCTACAAGAACGACATTATCTAAGTAGCATATATGTTTTATCAGATCCAAACAGATCTACAGCAACATAACCTGTATAGTTGTTACATCAACCACAGTTAAGTAAGATGCGTCTGTTGTACATGAGTCCTCATATTGTACGTTTCCCGACATTGTGAACATTTATGGGCTCCCATTACCCCATTAAAGGATTACCATGGTGACAGAATCAAGAAAAAAAAACATGCTCTGTCTGGTGTTGGCTGCATCTTACGTCATGATATCTGCAAACAGCCCCTAATAGGTGATGGCTGGAGCAGACCGAGAAACAGACAGGCTCTGCCTTGCTCAAGGCCTTATCAGATTTTCTACCGCCATCATTCATGTGTTGGAAGCCAAAGAAGGGGAGTGTACTGTAAGTAAACCTGAGATTTACCCATCCCTATTCCTATTAATCTCAGGGGGTTGATAGACCACCATGTATCATCCTGCTTCTCTGAGTGTGTTACGAAAACACATGCATGCTCTGCCAAGAAAACCAAGGCTTGGGAGAACTAGAAGAGGATGAACACGCACATGAACTCTATCTGTGGCTAATTGTGTGTGACTTCCATGTTTCAGCACCACTTCAGTGCTTTCATATCCCAGTAAGTGAACCTGATAGGGAACTACATTTGAGTCCGAAATGGTTGGATACTGATTGAATAGACGAAAGGCAAAGTGCTATAGGTGGACACATTTATTGCTCTCGCGTAGGTGATCTCATCCACCCTCCCACACACTCTTTGACTTGATATGTGTTGTTGTTGTTCCATAGGTAGTGTGAGTCAAGAAAATAACCATGTGATGATGTCATGCTCTTTTCCCATGTTAGAACGACCAGTCCCATTAGTGCAGAAGAAAATACAACATGACAAATGGCAGCATGGTGGCTGCATTCGAGATTAAGAGTGCAAACACAGCTTTCCAATGGGGAAATTAGGAGAGTAAGTAGAAAGATACCTTGGCTTGCTACGTCCGTCTGATGAACACGTTGGCCAATGCATCAGAGGCTGACAATGACAAAAAGCTTCCCGACAGTGACTTTGGGGCACACACATCATGACTTGTGTCAAACAATGGTCCAAGAAGCCAGCTAAATGAGTTAGGGCTAATTACGGCTGCATTGCTATCTATTCCCCATAGTGGATCAGGTTGCAGGGTTGATAATGTTGTGGAAGGCTGACAAACACTAGGGACAAAGAGTAGTAGGCTATATAGACAATCACACAGAATAATCTCGGTGTATTGATGAAGTGGATGAATGAAATACTAAAATTAAGGGGCTACAATTAAGATTTCTTTGTTAGAATATTTTTTTTACAGGTAAAGGAAGTCTGATATCAACAGGTATCAGCTTTCAGCAGGTGCCAGTTGCACTTCGTGCATGCAGTCCATTGCTATAATCATGGAGATGTCTTACCCAAAATGTCCCTTAAATGTGACATTAACTCAATGCAGAGGTATGAGGTGGGGTCCTCTTGAAGCAGACCTAGACTATTGAAGTGTAATCTCTAGAGATCGTCTTTATGGCCGGTGTATGAGGTAGGTCGGCATTGGTTTAGGCACTGCCCACTGGGCACAGACGTCAGTTCAACGTCTAGTTTTGATTTACATTTGGTTGAGCTGTCAGTTAACGTGAATTCAACACGAAATCCCCCCCCAAAATCCCCCCGTCAAAAAGTTGGGTGAAAAAAAGACGACATTCCCTTAAAGTTGATGACTTTTTGCAAATCCAATCAGTTTTCCACATTGATTCAACGTCATCACATTTAATTTTTGGTTAAAATGACGTGGAAACAAGTTGATGCAACCAGTTTTTGCCCAGTAGGAACCGGAAGTGGAACTGGAAGTAAAATCTAGGGGGACATTAGTTGCCTTGTTAGGTGTATGATCTTCTGTAAACACATCTGAAGGCTCCCTCCACCCTTTGCCGAGATAACTGCATTGCAGCACCGGCCACTTGTTTAAATACAAGCCAGATCAAGCAGATTACAGAAGCTAACGGCCAATGGGGGATCTAAAACAAGTTTGCTCTGGAAACCCAATCACCCTGGAAATGCAGTGATTGTCCACACTTCAGTGAACCACCTGGAACCTTCTCCGGCCAGGCTAACCTGCAGACAAACATTGTTTAGTGTTGACTCTGCTTTCCAAATTATGGAGGAAAGAGTAGCTGTATGACATGGCAGATATCTCTAAGTAGCGCCAAATTCTACTTGCCTCGCAACAAGCAGCAAAGATCATATTCTTTGTTTACGCATTTGTTTGCGCACGGGGTCAGTCAACCTGTTGATTGCAAATTAAAAGCCAGGCTCGTGTTACATAATGTAAACTGCTATGTGACAATCCTGATCAAATTGATTTGTAAAGAGTCCTATGAATGCTGCAGAAGTCTAAGTCTTCAGAGATAGGCTTTAGTGCGCTACAGTATGTACATGCTTTGTATTGTGAGGCTACAGAGCACATGTTTGTGTTATGTGTACAGGTGCTGTAACAAGGTATTTGCAGAATTATAGCTGAACTGACATGTTAGCATCAGCATGCAAAATACTGTAGACTTTTGTATCTTCTTAGTCCTGAAGATGAATGACTACTTGAACTTTCAGTTTGCTTTAGCTACAATGCTAAACTGGTGAGTTGTAGGGGAAAGTACTCATGAGGTCTACTCATTCCATGGTTTTTCTTTATTTTTACTATGTTCTGCATTTTAGAATAATAGTGAAGACATCATAACCATTGAATAACACATATGGAATCATGTAGTAACCAAAAAAAGGATGTATTTTATATTTGAGATTCCTCAAAGTAGCCATCATTTGCCTTGATGACAGCTTTTCACACTCTCGGCATTCTCTAAACCAGCTTCATGAGGTGCAGTTCAAGAAAGAGTTAAGAAAATATTTATAAAAAAATGTGTTTGAGCCAATCAGCTATGTTGTGACAAGGTAGAGGTGTTATACAGAAGATAGCCCTATTTGGTAAAAGACCAAATCCATATTATGGCAAGAACAGAACAAATAAGCAATGAGAAACGACGTGAAGGTCAGTCAATTCTGAAAATGTAAAAAACGTTTAAAGTTTCTTCAAGTGCAGTCGCAAAATGGCGCTAAGCCACAGCTAATGGAGCTACGGGTGGGTTTCCCCGTTGACTGTTATTCTCTCATACCTTACATTCCTCCTGTGACACTGCCACATCTGGGCACCACCAATGACAACGAGAGGAACTAAGGTCTCAATCAAGAATTACAATAAAAGAGCGCTTTGTAAAAATTGACAGGCAGGGACTTTTTACCTTTCTGTAAACTTGACCTGAACTTTGCCATCCGAGGAGGATCGGGGAGATCCGGCTGCTTTGACACGGGACAGAGCCCAGTGCCGGTGTTGAGTTTGGGCTCAAGAGTGGAGGGGATAACTAGGAATGGCAGCACGTTTGAGTTAATGGCTTGGGGGAGTCACTCGTCGGGTCGTCTCACCCTGATGACATCATCCCTCCAGGCAAGTGCCACGTTGGGCTGTTTAAAGAATCAATCAAGTCATCTGCTGCAGCGGGAATTAGTCCAAGGTGCTATGAGGCAGACTAAACATGTCTGTCTGTCTGTCTGTCTGTTTGTCACTCTCCTCTGGGGACATGTTATCCATGGTGCAGGCCCAACCTGTGACAAGATGCCCGCTTTGTCTCTCGGCTGTTCTTTTCTTTCTCGTGTGTTGAGTAAACGACTTCTATCCTTCCTTAAGTCGTTTATATGCATTCCCTTGCAAGTAAATCCATGAGAGATTGAGTCGCTTCATTTGTTGCCTCAAGGATTTTGAGCTTACATTGTGAGCTCATTGTACTGTAGGCCTTGTTGAAGTACCCTTATGGATTTAGTTACAGTTGAACAGCTCTCCTCTCTCAGCATACCACCCTGCATACCACTGCTTGCTTGCCTCTAAAGCTAAGTAGGGTTGGTCCCTGGATGGGAGACCAGATGCTGCTGGAAGTGGTGTTGGAGCTCCAGTAGGGGTCACTCTTCCCTCTGGTCTTAAGATTGAATCCCAATGCCCCAGGGCAGTGAAGTGGAAATTGCCCTGCGCAGGGTGCCGTCTTCAAGATGGGATGTTAAACGGGTGTCCTGACTCTCTGTCAGTAAAAATCTCATGGCACTTATTGCAAGAGTATAGGGGTATTAACCCCATTGTCCTGGCTAAATTCTCAACCTGTACCTATTTCCATCATGGACACCTAAATATTATTGTTATTATATACTCAAACACATAGCTACTCACATTCACACCAAGACAAACACACACACATCTTCATTCCTTAATTCTCACCTTACAACCGTCAAGTGTGAAAAGTGAAGTCTGCACGCGGAGTCCTGTTAACACAGCCATTGTGTGTATGCTTTACGGCCTCCTGAGACCACGGAGGGACTCGACTGTGGGTATTTCAGTAGGAGAATATGTAGAGCTCACAGGTCTGCCCTGGACTCAGAACTCCAAACAGGAGAATAATACACTGTTATGACCCGCATTAGCACTTGCAATGAATGGTATGGACGCTGGCGCAGGTTCAGCGTTGCCATGACAAACCTGAGGATTAGGGGCTAAAGCCTCTTCTCTGTCCTCATAGTGTCAGCACCACAGTGGAACTCTGACTGGATTGCACAACTATGTAATTCATTCAAATATGCCTCGTTAAAGGAGCAGGTAAGTACGAAGGGTCTTAAGCTATTGAAGTGGGTACGAATTAGTTGCTTAAGTCTCTATTGGGAGATAACCCTGAGTTAAGTTCAACTCACTTTGTGCATTTTGTAACAGTTTTCTTTCTTCCATAATATGAAAAGACAACAATGTGCTATTCATGTAGGAGGCAAATGTGATGTATAGTTGTCATCTGGAGAAAATGTAATATGACAATTGAAACTTGTCTTTCATGTGTAACAATACTTTTTTAATGACATTTTATCTTTTAAAATCTTACTATTTAAAGACAATTCAGCAGTCTCAATTTGAATTGTCTTACATTTACAGTTGAAGTCGGAAGTTTACATACACCTTCGCCAAATACATTTAAACTCAGTTTTTCACAATTCCTGACATTTAATCCTAGTAAAGATTCCCTGTTTTAGGTCTGTTAGGATCACCAGTTTATTTTAAGAATGTGAAATGTCAGAATAATAGTAGAGAGAATTATTTATTTCAGCTTTTATTTCTTTCATCACATTCCCAGTGGGTCAGAAGTTTACATACACTCAATTAGTATTTGGTAGCATTGCCTTTAAATTGTTTAACTTGGGTCAAACGTTTCGGGTAGCCTTCCACAAGCTTCCGACAACAAGCTGGGTGAATTTTGGCCCATTCCTCCTTAGAGTGCTGGTGTAATTGGGTCAGGTTTGTAGGCCTCCTTGCTCGCACACGCTTTTTCAGTTTTGCCCACAAATTTTCTATAGGATTGAGGTCAGGGTTTTGTGATGGCCACTCCAATACCTTGACTTTGTTGTCCTTAAGCCATTTTGCCACAACTTTGGAAGTATGCTTGGGGTCATTGTCCATTTGGAAGACCTATTTGCGACCAAGCTTTAACATCCTGACTGATGTCTTGAGATGTTGCTTCAATATATCCACATAATTTTCCATCCTCATGATGCCATCTATTTTGTGAAGTGCACTAGTCCCTCATGCAGCAAAGCACCCCCAAAACATGATGCTGCCACCCCCGTGCTTCACGGTTGGGATGGTGTTCTTTGGCTTGCAAGCCTCCCCTTTTTCCTCCAAACATAACGATGGTCATTATGGCCAAACAGTTCTATTTCTGTTTCATCAGACCAGAGGGCATTTCTCCAAAAAGTACGATCTTTGTTCCCATATGCAGTTGCAAACCGTAGTCTGGCTTTTTTATGGCGGTTTGGAGCAGAGGCTTCTTCCTTGCTGAGTGGCCTTTCAGGTTAGGGCGATATAGGACTCATTTTACTGTGGATATAGATCCTTTTGTACCTGTTTACTCCAGCATCTTCCCAAGGTCCTTCACTGTTGTTCTGGGATTGATTTGCACTTTTCACACCAAAGTATGTTCATCTCTAGGAGACAGAATGCGTCTCCTTCCTGAGCGGTATGATGGCTGCGTGGTCCCATGGTGTACATACTTGCGAACTATTGTTTGTACAGATGAACGTGGTACCTTCTGGCATTTGGAAATTGCTCCCAAGGATGAACCAGACTTGTGGAGGTCTTGGCTGATTTCTTTTGATTTTCCCATGATGTCAAGCAAGAGGCACTGAGTTTGATGGTATGCCTTGAAATACATCTACAGGTACACCTCCAATTGACTCAAATTATGGCAATTAGCCTATCAGAAGCTTCTAAAGCCATGACATCATTTTCTGGAATTTTCCAAGCTGTTTAAAGGCACAGTCAACTTAGTGTATGTAAACTTCTGACCCACTGGAATTGTGATACACTGAATTATACGTGAAATAATCTGTCTGTAAACAATTGTTGGAAGAATTACATGTGTCATGCACAAAGTAGATGTCCTAACCGACTTGCCAAAACTATAGTTTGTTAACAAGAAATGTGTGGAGTGGTTGAAAAACAAGTTTTAATGACTCCAATCCAAGTGTATGTAAACTTCCGACTTCAAATGTATATTTGGCTTGTATATGTACACATACATTGATAAAATCAACTGACAACCAAATAAATGTTGCTCATTTCTTTTTCAAAAGCACAACATGAGCCAGATACTGATTTAGAACAGCTGTATTCGGCCTTGAAAAACTGACACAATCCATTCTGTGCTTCATTGCCATAAGTCAGCCATTTTGTCAAAGAAAGTGTTATGGCGAAAGACCAACTTGGGACCTCAACAGTTAAAAAAATGACGGTAGTAGCTTTGAAACCGCGTTTGTTTTCTCAATAATGTTTAATGTTTACATTCCTATGAGAATTAAGATCTGAGATTACACAACTCAATTAAGATGATGTAAATACGAACAGCTTGTGTATTATGGAAAGGCAGACTATGCCAATACAAGCTGGAATAAAAGGAAGTTGTTTCTGATATGACCATTTCTACATCGTAATTTTATAGAGTACACATGTATTGGCATGTAGGCCAATGACTGCATGGCCGCGCACGAATCCAACACCATCATTAAAGTTGCTACACAGGATTTATTTATATTTTTGCACATCGTAATTTCAGAAAATGTCTGTAATATATCTGCTGTAATAGTGGAATGATATTGTTTCATATTATTACAGTATTGCTACTTATTCACCCACTGATTTCTCCTGCCGGAGTGGCATCTGTGGCTATGTTATCTAGTGGAAATTGCTGTGTAATTTCCTGGTTGCAAAAATTCGACACGGTTTGCTCAACTTCAGTTTATGTGAGAAAAGAAGCACTGAATATTGTAGAGAATCATTGTACCATCTAAATCGTTGTAAATATATATTCAATAACAAAACGTTTTATTTCTACAGCTGTTTGAAGCTGCTGGACCAAAACCATTGTCTTAAGGTGGTGGACCAAAACAAAGTCAGAACAGCTTTCCCATTTTGACAACAGATGACTATCCGGTGGGAGAAACCATTGGGCAAATATCACACCCAATCCCAACACTGCTGGATAAGTAATACTATGAAACATTATCATTCCACTATTACTGGCAGATATATTATGTACACTTTCTGACAATGCAAAATGTCCCAAAAATTCTATGTGTAGCACCTTTAAGTTAGCTGATGACACGACGGTGGTTGGCCAGATCACCAACGACGATGAGACAGCCTATAGGGAAGAGGTCAGTGACCTGGCAGTGTGGCGCCAGGACAACAACCTCTCCCTCAATGTCAGCAAGACAAAGGAGCTGATCGTGGGGTACAGGATACGGAGGGCTGAGCACGCCCCCATCCACATTGACAGGGCTGTAGTGGAGAGGGTTGAGATCTTCAAGTTCCTCGGTGTCCACATCACTAAGGAATTATCATGGTCCCCACACACCATCACAGTCTTGAAGAGGGCACGACAATGCCTCTTCTCCCTCAGAAGGCTGAAAAGAGTCAGCATGGGCCCTCAGATCCTCAAAAAGTTATACAGCTGCAACATTGAGAGCATCTTAACTGGCTACATCACTGCTTGGTATGGCAATTGCTTTGCATCTGACCCCAAGGTGCTACAGAGGGTATTGCTTACAGCCTAGTACATCACTGGGGTCGAGCTCCCTGCCATGCAGGACCTATACGACAGGCGGTGTCAGAGGAAGGCCCTAAAAATTGTCACCCAAGTCATAGACTGTTCTCTCTGCAACCGCATAGCAAGTGGTACTCATCCACCAAGTCTGGAACCAACAGGACCCTGAACAGCTTCTACCCCCAAGCCAGAAGACAGCTCAATAATTAGTTAAATAGTTAAACCAAATAGCTACCAGGACTATATACATTGACCCTTTTTGCAATGTCTTTTGAGTCATCACATACGCTGCTGCTACTGTTTATTATCTATCCTGTTGCCTAGTCACTTTATCCCTACCTATTGTATATGTACATATCTACCTCAATCACCTCGTACCCCTGCACATTGACTCGGTGCTGTTACCCTGTGTATATAGCCACGTTATCGTTACTCATTGTGTATTTATAACTTATATTATTATTTTTCTATTATTTCTCTTTTTTTCTTTATGCATTGTTGGGAAGGGCCATTAAGTAAGCATTTCACTGTTAGTCTACACATGTTGTTTATGAACTGTGACAAGTAAGCATTTCACTGTTAGTCTACACCTGTTGTTTAGGAAATGTGACAAATACATTTGATTTGAGAGTGAAAATTTAGAAAATTCCTACATTTTGTAACTTTTGAGATATATAGTTTCTCCTTTTCAGTTTATTGAGAAGTCATTGAAAATAGACGGCCTTTTTTCAATAATTGAATTGGAATTTCAGTTTACTTCCTGAATTGACTTCCTTCCATTCAAATTGAGCCCAACTCTGGGCTGTGGACTGTTTGATTGTATATCTTATTTGACAGCATGGCATTTAAGCTAATGTGTATGGCAGTGCTAGTAGTTTTGATTTAATACACTCAAGGACTCTCTGGTTCATTTGGACTTCGTAACAGGCACCCATGTTTTAGGACACCAGCGAAGTACATCAACTGTACCCAGTTTTCCCAGAAATGTTTGCACATGCTTTGTGTCTTGGGTAGCCAGGGTTTGTTATCTTGGGTCTCCTCCATGCATTAACTCACACACCCCTCCTTCTCCCACACTGTGAGCCCAACATTAGGTTGTATCAGCTATCACAGAATACACACACTTTATCACACACACATCAGGGTGGTTTGGACCACAGTGAAGTGATGAGGGCCTGGTCATTTCTATCTGTTGATAGCCTTCCCTGAATCATAGGGATGTCAGGACACTGTCCATAATAGGGACTTGACCTTTGACCCTGGGCCTTTCACCACACTATTCCCTTGGCTTCCCTCGCTGGCTGCCGATGAAGACATTCCTCGGTCTACTCTTGGATTTCGGTTTTGTTTTCCTTAAAACACGGAGAGCTCTCCCGGATTGGTATTTTGACAGCTTTCGCAGAGTTTCGCACCATGTTGTGGCTATTTTTGGTGAGAGGAGAAGAATTACATTAGATATGATATATCACTTCACTCAATATGATAAAGTATGTAAACATTGAATTCTATTACCACCTAAATGGGATAAAACTCGATTTACTAAAAACCATGGAAATACAACACAGCATTGTGAACCCCTGTGTTATATAGTTGAGTGGTGGACAGTGAGAATCCTGTGGCATCTGCTGTGTACTGTAGCGCAGGGGAGACGGGAACAGACTGAGTGTGTACAGGGGCAGGGCTACCACACAAGCCTCAGGTCAGAGAGCGTGTAAACCAATCCTCGCAGTCTGAGCACATCCTCTGTGCTTGGGGTCCCTCTCTGCCTTACACACACACACACACACACACACACACACACACACACACACACACACACACACACACACACACACACACACACACACACACACACACACACACACACACACACACGAGAGAGAGAGAGAGACTTGTCCATAAACACACATTCCTCTGCAGTCTCTGTGAGGGGCAGGCTCAGAGTGTGCTGGAAGCCTGGTGCTGTTCTTTAGTGAGCCTCGCTCCAGTTGTTTAGTCACACAGGGAAACCAGAGCAGAGACGGAGGAGGAAGAGCAGAGCAGTCACACAAGAGGAGGTCTGACGACACTATCCGTATGCACTGACCCTTGTATTTAACACATGTAGACATACATGCACACGCGCATGCTGCATTGATACAGTGTAAACAAGGACCATCTATATAAACACACAAGCTGTCACGGTGCAACACGTGTATGCGGCGAGCCCTGGACAACTGGACTTCTGGCTGACTTCTGACCGGACACATAGCGCTCCAGCAGCCCATTACAAGAGTGTGTGTGTAAGTGTGTGTGAGCACACCGGAGATGCCCTCCAGACCTTCTCACAGTAGGAGGTCCAGCACGGGGATGGATGACACATGTTCTACATCGACTGGGATCCTTACAGCATTCTGATCCACTAAAGGAAATACTGGCCCAAGACTGACCGCTAAACAGAAGAAAAGTCATCCAGAAGCCAACGATAAAAGGACTTTACTTTTCAACCTTTCCCCCAGGCTGGAATGATGTTGTGGAACAAGTTTGCCTACCACTTGCTTTCGTTGGCAGCCCTACTGGTGGCAGTGGGCTGCAGCGGAGGGGAGCATAGAAAAGGGACAGATGGCAGTGCCAGCAGCACAGGACAGGGCAGCACAGGTGGCAGCACGGGTAGCAGTAGCAGCAGTAGTAGTAGTAGTAGTGAAATTAGTAGCAGCAGTAATCGGAGGTACCACAGAGTCCAGCATGGACAGTGCACCTACACTTTTATCCTACCTGAGGGCGATGGCAGCGGAGGGAACTCGTGCCGACAAGGGAAAGCAGCGACGCAGTTTAACAGCGCCAATGCGCTGCAGAGAGACGCTCCACCACTGGAAGAGGACTTCGCTTCCCAGAAGATCCAACACCTGGAGCACGTCATGGAAAACTACACTCAGTGGCTGCAGAAGGTAAGGGAGAACTGGTCACACTGTCATAAGCAATGCAATGCAGTGACTGGAGTCATAGTTGAAAGCTTGTGCAGGTGGTCTTTTATGTTTACTTTCTGAGTATGCATTGAAGCTGTCTGTGTTTATGCAAAGGGCTGTGTTGTGTCTGGCTCTGATGGTTTTTTTGTGACCCCTTTAAATGTATGTGTGTTTGAGAATGATGTTCTCTGGCTTTCAGTTGGAGTTTCCTTGTGGTTGTCTTAATGAAAGTTCTTACAGTATTGTCAGGGATACATCTGTGTGCTGTACGGCTGGAGCTGTGTTCTACGACTCTGGTATTCATGGTTTAAGATCTTGGAGAGGATCTTGAATTGATGAATGATTATTATGACAAATGTAAAACTGTGAACAAATCTCATGAGGAATCTAGTTAAAAGCCTTTGTACGGCTGTCCCATACCGACAAATAACCAACATCCATAAACAATTTACATCCACAAAGCTGTTTCATTACGTAACTGTATATATTAACCATTGATCTATTTGTGTAAGATCAGTACTCGGTACTTCTTCGAAAAACTCTGTGCTCCCTGAGCAAGTTCCACAGATGTCAAGTTACGTTCCACGCTGCGTCCGTCCCAATGCGTTCTCGTTATATGTCAGTCCTCCAGAGTTCTCCAGTTTGCTGTCTCTTTAATGACAGGAAGCCTATAAGGACCACTGCTAGAGTGTGACGGAAGAATGCTCCCTCTATGTACTGCTCCCCAGGACTTTCCATTAGTCCACACTCTAGCTTTAGAATATAAAGAAAGCAAGTTAATAGAATCATCAGATATTTTCTAAGTAAAGGACGTACTAACATGAAAGACATACTTTTTTATGTGAAAACGTACTGATTATTGGGAATAGACTAGTTAAAGGGAATAGATCTTGCATTTTCTGTTCTGTATCTTTTGCCTTGCAAAAATGTGTATAAACCTTTATTTAAATAAATGTCAAAGCTCTGTATATTTTGCATGGGTAACCTTCAAATTGGATATTCAACAGGCAAGGGCAGTTGAAGTTTTAATACTTAATGTGACTTTACAATTGGGTAAGGTACAGTATTGCGGGAAACAGAAATAATGATTTTGCAATGCGGTGCTCATTGAATTCAACTGGGAATACAATCAACCAACAAATGTACTTGTCGATAGGCTTGCCAAGAATTGTAGGCAAGGGAACTAAGCAAATGTACTCTCTATCAGGGGTTTAAGAGACAGATGCCTGTGGTGCATACGACTCCGTCACATCCTTTTCCTCCAACTTGTAAAGCCAGTCAGGTGTTTAGGACCAGGAATATGGTTTCACTGTGACATTAATGAATTGTGAGGCCATCACTGATACCACTTGGCAACTGAATTGTTAATCTTAGCTTTGAGACTCCTTATCGCTGAAAAGATAAACTATCTCTCTGAAATGAATACATGAGTCAAATAAACAAACTCTAAATTCGGGAAAAGCAGCTCTGCTGTACTTTTCACAATAATGTGACTTTACAAGGAGATTAGGACGGCCAATCTATGATGAATTGCTTAAACACACAATCGTTTATTTTTGTCTGTAAAATGTTGGCACAAAGCGAACAAATAATTGCACGTAATGCACAATAGATTTGATAGTTTACTCTGGAATTGTGGTATTCATTTAACTGAACATCATCAATATCCGTTAGCATGCTGTGCTCTCTGCTCACTAGTAATTGGAGCACCGTCTTAAAAGGTATTGGGGCAAGTTTCTCAACAGTATAACTGCTTTTCATCTACCTCCGAAATGTATTCTTTCCACTTCTTTGGTTGTGAGAAATGGTCGTTCTTTATAAATGACCCAACATTTCATTCCAATGAACTGTTGATTGAGTTTGTAGTTAGGAAAGTAGTAGAGATATTATTCCTTCTTACTGTATGTTGTATCTCACACTAGTAAAGCACAAACATAGAAGTATGTACATATCAATTCCCAAATAAATGGTTGGCTTTTGCTCAGAAACTACACACATCACCATACATCACTCGGTTTATCTCGTATCTGGGAAGAGGAATTTCCATGGTAAAAACTGCTCTAAAACGTGAGATAAGCTGTGGGCTGTAAATGGTTGTGGGAATGATGACCTATATAGATTAAGAAAAACTATTGGCATGCAAAAGATTGTTCAGTGGAGAAAAATTACATCACATAATGAGGACCATGACTATACATTGTAAAAAAAAAAAAAAAAAAAAATGTTGATTCAATGTACAATGTAAGTCAACCAGCTGCATTAGGATTGTGAGTTTGCTCAACATTTGGGCACATTTGGCCTTATAGCTGAACCAACTTTGAGAAGAGTTTGAGTACATAGCTCAAATTCTTGTCCTTTTGAAGTCCAATCAACTCGCGGAATAAGGCTGATTAAGCAAGTTGGCTTTTTTACAGTGTAGGACTACTGTAAGGTCACCCTGAGTAAAAAGGAGTCTGAGATGAAATCACACGGACATTGAATCATACTGGTTTTATTTTTGTTCAGTAGACTTCAACAGTCCATGATGGTACTATATAAACAGTACAGCAGCAATTATAGACTGAATTCTAGACTTAATGAGACCGTTGGAATAACTTTTCCTCAAACGTAAAAATGGTAGTGTGTGAAAGCATCTGCCATCACCACTAATACCATCGTGTTTCTTCCCCGACACAATTGCATTCTCTGCAGACCTCTGACATTTTTTCATCTTAAGCGAGAAAGACAAGGGAAACAACAAAGGGAAAAAAATCCTGCATCCAGCATGTCTTCAATATTCTGAAAGAACAATATGCAATAATCGTGTCAACAGTAAAGTTGATTGATAATAGAAGTTACAGTAACCAGTTGACACCAACATAATAAGAATTAGAGGAGACGTTTTAAGAGGCAGCACACAGTGATAATTCAGCCCAATTATGGAGGTGCGGGAACATCAGGATGCAGTTAACATTTTTCATCAAACAGAAGATTAAGTGTCCCAGCCAGTCTATCTATCTTAATCACGTAAGCCTTGACTGCTTGTCAAGAGGAGAGCTGTCCCTAATGCTACTCCAGCCACCCCTGATGAAAGAATCCACAAGGGATTCCACACACTCCTCAATGCATGGGCGCTTAACTGTTGGGGGTAGATGCAGCAAGCAGCTGTTCGGGAATTATTAGGCCGTCCCAATCACTCCCCTCCGTGGAAGTCTGGTCGGCCCAGTGAAGAGCAAGCACTGATAACATTCCTGCGCAGTCAAAGGTGGCTTCTGTTTGTCCAAGGATTACTTCCCCAGCAGGCCTGTAAAGAAGGGGGAATTGGACCAGATTGCCTGTGATCTTTGGGTATTTGTTGCTGTAAAGTAGCCACTTAAATCATCCCCACTCCATTCCATCACTGGCTGGTTTGTGAAAGTGTGCATGGTCAGTTGTAGAAGAGAGATCATCCAGTTTGCCTTTTTTTTTTAAACATGAAATCAAAGTTAAAATAACTTAGGGTGAGATGTTTCGTATCACTCACCTGATCACTTCCAGATGCATTCAACATTTGAATGATATAAATCACCTACAGGAGAGATACACTCAAGATCCCCTTTCCACTTCCTCAATATTTCAAGGACAACTCAAGTCATTGAAACTTGGACCAAGGTCCATTTCAAGGAGCCAAAAAAAAAAGCCTGCTCCTCGGGAGTGAAAGTGATAGATCCTCACACTTTCACTTTAGTGCAGAGCGTAGAAAGGGTTTCAAACCAATGTTTCTTCAGAGGGAGGCATTGCCAGAATAAGCTGTTGAAGTTAAAAGAGGAGAGACAATATCAGTGTTCACAGTGCTATCCCTGTGAAATTCCCATTGCTCTGCCTTTAAACTGAACATGGCCATGCTGGTTAGTGTAATCAGGATGCACAACATGGGTAGTTCCTAGTTTCCCTTCACCCCTTGGGGTTAATACATCAAAAGGGTGAATATTTCTTAATGCTATCAGAAGGCCACACAGCCTGCCTAAGAGCCAAGGAAAGACTAATCTATTTTAGGGGTGACTTCCTCTGTATCAAAGCTTCTTTTTGCAAATAATGCGGGCCAAAACTAACAAATCGGACGATGCAGTGAGCTAGTGGACGCACAACAGACTGAGGAGCGCTTCCTTCCTGTCCCTTGCAGAACTTGCAAGACCACGAAAATAGCAGAAGGGGCTTTTGTACTCTGCTACTGCTTCCATAAATGAATCTTTGCCTCACTTGCACTAGCAGAGAAGGTGAAAAGAGAACAGAGCTTTCTTTACAGCATGTCAAGGGAATATATAAGGAAGTCCATTACGGCAATGTCACAGTATTCCCACATGGATGTGAACATTGAGGCCGACATGGTTATTGTTCTTTTCAGGAAATGGGCATTTAGTATGTTTGTCACGGTCAATATGGCAGCTCACTTAGTTTCAAACTCTTTTTCCAGAAATCGTATTTCATTGTGGTCGTTAGCTTCGAACCTGTTAGAACTTTTGATATTGGGCAGAAAAGTATTTTTAACTCTACGCCACGGTTATGCAACCAAAATGAATAGGGGAGTTAATTAATGCCCACGGCCTTGAGTCTCTCCAGTTTCTCTTGAGTTTCTCTGAGGCATCATGTGTACATGTGGTTAAACGTCCATCATTCATTTCAATGAATTACCCTCCAGTGGGCACTTTGTACAGGATTTATCTAGCTTTAATTGCAATATTATTTTTGTATTTGCTTAGGAGTGCCAGTCATTTGTTATACACCGCTCAGAAGACATTTTACTTACTGCTCTGCACTCACCAGTATGTGTGTGAAATAAATTGAGAAAGTCCTGTATTTTGTTTGGGTTTCCTTGTGCCCCAAGTATATTCATTTCTTCAATGGAACACATTTTTCTTCCTGGGATTACCACAGGTATTATAAATAAGAGTGAGTGTGCTGCAGCATGTCACTCAGGTGATATAGATAGCTTTACCATAGGCCTATACTGTATGTCAGGGAACTGATATTTGGATACTTCTGTTCTCAATGACATTTGACCTTGTTTTGAATAATGGTTAAGTATGGTGTGCCTTTATTAGGAATTAACATAACTTGGGTGGCAGGTAGCCTTGCGGTTAAGAGCATAGGGCCAGTAATTGAACGGCCGCTGGTTCAAATCCCTGAGCCGACTAGGTAAAACATTTGCCGATGTGCCCGTGTGCAAGGCAGTTACCATCATTGCTCCTGTAAGTCCCTCTCGATAAGAGTGTCTGCTAAAGTCTCAGTCGTTATGCTTGTCTTTAGAAGTTATAGCTCGCAAGCATTGCCAAACGTACAGCATACAGTGCGAAGCCTGTATGGGTGAGTGATTCTGACCCAAATATAAGATAGTAGCCATTGTGGAATATTATACAACACTATAAAAACAGATTGTTCAATCAGTGGTCCAATATATGCTGCTATCACAGTGTACTACAACATATCGTTGAAATCCAGCTGTGATTAGAAAGAACCCAATGGTATATCACTGCTTTCTGTTATTTATATAAGACATAGACTATAACTCATGTCATAATTTCTCTGGCTTGTTAAGTTTCTGTCATATTTCTCTGACCTGTCCATCGGGGAGCCCGCTTGGGTTCATTTCAGCCCTGTAAAATTCCACGAGGCTCTACAAGACTCTGCCTTTAAATAAATGTGTACCTTCAAATTTTACTGCTGTTTTTCTTCCAGGGACAGCGATCACAGGAAAGATATGTAGGCCTATGCTTTCTATTTCTGTTTACTGGCATGCGGCGGGAATAGAAGGAACGTACAGTAATGTTATGCCGTTATTTCTTTCTAACTTTTTTCGGGTCCAGCCAATCTTCAAGTTCACTGTAGCATTTATCCTCCACAAATTCCATCGGAATCCTGTTCCATCTGACAATTATTAATCTGAGAGATAAGGCTGACTGCGTGGAGTTTGGGGAAATTCCTAAAGCATCCCAAAACACTACCATTGAGCCCTACTCCCCTTAGAGGTTGTGTCCTACAGATGTTGCATTGTGAGTGGTTGCTTTAGTCTGTCAGCTCTGGGGCCACTTGCCAAAGTTCCAAAGGACACCATTTCACCTCATCTGAGAGTTCAGCTTCTTCAACTTTTCCATGATTACAAATCAAAACATCACAATTGGTGATGAAAGAGAGCAATGGAATAGTTTCTGTCAAAGTGAGAGGCTTTGAATAAACAAACAGAACAGCAGATAAATAACAAGTAATAAAAGCACCCGCCGTGAGGGAAAACAAATGAAGAGAAGCAAGTGAAGGGGGGGAGAGAGGGAAAGAGTGTGGGAGATATTGGGTAACAGATAAGCAGTTTCACTCCCTCACAGCCGGAGTTGGATCAGTAAATGAAGAATAGGCGAGTTTTCCTTCTCTTACTCTGTTCTTGTTGTGATCTGGGCCAATCGCACATCAGGCTTCAATGTCACACTTTGCAATAACCTCAGTAATTTCTTTGTTCTATCTTTGGTGTTGGTAAGGCTTAGGGAAAAGTTGCTGTAGTCCATATCTCATGATATATTAACATACGGTCTGGAACTGCACAACATGGTCGGCCACTCACGACTCCTTCCAGTGCGCTGGGTGGTTTTGTCTTGTGTGTGGGACGTGTTTGGGTCCCGGGTTAACGGTTTAGAGCTGTGATCGGCGTGGCACCTCATCCACACCCCTCACACACACACACACAAACACACAGACATTGGAACAGCCCTGGTGAATGTCTTAACCCTGTCCAGCACTGTGTTTGCCTTGTCTGGGACCCAAGCCAGGTTTCTCATATTCCACACAATACCAGGGCTGTGGCTGGCAGAGCCAACTGGAGATGACTGGTGAAGATGTCGATAGTGTGCTTGCCCCCCCCCCCCCCCTTTTCTTTCCTGTCACATCATTTTCGACCTCTGCTTAAAATTGGAGTCAAAGGTCAATCCACCTTACTCCCTGACCTTTTAGAGAATAACTGTACTAAATGTAGTCTCAATTACCCTTATGATAGAGCCCTAGCAAGCTTTGTTGGGTCAGGATAAAACTGACCTCTTGTACTATGATACTGTAAGTGTTTCTACTAAATTGCAGGGATAAAGGGATCGTTCCAACAAGAGGTGTAACTGTTGTCGAGGGTAGAAATTCAGTCACTACCAGACTGATGCAGACCACGACCAGAGAATCACTCAATGAGACAGCCCCAGGACACATGCCTGTAGCTGGAAAACGAATGGAGCTTTACGCCTGTTTACTCATAAATGGGTGCAGATGTTTGTTTGAGTGGACTTTACTGCCAGTGGGAGCTGCAGGCTGGGGTTGCGGGGGTTAATCCTCAGCAGGTCTGGAGTGGTTGTGTTTGGATGGACTGGAGGAGCAGGGGATGAGATTCAGTCTGACTAATGGTGGTCCATAGATGGTCAGGTGGGATCTGATTCTGTAGGCGAGCTTAAAACATTATGCATTAAGTTCTCAAACTTCTTAATGTATAGTATTGTATGTCATAGTGTCAATCCATGATAATCGAAAATTTCAATAAGAATTTCTCAACGGCTGGCCATGCCTTCCTCCTGGCTACTCCAACCCCGGCCAACAGCTCCGCCCCCCCTGCAGCTACTCGCCCTAGCCTCCCCAGCTTCTCCTTCACCCGAATCCAGATAGCAGATTTTTTGAAAGAGCTGCAAAATCTGGACCCCTACAAATCAGCTGGGTTAGACAATCTGGACCCTCTGTTTCTAAAACTATCCGCTGCCATTGTTGCAACTCCTATTACCAGTCTGTTCAACCTCTCTTTCGTTTTTTCCGAGATCCCTAAAGATTGGAAAGCTGCCGCGGTCATCCCCCTCTTCAAAGGGGGTGACACCCTAGACCCAAACTGTTACAGACCTATTTCCATCCTGCCCTGCCTTTCTAAAGTCTTCGAAAGCCAAGTTAATAAACAGATCACTGACCATTTCGAATCCCACCGTACCTTCTCCGCTTGTAAGGGCTGTCTGAAGAGAGAGTGGACCAAAACGCAGCAGAGTTAGTGTTCATCATTTAATTGAACAACATGAACACTATACAAAAACAAGAAAAGAGAAAACCGACAGCCAACAGTCCTGTCAGGTGCAAACACTAACAGAAACAATTACCCACAAAACCCAAAGGAAAAACATGCTCCTTATGTGTGACTCCCAATCAGCAACAACGAGCTTCACCTGTGCCTGATTGGGAGCCACACACGGCCCAAAACAAAGAAATACCAAAACATAGAAAAAGGAACATAGAACGCCCACCCAATGTAACACCCTGGCCTAACCAAAATAAAGAACAAAAACCCCTCTCTATGGCCAGGGCGTTACACCGCTGTGCAATCCGGTTTCCTAGCCGGTCACGAGTGCACCTCAGCCACGCTCAAGGTACTAAATGATATCATAACCGCCATTGATAAAACTCTGTCAATCACCGTATTCTTATCGGCAGACTCAATAGCCTTGGTTTTTCTAACGACTGCCTCGCCTGGTTCACCAACTACTTTGCAGACAGAGTTCAGTGTGTCAAATCGGAGGGCATGTTGTCCGGACCTCTGGCAGTCTCTATGGGGGTACCACAGGGTTCAATTCTCGGGCCGACTCTTTTCTCTGTATATATCAATGATGTCGCGCTTGCTGCGGGCGATTCCCTGATCCACCTCTACGCAGACGACACCATTCTGTATACATCTGGCCCTTCCTTGGCACTGTGCTAACTAATCTCCAAACGAGCTTCAATGCCATACAACACTCCTTCCGTGGCCTCCAACTGCTCTTAAACACTAGTAAAACCAAATGCATGCTTTTCAACCGTTTGCTGCCCGCACCCGCCCGCCCGACTAGCATCACCACCCTGGACGGTTCCGACCTAGAATATGTGGACCACTACAAATACCTAGGTGTCTGGCTAGACTGTAAACTCTCCTTCCAGACTCATATTAAACATCTCCAATCCAAAATCAAATCTAGAATCGGCTTTCTATTTCGCAACAAAGCCTCCTTCACTCACGCCACCAAACTTACCCTAGTAAAACTGACTATCCTACCGATCCTCGACTTCGGCGATGTCATCTACAAAATAGCTTCCAATACTCTGCTCAGCAAACTGGATGCAGTCTATCACAGTGCCATCCGTTTTGTTACCAAATCACCTTATACCACCCACCACTGCGACCTGTATGCTCTAGTCGGCTGGCCCTCGCTACATATTCGTCGCCAGACCCACTGGCTCTAGGTCATCTATAAGACTATGCTTGGTAAAGCTCCACCTTATCTCAGTTCACTGGTCACGATAACAACACTCACCCGTAGCACACGTTCCAGCAGGTATATCTCACTGATCATCCCCAAAGCCAACACCTCATTTGGCCTTTCATTCCAGTTCTCTGCTGCCAGTGACTGGAACGAATTGCAAAAAACGCTGAAGTTGGAGACTTATTTCCCTCACCAACTTTAAACATCAGCTATCTGAGCATCTAACCGATCGCTGCAGCTGTACATTGCCCACCCTATCTACCTACCTCATCCCCTTACTGTTTTTATTTTATTTACTATTCTGCTCTTTTTGCACACCAGTATCTCTACATGCACATCTTCATATGCTCATTTATCACTCCAGTGTTAATCTGCTAATGTCACAGTTGTCTTCGTCTTCTGACGATAATGCGAAATCGTCATCAGAAAATGTGGACCAAAACGCAGCAGGTACGTGAATGCTCATCTTGATTTTTAATTAATCTCAAAAATGAACATACAAAATAATAAAACACAAAAAACGAACACTCGACAAATAAACAGTCTGGTAAGGCACAAGGCTATACACAGAATAATCACCCACCAATCACACACACAAACACACCCTAATATATGGGACTCTCAATCAAAGGCAGATAGACAACACCTGCCTTCAACTGAGAGTCCCAACCCCAATTAACCAAACATAGAAACACACACACCAGACTAACCATAGAATACAACCACATAGACCATCCACCAAAAACCCAGAAATACTAAATCAAACACCCTTTACACAAACACAACACCCCGAACCACATAAAACAAATACCCTCTGCCACGTCCTGACCAAACTACAAAAACAATTAACCTTATATACTGGCCAGGACGTGACAGCTAAATTGTAATTATTTGCTCCTATGGCCTATTTATTGCCTACCTCCTCATGCCTTTTGCACACACTGTATATAGACTTTCTTTTTTCTACTGTATCATTGACTTGTTTATTGTGTTATTGGCTTGTTTGTTTACTCCATGTGTAACTCTGTGTTGTTGTCTGTGTCACACTGCTTTGCTTTATCTTGGCCAGGTCGCAGTTGTAAATGAGAACTTGTTCTCAACTTGCCTACCTGGTTAAATAAAGGTGAAATAAAAATAAATAAAAAAGAAAGAAATAGAAAAATACTAACATAGTGTTTTCTTTGACTTTACTTTACCTTACTTAATTTTTTACCTATTTTTACCTATTCAGGACATTGTAATAAAGCTATATTGTAGTTGACTACTTGTAGTCACATGTTTCCAATGTAAGAGGAATCAATTAAAAAATTGGGCTCTCAAATATCACATAAGGATTTTGGAGTATTGTATTCTATAGCATACTATAATATGGTAACCATAGTCTAGCAGAAAGGATCCCTAAGAGTCCCTTATACTTCAGCTCAGCCGGGGGATGATGGCCCTCCAGTACTTGTCTTTGGGGCGCGCTGGTTTCGATCATTTGATCTCTCCCCTGCTTGTCACTGTGTGTATACACACTTCTTTTGCACTTCAGTCTGAGAAAGCAAAAATAAACAGAGGTCCAGCCAGATGAAAGCCTAGGGATATGGCGACATTGTGCTGCGTATGCTCTGGTCCTCTGCTGCTCCGCTCGGGGCCCGCTGAGGAGTCAGAGCTGTAAGTGACTGGAGAGGACCACGCTGGGTTATGATGATGTTACAGGGTTCAAACCGAGCTCTACTGTTCAGGTCTGGTCTGGTCTGCCTGGGGATATTCCATATGATATGACTATGAGCTTCCACAGCTCCAAGGGTTGGGTTTTGCTTGAAAGTAACTGCTTTCTCTCCATGTTGACATGTGGATTGCAGATTAGGAAAAAAAACATATTATTATTATTTATAATTATTATTTTACACAACATGATCTCTGGGTTGTTGGTTCGGATTTGAAACTAGCTATACAATTGCAGGAACAATGGCATATCTTATGATTTGTGAAATCTTTTGATTGTGTAAATAGTGAATATTATAGACATTTCAACCTATGAAAGAGACACACTGCCTCAGTAGCCATTAGCATCCATTTTCCCTTCATTACACTGGTATGACCTGAGGTCAGACCAAAGCAGTCCCATCTGGTGAGGGCTACTGTACCGCTTCCTGCTGCTTTGTTTTCATTCCACTGTTGTTCAGTAGGCACCGTAACTGAAGAAAAAAGGGCCTGTTTCCAGTGACTGCCTCTGCGGCCTCCACACCGTTGACACCCCCCCCCCCCCCCCCCCCGTGCTGCGCCCCTCCACCCCGTACTGCCCCGCGGCACGATGACTACCGCTGTCAGCACAGACGCATGACATCAAAGCCCCCTGTCCAGAGTCTAGACCCACACAGCTGCAGATGATACATTGTCCAGTCTAGCTGTGAGATGGGGATGAGGAGGCAAAGAAGAAGGGTCTCATCATTTAGACCTGATGTAACAGTGTGGCTGGTTGTGTGATGTATCCATAGCAAAAGGAGGGAAGGGGGGCCCTGGTTTGACTTGGGAGTTTATATAGGAGGTTTTTCTGTTGGCGAGGGTAACCCTGGATGACTTGAGAGTTTCTAAATGATCGCCTCTTCACTTAGCGGGATGCTAGGGGGAAAGATAAACACGGACATGACGCTGAATGTAACAATACCTGGCATTAAATGGCCGTTAATTTGAATAGAAGAGGCATGTTTAGCTGGCGCTGGCAGTGAGGGAATATAGTGGTTATTATTATGTGATGAGAAAGGCCTACCATATTCACAAACTTTGAGATTGCACACATACCAACTTTATTATGGCTTCCTTGAGGCAAACTAATTCCATCTATGTCTGAAATGTGCTGGCAGAGATAAAGATACCCCAAATATTTGGATCCAATCACCCACGTCCCGTGGGTTGATATTCCTGTGTGTTCTACGGCTAGGAAGATTGAAACGGCAGTGCCGAAGGGTTTACTCAGCCATTATCGGCCACGTTCCTACTTGGATGAAGCCCAGTGGAAACGTTCCCATGTTTGAGAGAATGACAAGCTCAATTCCTCGGAAAACTAGAAAACTAGGGGTCCAGTACCAGGGCAGTTGAATTTGTTGAATTTGTTTTGTTGTTTGGTATGTTTCTCCATTCCCATGTCTTGGATGAATGCATATGTTTCCTCTCCCATACGTCCAGATACACATCATTAATTGGGGTAATTTGAGGGCCTGCTTTGACATAAGAGAGCTCCTAGAAACTCAAGGATTTGTGAAAATAGACATCCACACACAATCACGGCTGCAAAATCTTTATTTTCACTCTTGATGAATTCACATGAATGATGCTAGGTGACCTGAGCTCAACAGAAGGAAGGAAACCAGCAATATATGGTTATTACTATAATAGCCTACAATTCAATTATGTTATGAGTTATTAATAGAATATTACGGTTCTTTATCTAGTTTTTCGGACCAAGTATAGAAAACTCAGTAGTAAAGGATTTTGGAGATTCATCAGTGTATTGCTACTGGAATATGGTCATATAAGATAGCCAAATAATCCTTGTCTAGACCAACTCTAAAAAATCATTTGCAGAATCTTGATTGCAATAACAAGCAAGCCTTCCACATAACAGCACCCGAATCTGAAAGAGAAATGTAAACATTTCTGTTGGACGAGATCCCTGCGGTCTTTCCCGAGAGGAGAGCTGAAATTCAAAGCAAACACTTTCTCCGTCCCTCTTGTCATATTTCGAGTAAGTTCATGTTTATAAGACAGGATATCAAAAATTAATTGCTTCTTGGTTATGTTAACTTATTTTGGGCTTTCTTGTGAAATTGGCTCCTTTCTTAAACGTTTTACCCGTCTGTCATGGTCTGTACATTTTTAGTAGCGCGTTACCTTGGTTGCTGAGGATGTGTTTTGTTTAATACATGATACCAACTGTTGAAGCCCTTGAATTGATGTGTGAGATCTCTCTGACATTGGTTAATAATACATGTATAGTAGATGGATAGGCAAAGTATTCGAACCAGATAAATGATTCCAATCACATAAGAATTAATGTATCTGATGGATGAAGTAAGATCAAATTTCCCATAAAGAACAGAAAACTGTTGGCAGTCATGTTCAGATATAGTTTTACTTTTCTCAGGCTTTTTTCCATTTATAAACGTTTGACCTTTGTCTTTACAAACTTTTGAATCATTAATCTGTTTCAAGTTATGTGAAATGTTACTGTTCAAGTGAATGATCTATATTTTGCATTACTAAAACATACAAATTATGTTTTGTGTGACTAAATATTTTGTGTGACTAAAACATAAATAAATAGCTTTGACTTAATACTTTACATGTCCCACCAAGGAATATGCTAAATGTATCAAGTCTGGATTCAATCCTTCGGTCCAAAGATAAATAAAGTGTTGTATAATTGATATTTTGATCAAACGTGCTATCTATACTTTTCTCATGATCGTTTTGTTTACATAATTGTACTAATGCATTTTATGTAGGATATCTCCAGGTATTGAAACATGCACTGGCTGCTCTGTGCTTGTCCTTCAGAGAAATGTACTGTAGTTTAAACACAATGATTCAGGTATGAGCTGTTACACAACAGTAATACATGCCAACCTACACGCTCACTTCGTTACACCACTGTAGGCCACCTTGTCATCCCAAGTCCAAGCTCCAGAGCTTCAGTGACAGGGCCTTCTCCAGGGTTTCTCCTAGGCTCTGGAACTCCCTCTAGCAATCCATGACTCTGAGTCCATCACCATATTTCTGCCCTCCTAAAACCCCACCTTTACGACATGACCTACCGTTAACCCACCCTCCTGGTAAATGGGGAAGAGATTTAGAGTCTTAAATCAAATTGATAAAATTCAGAATTTTCCACATTAGTTCCTGAAAATGCCATTTGTTTTTGATCATTTCAAATATTTACCGCTTTCCCTTACAGGGCTTCAGTGATGAGACGAAGCACCGGACCTCCATTTCAGCCGACCATTTCAAATATTTTCCTCTTTCCTTACAAAGCTTCAGTGATGAGTCAAAGCATTGGACCTCTATTCCAGCTGACCAGGGGCCTATTGATCGATCCCCATTCTGTCACGTTAAGGCAGAGGACGAGAGAGAAAGAAAGAGAGAGCGAGCGAGAGAGAGAGCGAGAGAGAGAGAGAGAGAAGTAGCGTCACTATTTGGTAAATGCCTCGTAGCTAGCTGTGAGGGTAAAGGATGTAGAGGAACTTTGAGTTCAGTCTGAGTCGCTCTCCTAATTCGTATCGTCTCATTTTGAATGGAAATAATCCATTTAGATAAGTCAATTAAATTGGAAAATCTGCATTTGCCCAAAAGCATAGAAATAGCAGCCAATTGGAATTTGAATGTCCTTATTTTCCTTACTGCACAATACTCTAAATCAGATAGATTTTACGGAGTTTTGGAAACAAAAGAAAACGCCAAGTCTTTAGAGTTTTCACCAGTGGGCACGCTTCTCACTTTTGTCAATTTGTTGAGCCTAGGAGCTTTTGATGGACAGAAAGTGGTGTATTGGCTCTACTTGCTAAATGATTTTGGGCACTGGTTTTATATGCAATGATTTGGGTTGGAGATGGTTGGTTTGGTTTCAGGTTGTGTACACAAGACTAACTATGTCCTTGGAAAAGGATAACGAAATGAAATCAACACAACAGCA
Source organism: Salmo salar (assembly GCF_965601325.2). Taxonomy (NCBI): domain Eukaryota; kingdom Metazoa; phylum Chordata; class Actinopteri; order Salmoniformes; family Salmonidae; genus Salmo; species Salmo salar. Next base: position 8,144,806 of record NC_138317.1, on the reverse strand, counting down.
TCCTGACAGAAAGAGAGAGAAACAGAGAGGACAGCTTTGGGTCCTGGCAGTGAACTGGTTGGATAGAGTGTGACTCCCATTGGACTCTGGTCAAAAGTAGTGCACTACAGTATATAGGGAATGTGGTGCCATTTAGTTTTGGTACATGGCAGTCACACTCTGTCCATGGATGAGTTAAGCCCTGAAATCAGCACCCAGCAGTGCTTCAGTAATGAGTCATAGCACTGGACCTCCATTCCAGCCGACCAGGGGCCTATTGATCGATCCCCATTCTGTCACGTTAAGGCAGAGGACGAGAGAGAAAGAAAGAGAGGGCGAGCGAGCGAGAGAGAGAGAGAGAGAGAGAAATAGCGTCACAATTTGGTAAATGCTTGGTATCTAGCTGTGAGGGTAAAGGTTGTAGAAGTTAACTTTGATTTCAGCCTGAGTTGCTCTCCTAATTTGTATCCTCTTAGTGTCTCACTCACTCTTAGTGTCTCAAAGTGACTTATTTACAAACAACCCACTACATTTTGGCTGAAGCTGGGGCAATGAGACAGAGTTATATTCTATATGTATGCTGTCTGTAAAGAATTATATGCAACCTCAATTTAAGCAACCCATAAAGGTCCTGGGCATTGAGTGAATTATAACCACAGGTTTCAGAGAGCGTATTAAATCCCCCCTTCACTGTCCTTTGGCGAAAAGAAGGCATTAACACATTTGCTGGCATCAGTCTCAAGGTGCCCTGTGCTGTAGAGTGAGGTGCTAATCGACAGTAATAGCTCCTTTACCGTATCCACTTGAGGCTTCTCAGATGATTGGGTCTCGTCAGTGGGAAATGCAACCCAGACACCCACAGAGCCAGAGATAAGCTAGGCTACAACAGAGCACATACGGTCTGTTATAAACTGGGTGGTTCGAGCCCTGAATGCTGATTGGCTGACAGCCGTTGTGTAACAGACCGTATACCACGGGTATGACAAAACATTTATTTTACTGCTCTAATTACATTGGTAACCAGTTTATAATCGCAATAAGGCACCTCAGGGATTTGTGGTATACCTCAGGGGTTTGTGGTAAGGGCTGTATCCAGGCACTCCGCGTTGCGTCGTGCTTAAGAACAGCACCCTTAGCCGTGGTTTATTGGTCTTATACCACACCCCCTTGAACCTTATTGCTTAAATATACCACGGCTATCAGCCAATCAGCATTCAGAGCTCGAGCCACCCAGTTTATAAAGGGAAATAATGCACACGCTAGAATGCCCTTCAAGCCAATCAGAAAGGAGTATTCAACAATGCCATGGTATAAGTAAGCAACAAGCAATGCGTAAATCAATCACACAACCTTTACCACCTTTCTACTCATGGCTCTGATAATGATCCACAGTCCAGGTAAGAGGTTAAACCTGACACCACAGTTATGGCTAACCTTGACGGATTTGGAGTGACCCTCAGCCGATGGGCTGCGTGTGGAGTTTAACCAAGTCCTCCAGCTGCTGCTAAGCCAAGCTGAACTGGTCCCAAACATGGTTCCTCTGACTCAGATAATAGCCCAGATTCCTCTCTAACAAACGTGAATTTTGATTTAAAAAATCAGAGTGATTCATTGGCCTACAGCTATTTGTATTTGTCTGCTGTATTTAGATGGAAAATATTTGCATTTTTTTGTAGTTCCCATTCAAATTACATTGCATTGTTTCAAATAGAATTTTAGTGCATTTTTTGAGATGACTTATGTTTTTTGTCTGGTCAGATGTCCTGGAAAATCAGACTTTGGCATTTAACCAACCCTCATGAGAGTGGAGCACACAAGCACTGCATGCATATCATGCACTTTTATGTATTTCATCATCGCTTTCCCAATTCCCGACAAGGGTATGCCTCTCTACTCACTTTCTACCACTGAAGGACACTATTTACTTTCTCCTGCTTTCTAATCCTGTGCTGTTCACTGTCTGGAAAAGCACAGCCAAATAACTTAACACCCACATTGGGCTACTTTGCTTCTTCCCATGTGGTATTTTTACATGATGGGCCGTGTTTGTTTAATCTTGTTTCTCCTTGGTACTTTCCGTTTATGACCCTCACCAGATTGAGTCCTGAGTCAGGCACGTTCCCTGGGAGACTGGCCATATGCCGATGAGTGCGGAGCTTAAGTTTCTGGAGGGTCACCGGTGTCACTTCCACCGGGGTCTCTCAAGGTGACTTATGCAGGGTGCAAGCAAGGCATATCAGACAACATTTACACCGATTCGTTTTAACGGATTGGCAAACTGCTATAAAGAGTACAAGCTGCTTGTGAAGCATTGGAGAGTACTACAGTATATCACCATTAAAGGCACAGGTCTCCAAAGATAAATACTTGGCATCTAAGTCGTGCAATGAGCCTGAGGTTATCGATTCAGACTGTTTCCATAGTTATAATATCGGTGTTCCGAACCATGTAGGTTCCAGACTTTTCATGTTCTTTCCAAACTCCTGTACCCTAGTGTGACACTTAAATCAGTCTGTTGTACTTCACAGCCAAAGGAACTCTATTGTATCTGCTAGTGGGCCTGAAACAACGCTACACTTAGCTTTTATATGAACGCCAAGACAGGGATATTGCACTGAAGGACTATTTCCATGTGGCAGACATTTGCTGATGGCTGACGGGTAGAAAGATGTCACAGTTTTAGGATTGAAAGGAACTGTCTCTGCTCTGTCTGTGTTATTGTACTGTATGTTCACGAAACGTTGAAATCCATCCTTTATATAGGCAAGCAATATGGCAGTTGAGTATTTCCCTATTTATAAGTGCCAATCTTTTGAATATGTTATACACATTAAAGTGATTTCAAACTCTCAGCATCAGCCCTTTAGACGCCAAGATAATTCTAGAATGCTGCTGTAGAGTACTGGGAATTTTCATGATAAAGCAAATTTTCTCACACATTTCAAACAAACAGACATACAGTAGCTCAAAAACAAAGTACAAATGACAATTACAAGTTAACTTAGTTTTAGAGCCCAACTTCTTCTTTAATACGACACCACATTCATGTCAATAGCAATAACACTCATTTTGTCAACCATTGTGTAGACGCTCACTGTCAAAAAACCATTAACACAAAAACAAAACGTTTTTAAAGTTGTAGTACATTTTACTAAATGACTCGCTTAAAATGTACCAAGTGTAATATATAATACTTATAAATATTATTTACATATCCAAAATACGACCAGAGGACAATATTCAGAAAGTATTTCAAAACCCACACAAAGTAGGCTAGTGTAATGACAACGTTTCTTACTTCTGCAACAATGTAAAAATTCAAACAACTATTCAGAGACCATTTAAAAAAGAAATGCAACCTCTCTCAATAAGATTTAGTAGAGACCAGGCCTGACACAAAATGTAGAAATTGTAGCCTACTTTGACAACAATTCAGTGAATGCAGTATTAGATAAAGATAAAGAGAGACGCTACAAAACACAGCAACTGTTCCGAGATTTGTAGGACAAATTCATATTTCACACTGTCACTTTAGTGTTTGCATTTGTCTAAATGTCATGGAACTTCTGGAAGCACTGCCCCATCCTGCAAATTGGCACAGAACACGTAGAGCACCGAAAGGAGGTTTCTACACATCTCCCACTCTTTTCCCTGCGTCCACTCCGAATACACCCCCCCCCCCCCCCCCCCCTTGCGCCCTTCAAACTTCACCTGCTTTCAAATGAGTTACAACTCAGTCCACACGCCCTGGTGCCACAGGCTTGGCTCCCCTCTTCCTGCCACTGTAGCCATATCACAAAGTGAATGGACAAACTGCATTTTCAATGCCTTCGGGGGCCAGCGCCTGCGGTTTCTGGGAAGGGGTCTTTGCAGGGTCCCCCACACAACATATGCATTTACGATGGCAATGTTGAGCATCCCCCAAAACACATACTTCCACTATTTTCTGCCTGTGTCCTACATTGTAATAGTTCCTCAGTTGGTCAAGATGGTCAACCCCGCCTATTTTCTTGTTGTAATCCATTACAAGCTCTGGAACAGATATAAGTTCCTAGCACTTTTAAAAACAACTCCAAAACCCCTGCCACTTTCACTTTAGGCCCAGGCTGTGTGGTACAAGGGTGAATGGTGGGACTTGGGGCAGACATACGCCATGGAAGGCTTCCCTCTCGGATGTGCTCTCCCTCTTCCCCTCCCTCTTCTTCCTCCTCCTCTCCCTCTAATTCCTCCTGTCCCTCGGCTTTGTCCTCTCCCTCCTCTTTTTCATCCTCCTCTCCCTCTCGCTCCACTCGTTTCTCCCTCCTCCTCACTCTCCTATTCCTCTCTCCGCTCCTTCGCTCTCCCTTCCTCTCTCCCTCCTCTTGCTCTCTCTCTCCCTCCACTCTTCTCTCACTCCCCTCCTTGCTCCACATCCCTATCCCTCCTATCATCTCTAACTCCTATTGGTCCCTGCCTTTTGCTCCTGAGCCCTGACTCTCCACATCACTTCCTTCGCTTTCACTGACCTTGAGGAACAGAGGGAGAGGAGAGGAGCAACAAATAGGATACAAAGGTGGTCAGGAACATAATCTCTCTCTCCCTCACACTGTCTCTCTCTTCCTCCCTCTCTTTCTTTTTCTCAACCATACACATACTCTCTTCCTAATAAGGGGTTTCCATAATAAATTGTCTGATACAGTTACAAGCCTCCCATTCCACACGCACACACACACACTCTCTCTCTCTCCTCCAATCAACTCTTGCTTTCTTGCCTGACAGACTAGCTACAGAGTTCGCCAATGTTAGCTGATTAGTTACGAAGCTGGGACAGTTTCCAAATGAATTGCATTGGTAGAAACAGGATAGAACAAGCAACTTGTTAGCTGGCTATGTAAACAATTATAAACTGGGTGGTTCGAGCCCTGAATGCTGATCGGCTGACAGCCGTGGTATATCGAACCGTATAGGGGTATGACAAAACATGTATTTTTACTGCTCTAATTACGTTGGTAACCAGTTTATAATAGCAATAAGGCACGTCAGGGGTTTGTGGCATATGGCCAATATACCACGACAAAGGCTGTGTCCAGGCAATGCGTTATGCCTAAGAACAGCCCTTAGCCGTCGTACATTGGCCATATAACACACCCCCTCGTGCCTTATTGCTTAAATATCCAAATCATCATATAAAGTTCCAATGCACAGGCATTTACTACCCTAACACGATAGCTAGGCTGTCAAATAATAGCAAAATGAGGCCTATAAATATCTGCACCTAGAAAACATGACAACCCATGTACTTGCTAACAACAGGTTGTTAGCAAGTACATTTTGCAATATTGACACAGATATTACTGTTAGAAAAACAAGGCCATTGGCGCCACTACAGTAATTTAAAGAAAGGCCGTCGACGGCCGCTATGGTTTTATCACTCTACTGATGCAGATTCAGTCAAATATACTTATGTTTTTTTAGCGAAATACATATTTTCCATTTTGTCTATTTTGTATTGGGATTGGCTTTGCCAAGCGATTCATTTACTGTTTTGTTCCTCTGCAAACCATTTATTATTTACAACTGTGGGAATTCAAATATGTTAGTTTTGTGCACATTACAAACCGTAATTGAAGACACGCATAATACTCTTTTAATACCTTACAGTCTGTAAAGTTGAAACTTCTACAATTTATAGCCCTTTACAAACATACTGTACCTGTATATGGGTTACGTTATAAATGATGTCAGCGCTCAGGCTCTGAGCTTTACAGCGCTTTATGGTCTTTGACTGAAAGCCATTCTGAATTTGAGCACCGCATGAGACAAGAATTTGCCCCCATCCCTCTCTCCCTCTAATTGCACAACCGTTGCACATGTTGTGTTGTCTCAGTGAGGGAAATGCTGTAAATTAAGAAGACTCTATGTATTTAGAAAGACGAGGCGTTGAGGATCATAATAAATACCACTTTGATGTCATACAAGCAAGACAAACACCCATGAGTCCAAATGTGCACTCCACATTTCCAAATCATAAAACTCATGTCACACCCAGCGTCCATGTTCATGATCGCTATGTTTGACGTACAATTACAAGACGACATGGGTTGTTCTGAACAGAACGAGATGACGATGTGTTTCTCTGAATTGCCCTGTGAATCTCTAACACTGCAAGATGATATTTTATATCTTAGCTAGTCATTTTGGCAATAGAACAATCACGCAGATGATGCCCACCTGACCCAGATTGCGATTTATAATAGGCCGTTTTTAGATTGCGTGAAAACAACAGTAATTGTGCGATGGCGGGGATACAGGGTTGTGTTCCGGGGAAAGAACTACTACAAGTGTGCTTGCTCTAGTTCCTCAACGACACAGCTAGGAGAGCTCCGCAACAACAAAAAGCACCTTATAGTTGAAGATTCTTCTTTGAGTCATAAAAGCGCATTGAAATGACTATGGAACTGTGCCCACTTTGTAGAGATGGCCACTTGGAGACACCAGATAGTCCGTTCACGTGTCTTATGTTGCACCTACCTCACATTTTCCAGAAATATTCGTATCATGTTACTGACTATATCCAGAGTGTTTTCAGGTTTCGTTATCAACAAATGCAGCAAAACGTACAGTAAATGTAAAATGAACATAAAATCAACAGTGTAACGTTTGGATTCAGTCTTGTGCGAGGTGAACTGTTTCCACAATCTCCAAATGGTTCCCTTTCAATTGCTACCATGCGTGTACATATGCATTTCATATTTCTTCTTCGTGAAACATTTAAATGTATCCATAAATGTTCATTCCCACATGTGTAAAGGGTTAATGATGAAACTTCTACGGTCTTCAAAGTTTAAACTATCACTCATGCACTAGCTATAATGGGCATGAAATCCAACATAAGGTCTGAGCATGAATGTCTAGACTATCCCAGTGCCTGTGTTTTCTAGAATAGGACTAAGGACCTTTTAACTTGAGTCATTCAGGTCCCTGGATGCCACACATGAAAGGTTCCTTTAACCATGTCGTCGTAGGGTATCATCGGACATCACGGCTAATGTGACAATAGAAACAATCTGTATTTTCCGAGGGATGGAAAAATGAAGTGAGAGACTTTAATGTCACAAATGCTTTCTTTAAGAGTCTCACGGCAACAACATAAATCCTTCACACTTCGAGTGAGTAGTGGAGTTTGGCTGGTGACGTCTCCATGTGTGCTGTTCTTTTCGTTCAACGAAGTGTATGTGTACCAGGAACGGTTGCTGAGTAAGGGCATCAGCGCATGCGACACTGTAATGTTTGGAACTGGCTGGTGCGTTTCTGAAAATACCCTATTAGATAGTGAGTTCAGAAAGGCCACTGTCAGATTGACCAAATCAAACACGCCATCTAGATTATTCGTGAATGTTTTCAAAAGTGTCAGTGCAGATGGTGAAACGTAACAGGCCGAACATCACCGCAGGTGCATGAACTGACGTTGAATAAAACCCTGTCCCGGCCTTGTCATCCGTTCACTTTTGGGGGATGAAAGAGTGCTCTCAAGATAAGCACCAGTGAGTATCTGGCCATCTCTGCCTCTTCCTTCCCTAGCTAATTACCTACATTTGGATCCACCTATATTCTGAAGCTCATTGTTCACTTGGTGGTTCACCAAAGAAGAGGTTTTGTGTTAGAATAATGTGGTGGAAAGACAGAATCAACTCAGTTATCTATGACATAGAGATACTGATAAGAAGGCCTTAGAAATGTCCACGTGAGGGAATGTTACAGTGATTACAGAATGTATGAGATTTGAATCTTGATCAATGTGGATGGTAGCCATTTGTCAGGCATGTTCTTTCTTTCAACTGTAAAGTGATTGAATGCCGTCTCTCAACTGTCACTGTTTTCAAACGCATCTCTATTTTGTTGTGTCTGTGTGATTTACAGCGTCTGTTTAACCTCTGCTACTTTCGTTTTTTCAACATACCCCAGTTTTGTTGAGTCTGCATTATGGGCCATCTGTTTTAGTCTGTTTCATGCTCTGTGTCTCATCCATCCTCTCATAATCTATCTTCAGATTGAAAACGACATAAAGGAGAGCATGAAGACAGAGATGGCCCAGCTGCAGCAGAGTGCCGTTCACAACCACACGGCCGCCATGTTGGAGATGGGCACCAACCTCTTGTCCCAGACGGCCGAGCAGACCCGCAAGCTAACGGATGTAGAGACGCAGGTACTATATCCCCCTAAACTCCTCTCACTCCTGCCGGGAACAATCTCACGCACCATAGACTCAGCTATTCCACATTAAACCACCCCAAAAAGGCAAAAAGGGGAACTGGCCAAAGAAAATATGGATGACATGTAAATACCTACTGTCACGGTTGTCGTAGGAAGGAGCGCACCAAAGTGCGTGTGTGTCGTTCCACATTTTATTTTCACTGTGAAACTTTGCAATCCATACACAATAAACTAAACGAACAAAAACAACAAACCGTGACGCAGAGTAGAAACATACACTAACTCAAAACCATTCTCCCACAAACCCAGGTAGAAAAAAACCCTACTTAAGTATGATCTCCAATTAGAGACAACGAGGACCAGCTGCCTCTAATTGGAGATCATCCCAAACAAAACCCAACATAGAAATACAAAACTAGAACATGACAACATAGAAAAACTAAACTAGAAAAAAAACTGTCACGCCCTGACTTACTCTACCATAGAAAATAACATCTTTCTATGGTCAGGACGTGACACCTACGCTCTCTTTATGTGATGTTCATATCAGTGGAGGCTATTCAGAGGAGGAAGGGGAGGACCAACCTCCTCAGTAAATTTCATAAAAATAAAAATGGTAAAACATTAAAAAAGTTATACATTTTAGATAAAACTATACTAAATATAATCACATCACCAAATAATTGATTAAAACACACTATTTTGCAGTAGCCTCAACAGCCCTTTGTAGGGTAGCACCATGGTGTACTGTAGCCGGAGGACAGCTAGCTTCTGTCCTCCTCTGGGAATGTTGACTTCCACCCAATCGAAGTTATCAAATAATTATTATAGTACTGAAAGCATAAGCTACAGCTAGCTGCAGTGCATAAAATGTGGTAAGTAGTTGACTCAAAGAGAGAGAAAGACAACAGTTTTGAACAAATGCATTTCTTCCAAAATGAAGGAGAAGCAAGAGAGAAATATGACATGGCTGTGTGTTTACGCGTGATCAGGGTTGTATGCATTCTGCTGATCCTGTTGAAAAATAGATTAGAAACTCTTGTTTGTGTCACTGTGTCCATTGTAGCAACCTCCTAATGGGTATAAGGAAAATGTTTGTATCATGTAGTAGCCTAAACCTGTCGCTGTTACATTGAACTGGGTGAATGGAATATGAATGACAGTCATCCAACTTGCTGTAATATAAATAAGGCCATGCTCATGAAAAAATAATCGTCCTCCCTCATCTTAAACGGCACTGACTGCCACTGGTGCATATGTATGTTTAGGTTTCAACTTCTCTTGATACTTGGGGAGCTTTAGAAGGAAGGGGACAAAAGTGGTTCTTGTGGGGGTAGATTTTTGTTGATGTTCCAAAAAAATATAGGTTTGCTAAGCAAAATCACTGAGTAGTACCATGTGTCAGAACAACCTCTCTTCATGCCAAACCTATACTTTATTACCTCTTCCTAAAGAGGAGCTGATGATTTACATCTTACCTACATTTTGTTTTGCTGGAACACCTCTATAAGGCAGGATACCGCTAACCTATTTCTGTCTTGGGACAGGTTCTGAACCAAACCTCCAGACTAGAGATTCAGCTGCTTGAGAACTCCCTGTCCACCAACAAGCTGGAGAAGCAGCTCATGGTGCAGACCAACGAGATCAGAAAGCTCCACGACAAGAACGGGTAAACTCACAGGCAGCTAACACAATGTGAAACTTCATTGAAAGACACCCTGCCTTTCATGACTCCAGACACAAACTCATGTATAGACAGATCAACTCAATATGCAACAACACACCCAATCCCCTGATGTATAACAGTATGAAGTTCATGAGGCCATATTTTCCTACATGAGCTGGTCTTTGAAAGATGCACTTTAATGATGTTGCAATGGGAGCAATTGAATGTGGCTTTTGGATGGCTTTTCAGAGTCCAGTTTGTTGATTGGTCCGGTGGGACTGTCTCTCATCGTCCGCTTAAAAGCTCCCTCCCATCCCCAGTGCTTACTGTAAATACAGTAACACAGCTGTACTGAATCCTTCCATTCATATGTCTTCTGAACAAAATATATATATATACTGATTCCTATATTTGAGAGCTGCACTCAAGGTTTATAGACATGGGTTCCACAAGAGGTTGGTGGCACCTTAATTGGGGAGGATGGGCTCGTGGTAATGGCTGGAGCGGAATAAGTTAAATGGTATCAAATGCCATTCCATTTGCCTCCGTTCCAGCCATTATTATGAGCTGTCCTCCAAGAGCAGCCTCCACAGAGGATTCCTTTACTGAGAGCAATTTTCAAAGATTGTGCAATTATGAAATCACCTCCCATTTAAACATTTTATTTTATTCATCAATTTAATGCAAGCGGAGTAGTTCTGAATTTGTTCATCAATACGACGTCAGCCTGTATCATCTTTCAGACTATATCATCTTTCAGACGTTATTTATAAAATGGAAGACCATAGGATACAGTTAGAGCTTAAATTAGTCTGCAAAGTGTCTGATGAAATGTATGTATATATGTTCATTGTCTGTGTGCAACTCATGGTGACTGAATGCACTGACATAAACATTTGCATTGCTATTATGTCTGTGCGTAATGTATATAGTTGGCTTTCCATACCACATGTTGCCACGGATACAGTTCAGAACATGTTTTAGGGTCGGGAGAAGGGGATATGCCGGAAGCGGATTTGGTATGATGATTCACTTGCTTGATCTATCAAAAGAAGGCTCGTAGAAAATAACTTAGAAAGTGATGGAATTCGACTGTTTTTGACAATCACAAAGAAATACCAGTAATTATTTAGTAACTATTATGTAACTACCATACAACTAAGTAAGCACCAAATCACGAATAGAGGACTAATCCGAAAGTTGGTTATAGCTTTAGTTTACAGTCATCTATAAACTAAAGCTATAGGTCTAACAAACCTTCCTATGTCGGGTCTTCCGCCTCCCAAGGTTCATGGAGCAGAAGATGCAGGAGATGGAGTCTCGACACCGGGAGGAGCTGGGGACGCTGCGGGAGGAGAAGGGAAGCCTGCAGGCTCTGGTGGGGAAACAGAGTGGGGTGATCCGTGAGCTGGAGACCCAGCTGACCAGGGCCACGGGCAACAGCACCGCCATGCAGAGGCAGCAGCAGGAAATGATGGACACAGTGCACAACCTCATCAGCCTCTGCAACAAGGACGGAGGTATAGTAGCTAAGGGTCTCGTGTTGACAGACTTCACACTGTGTTGTCCTTCAAGAAGATGCCTAGTTTGGAGCTACACCCTGAAGAGAAAAGTCAAAACATGTGCATGTGTGTTATTACAGGTGCAAGATTTAAAAAAAAAAAAATGGATATGTTATTTAAAAGAAGGTGCTTGGAAACTGTTTGGGCTCCCAAAGATGAGAGAGAGGAAGAGCTGCCATGATGCCAATACGATAAACATGGTTCCATACAGAGAGGCACAGTGATGCCCTTAACCTCTGCTTGAGGGAGAAGCCAAAGTGGTCGTTCTTTTCCCAGAAGCACTCACCACTCTAGTTGCTCGGTGTGGTGCTCTCTTTACGGTAATGGCTTATCACGCTTCACCGTGACAGCTTAGGCTGTGGTTATCGCTTGAGTGAAATGTCAAACAGCCACCATTTTGAGTAATCAACTCTTTTTCTTCGTTCGTGTCTCCCCGTGGCGATGATAAGGGACCCTTCGGTCCACCTCTTGACCCTGACAGCAACATGAGCCTCATGTTTAGTCAATGCAGTGAACTCATTACACCCCCTCCATCTCAACACAACAGCACAATCCCAAACCCACTTGATCCCAAGCTTCCCTCGATCACATTCAGTCTCAGGAGATTTCAAGTAAATGTGTGTGCTGGGATTGGTGGAGTGTCTAGCGAGAAACCTTGCACTCTGTTCATGTTCCCTACTTCCTGCTGTGACGGCCCATGACCCCCCCACTGCTTCCTGTGGCTGTTCACCCGTATAACAGGAAATGAGCAGGCATGAATAGATATCTAAGACATGGAGAGTAGATATGTGCATGACATGATTATCACGTGCTACTTCATAGCTTTATTGTTCTATGCAAAAAGACTCCCTATCGGCTTCATTTCATAGCTGTGACAGTAGGAACATTTTATGGCAGATGGTCCTTTGAGTGTCGTTAAAGCTGTCTACTGATTGGGTCATATTAACTAATCCCTGTGTATTAACTAATCCCTGTGCCGTGCCATATTGTGACCCAAATATGTTATTAGGGTTTCTTAAGTCGCTAAAACTGTTCGCCAAATGAAAAACAAGTCATTAACTGACCTGGAAAGACGTCCACGTCTGCCATGTTCCATTAGTTGCCAGCAATCCATTTAGTAAACACCTCTGCAACTTTGTCACCTAGTCAGCCATGTTATCTCCCTGTCAGCTCGGGGTGTTTCTTTGGGTCACTGGGACATCCAGCCTCCCAACTTGATTGGTGGCTGCTTTAACAAGAGGAGAGTGAAATTAAACAATGAACGCCCTGGCTCCGTGGTTGGTCCCATCCTCCTCCATGGTGGCAATGAGGGCTAACCGGGCGCTGGGGTCACCTCTTCACCCCTGCCGAATAATTCAACCTGTAATGGCTCCTAGGGGAGGTTGCAGCACTTCCGTTCCCCACGGTGTCTAAATCTAGATGCGATGACGCTCCGTTACAGGGGAGGATTTTCCTGGGGAGGATTTGTTTGTTTACCAAACAGATTTGTGTTTTCGTTCGGGGAGGGTTAGCTTTTCGCGTCTATTCGAGTTATGCTCTGTTTTGAAAACTGACCCTTAGCATTTCCTTTAATGCTCAGATTCAAATCATCACTGACAGTTACTATGGGGAACACTTTAAAAAGGGAGTTTAGATGCTAAAATGCCCATAAACATTGTTACTGAAGTTTGTCAAGAAACATACTTCTCAATATTAAGGCTTATTTATACTGAACAATAATATAAATGCAACATGCAACAATTTCAAAGATTTGACTGAGTTTCAGTTCAGTCAATTGAAATAAATTAATTAGGCCCTAATCTATGGATTTCACATGACTGGGCAGGGATGCAGCCATGGGTGGGCCTGGAAGGCCATAGGCCCATCCACTTGGCAGCCAGGCCCACCCACTGGGGAGCCAGTCCCAGCCAATCAGAATGAGTTTTTCCCCACAAAAAAGGTTTTATTACAGACAGAAATACTCTTCAGTACCTTTTCCACTGTACTATGCTCTGAACTCTAATCCAACCATCTCTGATGGAGCCAGATGCCACTGAGCTCACGTTTGGGTCGTCATTACTACCTAAATCTTTAGAGAGAGCATTGAGCCAAATACCGTTAGTAGTGGTAATTGACCTCAGTGTTGGAACGCTCTTCAAAATCTTTGGCCGCTAAACATGATTTTCTTTCACAGTATTCTATCATCCCACCTAATGAATGCCATCAATCATTTTGACAGCCGGGAAAGCCATGTCTGGAGAGAATATGATCTTATTTTAATTACCCGCATTTAGCTCAGAGTTCTATGAAATGCTTCAAAATGGCATTTACAGTGTTGATTGTACATAGTGTACAGTAAATCATCAGATCTTTTCTATTAAGGCCTTTTATGATTAAACTATGTTCATGTTTAGGCATACTAATTTGTCTTGAAGTGACACCTGACGCTGCAAAGATACTCTGGAGCAAGTAGAGAGAATATCCATGAGGTGTGTAATGGCACCATCTATCATGGACTTATTCCAGACTTCTATTGACCCTATTTTGGTTTGCTTGTCTTTCCCTCAGATATTTGTTTGTGGTTTTGAGTCAATTTTATTTGGTTTTTAACATCCTTTCACATTTAATTGAGTCTGCTAGATCTGTCACAGTCCATTTTGGTTCCTTTGTGTCCACGTGTGTCCATTTGACTCCATGAGGTGCCTTCTGGATCCACAGTGAGATGTATAAAGGGACCTTTTCAATCCCCAGGGGTCTTTGAGGGGCCTCTCGGGTCTGTATGGGTCCATGTAGGTTCATGAGAGTCTTTTTAGATCTGCGTCACAGCCTCTCTGGGTCCATTTGGGCTCATTTGGCAAGGGTACTGATTTATGCAAACACCCAGCCCTGCTGTCCTTTTCACATGAACCTCCTGCTGAATACAAGTCTCCACTGAACCACAAAATATTTGTCTGTAAATAAATATTGGGAAATACCTCATATTTTCAGAGCCAGGCTGCAAGCTCTTCAAGGGTGCCTCTCCTATAGCAGGGATCCACCAGTCTCTGGTAGACTTTGACTGCGCCGTTTATTGTGAAATTTGTCCTCACTGTGACAGACTGCGAGTCAGAAGGTTGCCCTTTGACACCGAACTCTCCCACCTCTCTAATGCGTCCTGCCATCTCCCCGTATGAGGTAAATTGCGTCACGACAGGGCCGGCCTTTAGTTGTGTTAGAGTCCGCAGAGCAAGGTCCTACTCTGTCAACCTGTCACGGTGGGATATTCTTGTCGCTGACACTCAATACTTCATCAAAATGGCCAAAATAATATGCCTAACCTACAGCTTGTGTCTCCACTGACTGTTCAGCTGAGGAAGGGGGATCAAAGTGGAGTCTAAGGATCACTGACAAGTTTCGCTTTCCAGTGACATCCCCTTTGCGTAAACAATCCCAATAGTAAAAACAATGGTGTGAAAACTGAGATGCGCCCCCTCGTTTTGGAATTGGAATTTCCATCGATATAACAAGGACTTGGAGGGTAAATATAAACCACTTGTTATAACAGGAACTTGAAATGTATAGCTTGTAGTATTTTGTCCTAGGCCCCTTGCTTGGTTTCAAAAATATTGCCGCCATAATTATATACAGATGGAAATAGACACAGCTGCCTGTTTGAACAGGCCTGTCAAAGTCAGATGCCCTCTCTCTGGGCGGGAGATCATCCACTTGACAAACTGCTTTTGTCTTGCTAATAAGCCATCCAGTCACCCTCTGATTTTATCATGAGCTATATGGATATCCACACAGAGACCTTGTAGTTTGGCTTCTGTGTCACTTTACTTACATATTCATTTTCTGGAATGTAAAGATGGTAATCATGATCAATGGACAATGCCGGTTTTGATATTACAAAAACCCCACTGCTTGATGGCTCATATGTGACATGAAACTAAAGGTAGTCAATTATTTATTTAAATAGCGGGATCAAAAATGACATACTTGTATATACACTGAACAAAAAATATGTAGTGTGAAGTGCTGTGCCATGTTTCATGAGCTGAAGTAAAAGACATCTGTCGTATTTTGTTGTGTGACAAAACTGCACATTTTAGAGTGGCCTTTTATTGTCCCCAGCACAAGGTGCACCTGTGTAATCATCATGCTGTTTAATCTGCTTCTTGATATGCCACACCTGTCAGGTGGATGGATTATCTTGGTAAAGGAGAAATGCTCACTAACAGGGATGTACTGTAAATGCAGCCAACTTGACACAACGATAGGAAGCATTTGAGTCAGAATGGGCCAGCATCCCTGTGGAATGGATTCGACACCTTGTATTGTCCATGCCCCGACAAATTGAGGCTGTTCTGAGGCTGGGGGGGTGAAACTCAATATTAGAAAGGTCTTCCTAATGTTTGGAATACTCAGTGTATTTTGGTAATGGATAGATAACAGTACCCAAGTGCTGAACACAGGGCTTTTAATAACCTCATTGACACCTGTCAGTCAAATATATAATTTGAAAATAAAGACATATGGAAGTTGCTTGTTGATACTTGTTGATAGATTGTTTGACAGTCTGAAGGCAATTTAACTGTGGCAGTTTAACATTCCAACACCACCTCTGAGCGACTACATCTGAGCGACTGTTTAGCTTAGAAGTACTATTTAAGTCTTTCTAGTACCAGCCTGAATTTCCACAGCCTGAAGTTGTGATACCAAATATGTATCTCATGTTTCCTCAGTAGTCCCAAACAGCACGAAGCGGGTGGACGAAGAGAAGAAGTTTCGGGACTGTGCCGATCTGTACCAGGCTGGTTTCTACAAGAATGGGGTCTACACCATACATATTAATGCCCAGGAGACAAAAAAGGTGGGCAGCCAGTCAGAACTTCATATAGAGACTGCCATGTGAAAATATCTACCATTTCATCACTTTAGGCAGCTCTTTGATGGGTGTTTAATGGAGTTTAGCGTGTTTTTGTTACTAGAGTGAGCTTCAACTCTGTCCAAGAAAGCCAAAGACATTGACCCACTTGAGAGTGAAGTGGGGCTATGATAGCTATTGGCTGCTTCAGTGCTTCAGGAATAATCGAAGGCTGAAAATATACACTTGGCAGCCTGATGAGTGCCAGGGTTTACAAGAGGGTGGCGGGGGAGTGGGGGAAACAGGTGTTCACCACCTCCACAGGGTGCTGCCAGGCCTCAGATGGATGGCAGGGAGGTACGAGGGGGAAGGTTGGCAGAGGAGTGAGCGATGAGGGGGAGAGAAAGGAGAAAGGAGAAAGCCTCGTGTCTGGTTTCGGAGAATAATTCTGTCAGGGGGTATACCTACTTAATTATACCCAGACTGGGCACTGTGTGTTCAGCTGGGGTCTTGTCCGAGGTGATAGACCTCCTCCAGACCTTCTCCACTACTCAAACAAATAGCACCACAGCAGATAGATACCACTGTTATCAGCTTACACAGCGGCCAAGGGTTAAGGGTCATGTTCCATCCAGGTGTCCACTGGTATGTGTCCTGCTCCACTGGCCCCGTCCACTTGTATCCGCAACAGGCCTGGGATTGGGGTCACCTCCTGGGAGTTGTTGGAGGATCAGGACACATTGATTACATTTGAGGAGGACTCACAATACTTCGCCTTGATGATACATGAGAAGGACTGTGTCCTGGAACCGATGATTCATAGAAAGGAATCACTACTTAGGCCCGCTGTACTTTAGAATGATGCAAATTGATGATGATGCAAATTTAACCTATCATGTCTATATTTGTGCTCTAAACTGTAAGATAAGAGCATGTAGATTGTGTTTGTAGGCAGCCTGAGAACTTAATGACCGTCTGTCAATGTGTGCTTACAGGTGCATTGTAACATGGAGACCGCTGGCGGTGGATGGACGATCATCCAGCGAAGAGAGGATGGCAGCGTCGACTTCCAGAAAACGTGGAAGGAGTACAAGACGGTAAGACGAGAAGAATAACAAACAGCCCAACTCTAAAGCACCACACGCACAAGATAAAGCCATGCATGAATGAGGAGTCTGTTTCCAACACACATCCTCTGTTACAGTAAATTATAACAAATGGGTGTACTCTCGCCTCTCTCTCTTTGATTTAACATGTTGAAAAAGAGTGAGGTAGGATTCCCTTGTATTCTCAAGAGTGGCCAGGCCCGTGTGGAACACTCCTACAAAATGGGTCCTACCCGGCATCACCAGCTGTATCTCTGGTACATCTGTACACAGGGAGGGATTCCTCGGCCCTCATATTAGAGACTCTAGCTTGGGTGTCGGAGGCTGGCACGAAATCTAACCCAACCCTGGGCCTGACACACTGTTGTTCTTCATTTCAAACAGGACAGCAGTAGTCCAAAAACGATACATTTGTTTAGTCTTACGTAACAGTGCAAGGTGTTGAGATCATCATCGTCCATTCGATACGGTGTACTAAGAGAATAAGCTCTGTTTTGCTTTTAGGACCGATGAGCTACCCCATTGCCATTCCAATTAGCTGTAGCGTATACTAACATAACGTAGGTATCACAGCAGCTGGAGACCAGATTAAATATGGAGGTTTTAATTACCAATCTGAGCAGATGGTAATAGATGATCTGCAGAGGGTAAATATGGATTTGACAAAGGTGAAAAGGTTTGGGCTCATTTGTAGGGTAAAGAGGTACGGACAGAAAGTCCAACTGGTTAGAAGCAGTGAGGGAGCCATGGCACCCCTCTAGCCAAGCATGGAGAGCGTGGAATACAAGTGGCAATGGAATCAGCACAGACCCTAGCACCGCCACCGAATACAGGCACACCATCGGTGTGGTCCTTTGCCTCCCTCAGAGACCCCTCCTTGAAGAGCCTGAAAGTGATTGATATTGTTTTATTGTGTGATTCAATTCACTGCTGTTGGTCTCTGTGGGCTTTTGCACGTAAATTCAAATTCACTTGAAGGATTCATAAATCTTTTGGGCGAACTTCATTGGGCTATTCCTATTTTGTGGGAGGATGTAGAGCACTCTGGCAGTGACCCCTACTATTAGTCGTCAAGTATGTGATCTTATGACCGTAATGTTTATAATTACATTAGCAGTACTAGATAGAGTATATGTAGCAGGATAACAAATGGTGCATGCGTTCTTTAACCGGTATGAGACACAAATCAATTTGACAATTTGCAATACCTTATTAAGTAAGTACTTGTCTAAGTTAGTATTTGTCAGAATGTATGGCAAACTTTATGAAAGAGCACTTTCTATCAATCTTTATCGTTTTAAGAAAATGTTTACTTCTCTACCCAACAATACTTCAAACCTCCTCTCTGAAATTCCTGGTAGATGCATTCAGCCACATTTGCATGTGAATGAACACTCTGGTGTGGAACTATAAGGGGGAACCACTACTGTTTGAGTCCAACCATCCCAACCACAAGCCAGGTTTCCAGAGGTGAAACGGAATCACAAGGGGAGGCCTTGGACAGGGCTTAAAAGGCAGATCGGTCGGAAGTCAGATTGAGTTAGGGACGTGACCCAGCCACTTTCTCCTTCCACCCACACAGCAGGACATGTCTCAGGCTGGAGGAATGCCCCATGTTTACTTTCCTCCTTCAATTTTCCTAATCATCACAGGCTCTCGGCACATCTCCCCCTTCAACCCACCCCCAACCCTTCCGCAAATCATTAATGGAACAGTCCAGAGCTCCAGACCAGTCTCTTTGAGCCATCATGTCATCCTAGTTTCTAATTCTCCCCATTGCAAGTTTGTTACCTCTGCTGCTGTCAAAAGCACTTTGTCTACAATGGGAGTCATTGTGATCATATCTAAACGTTGTAATTGTTCAGAAGGCATACGTGGCGTTGTGTGCATCTGTTGTCATTCTTATGGACTGTGTAATAAAGAGGGTTTATTACGCGTCTGGTTTGGTTGGGGAGAGGAAGGGTGGAAAAGGTGCTTTGTGTGCCTTTTTCAGCTGGTCCCAATTTACGCTCTCATAAACAGGGAGGTCTATTCATGTGCGGTTTCATGCTTTGTGTTGCATTTGTTTAGGCGTCAATTCTGAAGTAGTCATTGATGATGACATCACAAAAATGTTATAAACAAATTCCATGGTGGAAAGATTGCATCTTTTCCAGGAAGACCTTGGAAGGGATCGGGAATGACTTCTATCCTGTATCCCGGAATTTACAGTAAGATTCCTTATGGGCCTCAGTGATGACTCTGGCCTCCTCTTGCTCTTCTTCTTCTGTTGCAGGGCTTTGGGACCGTTTCTGCAGAGCACTGGCTGGGGAATGAGTTTGTATACCTGCTGACCAGCCAGAGGCAGTATGCCCTTCGTGTGGAGCTCACCGACTGGGACGGACACCAGGCCTTCTCCCTGTACGACCGCTTTCACATCGATAGTGAGAAACGCAACTACAGGTACTATTAAAGAGATGTATCTATGTATCTTGATTAGCCTCGAATTCATGTTGCCACTACTGACTGATATCTAAAATGGAGACATTGCTGACATTATCCAGTCCAAATTCCTTCTCATTTAATGGTATCATATCATAACAGATATTTTCGTTCAGTAAAGTGTTCCCGCAACTGATACTTGGTCCTTGAATAAGGGGTTAAACTTTTTGCTTCTTCAAGAGCGCTAAATATGCTTCAAACTATGGCAGACGCTTGGATTCGTTAGATTTGGAAAACTACTGGAACATTCCAGAAAGTTCCGAGCAATCAAAGGTCTCTGAGAGGAGATGGTCTGACAATTCCAATTGAGGTGATTCGTCAGATTTGTAGCCCCTTCTGATAAGAAGGTACTTCAGTTTCTAAATGTCCTTTTTTCAACTTCAGATGGATTTCTGTTTGTTTTCCGAAGACGTTACAGCCATTTATGCTGCCGGGAAGGGTGTTTCGCAGCGTTCAGATTTTTGGACAAAATGGTGGTGTCGGGTTGAGAGTGAGGCGATTGTCATATCTAATTTGTGGAAACGTCTTGGATTATGTGACGACAGGATTTACTTTACGAAATCCGCCTCTTAAAGTGTTAGGACCTGGTGCACACTCTCCAGGTTTTCTCTGTGGGCTACAGAAACTGATTTTACGGTAACGCTATAGGGAGAGGTCAACCAATTTCTTTTGTTATGCGCTGAGACTAAATTCGGGTTTATATGTCCTATTGTGAAGATTGGATAACTCCATCCCTTTTTACATCTCAGAGTTTAATACTGACCGCTCAGGCACTGACTTCCTTCTCCCTATAGTCGGTATTTGACAAGGAACGATTTGTTAAGTGCAGAGAAGGACCATGTTGGATACGGTTCAAGGGGGGATAATGCAGGTATGTTTATCTACACTGTATGTAAAAGGACACTTGAACAGGGATAGTGATTTATTTGCACTCAAAGTATTCTCCCTCCCTCTCTCTCTTTCACTGTTTCTCTCTCTTCCTCTCTCTCTCTCCCTCACACACACATACTGTAACCTCCTGCTATTTCGATGGGGGAAAAACAGTGGTTGTTTGTTTCTTCAGGGCAGGAAGAGGCGTCTTTGGGCCTACAGTGGGCTTTAGTTAAGGGAAGGAAGGCTCGTCGGCGCTCGGACTGCTAGATTCCTGAGTGGAGAAATCTAATCGGCCTGCTGTTCACTATAAATATATTTTATCTCTCAAATAGTTGTGTGATTGCTTCTCAAGAACATTGGCCAAAACCAACCAGGCCACAAACAAAGCTGCCATCTCTGTTCTGTTCTCCTCTGCTTTGGCACCTCCACTTCAGAATCCCAAACAATCTGCGACATGTTCTTCAATTTGTATTTGTTGTACTGAGAAGCAACAGATTGTAGCAAAAGATAGCATGACGTTTTGGTTTGGTTTTGGATTATTTTGGGCATCGGTGGTGGGGGCTTTACTGGAATAGTACAATCTACATTGACGCAGACAGACACGTTTGTTAAGACTCGTAAACGAAAGTAGCACGGTCATACTCATACACACACACACACACACACACACACACACACACACACACACACACACACACACACACACACACACACACACACACACACATACACACTCACACACACACACACACACACACACACACACACACACACACACACACACACACACACACACACACACACACACACACACACACACACACACATAGGCCCATAGACCTACACGCACCCATTGGATACCGCAGATGGTAATTTAAAGCTGTAGTCCACTGATGCACAAGTGTGTCCACTTATTATAAACAATGTCGAGCTTTGCTAGGAAATGTTTGCTTTACTGCCAGCTCCTTGGTTGCGTCTAAATATAAAGCCAGACGGAAATGACTTGGTTTGAAAGAAGTGCAATTATTTCCCAGAGAAATATAGGATTCTAATCCATGATCTAAATCATATACAGAAAGGACTAATTGTCACATTTATTACTGTCCCCCCTATTTTAATGATTTCCAAAGCACAGAGGCTGAGTAAGACTCACCAACACTGTTTTATTTAGTATCCAGACAGCATAATAAATACAATATAATAAAGCTATTAAATCAATCCATCGCAATGTAGATCTTGGTTATTCAAAACATATTTGTGAGTAAGTAGTTGGAGAAGTAAGTAAATTGGCCTGGTTCTCTTCTCATGGTGTGACTAATGCCGCGTTCAAGTGCTAGTCAGAACTAGGAAACTCTGAAATTTCCGACCGGCAAACTGGTTATAGTTATACACGTGCAGCTTGCAACGAATCAGCAAGTCAGAAATTCAGAGTTTCCTAGTTCCAACTAGCATCTGAATGCGGCAATAGTCATTTCCAGATGACACAGTATTATGGGATTGACGCAGATGTCTTGGAGAGTCTGTGCAACTCTTCCCTTTTTTTTGTGTTGAAGCTGTGCTTAAGGATGTTTGTACTGGCAATAGCCTGCATCCATATAAACATGAAATAGCATCTTAGTATCAATTTTACAGCAAGGGAATACAGTGTTTGTGAAAATATTTTCACTTGTTCTGTCTTTTAAATATGAGTCAGTGTGTGCAGCTAACTTTCTTGTTCCCTAATGCTTTTCTCCGCCTTATTTTCCCATTATTTAATGTCTTATTTTACCCCAAAAGGACAATGCCTACCATGCCCATATTACAATATACTTTAAACTGGCGTCAACAATGCTGCTCAACTTATACTTTACAAATACCGTTGACATTGCTGAAAGAGTATTTACGGGCTGACTCATAACTACACAGCTCCCACTGAACCGTGCTTGAACAGGCTTGTAAAATTTGTTTTCTTGGTTTTCGCTCCATTGTGAATCACGTTTCCGTAATTGCTATAACCTATGTCTCTCTGCAAACAATACAAAGGAACAGTCTATAAAATGGACTGAAATTGTTAGCTTGGTGAAATAGTGGGTTGCAACTGAAATAGTGGGCTGTACAGTAATTTAGTCATGACCTGCAAATTACACCTAATGACCTCCATCAACACATTCGATTGATAACACTAATTTATCAACATTTACAGTATGGGCCTCAAAATGAGGCCTTAGACCCTGTTAGGTATCTTATTAGAGAAAGATGGAGGGAGGAAAGAGCAGGAAAGGAAATACAGACTGATAGAAAGAAAAGAGAGAGAGTGATCAGAAAGATGGGAATAAATACATTTTTACTGCAGAGGGGCAGGGAGGGGAATGGAACAACCACTCACACTGCCAATCTGTGGACAGATCTTATTCATAATAGATTTGTGTCTAATCTTATTTAATAAGATCATTTTGAAGGATCGAAGAGGGCGAGGAAAATGATAGTTATGGTTGTAAGTTGCTGAGAAGGTTTGCTGTGAAGCAAGACATCAGTGTTGTTGCAAAGTTTAACTAACAAATGGATGGGGACTTTTGTTTCCAGAACTGGTGTGTGTGTGTGTGTGTGTGTGTGTGTGTGTGTGTGTGTGTGTGTGTGTGTGTGTGTGTGTGTGTGTGTGTGTGTGTGTGTGTGTGTGTGTGTGTGTGTGTGTGTGTGTGTGTGTGTGTGTGTGTGTGTGTGTGTGTGTGTGTGTGTGTGTGTGTGTGTGTGTGTGTGTGTGTGTGTGTGTGTGTGGCCTGGGTGGTCAGGGAGAGTGTTTCCGGGGGTCGGCCGGGCATGAGATAGTGCCAGACACATGTTATTTCTCAGGGGTCAGAGCCATCAGTCAGGGGTCAGAGTTGATTACATGACACAGACTACAGAAGGGCTTTGACCAATGACTTACATCCTTTTCAACATGGATCTGAGTAGTGGCCCTGTACCACAGTGGTCCAGGGGGAACATTTGACATATTAACAATGCATATTGAAGTATTGAATTATATAACTGTTTAGTCTACTTGTTAATCCTTTATAAGCTATTTAGACTTTCCTTAACTTTCAAATGCCCTTAGGTGTACTAACTACAGTATAAGTTATGATTATTTATTTTACTACATTATGAATAGAATCTTTGCAAGGATTCAAATTTCATGTTCGTTTCTGCTTGCATGCACCATGCTGTATTTGGGTCAGTAAATGTGTGTCTGAGTATATTTCATTGCAGTTGTGCTTTAACGTTGCATGTGAGGATTTAAGTATTGAATAAAACCATAATCTCCAGAACATTTTGAAATAGAACTATGTTAAAAAGCAGTGTGGGAGTTACTGAACATATGCACGAACACAAGTGAGGTTTACAGCTCAACGCTCTTCTTCTCCGCATGTATGCCGAAATCCTCTCCGTTGGAGAAAGGCCCTATTATGTTCAACTGACTGTCTTTACTAAATAGCCTTCCTCTTCAACCAGCCAAGTTCCCTAAATCCTGGGATTTCTCCATATGGTAATGGAAGATCCCTGGTGGAATCAGACAGTACCCTCAGATGTATTTGACGTGGGGATTTGGAGGAGGACTTGGCCAAGTAGGGATTCTCTAGCTCGGCTGTGACCCCTCTCTGCTAGCCTCACACTGAGATGGGATCCCTGTTACCCCTAACTCATGAAGCTCAGTTTACTCATCCAACACTCATCCGCACTGCATTCTGACTGAGGGGAGGCAGACAGAATACTGTCTGTCTGTAAATCAAATGCTAAGGTAGCTGTGTTCAACGTTATGTTGTGAATCTAAAATCTAAAGATGATTTAGGTGAGAGGCAGTAGTATTATTCTGATATTTTATTAACCTTTTGTTGGGTTGCGGTTTAAGGTTTTAGTTTAAAGAAATTAACAGGGAAGCATACAGTATGATCTACCTCAGTGATGATAATCATTGACAACTTGTAAAGTAAAAAATGGTGAGTGTGTGTGCACATACGTGTGTGTGTGTCCATATGTTCGTCTGTCTCCATGATGACACCCAGCGGCAGGCGAGCGAATGGGCTACAGCCAGACACCTCTGGGTAGGACGTGGTCCATTGTGCATGGTGATTAACCTCTGCTATGAGCCAATCAGGCTGCAGTTCAGCAGGCTAATGACTGCCAGGTGTGCGACAGCATGCGCTGCCTGGACCTCAGCAGGTTTGGTCGTCTCCAAACTCCTTCTCAGACTGGGATAAAAGCAATGAAGCCAGCATGCTAGATTGAACTGTGTCAGTCAAGAGATGAAAGAAGTCAATTTGAAAGACTGCCACAATTATTTCTGTCACACACATACAAAATAAACTTTTGTACAAGCAGACATACTGTATATAACAAAAGTACACATGTAGGTTACAGGTCAAGGACAAAGTTGTGGAGAAGTACAGATCAGGGTTGGGTTATAAAAAAATATCAGAAACTTTGAACATCCCACGGAGCACCATTAAATCCATTATAAAAAAATTGAAAGAATATGGCACCACAACAAACCTGCCAAGAGAGGGCCACCCACCAAAACTCATGAACCAGGCAAGGAGGGCATTAATCAGCGAGGCAACAAAGAGGCCAAAGATAACCTTGAAGGAGCTGCAAAGCTCCACAGCGGAGATTGGAATATCTGTCCATATGACCACTTTAAGCCGTACACTCCAAGGAGCTGGGCTTTACGGAAGAGTGGCCAGAAAAAAAGCCATTGCTTAAAGAAAAAAATAAGCAAACACGTTTGGTGTTTGCCAAAAGACATGTGGGAGACTCCCCAAACATATGGAAGAAGGTACTCTGGTCAGATGTGACTAAAATTGAGCTTTTTGGCCATCAAGGCCAACACCTCTCATCACCCCAAGAATAACATCCCCACAGTGAAGCATGGTGGTGGCAACATCATGCTGTGGGGATGTTTTTCATAGGCAGGGACCAGGAAACTGGTCAGAATTGAATAAATTATGGAAGGCGCTAAATACAGGGAAGTCCTTGAGGGAAACCTGTTTCAGTCTTCCAGAGATTTGAGACTGGGACGGAGGTTCACCTTCCAGCAGGACAATGACCCTAGGCATACTGCTAAAGCAACAGTCAAGTGGGAAACATTTAAATGTCTTGGAATGGCCTAGTCAAAGCCCAGACCTCAATCCAATTGAGAATCTGTGATATGACTTAAAGATTGCTGTATACCAGCGGAACCCATCCAACCTGAAGGAGCTGGAGCATTTTTATCTTGAAGAATGGGCAAAAATCTCAGTGGCTACATGTGCCAAGCTTATTGAGGCATACTCCAACAGACTTGCAGCTGTAATTGCTGAGAAAGGTGGATCTACAAAGTATTGATTTTTGGGGGGTGAATAGTTATGCATGCTCAAGTATTCAGTTTTTTTGTCTCATTTCTTGTTTGTTTCACAATAAAACATATTTTCCATCTTCAAAGTGGTAGGCATGTTGTGTAAATCAAATGATACAAACCCCAAAATGAATTCCAGGTTGTAAGGCAGCAAACCACTCACTGTATGTTGTGTTGCTACAATGATGTGTTGTTATGTGTTGCTGCCTTGCTATGTTGTTGTCTTAGGTCTCTCTTTATGTATTGATGTATTGTCTCTCTTGTTGTGATGTGTGTTTTGTCCTATATTTATACTGTATTTATTTGTAATTTTTTATCCCAGGCCCCCGTCCCCGCAGGAGGCCTTTTGCCTTTTGGTAGGCCGTCATTGTAAATAAGAATTTGTTCTTAACTGACTTGCCTAGTTAAATCAAGGTTTAATAAATCAAGTCGAAAATCTACTGGCAAATCCTTTTTAATCCTTGTCATATGAAGAGAAATAATGAAGAGAAATTATAGAGAAAAC
The DNA here is from genome assembly GCF_965601325.2 of Salmo salar. Classification (NCBI taxonomy): domain Eukaryota; kingdom Metazoa; phylum Chordata; class Actinopteri; order Salmoniformes; family Salmonidae; genus Salmo; species Salmo salar. The sequence goes on along the minus strand of NC_138317.1, from coordinate 8,118,269 downwards.
GAATCGGTGCTCATCGGCCATTGGATATAAACATTACACAACAAGTTGGAAATCACAAATTCAACAATGAGTGGTTTTGAATCCGTGACTAACTGCAAGCGTTGCAAATAAATCACTAGCCTGCTATTCAGTGGAGTGGCTGTGTGGTCCCAAATCTGGGATTAAGCTCTTCTCCAAGTTTAAAATGATAAACATTCAACATTGGCCATGATGTCAATGAATCATGATTTGTACCTTGCTCAAAACAACTGTTATCTCAGAAATGCGAAAACTTGACTTCAGTGAGTTCAAGACAACTGGGAAGTCGGGAATAAACAAGCTCCGACTGGGAAAACACATTTTGAACCGTCATCCAACTTGGAATTGTAAATCCGGCCTCTTTCTAGAGCTACGACCTGAAGATCAATGACGTCATCATGATTTGACCTTGTTTTTTTCCGAGTTCCCAGTTGTTTTGAAAGCACCATAAATCCAGAGAATGCCAGACTTTGATGACAAAATTTGCCCACGAAGGACCGCCGCACCACCTTCCTGTTCAAGTGAGCACAGCACAACAAGGTGAGTCCAAAAATGTCTTGTATGCTTCTGCATAAATGATGTAATATACCAGGGCGATATGCATACTGTAGCAAAGAAGGTAATACTAAGTGTGTGTTGTGTAATAAGCCCATGTGCCTCACCCTAATAGTTTGGTCTATTTTCCCCTCTTAATTTTGCCTACTGTTCCCAGTCCACCTCCAGTTTCAATTATTCTGCCTGTGGCTATGGAACCCTGATGTTCACTGGAATGCTACCTTGTACCATACCTGCTGTTTTCGACTCTCTCCACCCTACCCCCCCACCCCACCCCACCCCACCCCACACACACATCTGCTGTCTCGACCTCTGAATGCTCGGTTATGTAAAGCCGACTGACATTTACTCCTGAGGTGCTGACCTGTTGCACCCTCTACAACCATTATTTGACCCTGCTGATCATCTATGAACGTTTGAACATCTTGAGGAACAATCTGACCTTAATGGCCATGTACCCATATAATCTCCACCTGGCACAGCCAGAAGAGGACTGCCCAATCATCAGAGCCTGGTTCCTCTCTAGGTTTCTTCCTAGGTTCCTTTCTTTCTACGGAGTTTTCATAGCCTCTGTGCTTCTACATCTGCATTGTTTGCTGTTTGGGGTTTTTGGCTGGGTTTCTGAATAAGCACTTTGTGACATCGGCTGATGTAAAAAGGGCTATATAAATACATTTGATTGATTGATATAAATAAGGCCATGCGCCAAAAAAAAAAAGAACGTCTTCCCTAATCTTAAACAGCACCGACCGCCACTGTGTCTCTCAACATGGTGTTGTTAGTTTGCCGACTTTGCGCTAATGATAGTGATGCCCTCATGCATTCCCTCATGCATATTGGAGTGGACTAGTCGATGCATACCGTGTAGTTTAGCACAATAGAATCCTATATTTGAAAATAGATGTAATTGAATTAGTTTGCCAAGGATATATTTTGGGAAAGCTTGATAATTGTTCAAGTTTCAAATTATCATGTATTATCATAAAACAATGATCCTTAACTGATCCCAGTTTTGGTAATTTCCCACTTGTACTCTGCAATGCTCCAGAGTCCTTTCCTTATTGCGATTGAAATCAAATCTACAACAAAGCGGTAATAATGATGTGTAGTATTAATACTATTAGCATTTGTATAAATGTTTTATATATCCAACATCCAGCAACGAAATAACACTAACAAACCACCATCCCCTATGGATATGAGCAGAATGACATGGCAGGACACCAACACTTCTTCCTTCAGGCTGTCATTGAGAAAGCTCAAAACAATCCCCCACAATCCAACATTGTGTTTATTAATGAGCCTTGGCCAATCTAATTTGCTCGAGTTATTCCAACAAGAGCCAATCAGATCGGCACAGTTGGCCTTCAAAGTCTGTAAGGGCCCTCATCGGTTGCGCAGATGTTTGACCCTGGAGATGAAATACAGCCCGTTACATGACACACTAAACGTTTCTGCCGAGAAACAGAGACAGCAGAACAACTGTACTCACGCAGGAAAACCGTATTTTCCTCTTGAAGACTGCTGCTTCGGATCACCCTACTTATCAGTTAAGCACATAATGGACTTGACATGACAGGATGCAGATGTCAATTGAGGTGGATTATCTGGTAAATTGTCTGGTAAATACACAACACACCCAGTAAATACAGACAAAACCTATTTTAAGGTCGGACGAGTGTCATGCGGAGAATCCCTCTTTATGACGTGTCTTGGCGATGTTTCTGTGTGCGGTCGAAAGGCTGTGTAAATGTCTTCTAAATACACAGCTTGTGTCTGTTCTTTATCAGAGCAGTAGCAGGCTACATCCTGGATTGTGTGGGTCAGGAATTAACAGAAGTTAAACTGCCAGGAACTCAAGCTGTGTTTTGTGATACGAGAGTTATAGGCCTACAATAGAGTATCTGCAAGAACTTCTGTAGTCTTAAAGGGTCAGAGTCGTTCTTCAGCATGTGTCACAGATGAAGACTCACTACCCCCAACCTTCCACTACCCACTACCCACGCACACACACACACACAGCTGTGTTTTCGTGAAATTTCAGGACTTTTTGAGTGTACATTTTTTTTTTTATCCTATTTTCCCTAACCCCAAAACCCTAACCCTTAAGCTTAAAATATATTTGAACAAATTCAGGACTTGTTTTCCTAACTTTTCAGGACATTAAGGTGAAATGTTACGACATTGGGGTCCAGATAATGTAGGAAAACAAGTGCACACACACACACACACACACACACACACACACACACACACACACACACACACACACACACACACTCAACTCCCTACATTATTTCATCACCCCACTACCATGTCTAATTTCAGCATGTTCTATTCATCCAACCCACCTTTGATTCAGATAAAACCACCGATTAGAGCTATGACTCTCCACTACATAATACAGTATTGGTTTAGTGGCTTAGTTGAATTCCCAACAGTGACATAGTCACTTCTTTCCGCTTTCGCTCCATACAAATCATCCATTTACACAGCTGTCTAAATACAGGAGTCATGTTCATGTTAAAAGACTTGCTCCAAGAATATACACCACTGACCAGTGTCTCCACTTCATGAATCTAACCTGAATCCACACAGTTACAAGCAGACGTGTCAGTCAATTACAGTTTGAGGGACATCAGAATGTAATATCTTTGCATTCATTAGTTGTACACATATTTTGTAGGCTACATTTCACCCCACTCACGTTCAATGGGCAATGGGAAATTCATTCCAGGTGGCTACCTCATGAAGCTGGTTGAGAGAATGCCTAGAGTTTGCAAAGCTGTCCTCAATGCAAATATAAAATCAAATATAAAATATATTTTGATTTGTTTAACACTTTTTTGGTTACTACATGAATCCATATGTGTTATTTCATAGTTTTGATGTCTTCACTATAATTCTACAATATAGAAAATAGTACAAATAAAGAAAAACCATTAAATGAGTAGGTGTGTCCAAACTTTTGACTGGTACTTTATATAGATATATATTTTTAAAAGCCTTTCCAACCTTTCTCATAGGAAAAAACACAACTTGACTGAGACTTGTTACCGCCTACTCCCCTGTCCATTCTGATTGACGGCAATGGGTCTCAGGAAATGATTTTGCTTAACAGAACATGTTTCAGAGCACAGAGCAGACACATTGGCATGGTCCTCTGACAGAGTTCCTTGGCTCTGAGAGTCCATCTTTGGTGAGAGAAAACTCTTAGGCGTGTGATAATGTGGGTTAGAGAAAGGCAGGCCACAGAATGAGCTCCTAATGATGCAGGTCACAGCAGGAAAGAGAGGATTGACACTACAGCATTTCTGCTCTCTTACCAAGAGTGATTTCACAATTCACAATGACACACCCTCAAGTGTGTTTAGGCACACCTACTAGTTTTTTTTTTTAACTATGTTCTACATTGTAGAATAATAGTGAAGACATCAAAACTATAAAATAACACATACGGAATCATGTAGTAACCAAAAAAGTGTTAAACAAATCAAAATATATGTTCTATTTGAGATTCTTCAAAGTACCCACCCTTTGACTCTCTTAGACCCTATTCAATTCCCAGTGGGGAGAATTGTTAGGGGTTGAGTGGTGAGAACGATAGTGATGATTGGATCTGACTAGGACCACTAGGACCAGTGGGAGGGGAGTTATGTAGCCTACATGATGGTGCCTCATTGGGCTGTACCTGGGTCAGCCCTTAACGACCTGGTCGTTGGTCTCTCTGCTCCTGTTATACTGTAAATAACACCTGCAAGCTCTGAGGCTTGCAGGTGCTTCCCAGACAACTTTGTCTAAACTTCTCTCTCTTTATTTCATTCATGTTGACCCAGGCGGAGAGACTGTTTGCAGATCAAATTTACTCAGGAAATCACTGCTGAAAATGTAACTTTCTCGGGAGGTCTCTTACAGTGTGTTATGTCTTCTTCTCTCCCTCTAATCGCCCTCTTTTATTTTGTCTTCTTTTTCTTGTCATCCTCTACCTCCTCCTCTCAGACTGTTCCTGAAGAGTCACAGTGGGACAGCAGGCAGGCAGAGCAGTCTGGTGATCCACGGGGCAGACTTCAGCACCAAAGACATGGACAACGACAACTGCATCTGCAAGTGTGCCCTCATGCTCACAGGGGGTAAGTACCAGTGTCCCCATAATGCACCTTACTGCAGTGTTGACAATATAGTTTACCAAGCTACCAATGACTTCACAATGGAAGAAGTTAAGCAAAAGTAAAGCTACCCTTAAAGTTATATTGAAAAAGTAACTACAAAATACTTAGTGATAAATTATCATATCTAAATCTGAATGTCAGACTACAAATTGCAAGACCATATCACTCTGGGGTCATATGTTAACAGAATGTGTAATTTAGCCTATTAAACACACAAACTATATTTGAAGTGAGAATTAGGCAGGTCTGATGCTGAATAAAACAAAAACCTTCTTGCCTACTTTACCCATATTTAATTTTATTTTTGGCAAAAAAATAAGTGTGTATAGTTCCAGTAGTTAGCTACACTGCTACATGGCAAAAACGTAATTAACTACTGAAAACACTACCAAGATTTGAATTGAGTTCAACTACCACCAAGCTACTGCATGTAGTTAAATGTAGTTAAATTACTAGTTGAACTATACTGAACAAAGATCTAAACGCAACATGCAACAATTTTAAAGATTTTACTGAATTAGAATTCATATAAGGAAATCAGTCAATTTAAATAAATTAACTAGGCCCTAAACTATGTATTTCACATGACAGGGCTGGGGCGCAGCCATGGGTGGGCCTGGGAGGACATAGGCCCATCTACTTGGGAGCCAGGCCCACCCACTGGGGAGCCAGGCCCAGCCAATCAGAATTAGTTTTTCTCCACAAAAGGGCTTTAATACAGACAGAAATGCTCCTCAGTTTCATCAGCTGTCCGGGTGGCTGGTCTCAGTTAATCCCACAGGTGAAGAAGCCAGATGTGGAGTTCTGGGCTGGCGTGGTTACACATGGTCTGCGGTTGTGAGGCCGGTTGGATGTACTGCCAAATTCTCTTAAACGATGTTGGAGGCGGCTTATGGTAGAGGAATTAACACTCTATTCTCTGGTAACAGCTCTGGTGGACATTCCTGCGGTCAGCAATTGCGCAATCCCTTAAAACTTGAGACATCTGTGACATTTTGTTGTGTTACAAAACTGTACATTTTAAAGTGGCCTTTTATTGTCCCCAGCACAAGGTGCACCTGCGTAATGATCATGCTGTTTAATCAACTTCTTGATATGCCACACCTGTCAGGTGTTTGGATTATCTTGGCAAAGGAGAATTGCTCACTAAAAGGGAAGTAAACAAATTTGTGCACAACACTTGAGAGAAACAAGCTCTAGGATCTTTTATTTCAGCTCATGAAACATGGGACACTTTACATGTTGTGCTTGTATTTTTGTTCAGTATACATACAGTTCACTACTCCCCAACACTGCCACACTGTGACATGGTACAAAGAGAACCCATTAATATACTATTTAGTGATGTGGTAGGGGAGACCCAATAATGCACCACACTGAGAAATGGCACAAGAAGAGTCCCCACAAACCACTACATCATGGCAGAAAGGAAGATTTATCTTTGTAATGCATCCTGGTCAAGTGTCTAGAGAACTTGGTTCCACTACAAGACTAGCCTGATTCCTCCTAGCTCAAACCCTGAGACTGGGTTGTGTCATTTTAACACGGACCTGTGCATGTAGCATTGTACCACAGTACAGAGTAATGAGGCGTGTGTGCAGCTTACTGCATCTCCTAACTTCTGCACTCCCACTACAGCACATTTGGGGTTTCAAATTAGCACCATAAATGTCCATGGGCCGGGTACCAAGTGTCAGGGAGATTCAAAATGACTCTAATTCTCTGGCTGTGTAAGTGGAGCAAGGTGACCCTACTCACTGTATGACAGTTCCCCAGTGGAGGACTGGGCTTGTAAACCGTTTATGGTCAATGGCAAGAGAAGACAATATCGGGAGATCGGGGAATTCTGTCCAACCCGATCTAAGGACTGCGTATTTCCCCTAATTCAACAAGTCAGTCTCACAATCCAGCAGTGTGTTAGCACTGACATAGATTGTTTTTACCATATTCACTGTAATAACATGTATATATGATCAGTGCAGTAGAAACAGTAAGAAAAACAACAGTAACCAAAGAGGAGAAATCAAACAGAGCCTTCAGAAAGTATTTTCCACGTTTTCCACATTTTGTCGTTTTAAATTCATTTAAATGGCTTACTTTTGGATTAAATTGAAATTTTGTGCCACTGATTTATACACAATACCCCTTATGTCAAAGTGGAATTATTTGCAAATTCATTAAAAAATCTGAGCTGAAACGTCTTGGGTCAAGAACTATTCAACCCTTTTGTCAGGAGTAAAAATGTGCTTAACAAGTCACGTAATAAGTGGCATGGGCTAACTAATTATTGTGTACAATAATGGCGTTAAACGTGATTTCGAGCAGTGAATTTCAAGCACAGATTAAACCACAGACCAGGGAAGTTTTCTAATGGTTCGCAAAGGGCACCTATAATATATATATATATATATATATATATATATATATATATATATATATATATATTAGACATTAAATATCCCTTTGAGCATGGTGCAGTTATTAATTACACTTTTGATGGTGTATCAATACACTAAGTCACTACTATGATACAGGCCCCTTCCTAACTCAGTTGCCGGAGAAGAAGGGAAGTGTCACGCCTGCTCCTGCTCTCCTTCTCTGGCGCTCGAGGACGCCAGGCTGCCCAGCACTACGCACTCCTGCCACCATCATTATGCACACCTGTTTCCCTCGTCACGTGCATCAGCGATTCATTGGACTCAGCTGGAGTCAATCACCTGTGTTATTACCTCCCCTATATCTGTATGTTCCCCAGCTCTGTTCCCCGCTTCTGCATTAATTGTCGTATGTCGTGGTGTTACCCGGTTCTGATGCTGTTCCAGTCCTATGTCTGTGCAAAATTAAATGTTCACTCTCCATACCTGCTTCTCATCTCCAGCGTCGGTTCTGACAGGAACCCCTCTGACAGGAACCCCTCAGGGATTTTACCATGAGGCCAATGGTGATTTTAAAACAGTAACAGAGTGTAAGCCTAGTGGTTAGGGCTTTGGGCCAGTAACCGAAAGGTTCATTAGATCGAATCCCTGAGCTGACAAGGTAAAAATCTGTCGTTCTGCCCCTGAACAAGGCAGTTAACCCACTGTTCCCAGGCCGTCGTTGTAAATAAGAATGTGTTCTTAACTGACTTGCCTAGTTAAATAAAAGAAGCCTGTACAGAATAAAAAACATGGATCCTGTTTGCAATAAGGCACTAAAGTAATACTGAAAAATATGTGGCAAAGACATTCACTTTTTCTCCTGAATACAAAGCGTTATGTTTGTGGCAAATCCAACACATCACTGCGTACTACTCTTCATATTTTAAAGCATGGTGGTGGCTGCATCATGGAATGGGTATGCTTGTCAGTTTTCTTTTTTGGATACAAATAATTGAAATAGAGCTAAACACAGGCAAAATCCTAGAGGAAAACTTGGTTCAGTCTGCTTTCTAACAGACTGTGACACTCATCATAAGGAGTAGACCAAGGTGCAGCGTGTTGAGTGCTCATGATAAATATTTATTTTAACTCAGACCACTAAAGCAAAAACAACAAACAACGGAAAACGAACGTCAGGCTTTACAGAGCTGTACAAAAACAAGATCCCACAAACGCAGATGGAAAAAAAACCTACTTAAGTATGATCTCCAATTAGAGACAACGAGGACCAGCTGCCTCTAATTGGAGATCATCCCAAACAAACCCAACATAGAAATAGAAAACTAGAACCTGAACATAGAAAAACACCCCCTGTCACGCCCTGACCAGTCTACCATAGAAAATAACAGATTACCATGGTCAGGATGTGACACAGACACTGGGAGACAAATTCACCTTTCAGCAGGGCAATTACCTAAAACATAAGGCTAAATATTTTTGCTTACTAAGGCAACATTGAATGTCCCTGAGTGGCCTAGTTACAGTTTTGACTTAAATCGCCTTGAAAATCTATGGCAAGACATAAAAATGGCGGTCTAGTAATGATCAACAACCAACTTGAAAGAGCTTTAATTATTTTTTAAAGAACAATGGGCAAATATTGTACAATCCAGGTGTGCAAAGCTCTTACAGACTTTCCCAGAAATATTCACAGCTGTAATCGCTGCCAAAGGTAATTCTAACATGTATTGACTCAGGGGGTTGAATACTTATCTAAACAAGATATATTAGTGTTTTATTTTCCAGTAATTAAAACTATGTTAGACTTGTTCTTCCTCTTTGACATTACAGAGTATTTTGTGTAGATAATTAAAGAACAAAAAACAATTAAATCCATTTGAATCCCACTTTGTAACACAACAAAATGTGGAAAAAGTCAAGGGGTGTGAATACTTTCTGAAGGCGCTGTACACACAAGCTCAGTCACAATGAACAGACCATTCCAGTCCTACTGTATGTTCACTAATGTACTGAGGTGACAATGACAATAGACTATCCAGTTCTGGAAACAGATCACCAAGTGTTTCTAGCAGGGGCATCTGTTTTTACAAGAGAGTAAAAGCTCAGCACTGGAAACACAGAGGATACTGATCAAATCGGAAATAAATCCCCATGGATTTAGTCACAAAGAACCAATGGGAAAACCTTTGCCACCCTGACCACATGCCAAAGACAAGAGCAACAGTACTAACTGTGGGACTCAGTGGGAGGTCTTCTGTGAAATGTCACAGCTCACACTGGCACTGGTATTTCAGACCTGAGGGGAAAGGCTGTGCCCCACCATATATCACCCATCAATTGACACATGTCACACCAGCCACACTGTGCCAACCTGAAATTAGAATATTTGTCTTGCTCATTTTCATGTGCTCTTTGGTGCTAGAGGTAAAGCAATACATTACCTTTGAGAAAGGTAATGTAAGAGGATAAAAAAAAGTGCATACAACAGCATTATATGCAGGGAATTTGTCTTCTGAATGTCAATCTCAACAGAGCTTATTTGAGCCCATGCACATCTACTCTTTCTTTAAATACCACTGAGAGTGAACAGGTCCTTAAAAACTAACCTCTCAAGCGATTCATGATGACAGAAGTGAGTGCTACGGGGCGATAGTCATTTAGTTCAGTTACCTTTCCTTTCTTGAGTACAGGAACAATGGTGGACATCTTGATGCAAGTGGGGACAGCAGACTGGGATAGGGAGAGATTTAATATCTTTGTAAACACTCCAGCCAGCTGGTCTGCGCATGCTCTGAGGACGGCATCTGGGCCGGCAGCCTTGCCAGGGTTAACACGCTTAAATACCTTTGTAATTATGTCTAAACAACTGCTCCATAGCTGCTGTTGGAGTTCACTGTAGCATTCTGTCAAGGTTCAACATTGCAGGACCAGAATAGAGAAACTCAATGTGACGTTTACGGTCTAAGGACCGTCTGGTATAAAGTTTCCGCTTTCCTTTAGCTTTAAGCAATGGCGTTTCATACACACTAATGTCTGTCTTTGGTTGTTTTAAACTTTTTGTCATGGGGGCTTATAAAATGATCTAATTCTCTCCGTCTGTTCTTTGCTCTGCCCAGGTTGGTGGTTCGATGCCTGCGGCCCGTCCAACCTCAACGGAATGTACTTCACCAAAGGGCAACACATCGGGAAGCTAAATGGCATCAAGTGGCACTACTTTAAGGGTCCCAGCTACTCGTTACGAGCAACAACCATGATGATTCGTCCGCTGGACTTCTCATAGACATCGAGTGCGTCCAGAATGGCACCCTATTCCCTATATTATGCAATACTTTAAATTAGTGCACCATATAGGGAATAGGGTGCCATTTCAGATGCAACGTTAGAGTTCCACTCCACACTCTCTGTAAGGCCAATGGGACAACTATATTAGAAGGAATGCTTCCTGCTTTACCCTGTTACTATCGTTTCACCATAACAACTTTGGAGTTTGTCCGGAGGGGAACTCTACACCACCTGGCTGTTGCTTGGTAACGTTACTCCAGGAGTCAGCCTGGAAGTGTGGTTGGAGAGAAGAGGGCTTGTGGAATGAGAGAGGGTCTCGTCTTATCATAGAGCTAAACTGTGAGTGATGAACTCCTTGCGAAGTTGGAGGACAAACTGCTTCGCTCTTTTTTTATATTTGACGCATGAACTCAAGTAGAGTTCAGCTCTCACCCCAGGCCTGTGGACTCTCACCCCAGGCCTGTGGACTCTCACCCCCAGGCCTGTGGACTATTGGGGTAGACTTCTCTCCTTTTTGGGAACTGACTGCAACATTGCAGCTTTGTCTGCATATGTAGGCTACATGACAGACTACACAACTACCCATAGACTACATGACAGACTGCGTAGATGCCTTCAGACTACACGACTCCCTATGTGCATCTGGAATGTTCTCACAACCATATGGGAGATATAGGCATTTTTATAGAGGTGTTGCACCAAGACATTGAGACATTGAACAATGTTTTGTTTTTCATGCTTTTTATTTCTATATAGCCTAATACATTTGGAATGACATGATGTTTTTTCTACATAAGTCACTCTGGATCGTTTCTGGAGAGGAAAAGTCACAAGTCACAAGGTCACCTTCAGTATAAAATGTCTTATATGTACTACGAACTCCACAGGCAGTTCTGAGAACAAGTCTGGCTCAGTCAATGGTTTGCTGCCACTTATATAGTTGTTGTCCTGCCAGAGTGTGCTGATTATTTTCAAAGTTCAAAATGCCACGTTATTATTGGATTTGGCAACTGACGGAGATTTATCTGCATTTTGTATTGGCTGATAACCAATGGCTGCCAAGGCTAAAAATGTGGTGATGTTCTTTCCTCATTTAAATATGAAAAATAATATACTGTAATGAATACAGATGCATATTATATATATATATATAATATTAAAGCATTGCCATACAGTAACTAGTAAAATTGTGTATAAGAAGGACAACATTATTTGTTACACCAAACCAATTGAAGGTAGTGCACGTTATGCACTATTTATCTCTACTAGATGTTGTATGAATATGGTAAGTTTTCCATCTCAAGTATTGCAATACATCTACCCCCCTAAAGCGTAAAGAAATGGTTGGAGTTATTATACATTTTCTGAGAGTTTTTGGAACCCTTTGAACATCAGATTGTGATTTTTCATTTGAAAACACTGTACAGTATACAGTATTGGGGTACAGCAAAGTGTAGATGATCTGAACCATTCCGACCACATAAAAAAAAAACCTACCTAGCCATTGTGTGCGCTTGGATCATAGCTTCATAAATGTTCCTTTCAAATGGTACTCCTCAGTTTGCTTTGCTTTAGCAATGGGTTTTTTTAAAAAGGGGAAGAGGTTATGTTATGAATAATCACCTTTTTATGACCGGAGGTGGCTACAGGGCCTTGACAGAAATGTGGTCTGTCCATATTTTGAAACTCTAACCACTGACCAAAAGATAAGTCCCATTTTATTGGAAACACCCCACAACGTCCTTCGAATGTGTCTTTGCTTAGACATACAACCGCACTGAACCCCAGATCCAGACAGGTTTTTCCTCTTTCATCATTTTAGCTTAGAAACGGTTGTTTTAATAACGTTTGGCTGAGGCATAAAATGGAGGATTCCTTTAAGTGTACTGTGTGTACTTGTAATGCATTACTACCAGCATGAAACAAGAAAGAATGTACGGTTTAATATACAATGTTACTAAAGGTGGGCTACATGTTGAGGAAAGACACATGGAACTTGTAAAACTATGAAATGACATGTTTATTAACATACTAAAATTGTATAATTTAAGTGTATATGTAAAATAACTTTCCTGAGGAAAGCCACTCCTTTTTGTTTTTATTCCTCCAGAACCACAGTGGTGTTTTAACGTTGAGCATAAACCACAGAAGTAATAAAAATAAGAGTTGAGAAACGTGCCTTAAATGACTCTGCTTTTACCTCATTAAACTGTAGATTTGATATTTTAATTAAACTACATTTTTTTTGTAACAAGTGGATCGAAATGTCAAGTTGTTAAACTAAATAAAAAGCATGTGATGCAATAATGTTTTCAATCTGGGTATACATTGGCCGTTTTTTTATGTACGATGTGCTGATTTTGAAACAGACCGCTTTTGGGGTCACATTACAATGTATTCATTCACAAGTCTCTCTCACCACAACATCCTTTGACACATACACACTCAGGTCCCAATGGGCACACCCTGGTTGAATCAACGTTGTTTCAACATAATTTGTCAGCGTATTGTGACATGGAATTTTATCTCAATATACCTCTTTATTTAGGTTGATAGCATTACGTTGAAACAATGACATTGATTCAAATATACCATTTTATAATCAACATTGAAACCTGGTCAAATAAAATATGTCTAATTAAACATGAAATTCAACACAAATTAAACCACCTAATATATTGAATATAGCATAAAAAATATTGATGTTTTTATGTGGAATTTCAGACAAAAATTCAATGTATACATAGTTCTTATGATTATGTGGAAATTAGATTGATGTAACAACCTGTTAGTCAGGTTTGGCGCTAATTTCAATGTTTACAACGCTGGTTGAAATGAGATGGAAACAGTACTGGTTGACAACTTAAAAAAAAAAACTAATGCATTTCTCCACATTAATTCCACGTCACAATACACTGACAAATTACTTTGAAACAATGTTGATTCAACCAGTGTGTGCCCAGTGGTGTCCTACATTTCTACCAAACAGAGGCAATTCGCAACTCTCTCTTATGACAATACCTTGACTTTCACACCAAGTCAAATAGAGGAGAAACACAGAGGATTGACACACGAGTGAGTCCTCCTATTAGGCAAATGGTGCTGAGATTATGAGGGCCCATGTGCGCAAGGCAGCTGCCTTTGTCTCCACCTCAACTCGGCCCCTTAATACACTGCTGCTCTCTGCCATGACAGATTGCAGAGGTGTCAAATGATGCTGCCGAGACCGTTGGTGTCTCTTCATAGTTTACATTTCTGGGGCCTAATCAGAGGTTGAACAAATTACGTCTGCCTGCAAACAGCTGCTTATCCCTTAGCTCCTGGGCTGACTTGACACCCTTACTGGAATGTCCTCCATACAGGGGTTAGGGTGGGGTGGGGGGGGAGGGTCCAGACACACAACGAACAGGAGCAATGAGGTCAGCTCCCTCCACTATAGAAGTGCAGGATACAGGATGGACGATGAAGGATGGGGAATCATTCCCCATAATACTCTGCAGGAGGCATGGATGTTTTCTTCAAAAAGAGGATTTTGATGTCTTCTGAAGTAGACAGAAGTAGAAAGAAGTCCAACTAGGGGCTCACATATTCAGGATGTTAGGTGAAGTGTAGTCTGACCCTAGGCCCCCCTCTTAACGCTCCCAACCTCCTGCCTCCACAGCCTGTTAGCTGTGCTGAAGATGGATCATTTCCTGTTTTCTAAGGGCGGGCGAGGGAGTTGGGCGCCGATGGGGAAGTTTGCTGTGCCTGGGCTGCAGACAGTGCTGGGCCCAGACCAGATCAGATAAGAGGAAAGACAGTACCTGCAGTGTGAACACAGAGAGGCATCTCAAGAATATGAAAAATAAACGGAAAACGGAAATTGAGACATCTGTATGAAAACCAAGGGTGAAAGTAAGTAAGGCGGTCTGGTACGGCGTCCCGACAAAATAAATAGTGTGGGTATGAGCCTATCACAATAATTAAAACAAAATGTCAAGAAAACTGTAGGCTATAACCGCATGTTAGACGAATAAAACATTTGCAAATGGACTTGAAAACGGATTGTATAGCCTACGCTCCACAACATGATGTGGTTAGATGAGAACACTGACATTTTGCCAAGGCAGAGATGAGTGGCCGACACGCGGGGACAGCAGTGGACGTATAAATTCTGGCTTAATGACGATTGCCAAATGTCATTACCCTTTTTGTGTAAAAAAAATGTCTCTTTCCATTCACCACTGTTTGGAGGCTGGAAATAATTTGCGAGTGGATGAACGTGTGTGGGTAGCCTAGAGAAGGAGCCCTTTGAAGTGATTGTTTGACAATCAGATAAAAACATCATGACTGTTTGTGTTTATGCCACAAAAAGATAATACATTTTAAAAGTTAAATGACAAATCTTTAGGAGAACCCACAGAGATCCTATTGAATTAATAGGGGTTCTATATGGAATTCTATGATTAGGCCCATAAAAAAAATAAGAAGAAATTAAATCTACTTTCACCCCTGATGAAAACAAAATGTGTCTGTTGGCCTCCTCATTAACTTTTTAGAAGTCAAAATTCCTGCTAACTTCCGACTTAGATTTCAATCATTATTAGAATGGATATGTCATTGAAGGAAAAAAAAACTGAAAAGTTATGATGTTCAGAATACTAAGAACCACTGGTATTAAAACTCAGAATGACTGGGTTTTGGAAAAAAAGTTAAGATAGCTACAGAAGTTTAGAGGACTTTGCTGTCATAAGTGACAAAACAAATGGAGCCGCTTGCTGTTACATGCTTACGAATAGCCTTTTTGATGTGTTCGCCAGTTTCTTTATACGGATTTACCTGGAGAAGAACCCTTTTTGGTTCAAGGTAAAAACCCTTTTTAGTTTCAGGTACTTAAGGTATCCAAATAGGGTATAGCCAGTTGGATACAATAGTTGGGTGCCTTCATGTTTGAAGGGTGTGAATAAAAACTATTCATTTACTTTCTTGGGGGAAATCTATACTGAACAAAAATATAAACGCAACACTTAACAATTTCCAAAATGTTGCTGAGTTACAGTTCATATAAGGAAATCAGTCGATTGAAATAAATGTATTAGTTCCTAATCTTTGGATTTCACATGACTTGGCCGGGGCTCAGACATGGGCAGGCCTTGGAGGGGATAGGCCCACCTGCTGGGGAGCCAGGCTCAGCCAATCAGAGTGAGTTTTTCCCCACAAAAGGGGGGGAGAAGACGGATGTGGAGGTCCTGGGCTGGCATGGTTGTGTGGCCGGTTGGATGTACTGCCAAATTCTCTAAAATGGCGTTGGAGGTGGCTTTTGGTAGAGAAATGAACATTGACTTCTCAAAACCATCAAATCTTGAGACATCTTTGACATTGTGTTGTGTGACAAAACTGCACATTTTAGAAAGGCCTTTTATTGTCCCCAGCACAAGGTGCACCTGTGTAATGAAACATCTGTCGTGTGGATGTATAATCTTGACAAATAAAATGCTCACTAACAGGGATGTGAACAAATTTGTGCACCAGATTTAGAGAAATAAGCCTTTTGTGCGTATGGAACATTTCTGCAATCTTTTATTACAGCTCATGAAACATGGGACCAACGCTTTACATGTTGCGTTTATATGTTTGTTCAGTGTAATTTAGCTTTAAACAATGAATGGGGGCCTCGTCTATCCATGCTTACGCGCAGAGGCAGTTGCATCGCTGCAGTGTAATCTGATTTACCGAAGGAGGCTAATTTAGTTACATCAATAGATTGCATTTCCTTAACCAATGGCAGCTGTTTACCAGGGGGAAATGGTCATCTGTCAAATATTAGTCCACCTTATTTGTAGACAATGAAAAGCAGCTTGTTCAGCGCTGTGTGCGTCCAACGTCTGTCCAGAAATTCAGATTCAATAACAACTACTGCATAACAATGTCTAGGATCCTCCCCTGGGGTCCTTAAATAAGGGACACTTTTAACAAATTGCATTACTAGATTTGTTTGAGATTGTGGCATCTGTCTGTAAGGCATTCCAATGCTTGGGGTCTGTGCAACAAGATGCGCATGATGCTGATCCCACACTCTAACTCCTGAATGACTGACTTGATGTCTGTAGCTGCACTGAGGTACAGTAACATATTACAATACAAGACACAACAGAGTCAATGAAGAAGCTTCTGATCGTCCTCTAGCACAGATACAGTGTAAGATGGTTGGATGCAAAGGGACACAAGGCTTGGGACACAAGGCTTACACAAGAGAGTGTGACTGCTTCCGATCTTGAGGACAGTTTTCCATGACAAGCCACAGTCTTTCATCTCCTTCTCCAAGGTTCTTCGACGGGACTATCAAAACAGATATCCCAGAATGAATCAGTTGCAGGTTTGACAAGGGTTAACCGAGCACTTGAAACAAAGTCTGCTCATAAAATTCATAACATGCAAGTCTACTGAAAACCATTACATCAAGTATTGACATCAACACACACAAATTCCAAGTCATTCCCTTGTTCATGGCAGCAGACTCTGAAATCCAAAACCTTCTCAGTGGTCTCTGTAGAATTGTAAAGATTAGGTGTTAGGTCATGCATTTTTGGTTAATGGTTAATGTTTTCCTAGAAATGTGCAAAGACATTTTTATTTTTTCATTTTAGCAGAGACACGAACCATATCAAGTTGATGTACTTCAGAGATTTTCTACACTTGTGCTGGACCTGTACTATGTGTAAAATAAATCTGCACCTCTCATGAAATAAACAATGTTCTTAAAAAAAATCCAAGATCCTATTGCGACACCAATGTCTGCCTGTAAACTGCTCTGAAAATATCAAAAGGACACCACCGATCCTCAATCTTACATTCTTGATTTTTGCTAATAAAGTGGTTGCTATTGGCACACCCTATTGGTTTTTAGAGTAATAGATATTCCTGTCTGGCTATGGGGAGAAAACCCACAAGAATGTTGTGCTAGAGCAACGTTGGGTTGCGTTGGCTTTGAGTAAAAACTCCTGTTTGGTTTAAGCAAAATAAATAGAAAGGAACAAGAGTATAAACACGAGGTGAGGTTACGGAACCCCCTCTCCATCTTGAAGAACTCAATAGGTGTTCATCATGATGGATGGTTTGTGGTAGTGGAAACGACAGTTGGTTTAGAATGGCGCTTGAGCGAGGTGAGGCAAGGCGGTGGCTGCTCTTTCCAATGTTAGAGAAGGCTAAATCAGACCCTGGGTAGCCCCTCTATAATGACCCTGAGTCATGTTTTAGGGCTCCGCTGTGACACATTGCTGGGTTTTATTTGGGAATGGCCTTTATTTGTTTAATTACATGATGACATTTCTACCTTTTTTAAATGTCCAAGACATTCTTTACATTGCAAAGCATAAATGAACTGGTTTGAAACCTGGTTTTAAAAAAACAAGACAAAGCAACACCTCACAACGCCTCTCCCGTATTTGACCTAGGTAGTTTGTGTGTGTGTATTGATATGTAGGATACGTGTACCTTTAAAAAATATTTTTTGGTGTAGTTCTGTCCTTGAGGTGTTCTTGTCTATTAATGTTCTGTATTATGTCACGTTCCATGTTTTGTGTGGACGCCAGGAAGAGTAGCTGCTGCTTTTGCAACAGCTAATGGGGATCCGAAAAAAATACCAAACACCAAACTCGTATGGGGGGGAAATGAAAATGTAAGTGTTGCTAGGTGAAAACTTTCAAGTGACTCTGTACATTTCAAAATCTATTACACATCGATGTAGATATAAAACTATTGGATTGTGTTTTGAATTATATGGCTCTCTCCAACTCAATAAAAAATTATATATGTGCTGCACGTGTGGACATGAAGGATGAAAAGCATGCGGCTGATTATGAAATGCTCTGGACCTGACAGAGACCCTGGCGTGGCCGCAGATAACGAGGTGTGATGGTTGACAAAGAATCACATGCCCAGAGCAACACCTCTTTACAAGACCCCATATTACAAAGGAGAAGCCCCTCATCCAAAGACAACCTCATGCCCCAATTAAAAACGAATTAGGCTGTTGAGCACAGAACACTACCACGGGAACACACTCACAGAGGACAACCAACAAGACCCGGGACTGACGCACTAAAGGAGCGAGGCTGCCAAAGCCTTACAACCACATTCAAACCATTCCTTTCTCTCCTCTGGACAAACAAATGACTGAAACAGAGCCTTTTTCAGTTGACCATTACTTTCCAATGATATCTATCCTTAGAACTTGGGGGACGACAACTGCTTAAGTGTAGCCGTAGTGATGAGAACCAGTACAGCAAGGCGTACTTACTTAATCCTCTTCGTACCTTGAGGCACATAAGGCTTAATAACGTAGCAGACAAGGGCCCAGGGCCCTTTATCAGGTGTCATACAGTACCCATACACCGGTGTCCTGTGTGAATTTAAGCTCTCTCTCTCTAACTCAAACTGATCAGCTATGAAAAGCCAAATTACATTTACTCCTGAGGTGCTGACCGGTTGCACCCTCTACAACCACTGTGATTATTATTATCTGACCCTGCTGGTCATCTATGAATGTTTGAACATCTTGGCCATGTACTGTTATAATCTCCACCCAGCACAGCCAGAAGAGGACTGGCCACCCCTCAGAGCCTGGTTCCTCTCTAGGTTTCTTCCTAGGTTCCTGCCTTTCTAGGGAGTTTTTCCTAGCCACCGTGCTTCTACATCTGCATTGCTTGCTGTTTGGGGTTTTAGGCTGGGTTTATGTATAGCACTTTGTGACATCGGCAGATGCAAAAAGGGCTTAATAAATACATTTTATTGATTGATTGATTGATTGATTGATTGATTGATTGAAGTATTACATTGGAAAAGTTCAAGTTCACTTGACCAAATTGCCACATAAGAAAAAACATTTTCAGCATATAAATCAAACACAATGATTTC
The DNA here is from genome assembly GCF_965601325.2 of Salmo salar. Lineage (NCBI taxonomy): Eukaryota > Metazoa > Chordata > Actinopteri > Salmoniformes > Salmonidae > Salmo > Salmo salar. Next base: position 8,098,972 of record NC_138317.1, on the reverse strand, counting down.
TGATTATATAGGCCATATTTTAATCAGTTATCTAGAGATCTGTAGTTGTCATAAAAGCCCAAAGTTTCTCATTGATTTTTTTTATTTTTTTTTTATCTCAGATGTGACATTAACAAAAATAGCACAATCCACAATTCACCCAGTAAGTTACAGTCTACTGTGTACAGTAAAGAGGATAAAGACAATAGTCGTGTAGTAGGTGTAATTGAGTTGAGAAATTGAGAAAAGCATCCCTGGTTTATTGTGAGAGTCACCAAAATTAAACACACCATGTCAGAGACGGTATAGAAAGCTATAGAAAATGTTACGGTATAGAAAATTTCACCATTATCTCTGCTTTGCGGCTCTGGCTGGTTGCTTTTGGCAGAGATGCAATGCTTTGCAAATGGTGGATTGCAATTGCTCATGCTCGATTTAGAATTTACTTTTTAGAACGTGGAATAATATTAGTTTTAAAAGTATTTTGAGGTCAAAACCAATGCTGATTGATCAAAACCAAGGCTTATAGGGATAATTCACCCAAATTACAAGCTGACATATTGGTGTTCTTACCCTGTAAGCAGTCTATGGAAAAGGGATGACAGCAATCCATGCTTTGGGTTTGTTTTCCCAGGCATTGTTGCATTTGTGGCACAAATCCCATCTAAGTCATGGTACCTATACTAGCATTTTACACGTATCATGTCAAAATCATCTGTGACTTTGTTGAGCTACACAATCAATTTTAGATACTTTAGGACAGGGTTTCCCAAACTTGGGATCACGAAACCATATGGGGTTGCCTGATTTGAAAATGCTGTCACGAGAGATTGGTTCCTACAACCAGGGTTCGGTCAGTAACATCAAGTAGCCACTAGATTACAAACTGGTCGCTCTGGATGGAGTCTGTTCGATTATTATTTTATTTGCAGTGCCTTAGACTGCTGCGCCATTCGGGAGCCAGATGACTGAATGTAATGTAGAGGTTGAGCGGCTTCACTGTAAGTATATTGTATGTTTTAATATTCAAAAATGTTTAGTATTAATAAATATAAAACAGGGGGTTCTGTTTTTTTCATACAAATGTGGTTATAACTTGTTTAAGCTACAAAATATGATGACCCCATCACTGAATGATAAGACTAATCAATTATGAATACATACATTTCCCTCAGCAATCCATGCTTCCCTGCTTTAGGATGATTTGGACATGAAAACCAAAGCATGGATTGCTGTTATACCTTGCCCATAAACTGGTTATGTAGCACATGGAGATGTGTGAAACTTTCTCTTGAGACTGAAGTGTCCCTACTTGCGGCGCTGAATACAGTAGCTAGTTTTTCATGTGGTACAACTGGTAAGGTGCTATGGAAGGGTGGTCACATGTGCTAGCAAAGAGGAGGTCCTGGGTTTGAGCCTTGGTATGAGCCGAAGCGGGACACGCTAAGCAATCAGCTTGACGTCCTTTACAGATGGTGCCAGTGACTCGGATGTGCAGTTGTGCTCAGCTTATTGCTGTGGAGTAAGTTTTGGGGGTGAATGTAGCACATGGGGTTGTGTAAAACACTTGTCCATGCCCCGGGCGCTGCTGGAGAGACACTGCACTCCGTCAAAGCAACCTAACATAAATCACGTAGCGGCTACATTTGAGGATATCTTAGGTAAACCGTGCCTTCGGAAAGTATTCTTTACCCCTTGACATTTCTTTTGCTCACCAATCTACACACAATACCCCATAATGACTAAGTAAAAAATACATGTAGAAATGGAATTCAAGTCTGGGCTTTTGCTGGGCCACTCCAGGACATTCACATTCTTGAAATGAAGCCATTCCAGCGCTGCTTTAGCTATATGCCTGGGATAATTGTCCTGTTGGAACATAAATCTTTGCCCCAGTCTGTTGTTGGCACTTTGAATCAGGTTCTCATCAAGGATTTGCCTGTATTTGGCTCCATTCATTGTTCTCTCTATCCTTAACAGTCTCCCAGTCCCGCTGAAAAGCATACCCATTGCGTGATGCTGCCACCACCATGCTTCACGGTAGAGATGGTGTTAAACGGGCGATGAGCTTTTCCTGGTTTTCTCCAGACATAGCACTTTGCATTCAGGCCCATAAAGCCCAGATTGGTGAAGTGCTGTAGAGACTGTTCTCCCATCTCAGCCAAGGAACAATGATTTGGCATGGGTCCCCAGATCCTCAAAAAGTTCTACAGCTGCACCGTCGAGAGTATCCTGACCGGTTGCATCACCGCCTGGTATGGCAACTGATTGGCATCTGACCATCTGACCGTAAGGCACTACAGAGAGTAGTGCGTATGGCCCAGTACCTCACTGGGGCCAAGCATCCTGCCATCCAGGACCGAAACTCAGCAAAAAAAGAAATGCCCCTTTTTCAGGAACCTGTCTTTCAAATATAATTTGTAAAAATCCAAATAACTTCACAGAACTTAATTGTAAAGTGTATAAACACTGTTTCCCATGCTTGCTCAATGAACAATTAATGAACATGCACCTGTGGAACGGTTGTTAAGACACTAACAGCTTACAGACGGTAGGCAAATAAGCTCACAGTTATGAAAACTTAGGACACTAAAGAGGCCTTTCTACTGACTCTGAAAAACACCAAAAGAAAGATGCCCAGGGTCCCTGCTCATCTGCGTGAACGTGCCTTAGGCATGCTGCAAGGAGGCATGAGGACTGCAGATGTGGCCAGGACAATAAATTGCAATGTCCGTACTGTGAGACACCTAAGACAGCCCTACAGAGAGACAGGACGGACAGCTGATCATCCATGCAGTTGCAGACCACTTGTAACAACACCTGCACAGGATCGGTACATCCAAACATCACACCTGCGGGACAGGTACAGGATGGCAACATCAACTGCCCGAGTTACACCAGGAATGCACAATCCCTTCATCAGTGCTCAGACTGTCCGCAATAGGCTGAGAGAGGCTGGACTGAGGGCTTGTAGGCCTGTTGTAAGGCAGGTCCTCACCAGACATCACCGGCAACAACGTTGCCTATGGGCATAAACCCACCGTCGCTGGACCAGACAGGACTGGCAAAAAGTGCTCTTCACTGACGAGTCGCAGTTTTGTCTCACCAGGGGTGATGGTTGGATTCGCGTTTATTGTAGAAGGAATGAGCGTTACACCGAGGCCTGTACTCTGGAGCGGGATCGATTTGGAGGTGGAGTCTCCGTCATGGTCTGGGGCGGTGTGTCACAGCATCATCGGACTGAGCTTGTTGTCGCAACGCTGTGCGTTACAGGGATGACATCCTCCTCCCTCATGTGGTACCCTTCCTGCAGGCTCATCCTGACATGACCCTCCAGCATGACAATGCCATCTGCCATTGTGCTCGTTCTGTGCATGATTTCCTACAAGACAGGAATGTCAGTGTTCTGCCATGGCCAGCGAAGAGCCCGGATCTCAATCCCATTGATCATGTCTGGGACCTGTTGGATCGGATGGTGAGGGCTAGGGCCATTCCTCCCAGAAACAGGAACTTGCAGGTGCCTTGATGGAAGAGTGGGGTAACATCTCATAGCAAGTACTGGCAAACCTGGTGCAGTCCACGAGGAGGAGATGCACTGCAGTTCTTAATGCAGCTGGTGGCCACACCAGAAACTGACTGTTACTTCTGATTTTGACCCCCCCTTTGTTCAGGGACACATTATTCAATATCTGTTTGTCCCATGTCTGTGGAACTTGTTCAGTTTATGTCTCAGTTGTTGAATCGTGTTATGTTCATACAAATATTTACACAGTTTCTTCAAGTGCAGTCGCAAAAACCATCAAGCACTATGATGAAACTGGCTCTCATGAGGACTGCCACAGGAAAGGAAGACCCAGAGTTACCTCTGCTGCAGAGGAAACGCTCATTTGAGTTACCAGCCTCAGATTGCGGCCCAAATAAATACTTCACAGAGTTCAAGTAACAGACACATCTCAACATCAACTGTTCAGAGGAGACTATGTGAATCAGGACTTCATAGTCAAATTGCTGCAAAGAAACCACTACTAAAGGACACCAATAAGAAGAAGAGACTTGCTTGGGCCAAAAAACACAAGCAATGGACATTGGACTGGTTTCAAATCTGTATTTTGGTCTGATGAGTCCAAATTTGAGAATTTTTGTTCCAACCGCTGTGTCTTTGTGAGACGCAGAGTAGGGGAACGGATGATCTCTGCATGTGTGGTTGCCACCACTTTTGCCACCACTTTTGTTCATGTAGTGTATTATGAAGGCTACAACCTTCTCTGTCTGAAAGTAACGAATATTGCAATTGCACAAGCCGGACACAGTACTTACACATTGCATTTGAGCAAACATAATCCAAATTTTGTGTTATGATGTAGGCTAATCTTCATAGTTTCTGTCATAACAAAGCCAGAGTTTTGCATTGAAGGGAAAAAAAATATCTGTGTTTTAACCACACACAGGCCATTTAAATGCGATTTCACCTCTCAGTTGTCATAATACCCATAAAACCTAGTGGTCAAACAGGGAAATGGTTCCAATCGTTTTTCCACCATTAATTTTTCGAAACACTTAAAATAAGAGTTGTGTTTCAGGCTTACCCTGACTTGACGTTTTGATAACCATGTAAATCTCTTGGACATGGTGACTTTTATCAATATATTTGGCCTAATTTACTCTCAGATTTGAAAATGCTAATTAGCACCAAAGTAGACATCATGTTAGGGGATCCTTATGGGATCCGCTAACCATTTCCCTGTGTGACCGCTCGATTTTATGGGTATTATGACTCATAGTGTGGTACTCTATGATCATCCTATTGAAGCTACATCTTGGTTACAAGCCAGGTCTCCATCCAACCTTTATATGCGAGTAAAATACATCGGATTAAAAATCTCATGACAGGCCTGAAGGAAACAGCAAATTTGTCTGTAAACTTTCCAAATGTCGACAAAAGAAAATACGTTAGAAAAGGTGGGGTCTTTTTGTGATGGTAAAATGTATTATACAAGAAACACTTTAATGCGCAAATACTGATGTAATAACCATCATATCGAAGTAAAAGTTAGGTTATTAAAACAGGGAAAATATGCTTACTTTCTTTATGAAACACCATTTTCCACCACAATGCCGAATGCTATACACAGCATCTGGGATTAGCATTAGTCACTAGTGTTGAGTAGTGCTGAGCGATTACAACTAATTGACCAACATTGGTTTAATTCTTTGAATTCTATTTAGTTCGGTTGTTTATCTGTGAGCTCAATGTGCAGTTTCTCTAGCAAGAAATCAGATCAAGCCCGAACTGTGCAATGTAGTAGGGAGTTATAGTTTCCAACAGGCCAATATTCTACATAGTTTCATGCAGAAAACATGATAAATAACTACACTGACCATAATCCATTGCACACCTACTTGTCTGGTGTGGGGCAGACAAGGAGAGGGAGAGAAGAGAGCAGGGATAGAGAGCAGTTACTTTGCGAGGTATCTTTACTGAAAATACATGATCTAAGTGGTTGACATTTGGTATTCAGCAGTCATAAAAGTATGTCTTATTTACTTTGAAGAACTACTCAAATTGTGATTTTGTCTGACAGCATCGGCAGCTGTCTAGATTAGATGATGACTTGGAATGAAATAATAAAGTCATCAAATAAAACAAATGTAATATACCTAGCAACTGAAATGTTTTATTCAATTAAAGTAATGTGTATAAGCGATGCTTAGTAATGGGCACTACCATCATGAAACCTCAAAAAGCACTAATCGCTCAGCACTATTAGCCACTGTTGCATTATGGTGAAAAATTGTGTTTCGTAAAGAAAGTAAGCATATTTTCCCCATTTCTTTCCCACGTTCTCGAGAATGTTTTATGTATGAACCGTCCACAGAGGATACGTGGGTATAGTCTGCTGCATACATTCCCTTTGGATGGCAAGATTAAACGACTCAATATCACCATCTGCCGGGCTTTGAGTTACTTTGGGTGGTATAATTAGCATATTTTTTCGATGCAGGATGAAAATCTGTTGCCAACTTTGTCACTATATTTTGCGAGTTTTCAAACCCCTCCTACAAATGTTATTGGTAAAAGAGGCTAGAGACAAATTCATCTACTTTCAAGCTGCCTTCGGGGAGTTGAAATATTTTATCAATCAAATAAAAAACAACTTATCAAAATGATCAAAATGACACTTTAGCGCGTCTGTGTTTGCGCGCATCACCTGAATGTGTACAAGACAAGGGGGCCATTGCTCAAGGAGAGAGAAACAGTTGGACATTGCTGCAGCAGGTAGCCCATAATATAAATCAAATCGTACAGTATTTGTCACATGCGCCCAATACAACTGGTGTAGACTTTACCGTGAAATGCTTGTTTACGAGCCCTTCCCAACAATGCAGAGTTTAAAAAATAGAAATAAAATAGTAACACAAGAATTAAAATAAAATACACAAGAATGGAGATAATTTGAGTGGTCTATGTTACGTTTAGTCTATGAGACCAGGCTGGCTAAATGACGCAAATGTACAAATTTTATTTTAGCAGTCTTATGGTTTGGGGTAGAAACTTTCTCTGAGCCTGTTGGTCTGAGAACCGATGCTTTGTACCGTTTGCCGCACGGTAGCAGAATATTCGCTTGAAAATCTGAAAATCTGTCGGCAATTAGATGGAAACCTAGCTACTGAAATTCTTTGAAAATGGTATTTTACCTCCATCCATAGTTTAGTTTAGGTGATTCGCTCCAAATCCACATAATGCTTATGTGTCCCATTCCTGGTTTTTGAAGTATCCTCAGGTCAGCACCAAGTGCACATCTTTATTTACCTTAGTCTGGGACACCCTAGTCTAGAACTCATTCATCTGAAATTAAGCAACGTCTAAGAAAGCATTTTTTAAAATCTGGATTAATTTAAGCAGAATTCGCCTAGTTCTGATTTAAATGAAACTCTGTCCTGGAAACCGCCCCGTGGTGTTAAGAAAAATGATTACAAAATGTTATCTTGTTTTTATAGCTACTCCTTACTGAGAAGGCCCTCCTAACATCTAACATCATTTTGCCTCTTAAAAACACTGAACCCTCATGTTTCTTTAAACTCTATGTCTTTCTTCTTCCCCCTTTCTTTATTCACCCTCCCTAAAATAGGGAATCTATCACGGACATGTCCAATAAATTCAAATTAGGGAGCCTTAGCTCTGCTCCAGCCCCTTAATGCGATCTGGCTACACGAGCGCACTCATTCATCCTGTGAGTCTCCATGCAGGGGACGATGTGATATCCTCCTCTTCCTGGACGGCCCACGCTGACCCCAGGCCTGTACTACAGCTAATTTAACGTCCTGTCTGTTTATTTATGAGGGCCGTTCGAGACGGCCAAACACAATGAATAATGCACTTCGCCTCTGTCTTTGGGAAGTATTAGTGGATTACAGAGTGTTTTTTTTTCTTTTTTTAAGCAACTTGCCGACATTGTTTACGTCCCTGGGCCAAGGCAGATTTGTGAAGCTGTCTGGCTCTGTCTTTGGGGTCACTGTTGAGATAGGAGAGGATGTTGTGTGGTTGTATCAAAAAACCATGAGGAGAAATGAATGCCAAGTTTACTTCTCAAGTTTACTTACAACGTCACTTTGTCAACAGAAAACGTTTGACTGTTGTTAGTGTTGCGGTCTGCATTGGAAATGACACCTCATTCATCAAATTCTGAGTAGAAAAAAAGTACCATCCAAGAGAAGAAAGACTCGGGTTTAGGCAGTATGCTCATCTCGTTATACTGTATTCCCCAAAACAGCGCACCTCACTTTGATCAATTCTTAAGGACAGCACACAAGATTCCAGGCAATCAAGATAACATGGCTAAAAGTATCTATGTTTTATCAGTGCTCTGAGTTAATGGTCGTGTTAATCAGAGGCAGATTAGAACAACAGAACATTGTATTATCCATACGCAGCCCACTAAAAGCACCCCAAAAAATCTGCATCACCCGCAGGGGTCACAGAGTGCCTAAGAGGTCGTTTCACCACCAGCTTTGATCCTCATCCCGCACAATTCATCTCGATAGCCAACCAAAACAACCCCGCCGAATAGCTGCCGACGCTAAGGAATAAAAGGCAAATAAGACAGAGGACTAACAGCTCTAGTTTTGATACGCACCAGGAAATGCAGGTGCACTCACTCTGTTCTGCCCCTTTCCGCTTTCCTGGATGCAGTGTCTGGACCACCAGTCCAGGTGGCCTAAAAGACCAGACCGGAATGGACTTTCAATAAGAAATGTATAGTATTCACACCTGGAACTCCATTTTATGGAGTGAAGCCAGAATGAAAACAATCTCATTTCCCTGGTCCACTCTGGTTATGGGCTACCACACTCTGATGGATGGGAAGCTGGTGAGGTGATATTTTTAGTCTGTGATAATACAGCACAAGCAGCATGATGGGTTGCGTCCGGTCAGAGTACATACATGGTAACCACTAACCTGATCCACCTTTCTGAAACAATGGAAGCTTGCGAGATGAAGATGGTGGATCAGGCTAGGTAACTACAGCTCTAGTTCAACATGCCTATCTGTCTCTCTACCTCTTCATAAACCATAGACCTAATTTGTCCATCTCTGACTCACTCACCCACTCAATCTCCTGTCGGCTATTTGACCACTGGAGACAGAACAAATGTTCTAGCATTCTTCTCTAGTGCTACAGAGCTGTATAGACTCAACACTGACCTTGTGGGGACCTCTGCTGGTGTTTTACTGAACTTACAGTACTTAACAACTGCTGCTTGGTGTGATGAATATATACTGAACAGCAATATAAACACAAATTGTAAAGTGTTGCTCCCATGTTTCATGAGCTAAAATTAAAGATCCCAGAAATGTTCTGTAAGCACAAGAAGCGTATTTCTCTAAAATGTTGGTACAAATTTGTTTACATCCCTGTTAGTGAGCATTTCCCCTTTGCCAAGATAATCCATCCACCTGACAGGTGTGGCATATCAAGAACCTGATTAAACAGCATGATCATTACACAGGTGTACCTTGTGATGGGGACAATAAAATGCCACTCTAGAATGTGCAGTTTGTCACAGAACACAATGCCACAGAGCATGCAATTGGCAAGTTGACTGCAGGAATGTTGCCAGAGAATTTCTCTACCGTTGTTTTAGATAATTTGTCACTACGTCCAACCGGCCTCACAACAGCAGACCCCGTGCAACCACGCCAGCCCAGGACCTCAACATCTGGCTTCTTCACCTGCGGGATCATCTGAGACCAACTCCCCGGAGAGCTGACATAACTGAGTGTTTGCACAACTGAATAATTTCTGCACAAACTGTCAGAAACTGTTTAACGGAAGCTCATCTGTGTGCTGGTCCTCCTCAATTGTGGGTCATACCCGACTTCAGTGGGCAAATACTCACATTTGATGACCACTGGCATGCTGGAGAAGTGTGCTCTTCACAGATAAATCCCGGTTTCAGCTGTACCAGACAGATGGCAGACGTGTATGGCGTAATATGGGCGGGCAGTTTGCAGATGTCACCGTTGTGAACAGAGCGGTGGGGTTATGGTATGGGCAGGCATACGGACAACAAATAAAATTGCATTTTATGGATGGCAATTTGAATGCACAGACATACCGTGATGAGATTCTGATGCCCATTGTCGTGCCATTCATCCGCCACCACCACCTCATGTTTCAACATGATAAAGCACAGTCCCATGCCACAAGGATCTGTAAACAATTCCTGGAAGCTGAAAATGTCCCAGATCTTCCATGGCCTGCCTACTCACCAGACATGTCACCCATTGAGCATATTTGGGATGCTCTGGATCGACATGTACAACAGCGTGCTCCGAGTTCCCGCTAGGACTGAACGGTATACCGTGTTTTACTATATATTGGTAACGATGCATGGACCGGTTTGGGTTTTTACTTTACCTTCTATAACGGTATTTGAATGTTTGGTTTGTTAAACAGATCCCTCTGTCACTAAAGGAGTGCATTTGTTGATGGTCAACCTGGGGACACTTGCGTTCAGTCTGCATGGTCAATGTAGGACAGGCAACCATGTTGATGACAACGATGCTGTTTCCACTTTGCATCTTAATATATATCCACAAGCACTCTATAATTCCACCATTAGTTTGTGTTTCTTATATCTGAAAAAAGCTAGTTTGTCTTTTCTTAGCAAGTTGTCACTAAATCGTGTTAGCTGCTAATGCTAGTTAGCTGTCTAGCTAGCTAATAAATGTAATGAGTCAGAACCAATGTAGCTAGCTATACAGCCTGATACCAGTGATGGTGTAGGCCTAAATCAGCATGTTGTGTCTACAACAGTAACTTCTAAACCAAAGCATGAATATGTTACCTATATTAATGTAGCCGAAGATTATAGGGTCCCTTAGGAAACACTCACCAACACTTTGGTTCCTACCCTGTCACAATAACTCCTCCCTGGCATTTTCATTCGTTGTCATGTCAAACAATACTGTAATCAAAGTGCCCACTATTATATTCTAAATACAGAATTATAATAATCATTCTAGTTCCATGATTCCAACAGTTCACGCAAGTGTTTTGACATAAATCGCAAGTCAAATCGTAAATGCAACAATTGGTTAAAAATAAGGTCTACATTTTTCGCAAATATCGTGCAGCTCTACATGGCAGTGTGGAAATGATCTCAAATAAGTGCAGGAAATGCAGAAATGGATGAAAATGCAGCAAATTATTTTTGGTTGAAGTTTAATTGAACAGAATAAACAATCCGAATGGAGAAAGACCCATTGAAATCACTTGGAATGTATGTGTTGCCACCCTAAGGTCATGCACTACTCAAAGAACATTTAGAATTTGTATTATTCAAAAATATAAAATATATTAAAATACTGCCATACTGTCAAAATTAGAAAAATACCTTGATATTATATGTTCGCCATATTGCCCAGCCCTAGTTCCAGCCAATATCTAGCAACTTCGCATAGCCATTGAAGAAGAGTAGGACAAGATTCCACAGTTAACAGCCTGATCAACAGCCTGATCAACTCTATGTGAAGGAGATGTGTCGAGCTACATGAGGCAAGTGGTGGACACACCATGCTTCGAGGGAAATACAGTGCCGCCGACACAGCCACCACCGCTCCCATGGACTGTGAGCTCTCGCTCTCCTTGGCCAGCGTGAGCAAGACATTTCAGCGTGTTAACCCTCGCAAGGCTGCCCGCACAGATGGCATCCATAGCCGCGTCCTCAGACCAGCTGGCTGGAGTGTTTACAGACATATTCAATCTCTCTCTACCCTAGTCAGTTGTACCCACTTGCTTTAAGATGTTCACGATTGTTCCTGTACCCAAGAAAGCGAAAGTAACTTAAATTAATGACTATCAACCTGTAGCACTCACTTCTGTCATCAGGAAGTGCTTTGAGAGGCTAGTTAAGATCATATCACCTCCACCGCCCCAATAGATCCACAGATGACGCAATCGCCGTCGCACTCCACACTGCCCTATCCCCTGGACAAGAGGAATATCTATGTAATAATGCTGTTCATTGACTGCAGCTCAGCCTTCAACACAATAGTACCCTCCAAGCTCATCATTAAGCTTCGGGCCCTGGGTCTGAACCCCGCCCTGTGCAACTGGGTCCAGAACTTCCTGAACGGCCGCCCCCAGATTCTGAAAGTACTGTATGCTTATCCTCAACACAGGGGTGCATGCTCAGCCCCCTCCTGTACTCCCTGTTCACCCATGACTGTGTGGACGACGAGAAAGACTACAGGGAGGATATGAGGGCCCTGGTGGAGTGGTGCCAGGAAGACAACATCTCTCTCAACGTCAACAAAATAAAAGAGCATGCCCCCATCTTCAGGAGACAGCAGAGGGAGCATGCCCCCATCCACATCGACAGGCCGCATTGGAGAAGGTGAAAAGCTTCAAGTTCCTCAGCGTTCACATCACTGACAATCTGAAATGGTCCAACCACAAAAACAGTGTGGTGAAAAGGGGGATAGTCAGTTGTACAACTGAATACCTTCGACTGAAATGTGTCTTCTGCATTTAACCCAGCCTTTCTGAATCAGAGAGGTGCGGGGGGCTGCCATAATCGACATCCATGTCTTCAGCCTTGCTCAGGGGCAGAACGACAGATTTTTACCTTGTCAGCTTGGGGATTCTCCAGCAACCTTTCGGTTACTGGCCCAACACTCTAACCACTCAGCTACCTGCAGAAGGCTCCACCCTCACAAACTTTTACAGATGCAACATTGACAGCATCCTGTCGGGCTGTCACCGCCTGGTACGGCAACAGTTGTCCGCACCCGCAGGGTGGTGTGGTCTGCTCATCGCATCACCGGGGCCCACTGCCTGCCCTCCAGGACATCTACAGCACCCAGTGTCACAGGAAGGCCAAGAAGCTCATCAAGGACCTCTGCCACCCAAGCCACAGCCTGTTCACTCCGTTACCATCTAGAAGGTGAGGTCAGTACAGGTGCATCAAAGCTGGGACTGAGATACTGAAAAACAGCTTATATCTCAAGGTCATTGTACTGTTAAATACTCACCACTAGCCAGGCCCTGCCCAGTACCATGCCCTGAACTTTAGTCATTGTCACTAGCCAGCTACCTCTTGGTTACTCTACCATGCAACGTAGAGGCTGTTGCCCTATGCACATAGTCATGATACACTGGTTACTTTTTTACCCCCTTTTTGTGGTATCCAATTCTTGGTAGTCTTGTCTCATCGCTAGAACTCCTGCACAGACTCGGGAGAGGCAAAGGTCAAGAGCCATGCATCCTCCGAAACACAAGCCAAGCATCCTCCGAAACACAAGCCAAGCTTGCCAAGCCGCACTGCTTCTTAAGACAGCACGCATCCAACCCAGAACGCAGCCACCCAACACCAATGTGTCAGAGGAAACACCATACACCTAGCAACCTGGTCAGCGCACACTGCACCCAGCCCGCCACAGGAGTCACTAGTGCGCCACAGGAGTCACTAGTGCGCAACAAGACAAGGATATCCCTGCCAGCCAAACCCTCCCTAACCCAGACGACGCTGGGCCAATTGTGCGCCACCCCATGGGCCTCCCAGTGGCTGCCGGCTGCGACAGAGCCTGGGCTCGAACCCAGTGTCTCTGGTGGCACAGCTAGCTACTCTGCCTTAGACCACTGTGCCACCCGGGAGGGCCCTACACTGGTTACTATAATAATGGAACACTGGTCACTTTAATAATGTTTACATACTATGTTACACACTTCATATGTATTTACTGTATTCTAGTCAAAGCCTATCCTATTTAACTATTGCTGTACATATAATATTCTTCAGATATACTACATATTCTATCCATATAGTCTATACATCCCATCATATACAGTGAGGGGAAAAAGTATTTGATCCCCTGCTGATTTTGTACGTTTGCCCACTGACAAAGAAATAATCAGTCTATAACTTTAATGGTAGGTTTATTTGAACAGTGAGAGACAGAATAACAACAAAAAAATCCAGAAAAACCCATGTCAAAAATGTTATAAATTGATTTGCATTTTAATGAGGGAAATAAGTATTTGACCCCTCTGCAAAACATGACTTAGTACTTGGTGGCAAAACCCTTGTTGGCAATCACAGAGGTCAGACGTTTCTTGTAGTTGGCCACCAGGTTTGCACACATCTCAGGAGGGATTTTGTCCCACTCCTCTTTGCAGATCTTCTCCAAGTCATTAAGGTTTCGAGGCTGACGTTTGGCAACTCGAACCTTCAGCTCCCTCCACAGATTATCTATGGGATTAAGGTCTGGAGACTGGCTAGGCCACTCCAGGACCTTAATGTGCTTCTTCTTGAGACACTCCTTTTGTTGCCTTGGCCGTGTGTTTTGGGTCATTGTCATGCTGGAATACCCATCCACGACCCATTTTCAATGCCCTGGCTGAGGGAAGGAGGTTCTCACCCAAGATTTGACGGTACATGGATGCGGTGAAGTTGTCCTGTCCCCTTAGCAGAAAAACACCCCCAAAGCATAATGTTTCCACCTTCATGTTTGACGGTGGGGATGGTATTCTTGGGGTCATAGGCAGCATTCCTCCTCCTCCAAACACAGCGAGTTGAGTTGATGCCAAAGAGCTCCATTCACCTAGTTGTCCTCTGAATCATTCAGATGTTCATTGGCAAACTTCAGACGGGCATGTATATGTGCTTTCTTGAGCAGGGGGACCTTGCGGGCGCTGCAGGATTTCAGTCCTTCACGGCGTAGTGTGTTACCAATTGTTTTCTTGGTGACTATGGTCCCAGCTGCCTTGAGATCATTGACAAGATCCTCCCGTGTAGTTCTGGGCTGATTCCTCACCGTTCTCATGATCATTACAACTCCACGAGGTGAGATCTTGCATGGCGCCCCAGGCCGAGGGAGATTGACAGTTCTTTTGTGTTTCTTCCATTTGCGAATAATCGCACCAACTGTTGTCACCTTCTCACCAAGCTGCTTGGCGATGGTCTTGTAGCCCATTCCAGCCTTGTGTAGGTCTACAATCTTGTCCCTGACATCCTTGGAGAGCTCTTTGGTCTTGGCCATGGTGGAGAGTTTGGAATCTGATTGATTGATTGCTTCTGTGGACAGGTGTCTTTTATACAGGTAACAAGCTGCGGTTAGGAGCACTCCCTTTAAGAGTGTGCTCCTAATCTCAGCTCGTTACCTGTATAAAAGACACCTGGGAGCCAGAAATCTTTCTGATTGAGAGGGGGTCAAATACTTATTTCCCTCATTAAAAGGCAAATCACTTTGTAACATTTTTGACATGTGTTTTATAAACGAATCATTTCTTTGTCAGTGGGCAAACGTACAAAATCAGCAGGGGATCAAATACTTTTTTCCCTCACTGTACATACATACATACATACATACATACATACATACATACATACATACATACATACATACATACATACATACATACATACATACAGTACCAGTCAAAAGTTCAGACACACCTACTCATTCAAGGGTTTTCCTTTATTTTTACTATTTTCTACATTGTAGAATAATTGTGAAGACATCAAAATTATGAAATAACACATATGGAATCATGTGGTAACCAAAAAAGTGTTAACCTGTTAGGGCTAGGGGGCAGTATTGACACGGCCGGATAAAAAACGTACCCGATTTAATCTGATTACTACTCCTGCCCAGTAACTAGAATATGCATATAATTATTGGCTTTGGATAGAAAACACCCTAAAGTTTCTAAAACTGGTTGAATGGTGTCTGTGAGTATAACAGAACTCATATGGCAGGCCAAAACCTGAGAAGATTCCATGCAGGAAGTGGCCTGTCTGACAAGTTGTGTTTAATCTTGGCTCTTTTTATTGAAGACTGAGGATCTTTGCAATAACGTGACACTTCCTACGGCTCCCATAGGCTCTCAGAGCCCGGGAAAAAGCTGAACGATATCGAGGCAGCCACTGGCTGAAACACATTATCGCTTTTGGCAAGTGGCCGATCAGAGTACTATGGGCTTAGGCGCGTGCCCGAGTCGACCGAATGCTTTATTTTCTTTCGTCTGTTTACCTAAACGCAGATTCCCGGTCGGAATATTATCGCTTTTTTATGAGAAAAATGGCATAAAAATTGATTTTAAACAGCGGTTGACATGCTTCGAAGTACGGTAATGGAATATTTAGAATTTTTTTGTCACGAATTGCGCCATGCTCGTCACACTTATTTACCCTTTCGGATAGTGTCTTGAACGCACGAACAAAACGCCGCTGTTTGGATATAACTATGGATTATTTTGAACCAAACCAACATTTGTTATTGAAGTAGAAGTCCTGGGAGTGCATTCTGACAAAGACAGCAAAGGTAATAACATTTTTCTTATAGTAAATCTGACTTTGATGAGTGCTAAACTTGCTGGGTGTCTAAATAGCTAGCCCTGTGATGCCGGGCTATCTACTGAGAATATTGCAAAATGTGCTTTCACCGAAAAGCTATTTTAAAATCGGACATATCGAGTGCATAGAGGAGTTCTGTATCTATAATTCTTAAAATAATTGTTATCCTTTTTGTGAACGTTTATCGTGAGTAATTTAGTAAATTCACCGGCAGTGTTCGGTGGGAATGCTAGTCACATGCTAGTCACATGCTAATGGAAAAAGCTGTTTTTTGATATAAATATGAACTTGATTGAACAAAACATGCATGTATTGTATAACATAATGTCCTAGGGTTGTCATCTGATGAAGATCATCAAAGGTTAGTGCTACATTTAGCTGTGGTTTGGGTTTATGTGACATTATATGCTAGCTTGAAAAATGGGTGTCTGATTATTTCTGGCTGGGTACTCTGCTGACATAATCTAATGTTTTGCTTTCGTTGTAAAGCCTTTTTGAAATCGGACAGTGTGGTTAGATTAACGAGAGTCTTATCTTTAAAATGGTGTAAAATAGTCATATGTTTGAAAAATTGAAGTTTTTGCATTTTTGAGGAATTTGAATAACGCGCCACGGGATTACACTTTGCGTTGACAGCTTTGCACACTCTTGGCATTCTCTCAACCAGCTTCATGATACATATATATAGATATAGATATACACTACCTTTCAAAAGTTTGAGGTCACTTAGAAATGTCCTTGTTTTTGAAAGAAAATCACTTTTTGTCCATTAAAATAACATCAAATTGTTTAGAAATGCAGTGTAGACATTGTTAATGTTGGAAATGACTATTGTAGCTGGAAACGGCTGATTTTTTATGGAATATCTACATAGGCGTACGGAGGCCCATTATCAGCAACCATCGCTCCTGTGTTCCAATGGCATGTTGTGTTAGCTAATCCAAGTTTATCATTTTAAAAGGCTAATTGATCGTAAGAAATCCCTTTTGCAATTATGTTAGCACAGCTGAAAACTGTTAAAACTGGCCTTCAGTTTCTTGGCAATTTCTCGCATGGAATAGTCTTCATTTCTCAGAACAAGAATAGACTGATGAGTTTCAGAAGAAAGTGCTTTGTTTCTGGTCATTTTGAGCCTGTAATCGAATGCACAAATGCTGATGCTCCAGATACTCAACTAGTCTAAAGAAGGCCAGTTTTATTGCTTCTTTAATGAGAACAACAGTTTTCAACAGTTTTCAGCTGTGCTAACATAATTGCAAAAGGGGTTTCTAATGATCTGTTTTAAAATTATAAACTTGGATTAGCTAACATAATGTGCCATTGGAACACAGGAGTGATGGCAGCTGATAATAGGCCTCCGTAAGTCTATGTAGATATTCCAGCTGCTACAATAGTCATTTATAACATTAACAATGATGTTGTTTTTATAGACAAAAAATGTGCTTTTCTTTCAAAAACAAGGACATTTCTAAGTGACCCCAAACTTTTGAACGGTAGTGTATATATTTATACTCTGGACTCCGACATTGCTCATACTAATATTTCGATATTTCTTCATATATTTCTTATATATTCTTTTGCGTTTTAGATTTTGTGTTTATTGTTAGATATTACTGCACTGTTTGAGCTAGGACAACAAGCATTTGGCTACATCCTCAATATATCTGCTAAATATGTGTATGCGACCAATAACATTTTATTTGATATTATTTGAGATACTGACAGGTTATCTGATTCTCACCCTACCTTTTTTTAAGAAGATATCTATGACCAACAGATGCATATCTGTATTCCCATCATGTGAAATTCATAGAGTATGGCCTAAAACATTTATTTAAATTGACTGATTTCCTTATATGAACTGTAACTCAGTAAAATCTTTGAAATTGTTACATGTTGCGTTTTATATTTTTGTTCAGTGTCGTTGGTGATTTTGTCAAGTATTTGCAAAAAAGCATTCCTACTTTTGTCACTAGATGTCAGTAGTAATACTGTTGGATGGTGTGTTCTCATTTATTGAAATGTATGTTTTTAGACAATCAATTTTCACAAAAATGTAATTTAGTTAAAAACTCTAAACTGTCTTGATAAGGCTTCTTGAAGATATCAACTTTACATAGACATTTGTTAGATGTCTGTGGAAGTTCATCTACATCCTAATCTGACTACCAATGTATATTTTCTATAGGAGTTTTCCCTAAAACAAGTCCCAGCCCTAAAGTGCCAAAAACCTCCCCAAAAAAGTGTAAAAACTTTCTATCCAATTTAGCTGAATATTTTTTATTTTCAAAATAAAATGATATGATAAGGACTATTTTCCCCCCATGTGATTGAAATATGACACCTATTTAGAAGTCGAAAATAATACAAAAACTAACTATGTCATCTATTTTAGGCCTATCGTACCCATAAATCGACTATACCCAATAAATGTGATTCAGAGGTAATTAACATATTTGTCCATAAGGTAGAGCTCTAACCTGCCTATGAGGTTATCTGGTATCCGGAATCACCTGAGAGTTATACAGGAGATCTCTGTTCATGTTCACTGTCACACTTCCACACTGTGTGACTGACTGCCAACAGCTGTCTTTCACCAGTCTGCTGGCCTGTGTATGCTTGGTCCAGATTCTATTAAAATATCCCTCTCCTCTTATTGAACCCATACAAACAACAAGACTAACACACACACACACACACACACACACACACACCACACACACCCCCCGAGAGAGATTCAAATAAACATCCACACACACGTACACTATCATATTAGGCTATGTCTAGAGAGCTGAACACATAGCTGCTCCAAGCTTCTTTCCTCAGCACACTCCATATAGTATATTTGCATGCACAGTGTGGATATCATGTATCTGTACAAGTGGCAATGCAGTAAGTCTTTGTGTTTATGAAAATAGAACCTTGCAGCAAACATGCAAGTTAGAGCAGAATTTTACATGTGCAGTAAGCTAATATTTTTCTTGTGTGTGTTTGTGCTAGGTGATCTCTTTAACAGATGCTTTTGAATCAAATTATGCTCTTCTGTATTGCACCAACCCTCACGGTCATTCTGTCTGTCACTGACCTGTTTTGAGCCTGAGCTTGACTTGATTGATTGCCCACTGGGCACCGACATAATTTCAACATCTCATTTTTTTTTATGACGTGGAAACCATGTTGATTCAACCAGTTTGTACAGTACTGTATATGGAGGCCCATCTGTATGGTGTCCAACCTTACCCGGAGCTGGCAGAAGTGGGTGTCCGAGATCAAAGACAAGCTGGCCAAGGAGCCTATCAGCTGGGCTCCTCACCCCTTAAGAGAGCTTTGGGACGAACCACCAAAGACACCAAGCACCACTAAATTAGGAACCTGGCAGAAGAAGGTTTGTCCCTGTCAGGATCCCACTGCTGGCCACAACATACCTGCTGCTCAGAACAACACTTCAGCTACCAAGCAGGAGTCTCAAAGCAATTCTCCTCCTTCCCAATCGGGGGGTAAAATAAAGACCCCTCTAGTGCCTCTATACGGGAGTCCCGGATCAAGACCAAGCAGGTGGTGAAGACTGTGACCAGCGGCGTTCAGGAGAGGAGTGTGGGAACTACATTTCTGACCGAGCTAATTTGTATGGAGGCTCCATCGCCAGGGGAGGAGATAGACAGGACACTGAGCAAGAGGGGGTCGCTCGCACTCCACAGAAAGTGCTCCAAAGTGTCGAAACTGACCCTCAGCTGGAAGCAGGAGAAGGAGCGGAATGTAACGAGAATTTGGAGATGGGCACACCTGTAGCGTGGACCCAGAGGAAAGTGGGTACTCTGAGGCGGAGAAAAGGACCCTTGAAGCGGAGGGCGGCCAAGATAAGCCTGGACAAACAGACAACTCTAAACCTGGACAGATGGACAGCATTGAACCTGGGCAGACAGAGAGCAATGAACCTCCTGGACAGACAGATAGTTCTAAACCTGGACAGATAGACATCACTAAACCTGGATAGACAAACAGCACTGATGCTGGACAGACAGACATCTCTAAACCTGGACAGACAGACATCTCTAAACCTGGACAGACAGACAGCACTGGGTCATCCAGGGAGGCCATGCAGAGGGATAGTGACAGCATCTCACCTAAAGGGAAAGTTGAGTCATGGGTGAAGGTCAAAAGACCCTCCAGCTCAGTGTGAGTTCAATGTTCTTTGCATCAGTATGGTGACTGTATTAACATTCATGTACAAGCGATGGTGCATGACGGTCCCTCATTAAACGTTCCCCTAAGTATGTAAGGGATACTGTAAATACACCTAAACAACTTGATATAGCACATTTTTTGCTCAAATAAACCAGTTTAATGCAAAACTTGTTCAGAGCTTTACAATGGAAAAGAAAGTTGCCATGATTGATGATTGTGTCATTTTTTTGATAAATATTTGGGTGATTGTTCTTCACAGGAGCAAAAAGGACTTGGATGACGCCAACAAGATCAACGCTCTCTCAAAGAAGTACAGTGCCGTGGGCAATCTAAAAAGTCGCTGGCAGAACTGGTCCTCGACGAACACCGTCAACCAGAAGCTCAACCCCTTCAGTGAGGACTTTGACTATGAATACTCCATGTCCCTACGCCTCCACAAAGGCGAGGAGGGTTACGGACGCCCCAAGGAGGACACCAAAACAGCCGAACGTCCCGAGCAACACATCCACGGTGAGAATGCCGACATGTGCTATGTGATCAGGACTATGAACGACCCAGATCTGGATTGGAAGACCCGCGTCACTTTCAGTGAACTGTTTGATAGATACGTACGCGTCTCTGACAAGGTGGTGGGGATTCTTCTGAGAGCCAAGAGGCATGGGAAGGTGGCGTTCGAAGAGGAGATGCTGTGGCAAGGGCAGGATGATGGTGTTATCATCACCCTGTTGGTGTGACTTCCTCTCCAAGTGTATTCGAAAAGTATTCAGACCCCTTCCCTTTTTCCACATTTTGTTACATTATTATGTATTAAATAATTTTTTCCTCATCAATCTACACACAATGTCTCATAATCACAAAGCTAGAAAGGGTTTTTAGAAATTTTTGCAAATGTATTACAAATAAAAATAGAAATACCTTATGTACATAAGTATTCAGGCACTTTGCTATGAGACCCGAAATTGAGCTCAGGTGTATCCTGTATACATTGATCATCCTTGAGATGTTTCTACAACTTAATTAGAGTCCACCTGTGGTAAATTGAATCGATTGGACAAAATTTGAAAAAGCACACACCTATCTTTATAAGGTTCCACAGTTGACAGTGCATGTCAAAGCAAAAACCAAGCCTTGAGGTCAAAGGAATTGCCCGTAGAGCTCCCAGACAGGATTGTGTCAAGGCACAGTTCTCGGGAAGGGTACCCAAAAAATAAATGGAAGAAGTTTGGAACCACCAAGACTCCTCCTCGATCTGGCGCCCGGCCAAACTGAGCAATCGGGGAGAAGGGACTTGGTCAGGGAGGTGACAAAGAACTCGATGGTTACTTTGACAGTGCTCTAGAGTTCCTCTGTGGAGATGGGAGAATCTTCCAGAAGGACAACCATCTCTGCAGCACTCCACCAATCAGGCCTTTATGGTAATCACTCCTCAGCTAAAGGCACATAGCAGCCCGCTTGAGAAGATCTGCAGAAAAGAATGAGAGAAACTCCCCAAATACAGGTGTACCAAGCTTGTAGCGTCATACCCAAGAAGACTCGAGGCTGTAATTGCTGCCAAAGGTGCTTCAACAAAGTACTGAGTAAAGGGTCTGAATACTTATGTAAATGTGATATCAGTTTTTTATTTTATACATTTGCAAAAAAATCTAAAAACCTGTTTTTACTTTGCCATTATGGGGTATTGTTTGTAGATTGATGAGGGAAAAAACGATTGAATCCATTTTAGGATAAGGCTGTAACGTAACAAAATGTGGTAAAGTCAAGAGGTCTGAATACTTTCTGAATGCACTGTAAGTCATTTTCGACATTGAATGACTATGCACTGCTAGATAGGAATTTAGACAATTTGCTGCTATGGTCTACAGAAGACGTAACATCACTAACTAACTCAATATTGTATTTTATTTTGTTGCTTACCGCTGCAGGGCATTTGTTTGTTATGATCACCAGAGGTAATGCTTCAACCTGATTGATTGGCATTGGATTACATACATAGCTTTGACTTGAGGAACAATGTGTAGTTTAAACAGGGATTGAGTTTCATGATTAACATCACTAACCAACTCTGATGAGATTACATAACGACGGCTTCAGGAGATGAACAAAGGCTACAGTGCACACCGTTCCATGTCTTGTGTGCCAGACACAGCATGATGACAAGACTAACCACATCGGAGCATTTTTTTTACCTTTATTTAACTAGGCAAGTCAGTTAAGAACAAATTCTTATTCACAATGGGACTCCCAATCACAGCCACATGTGATACAGCCTGGATTTGAACCAGGGACTGTAGTGATGACTCTTACACTGCAATGCAGTGTCTTAGACCGCTGCACCACTCGGGAGCCCAAGTGTGTGTATTTTGTTTTCATATATTTTCAAGAGGACCACAATGGAAATAATTGTAACTTTGTGATGTCATCCTTTATGATTTGAATTGCATTATACTGTATCCTCGTGTGGTTGTATTGTGTTTAAAAATGTATATTTAATTAAGGAATACAAAATATTTAAATGTAGAGATTTGCCCTTTCTGAATGCGGAATACACCTGACTTTGCTAATTCGTAAAACAGGAACATCATTTTTCTCAGAGTTCCTTGTTCCAGTGTATTCAGTACATGACGTATATTGTGGCAAACAATTCATTTTCTTTTTTCCTGGCAGTCTGACGCCATCCACAGTCTTTGGTTGACTTGTCTTTATTTATCTGCCTTTTTTTTCGCTCTGAAGTTTAAAGTTGAAGTGTGATAGACACAGGTTGCACACACACACACCCGCCCACACGCACGCGCGCACACGCAAACAAATGTCCTTTGTGCTCTGAGGTATGTTCTGATGATTAAGCCCATCTATGAGGAGCTGTCTTTCACCAGTCTGCTGGCCTGTGTATGCTTGGTCCAGATTCTATTAAAATATCCCTCTCCTCTAATTGAACCCATACAAACAACAAGACTAACACACACACACACACACACACACACACACACCACACACACACACACACACACCCGAGATTCACATAAACATCCACACACACGTACACTATCATATTAGGCTATGTCTAGAGAGCTGAAGACATACACATGTATGCATCTAAAACTCGTAAATAAGTCTTCAAGCACTGGGTGCAATAAAAGAGCCAGTGCTTCCTGTTTGTAAACTCTGATCTCTCTACCAGGTGCATTGCAAGACTAAACCCTACATGTGTAAGCAGGAGCTCCTTGATTTCCCCAGGTGTCACATTCTTTCCTGGTTGGAGTCCGTGTGCCTTCGGTCCCCGGATCAAATGTCTCCTTCTGTCTTTGACAAGCCCTCTGGTTCCTGTGAACCACAAAAAACTCCTGTGCAGCTGTAGCTGCTCCAAGCTTCTTGCCTCAGCACACTCCATATAGTATATTTGCATGCACAGTGTGGATATCATGTATCTTGTACAAGTGGCAATGCAGTAAGTCTTTGTGTTTATGAAAATAGAACCTTGCAGCAAACATGCAAGTTAGAGCAGAATTTTACATGTGCAGTAAGCTAATATTTTTCTTGTGTGTGTTTGTGCTAGGTGATCTCTTTAACAGATGCTTTTGAATCAAATTATGCTCTACTGTATTGCACCAACCGTCACTGTCTTCCTGTCTGTCACTGACCTGTTTTGAGCCTAAGCTTGACTTGATTGTTTGCCCACTGGGCACCGACATAATTTCAACATCTCGTTTCGATTTACATTTGATTGAGTTGTCAAGTAACATGAATTCAACGTGAAATCAACAAGAAATGTCACTATGTCATTGGATTTAGCTTAAAAGTTGGGTGAAAAAATGACCAAATTTCTTTACATTGAGGACTTTTTGTAAATCCAATCAGTTTCCCACATAGATTTTTTTTTTTTTTTTATGACGTGGAAACCACATTGATTCAACCAGTTTGTACAGTACTGTATATGGAGGCCCATCTGTATGGTGTCCAACCTTACCCGGAGCTGGCAGAAGTGGGTGTCCGAGATCAAAGACAATGTGGCCAAAGAGCCTATCAGCTTGGTTCCTCACCCCTTAAGAGAGCTTTGGGACGAACCACCAAAGACACCAAGCACCACTAAATTAGGAACCTGGCAGAAGAAGGTTTGTCCCTGTCAGGTTCCCACTGCTGGCCACAACATACCTGCTGCTCAGAACAACACTTCAGCTACCAAGCAGGAGTCTCAAGGCAATTCTCCTCCTTCCCAATCGGGGGGTAAAATAAAGACCCCTCTAGTGCCTCTATACGGGAGTCCCGGATCAAGACCAAGCAGGTGGTGAAGACTGTGACCAGCGGTGTTCAGGAGAGGAGTGTGGGAACTACATTTCTTACCGAGCTATTTGGTATGGAGGCTCCATCGCCAGGGGAGGAGATAGACAGGACACTGAGCAAGAGGGGGTCGCTCGCACTCCACAGAAAGTGCTCCAAAGTGTCGAAACTGACCCTCAGCTGGAAGCAGGAGAAGGAGCGGAATGTAACGAGAATTTGGAGATGGGCACACCTGTAGCGTGGACACAGAGGAAAGTGGGTACTCTGAGGCGGAGAAAAGGACCCTTGAGGCGGAGGGCGGCCAAGATAAACCTGGACAGACAGACAACTCTAAACCTGGACAGATGGACAGCACTGAACCTGGGCAGACAGAGAGCAATGAACCTCCTGGACAGACAGATAGTACTAAACCTGAATAGACAAACAGCACTGAAGCTGGACAGACAGACATCTCTAAACCTGGACAGACAGACATCTCCAAACCTGGACAGACAGACATCTCCAAACCTGGACAGACAGACAGCACTGGGTCATCCAGGGAGGCCATGCAGAGCGATAGTGACGGCATCTCACCTAAAGGGAAAGTTGAGTCATGGGTGAGGGTCAAAAGACCCTCCAGCTCAGTGTGAGTTCAATGTTCTTTGCATTAGTATGGTGACTGTATTAACATTCATGTACAAGCAATGGTGCATGACGGTCCCTCATTAAACGTTCCCCTAAGTATGTAAGGGATACTGTAAATACACCTAAACAACTTGATATAGCAATTTTTTTGCTCAAATAAACCAGTTTAATGCAAAACTTGTTCAGAGCTTTACAATGGAAAAGAAAGTTGCCATGATTGATGATTGTGTCATTTTTTTGATAAATATTTGGGTGATTGTTCTTCACAGGAGCAAAAAGGAGTTGGATGACGCCAACAAGATCAACGCTCTCTCAAAGAAGTACAGTGCCGTGGGCAATCTGAAAAGTCGCTGGCAGAACTGGTCCTCGACGAATGGAATGGCCATATACAGCGTTCCTCACTGAGTTCCCATCGGACCTTGTAGTCATGGCAGGTAATATTCAAATTTTTGGTGACTTTAATATTATTCACATGGAAAAGTGCACAGACCCACTCCAAAAGGCTTTCGGAGCCATCATCAACTCAGTGGGTTTTGTCCAACATGTCTCTGGACCTACTCACTGCCACAGTCATACTCTGGACCTAGTTTTGTCCCATGGAATAAATGTTGTGGATCTTAATGTTTTTCCTCATAATCCTGGATTATCGGACCACCATTTTATTGCGTTTGCAGTTGCAACAAATAATCTGCTCAGACCCCAACCAAGGAGCATTAAAAGTCATGCTATAAATTCTCAGACAACCCAAAGATTCCTTGATGCACTTCCAGACTCCCTCTGCCTACCCAAGGATGTCAGAGGACAAAAATCAGTTAACCACCTAACCAAGGAACTCAATTTAACCTTGCGCAATACCCTAGATGCAGTTGCACCCCTAAAAACTAAAAACATCTGTCATAAGAAACTAGCTCCCTGGTATACAGAAAATACACGAGCTCTGAAGCAAGCTTCCAGAAAATTGGAACGGAAATGGCGCCACACCAAACTGGAAGTCTTCCGACTAGCTTGGAAGACAGTACCGTGCAGTATCGAAGAGCCCTCACTGCTGCTCGATCATCCTATTTTCCCAACTTAATTGAGGAAAATAAGAACAATCCGAAATTTCTTTTTGATACTGTCGCAAAGCTAACTAAAAAGCAGCATTCGCAAATGGAGGATGGCTTTCACTTCAGCAGTAATAAATTGATGAACTTCTTTGAGGAAAAGATCATGATCATTAGAAAGCAAATTACGGACTCCTCTTTAAATCTGCGTATTCCTCCAAAGCTCCATTGTCCTGAGTCTGCACAACTCTGCCAGGACCTAGGATCAAGGGAGATACTAAAGTGTTTTAGTACTATATCTCTTGACACAATGATGAAAATAATCATGGCCTCTAAACCCTCAAGCTGCATACTGGACCCTATTCCAACTAAACTCCTGAAAGAGCTGCTTCCTGTGCTTGGCCCTCCTATGTTGAACATAATAAACTGCTCTCTATCGACCGGATGTGTACCAAGCTCACTAAAAGTGGCAGTAATAAAGCCTCTCTTGAAAAAGCCGAATCTTGACCCAGAAATTATAAAAAACTACCGGCCTATATCGAATCCTCCATTCCTCTCAAAAATGTTAGAAAAAGCTGTTGCGCAGCAACTCACTGCCTTCCTGAAGACAAACAATGTATACGAAACGCTTCAGTCTGGTTTTAGACCCCATCATAGCACTGAGACTGCACTTGTGAAGGTGGTAAATGACCTTTTAATGACCGAGGCTCTGCATCTGTCCTCGTGCTCCTAGATCTTAGTGCTGCTTTTGATACCATCGATCACCACATTCTTTTGGAGAGATTGGAAACCCAAATTGGTCTACATGGACAAGTTCTTGCCTGGTTTAGATCTTATCTGTCGGAAAGATATCAGTTTGTCTCTGTGAATGGTTTGTCCTCTGACAAATCAATTGTAAATTTCGGTGTTCCTCAAGTTTCCGTTTTAGGACCACTATAGTTTTCACTATATATTTTACCTCTTGGGGATGTCATTCGAAAACATAATGTTAAATTTCACTGCTATGCGGACGACACACAGCTGTACATTTCAATGAAACATGGTGAAGCCCCAAAATTGCCCTCGCTAGAAGCCTGTGTTTCAGACAAAAAGAAGTGGATGGCTGCAAACTTTCTACTTTTAAACTCGGACAAAACAGAGATGCTTGTTCTAGGTCCCAAGAAACAAAGAGATCTTCTGTTGAATCTGACAATTAATCTGGATGGTTGTACAGTCGTCTCAAATAAAACTGTGAAGGACCTCGGCGTTACTCTGGACCCTGATCTCTCTTTTGAAGAACATATCAAGACTGTTTCAAGGACAGCTTTTTTCCATCTACGTAACATTGCAAAAATCAGAAACTTTCTGTCCAAAAATGATGCATAAAAATTTATCCATGCTTTTGTTACTTCTAGGCTGGACTACTGCAATGCTCTACTTTCCGGCTACCCGGATAAAGCACTAAACAAACTTCAGTTAGTGCTAAATACGGCTGCTAGAATCCTAACTAGAACCAAAAAATTTGATCATATTACTCCAGTGCTAGCCTCCCTACACTGGCTTCCTGTTAAGGCAAGGGCTGATTTCAAGGTTTTACTGCTAACCTACAAAGCATTACATGGGCTTGCTCCTACCTATCTTTGCGATTTGGTCCTGCCGTACATACCTACACGTACGCTACGGTCACAAGACGCAGGCCTCCTAATTGTCCCTAAAATTTCTAAGCAAACGGCTGGAGGTAGGGCTTTCTCCTATAGAGCTCCATTTTTATGGAATGGTCTGCCTACCCATGTGAGAGACGCAGACTCAGTCTCAACCTTTAAGTCTTTACTGAAGACTTATCTCTTCAGTAGGTCCTATGATTAAGTATAGTCTGGCCCAGGAGTGTGAAGGTGAACGGAAAGGCTGGAGCAACGAACCGCCTTTGCTGTCTCTGCCTTGCCGGTTCCCCTCTCTCCACTGGGATTCTCTGCCTCTAACCCTCTTACAGGGGCTGAGTCACTGGCTTACTGGTGTTCTTCCATGCCGTCCATGGGAGGGGTGCGTCACTTGAGTGGGTTGAGTCACTGACGTGGTCTTCCTGTCTGGGTTGGCGCCCCCCCCCTCCCCCCTTGGGTTGTGCCGTGGCGGAGATCTTTGTGGGCTATACTCGGCCTTGTCTTAAGGCCAGTAAGTTGGTGGTTAGAGACATCCCTCTAGTGGTGTGGGGGCTGTGCTTTGGCAAAGTGGGTGGGGTTATATCCTGCCTGTTTGGCCCTGTCCGGGTGTATCATCGGATGGGGCCACAGTGTCTTCTGATCCCTCCTGTCTCAGCCTCCAGTATTTATGCTGCAGTAGTTTATGTGTCGGGGGGCTAGGGTCAGTCTGTTACATCTGGAGTATTTCTCTGCTTCCGGTGCCTGGGGCTCTCTCTTCTCTCTCTCTCTCTCTCCCGGAGGACCTGAGCCCTAGGACCATGCCTCAGGACTACCTGGCATGATGACTCCTTGCTGTCCCCAGTCCACCTGGCCGTGCTGCTGCTCCAGTTTCAACTGTTCTGCCTGCGGCTATGGAACCCTGACCTGTTCACCGGACGTGCTTGTTGCACCCTCGACAACTACTATGATTATTATTATTTGACCATGCTGGTCATTGATGAACATTTTAACATCTTGACCATGTTCTGTTATAATATCCACCCGGCACAGCCAGAAGAGGACTGGCCATCCCTCATAGCCTGGTTCCTCTCTAGGTTTCTTCCTAGGTTTTTGGCCTTTCTAGGGAGTTTTTCCTAGGGAGTTTTTCCTAGCCACCGTGCTTCTTTCACATGCATTGCTTGCTGTTTGGGGTTTTAGGCTGGGTTTCTGTACAGCACTTTGAGATATCAGCTGATGTACGAAGGGCTATATAAATAAATTTGATTTGATTTGATTAGCAGCCCACTTGAGAGGATCTGCAGAGAAGAATGAGAGAAACTCCCCAAATACAGGTGTACCAAGCTTGTAGCATCATACCCAAGAAGACTCGAGGCTGTAATTGCTGCCAAATGTGCTTCAACAAAGTACTTAGTAAAGGGTCTGAATACTTATGTAAATGTGATATTTCAGTTTTTTATTTCATACATTTGCAAAACAATCTAAAAACCTGTTTTTACTTTGCCATTATGAGGTATTGTTTGTAGATTGATGAGGGAAAAAACGATTTAATCCATTTTAGGATATGGCTGTAACGTAACAAAATGTGGTAAAGTCAAGAGGTCCGAATACTTCCTGAATGCACTGTAAGTCCTTTTCAACATTGAATGACTATGCACTGCTAGATAGGATTTTAGACAATTTGCTGCTATGGTCTACAGAAGACTTAACATCACTAACTAACTCAATATTGTATTTTATTTTGTTGCTTACCGCTGCAGGGCATTTGTTTGTTATGATCACCAGAGGTAATGCTTCAACCTGATTGATTGGCATTGGATTACATACATAGCTTTGACTTGAGGAACAATGTGTAGTTTAAACAGGGATTGAGTTTCATGATTAACATCACTAACCAACTCTGATGAGATTACATAACAACGGCTTCAGGAGATGAACAAAGGCTACAGTGCACACCGTTCCATGTCTTGTGTGCCAGACACAGCATGATGACAAGACTAACCACATCAGAGCATTTTTTTTTACCTTTATTTAACTAGGCAGGTCAGTTAAGAACTAATTCTTATTTTTAATGACGGCCTAGGAACAGTGGGTTAACTGCCTTGTTCAGGGGCAGGACAACAGATTTGCATCTGCTTGGGGATTTGAACTTGCAACCTTTCAATTGCTAGTCCAACACTCTAATCACTAGGCTACCCTGGAAACCTGTCCATTAAGCTTGAATTGGGGACATGAACCCGACTGAACTCACATGTGGGCACATTGGCTGCATTTAGACAGGCAGCCCAAATCTGATTTTTTTTTTTTTACCTCTAATCAGATCTGAAAAATATCTGATGTGAAAAGATCTGATGTGATTGGTCAAAAGACCACTTAGTGGAAAAAAGATCTGAATTTTGATGCCTGTGTGAATGCAGCCCTTGTGACCATGTTTGACATCCTAAATCTAAAATACACTTGATACTGTATTAATCAACAAAAGATTAATCGGCTAAACTTGGTGTCAGTTTAGTCTCTGATATGTATTGTCCACTTTTATTTGAATAACCATACTTTCTATTTGTTATCTACTAATTTGAATGTCATTGTTATGGAGTTAAATCCTGGGACTTTGTTGATTAGTGAACTCTTAATAACCATAGCCCAAACCTAACAACAGTGTTAGACAAGTAAAGTTCACCTAACATTGCATGATTTCCTCTCAAATAATACAGGACATAATCTATGTGAACTGGTTGTATTGTGTTGGACAACATACTACTGTACCTAATCGAGACATTAAGCAATTTGTTAAACTTTTGATGTTCTTGGGAGAAAGAACAATTAATTAAATTATCTAATGTCTATTGAGTTGATAAAGATTTGCCCTTTCTGAATGCGGAATACACCTGACTTTGCTAATTCGTAAAACAGGAACATCATTTTTCTCAGAGTTCCTTGTTCCAGTGTATTCAGTACATGACGTATAATGTGGCAAACAATTCATTTTCTTTTTTCCTGGCAGTCTGACGCCATCCACAGTCTTTGGTTGACTTGTCTTTATTTATCTGCCTTTTTTTTCGCTCTGAAGTTTAAAGTTGAAGTGTGATAGACACAGGTTGCACACACACACCCGCCCACACGCACGCGCGCACACGCAAACAAATGTCCTTTGTGCTCTGAGGTATGTTGTGATGATTAAGCCCATCTATGAGGAACTGATTTTTCCTACCTCACCATGCTAGACTGGTAATACCACTAAATGTAACCCACCCAGTTAAATATAAACGTCAGTGATAAGGAGCATAACACCGCCCACAGCTACAGTAGCCTATGGCTTCCTTTTTCCTCGGCACATCTTTGACTGGAAGCCAAAGCTGATGCTTGTAGGAATAGACATTAAAAGATGTTCTGGAATACACTCACTGGAAATTTATTGGAATGTCAGATGCAGCGGGTACAATTATAGGAGCACCTTGGCTTTGACTACAGCATTGGGAGAGACTCCAGAACAGAGCGGGGCTTCTCACATCAGACACTGATGCACTGACAGCCTTCTTTAACACCCGCTGCTGGCTCCTTCACTGACTCCTACCTCTAAACGGGTTTTATATGCACACTTTATCTGTGAGTATAGAGTTGTTTTTATTATTTGAATACTGCTCTTAACATTAAGCGGGAATAGTATTTATTATTATTACATTTTTGATTGGCCCATCCACTACCGCCCCTCTTCGGAGGACAAAAATAACTGTTTTTACAGCTTTTTCTTTTTTGTTACATGTAAATTCTACACACATTTTAAATGACATGGCACTTAATTTTCCTACACGGTAGTTACATAGCAAGAATATAGTTAATAATAGTAGTTAATAATGGGAATAGTAGTAAATAATGTTTTGTACTGTAAGAACAATATAAGAATGCACTGGTTATAGTTGGAATCCATAGCGGTGAAACTGAATCTGAGACCGCTTTATAGCATCTGACTGTTTGAATTTAAAATCTGTGTTGAAAACCAATAGCATTACTGTTGAGTTAACTTTCCATCAGATAGCAGACCTACTGGATATAAGGATAACAGCACCACTTGCTTCACAGAGATGTGATAAGAGAGGACTGGTAAGATAATACAATGAATAGGAGTAGTACTCTGAGGGACAAAATAGTCAGTCCCCATTAAAACGTATTAGTCTTGCGGAGTTGGACAAATAACAATTTAATACATTTTACAATAAGGCTGTAATGTCACAAAATGTGGAAAAAGTCAAGGGGTCTGAAAACTTTCCGAAGGCGCTCTATCTATAATCGCTAACAAAGGACAAACGCGGAAACACAACAATAACGCTCCATTTCCAACAACTCCCAAAGTCTTTACCCTTTAGTAATGAAAAAATTGTAAAAGGTTGCACAATTCTGGTAACTTCTTCCTGTAACTTTCCCAAACTTCTCAGGTTTTCTAGAAATCCTGGTTGGAAGATAATCAAAATCAAGGGGGAATAAGCAGGAAATCCAGAATCCTCCAACTAGAATTGTATTATTATTATTTAACTAGGCAAGGCAGTTAAGAACAAATTCTTATTTACAATGACGGCCTACACCGGCCAAACTCGGACGACGCTGGGCCAATTGTGCACCGCTCTATGGGACTCCCAATCACGGCCGGTTGTGATACAGTCTGGTTTCGAACCAGGTTGTCTGTAGTGATGCCTCTAGCACTGAGATGTAGAGTCTTGCGCCACTTGTAGAGTCTTGCGCCACCTTTTTTTAAATCCCTGTATGTACAGGGATTAGGAGAAAGTGATTGGTAGCAGGATAAATAATAATAATATAATAATAATAATAATAATAGTAAACAGTATGGCAGCAGCATAAGTGGTGGGTAGGTCTGTGCACGGTGGTGTGTGTGTGCGTGTGTGCGTGCGCGCGCGTGTGTGTGGTGGTGTGCGTGTGCAAGAGTGTCAGTGTAGGCGTGATAGGTGGATATACATGTAAACAGGGCTGAAAAGTGACTGTTAACAGGAATACATAAATACTTATGGTAACATACTAATGGTAATATATACATGTATTTAGGAGTAATAGTGACCAGTAGCAGGATAAATAGATAGATACTAAATGGTATTGGCAATCAATAACCAATGAACAGCAGCGTAGTGGTAGTAATACACTTAAGCAATAATACTTTTAGCAGCAGCGTAGATGTGAGGGGGAGCAGTAGTTGTTTGCCATTTAACAGTGTTATGGCCAGGGGATAGAAGCTGTTTAGAAGTCTGTTGGTCTTAGCCTTGATGCACCGGTACCACCTGCCAGAGAGGATCATGGAGCACAGTCCGTGTCTCGGGTAACTGGAGCCTTTGGCAATTTTTCAGGCCTTTCTCTGACACTGGGAGCTCAGTACCAGTGATGCTCTGGGCTGTCAGCACCACCATCTGTAGGGCCCTCCGGTCGAGGGCGGTGCAGTTACCATACTTAGTGATGTGGATAGCGAGGAACTTGAAGCTCTTGACTCCTCTCGACTGTAAAAAAACCAATAATGAAGCTATTCACTGAGTATACTAAACATTATGAACACCTGCTCTTTCCATGACATAGACTGACCAGGTGAATCCAGGTGAAAGCTATGATCCCTTTTTGATGTCACTTAAATGCCCTTCAATCAGTGTAGATGAAGGGGAGGAGACAGGTTGAAGAAGGATTTTTAAGGCTTGAGACAAATGAGACATGGATTATGTATGTGTGCCATTCAGAGGGTGAATGACAAGACAAAATATTTAGGTGCCTTTGAACGGGGTATGGTACTAGGTGCCAGGCGCACTGATTTGTGTCAAGAACTGCAACGCTGCTGGGGTTTTCACGCTCAACAATTTCCCGCGTGTATCAAGAATGGTCCACCAACCAAAGGACATCCAGCCAACTTGACACAACTGTGGGAAGTATTGGAGTCAACATGGGCCATCATCCCTTTGGAACACTTTCGACACCTTGTAGAGTCCATGCCCTGATGAATTGAGGCTGTTCTGAGGGCAAAAGGGGGGGGGGTGCAACTCAGTATTAGGAAGGTGATCCAGTACGAGTCAGTGTGCAGGGGTACGAGGTAGTTGAGGTAATTGAGGTAATATAGTATACTGCTCAAAAAAATAAAGGGAACACTTAAACAACACATCCTAGATCTGAATGAAAGAAATAATCTTATTAAACACTTTTTTCTTTACATAGTTGAATGTGCTGACAACAAAATCACACAAAAATAATCAACGGAAATCCAATTTATCAACCCATGGAGGTCTGGATTTGGAGTCACACTCAAAATTAAAGTGGAAAACCACACTACAGGCTGATCCAACTTTGATGTAATGTCCTTAAAACAAGTCAAAATGAGGCTCAGTAGTGCGTGTGGACTCCATGTGCCTGTATGACCTCCCTAAAACGCCTGGGCATGCTCCTGATGAGGTGGCGGATGGTCTCTTGAGGGATCTCCTCCCAGACCAGGACTAAAGCATCCGCCAACTCCTGGACAGTCTGTGGTGCAACGTGGCGTTGGTGGATGGAGCGAGACATGATGTCCCAGATGTGCTCAATTGGATTCAGGTCTGGGGAACGGGCGGGCCAGTCCATAGCATCAATGCCTTCCTCTTGCAGGAACTGCTGACACACTCCAGCCACATGAGGTCTAGCATTGTCTTGCATTAGGAGGAACCCAGGGCCAACCGCACCAGCATATGGTCTCACAAGGGGTCTGAGAATCTCATCTCGGTACCTAATGGCAGTCAGGCTACCTCTGGCGAGCACATGGAGGGCTGTGCGGCCCCCCAAATAAATGCCACCCACACCATGACTGACCCACCGCCAAACCGGTCATGCTGGAGGATGTTGCAGGCAGCAGAACGTTCTCCACGGCGTCTTCAGACTTTGTCACGTCTGTCACGTGCTCAGTGTGAACCTGCTTTCATCTGTGAAGAGCACAGGGTGCCAATGGCAAATTTGCCAATCTTGGTGTTCTCTGGCAAATGCCAAACGTCCTGCACGGTGTTGGGCTGTAAGCACAACCCCCACCTGTGGACGTCGGGCCCTCATACCACCTTCATGGAGTCTGTTTCTGACCGTTTGAGCAGACACATGCAAATTTGTGGCCTGCTGGAGGTCATTTTGCAGGGCTCTGGCAGTGCTTCTCCTGCTCCTCCTTGCACAAAGGCGGAGGTAGCGGTCCTGCTGCTGGGTTGTTGCCCTCCTACGGCCTCCTCCACATCTCCTGATGTACTGGCCTGTCTCCTGGTAGCGCCTCCATGCTCTGGACACTACGCTGACAGACACAGCAAACCTTCTTGCCACAGCTCGCATTGATGTGCCATCCTGGATGAGCTGCACTACCTGAGCCACTTGTGTGGGTTGTAGACTCCGTCTCATGCTACCACTAGAGTGAAAGCACCGCCAGCATTCAAAAGTGACCAAAACATCAGCCAGGAAGCAAAGGAACTGAGAAGTGGTCTGTGGTCACCACCTGCAGAACCACTCCTTTATTGGGGGTGTCTTGCTAATTGCCTATAATTTCCACCTGTTGTCTGTTCCATTTGCACAACAGCATGTGAAATTTATTGTCAATCAGTGTTGCTTCCTAAGTGGACAGTTTGATTTCACAGAAGTGTGATTGACTTGGAGTTACATTGTGTTGTTTAAGTGTTCCCTTTATTTTTTTGAGCAGTGTATGTACATGTGGGTAGGGGTAAAAGTGACTAAGCAATCAGGATATACAGTATAATAAACAGAGTAGCAGCAGCGTATGTGAAGTGTGAAAGTGTCTCTGTGTGTGTGTGGCATCAATATGCGTGTGTGTGTGTGTCGTGTGTGTGTGTGTGTGTGTGTGTGTGTGTGTGTGTGTGTGTGTGTGTGTGTTGGAGTGTCAGTGTAGTATCTGTGAGTGTGTGGGTAGAGTCTAGTAAGTGTGCATAGAGACAGTGCAAGGGAGTCAGTGTAAAACAATTAAGATAAATAAATAATAAAGGGGGTCAATGTAAATTGTCCAGGTAGCCATTTTATTAACTGTTCAGCAGTCTTATGGCTTGTAGGTAGAAGCTGTTCAGGTGCCTTTTGGTCCCAGACTTGGCGCTCCGGTACCTCTTGCCATGCGGTAGCAGACAGAACAGTCTATGACTTGGGTGGCTGGATTCTTTCAAAATGTTTAGGGCCTTCCTCTGACACCACCTGGTATAGAGGTCCTGGATGGCAGGGAGTTCGTTCCCAGTGATGTACTGGGCCGTACGCACTATCCCCTGTAGCACCTTGCGGTCGGATGCAGAGCAGTTGCCATTCCAAGCGGTGATGCAGCCAGTCAAGATGCTCTCAATGGTGCAGCTGTAGAGGTTTTTGAGGATCTGAGGGTCCATCCCAAATCTTTTCAGCCTCCTGAGGGGGAAGAGGCGTCGTCGTGCCCTCTTCACGACTGTGTTGGTGTATTTGGACCATGATAGGTCCTTAGTGATGTGGACACAGAGGAACTTGAAGCTCTCAACCCGCTCCACTACAGCCCAGTCGATGTGAATGGGGGGCGTGTTCGACCCTCCGTTTCCTGTAGTTCACGATAAGCTTCTTTGTCTTGCCCACGTTGAAGGAGAGTTTGTTGTCCTGGCACCACATTGCCAGGTCATTGACCTCCACCCTTTAGGCTGTCTCATCATCGTCGACGATCAGGGCTACCATCGTTGTGTCGTTGGCAAACTTAATGATAATGTTGGAGTCGTGCGCGGCCACGCAGTAGTGGGTGAACAGGGAGTACAGGAGGGGACTGAGCACGCACCTCTGAGAGGCCCCTGTGTTAAGGGTCAGCATGGTGGATGTGTTGTTGCCTACCCTCACCCACCACCTGGGGCGGGCCGTCAAGATGTCCATGATTCAGTTGCAGAGGGAAGTGTTCAGTCCCAGGGTCCTTACCTTAGTGATGAGCTTGAATGCTGAGCTGTAGTCAATGAACAGCCTTCTCATGTACTGTAGGGGTTCCTTTTGTCCAAGTGGGAAAAGGCAGTATGGAGTGCAATAGAGATTGTGTCATCTGTATATCATCTGTTGGGGCGGTATGCGAATTGATGTGGGTCCAGGGTTTCTGGGTTGATGGTGTTGATGTGAGCAATGACCAGCCTTCCAAAGCATTTCATGGCTACAGATGTGAGTGGGACAGGGCGTTAGTCATTTAGACAGGTTACCTTGGCATTCTTAGGCACAGGGACTATGGTGGTTTGCTTGAAAGACGTAGGTATTACAGACTGGGTCAGAGAGTGGTTGAAAATGTCAGTGAAGACACGCATTCTCTGGTAGGCTTACGTCACTGGGCAGGGTTTCCCTTTGATCTGTGATAGTTTGCAAACCTACGCACTATGCAGTAGTGCTGTGAGCATCATGCTTGTGAGCCTATGGGAACACACACACAGAGATAGAAATGTTGTGATACTGGGAAAAAAATATGAAAGACACTTACAGTTCCAGTGATTTTTGTTAGGTTTATCCGTTTTTTCTCTCCAATCCCCTGGCACGTACAGTTTCAGAAAAGGAAATTAAGGAAATCTTAAATATTACAAATCTCAACACAAAATATGCCTTGTAATAACTTGCTAATTGGTGTTCCAAATTAAACACTTCCTAAAATGTGGAAATTGCCTACACGCCCCACAATTCTTTGAGAGGCAGTTGCTGTGCACCCCAGTTTTCCAGCAGCAAGTGATAACAACCAAAATGACTGTGTACAATCAAAGCATATTGAATTCTACATTCTACTATTGTATGAACGATTCCCGAATGTATGGAGTAACACAATGGCTGTCGAAGGTAAGATAACTCAATGTTGTTTATTAAAATTGGTTGTTTATTTTGTTTCAGCAGTGAGACGAGGCATGATATCACTGTCTATGGATGAATCAACCTGATATAGGCAGTGAGGGGATTCAATTATCTGGCCAGGGTTACCTCGTTGGGAGGATTCTGTACTGGGTGAAAATTGAGGAAGTTATTTTAAGCAGGCCCGGGTTGAACTCATTGGGCGAAAGCTGGAAGGGACGAGCGCCCTTCTCAAATGGAACAGTAATCTGCGCCGCTCTGTCATTTTGTCAGCAAGGCAGCATTGTGCATCTTCCAGAAACATACATCTCTTTTCCATCAAATAAAAGTTCACATTTTCTAACTAGTTTTCATTGGGAAGGCAGATAAAGCATTTTTATCAAAAGCAA
Organism: Salmo salar; assembly: GCF_965601325.2. Classification (NCBI taxonomy): domain Eukaryota; kingdom Metazoa; phylum Chordata; class Actinopteri; order Salmoniformes; family Salmonidae; genus Salmo; species Salmo salar. Next base: position 8,061,199 of record NC_138317.1, on the reverse strand, counting down.
TCACTTTCGCATGGGAAAACACAGAATCCTAATAATAAATACATGTGCTTAAATACGTCACTTTTGTTTTAAGCCGACTTCGCACGAAACCGATCAACTTTCAGCCGGGGCAAAACACACCTACACGGGAGCCTGTGCGAGATTAATCGAACCCTCAGTGATTTCATTAGTTTTGGAACTGGGCTGACTCCTGGGCGTGAGCCAGGTGCCCCATTCAAAGCCAAGGCGAAGTCGGCTCAAAACAAATGTGAATTATTCTAGGCTAAGTAGGATTCTGTGTTTACTTTTCACATGCAAAAATTATTGCTTTTGATAAAAATGTTTTATATGCCTTCAAAACATAGATTTTATGGAAAAGAGATGTTTTTGGACGATGCACCATGCTGCCTTGTTGACAACATGACCGAGCCGCAGATTACTGTTTCATTTGAGAAGGGCACTCCTCCCTCACTGCATTCATGTCACAGGCCATTGACCGGTGCACAATGGCTAAGGTTAATAGAACTCCCTCAGTGATGGGTTTCTTGCACATTTGTTTCTTGAACGGTAGTCTTAATGGAGTTGCCAATAACCAGATGCATCCGGTTTTAAGGGATACAGCTAATTCAACCTAGCTTCCTTTTTTGCTGAAAAACAGAATTTTTTTACTCTGCCCAATATCTGTACTCCTTGTATGGAGGTGTCGAATTTGGTCAACAAAAATTGTAATTACTAATTTGTTACATGAGGTATATTTGATTAAATAGAAGTAATGGTTATGTTGTTACGAATGCACTGATATATGCGGACACACATTTTGGCTATTTACCACAAAATGACTTTATATTGGAGCTGTTCCTGTGGTCAAAGAGCTAGATAGAGGACTCATCACCATTTTAAAGTAGTCATCTGGGTGGGGATTCCTATGAGTTGGGAGTAATCAGCCAATGAAGAAGAAAATGTACTTCTTTAAAATGGAGATGGGCAGTAGCGCTGCCCATGCAGTCACAAACTTTATAATAGCGCTGATAGAAAGATTAGTCCTCTATCTACCTCTATGGCATGTTGTTCACATCTGCCCTCTCATGAGCTAGAATGGTCCTTCCCTCCTGCCTTCCATCTTTGAGGACATGTATTTCCATTGTTAGAGCGGTCACTCGAATATCTTGTCAATATAATAGACAATCCTTGGTTACCTGCGCTCAGTTTGTGAACGCCTGTGATTGGACGATATTGCAGTTGCCGCGCTCTGTAGATTTTTGGCCTGGTCATCAGTCATCTATCCCTACAGTGCAGTTGATATGGATACCACAATGGTGTTCGCAAAGAGGGAAAGGAGTCCACTCACATGGTATACAGATCGGTATTAATACGAAGGCGTCAGTCGGTATTTGAAACCCTGTGTAGCGTTGCTTCGAAAGAGCTGTGATGAAAATACTAGAGAATAGGTCTTTGTCTTCAATAATGATTTGCATTCTATGTCGGTGTGGGTAAATTTAGAGCAACCGTTTGCATAATTAGTCTAAATTTGTGACGCGCGCTGTTACCGTGCGGTGCTTGAGGTCTGCACCTGTTCACTGACATGCTGAAGCCCGTGGTGAGTGCTCCATCCGCGTAGGAAACATCACTTTTTGACATTTTAAATCCTTTTATTTGCATGAACTAGATAGCGCGATATTTCTGCCGAGTATTTACCGTAAGGTCTGGTTTAGCAATTATTAGGAATTATGCCGTGTAGACAAGCGAACGGCTTTGTTCAGACCAGTGATAACAGCCTTTAGTTTCATAAGGCGACGTTGGGGACATTCTGTGAAGGCAAGGCGCTATAGATCGCCATAGTGTGTGCAGTTCCGCGATGCTCGGCCAGTCACCTCACCTTATTGGAGGCATCTTGTGGATCCAGAATCCAATGAGAGGTATGTTTGGTGGGTTCATAACCTAAGGGAGTATACTTATAATGAAACCCTTCTCTGTGTCAGGTGTGACGAGAATTCTTGTGGACAGGTTGCCTATCTCATGATCTTTAAGTGTTGCCATGCACTGATGCTATCACTTTCAATCCTAAACGGTCTCTCTGGTTTCACTTCTCCAGTAAAAATGCTGAACCGTGTGATCATCATGTGTAATGTTAAGTGTGTATCATTCATGTGTTGTCCTGGGTCACCCCTGCATCTCCTGGGATTGAAAAAAAATGATGTAGTACTGGTGAGGAAAGAAGTCCAAACTCCTATGTAGCCCATATGACCAGACTGCAGACTCAGGTCTATTCAACATGTCCTTGCACTAAATGTTGTTATACCGTTTAACATTTTCTCAACGACCAACTTCGCTGTGGTACACTTAGCTATATTTGCAGATAAGGTATGCCTTTATCTGCAGAAATGATTCTGACGCTGCAATAATCTCTTGCTTTGCAGAGATTGTGTGTAGATATGTGAACTGCACGTCAAAGGAATTTCTAATCACGCCCAAGGTCAGGTCTTATTCTGCTAAAGCTCCCCAAACATCCTTGTAATGCACTGGAGATTGTATTTGGATATTTCTTAGTCTTGCGCAGAATATGCAGCTTTTCCACACTTTAAATAAGGATGCCCCCATGTCTAGACATTTAATTCTTACTATTACTAATACCATATAGGGCCTACGTACAGAGAGACAAAATGTACCTTGATCCTACTCTCTAACCAGCAAGAAAGTCCTGTAACGAATATAAATGCGTGTAGGCTGTACTGTGATTGAGTCCTTTCTATGCTGAGTTTAAACAACCTGGATTCAGGGGTAGACAACATAATAAACATAAATCCGGGACACTCCATTTAGAATGATATGGTATGTATTCATTTGTGTATGTCCATTATGGTTGGGCGGTATCATGATTTTCATACCGTCATAGTCTTATATCGGAATATGAGGCGGCATATTGACAGGTTGTGTTTTATATTAAAAGTCAAGTGATTTTTGTTTTGTTGCTTCAATAGAGTGATCGGGGACGTGCATCTATAGTTTTCCTTCACAGAAAATATACTGAACAAAAATATGAACGCAACATGTAAATTGTTGGTTTCATGAGCTGAAATGTCCATATGCACAAAAAGCTTATTTCTCTAAAATGTTGTGCACAAATTTGTTTACAACCCTGTTATTATTTCTCCTTTGCCAAGATAATCCATCCACCTGACAGGTGTGTCATATTAAGCAGCATGGTCATTACACAGGTGTACCTTGTGCTGGGGACAATAAAAGGCCACTTTAAAATGTGCAGTTTTGTCACATAACACAAAGCCACAGTTGTCTCACGTTTTGCGGGAGCCTGCAGTTGACATGCTGACTGCAGGAATCTTTACTAGAGCTGTTGCCAGAGAATTGAATGTTAATTTCTCTACCATAAGCTGCCTCCAAAGTTGTTGTAGAGAATTTGCCAGTGTATTTCTGTCTGTAATAAAGCCCTTTGTGGAGAAAAAACTCATTCTGATTGGCTGGGCCTGGCTCCCCAGGGGGTGGGCCTGGCTCCCAAGTGGGTGGGACTACCCCATGGCTGCCCCCCTGCCCAGTCATGTGAAATACATAGGTTACTGCCTAATTATTTTATTTTTAATTGACTGATTTCCTTATGAACTGTAACTGAGTAAAATCTTTTAAATTGTTGCGTTGTATATTTTTTCAATATGTCAAAATTGTGAGACAGCCTATGGGCAGACACCGTGCCTCCCTCAATCTTCACACACACACCCTTGATTAAAGACCAGTGCTGTTACAAATGTGCTGTCCTACTTGATGGTGACTCTATGTGATGAAGCCTAACTTAATACTGCCGTGAAAACATGTAGAGCACATCATTCTCATAAAGTTGTCTGTGATGTCATAACTGGTGTCGCTTCATGACAAGTGATACGAACAGTCATGACATAATGTCCTGCTGCATGATCTGCTGTATGACAGTGAAAGCTTATCTTGCACATACTGACATAAGTTGTTATGACTGCTTATGTCATCTGTTGCATAATACTTGGGACAGTGAACTGTTACAGAACATTGCTTAACACAATGCCCAAACCGGACGTCCGCCATTGTGCGCAAATTGATTTTGTCCCCCGAAACTAAACGCGATTACCACACGCATGTTGAAATATCAAAACAAACTCTGAACCAATTATATTAATTTGAGGACAGGTCGAAAAGCATTAAACATTTATGGCAATTTAGCTAGCTAGCTTGCAGTTGCTTAACCCTTGATTTAAAAACAGTGTTTACCCCTTTGGCCGAGCCTGTCCATTCCCTTCAGTCTGGCCTCTCTCTGCTCAGCCTCTCTAATGCATCCTACCCCGACCCTCCTCACTGTGCGTCCATTCAGAAGCCTAAATCGAATCCCACAGTTTCGCCCGGCCCAGAGCCCTGGCGTCAGCGTGGCCTCTCAGCCCAGGGGAAGATGCTGGCTACACTTCCCGAGGAACCTGACAGGCTCTTTGTTGCGCCTCAACACTAGCCTCTTTCACTTCGTTTACTCAGGGCTTTGTTGGAAGCACCCACAGTATAGGGAGAAAACACTTTTAACAGCACCTACGTGATATCATACTTAACCTCAAAGCTGTGGTTGTCAGTGATACACAAGAATATTCATCTTTTCTAGCTATTTCTTCTGTGTTCTAGTCATTCAGTAGCCTTATGTAGTACATTACAACCTCAGTAGTATCTTTGGCCATATTCTAGTCAATAAAAGTGGTTAGGATGGAAAATATATTGTGCCAGATTCGTTATGGTTTCAAAATACCCACAAATTGTCTTCATATTCACAGAGCAGCCTATATTTTGTCAGTCACTAATTAGAGAACCTCCTATTCCTCCCACTGAGCTTGTGTAACTGCCAATTTACTGAAGTGGATTAGATGTAAATTGGAAGGCGTCTTTTTTTTTTTTTTTTTACACAGACGCACACTCAATTTATATACTGAGGCAGAGTCACACACATAGATACAGGGATGAGGTAACACAGTCTAATTCTAGACCTGATGAATATGCAATTGACGCAAGGCACTGAGAGCACGTGTCTGCTGATGTCTCCCATGTAACATCAACTCCTGTAGTTTTACTGTCTGTCAAAAGAATCTATTCACTCAGTCAAGCATGAATTACCTTTTTAAAGGGGCTTTCACACCAAATTGGTTTGGTGCATTTTTTACGAACTCTACATTTTAACCCCTTCATTTGGTTTGTTTGCACTCGGGAGCTGAATATATACTGAATATAGCCTATTCACACAGCCGTTAGAGTGGCTATTGTGCCGTTTCCTCATGCATGTTGTTGAAAGGTAATATGAAGGTTGGGACAAAAGTGATGCTTCATGATAATCATAAATGGATTGCATGGACACGTGGTTTTGTTCAGGAATGTTTGTATGTTTGATATTTTGTCAATGTGAAACCACCCGGACCAAATGGATAAAAAAAAAATATATATATATAATACAATAAATAAAAAAAATATAAAAAAATAATACAAGGTAACAAATAGTCGAACTCTGATGCGAACTAGAGCTCAAAACAGTGTGTGAAAACGCCCTAAGAAAATACTAGGGAGAAAAACAACTTAAAGTAGGACTGTCCTGGACATGCCAATTACCTTTTTAGAAACTCCTCTCTTAGTTATAAATATGATTCCCGTCTCCTTTTGAATAAAGGATCCATCCAGAATGGCACCCTATTCCCTTTACAGTGCACTAGTTTTGATCAGCGCCCTGGTCGAAGGTCGTACACTATAATGGGAACAGGGTGCCATTTGGGACGCAGTATTGAGAGTCATGGTGCACCCTGCTGTGTACTCTGCTTTGTAACAGCTCTGGACAACCATGAAGTCTGCCGAGTCCCATTCTGCTGCGTGGTTTGAAGTGGCTGAAGTGAGACAATTTCAGATTCATTGATATAAATGTGGGCACAGATGAGGGACTCGATGTCAGAGGAAGTCCGTAGAGGCTTATTTACTGAATTTTTGCATACGATATATTTTTTTTGTGCCATGACATCTTTCGCACGAGGTGAGCGAGATGTCTTGAGGTACTGTAAGAGCGATATCTTGGTAAGGAATGACATTTTATGCATGATGGAACACCTGAGTTAGAATACACTCTGTTTACTGGGTTATAGAGATAGATAGTCTCTATTCCATTGGGGTTGTTCAGACGTCACAATCCTATTACAACCAGGTACAGATTTTTTTTAAAGACGTCAGGGAAGATACCAACTATACTCTGGTTGGTATCTGGGCACATAACCAGCAGTCTTTGTACGTCTTTTTAGCGACCAGATAATCCGGCCATGAAGTCTGACGTCATAAGCATGCCTTTGTAACCTGTTTTGGTTTCTGGGAAATGTGGCTTCTTGAGATTCACCTAACACAGTCATTCAGGAGGGCACTTGCCTTGCCTACTGTACTCACCATATAGAAGGACGAACGTTTTAGGGGTTGCAGAAAAGACCCATGAGTCTCCTCATACCTATGGGTTGGACCAAGCTTTAAAATCTGCAGCTGCTGATGTCGAAAAAGTACAGAAACCCCCAAAGCTTATTTTTCCGTCACGATTATTCTAGGCACTTAGTTTTTTTTTGTTCTTTGCCGTTGCTAAATTGGGAGTGTTGTGGCAACTGCTGAAATATTAAACACGGTCCTTATGCTCCAAATCGAGCCTATAGTCTATTTTCGTATTTGACTCTGTTTGATGCCCAGCGCTAATACTGTAGCTTACTGCCTCAGCTACACACTCAACGGTGTGAGTTAAATTTTGCACATTTGTATTCAGAGAATGCATCAGTTTCTGGTTCACATCGGACAGCCTATCAGAGGCCAGCCTGGGGGCCATGGTGGAGCCGGGCAAAGTTTGAACACTTAACTTTTGATAGGATGTCAGGGTGAATTAGGGAGAGAATTGTGATATGTCACAAACTTCAGTCAGTCTGAAAGTGCATAGCCGGGAAATGAACTCATCAAGCCTGCCATGCCCAAGCACTTCCTGTAGGCCTAGATCAGGTCTTTGGCGGTACTGTCAGGCGCATGGTTAGTGGCATCAAAGGTTGTTTCTGTGTACTCTAATACTGTATATTCTAATGTTGGAGCCGACCCATGCATCTCAAGGTTGTAGATGACCCATGTAGACAGAGTTGACCTGTGAAACTTGATGTGCTAATAACCCATGCAGTAACAGTATTGACTCATACCTGAACTTTGCAGCAACTGAGTTGACCTGTCAATCCTGTAGTGACAAAGCTGACCCATGCATGCCAAGGCCCTGTTAGCTGCGACGGCTAAATGCATCTCAATTCAAGTAGCACAGTTGACCTATACATTATGAGGCCCTGTACAAACAGCCTATGGCAAAGAACTATGCCAGAGCATCCTGGCGTGACCAAAGTAGAGTAGCTGGTATCGGTATGAGGGTAAATCCATTTGAATTCAATCACATTTTGACAGCACACCTTGTGATTTGAACGAAACCTACCATCCATTTTTGCCCGTTGTAGAATTTTGTATTTTTTTTTTGGGACCTGATTGCCAAAATCAAGGTACTCAAATCTGACCTATTTTGCAGACCCCACCATCTGTGTCTTCATCACTGGAAAAGATGAACAGTTGAGATTGATATAATTTAAAAGCTTACAAACAGGTTTGTCAAACTATTTGATAATTTGGTTTTAATCATTATTTTACCTTAAACGTCCATTACCTAAAAATGCCTAAACTCTTCTTTTTTTCCCCTTCATATTCGCATATGGTATAGCTTAGCTCCTATTTGACATCTTCTGAGGTTTGGTGTTGTGCCTGCCATCATTTGAGACACAACATGCTGTTGAATACAGGGTTGGTGTCATGTTTTGGCTTATGAATGTACTAAATCACAACTTTCAAATGGTACCACAAAGATGGTTGGACGTCCACACATCAGAGAATGTTGACTTGAATGGGAATATGTTTTAAATTATACTGGCAACATTCCATAGGAAATCTATTGCAATCATAGAAATATAGATAATATGAAATACATGAGCATTTAAGTTCGAAGGTGGGTGGACAGGCGGTCATCTTTGTGGTAGTAAGTAGAAGTTAAAATGTCAATGGTGTAACTGCAAAATTGCAGTGGTCAGAAGGGACGGGTCCGTTCAATGATTGAAATGACACCCACAAATTATCAAACCGTTTAAAACCCCTGTTTTGTAATATTTGAAATGATATCAAACTCAACTGTTTATCTAATACAGTGATGAAGACCAGTATATCATGGTATGGTGGGGTGTGGAAAATGGGTCAACTTTGAGCTCCTTTTTCTATCCCGAATGTATTGGATTTCATGTCCAGAAAAGTCACTTTCAGTCCAATTCTTCCATGGGCAAACATGCATGGAAGGTTTTGTGTAAATCAAAAGGGATGCTGTCAGAAAGTGATTGAATTCAAATGGATTTAACCATGCATAGCTGTATATAGTAGTATCTACTTTTTGCCACAGGCTTTGTGTACGGGCCCATTATGTGTTAGGAAAATATGTGACCCAAACATGTGACCCATGTAGTAACAATATTGACTCATCTGTTTAGTGTGATTTATGTTTTTAGTAACTCCGATCAACTGAGATCACCTACTCATCTCAATGCTCTTGTGACTAAGTTGACCCATGCATGTCAATGCCCCATTGGCTGAGATGACCTATGCATCTCAAACTGAGCTAGCCATGACATTTATAGATGGATGACAAAGTTCCTCTCAAACCCCCCCCCCCCCCATATAGGCACATGAGGTGAAGATATGGGACAATGAGCTCCTCTTTCCCTCTTCAAAGAAGTTCCAATTAGTACTTTAAGCAAGCGTGTAACAAGGATCTGACTGTGCCTTCCCCCTGCTGATAGAGAATGTGCTCTTCAAAGTCCCTAGGGTAGTCGGTTGGTGACACACACACACTTACCCTTTTGGGGAGATTTAGCAGGCTTCTCTGACTGTGCTTGCAGAGACTTTTGCTTACAGTAGAAAGGGAGAATCAGTGTTGCCCAGTGTCATTTTTGTCGATAAAATTTGGGCAGTGGGCCTAGGACTGTATTAGTATTTGGATGGGCTATGAAGAGAGATGCCCGAGTGAACCGCAGATGGAAGAAGTTAGACTGCATGGAAAGATAAAAAAAAAAAAACATTATTCACACTTCCTCAGTCCATAAATCACAAAAGTTGTTTGCGTTCAGAGCATCTATAGAGAAGTAAAGATGATTTTTCTGCAGCTTCTGAAAAGGCTTATTTGTAGTTAGTGCTCGACGCTACTGTTAGTATATAAAAGAGCCGCTGCAGGGCTGGCAGCAGAGCCTATGAATTGTCATTTTACTGGAGCCCAGTCAATCCCTGACTCCTCTTCAAGCCCCCCTCAGGGTCTCCCCTGGTACAAATGGGGAGAGAGAGAGCGCTCACCCCCGTTTCCCCTGTACGCCCTCTAGCGGATCACTAATTAGCTTCACCTTTGGAAAATGTCCCGGGAGTTGGCTGCTGAGGCCCCATCTGTGCTGTACAGGGCTACAGTCAGTTGGCCTCTTTCTCCAGGCCTGGTTTCTGGGTCATGCAGTGTGCACAAACAATTCACTCTGCTCTACTTTGACAGCGAAGCCAGAGTGCCCGGGGACCAGCTCACACTGAGCAAACTTCACTTCTGATTATACTGGCTTCTCTTTAGATCTGTGGGTTCAAATATGACTCTGGATACCTGTAGGGAAAATAAAACCTGTATTTATAGTACAGATTGACTTTAAATAGCCTACTTGTGTTTCCACAACCTTAACCACCTTGTTTCACCCTTCTATATTGTCTTCAATCCAAACTTTGATGTTGTTGATGCTGATATGGTGGCTTTATGCAGCCTGACTTAAAAAATATCTGTAATATCTGAAAGTCTGTAATGCTCATCACTGTATATCTTTAAGTAAAATTTGAGATCGAAGTTGTATATGACTTAAAATCAGGGTCTATGCTCATCTCATACTGTTCCTTAGCTCGCTTCTAGTACTATACACGATTCAATCACATCTGCCACGCTGATCCTCAACACCGGGGCCCCTCAGTCCCCTCCGGTACTCCCTGTTCACCCATGACTGCATGGCCAAGCACGACTCAACACCATCATTAAGTTTGCCGACGACACAACAGTGCTAGGCATGATCACCGACAACGATGAGACAGCCTATAGGGAGGTCAGAGACATGGCAGTGTGGTGCCATGATAACAACCTCTCCCTTAACGTGATCAAGACAAAGGAGATGATCGTGGACTACAGGAAAAGGAGGGCCGAGCACGCCCCCATTCTCATCGATGGGGCTGTAGTGGGGCAGGTTGAGAGCTTCAAGTCACTTGGTGTCCACATCATCAACAAACTGACAAGGTCCAAACACACCAAGACAGTTGAAGAGGGCACGACAATGCCTATTCCCCCTCAGGAGACTGAAAAGATTTGGCATGGGTCATCAGATCCTCAAAGTTCTACAGCTGCACCATCGAGAGCAATCGCCTGGTATGGCAACTGCTCGGCCTCCGACCGCAAGGCACTACAGAGGGTAGTGTGTACGGCGGCGTACATGACTGGGACCAAGCTTCCTGCCATCCAGGACTCTGTACCAGGCGGTGTCAGAGGAAGGCCCAAAAAATTGTCAGACTCCAGCCACCCTAGTCATAGTGTTCTCTCTGCCGGAGCGCCAACTCTAGGTCCAAAAGGCTTAACAGTTTCCACCCCCAAGCCATAAGACTCCTGAACAGCTAACCAAATGACTACACAGACTATTTGCATTTACTTATCCAGAGCAACTTACAGTAGTGAATGCATACATTTCATTTCATAATTTTTTTTTCTGGGCTGGCCCCCCGTGGGAATCAAACCCACAACCCTGGCGTTGCAAACACCATGCTCTACCAACTGAGCTACAGGGAAGGCTAGTGATACGGGCAATAAACTGTTCCTTCCCCTTCATCACTAATCCACAGCTCTCTCCCCTTATCAGTGCTGCCATGTGATCATCTTCCCTACACTTAGCACATTCCAAGCTTAATTGCACTGATCATATCCATTCCTCCTACAGATACCCATTAACTGCTGGTGTAGACCCTAGACTATGGCACCCCTCATGTCTCTAGCATAACTAATGATTAATCATATTTAAAGTTTAGAAATCTGAACTCGTCACCTCGTTACTGTTATTTATTGTTGCTCTTTTAATTATGTGTAATTTTTTTTCATTTGTATTTTTATTTGTTTACTTCAACTGCATTATTGGTTAAGAGCATGTAAGTAAGCATTTCACTAAGGTCTATACTTGTTGTATTCGGCGCATGTGACAATAAAATTTGATTTGACAAGATTATTGTTGTCTGAAGCTATACCATTACGACAGCGTGATATGAGTCCTTTTATACAGGTGATAAAACACAAGGACATTGGGACGAGCTATTCCAGGGCTGGTATGTTGTAACACTCGTACGACCTTAAGATTCATGACCAACCTTTGTCCTTCCAGACCATTGATAGAGTAATGCCAACTGCCAAGATGGTGGGTCTATGTATTTTCCATTCAGCTCTTTCTCTCTCTTTCCCCCTCATTGACTCTGCCTCACGATGTACGCACAGCACATGTCAGAGAGGAAGGGGGGGGGGGGGGGGGGGGGGGTGAATGTTCTGAGCTATATATAGTAACTGTTGCAGGGAAAAAAGCATCCTTTTTCTTCAACCCCCACCTACCCCACTAAGCCGCCCTCCAACAGGACACAGACCAGGCAACTCTCCCTCCATCCTTTCTTCACATCTCCGTCCCTCACCTCTCCTTCCATCCCTCGCCCTCTATACCTTTTGAATCTCTCTCTATCTCAGTATTGCTGTAACTGTACAGACACACTTAACAGAGAATGCATAATGAATTGCTGCTCCAGAATGGTTGAACACCAGTCATGCAATGAGTAACGATATGGAGAGGGGGAAAGAGGGAGAGAGCAGGAGGAGAGCTCCGTGCCCTGCATCCTAAGTTGCCTTTGTTTAAAACATGGCCCTCTCATGTATATTGCCCTTTCTATTTGAAGGAGAATGCATCATGGTTTCTGCCTCGTTCCTCTCAATCTTGGAAGTCCCAGAACTAGGGTGAATACCGGAATATTGTTTTACATTGTGGGATGCAACCCGTCTGCCTAGGGAGACTACTCAGAGCGTGAAACTGAAACGACACCAGATGTATCTGGTAGTCACCTAGCCTTGTCAACAAGTCAGTAGGCTGATTAAAAATGGTGATAAGGAGGTGTCATTGTAAGGGTTCAGTGGAGTTCATGTTTTGCTGCCATTGCGTGTTTACTATTGCTTGGATTTGAAGCTCTCAGGGGTTTATGTCTAGTTGTCTAATGTACATTTTGTTTCTATCAGCTCAGATTTGAAACACACTTCTCTCACATTGAATTATTTATTTGTTGATAATACAATAAACAACAACATAAACGCAACATGTTAAGAGTTGGTCCCATGTTTCATGAGCTGAAATAAAATATCAATGAAATTTTCCATACACCCAAAAAGCTTATTTCGCTCAAATTCTGTGCATACATTTGTTTACGTCCCTGTTGATGAGAATTTCTCCTTTGCCAAGATAATAAATTCAGCTGACAGGTGTGGCATATCAAGAAGCTGATTAAACAGCATGATCATTACACAGGTGCACCTTGTGCTGGGGACAATAAAAGGCCACTCTAAAATGTGCAGTTTAGTCACACAACACAATGCCACAGATGTTTGGAGGGAGCATGCAATTGGCATGCTGACTGTAAGAATATCCACCAGAGCTGTTGCCAGGTAATTGAATGTTATTTCTCTACCATAAGCCGCCTCCAACTTCGTTTTAGAGAATTTGGCAGTACGTCCAACCAGCCGCATACCACGTGTATGGCGTCGTGTGGGCGAGCGGTTTGCTGATGCCAACGTTGTGAACAGAGTGCCCCATTGATTGCGGTGGGGGTTATGGTATGGGCAGGCTACGGACAACGAACACAATTGCAATTTGAATGCAGAGATACCGTGACGAGATCCTGAGGCCCATTGTCGTGCCATTCATCCGCCACCATCACCTCATGTTTCAGCATGATGATGCACAGCCCCATGTGGCGAGGATCTGTACACCATTCCTGGAAGCTGAAAATGTCCCAGTTCTTCCATGGCCTGCACACCCACCAGACAATGTCACACATTAACCATGTTTGGAATGCTCTAGATCGACTTGTACGACAGGGTGTTCCAGTTCCCGCCAATATCCAGCAACTTCAGCCATTGAAGACAATGTGAAGGAGATGTGTCAAGCTGCATGAGGCAAATGGTCACACCAGATACTGACTGGTTTTCTGATACACGTCCCTACTTATTTTTTTTGTATCTGTGACAAACCTATGCATATCTGTATTCCCAGTCATGTGAAAACCATAGATTATGGCCTACTGAATGTATTTTAAATTGACAGATTTCCTTATGAACTGTAACTCAGTAAAATCTTTCATTGTTGTATGTTGCATTTTTATATTTTTGTTCAGTATAGTCTTGTAGCCTATAATTGTCCCAATCAAATCCGGCAGGACTTTGTCCAGTAACCCTTTGTGGTATCCTCTGCTTTACATTGTCGTGGACTGAAATGGTAGAGCTTCTGCTTCAGGTTCTGACGGGCGTCTTGCCTCCTTACTCTATTATAAGGAAAAACACTTTTAAAAAAAATTTGTTTTCCTTGTTGGGTTTCCTGTAATCTCTTGGTGACAGTGGCCCAGAACAGACTTTGGCAGCTCTCCCCCACCTGGCATCGCTCCAACATGACTTACATCAGATTTATGGACGTGTCATTTTTCTTTTTTTATCTCCCCCCCCGACACAAATTTGCCTGTCGTGGAAATGTATGAAAATAATCAAAAATACTGTGGGGTTAGACTGGATTAGAGTGAATGTGTTTTTAGAGATTACAGTCAAGGAAACGGTTTTAATCTTTGACCTCGAGCAAAGAGTTTGTGCATTTTATTTATGTGTGTAAGGTTTGGATTTTCAAAACTATTCCATGGTAAGGCCTGACAGTACTTTTCTGTCTGTTTTTTTATTAGACTTCAAATAGTGCCCACAATCTACATTTTATCAATATGTGTGATTTATGTAATGAATGTCAGTGTTATAAAAAGCTTTGGACCTAAATGTTGAATGTCCTCAAAGTAAGATAATGTTGGCCACTCTACCAAAGGATGTTATCTGCTGCCCTCTAGTGATATTCTAATAGAACAACATGCACCAAGAACTCAAATGTGGTACAGTTTCAGTTAGTAAAATGTGGTGCGGCATTTTCATTTACCGGACATTTTGAGAAATTTACCAGACCCATATGCATCGGGTGCGTATCCTGATTAGGGCGTCCACCCATGGTGCTCAGAATGACAAATCACATTTAGATTATGGTCATTCATATTAACAGAACATGCAAGTTGAGGATGCAACGATCTACTGTCCTTACCGAATTCTGATGCGCACTTTGAAGGTGTTAGAATAGCTGTACACGTTTACTTTTCCTCAGAGAACAAGATGAGTAAAGAATAGCAAAATCACTGGCCCATGTCAATCTACTATCCCCAAAGTAGAAAAGTTTACATATTCTATTGGTCAGCCTGTCGAGAAAGAAATGGCCTTTCCCAAACAAACTCTGGGACGATAGATCCCAAATTCATACAACCACTAGGCCTAGGCTAAAAAACACGTTAAAAAGCAATGAGTCTGATGCAACTGATCAGATCATTTAGCTTAAAAATGTTTAATTGAATATTTCATCACAAGTGCAGCAATGCACACAAGGCACTAGGCAAGTTAAGTAATAAGTTGCATTGACTACACTAAGTGTTTAGCATGATTTTTGAATGACAACTGTAGCTCATCTCTGTACCCCACACACACAATTATCTTTAAGTCCCTCAGTCGAGCAGTGAATTTCAAACTAAGATTCAACCACAAAGACCAGGGAGGTTGACATTGACTATCTGAAGTTATTAATAACACTTTGGATGGTGTATCAATACACACAGTCACTACAAAGATACAGGTGTCCTTATTAACTCAGTTGCCAGAGGGGAAGGAAACCGCTCAGGGATTTCACCATGAGGCCAATGGTAACTTTAAAACTATTTTCTCCCCATTTTAAACTCTGAGGATGACTCAACAACATTGTAGTTACTCCACGATACTAATCTAAATGACAGAGTGAGAAGAAGGAAGCCTGTACAGAATAAAAATATTCCGAAACATGCATCCTGTTTGCAGTAAGGCACTAAAGTAAAACTGCAAAGAAATGTGGTAAAGAAATTAACTTTGTCCCTAATAGAAAACGCTATGTTTGGGGCAAATCCAACACATCACTGAGTACCACTCTTCATATTTTCAAGTATGGTTATGCTTGTCATTGGCAAGGACTAGAGTTTTATTTTTGGGGGGGGTTAAAAATAAACTGAATAGAGCTAAGCACAGGCAAAACCTGGTTGTCTGCTTTCCAAAAGCTGAAGAAGATGCGCACATCCAGGTACCTTTTTGCAGGTGCTGGAGTTGAAGGAGGAAAACGCTGCACACTGCTGCTCATGCTCCCAGGTCTTCATCAGGCATCCATATCCCAGGTGGGGGTGGAAGGTCGTATGCATGTATGGGCAGTACTCAGTGAAATCACTTCCTGAAACAGGAGGTAAAAATGTATAACAGGTTCACAGTATAAAAGTATATGACCATACACAAGGAATGTGATCAATATTTACAGTTTTTATATATATCACACAAAAGTAGGTGGATTTGGCTATTTCAGCCACACCCGTTGCTGACCAGTGTATAAATTTGGGCACACAGCCATGCAATCCCATAGACAAACATTGGCAGTAGAATGGCCTTACCGAAGAGCCTGGTGACATTCAATGTGGCACCGTCATTTTTATTTTTATTTCACCTTTATTTAACCAGGTAGTTGAGAACAAGTTCTCATTTACAACTGCGACCTAGTCAAGATAAAGCAAAGCAGTTCGACACATACAAGAACACAGAGTTACACATGGCGTAAACAAACTAGATGTCGACCGATTGTGATTTTTCACCACCGATAACGATTATTGGGGGACCAAAAACCGCCGATGCCGATTAATCGGCCGATTATTTTTTGTAATAATGACAATTACAACAATACTGAATGAACACTTATTTAACTTAATATAATACATCAATAAAATCAATTTAACCTCAAATAAATAATGAAACATGTTCAATTTGGTTTAAATAATGCATAACAAAGTGTTGGAGAAGAAAGTAAAAGTGCAATATGTGCCATGTAAGAAAGCTAATGTTTAAGTGCCTTGCTCAGAACATGGGAACATATGAAAGCTAGTGGTTCCTTTTAACATGAGTCTTCAATATTCCCAGGTAAGAAGTTTTAGGTTGTAGCTATTATAGGAATTATAGGACTATTTCTCTCTATACGATTTGTATTTCATATACCTTTGACTATTGGATGTTCTTATAAGCACTTTAGTATTGCCAGTGTAACAGTATAGCTTCCGTCCCTCTCCTCGCTCCTACCTGGGCTCAAACCAGGAACACATCGACAACTGCCATGCAGAGGAAGGGAAACAACCACTCCAAGTCTCAGAGCGAGTGACGTTTGAAACGCTATTAGCGTGCACCCGGCTCACTAGCTAGCCATTTCACATCGGTTACACCAGCCTAATCTTGGGAGTTGATAGGCCACACGGGCCGGGCTAGCAAGCTAGCAGAAGGGCATTATAGGTACGTCGCAACGGAAGAAGTCTGTTGTAGCCCCCTCATGCGGAGCCTCCTCGTACGGTTCCGTCGGCAGACCAGCCGTGATGGATTTGTAGGGTTCCGTGTGGTAATAACCAGGCATCCTCTACTGACGGGATGAGGTCAATATCCTTCCAGGATACCCGGGCCAGGTCGATTTAGAAAGGCCTGCTCGCTGAAGTGTTTTAGGGAGCGTTTGACAGTGATGAGGGGTGGTCGTTTAACCGCAGTCCCATTACGGATGCAGGCAATGAGGCAGTGATCGCTGAGATCTTGGTTGAAGACAGCAGAAGTGTATTTGGAGGGCAAGTTGGTTAGGATGATATCTATGAGGGTGCCTGTGTTTATGGATTTGGGGTTGTACCTGGTAGGTTCATTTGATCATTTGTGTGAGGTTGAGGGCATCTAGCTTAGATTGTAGGATGGCCGGGGTGTTAAATATGTCCCAGTTTAGGTCACCTAGCAGCACAAGCTCTGAAGATAGATGGGGGGCAATCAATTCACATATGGTGTCCAGGGCACAGCTGGGGGCATAAGATGGTCTATAGCAAGCGGCAACGGTGAGAGACTTGTTTTTGGAAAGTAGAAGCTCGAATTGTTTGGGCACAGACCTGGATAGTATGACAGAACTCTGCAGGCTATCTCTGCAGTGGATTGCCACTCCGCCCTCTTCGGCAGTTCTATTTTGTCGTAAAATGTTATAGTTAGGGATGGAAATTTCAGGGGTTTTGGTGGTCTTCCTAAGCCAGGATTCAGACACGGCTAGGACATCCGGGTTGGCAGAGTGTGCTAAGGCAGTGAATAAAACAAACTTGGGGAGGAGGCTTCTAATGTTAACATGCATGAAACCAAGGCTTTTACAGTTACAGAAATCAGCAAATGAGAGTGCCTGGGGAATGGGAGTGGAGCTAGGCACTGCTGGGCCTGGATTAAGCTCTACATCACCAGAGGAACAGAGGAGGAGTAGGATAAGGGTATGGCTAAAGGCTATAAGAACTGGTCGTCTAGTACGTTCGGAACAGAGAGTAAAAGGAGCAGGTTTCTGGGCGCGATAGAATAGATTCAAGGCATAATGTACAGACAAAGGTATGGTAGGATGTGAATACAGTGGAGGTAAACCTAGGCGTATAGTGACGATGAGAGAGATATTGTCTCTAGAAACATCATTTTAACCAGGTGATGTCACCGCATGTGTGGGAGGTGGAACTGAAGGGTTAGCTAAGGCATATTGAGCAGGGCTAGAGGCTCTACAGTGAAATAAGACAATCACTAACCAGAACAGCAATGGACAAGGCATATTGCCATTAGGGAGAGGCATGCGTAGCCGGGTGATCATAGGGGTCCTGTGAGTAGTTAAGCTGGCTGGAGACACGGCGATTCAGACAGCTAGCGGGCCGGGGCTAGCAAGCTAGCAGAAGGGCATTATAGGTACGTCGCAACGGAAGAAGTCTGTTGTAGCCCCCTCATGCGGAGCCTCCTCGTACGGTTCCGTCGGCAGACCAGCCGTGATGGATTTGTAGGGTTCCGTGTGGTAAAGGTGCCCAGTCCAATTGGCAAAATAGGTATAGTGGCCCAAGAAATTGGACGATTGACCTATTCAGCTAACAGTCCGATATGCTCTAGACAGCTAGCGGGCAGCGGCTAGCAGATGTGCATTGAGGGGACGTCGCAACAGAGGGGCCTGTTGCAAAAAGAACCCTCCGGCAGATTACGTCGATATCCATCACGCATGGACTCAGCAGGGCTTCGTGTAGTAAAAGGGTTCCAGGCTAATTGGCAAAATAGGTATTGTAACCCAAGGAGTGGCTGATGGACCTCTTCAGCTAGCTGAGAGATGGGTCTAGCATGGGCTAGCTCCAGGCTAATTGGTGCTTGCTTTGGGACGGAGACGTTAGCCAGGAGTAGCAACTCGGATTGCAGCTAGCTAGCTGCGATGATCCAGGTGAAAAGGTTCAGAGCTTGCGGTAGGAATCCGGAGATATGGAGAGAAAATAAGTCCGGTATGCTCTGGTTTGAATCGCGTTGTGCAAACTGGCGAGGGATTTCCGAGATAGAGGTTAGCTGATGACCGCTACCAGTGATTAGCTGACTACTATCTAGTAGCTAGTTAGCTGGCTAGCTTCTGTTGGGGGATTCTGGTTCAAAAGTAAAGAAAATACTTTAAAAAATAGCAGATCCATACCACATTGGGTGAGGCGGGTTGCAGGAGAGTATATTGAAGTTGAGGTTTAGGAAAAATATAAAAAGATATGTGAAGAAAAAAGATATAAAAGATATATACACGGGACAAGACGAGGACAAAGACGTCTGACTGCTACGCCATCTTGGAACAAAACTACAGTCTGGATCCCAGTTCTAGGAGATAGTCATGGTCACGTAACGTGGTCATGGAAAACTCCTGGCCATAGACATGACCTAATGTAATCTATCAAAAATATATATAAGGAATATAAGGCTGATTTTGGTCAGGTGCCCAGTGATCCAGTAGAGTCCTGTTACTTACACAAACACTGAGGGGGAGCAGAAGGGTGGGAACTCATTGACATCCAAAATGTTGACCGTGACACTGGCGGTAGTGGAGCGTTCCACTGCCATACTGTAGGCTCTGACCAATAGAACACTGTGGGCCAGGGCCATAGGATGCCACCTTTCCAACAAGTCAGTTCGTCAACTTTCTGCCCAGCTAGAGCTACCCCAGTCAACTGTAAGTGCTATTTTTGTAAAGTGGAAGTGTTTAGGAGCAACAACGGCTCAACCGTGACGTGGTAGGCCACACTAGCTCACAGAACGGGACCAATGAGGGCTGTAGCGTGTAAAAATCATCTATCCTCAGTTGCAACAATCACTACCGAGTTCCAGACTGCCTCTGGAAGTAACTCAAGCACAAGAACTGTTGGTCGGGATCTTCATGAAATTGGTTTCCATGGGCGAGCAGCCGCACAAAACCCTAAGCTCACCATGCACAATGCCAAGCGTTGGCTGGAGTGGTGTAAAAGCTGGAAACGCGTTCTCTAGAATGATGACTCACGCTTCGCCATCTGGCAGCGACGGATGAATCTGGGTTTGGCGGATGCCAGGAGAACGCTACCTGCCCCAATGCTAGTGCCAACTGTAAAGTTTGGTGGAGGAGGAATAATGGTCTGGGGATGTTTTTCATGGTTTGGGCTAGGTCCCTTAGTTCCAGTGAAGGGATATCAATGCTACAGCATACAATGACATTCTAGACAATTCTGTGCTTCCAACTTTGGAGAAGACCCTTTCCTGTTGAATTGGAATGCCGACTGCGAGCCAGGCCTAATCACCCAACATCAGTGCCGACCTCACTAATGCTCTTGTGGCTGAATGGAAGCAATCCCTGCAGCAATGTTCCAACATCTAGTGGAAAGCCTTCCCAGAAGAGTAGAGGCTGTTATAGAAGCAAATGGGAGACCAACTCCATATTAATGCCCATGATTCTGGAATGACATGTTCGACGAGCAGGTGTCCACATACTTTTGTGTGATCTCTCACAATATTCAATTTGGGCAAAAAAAGCATTTTGACATTTTGGAACTATAAAAACCGTTTTAAGTTAAGGCCAAAGGAGACTGTGTGTTGAGCCTGTAGACCCAGAAAGATTCCCTTTTTGAAGATGGGTTTCAGTTGTGGGTCAGTATCAATAATGTACCAGTGCTTCCTGATAATGTCCTTTTAAATGCCTTTCCCAATGGTGAATATTCTGCTTTTTCTTTCACTTTTGGTTGAAGGCTTTCCAAGTGTGTTAGCCCTTCAAAACAATCATTTGCATGTTTTATCCAATTTGTCTTTTGTAACCCTTTGAATTTTGTGAGGTCCGTGGTCTGTTTCTGGTAAGAAGCATCAGAGCTGCATATTCTTCTGATGCGGCTGAATTGACTAACAGTGAGACTTTTTTTTTTTAAATAAGTGGACGTGGCTGGAAGCTGTCACCTCCTGAGGGTGGTTTCCTATAGAGATCTGTAGAGGGAGGGTTTTGTCCTTAATAAAACTGATTTGTGACAGGGCATAATTAATGGTGAAACAAAGGTGCTCATTCATAGTTTTCAAGGGGGACTTATTTTGGGTGGTATTTTGCTCTTAAGATATGCGTTTTCCCTTATGTCTTCAAAGCGAGAGTCAAGTTCATTGTTATTCAGGTTATCAATTGGAAGAGCATTAACACGCTCCTGTCTGGTTACTAGTCTCATTCAATGGATTTACATTGGCAGGTGTATAGGGGGCTACCCCATTACCCCAAAACTGCGTCACTCAAACTGCGTCACTCAAAAGCTCAGTCACTCAAACTGCGTCACTCAAAAGTCTTTAACTGTATCAAAGTCATTGGCCTGTGATGTTGGGACAAATGATAGTCCCTTACCTAGGGCAGACAAACATGTATCAGATATAGACCTGTTGGACAAGTTAATTGCCGTGTCTTGCTCCATTTTGAATTTTTTATTATTCTTTTTTTTTTTTACCTTTATTTAACTAGGCAAGTCAGTTAAGAACAAATTCTTATTTTCAAAGTCGGCCTAGGAACAGTGGGTTAACTGCCTTGTTCAGGGGCAGAACGACAGATTTGTACCTTGTCAGCTCGGGGATTCAATCTTGCCATCTTTCGGTTACTAGTCCAACGCTCTAACCACTAGGCTACGCTGCCGCCCCGATGTGTGGGGGGGGACTTCGGGTGTTGCCGTCTTCCTTCGTTGTCCTCTCCAGCATTTCTTGCTGGGAAGCAGGGTGGGCTGTGGTTGTGATGACGGCCTTTTCGATGATGTTGTCCATCAGGATTCTCCAAAAAAGAAGACGCTCTGCCTCTTAATTGGTCACTGGAGTCGGATGTGAAGGGAGGTTGATCGCCACATTAGTGGCCCTCTAGGATTATGGCTGGGCTGGCGTTTACCCTTCCAGCTTGCTCGTGGGAGAGTGCCAATTGGCTGTCTCCGGCTGTCCCTTTTTTTCCCACATTGATCAATGTTCTCTTTTTTTTGTCCTTTATTGGTGATCTTGCTTTCTAGATCAATATTTAGCTGTGTCACTTGATCTCTCGTCATGCTCAATTGTTCTGACTTCTTGTATGGTCAGAGCCATTAAATCAAAGGAATATTTATTAAGAATCTCGCACCATCGGTCACAAAAGAAGGGTTTGTTCAAACCAAGAGAAGGTGCTTTCTGTATCCGTAATCCTTGTGGAATTATTTTATGCCTTAGATAATCACTCAAGGTGACTGCATGATAATTACTGTTTTGTTTCACGGATATGTAGATTTTTGCGAGATGTGAAAACTGAGTCTGCATTGCAGTCTGTTGGGCCAGTTTCATCAAAAAGCGAGTCCTTCATTATGATCCTGGAGTAATCATACTCTGAGAACTCAAATTATTTGCTTTGGCCCGCCATTTTGAGTCTGTTCTTTCAGCCATAATGTCAAAGGACCGGTAGGCTTGTAAAAAGGAGTGCTGTATGGTAGAGTTCATGTTCAAAAGCTGACGAACATACGCAGATCCAGGTACTTTTTGCAGGTGCTGGAGTTGTGGGTGAATTCATGAAAAATAAAAAGGAAAACACTGCACACTGTTGCTCATGACCTAAGAGTCGAAACGTTATAATAAAATCACCTGGGATCATGAGCAGCAGCGTTTTCCTTTTTTTATTTTTCAGTCTGCTTTCCAACAGACCCTGAGAGACAAATTCACCTTTCAGCAGGACAATAACCTAAAACACAAGGCCAAATATACACTTGAGTTGCTTACCAAGATGGCATTGGAAGGTTTGGAATGGCCTAGTTACAGTTTTGGCTTAAACCTTTTACTGCAGTGGGCTAAATCAGGGTCACAGTGATTCTTGGTCGTCTTCAACAAATCTACTTTGAAACAATTGTAAACACCTCACACACATGGTTATGGGCTTAAAGCTTTTTTTTCCTTTTTTTTAACCTGTACCATATCAGATAGTTGAAATGTATTCAATTTTGAGTTTGTATCCCAATACTACACTTTATATACATCACAGAAGACTGAAATACAACAAAAGCGTTAGACATAAAACCCGCCGAAAATCTGGTGTTTCTTTGAAATAATGTTTAATATTTTGCATAATTAATAAACATTCCACCCATGAGGCCACTAGGTAATTTGACTGCAGGAAAGGGCTACATCTGCTTGAAAATCTATGTAAGACTTGAAAATGGCTGTCTAGCAATGATTAACAACCAACTTGACTGATGTTGAAGAATTTTTTTAAAGAATATGCAAATATTGTACAATCCTGGTATACAAAGTTCTTAGACTTATCCAGAAAGATTAACAGTTGTAATCACTGCCAATGGTGCTTCTACAAAGTATTAACTCAGGGGTTTTAATACTTATGTAAATTCAATATTTCATCTGCAAAAATTTCTAAACACTTGTTTTGTTTAGATGGGTGAGAGAAAATGTAAATTGAATTCATTTTGAATTCAGGCTGTAACACAACCAAATTAATACTTTTCTGAAGTCACTGTAATGGTAAAACACCATTGTCAAAAAGCACAGCACATGCGAGCGGTTTCATGTGACTGATAAAAATATCAGTTTGAAATTTAGACAGAGGGGTGATGCTGCGGTCATCCCTCTCTTCAAAGGGTGTGACACTCTAGACCCAAACTGTTATAGACCCATATCCATCCTGCCCTGCCTTTCTAAAGTCTTCGAAAGCCAAGTTAATAAACCGATCACTGACCATTTTGAATCCCACCCTACCTTCTCCGCTGTGCAATCCGGTTTCCAAGCTGGTCACGGGTGCGCCTCAGCCACGCTCAAGGTACTAAATGATATCATAACCGCCATCGATAAAAGACAGTACTGTGCGGCCGTCTTCGTCGACCTGGCCAAGGCTTTCGACTCAATCACCGTACTCAATCACCGTATTCTTATCGGCAGACTCGACAGCCTTGGTTTCTCAAATGACTGCCTCGCCTGGTTCACCAACTACTTTTCAGTTCAGTGTGTCAAATCGGAGGGCCTGTTGTCCGGACCGCTGGCAGTCTCTATGGGGGTACCACAGGGTTCAATTCTCGGGCCGACTCTTTTCTCTGTATATATTGATGTCGCTCTTGCTGTGGGTGATTCCCTGATCCACCTCTACGCAGATGACATCATTCTGTATACATCTGGCCCTTCTTTGGACACTGTGTTAACTAACCTCCAAACGAGCTTCAATGCCATACAGCACTCCTTTCGTGGCCTCCAACTGCTCTTAAACGCTAGTAAAACCAAATGCATGCTTTTCGACCGTTCGCTACCCGCCCGCCCGACTAGCATCACTACTCTGGACGGTTCTGACTTAGAATATGTGGACAACTACAAATACCTGGGTGTCTGGCTAGACTGTAAACTCTCCTATCAGACTCATATTAAACATCTCCAATCCAAAATTAAATCTAGAATCTGCTTCCTATTTCACAACAAAGCCTCCTTCACTCACACCGCCAAACATACCCTCGTAAAACGAACTATCCTACCGATCCTCGACTTCGGCAATGTCATTTACAAAATAGCTTCCAATACTCTACTCAGCAAATTGGATGCAATCTATCACAGTGCCATCCGTTTTGTCACCAAAGCCCCTTATACCACCCACCACTGCGACCTGTATGCTCTAGTCAGCTGGCCCTCGCTACATTTGTCGCCAGACCCACTGGCTCCAGGTCATCTATAAGTCTATGCTAGGTAAAGCTCCACCTTATCTCAGCTCACTGGTCACGATAACAACACCCACCCGTAGCACGCGCTCCAGCAGGTATATCTCACTGCTCATCCCCAAAGCCAACACCTCCTTTGGCCGCCTTTCCCTCCAGTTCTCTGCTGCCAATGACTGGAACGAGTTTCAAAAATCGCTGAAGCTGGAGACCTATATTTCCCTCACTAACTTTAAACATCAGCTATCTGAGCAGCTAACCGATCGCTGCAGCTGTACATAGACCATCTGTAAATAGCCCACCCAATCTACCTACCTCATCCCCATATTGTTTTTATTTACTTTTCTGCTCTTTTGCACACCAGTATTTCTACTTGCACATCATCATCTCCCCGTCTATCACTCCAGTTTTAATTTGCTAAATTGTAATTTCTCCGCTACTATGGCCTATTTATTGCCTTACCACCTCATTCCATTTGCACACATTGTATATAGACTTTCTTTTTTTCTATTGTGTTATTGACTGTACGCTTGTTTATTCCATGTGTAACTCTGTTTGTTGTTTGTGTCGCTTTGCTTTATCTAGACCAGGTCGCAGTTGTAAATGAGAACTTGTTCTCAACAAGCCTACCTGGTTAAATACAGGTGAAATAAAATTTTAAAAATGAAATCTAATATGCTACAACTAGCATGGGTTAATATGATTAGGATTGTGCTTTTTGGCTACTGGACAATGAAAGACTGTTGATATAAAATAATTGCCTCCACGGATATGGTATTGATTTTGGCTAGGCTACTTTGAAGCAAGGTAAGACGTTCCGGTTTCAAACAGTTCATTATGTTTTCAAAATGCATACTGCCTCTAGCTCATTGCAAAGTGGTGTGTGACATGCTGATGAAGCCTTCCTCTGCATTTGCTGTTTTGAGATTTTCTGCTCAAAGGCTCTATCTGTATGCTGTACAATTCCACAAAATGATGCACATTTCCCTAGGCCTATAGACCAGTCATGACCAGTCAAATGTATTTCCCTCAACTGGTATTTCCATCAATGAATAGGTTAAAAAGCATTATTTCACAAAGGTTTTTTTTTTCTTAATTTCCCGGACAATTGGCCGGCGGCAATTTTATTTATTGGCTTAAATAAAAAAATGCCCAAGAGCCGGCTATTACCGGCAAGAAGTAAACCCTGTAACGCTGGTACCTTTGCTTCTACTATTCAAGTCCCCACTTACATTACAGTATTCTATAGTATAACATCTTTACATTCCTCAACTGAATTTGAGAATTTCACCATGATCCTGAATGTGATTCAGACTTGCAGTGTGGAGTGTACACTTACCAAGTAGCAAGATGATGGTTGGTTCACAGACACACATCTATACTGTACACATTGGTGTCCTATAGTTTATTTAACCGTGTTTGTCCCCTCCTTCCCTCTTATCTCTCCCTGCAGCTGTCCACTGCAACCTGAGCCAGAATGGGATGGACCACCAGATGTGCCCGGACGATGTGACCTCTCACCTGGAGGAGGAGCCTCTGGACCAGGGCGCCATGCTGGACGACGACAGCCCCACCTATCAGGACGTGAGCCCCGGGTACCAGCGCCGCTCACCGCCCCAGCGCTCCGTCTCCGAGTCAGAACTCTCACGTGTAAGAACGGGGACTTCAATGCCGTCATCATCAACCCAGTCATCGGGACCCACCAGACATTACATATATTTGACGTATCCTAAATCCAGCACACCTGGTTCAAATAAAAAAACGCTTGCTGATTAGTTGACTAGTTTTCAGGTGTGCATGGTGTTGGAGCACATTAAATGTATGGTACGGCTGGTGTGACCCGAGGACTGGGTTGAGAAAGGCTGCTCTAACAAATGTCAGGATAGGTACCAGGCTGGGGTGACCACTCACCATAATCATTGGTCTGTAATAGATTTGTAGGTGCATTTTGGGATATTAGTAAGGCGTCTCATCTTTCGCTGTACCTTGCTAATTTTCAAGGAATTTCAGATCTGTAATTCTAACAGACAATCTTGAATTCAGTAATTACTTCCTTAGTACACACTCTTTCTGGCACCTAACCATTGCTTGATCAATTAAGTAAATACACAACTTTTCAAATTAACTCCCTTGACAGCCATTATTCAATGTTTCCTGAGAATGACTTAGATTAAAGGTTGTCGTCAGTGGAGAATTTATTTTATTTCCTCTCTAAAAATGGCATCCTGTCGAGACAACGGATCTGACATTTCCTCCTTTTTCTGCCTCTGAAGGGAGATGATAAAGAAAATGACAGAGATAATTATCTGTCAATCTGACTGCCTGGAACTGCTTTCACCCAGACAATATGTTCTCCAAGAAGCCCTATGTAGCTACGCCTTTGAAATGTAGAGGAACATCTAGGCTTGGGCAGATTGTAATATTGTCATTCCATCCTTCTCTTATCCCGGGATTTAGTGAAAACAAACATGAACTAAATTGCAAAGACAGGCAAATCCAGCTCATAATGTTACACAAGGATAGCTAGTGCGGACATTTACAAGCAAAAGTGAATGACAGAAATTGTGCAAATGAACAAAGTTGTGATGCATGCTTTTCTGATGGAAGAGTAGCATGTGCACACGGAGGAGAGAACTCTAGTAGGAAGCATAGGGAAAAAATGGCAGCTGTGCAGAACTCATCCAGAGCTCTCTGACTTCTGGCAGAAAGCCATTATAAGATATCGGATGGCAAACATTTTAGTAGTGAATTGCATACAAGTGTAACTTCATCACCTCATGTGCGCCGCACAACAGAGACTCACTATAGATATAGAAATCTATACACTCCCGTTGTGCGATTTACTAACAAACGTGTGACTGGCTCAACTGTTCTGGGGAACCATGGTAAGCTTCATAATGTGACATGAAGAATGCACGCTGCTTTATCTCCTACTGTATTGCACAAGTTGACTGCAGGTATTAACTTAAAAGTAGCTACAAATATTCACATTTTATAGAAAAATTTCTAATATTGAAAAACTGTCCTGTGGCTTTTTCCAAATACCCTGGTAAACGGTATAACGCATAAGCCTACGAACAACTAGGATGTTGTTTATGGTCTCACTGTGTGGTATAGGCCTTCTATGTTCCTACAGTATAAGAGTGTGATAAACCACCATGTAGGTTCATTTGAAATGTTTTTTTAATAACGGCATGGAATCCTATTCAGAAATCTGTGGATGGGGGGCCTCCCGAGTAGTGCAGCGGTCTATGGTACTGCTTCACAGTGCTAGAGACTTCACTACAGACCTGGGTTCAATCACAACTGGCTGTGATCAGGAGTCCCATAGGGCGGCGCACAATTGGCCCAGCATCGTCCGGGTTGGGGTGGGGGCGCTTTACTTGGCTCATCACGCTCTAGCAACTCCTTGTGGCGGGCCGCGCGTCTGCAGGCTGATGTCAGTCGTCACATGAACGGTGTTTCCTCCGACACATGCGGCTGGCTTCCGGGATAAGCACGACTCAACCTTCATCTCCTGAGCCCGTTGGGGAGTTGCAGCAATGAGACAAGATCGAAATTGGAGCGAAATACAAAAGAAAAAGATACAAAATCTGTGCACGTTATGTTACCTTCATAGGGAATCAGTCAAGTCTTCACATGTAGCATAAAGTACAACACTCTTAATCACAAACTGTATTTTCAACCATGCTCATTGGACAGTATCTGCCATTTGAGTTCATGACTTTGATACCCTTTTCACACTACTGAGCCAAACCAACTCGAGCCAAGCTGTACTGCTCTGGCCAGGCTACACATTCCACTAGTTGCTGGAACATGTTTGAAAGGACAATAAGAAAAGAAAAGTCGGAGCCATCACAGTATGGTGCAGTTCTGCCTATTGAGGAACTCTGTAGCTAAGCAACGGCATCGACTGAAAGCATGACCTGGTAGAGCATGGTTCCTTCAACGCCAGGATAATGGGTTCGATTCCTGGGACCACCCACCCATAAAATATATACATGCATCACTAAGTCACTTTGGATAACAGCGTCTTCTAATATTATTATGGAAAATCAAGAAACCCTACAGATAATATCATGCCCAAAGCAATATCTTACTTTGTCTACACACACATTAACTCCTATTGCCCTGCTGTGTAATGGACCTATATTGACTTCCGAGGTCAGGGAATTAAAAGCCAGCGTTGTGTATGCACGTTCTTTTGATGTGGCCCAATGAAGTCGGTCTTCACACTGCTTGTAAATCCAATTTCTCAACCTGGAGGCGTCTTTTAAAGAAAGCGGTTATTAATTTACTCAGAATAGCGTGTTATTTCTCCCTCCCAGCCCGGCCTGCCGTCCACATAGAGACAGCCTAACCTGCCTTATCCCCGCAACGTAATGGAATAATTAGCTAATTTTCTTTTCGTTTGAGCTTTGGGAGAGAGCGAAATAATAATGGGAGAGAAACATCGGGCCCAGGCAACGCCTGCCGCAACGCTGGACTAGTTAATTAAGTGAGCTACGAAGGAGATGGGGCGAGAACAACACTGGGGCTCGATGTCTCAAATAACCACTCAGTCAGTGTGACGCTAATGGCTATTCCCTCTCAACAGTGAGGAAATGTATTGGAATGATGGAATGATGCAGTGTGGCCATTTATTCGCTAGATGGCGCTGTATGTTTGTGAATGCCAGAGCTGTATAGTGTACTAACTAGGCTACACAGTGGTGGAGCTATGCTAACGCTACAGTACGAGAGCTCCTTGAATGCCTTTACATTCTTGTAATAATGGTGTTACTTGAAATGAATCTAAGTAATTAATGAACTATCGGTAAGGCTTTTAGTATCAATATTAAGTATCTATTAATTACACCTGGTAGTAGTCTGTGTTGCTGTGGGTTTCATTTTCATGGCTTTGGGGACTGACATCCTTAAAGTGTTTGTGTTTTGAAGTTGTCCTTGCTCTGTTGCTAAGGTAACATGTGAAATACATGAACTGCGTAGTGCGTTAAATTATGCCAAGGACAGATTGACTGTTTTTTGTTTTGTGTGTGTGTGTGTGTGTGTGTGTGTGTGTGTGTGTGTGTGTTTTTACGAGCTTGTGCACGCAGACATATTCTCATTTTCTCTCTTAGAAATAAAGCTGGCTTTTTCTCGCTCTGTCACTCAAATCTCTAATTGGCCCAGAGTTTCATGAAGTTCTGTGGATGATTTCCCTTTGTTTCTCAGTCTCCTCTCTCTCTCACTCACTCACTCACTCACTCACTCACTCACTCACTCACTCACTCACTCACTCACTCACTCACTCACTCACTCACTCACTCAGCCTCACCCAATGTTAAAGTCCCAGAAACACTGCGCTGTGTTACATTACAGTACTATGAAATACATGGATGGCTATTGATTGAGGAACTGTTGCAGTCAGCGAGCTCACCCTGTGCGGTGAACATTATACACACTCACCGCTGAGCAGTAGAGTGAACAAAGCCAAGCCCTCTCTCTTGGGTGACATACAGTACCAGTTCAAAATGTGGACACACCTACTCATTCAAGGGTTTTTCTTTATTTTACTACATTGTAGAATAAAAGTGGACATCAGAACTATGAAATAACACATGGAATCATGTAGTAACCAAAAAAGTTTTAAATCAAAATGTGTTTTAGATTCTTCAAAGTAGCCACCCTTTGCCTTGATGACAGCTTTGCACACTCTTGCCATTCTCTCAACCATCTTCACCTGGAATGCTTTTCCAACAGTCTTGAAGGAGTTCCCACATATGCTGTGCACTTGGTATATGTAGGTTCCCTTCACTCTGCAGTCCAACTCATCCCAAACCATCTCAATTGGGTTGAGGTTGGGTGATTGTGGAGGAGAGGTCATCTGATGCAGCACTCCATCACTCTCCTTGGTCAAATAGCCCTTACACTGCCTGGATGTGTATTTTGGGTCATTGTCCTGTTGAAAAACAAAAGCTAGTCCCACTAAGCACAAACCAGATGGGATGGCGTATCGCTGCCGAATTCTGTGGTCACCTACTCTGTGTCTCACAAAGGCACGGCGGTTGGAACCAGAAATCTCAAATTTGGACATATTTCCACCGGTCTAATGTTCATTGCTCGTGTTTCTTGGCCCAAGCAATCTCTTCTTCTTGTTGGTGTCCTTTCTAGTAGGGGTTTCTTTGCAGCAATTCAACCATGAAGGCCTGATTCACGCAGTCTCCTCTGAACAGTTGATGTTGAGATGTGTCTGTTACTTGAACTCTGTGAAGCATTTATTTAAACTGCAATTTCTGAGGCTGGTAACTCTAATGAACTTGCAGAGGTAACTCTGGGTCTTCCTTTCATGTGGCAGTCCTCATGAGAGCCAGTTTCATCATAGCGCTTGATGGGTTTTGCGACAGCACTTGAAGAAACTTTGGAAGTTCTTGAAATGTTACGTATTGACTGACCTTTATGTCTTAAAGTAATGTCGGACTGTCATTTCTCTTTACTTATTTGCCATAATATGGACTTGGTCTTTTACCAAATAGGGCTATCGTCTGTATACCACCTCTATCTTGTCACAACACAACTGATTGGCTCAAACACATTAAGAAGGTAAGAAATTCCACAAATTAACTTTTAACAAGGCAGACCTGTTAATTGAAATGCATTCCAGGTGACTATCTCATGAAGCTGGTTGAGAGAATGCCAAGAGTGTGCTAAGCTGTCATTTTTAATACTTTGTTTTAGGTTACTACATGATTCCATATCTGTTATTTCATAGTTTTGATGTCTTCACTATTATTCTACAATGTAGAAAAAAGTAAAAGTAAAGAAAAACCCTGGAATGAGTAGGTGTCCAATGTTTTGACTGGTACTGTAGGTCCCATTTATGCTTTGCGAAAACCAAACACTGCATTCCACAGTAAGAACCTTATACCAACGGTCAAGCATGGTGTAGGAGTGTGATGGTTTGGGGATGCTTTGCTGCCTCAGGACCTGGATGACTTGCCTTAGAGATTACTTCCTTCTATTATCTGAGAATTCTACAGGAGAATGTCAGGCCAATCGTCTGTGAGCTGAAGCATAAGCGCAGCTGGGGTCATGTAGCAAAACAATGATCCAAAACAGACAATCAAGTCTACATTTGAAGTTTTGGAATGGCCTAGTCAAAGTCCAGACCGAATCCCAGATGAGATGTTGTGGCAGGACATGAAACGAGCAGTTCATGCCTGATAAAACCCACAAATGTCGCTGCGTTTAAAGCAGTTCTGCACGGAAGAGTGGGTCAAAATTTCTCCACAGTGACTTGAGAGACTGATCAACAACTACAGGAAGCGTTTGGTTGGAGTCAATGCCTTAAAATATTTGCCCCTATTCTAAATTCTCTACTTTTGCATATATTTTTTTTAATACTGAATGTATGATCTTCAATGCAAACCTAAAATTAGATAAACGGGAACCGGAGTGAACAAATAACAATTACATACTCATTTAATTTCATTTATTTCATAAACAAAAGTTATGCAACACCAACAGTAATGCCCCCATGTGAAAGTAATTTCCACTTTACACTCTAACTGGTTGTGCCACCTTTAGTTGCTATGCCTCCAACCAAATACTTCCTGAAGGTGGCACAACCAGTTAGAGTGTAAAGTGGAAATTACTTTTTCAACAGGGGTATTACTGTTGGTGTTGCATAACTTTGGTTTATGAAATAAATGAAATGAAATTAGTATGTAATTGTTATTTGTTCACTCCGGTTCCCTTTTATCTAATTTTAGGTTTGCGTTGAAGATCTGACATTCAGTATATAAAAAAAATATATGCGAAAGTAGAGAATTTAGAATAAGGGCAAATACTTTTTCACAGCACTGACTCCAACCAAATGCTTCCTGTAGTTGTTGATCAGTCGCACACAAACACGCACGCCTTCTTTCTTTCTCTCCCCGTTCCTCCCTACTGGCTCATCGTAGTGTTTCTGGCTAAGCCATCCAGAGCTACACTAGCTCATTCGCCGTACTATACTGTACCATACGCCCCAGGCTGCTAGTCAGGGTTAATTGGTGTCGAGCTGAGCTGTATTTAATGGTTAACGTGGGTTGTTGTTGCAACGCTATATTTCCCTCAGCGGAGGTCTCCTGTCTCTTCCGTCTCTGCAGATATGGTGTCTCTGTGGCCTGCCAAAGCAGTCACGTCGGTCGTCTGTACTCTAACTATGCTTGGCACTGGGAGAAGGACAGTCTCTCTGTATCTCTCTCTCTCGTCAGTCAGGCAGAGATAGAGACATAAATGGGAATGCGGTGGGTACTGTTATGCTGGCCTAGACGAGGTGGAGGCATGCTCTATTGCTATGCTGCACCACACAGTGAGCCGCTGCTGACTGGAGTGGGAGGGAAATGGGAGTAAGGGGGTGGATGTGAAATTTTAACCACCTCTCTCGGTGGGTAATTTGAGTCGCCCCTCAATCAAAAGGATGCGATGCCAGCACTTTCGCTACAGTGGCGGCTTGTTCAGCGGGACGCGCACT
Organism: Salmo salar; assembly: GCF_965601325.2. Taxonomy (NCBI): domain Eukaryota; kingdom Metazoa; phylum Chordata; class Actinopteri; order Salmoniformes; family Salmonidae; genus Salmo; species Salmo salar. Next base: position 8,028,229 of record NC_138317.1, on the reverse strand, counting down.
GAATGCCTGAGGGATTAGGCAACATATGAACTATCAACCTGGCTGCATGTTGTTGTCTGTCAAAGGATTTATAGTATGTCCCATTTGGTCTGATAAATAGTGCTGTACAATGATTCCATTAGTGCTTCTTGTGTAACATGCATATCCGCTTATTACCATATCTGTAGACATTGCTATATCATTGGTAAGGGAAAGGGGGATACCTAGTCAGTTGTACAACTGAATGCATTCAACTGAAATGTGTCTTCCGCATTTAACACAACCCCTCCGAATACTGGCATGTACTGTGTAATTTCTAACCCTCTGAAGACTGGCATGTACTGTGTAATTTCTAACCCCCTGAAGACTGGCATGTACTGTGTCATTTCTAATCCTAAAGCCTGCATGGTGTATATGCTAGCTACTCTTGTGTATTGCTGTCGATTTTACTGACCTGCAGATCTAGTCTTAGAAACTGTGCCATCCGGATTATACAGATGGCCCTTTTATCTGCATTGGTTGATATTGTATTGTTTGTGTGTGCACTGTATATGTACAGTCTGTGTTAGTACTGTATGTGCGATCTATTTTGCACCTATAAGTCATCTGTTGTCTTTCCCCTCCATGCAGTCGGGGAACGTAAAGCTGTCCAAGCCGGTGGCCCTGTGGACCCAGCAGGACGTGTGCAAGTGGCTGAAGAAGCACTGCCCCAAGCAGCACCAGATCTACAGCGACGCCTTCAAGCAGCATGACATCACAGGTGCGCCCGCCACAGCCTGAGTCTTTCTGTCTCGTCGCGGTTACTGTTGCCACCGTCGCCATGTCAATCATCCCCCTAACGAGCCCCTCCAAGGTCACACCCGCCCACCCGCCAACGACCCGCCTGCCGCATAATGACGAAGGCTAATTGCCACGCACTCAACCTCTCGGAGCACGACTGATTACATTAGAATGTTTATTTGCAGCTCGCCGTGACTGCCGAAATTGAGCACTTCTCCCATAATGCTATTAGGCCGTGAGGAAACCGAGGTCGCTGGGGTTAAGGGCTCAACCGGAGCACACGGCAGCAGCGTTCCATTAAGGGGTAGAAAATGCTAGCTGAAAAATGCTACTTTCCATTAAGATTAGTAGGAGCTGGCTACATACAGTAAGAATCCCACTTATCTCATGTCAATAACATGTACATAAACAAATAAAATAGCAAACGATGCATGTAATGAATAAAGAATAGAGCCCATTTCATCCATCTCATTTTGCTCATGAGAACCATCACCACGAGTTTGGCTAAATTCAAACTTCCTTGGCGATAAACTTAGATTTCAAATATTAGATAATCTTTGCACGTTGTCTCTAAATATGCATTTCCTCATTTAGCCCGCCGATAATGAAACAAGCACATGACCTAAGATGTTGTCTCACAATTAGTGTAATGACCTGCAGTTGTGAGATGTTTTTGTCTCAGGATCAGAGGAGTGGATAAGGGGTTAACCACCGGCCCAATTAGCGATAACGATATGCACAAAACACGCTAGTAATTCCCCTCGTCATCCCAACCAGCATGAATTAACAGACTGCAATTAAAACAGGCCAGGCCATACCAATCGGGCTCACAATGCAATTTGCATCCCAATCATGCAGAAATATCGTGCATAATTTTTTCACTAGATTAGATTTAACTAGAGCAAGCAAATCATGAGGAATGTAGTATTGTGCTTGAGAACCACACTGTGTAAACAAACTAGTCGAATAGGAACAAGTACTGTGTACACAAAACACAACTAGAAAGATCTATTGAGTCCCACTGGCCTGGGCTAGGAAATTGAGTTTGAAATTGAAAATGCTGTGTGTGTGGTTCGTTTCTGGTCTGATTAGGAGAAGGCCCTTTGTTTGATAGGACTTACTTTTGCTATGGTATCTATGGTAACAGAGTCGTAAGCCAACACTCTTTTAGGAAGTCAATACTACCAATTTTATTGGTCTTGGCCCACTGGTCATCCTTTCAGAAGTAGCAAATCAATACAGGGTACCGTATCCAAATCATAACTCTTACACGTCCCTTATTTATGTCCTAGCTCTGACAGTGCAAGATATTTTACATCTCCGGGCTTTGCAGCAGCACTACGTTTTCACTTCTTTGAACGACTTCAATATGCAGCAACGTCGAGCAGCAGCCAAAGTCAAAATCAATGTTTCCCATCTGAGCGCCTCGATTGCCAAGATTCCCCCCCTCTCTCAACGCTCCCGAAAGACCGCCTCCGAGTTTGACATTAACACCGAGCTGTCATTTTAAAATGCATTAAAGCATATTAAGGTGTAATTAGATATTAGTCCCCTAATCTTGTGTAATTACAAAGACTGAGTCGTGGCAGCGAGCAAACAGCGTAGTGTGGTAAATGAGTTTAGTACACATTTACTGATACCGTAAGTGTAATCAGCGGAGAGGTGCACAAACATATGTAATCAGAAGAGAGAAGTGAAGGGGTTGGCGTCGATTGAATCGCACTCCCCTGTCATGGAGCGGTGCATTGAATGAATTAGAACATGGTGATCCAATGGCCTCCCACTCCAGACAGATAAAGAAAGGAATTGGATTAGATATGAGACAGTTGGGCTGTGTATCCCAAATGGCACCCTATTCCATATGTAGTGCACTACTTTTGACCTATAGGGGCCCATATGGCTAAGGACAGAAGTAGTGCACTATATGGCAGGTAGCCTAGTGGTTAGTGCATTGGGCCAGTAACCGAAAGGTTGCTAGATCGAATCCCCAAGGTAAAAATCTGTCGTTCTGCCCCTGAACAAGGCAGTTTAACTCAGTGTTCCTAGGTCGTCATTGTAAATAAGAATTTGTTCTTAACCGACTTGCCTAGTTAAATAAAGGTTCAAAGAAAATGTAGGGAATAGAGTGCCATTTGGGACACACACTTGCAGTCAAAAATGTAAGAATCAAACAATCTAAAGTGACTTTAGGGAAATGGTGATGTTTTTAACAGCGTTGGTTCTATTCAGGGGTTCACCTCCGTAAGAGCATACTGTAAGAAGGATAGTAGTCTTTTATTGTAATATTGAGTGTTTTGATGTATCACCAAGTGCTATTGGAAAAACCCTGACTGCTGCTTAACCCAGTTGAACATGTTGCACACCGCTTATAAATGTTGTAAAAGGTTGTCACACAGCCAAGTTCCATCCCGTTTTTCCTCGGTCCATCTCTCCCTTTACAAATCACAGTGGCTCATATTACACAGTGGCAACCTGTGAGACACCTACCCAGGCATGTTCAAATCACAGTCGGTGTAGGTTATGATGGGCTAGTGCTCATTCCTCAAGTGCTCTTTAGGGCCCAATCAATGCAATGCAATGCATAATGGTCCGGGTGGCCATTTTGACTAATTGTTCAGCAGTCTTATGGCTTGGGGGTAGAAGCTGTTAAGGAGCCTTTTGGTCCTAGACTTGGCTCTCCGGTACCGTTTGCCGTGTGTTAGCAGAGAGAACAGTCTATGACTTTGGTGACTGGAGTCTTTGACAATTACCCAGTAGAAGGGTCATTTAAATTGTGTTTTTCACCTTTCTCACAGCTCATCAAATATACATTCGCTACCCTGTGCGACACCTACCCAATCACGTTCAAATCATAATCTACACAGACTGATTTGAACGTGCCTGGGTAGGTGTCGCACAGGGTAGAAAAATGTATACCCACCTACTGGGCAATAGGCCTAAACAGCACTTGAGGAATGAGCACTAGCCCATCATAAACTACACCGATGTCTCTCCGAGGACTAGGCATTCAGGCTAAAGGCTACATGCTTATTACTGACGCTCAGCCTGCAAACGGCTCCACTGTTGACCATTTTAGTAAGCTAATCAATTAAACATGATACTACCTGAATATTCTCCTTTGAGGTCTTCAACAAGGTCCAAAAACTTTCACCCGTTCACACCCGGAACCGATATGCATAAATAAAAATTAATATAGAGGCCCGTTTCAAATGGACCAAATGGCAACTAGACCCCTTCCGTATAGACATGGTCGAATACAGACCCGGTACGATCCGAGTGAGGGAAGCAACCGAAAATGTTGTTATTTTGAAAGCTACTTTATTAACCGGAGCTGATTAAAGCGCTAGAGGGAGAGAGGTGCCACTCTAGCAGGTGGGGGAGGGGCCGTACAGTGAGCGAGTGACATGGGGAGCAGGGAGGATGGGAGGGGAGAGACAAGTGACAGAAACCAACCAACCAAGCCATCTCGCGCTACAGCTGCCATAGCTAGGTTATTTGTCATCAAATGTGATTACGTAGAACCGGTGTTGGATCGCATCAAACCGGGAGACGCTAATTAAGCTAGGCTAACTGAGGCTGCGGTGCATGCACTTTCTCATCCTACAACTCCATTCAGAATATTAAGTAGCAACCTGACTATCTGTTGGCTGTTGGTGGTTGTAGGCTATCCTTTCACTTTTTAATTCCGTCATTTTAATTTCATCTTCCATTGATTATATATCTCGTAACTTTTGCCTCACGGTGCGAGGCTCTATGACTGTAGCCTATTGCTGCTTTGATGACTTATGATTGGACAACCGCAAGCTACACGCGCCACGTTCCACTCTCATGAAAAGCAAGAGCCGCATTATTAATGATACAATTTCTCTCGCTCGCTCTACCGCAGCAGTCTCCTTCGGATCTGTATGGGCCCTTTCGGACAAGTCAGTTAAAATTACACATACCCACATACCCGTGACTATTAAATCAGATCCGACCCAAAGCTGTGACATTTATTTAGAATTCTGGACTATGCTCGGGTCCTGGATCAGGTCTCTGGTATTTGGGTAGACGTGGATCCGTGAAGACCTCTAATTCTCCTAGCAAATGACCCATCTGGACAGCAGTCGGGTAGAGAGACGGAGGTAATTGTCAGTTAGTCATCCCACTGATGAGGCGATTTTTTTTTTTAAGTGGGCCTTGATTATGTCTTGACGATGTCTGGATCTAAGCGGGTGGATTGCTTGATTATGAGGTTAGATTGATCCCAAGTGATCTTAAATGGAGAATTCTGAAGGATGCAATTGATCCTCAATGATTGTGAGAAAAACATTGATACTCCGACACAATGGAACGAATGTATAGTAAGTGATCAGATTGGATCTGAGTGATCTGGAGAGCCACCTAATTGTATGATCATGTTGATCCTCTCACAAATCAAATACAATTTATTATATTGCTCCTCTGTGCTAGTTAATAAACAACGATTAGTGACCAGATACTGTAGATGGGCAGTGACTCTGCATTAGCATCCTGCTGAGGTTGCGGTCTGTGCGTCTGATTATCCCTCTGCTGCTGTGCTTGGCTTCATTCAGGAAGAGGGCTGCAGCCCATTGAGAATGATGCCCCTCTTTTCTCCAGTCAGAAATAACATTCGCATCTAATTTGGAACCAATCTCAGAGCATAGTCCATCTCATGGACATTTGGGAGCAGAGTTTCTTTTCCAATATCGTGCCTAGGTTACTAAGAGTCACATCATGGTCACCATGTATTTGTAATGTGTGCCAATAAGACAAGTACTGGTAAAGGATGGTATACACAGCGTGTTGGGAATGTTAACTCTCATATTTACTTAGACAACAGTGGGCCACATTAAATCGGCTCGTGGGCCGGATCTGGCTCACAGACCACCAGTTTTAGACCATTATAGAATATTACGTTGATAAGGAGGTATTGCTCATTGCATGAAAGGAATTATTGCATATGTGGAAGGTAACCAGAGACTCCTGAGACATTCAGTAGTCTATACCCACTTACACAGAAGACACACACATGCAGCTGTGTCTGAAGGTTGTATCTAGGAGATCTACATTCTCCCCCTCTATCTCCAGCTCCAGCCAGCCCAGCTCGTACTGTCAAACACATGTATGTTTGCTGACTGGAGCCATTTGGAGAGAGTTGGGAAAGTGAGGTTAATTTGCTGCTTTTGTGCCCCTGTCCTCACCCTCTGCTGCTCCACAGAGCAGTAATTAGCATGGCTTTTGGTTCAAACGCAAAAAGGGACAGATCCCGCAGGGTGTGTGTGTGTGTGTGTGTGTGTGTGTGTGTGTGTGTGTGTGTGTGTGTGTGTGTGTGTGTGTGTGACTCTAAGTCCCATTCATCAAACGCGGTGGTTGACCGTGCCAGGCCATAGATTAATCTGCCAGCAGCCCCACACTGAGGGAGGTCTGCACTCCCCCTGCCCATTAATCTAACGCCTGGTCCTGGTCCGTGGGCTCTGTGTATGTGTGCACTGTAGGTTTATACATGTAGATTTATGAATACGCTGACTTGAATAATGTTTATTACAGCGTCTGTACCTTTTATAGGGGCGAGTAGTCATTTTCAATAGTAACTCATATTTGGATGAGGAGGAGGCAGTGCCTCATTCCCAGGCAGGTTTCGGGTAATGATATAGAGGGGCGGACAGTGAGAGAGGACAGAGCTAACACCACCAGCCAACAGGCTACAGGGGTAATGATATAGAGGGGCGGACAGTGAGAGAGGGCAGAGCTAACACCACCAGCCAACAGGCTACAGGGGTAATGATATAGAGGGGCGGACAGTGAGAGAGGGCAGAGCTAACACCACCAGCCAACAGGCTACAGGGGTAATGCTATAGAGGGGCGGACAGTGAGAGACAGCAGAGCTAACACCACCAGCCAACAGGCTACAGGGGTAATGATATAGAGGGGCGGACAGTGAGAGAGGGCAGAGCTAACACCACCAGCCAACAGGCTACAGGGGTAATGATATAGAGGGGCGGACAGTGAGAGAGGGCAGAGCTAACACCACCAGCCAACAGGCTACAGGGGTAATGATATAGAGGGGCGGACAGTGAGAGAGGGCAGAGCTAACACCACCAGCCAACAGGCTACAGGGGTAATGATATAGAGGGGCGGACAGTGAGAGAGGGCAGAGCTAACACCACCAGCCAACAGGCTACAGGGGTAATGATATAGAGGGGCGGACAGTGAGAGACAGCAGAGCTAACACCACCAGCCAACAGGCTACAGGGGTAATGATATAGAGGGGCGGACAGTGAGAGAGGGCAGAGCTAACACCACCAGCCAACAGGCTACAGGGGTAATGATATAGAGGGGCGGACAGTGAGAGAGAGCAGAGCTAACACCACCAGCCAACAGGCTACAGGGGTAATGCTATAGAGGGGTGGACAGTGAGAGAGGGCAGAGCTAACACCACCAGCCAACAGGCTACAGGGGTAATGATATAGAGGGGCGGACAGTGAGAGAGGACAGAGCTAACACCACCAGCCAACAGGCTACAGGGGTAATGATATAGAAGGGCGGACAGTGAGAGAGGGCAGAGCTAACACCACCAGCCAACAGGCTACAGGGGTAATGATATAGAGGGGCGGACAGTGAGAGAGGGCAGAGCTAACACCACCAGCCAACAGGCTACAGGGGTAATGATATAGAGGGGTGGACAGTGAGAGAGGACAGAGCTAACACCACCAGCCAACAGGCTACAGGGGTAATGATATAGAGGGGTGGACAGTGAGAGACAGCAGAGCTAACACCACCAGCCAACAGGCTACAGGGGTAATGATATAGAGGGGCGGACAGTGAGAGACAGCAGAGCTAACACCACCAGCCAACAGGCTACAGGGGTAATGATATAGAAGGGCGGACAGTGAGAGAGGGCAGAGCTAACACCACCAGCCAACAGGCTACAGGGGTAATGATATAGAAGGGCGGACAGGCTACTGGAGAGTGGGAAGAGTGGGAGTGAAATTTAAATCCAATCAATATTGTGCAACTGAAGAGGCAGAAGTGGCTTAAATCATTTTCTCTGTCAATTGGCCAAAGATAAGTGGATACAGGAGATGAAGTAAAAAGGGAGCTTTGTTGTCTGGCAATGTGCCCATCAGACAGGGCTAGAGGAGAGGAAATTATTACACTTATTCAGATAGAAACAGAAGCTCTCTTACCTTAGCTGGGGTTGAGTCAGAGAGTGTGCGTGTGCATTAGGGATGGGCACGGTTAAATCGAATATCCAGATATCCGAACGGACGTTAGTATTTGATTACCTGAGTGAGTGTTCATTTTTGGAGTAGGCCTATTTTAACAATGAAAAAGATTTGTCTAAATGAAATAATCCTTGCGACGTTTTTATAAAACGGTGCGTTGAGCTACCGCTGAGCATTTCGCCGTCCAGGCTGCCCTGACATCGGTATGCTGTTTCCCCCCACTTCAAATAGCAATTCTTCTGTCATGGCAAAAATCTCTGTTACTGTTGCTGACAAATTACCAGAGAAAAGCACCCTGTCACCTGTTTACCTTTGCATGTGCATTTGCGTCATTCTGATTGGTCGAGCAATTACTTATTTTTAGAATTTTGACTATCCGAAAAACTGACATTATATTATTCGAATAGTAACATAACCACTCTCTAAATAAAACAATGTTACCTGCCATGATGTGACCCATTAGGAAATAGCTACTCTAACTCCACCACTGTCCCAATGGTCCCGCATTTTGGACACACTGTGCTTTGTCTTAGCATTCCACTCAACCCCAAGTTGTCTAGTCAGTCCTGTACAAGTCTCCTCTTTCTCTACACTCTTCCTGTTTTCTTACTTTTTATGTTCGTTTTTTCAAATCCACGCCTAGTCCCTCTCAACCTTATCTCTCTCCAGCTCTCCTCTTCCCTCTCTTCAGGCGTTCTCCCCTCATCCTCTACTCCTCTCTTCTTTCTTCGCCCGGACATGCTACACTGCTCTGTGTATTAATTGTGGTTTGATAAATTCCCTGTTGTGGCTTCATGGGATTGTTGAGTCAATGACTCAGAACCGCAGTGGAGAGAGAGAGAGAGAGAGAGAGAGAGAGAGAGAGAGAGCGAAGTCTGGACCTCCACAGAGGCGTTTCGCCCGGCTGCTACTGGAAGGAGAGGAGAGGCGCTATGTTGGCACCGCCGCCAAAAAACTGCCAGCTTGGTTGTTGCTCTTATCTCGACGCATCTTAAACTGTCCACAATCGTGCAGTTCTATCTCCTTTTAACTCTGAGCTGCTGATGACTAAAGATGCGTTATTATAGCAGTTGTTTAGTCATTGATCTGAAAGCTTTATCTCTCATACATCCTGTATGGCTGTTTGTTTATAGAACAGATAGCCATGAGGTAAAGCTAAAGAGGTGTCTCTGTTGAAAGGCAGATTTGTGTCGGATTTCGGATGAGGTGCCAAGTGATGGTTGGTCGTTATTTATAGACTCCTCAAGTGATCCTTTAACGTTCATATTGTAGTTCTCACTCCCTCACTCACATCCCATTTTACTGGCCCTCGTAGACCAGTAAAATGTCTATAGTTAGCTACTCTGTATTTGTGTAGTAGCCATACAGGAGCTGGCATTACAATTTCATTAGATTTTTTTTGTTGACACATTTAGCGTTTTTGCCGCACTTGCCATAGCCACCCGCAAATAAAGTGTTTGGGCAGAGTAGATTTTCCGATGCTGTAGAGCTGGGCGATATAGGCAAAAAGCAATATCGTGATAAATCTCCTGAACTGATGCGATAACGATAAATTTTATAACCTTAATCTGCTGTTTTTTAAAAATATTTTTAAACTACAACTACTACTAGTTTGATGGTTGTAGCCATCAATTGGCACATTTAACCAACACCCATATTAGCAAAGTTATTCATTTCAAACTTCACATTTCTCTAGTATAGGCTACTTATTGTAATGAACGATATCAGCAAAAGGCCTGCGATAAGTGATCGGTATGGTGTTGATAATTTTCGGATTATCGTCCGAGCTCTTACAATGCTGTCAGCTTTGTACCACCAACACACAACCTACTGTAGCTTGTCTAAGTGATCTCTTTGTATGGTAATTCATGGTTGCATAAAGCCTAAAACTGCAATAAATCACCAAAAGTGACTTTCAGAAGACGACGTAGCCTACAATGCTTTCACAAAACACCCTTTCTGTTATTTCTGTTATCTCAAATAATGAGCCGTGTCAAAGAAAGTAAATATACACAAAGTCGTTAAGTAACAAATCGTTAGGAAAATCTACAGTGCGTAAAGAGGCAGTAAGTACAGTGCTGTTGGAGGAGTGGATGGGAGGAAGGAGCTCGGGGGTGAAAGAGAGAGCATGTGACAGTCACACCACCATAGACCCCGCTGTGAGACCATAAACCAGGGAAAGTTAACGGCTGCTAGCCAATCAGGAGGAGCGATCCGGAGCCCAGAGTCATTAGGGTAAAAGAGCGATGGGCTCTAAAGGGGTCGGGTTTATGCATGGTAATCACCGGGAATTATCTACTGTCTAGCTCCCCAATCCCGCACACTGCCACAAAGGCCTTCCATAACGAGTGTAATTAATTAGACTGTACTTTCTCCACTGCGTTTTTATTACCGGACGAAATCCGCCACTTTTTAAACAAATTATATTAAAGAACATTAAATTAGGGATTATAAAATCAAGAGCTCCCAGAAGGAGGTGCCTATGGGTGGAAGAAGTTTGATAATTATGTTAAGTGTGTTATGTCGCAAGATGAAGATATTTCTTCAGTGGGTCATCATTGGCTGCTCGATGCTACCTGCTAGCATACCCGCGCAGAAATGGAATAGCAGGGATCATCAACTAGATGCATTTTTTTTCCTTCTTGAGCGGATGGTCGGGGGCCCGGAACATAATTACAAATCATTTGTACCCTGCAAATTGACCGCAAGAAGCCCAAACTGATATATTTTACTAAAACATAATAATTTCAAACCTTGCTTACATTGATCACGTCTCTCTATTTTGATTGGAAATTTCAAATCACTTGGAACTGATTTCCTGGTGTTTTTACATGTCAAACAATGAACATAAAAAAAAGAGCTTTTTTTTGTTGCTCAGAGAACAAATTTGGCCCACTATTCCTATTCATGGTTTGAGAATAGGAATAGTCCCCTTGATGAGATCTACACATAATGTAAATGGGATATTTCATGGATGTATGTATATCTTGTGCTGCTTATTGTATGTAGCAAAGGTGAATGCAGTTGAAGGCAGCATTCAGAGACAGTCCTTTTTGGTCAGTTATGCTTTAGTTCACCTTGAGGTGCTTCAGAGATCTGAAGTGTGATCCAATTCCAACCAATTGATCAATTTCATGAAATATACATTGTTACTAATGGTGTTTATTTTGGGTGGGAGAGACGCATCAGTCTTATCTCATGAGGGGTTGTTTTTAACCTTTTCTTTCGCTCTCTCTCTCCCTCTTTCCATCCAGGACGGGCTCTGATGAGATTGACGGACAGGAAGCTGGAGCGAATGGGCATCATGCAGGAGGGCCAACGGCAGTACATCCTCCAGCAGGTCCTGCAGCTCCGCGTCAGAGAGGAAGTCCGAACCCTGCAACTACTCACGCAAGGTATACAGTGCATTCGAGAAAGTATTGAGACCTGTAGATTTTTTTCCACATTTTGTTATGTTACAGTCTTTATTCTAAAATGGATAAAAAAAATGTTTTCCCTCATCAATCTACACACAATACCCCATAATGACAAAGCAAAAACAGGTTTTTGGAATTTTCTTGCAAAAAATATATATAAAAAAATATATATATATTACATTAACATAAGTATTCAGACCCATTACTCAGTACTTTGTTGAAGCACCTTTTGGCAGCAATTACAGCCTAGAGTCTTCTTGGGTGTGACGCTACAAGCTTGGCACACCTGTATTTGGGGAGTTTCTCCCATTCCTCTCTGCAGATCCTCTCAAGCTCTGTCAGGTTGGATGGCAGCATTGCTGCACAGCTATTTTCAGGTATCTCCAGAGATGTTCGATCGGGTTCAAGTCCGGGCTCTGGCTGGGACACTCAAGGACATTCAGAGAGTGCTTAGGGTCGTTGTCCTGTTGGAAGATTAACCTTTTCCCCAGTCTGAGGTCCCAAGCGTTCTGGAGCAGGTTTTCATCAAGGATATCTCTGTACTTTGCTCCGTTCATCTTTGCCTTGATCCTGTATAGTCTCCCAGTCCATGCCGCTGAAAAACATCCCCACAGCGTGATGCTGCCACCACCATGCTTCACCGTAGGGATGGTGCCAGGTTTCTTCCAGACGTGACACTTGGCATTGTCTATATAATTCAATCTTGGTTTCTCATGGTCTGAGAGTCTTTAGGTTCCTTTTGGCAAACTCCAAGTAGGCTGTCATGTGCCTTTTACTGAGGAGTGGCTTCCGTCTGGCCACTCTGCCAAAAGGCCTGATTGGTAGAGTGCTGCAGAGATGGTTGTCCGTCTGGAAGGTTCTCCAATCTCCACAGAGGAACTCTGGAGCTCGGGTCAGAGTGACCATCGGGTTCTTGGTCACCTTTCTGACCAAGGCCCTTCTCCCCGATTGCTCAGTTTGGCTGGGCGGCCAGCTGTAGGAAGGGACTCGGTGTTTCCAAACTTCTTATATTTAAGAATGATGGAGGCCACTGTGTTCTTGGAGACCTTCAATGCTGCAGACATTTTTTGGTACCCTTCCCCAGATCTGTAGCTTGACACAATCCTGTCTCGGAGCTCTATGGACAATTCCTTCGACCTCATGGCTTGGTTTTTGGTCTGACATGCACTGTCAACTGTAGGACCTTGTATAGACAGGTGTGTGCCTTTCCAAATCATGTCCAATCAATTGAGCTTACCACAGGTGGGCTCCAAGTTTTAGAAACATCTCAAGGATGATCAATGGAAACAGGATGCATTTGAACTCAATTTCGAGTCTCATAGCACAGGGCCTGAATATTTATGTATATAAGGTATTGCTGTTTTCACTTTGTCATTTTGGGGTAGTTGTGTGTGTAGATTGCTGAGGATTAAAAAAAAAATGTTTTAATCCATTTTGTGTGGTATTGTCTCAAATGGCCCCCTATTCCCTATATAGTGTGCTATTTTTGACCAAAAGTAAGAATATAATGAATAGGGTGCCATTTGGGATGCACCTCATAAAATCCCTGTCATTGGCCATGATAAAGCCTGTTTGACCAGTGACCAGCTTTAAAAATGATAGCCTGTGAAATGATAGACCATTTCAAGTCACCCAATTGCATGGTCGTGTGTCTTTACATTCAATCAGTTTAAATTGTTCTCTAGGCAGACAGCCACCTGCCCCAATCAGCACTACAGCCAATTTATGTGTGTATTTCTGGGACCTACTCTCTACAGTCTGTCTCCCCATATCAGATCATCGTCCAAGCCCAACACTGAGTAACTGACCCCCTCACATCCAGTCATTCTTAGCGATTCGTCTCTCCTCAGAATCACTCGCACTGACACGCCCACATCACCACTGGCAACTGGAATCAGCCTCATCCCCATCAACTTGTCTCTCGCTGTCAACACAGACCGCTTTTGCCTCGGGGGCGAAACCCAAATACTGGGAAACTGTTCTCGTTATGAATTCCAGGAAAACAGTTGGAGTTGTGTTTTCGCTTTTGATGCCCCTTTCTTATTGCCACTCTTCTCTCTCTTGCCACTTGTTTTGGCCTTGCAGTGCTGATGAGCAGAGAGCGGGAGGGGAGAGAGAAAGACCAGTGGATAGGCTGGAACAGACTAGGGCCCCGGGCAAATCCACTGTAGGTGCTACAGCTGGGAAAGAGTTGAAAGAAGGGAGACCAAGAGGGGTAGAGAGGGGCCTCTTCTGTCCCTAGAACGCTGAAGCTTGTGCTACTAGAAATACTGCTGTGAGAGGAGTAGTGAGAATTAGAACAGTGAGGGAAGAGAGGTGAGCGAAGGAGAGAGAAATAAATGGTGATTGGTGTGAAGAAAGGAGGAAGTGCGAAAAGAAGAGATTGAGGGAAGGAGATGGACAGAAGAGAACTAGTTTTAGTGCATATACTGCAGAAAGTGCTTGGTGGGTCAATTGTGGGGGAAGCAAACACTGAAGGAGGATGACAAGATGATAGAGGGAGAGAGCCTGAAACAGAGGAGAGCTAGTGTACTTCAGACACCTTTGGAATAAATGTGTGGGAAGGCTAACAGCTGGAAAGGACCTAATGGTGAGGGAAGTTGAGAAAAGTGACATGTTGGTTTTTTTTGTGAGAAAAGTAGAGACTGAAGGAGAGATGAGGAGAGGAGATTGCAGGTGTAGTGATTAACCTTTAAGGCACAGTGGGCCATGGGAGGAAAATGGATTCCCATCTCTCACTCCCCTCATCGTTTCCACAACAGAGGGAAGATTCTGAAGGATTCTCTCCTTTTTATCAACAAAAAGGGAGAGTTGTCCTTTCGCTAAATAATAATAGTCAAGTTAGGGAAAGAGGGTTTTTAGACTGCGGAGCACATTAATAAAGCGTGATAGTGTCATTGTTTGCCTAAACGGGCATCCCATTTGCATATACTTTCATAACACCTTCAGGTACATGGATGTTCAAAATGGATCCAAGCCTGAGCTCTTTACTATCAATCTCATGAAAGAAGTTGTGCACAAATTCCAACTACATCAGTTAATGCCAAATCATATTAGTGATACTGTACTGTAAGAGGAAGGTGGGTTGCTACAACCGCTGCTCTACTTATGTGACTGGATACTGTATTGTTTTGGCATTGCTAGAGTGTATTTGTTAGTCTGATAGTGTATGCCACTTTGACTTTCTACTTTCCTTCTACGTCTGTATCCATTAGAGGTCGACCGATTATGATTTTTCAATACCGATACCAATTATTGGAGGACCCCAAAAAAAAGCCGATACCGATTAATCGGCCATTTTTTAAATTTATTTTTTGTAATAATGACAATTACAACAATACTGAACGAACACTTATTTTAACTTAATATAATACATAAATACTATCAATTTAGCCTCAAATAAATAATGAAACATGTTCAATTTGGTTTAACCTCTCTAGGGTAGGTGGCAATAAATCGTCCCACCTACGTAACAGCCAGTGTAATCCCGTGGCGCGTTATTCAAAAACCTCAAAAATGCAAAAACTTCAATTTTTCAAACATATGACTATTTTACACAATTTTAAAGACAAGACTCTCGTTAATCTAAGCACACTGTCCGATTTCAAAAAGGCTTTACAACGAAAGCAAAACATTAGATTATGTCAGCAGAGTACCCAGCCAGAAATAATCAGACACCCATTTTTCAAGCTAGCATATAATGTCACATAAACCCAAACCACAGCTAAATGCAGTACTAACCTTTGATGATCTTCATCAGATGACAACCCTAGGACATTATGTTATACAATACATGCATGTTTTGTTCAATCAAGTTCATATTTATATCAAAAAACAGCTTTTTACATTAGCATGTGACTAGCATGTGACTAGCATTCCCACCGAACACTGCCGGTGAATTTACTAAATTACTCACGATAAACGTTCACAAAAAGCATAACAATTATTTTAAGAATTATAGATACAGAACTCCTCTATGCACTCGATATGTCCGATTTTAAAATAGCTTTTCGGTGAAAGCACATTTTGCAATATTCTCAGTAGATAGCCCGGCATCACAGGGCTAGCTATTTAGACACCCAGCAAGTTTAGCACTCACCAAAGTCAGATTTACTATAAGAAAAATGTTATTACCTTTGCTGTCTTCGTCAGAATGCACTCCCAGGACTTCTACTTCAATAACAAATGTTGGTTTGGTCCAAAATAATCCATCGTTATATCCAAATAGCGGCGTTTTGTTCGTGCGTTCAAGACACTATCCGAAAGGGTAAATAAGGGTGACAAGCATGGCGCAATTCGTGACAAAAAAATTCTAAATATTCCATTACCGTACTTCGAAGCATGTCAACCGCTGTTTAAAATCAATTTTTATGCCATTTTTCTCATAAAAAAGCGATAATATTCCGACCGGGAATCTGCGTTTAGGTAAACAGACGAAAGAAAATAAAGCATTCGGTCGACTCGTGCACGCGCCTAAGCCCATAGTACTCTGATTGGCCACTTGCCAAAAGCGATAATGTGTTTCAGCCAGAGGCTGCCTCGATATCGTTCAGCTTTTTCCCGGGCTCTGAGAGCCTATGGGAGCCGTAGGAAGTGTCACGTTATTGCAAAGATCCTCAGTCTTCAATAAAAAGAGCCAAGATGAAACACAACTTGTCAGACAGGCCACTTCCTGCATGGAATCTTCTCAGGTTTTGGCCTGCCATATGAGTTCTGTTATACTCACAGACACCATTCAAACAGTTTTAGAAACTTTAGGGTGTTTTCTATCCAAAGCCAATAATTATATGCATATTCTAGTTACTGGGCAGGAGTAGTAACCAGATTAAATCGGGTACGTTTTTTATCCGGCCGTGTCAATACTGCCCCCTAGCCCTAACAGGTTAAATAATGCAAAAACAAAGTGTTGGAGAAGAAAGTAAAAGTGCAATATGTGCCATGTAAGAAAGCTAATGTTTAAGTGCCTTGCTCAGAACATGAGAACATATGAAAGCTGGTGGTTCCTTTTATTTTCAATGAAGGCCTAGGAACGGTGGGTTAACTGCCTTGTTCAGGGGCAGAAGACAGATTTTTACCTTGTCAGCTCGGGGATTCAATCTTGCAACCTTACGGTTAACTAGTCCAACGCTCTAACCACCTGCTTTGCATTGCACTCCACGAGGAGCCTGTCTGTTACGCGAATGCAGTAAGAAGCCAAGGTAAGTTGCTAGCTAGCATTAAACTTATCTTATAAAAAACAATCAATCAATCATAATCAGTAGTTAACTACACATGGTTGATGATATTACTAGTTTATCTAGCCTGTCCTGCGTTGCATATAATCGCTTAGGTACACGTTGCTCCAACCATAAACATCAATGCCTTTCTTAAAATCAATACACAAGCATATATTTTTTTAAACCTGCATATTTAGTTAATATTGCCTGCTAACATGAATTTCTTTTAGCTAGGGAAAATGTGTCACTTCTCTTGCAAACAGAGTCAGGGTATATGCAGCAGTTTGGGCCACCTGGCTCGTTGCGAACTGTGAAGACTATTTCTTCCTAACAAAGACAGCCAACTTCGCCAAATGGGGGATGATTTAACAAAAGCGCATTTGCGAAAAAAGCACAATTGTTGCACGACTGTACCTAACCATAAACATCAATGCCTTTCTTAAAATCAATACACAGAAGTATATATTTTTAAACCTGCATATTTAGCTAAAAGAAATCCAGGTTAGCAGGCAATATTAACCAGGTGAAATTGTGTCATTTTGCGTTCATTGCACGCAGTCAGGGTATATGCAACAGTTTAGGCCGCCTGGCTCGTTGCGAACTAATTTGCCAGAATTTTACGTAATTATGACATAACATTGAAGGTTTTTCAATGTAACAGGAATATTTAGACTTAAGGATGCCACCCGTTAGATAAAATACGGAATGGTTCCGTATTTCACTGACAGGAAAAATGGTTTGTTTTCGAGATGATAGTTTCCGGATTCGACCATATTAATGACCTAAGGCTCGTATTTCTGTGTATTATTATGTTATAATTAAGTCTATGATTTGATAGAGCAGTCTGAGCGACGGTAGGCAGCAGCAGGCTCGTAAGCGTTCATTCAAACAGCACGTTCGTGCGTTTGCCAGCAGCCCTTCGCAATGCATTGCGCTGTTTATGACTTCAAGCATGTCAACTCCCAAGATTAGGCTGGTGTAACCGATGTGAAATGGCTAGCTAGTTAGCCGGGTGCGCGCTAATAGCGTTTCAAACGTCACTCGCTTTGAGACTTGGAGTAGTTGTTCCCCTTGCTCTGCATGGGTAACGCTGCTTCGAGGGTGGCTGTTGTCGATGTGTTCCTGGTTCGAGCCCAGGTAGGAGCGAGGAGAGGGACGGAAGCTATACTGTTACACTGGCAATACTAAAGTGCCTATAAGAACATCCAATAGTCAAAGGTATATGAAATACAAATCGTATAGAGAGAAATAGGCCTATAATTCCTATAATAACTACAACCTGAAACTTCTTACCTGGGAATATTGAAGACTCATGTTAATAAAAGGAACCACCAACTTTCATATGTTCTCATGTTCTGAGCAAGGAACTTAAACGTTAGCTTTTTTACATGGCACATATTGCACTTTTAATTTCTTCTCCAACACTTTGTTTTTGCATTATTTAAACCAAATTGAACATGTTTCATTATTTATTTGAGGCTAAATTGATTTTATTGATGTATTATATTAAGTTAAAATAAGTGTTCATTCAGTATTGTTGTAATTGTCATTATTACAAATAAATAAATACAAAAATCGGCCAATTAATCGGCATTGGCTGTTTTGTCCTCCAATAATCGGTATCGGCGTTGAAAAATCATAATCAGCCGACGTCTATACCAGAGCATCCCAATCATGCTCAATGGGTGACGTGTCTGGTGAGTATGCAGACCATGGAAGAACTATGACATTTTCAGCTTCCAAGAATTGTGTACAGATCCTTGTGAGATGGGGCTGTGCATTATCATGCTGAAACATGAGGAGATGGTGGCGGATTAACAAATTTATGCCTGCCCATACCATAACCCCACTGTCACCACTGTCACTCTGTTCACAATGTTGACATCAGCAAACCGCTTGTCCACACAACACCATACACGCCATCTGCCCGGTACAGTTGAAACTGGAATTAATCCATGAAGAGCACCCTTCTCCAGCGTGCCACTGGCCATCGAAGGTGAGCATTTTCCCACTGAAGTCGGTTACGACGCCAAACTGGAGTCAGGTCAAGACCCTGGTGAGGACGAGCACGCAGATGAGCTTCCCTGAGACGGTTTCCAACAGTTTTTGCAGAAATTCTTCACTTGTGCAAACCCACAGTTACATCAGCTGTCTGGGTGGCTGGTCTCAGACAATCCCGCAGGTGAAGAGGCCGGATGTGGAGGCCCTGGGCTGGTGTGGTTACACGTGGTCTGCGATTGTGAGGCCGGTTGGACATACTGCCAAATTCTCTAAAATGACATTGGAGGCGGCTTATGGTAGAGAAATCAACATTCAGTTCTCTGGCAACAGCTCTGGTGGACATTCCTGCAGTCAGCATGCCAATTGCACACTCCCTCATCTTGACATCTGTGGCATTATGTTGTGTGACAAAACTGCACATTTTAGTGGCCTTTTGTCCCCAGCACAAGGTGCACCTGTGTAGTGATCATGCTGTTTAATCAGCTTCTTGATAATCCATCCACCTGACAGGTATGGCATATCTTGGCAAAAGAGAAATGCTCACTAACAGGGATATAAAGAAAATTACACAAAATCTGAAAGATTTGCTTTTTGTGCAAATGGAACATTTCTGGGATCTTTTATTTCAGCTCATGAAACATGGGACCAACACTTGGGACCAATACTTCTACATGTTGCATTTTTTATTTTTGTTTAGTATGGTACTAAAGTATACAATGTTAATGTTTTATTAGAGATATACATGTATACATACAGTACCAGTCAAAAGTTTGGACATGGGTTTTTGTTTATTTTACTATTTTCTACATTGTAGAATAGTAGTGAAGACATGAACTATGAAAACACTTGGAATCATGTAGTAACCAAAAAACTGTTAAACAAATCAAAATATATTTTAAATTCTTCAAAGTAGCCACCCTTTGCCTTGATGACAGCTTTGCACACTCTTGACATTCTCTCAACCAGCTTCACCTGGAATGCTTTTCCAACAGTCTTGAAAGAGTTCCCACATACGCTGAGCACTTTTTGGCTGCTTTTCCTTCACTCTGTGGTCCAACTCATCCCAAACCATCTCAATTGGGTTGAGGTTGGGTGATTGTGGAGGCCAGGTCATCTGATGTAGCACTCCATTACTCTCTTTGTTGGTCAAATAGCCTTTACACAGCCTGGAGGTGTGTTCGTTCATTGTCCTGTTGAAAAACAAATGATAGTCCCATTAAGTGCAAACAACATGGGATGGCGTATCGCTGCAGAATGCTGTGGTAGCCATGCTGGTTAAGTGTGCCTTGAATTCTAAATAAATCACAGACCATGTCACCAGCAAAGCACCATCCCACCTCCTCCTCCATGCTTCACGGTGGGAACCACACATGCGGAGATCATCCATTCACCTACTCTGCGTCTCACAAAGACATGGCGGTTGGAACCAAAGATCTCAAATTTGGACTCATCAGACCAAAGGATAGATTTACCCCGATCAAATGGCCATTGCTCGTGTTTCTTGGCCCAAGCAAGTCTCTTCTTATTATTGGTGTCGTTTAGTTGGGGTTTCTTTGCAGCAATTTGACCATGAAGTTCTGATTCTTGCAGTCTCCTCTGAGCAGTTGATGTTGATGTCTGTTACTTGAACTCTGAAGCATTTATTTGGGCTGCAATTTTTGAGGCTGGTAACTCTGAACTTATCCTCTGCAGCAGAGATAACTCGGGGTCTTCCTTTCATGTGGCCGTCTTCATGAGAGCCAGTTTCATTATAGCGATTGATTGTTTTTGCGACTGCACTTGAAGAAACTTTCAAAGCTCTTGAAGTGTTCCGGATTGACTGACCTTCATGTCTTAAAGTAATGATGGACTGTCATTTCTCTTTGCTTGTTTGAGCTGTTCTTGCCATAATATGAACTTGGTCTTTTACCAAATAGGGCTATCTTCTGTATACCACCCCTACCTTGTCACACCCCAACTGATTGCCTCAATGAAAGAAAATCCACAAATTAACTTTTAACAAGGCACACCTGTTAATTGAAATGCATTCCAGGTGACTACATCATGAAGCTGGTTGGGAGAATGCCAAGAATGCAAAGCTGTCATCAAGGCAAAGGGTGGCTACTTTGAAGAATTTCAAATATAAAATATATTTTGATTTGTTTAACACTTTTTTTGTTGTTGGTTACTACATGTGTTATTTCATAGTTTTGATTTCTTCACTATTATTCTGCAATGTAGAAAATAGTCAAATAAAGAAAAACCCTTGATTGAGTAGGTCTGTCCAAACTTTTGACTTGTACTGAATATTTTTTTTCAAACAGTTGTGGGTAGTTCACATTAGGCTGTATTGAATCTCCAAAATTGTCTGCGCTCCATAGACTGGAAAGTTAGCGGTTAGTTGTTCAAAAATATTCTCCCCTCTGTATTGAATTTCATGGCCATAAACGATGCATAACTCCGACAGTAACTCTTTATTAGAGGCAAACCTCATTAACATGCCATTGGATGCAAGTGAATGCATTACTCTTAGGAACTTGAATGACACAGCACAAAGAGTTTTTTTTATACCAAGTTATCCGTCAAGTGTATTGGACTAATCGGTGGAGATGGATATAGCAGGAAACACTTTAGTTACTATGTTAGAAGAACAATAACTTTAGTAGCAACAATAACTTAATTCTTCAGTCCACTTCACCTATTGTCTTTGCTGTAGGTCATTGGTTAAAACTGTCTCTGCTCTCACTGCATTCTTAAGCAAGAGTGTTTTCTCTAATGAAGAGTCTTTGCACCATAGTCTAAAGTGCAGAGTTTTCTTGCTCCAGGCTCCTTAATGAATTAACTCTCCCTGCTCTATGGCCTCATAGGAATGTCTTCGCTTGGTGATATTTAGTGATAAATAATTTCCTGTCAGCGAGATCCCCCCCCCCCCCCCCCCCCCCCCAAAGAGACCCTATCTGCACCGGAACGTCGGCAAGATGTGATTAACGTGAAGAAAAAGGGAAATGCCTTTAGATGTAATTCTTACCTATAAGACAGAAGCTGAGTGGCATAATATCACTATTTAATGAAGTCCTTAGTTTGGTTACTCCCTATTTAAACTTGAAACACAAGTTTGCCTTAGGTGGCACTACATATTAGGTACCAATCGTGGCTCATATTTGAAAGGTTAGGTGTCATTATGTAGCAAAGTAACGTGGCCGCATTGTTCGTGAAATTGCCTCGGAGCCCTCGCTCATTAGTCGCTAATGTCTGAAAGCTCGGCTACCCACGGTGAGAGACAATGTAGCTACACAGCCCACATGCTAATGAATGTTATGAAGTTTCAGGAAATAATTATTTCTCTCTTTTGTGAAGGCCCAGACTCCATTTACTCCATTTATTTGCACCGTGTTGAGAGGGGCCTAGGCAATGAAGCTATATCAGCCTCCCCACAGTTGGTAATGAGTGGGAAAGGTACTCCGGGTGTTTTGAAACGAGCCTGGAACAAAACACTGTGGCATTTGAAAAGAATAGTTCTACCTTTTGATAACCTCCGGCAACAATTCCCCTCAATATGGAGTAAAAAGGCTCCCTGCTTAGGTTACCAATTAGAGCCACTGTTCTCCCTCACAAATGCCTCAGACCGGACTGCGAGTGTGCGGCAGCCATTTTCTTTCTCCTTTGGTTTCCCTGCATACTCGCATAGAGGGAGTTGAAGAACGTCAAGGTTAGCTGCCAAAGCACATTTCATTTAGTTTTATCCAGGGAGAAGCAGGGAATACAAGAATACAACAAAACCTTCTAACCTGCACTCTCTCTCTCAAGGATGTCAGAGCAGTAGGGCAGTGAAGCATGAACAACACGTGCAGATCTGTTAATGAAGCTGAAGGAGAGAGGGCACCGCTGTGGAATTCAAAAGATGGAATACCCAGGGCAGTGAGAGGGCATGCAGGTAGAATAGCCAGAGGCACTGATGGTACTGTAGTCATACTTGAGGCTCTCTGCAGCATCACCTTCGACCTTTGAACTTGGTAGAAGCACAGAGATATTTCAAACAGACTCCCTGTCAAGGCAGTGCTACGATTCTGATCTGTTAGCTGATGCTATAGACTCTAGAGGCAAAGGCTTTATTAGTTTCATGTCCTACAATGGACCTTTGCAGAGAGCATGGACATTGACTTTATTCAAAAATGAGTTTATCAGGAACGGCAAGTGTTGTGAACATAGTAGACTATTATTACAGATTAACTTTTCAAACTGTTACTCTGCAAATCTATGCACTGAACTTTGCAACAATAATGACCCGGCAGGTCGATTTTAAAGCCGCAAAAAAGCTTGATCGTTTTTTTATCATCTGGTCATGGCGGTTTTAAGTTTCACCCCATTGAGCCACATTCATCAGTTTACAGCGAAACGAAGAGCGTTAAAAAGGCATCGCCCTGCCCTAGCTGGTTCCACTCAGTCTGTAGACAGCCGGCCACTCAGGAGTCCAGACGCCTGCCCGCCCAGGCAGTCGGGCACATGAAGTCAGCTTCCCAGCATTCACTCATGATCTAGTCAACCTGGATCAATACCTAAGAGGGACGCCTTACTGTTGCACCACCAGCCGAGGCCAGCCATTATATATCCCTGGGCCTTGGCTGCTGGCTCCAACCCTATATGGAGGGTTGCTATAGGACTCTTATAGAGTGGTGAGGAAGAGTAGGAGCTCCACGGACCCTTAGTGTCCGGAAGTCATTTAGCCATTCATTGTAGTCATTGCGATCTGTAGAGTTTTCTCGTGTCAATTACCTTGTGACATTCCTGGATTACTCATTATCTTAATAAAGTCAGATTTGAAACAACATATGATAGTCAGTTGAAAAAAAAGGTTAAGGGTACAAGACTGTCTACATACAGTATCTGGCTGTGTTGGCAAAATCACGACATATCCCAATGAGCCAAGCGGGGAGAGGCTGCCCGTTGTCACAGTTCCAAGACCATTCAGAAACGTCCACCTTAACCCTACACCAATGACGCCGGTGGATCTCAAAACTGAACTTGGATCCACGTTAAGTAGCAATGATATCCTTCGCCGCTGTCACCGCCATCTCGAACCGGTCATGACTATTCAAGTTCATTTCCAGCAAATTTGTTAGTTACGTGATTATATAACTAGCAAAGGAGTTTTAAAGTTGAGGATGCAGTATTTGAGGGATTGGCAATGAGGACGAAACTAGCATAGTTCCGCTAGTTTAGCTGGGGAAAACTAGCTCAGGCCTAGTGCACGTGTGCCAGCTGGGCGCTCATGCGTAGAAGGCTAATTCAGGAGACCGATTTGTAGAATTTATCCTCTATCAGGAGCTGAGTGCGACAAGTTTGATTAAACATCACAGACTTTAACTAATAAATCAGATTACTTATATTTAAGGTAATAGTAAAACAAACCTTTAAAACAATGTTTGAGTGAAGCCTGAATACAGAAAATTAAAGGTGAATTAGCTTCTGGACGCAGTACACTCCTCCTCACAACTATACATTTTAGAGGTTTTGGTGGGTTTGTGTTGCCATGGTGACCTTAATGTAGTAGATTGTGTCATGGATCATTTAATGTAGTTTGGAGCATAGCCTGTTTTTCTTGTACTGGTCTTGCTTATTTTGTTTTTGTGACTCTGTGTCTAGTTCTCTCGCTGGAGTGAGTGGCTCTCTCTTTTATCTTAGTACCTTTCTAGTACCTGGTCAATCTTAATCTCAAGGAGTTTGTCAGTATTTGGTCTTTCCGTTACGATTGATAGTGGTTCATTTATAGGCGTGGAACAGATGGGACGTGTTAGCCCATGTTGCCATAGATGCATATGGATGGTCGTAAAAAGGAGGAAGACGGCGCAAGAGAGCAAGGGCATTTTGAGGGAAATGATGTGTATCAAGGGGGTACATAATTTACTTTTATGTCTATAATGCAAGTCCTGGATCATCATTTGTGTGTTCGGGATTTATGATACTGCACTTAGCGATAGCCGCGGCGCTACACCTGATAATCAGT
Organism: Salmo salar; assembly: GCF_965601325.2. NCBI lineage: Eukaryota > Metazoa > Chordata > Actinopteri > Salmoniformes > Salmonidae > Salmo > Salmo salar. The sequence continues at coordinate 8,003,625 of NC_138317.1, read as the reverse complement.
TATTATTGTAACATCTTTCACGTCGAGGGCAAATATGATTGATGTCAGTAATTCATGATTTTAGTTTGAAATGGTAATTACCAGAGAAACATAACACAACATTTAAAGTGGTGGTCATATAATTACCTCCATTGTTCTAAAACAAAGTAGCAAAACAATGTCATTTAATCTCATGGTGGCCATTTTTGTTGACAACCACAAAAATTAAAAGGGCATGTAATTTTCTGATGTTTTTCTAATATTTTAATGACAGAAAATAAAAAATATCTGTTTTCACATATGATGGGTGAACACATATGGTGATGGAAATAAGGAATATGGGTTTATAAAGTGGTGAAGTGCCCCTTTTTTAAAGAGACTTTGAGGAAGATATGCATACTTTTTAGCCAGTAGTTCTGAAAGTAGCCTCTAGCCAAAACGGGTCCCCGAAAAGTGCGTACTACATCATGTGTGTATGTGCAGTACAACGTTGCTCGCTCTCGTGCTCTCTCTGTTGTGTTACTGAGCTGTTGGGCCAGCCCTTGGATAACGTTGGGCAGGCCTGGACCAGGCTTCTTTCACTGTGCAACTCTCTTCAATGTGCATCTTGCTAACTGTCACTCAAATAGAAGGGGCTTAAAGTCATTGTCTGGAACTCAAATTGCTAAGGGTCTGGCACACGTGGCCAAGCTTGCAGTACTCAATGACACCACACATCTTACAGAAAAGTTGCTTTCAAACTAAGAATTTCGTGGCTAATTGAGGTAAGACAGTAATTCTGATTAAAGATTATGCATGTATGAACTATACATCTACAGTGAGGGGAAAAAAGTATTTGATCCCCTGCTGATTTTGTAAGTTTGCCCACTGAATAAGAAATTATCAGTCTATAATTTGAATGGTAGGTTTATTTGAACAGTGAGAGACAGAATACAAACAACAAAAATCCAGAAAAACACATGTCAAAAATTGTATAAATTGATTTTCATTTTAATGAGGGAAATAAGTATTTGACCCCCTCTCAATCAGAAAGATTTCTGGCTCCCAGGTGTCTTTTATACAGATAACGAGCTGAGATTAGGAGCATACTCTTAAAGGGAGTGCTCCTAATCTCAGTTTGTTACCTGTATAAAAGACACCTGTCCACAGAAGCAATCAATCAATCAGATTCCAAACTCTCCACCATGGCCAAGACCAAAGAGCTCTCCAATGATGTCAGGGACAAGATTGTAGACCTACACAAGGCTGGAATGGGCTACAGGACCATCGCCAAGCAGTTTGGTGAGAAGGTGACAACAGTTGGTGCGATTATTCGCAAATGGAAGAAACACAAAATAACTGTCAATCTCCCTCGGCCTGGGGCTCCATGCAAGATCTCACCTCGTGGAGTTGCAATGATCATGAGAACGGTGAGGAATCAGCCCAGAACTACACGGGACGATCTTGTCAATGATCTCAAGGCAGCTGGGACCATAGTTGCCAAGAAAACAATTGGTAACACACTACGCCGTGAAGGACTGAAATCCTGCAGCGCCCGCAAGGTCCCCCTGCTCAAGAAAGCACATATACATGCCCGTCTGAAGTTTGCCAATGAACATCTGAATGATTCAGAGGACAACTGGGTGAAAGTGTTGTGGTCAGATGAGACCAAAATGGAGCTCTTTGGCATCAACTCAACTCGCCGTGTTTGGAGGAGGAGGAATGCTGCCTATGACCCCAAGAACACCATCCCCACCGTCAAACATGGAGGTGGAAACATTATGCTTTGGGGGTGTTTTTCTGCTAAGGGGACAGGAAAACTTCACCGCATCAAAGGGACGATGGACGGGGCCATGTACCGTCAAATCTTGGGTGAGAACCTCCTTCCCTCAGCCAGGGCATTGAAAATGGGTCGTGGATGGGTATTCCAGCATGACAATGACCCAAAACACATGGCCAAGGCAACAAAGGAGTGGTTCAGGAAGAAGCACATTAAGGTCCTGGAGTGGCCTAGCCAGTCTCCAGACCTTAATCCCATAGAAAATCTGTGGAGGGAATTGAAGGTTCTATTTGCCAAACATCAGCCTCGAAACCTTAATGACTTGGAGAAGATCTGCAAAGAGGAGTGGGACAAAATCCCTCCTGAGATGTGTGCAAACTTTGTGGCCAACTACAAGAAGCGTCTGACCACTGTGATTGCCAACAAGGGTTTTGCCACCAAGTACTAAGTCATGTTTTGCAGAGGGGTCAAATACTTATTTCCCTCATTAAAATGCAAATCGTTTTATAACATTTTTGATATGCGTTTCTCTGGATTTTTTTGTTGTTATTCTGTCTCTCACTGTTCAAATAAACCTACCATTAAAGTTATAGACTGATCATTTCTTTGTCAGTGGGCAAACGTACAAAATCAGCAGGGGGATCAAATACCTTTTTCCCTCACTGTAGCTCAAAGCGTGAGGTTTAAAAAAATACTTACTGAATTGTTACTGAATACATGACATAATGTGTTACCAGTGTATATATACAGCAGACCATTTCTACTCAGCGATGTTGAATCTGTATAATGTCAATACACTTTAGCGTCAACCTTTGTCGAGTAGTTTGCTATAGCTTGCCGTACTATTTAAATCTCTTATGGTTTTCCTCTGTGAATTCACACCGAGCTCCAACAAAACAGTGCTAATGCCTGTCCCGGCACCGTCTGTAACCTGACTTCTCTGTATTTTTGTGTGTGGCCCTTATCTGGGCTTTTGTCCAGTCCTCCCTGCTGTTCAAGCATGCACTCATGGGGAGAAATGGTGAAACACAGTCCTGCATGAGGTACACTGCTCAACATACCATCATCAAATATAATTGGTGCTATTACACCTTATTTATTTTTATATTTTCTTTGGCGCTTACAAAAATGTCAGGCTGTTTTTTTTTTCATTTTTTTTTTTTCATTTTTGAAAAACGATTAAAAGTGATTGTTTGCTTGTCCGTCTAGGATGGAGAGGCTTGAACATGAAAGCTGGAGGATAACAAAAGTAAATGTGTTTCTCTTAGGCTTAGTAATGCCAGTGTTGTGACTTCACTTTCATTAATCTGATGATTGTTTATTTAATCCACTAACTATGTTTAATTGTTACCTGATTAATCATGTAACAACTAATTAGGAATTTGGGCCACCACAGAAGAGGTTGTTTAAAGAGTTACCATCTCCCAAATGATAAGGTCTTTACCTACAACATCCATTAAACGGTCAACATATTAATTATTAATTATTACCTCTTATCATGTCATCATTCTGAACAGTCGTAACCTCATGCATCTGCAAAAAAACCCAGCCTTGCTCATAATTCAGTACTACACAAATTGGTTTAATTATTTATTTACTAGCTAACTAAATAATAACACAGAATACACACACACACACACACACACACACACACACACACACACACACACACACACACACACACACTAAACTCAGCAAAAAAATGAAACGTCCCTTTTTCAGGACCCTGTCTTTCAAAGATAATTTGTAAAAATCCAAATAAGTTCACAGATCTTCGTTGTAAAGGGTTTAAACACTGTTTCCCATGCTTGTAATGAACCATAAACAATTAAGGAACATGCACCTGTGGAACGGTCGTTAAGACACTAACAGCTTACAGACGGTAGGCAATTAAGGTCACAGTTATGAAAACTTAGGACACTAAAGAGGCCTTTCTACTGACTCTGAAAAACACCAAAAGAAAGATGCCCAGGGTCCCTGCTCATCTGCATGAACGTGCCTTAGGCATGCTACAAGGAGGCATGAGGACTGCAGATGTGGCCAGATGTGTCCGTACTGTGAGACGCCTAAGACAGCGCTACAGGAAGACAGGACGGACAGCTGATTTGCATTTTATTGATGGCAATTTGAATGCACATATAGCGTGATGAGATCCAGAGGCCCATTGTCGTGCTATTCATCCGCCGCCATCACCTAATGTTTCAGCATGATAATGCGCGGCCCCATGTCGTGAGGAACTGTGCACAGTTCCTGGAAGCTTAATACAATTGAAGTCGGAAGTTTACATACACTTAGGTTGGAGTCATTAAAACTTGTTTTTCAACCACTCCAGAAATTTCTTGTTAACAAACCATAGTTTTGGCAAGTCGGTTAGGACATCTACTTTGTGCATGACGCAAGTCATTTTTCCAATAATTGTTTACTGTAACGTGGTGCGTACTGGCGGGAGAGCGAAAACTGATTTACAACGGCGTCGTTTAATAAACATAAAAACCACATCAATGAATGGGTCAAACAAAACCCGGTATCCAACAGCATAATGTGCACAAGCACTACAAGAAACAATTCCGGACAAGGACATGGGGGGAAACACAACATGTAATTGAATGGAATTGGAACCAGGTGTGAGGAAGACAACACAAAACCACTAGAAGGCCGGAACGACGAACGCCGTTCGAACAAGGAGAGGGACCAACTTCGGCGGAAGTCGTGACAGTACCCCCCCGACGCATGGCTCCAGCAGCGCATCGACACTGGCCTCGGGGATGACCCAGAGGGCGAGGCGCAGGGCGATCCGGACGAAGACGATGGAACTCCTACATCATTGAAGGGTCCAACACGTCCTCGACCGGAACCCAGCACCTTTCCTCCGGACCGTATCCCTCCCACTCCACGAGATACTGAAGGCCCCTCGCCCGACGCCTCGAATCCAGGAGGGAGCGAACGGAGTACGCCGGGGCCCCCTCGATGTCCAGAGGGGGCGGAGGAACCTCCCGCACCTCAAACTCCTGGAGCGAACCAGCCACCACCGGCCTGAGGAGAGACACATGGAACGAGGGATTAATACGGTAATCTGGGGGAAGCTGTAACCTGTAGCATACCTCGTTCAGTCTCCTCAGGACTTTGAATGGCCCCACAAACCGCGGGCCCAGCTTCCGGCAGGGCAGGCAGAGGGGCAGGTTTCGGGTCGAGAGCCAGACCCGGTCCCCTGGTGCGAACACCGGGGCCTCACTGCAGTGGCGGTCTGCGTTCTCTTTTTGGCGTAGCGCGGCCCGCTGAAGGTGAACATGGACAACTTCCCATGTCTCCTCCGTGCGCCTGAACCAGTCGTCCACCGCAGGAGCCTCGGTCTGACTCTGATGCCAAGGCGCCAGAACCGGCTGGTACCCCAGTACGCACTGGAAGGGAGAGAGGTTAGTGGAGGAGTGGCTAAGCGAGTTCTGTGCCATCTCAGCCCAGGGCACGAACGCCGCCCACTTCCCCGGCCGGTCCTGGCAATAGGACCGCAGAAACCTTCCCACATCCTGGTTTACTCTTTCCACCTGCCCGTTACTCTCGGGGTGAAACCCTGAAGTAAGGCTGTCCGAGACACCCAGACGTTCCATGAACGCCTTCCAGACCCTAGACGTGAACTGGGGACCTCGATCAGACACTATATCCTCAGGCACCCCGTAGCCGGAAAACGTGCGTAAACAAGGCCACCGCAGTCGGTATGGCCGTAGGGAGACCGGGCAGAGGGAGGAGACGACAGGACTTAGACAAACGATCCACAATGACCAGGATCGCGGTGTTACCCTGTGAGGGTGGAAGATCAGTCAGAAAATCCACCGACAGGTGCGACCAAGGCCGTTGTGGAACGGGTAAGGGGTGTAGCTTACCCCTGGACAGGTGCCTAGGAGCCTTACACTGGGCGCACACCGAGCAGGAGGAAACATAAACCCTCACGTCCTTAGCCAAGGTAGGCCACCAGTACCTCCCGCTCAAACAGCGCACTGTCCGACCGATCCCAGGAGGACCAGAGGGAGCCGTGTGGGCCCAATAGATCAACCGGTCACGAACAGCAGACGGTACATACAGACGCCCAGCGGGACACTGGAAGGTAGCGGGCTCTGCACGTAACGCCTGCTCAATGTCCGTGTCCAGCTCCCACATTACCGGAACCACCAGGCAGGAGGCTCCTCTGTGTCATACAGTCGGGACAATGCGTCTGCCTTCACGTTCTGGGAGCCTGGTCTGTTGGAAAGGGTAAACACAAAATGGGTGAAAAACATGGCCCACCTTGCCTGGCGAGGGTTCAGTCTCATCACTGCCCGGATGTACTCCAGATTGCGGTGGTCGTTCCAGATGAGAAAAGGGTGTTTAGCCCCCTCAAGCCAATGTCTCCACACCTTCAAGGCCATGACAACTGCCAACTGCTCCCGGTCCTCCAGGTCATAGTTTCGCTCCGCCGGGCTGAGCCTCTTAAAGAAGAAGGCACAGGGGCGGAGCTTCGGTGGCGTATCCGAGCGCTGAGAGAGCACAGCTCCTATCCCAGCCTCGGACGCGTCCACCTCCACTATGAACGCCAAAGAGGGATCCGGATGGGCCAGCACGGGAGCCGAGGTAAACAGAGCCCTCAGGTGACTAAAAGCCCTGTCCGCCTCAGCCGACCACTGGAAACGCACCAGGCCCCCCTTCAGCAGTGAGCCGCTACCTGACCAAAACCTCAGATAAACCTCCGGTAGTAGTTGGCAAACCCTAAGAACCGCTGCACCTCCTTTACCGTGGTGGGAGTCGGCCAATTGCGCAAGGCTGAAATGTGGTCACTCTCCATCTCCACCCCTGAGGTGGAAATACGATACCCTAGGAAGGAGACGGACTGCTGGAAAAACAGGCATTTCTCAGCCTTGACGTACAGGTCATGCTCCAACAGGCGACCAAGCACCCTGCGCACCAGGGACACATGCTCGGCGCGTGCTGTGGAATAAATCAGAATGTCATCAATATACACCACTACACCCTGTCCGTGCAGGTCCCTGAAAATCTTGTCTACAAAGGCTTGAAAGACTGATGGTGCATTGATCAACCCGTACGGCATGACGAGGTACTCATAGTGCCCTGAGGTGGTACTGAAAGCCGTCTTCCACTCATCTCCCTCTCGGATACGCACCAGGTTGTAAGCGCTCCTGAGATCTAATTTGGTGAAGAAGTGCACCCCGTACATTGACTCAATCGCTGTGGCTATGAGTGGTAGCGGGTAACTATACCTCACAGTGATCTGGTTAAGACCCCGATAGTCAATACACGGGCGCAGACCTCCCTCCTTCTTCTTCACAAAAAGAAACTCGAGGAGAAGGGTGAAGTGGAAGACCGAATGTACCCCTGACACAGGGATTCGGAGACATATGTTTCCATAGCCTCCGTCTCCACCTGTGTGAGGGGATAAAGGTGACTCCTGGGAAGTGCATCGTCTACCAGGAGATCTATCGCACAATCGCCCCGTCGATGGGGTGGTAATTGAGTCGCCTTCTTTTTAGAGAAGGCGAGAGCCAAATCGGCATATTCAGGGGGAATGCGCACGGTGGAGACCTGGTCTGGACTTTCCACCATAGTAGCTCAACGGAAACCCCTAAACACCTCCCCGAGTACACCCACGACCACCCCGTGAGAGCCCTCTGTGGCCAAGAAACAGTGGGGTCATGACAAACTAACCAGGCTAGGCCTAGCACCACGAGAAACGCAGGAGAGTTAATAAGGAAGAGACTAATTCTCTCCTTGTGCCCCCCCTCTATCACCATGCCCAGAGGAGCGGTGGCCTCCCTAATCAAACCTGACCCTAATGGTCGACTATCTAAGGCGTGAACGGGAAAGGGCACAGCCACGGGAACAATGGGGATCCCTAAACTATGAGCGAAGGTTCTATGTATAAAATTCCCAGCCACGCCTGAATCGACGAGCGCCTTATGCTGGGAATGCTGCACACATATGTGCAACAGAGGGCTCTGGGTGAGAATGGTGCTGTCTCACCTGAGGTGACGCCAGAGCGCCCTGCCTGCTGCCTCGATCCCCAGAGAAACCAACCCGGCACCGACCGGTAGTGTGACCTCTGCGGCCACAGATGGTGCACGAGCTGGAACCCCCTCCGGTCTTCCTGCGCACCACCCCTCCCAGCTCCATGGGTATAGGAGAGGGGGTGCGGGGGGATGGAACCAACAGACCCCGATCTGGACGTCCGCGGGTAGCCAGCAGGTTGTCCAGCCGGATGGACAGGTCCACCAGCTGGTCGAACGTGAGGTTGGTGTCTCTGCAGGCCAACTCCCGACAGACGTCCTCGCGCAGACTGCAGCGATAATGGTCGATCAGGGCCCTGTCGTTCCATCCCACGCCGGCAGCCAGGGTCCTAAACTCCAGGGCGAACTCCTGGGCACTCCTCGTCCCCTGCCTCAGATGGAAGAGGCGTTCACCCGCCGCTCTACCCTTGGGCGGGTGGTTGAAGACTGCCCGGAAGCGGCGGGTGAACTCCTCAAACTGGTCCAACGCCGCATCTCCCTCTCTCCACACGGAGTTGGCCCACTCCAGGGCTTTCCCGGTGAGGCACGAGATGAGGGCGGACACCCTCTCACGGCCCGAAGGAGCCGGGTGGACGGTGGCCAGGTATAGGTCCAGTTGTAAAAGAAACCCTTGGCAGTTCGCAGCCTTCCCATCGTATTCCTGGGGCAGGGAGAGATGAATCCCACTGGGACCAGGAGAAGGAGGGGCGCTTAGTGGAGACCCCGGTTGTGCTGGTGGAGGCGCTGGGAGAACTCCCTGTCTCTCCCAGCGGTCCATTGTCTGAACAACGTGGTCCATGGCGATGCCAAGATGGTGGAGCATTGCTGCGTGCTCCCGGACACGCTCCTCCACCCCTATACCCGGGGTACCTGCTCCTGCTGACTCCATAGCTTCGGTCCGGAATTTTGTAACGTGGTGAGTACCGGCGGCAGAGAAGTCAGGCGCAGGAGAGCGAAAACTGATTTACAACGGTGTCATTTAATAAACATAAAAACCACCGTAAACAGAACAATCAATGAGTGGGTCAAACAAAACCCGGTATCCACCAGCATAACGTGCACAAGCACTACAAGAAACAATTCCGGACAAGGACATGGGGGGAAACAGAGGGTTAAATACACAACATGTAATTGAATGGAATTGGAACCAGGTGTGAGGAAGACAAGACAAAACGAATGGAAGATGAAAAGTGGATCGGCGATGGCTAGAAGGCCGGCAACGTCGACCGCCATACGCCGCCCGAACAAGGAGAGGGACCAACTTCGGCGGAAGTCGTGACATTTACAGACAAATTATTTCACTTATAATTCACTGTATCACAATTCCAGTGGGTCGGAAGTCTACATACACTAAGTTGACTGTGCCTTTAAACAGCTTGGAAAATTCCAGAAAATGATGTCATGGCTTTAGAAGCTTCTGATAGGCTAATTGACATCATTTGAGTCAATTGGAGGTGTACTTGTGGATGTATTTCAAGGCTTACCATCAAACTCAGTGCCTCTTTGCTTGACATCATGGGAAAATCAAAAGAAATCAGCCAATACCTCAGAAAAAAAGACCTCCACAAGTCTGGTTCATCCTTGGGAGATATTTCCAAACGCCTGAAGGTACCACGTTCATCTGTACAAACAATAGGAGACACGTTATGTCTCCTAGAGATGAATGTACTTTGGTGCGAAAAGTGCAAATCAATCCCAGAACAACAGCAATGGACCTTGTGAAGATGCTGGAGGAAACAGATACAAAAATATCTATATTCACAGTAAAACGAGTCCTATATCGACATAAGCTGAAAGGCCGCTCAGCAAGGAAGTAGCCAACTGCTCCAAAACCGCCATAAAAAAAGCCAGACTACGGTTTGCAATTGCACATGGGGACGAAGATCGTACTTTTTGGAAAAATGTCCTCTGGTCTGATGAAACAAAAATAGAGCTGTTTGGCCATAATTACCATCGTTATGTTTGGAGGAAAAAGGGGGAGGCTTGCAAGCCGAAGAACACCATCCCAACCGTGAAACACGGGGGTGGCAGCATCATGTTGTGGGGGTGCTTTGCTGCATGAGGGATTGGTGCACTTCACAAAATAGATGGCATCATGAGGGAGGAAAATTATGTAGATATATTGAAGCAACATCTCATCTCAAGTTAAAGCTTTGTCCATTTGGAAGACCCATTTGCGACCATGACCCCAAGCATACTTCCAAAGTTGTGGCAAAATGGCTTAAGGACAACAAGGTCAAGGTATTGGAGTGGCCATCACAAAGCCCTGACCTCAATCCTATAGAAAATGTGTAGGCAGAACTGAAAAAGCGTGTGCGAGCAAGGAGGCCTACAAACCTGACTCAGTTACACCAGCACTGTCAGGAGGAATGGGCCAAAATTCACCCAACTTATTGTGGGCAGCTTGTGGAAGGCTACCTACAATGTTTGACCCAAGTTAAACAATTTAAAGGAAATGCTACCAAATACTCATTGAGTGCATGTAAACTTCTGACCCACTGAGAATATGATGAAAAAAATAAAAGCTTAAATAAATCATTCTCTCTACTATTATTCTGACATTTAACATTCTTAAAATAAAGTGGTGATCCTAACTGACGTAAGACAGGGAATTGTTACTAGGATTAAATGTCAGGAATTGTGAAAAATGTAATTTAATTGTATTTGGCTAAGGTGTATGTAAACTTCCGACTTCAACTGTATGTCCCAGTTCTTCCATGGCCTGCATACTCACCAGACATGTCACCCAATGAGCAGTTTTGGATGCTCTGGATTAACGTGTATGGCAGCGTGTTCCAGTTCCTACCAATATCCAGCAACTTCACACAGCCATTGAAGAGGAGTGGGACAACATTCCACAGGCCACAATCAACAGCCTGATCAACTCCATGTGAAGGATGTGTCAAGCTGCATGAGGCAAATTATGGTCACACCAGATACTGACTGGCTTTCTGGTCCACACCCCTACTTTTTTTTTAAGGTATCCATGACTAACCGATGCATATCTGTATACCCAGTCATGTGAAATCCATAGATTAGAGCCCAATGAATTGATTTCAATTGACTGAACTGTAAAATCTTTGAAATTGATGCATGTTGCGTATATAAACCCTGGGTTACTGATGCTACAATATGTAATTTCCAATGAGAGGCTTTGAAGCCACTGGTCGGCCATATTGGCACTCCCCAGAAGAAGCAGTCCTACCATAGGAATGAATGGTATTCTGCAGTATTTTTGTTAAATGTTAAGGACAGAATTACATGTACTTTTTTGTTGTTGTAGTGGGGACAGTAACATTAGAACATTAACATTTTCCTTACAGTATTTTTTTTTTTCATGTTTAGCTCACATACTATAATTTAGAAATATGAATTAAGGTGTCTGTAATAGAATAAACATGGCAAAAACAAATGCATTTCTATAGCTTCCAAAATATATTTTACAATGGTGGTGGAGAGCCCAGATGGAGGCACGGTGGCATCAAAACAGCGCTCGTAGTCATATTGTGTGTGTGTGTGTGTGTGTGTGTGTGTGTGTGTGTGTGTGTATATATATATATATATATATATATATATATATATATATATATATATAAATCATTGAAGGGATGCAACACCATTCTTCCACAATAAATAAAATGTTGGAGTTTTGTTGATGGTGGTGGCAACCGCTGTCACAGAATTTCCCATAAATGTTCAATTGTGGACTACAGGAAAAGGAGCACCGAGCACGTCCCCATTCTCATCGACGGGGCTGTAGTGGAGCAGGTTGAGAGCTTCAAATTCCTTGGTGTCCACATCAACAACAAACTAGAATGGTCCAAACACACCAAGGCAGTCGTGAAGAGGGCACGACAAAGCCTATTCCCCCCCAGGAAACTAAAAAGATTTGGCATGGGTCCTGAGATCCTCAAAAGGTTCTACAGCTGCAATATCGAGAGCATCCTGACCGGTTGCATCACTGCCTGGTATGGTAATTGCTCGGCCTCCGACCGCAAGGCACTTCAGAGGGTAGTGCGTACAGCCCAGTACATCACTGGGGCTAAGCTGCCTGCCATCCAGGACCTCTGCACTAGGCGGTGTCAGAGGAAGGCCCTAAAAATTGGCAAAGACCCCAGCCACCCCATCCAGCCACCCCATTCATAGACTGTTCTCTCTACTACCGCATGGCAAGCGGTACCGGAGTCCCAAGTCTAGGACAAAAAGACTTCTCAACAGTTTTTACCCCCAAGCCATAAGACTAATGAACCCGGACTATTTGCATTGTGTGCCCCCCCCCCAAGCCCTCTTCTACGCTGCTGCTACTCTCTGTTTATCTTATATGCATAGTCACTTTAACTGTACATTCATGTACCTCAATTGGGCCGACCAACCAGTGCACCCGCACATTGGCTAACCGGGCTATCTGCATTGTGTCCCACCACCCGCCAACCCCTCTTTTTACGCTACTGCTACTCTCTGTTCATCATATATGCATAGTCACTTTAACCATACCCACATGTACATACTACCTCAATCAGCCTGACTAACCGGTGTCTGTATATAGCCTTGCTACTCTTATTTTCAAATGTATTTTTACTGTTGTTCTATTTCTTTACTTACCTACACGCGCACGCGCACACACACACACATACCTTTTTTTGTCGCACTATTGGTTAGAGCCTGTAAGTAAGCATTTCACTGTAAGGTCAAGACCTATTGTATTCGGCACACGTGACAAATAAACTTTGATTTGATTTGAATTGGGTTGAATTCTGGTGACCGAGATGGCATATCGTTTACATTGTTTTCAGGCTCATCAAACCATAACGTGACCTGTAGATGGGGGCATTGTCATCCTATAGCCATTGTAGCCAAAATAATGTCCAGCCCAGCATTTCTATATATGACCCTATGTATGATGGGATGTTAATTGCTTAATTAACTCAGGAACCACCCCTGTGTGGAAGCACCTGCTTTCAATATACTTTTGTATTCCTCATTTACTCAATTGTTTCATTTATTTTGGAAGATACCTGTATCTTGTGGTGGCCAAAGCTCTTTTAGTTTTACAGCTACCTCAGAGAGATATCCAGGTACTGGGTATCAGTCAGAAATGTGTTGATCCCAACTTAGTTTCAACAGCCTACCAACATACCAGCCTACTGTGGTTCTCAACTGGTTTTACCTCTGGACCCAAATTGGACCAGGTTGTCGCAGTCGCGACCCAATATTCGCATTGCGAACAAGAATTGCCAAAGTACAATATGGAAAACTATATTTAAAAATGTGGGTTTAGACCCACCAGTTGAGAATCGCTACCATAACATGTATTGCCGTTTGATAAGATTTGGCCTCTCATGGTTTACTGAATGAAAAGTGCATAGAAGTGCCTTTTATCTTTATAACTGAGACTAAATGAATTCACAAGGCTTGGAGCTTCAGAGAGCTTCTAACTTTCATTTTAATGACTTTATAAATATATACAGGCAAGGTCTGCCAGGAGGGTGAAATATAAATGAGGCTTTTATTTGTAAGTTATATTTATCTTGATCCATTTTTCCTCTCTGCGTCTATCTTGTTTGCTTGTGTGTGTGTGTGTGTGTGTGTGTGTGTGTGTGTGTGTGTGTGTGTGTGTGTGTGTGTGTGTGTGTGTGTGTGTGTGTGTGTGTGTGTGTGTGTGTGTGTGTGTGTGTGTGTGTGTGTGTGTGTGTGCGCGTATGTATGTATGTGAGTGCACGCACACCTGTGTTCGTTAGTTTGCTTGCTCGTTTGATACGACATCCCTTACTATACCCCTGTAATGCTACTTCATATTTCGGTTTGTGTGTGTCAGGTGTCGTTGTCATCTGTGCATCATCAAGCATCAGGATGAGCACAAGCCCACCACCGTGCACGTTGTCGGGCCGCCACAGGCTTAACTTGCCCTCTATTAAAGATGCACGGTCTTCAAAGAGGGAGTTATTAAACCCCAGGGCCCCACTTTGTGACGCTCTGTTTGTAGCATTGTACTGAGTTTAAAGGAGGTTCATTGAAAGGTCTTTTAGCCATTCCGGTTGATTGATCTCACTCTGGCCCCTTTGATATGCGAGCTAAGAATGCCGGTCTGCTCGCTCTCTCTCTCGCTCTCTCTCAGACCTCTCGCTCTGTCGGCCTTCTTTCTGTCAGCCCTCTTTCTCTCGCCCCTTTGGCCCTGCTCGTGCCAGATGCCATGTTTGAGGGACACTCCTGATTTTAATTACATCCTTTGATTATCTTCCAAACTGAACTCCTCATCTTGGGGGAGAGAGAGAGAGATTGCTGATGATACAGACCTGGGCTGCCTCAGTGCCTCTGCCAGGCAGCACCGCCGTAAAGAAGAGATCTGTGTCCAGCCAACGCTGAGATGTGTCCCCACTGAGATATTCTCTCAATACGCATGGGAATTTACTAGAAGAAATGTTTGTCTTCGAGTGTCTTGTTGAAGATGGGCTGCAGAGTTAGCTGAGAGGGGTTAGCCTAGCCTAGGCTAGCACCTGGCTGTAGTGGTACCAGTATACAGATGTTAACATGCTGTAGATTCATAGTTATGACATGACATTAATGGGTTGGACATTTCCAGTCATATGATCTAGCTGTAAACATGTGCAACAATTTCTTCTGTTTTATGACCTGCAGTGCCCGTCATGGTGGATGTGATTTGTTGCCGTGGGACGGCAGCCATTTTGAAATCCACGTCATCCGATGAATGAGCAGTATTCCTTTGTCTTAATCACATTTAATGGGGTAACTCTTAAAGCCCGCACAGACTGTACGATTTGAACTGTTTTATGCCACGATTTTGCCGGGGGCATATTCTTAGGCTGTAAACAATTGTCGGACATCTTGGCTTGTTCAGTGTGACAGGTTCTAGGTCAGATTTTTAAGCACCACTACATGCGGTCGTAGACTCCGACAAAGTTCTGGCAGTGTCCAAAATGTTTTGACCAATAGGAACACAATTATTGCTTTGCAAGAAGAACAATTTCCCTAATCTGGTTTAGCCTACATTACACATCTGAAATCAGGCTACCGGATAGGGTTTTGATAAATGCACAGACTTGCCAATCAAAATAAACGTTCTAACACAGCGACCATGTCAATTTTGGGAAGCCTATTTGATTCGGAGTTCGGACATATACAGATAGTTTTTACATACAATTTCTAAGATTCATACGGTCAGTTTTTTTTCTCCCCCGAACTCACTCCATTCATGCATAAGCATAGAGAGAGGAATGCTCTACTGGTGCTGGCACATGTGCAGATCAAATACAAACTTGGAGTCACCCGATTATATGGTGTGTGGTCCTCCCACTATGACCCGGGAAACCATACAGTTTATTAGGCTACAGATGATGAACTTCACAGGGTGTTGAAAGTGCATGTTGTGAGCATGATTCTCCTTTCCAATAAATATCGAGGGTCTTATTCCGGTGACATGATGCTCCATCGATCTGCTGTTTGACAAATACAAATATTCTAGCTCTTTCCCATAATAATCTCAGGTAGACTCGGTCCCGTGTGCCTCAGTTGGTAGAGCATGGCGCTTGCAACACCAGGGTCGTGGGTTCAATTCCCACTGGGGCCCAGTATGAAAATGTAGGCACTCACTACTTACTGTAAGTCACTCTGAATAAGAGCATCTGCTGAATGACTAAAATGTCAACTGTAGCCTGCCCATACAGCCTTCCCGCACTGTATCTGTGAGTTGTTGGCTAGAGTGCATATGCCAAGACCAGAGTAAGCACATTTGCTATTTCAAACAACTGTTTTTGTGACAAAACTATCTGTAGAATTGAAAAATGCGATGGGAACACATTGAACTTTCGATTTTTATTCAGTACATGAACACTAAAGCAAAACATAGCATTTTGTATGCACTATGTCATCACACACTGATCACGCCAATGGGATGGGAACCTAGTTACTGAAATTCACTGTCGGGGCCCAAGTCTGACAGGAGACACATTAAAAGAGGGACAGTGTGTTCTGACACACTGTCCCTCTTTTAATGTGTCTCCATCTAATCACACATAATCAATTAAAGAGAAATTGCAGAAAGGCAGAGCGGAAGTGGAGAAAGTCAAAGTTGCAGGTCCATTATGATATTCTGAGAGAGCAACTTGACACAAGGCAATTAGAAATGCCAGATGGGCCCATTTTTCTAACTTGATCACTATTAATCAGAATAATTTGAGAGTGCTCTTCTCAACCTGATAAATCCTACCCCCGCAAAACTATGTGAACTTCCACATAAAATAACCAATAATAGGCTGGGTGTCAGTCAAGCAAGACCTGATGAGAAGTTTGATTTGTGCCCTAGCCTACCACGCAAAGGCACTATGGGTTGATTTTCCCTGGTTGACACAGACATGCTCAGGAAAGTGATTTCATAACTTATGCCTTCTACCTGCCTTCTCGATCCTATCGCCACCACCTTCTTCAAAACAGTTTTTTAATTGCATATCTGAAGAAGTGCAAGCTATTGTTAATCACCCCCTGTTCACAGTCACTTTCCCCACTGCACTAAAAACTGCTATGGTCAAACCCCTTCTGAAGAAAAGTAATCTAGTTTCTTCAGCTCTTAGCAATTTTCGGCCAATCTCCGACCTTCCACTCTTAAACAAAATTCTTGAGAAATTGGTTTTCAAACAGCAAAATAATTTTTTAAGAGCCAACACAGACGCCAAACAGCTCTCTGTCCTTGTAATCTTGGATTTAAGTACTGTATTTGGTTTAGGACCTATTTAACCGGTCAAACGTTTGTCACCCTTGGTGAACATAATGCAGAGAAAATACATGCCACGTGGCATTCCACAAGGTTCGATTTTGGGTCCGGTGCTTTTCAGTTTATACAGGGTATTCGGAAAGTATTCTGTAGTGATGCCTCAAGCACTGAGATGCAGTGCCTTAAACCGCTGTGCCACACGGGAGCCCTATGCAGAGAGGGGGAAAAAACTAAAGTATGTTGCTACACTTTAATTAGAATTCCTCTTTAGCCCTCTGTTCTTTATAATAGTTCAATTTATTGTCATTTGTTCCGCTCCTGGCAATGAGCCCCTCTTCATCTCTCTCTTTCCCTATTCCTCCCTTCTTGTCCTCTACCCCAATCCATCCATCCAAATTGGCTCCGTAGCGTTTGGCTCGTAGAAAATGAGGAATGATTACATGACACACTTTTTAGTGTCCCTACTATAAAGATGGCGCGGAGAAACCCATAATGGGGTGGAATGAGTCAGGTTGGCCATCGTGCCAGCCGTTTTCTTTGGCACGACCGCCGGTTACAGCGCACACTCGGGGCGTATATGACACAAACTTACCCACTGATATTTATGGGGGAGATATTATTTCTCATTGCGCACACATTAAATCTTAATCGAGAAACATGTTTCTCATCGGTGTGCTTCAGTCCTGGGCCTTATTATTTGCCATTAGGTAGCCATTAGTCAACTGTAACTATTCTCAGAAACCTGCGGTTTCTTTTCCCAAGTCATGTTTGTCTGTTAGCGAAAACTGAACGGGGTACAACTTGCTCAGTTTTCCTCCACCATTCTTAGATCGTCCTACTCTGTCAATCTGTTTATAAGGTCGGTAATAGTGCCAGGCCAGTCTGTCCCATCTAGATGGACATCACACCGTTCCTCTAGATCTCACTTCTGTGTTGAGGCCCACAGATAGCGCTGAGGTTAGCTAACCAGACTGTTACCAAGCTCAGAGAGCCAACTTCAGTCACAGCTACTATAGCTAGATTCGTATCAAAGGTATCTAACTCCTGGGTGTGAGTCGTGCCCCTGTTCTGCTCAGATCAGAGAGTTGGTCTTCTTTGTTATGTACTGTACTGGCTCTCGCAAAGGGACTATGTCCTAGGGGATCATGTTTCCCTGTTGCAATAGATCTATGTTTCTGTAATTAATGAATGCGAGTCAGGGAGAGGGTAGGAGAGTAAGTTATTTGATCATTAAAAGTTATTTTAAAGGTACCAGGTACAGTCGGTGTATTGTAATTCAAACTTTATAAATCGGTGTCATTAAGCACCAAACGGACTGAAACAGTTAGGGTCTACCTGAACTTGTCCAATAGGAAATGCTAGCTTTCCGTTGCAAAACGTTTTGCTACGGTATGCCCTAATAATGAATACAACCCTGATCGAAGACCTGCAGTAGAGACAGTAAATTGGCCTCTTTCACAATCACAGCGATGTTAATAGACTATCATGGAAACGTCAGATATTTACTTCTAAGTTCATTATGAACTGTTTTATGAGAGAACACATTCTTTATCTGTCTCCATTAGAGACAGAAAGTCTATACTGAGTAGCTTATCTCTCTGAGCACACAGTGGCAGTAGCCAGCTCCATATGTTATCTATGTAATAGACTACATTTTATGTCTGCGTTAAGCTGCATTACATTCTGGCCTCGACAGAGATGTATTAACTTGCAGGTCGACAAATGACCTTTTTGAAATGTTCTGGATCTGAAGAGAAGGGGGATTCCTTCAGCTCATCCACACCGGCTGCATACTTTTACTCGGAGTAGCAGTGGACGTATGCACCCTCACTTATTCATCACCTCCAGATTTGCAGCGGAGCCATGAAAGAAAGTACTTCAACTCCCTCCTCTCATCTCCGAAGAACATTTTTCATCTTCCTGAAAAGAACATGAGACGTCCGTTTTTTTTCTCCTCATGCTTCCGCATTCCACAGCGAAACTGTGTTTTTCCCTCCCTCCATCTCTCTCTCATTCTCTCTCTCTCTGTCTCTCTCGGCTACTCCTGTACTTTTGAACTTTTTTACTCTTAATCCCATTGCCTAAAATATGCCTGCGCCGTCTGAAGCCCAGCCGGTCCAGGAGAAACTCTGGTGTCTGCGGAAGAGGGAATTAGAGTACTTCTGTTCGCCCTCTCTCTCCAGCCAAGTGGAAATTAACAGCGCGAGAGGAAGAGGAATGGAGAGAGTGAGGAGGAAAAAGATTTAAGGCTGTAACAGTACCAGCACTCTCTCCAACCTCTCTCTGGGCATGCTTAATGCCATTTATAGTTGTGTTTCCATTTGTCTGATGTGTATGTGCATGAAATCTTTGCTATCCCAGAATTGCAGAGATTCACCTTATATGTTGTGCTCTTCTAGATCATATCTTGAGCTTAATGCACAGACATTGAGAGTGAAATGCATGACTATTGTTTCCTGGTGGCGGACAGATAGACGAGGGGGAGCAGTGGAGGAGAAAGGAGGGGGACGGTAAGATGGAGAAATAGACACAGAGGTGGAGAGGGAGACAAAGAGAGGAGGCAGAGAACGAGAAAAGAGGATGAGGGCGGGAGACAGACTGCTTAAGCGGCAGAGACTCGGGGGAAATACCCAAGCAATATCCCAACCAACCTGCCTCTGCCACCCTGCCCCACACAATTACAATATATCTGACAGAGATATTGAGCGCGGATCCCTTGCCATTTCTGTTGATGCACCGGCCGTCAAGAGGCAAGGGTTTTATATAAAATTACAAAAAATTGAATTAATACGGTCTTATTGAAAAGAGGAGGCTCGGCCAGCCGGGGAAAATAACAATGCGAGTTTCTTTCTCCAGAGTCCTCTCTTCCTCAGATAGCAGGTGGAGCTTTGGCCGGACCATGTTGTTCAGTTAGGCTCATTACTCATTGTGCGAGAATAGAAATGGAGATTGCTTGGGGGCTGCTACCTTGATATTAGGTAGAATAGAATAAATAGAAAATAAATCTGTGGATACTGCAAGAAAAGCAAGGGGTTGACTGAAGCACTAGTCACTTGTTATCCTTTCAGGCTGTGCTGTTTGGAAGACCATTTTCCCCATCACCCCACCTTAGACGAGCACTTCGGTGAACTTAGAGACCTAATGTAGAGCTGTCCATATTAGTAGAGACAAGCTTAGGGCAGGAGACAAGGCAACCTGTCTGTCAGCCCGACTCTGTCCTCAGCCACTACCCTACCAAGGCACAGTCAGGAGACTATGGCCAGGCAGTCAACTACTGTACAGCTCTGTCTGAGGGACAGCATCTTCCCCTTCGCTTTTTACTGAAGACAGTGAAATTCTCTCTGTCAGAATTTGGGAGGTGCAGGGGACTGGTCAAGGGATGTATCAATTTAAGAGGTTTCTGTACTAGCTTTTTTTGAAAGGTCTTTTTATTTAAGAAAAGTACGATTGTTTTTTTTTGTTTTTTTTTGACAATAGACAACTTAACATTTCAGACATGGATCCACTAAACTAGACATGACGTTGGCTGGGACTTGATGCCCAACCTTTAACATAAAGAAAAAAGACAAAGACAAACACTAACTCAGACATTCATACATTTCGACATTCGTAGATTTCAACAAACATTAATGACATCAAACTTTCTCAAACCGACATGTTCACACAGTATCAATACCCATCTTGTTTGTTCTCATAAGAGTTTTATTTAAAATGTTTCATCCTATGGATATTTCAAGGGTTTGTAATACTTTATGCCATTATGGCCTCAAATTGTGCTATTTAAATCTGTAGCCCACATTTTTTTCAATATTTTCAATAATAATTCATTTGATTAATCCACTTAACGATGGAGGATCATATGATTTCCAGTTTAAGTAAACATTTTCAAAATGATTGAGAAAATAATGTTCCAACCCATTGGGTATCTCATTGCACCCTCATGCCATGTCTTGAAATATGCAGATAGACGGATTAAAAGTAAACTTACATTACAAAACTTCTGACAGCCAACTTTCTAACTCCGCCTATACATTTTTTACATTATAGCATAGGTCTTGGTCCCAAAAAGGAATATTTTGTGACGTTATACCTTTTGCAAAGGATATTGCGGCAAGGTGTGCGTCGGCTTATCCATATAGCCCTACATGGAATCAGTGAATGCAGGATTGTACCTAACCTGTTTAAGTATATTACATGTTGTATTTACCCATTTTCAAAGAATTTGTCTGTCCATTCTCACCTTCACCCTGTTTCATTAGCCCTTTTTAAACATAAAAAAAAATACTGTTACTTTTGAAGTCAACCCAACGCTTTGAAAACAAACCTTACTCTGAACCATAAATGACCTTGATCTCGTGACATTGCTCTGGATTTAATACATTTACCATGGGCTACTGTCATTATCTATCAAATTGCAGATTGGTCTTTTAGGTTAGGTTGTACACTACTGCTAGATACTATACTGTATATGTAGAATACTGCTATGGTATACTACTACTACTACTACAGTTGGTGACCCCAGGGGGATGGATATCCACATCTAAATCTTATTTGTGCTTATTGGGGTTAAGGGGATCACCAAGTCCAGGGGAGAGATCAATCTCTCTCACTCATATACACACACACAGCCCTCAACCTTCTCAGATCTCCCTTCCCGCGCTTGACAAAACCTGTCATAACAATAAAAAATGCAGGATGACTATTTTATGAAGCCTGGAAATGAAAATGAAATGGGTCCATAAATCACATGGAATCTTTAAGTGTTTCCCATGTTTAATTTAGGAACGAGAGAGCGAGACTAAAGCGCTGACTCCACTGCCACCAGTGCGGATGACTACATAGACCTAGATTTTAGAAACTAGTATGTAGCCTCCATGTATAACGAGCCTTATAATGCTATATGCACAGTGACCACCTTCGAAAACTCAAACTAATAGATACAGATGTAGGATCTTAATTTGACCAGTTTCCCACAGCAGAAAAATAATCATGCAGCAACAGGAAATGTGAATTATTGGATTATAATTATTTTACATTTTTGTAGGGATTGATACATTTTTACTTAGGGCAAATCAAGTCTGCAATTTTAAAGTGGAAATTACAAACTGTAGAAGCCTTTTTAAACCTTGAATATACTAGAAGTTAGCATTTCCTGCTGTGCAGGAAAATTCCTACAACATGGTGATCAAATAAGATCCTACATCTGTAAATGCTTTAGCACACTACGCAAAACTAATATACGATCTAGGTATAGACATATTATACAGGCAGAATGAATTATAGATGGGTGTAGACATAGTATTTATTCACAATGTTTATGAGAGCGATATATTTACGCTGTTCAAAATGGTTGGTTTAAGTACAATTAAGTTAAATGGAATCGATGCGAGAGAGACAGACTACATATTTAATCGGAGTAGATCCAGTGTACGCACTTATTTTAGATTATATGCGTATAGTAACAGTATACTGAATTAATTGATAGGTCCTTCCATCGCTCTCTCACACACACACACACACACACAAAGAGAGCAGCTGGATACGGAGGGGAATTATCATGGGACGTGGTGTGAGGGTGTTACTGATTTTGTATAAGGCCTACATTAGGGAGCCCTTTGATCCACAGTACTCCCTTTGCCCTACAAAAACGCAATTAAAATTGTGTGTGTGAAGGACCATCACGTTATTAACACCCTTCTGACATGGCTTAAATGATGAATATGTTTTGCTCTGAGGGGGTAGATGGGGACGTACCCCCTGCGCCCCCTACCTCAGATGTCTGTGTGTGTGTGCATTAGGGATACACAATTCATCTAATTCACATAGAAATCGCAATAGTGATGTGCAATATCCACATCGCAAGAGATATCCATATTGCAATATTTTAAAACGCCACTCAGCCGCGTGTAACATCGGTTTTTCTAGTTTACTCTGTTTGTCGTCTCTCCCGCTCTCCTCTTAAGGCTTTCTCACGCACACAAAGCTTCGCTCAGTCACTCAAGCAGCGCAGTTCCTCCTCCCCGCTGTTAGATTTATTATACGTTTGCATGCTGTTCTGTTCGGTCGTGCAGTCAACACATTGTTCCAAACAAGAACGATGCTTCTTTCCACTTTGCTTCTTAGTGCCTTCAGAAAGTATTCACACCCCTTGACTTTTTCCTCATTTTGTTGTGTTACAGCCTGGGAGAGAGAGAAAGAGGGGGAGACGGAGGAGTTTTCGAGGCTAGTGACTCCACAGAGGACAGGAGCCTGCTGAGCGGAGAGCTCAGATAATGAGGCCTCTCAGTTCAGCCTCTTACTCCAGAGTAAATGCATTCTATTCACTATAGACTCCAAGGAAAGACACTACCCCCTGAAGACTCCTTTTGCAGTGCCTTCAGAAAGTATTCACACCCCTTGACTTTTTCCAAATCTTGTTGCGTTAGACTGAATTTTAAATGGTTTAAATTGAGATGTTTTGTCACTGGCCTACACACAATACCCCATTATGTCAAAGTGGAATTATGTTTTTCAACATTTTTACAAAATAAAAAATGTAAAGCTGAAATGTCTTAAGTCAGTAAGTATTCAACCCCTTTGTTGTGGCAAGCCTAAATAAGTGCTTAAGTTGCATGGACTTTCTCTGACCGATGACATGACATACAGCCCTCTGTGTGCAATAATAATGTATAACATTATTTTTGAATGACTACCTCATCTCTGTACCCCACACATACAATTATCTGTAAGGTCCCTCAGTCGAGCAGTGGATTTGCAGTGAATTTCAAGATTCAACCACAAAGACCAGGGAGGTTTTCCAATTCCTTGCAAAGGGCACCTATTGGTAGGAGAGAAAAAAAACAGTCATTGAATATCCTTTTGAGCATGGTGAAGTTATTAATTACACTTTGGATGGGGTATCACCCAGTCACTACAAAGATACAGGCGTCCTTCCTAACTCAGTTGACGGAGAGGAAGGAAACCGCTCAGGGATTTCACCGTGAGGCCAATGGTGACTTTAAAATAGAATTTAATGGCTGTGATGGGAGAAAACAACTGAGGATAGATCAACAACATTATAGTTCCTCCACAATACTAACCTAAATGACAGAGTGAGAAGGAAGCCTGTACAAAATAAAAAAATATTGCAAAGCATGCATCCTGTTTGCAATAAGAATAATGTGCAAATATTGTACAATCCAGGTGTGCAAAGCTCTTAGGCTTACCCAGAAAGACTCTGACATGTATTGACGCTGCGGTGAGAATGCTTATGCAAATGGTATATTTCTGTATTGCATTTTCAATAAATGCAAAAATGTCTAAACATGTTTTCACTTTGTCATTATGGAGTATTGTGTGTAGATGGGTGAGGAAAAATGTCTATTTAATCCATTTTAAATTCAGGCTGGAATAAAGCAAGGGGAATAAAGGCACTGTATATCATTCTATTTCTAAAATTCCAAAACTTCACCCAAGTGTTTTGATCTATATCGCAAGTCAAATCGCAATCACAATATTTAGTAAAAAAAAGGCGTTTTTATTTGTTGTATTTATTAGTCCCCTGTCATGCAGCCCTAGTGTTCGTGCAGCCCTTAGTGTGCGTGCAGCCCTAGTGTGCGTGCATACGTTTATGCATGCGTGTGTAAGGGGGTGTGGACTGGGCCTCAGAGAGAGAAACTCTGCAGAAGGAGTGTGGAGCTGCTGCCCAGCACAGTGTGTGTAGAAGTCCTGTTAACCTTCATTAGCCTCCTCCAGTAGAGAGAGATTAGCAGAATACAAATGCCATTTTCTCAGGTCTCCATTGAATAGCCTTCTCCTCTCCACAGAACTGCTGACGAAGGACCTGCAGAGAAATATGATTTTTTTTTGGGGGGGGGAAGCAGGTGTTTACAGACTGCTAAGCACCTCTGCTTTAATATATTATATGCAAACTATTAATGATAGGAATACATGAAAGGTATTTGGCAGGTGTAATAGAGAGCATTTTTGTGGTGTATGGTGGCTGATAGAGGTGGCTGTTGGGAGTGTTTGACCTTGAAGAAATAAGGTCTTGGACTCTTACATATTTGATCTGTTTGACGTGCCATGCCATGTATTTATAATGGAACATGACTTATATCAATGGTCAAGCCTGGCAACATGTACTTTAATGCAATATAGATGGGCAAGTTCTAGTTCAAGTACCACCAATTCTACACTGTCATTAACGTGTGAAAACAGTACTGGTGGTTGGTATTGTGAGTCAGAAAGCCTCGGTCTTCATTTTATAGAAGAGCCACAGGTAGGGAGTGAGAGTTGCTGTTGCTAGGTTGTGTTAGGCCAGAGAGGGAGGTTACGCCGAGGACACAGACTTGTATCCGTCTTCTAGCACCTCTCCTCCAGTCTCATTAGCTCTGTTCCCTTTCTCCTCTTCTCCATCAGTCTCTCTCCTGCTGTCGTCTCCACTCTCCTCTTCTTCTCAATCACTCGCTCTCTCCTCCCATCGTCTCTCTCCTCTCTATCAGTGTCTCTCTCCTACACAGCAACAGTGTCTGACCGACTGATAGCGCATCCCTGGGCTGGTGGAGGAACACGCCCACTCTGTCTGGGCTCTGCTCTGCAGTACTGCTAGCTAGATGTCAGCAGGATTATATTTCAGACAGAGAGATGTTCCAGGGAGGCCGGACTTGTTTCTATCTGTGGAACTGCAATGAAAGTGAACAGAGTCGTACAAGAAACCAGTAGCCTACCATCATCTGATATCATGCTATAGCACAGTGCTGATGTAGTTATTGGCAAAGAAACACGTGCACACACACACACACACACAGACTTCTCTGGATCCAGAGTGACTGCAGTTAACTAGTTTGTATGTTAGAAAACTGCTTTATGATTCCCAGGGGCCTCTTTGAATAATCTATAGGGAACTGTCTACCCTGTTCAAATGGATAGTTATTTAAGCTTGCTAGCCTACGTTACGCCTGATTGCATATCACTGGCAGCATAAATTGCAAAACTTTACTTGACGTTTGCTCTTCATCGCCCCGATTTTTGGCAACTTCCCAATGTACTCTGTGTGTAGGTGTGCAGGACGGTGTACGTTTGCAGTCATTCTAATCACTCTGGTACCTTGGCCATTTTTACTGACTTATTCCACATACTATGTCATGGGTCTGGAGGGAGAGGCTTGTCACTGGAGAAATTAATGCACTTTACCCTGAGAGCCCAATGACTCATATGTGGCAACCCTACACACACACACACACAAACACACACACACACACACACACACACAGCACCATGTATCGCTGTCCAGAGGGGAACCATAATCTAAATCTGTTGACAGCGAAACAAGGAGAAAAAACGCAGACTGGAATCAAGTCAGTCTCAGGGGTTTGAATGTTGAACGGGTTAGGATCTGTGTACAGGGAAAGTAACAGCCAATCTGTGCTGGAACTGTTGGAACTACGACCCACATCCTGGCATCTGTGGCCTGTGAAGTAAAAAAACATAATTGAGTGTGGGTGTATGCTCTGTAATAGCTTACAGGTGATGTACAGTAAACTAGAGTTGTTCTGTTGTTTCCAAAGTATAGGCATAACGTAGGAAGATCATAGTTTGTGCTTTTCTGCATCCGGCGACTGCTGACGTGCCATGTAAATCCAAACCCACAGTTAGCCCATACAATGTAACTGTAAACAAGAGTTTGGCATCATCAAAAAGCCAAACTGGTCATATAAAAACCTCTGTTTACCCTGTCTGCATTTCTCTGACTGACATGACATACAGCCCTAATTTTCGTGCTCTCCCTCTCTCCCCATCTCTCTCGCACTCCCTCTCTCTCTTTCTCTCTCTCTCTTCCTCGGAGCAGTGTGTGTGTGTGTGGTGGCGTTACGATGATGATGTAAACTGCTCTGTTTTAACATGGCAGCTCCCAAATTGCCCTGAAGTGGCTCGTTGTGTAATTGCAGGTTGGGGCAAAAAAGGGAAGGAGTATGAAGTCAAGTCGCTCCTCGGGCGGCCAAAAAAGACTCTCCTCTCCTGTCTTAAACTCTCCTTAAGTGACTTGTCTAGGCCGACGCCTCCATCACACCCACACCTTGAGTAAGATCTCCAGGAGCCAGGCAGCAATTACCCATCAGCCAGGTTGGTGGTGTGTCTTGCAGGGGAGGGAGCGTGAGGTGGCGGAGAGAGGGGAGAGATGGAAAGCGGGAGAGCGAAACAAAGCAAGACAAGGAGATGGAGAGAGAAAGAAAACGGGGGGGAGTATCTGTCAGAACCAGGAATTGTGCCGCCGTCACATTGCCGTCAACCGGCAGCCATCGCTGATAAAGACAACCCAGACAAAGGATCTTCATGTGTATCCTCTCTTCCTCTCTTGTCTCTCCTTTCTACCCTCCTCTTGCTTTGTTGCCATTGTCACCCGCCCTACCTCCCCCACTTCCTACAAATTAGCGCCTGCATTTACCCATCAATCAGTAGACTGAGGGCTGGAGTTAGGAAGCAGATAGAGGGAGAGAGAGAGCGGTATACACCGTCATTCTCATTAGGGTTCCGTCCTACTCTCATTCATACACACACACACACCGACGTGTTATTTTGGGTGATTTCCGGAACCAGTTGGTGCACTACCCGCCTGCTCTCCACTGATCCATGACAGCAAACGTATTTTTTCCTTCAAGTCTTAATGAAGAGTGAAATCCTGTTGTTTTACGCTGGCGGGGTTTATCTTCGTTTTTCGTCCAGTCTATCTTCGTTCCCCTGCGATCAGGGTAGACGGAGTACATTTTAATAATGCAATGCATTTGCAGAGCGCTTTTCATTTACAGATGTTAATCACAAAGCTCTTTACAATGAGAGCAACCATTTAAAAGAAAAGCTTTAATAGAAGAGCTAAAAAAAAACATTAGGCGAGAAATGAAAAGTACTAAACAGGATACACAAAATAATAGAGGCGACAAGGACAAAACAATAGAACTTGAATGTAAGGTATTTAGAGTGCCTTTTTTCAAATGAGTGATGATTCATTGAAAGATGTAGTGAAACAAATAATGTTAGTTAGCGTGCTTGGTTTGACATACTCATGCTCGTGTGAGGACACATACCTGGATGCACTTGGCCAGATATAGTTGAAGTCAGAAGTTTACATGCACCTTAGCCAAATACATTTCAACTCAGTTTTTCACAATTCCTGACATTTAATCCTAGTAAAAATTCCCTGTC
Source organism: Salmo salar (assembly GCF_965601325.2). Lineage (NCBI taxonomy): Eukaryota > Metazoa > Chordata > Actinopteri > Salmoniformes > Salmonidae > Salmo > Salmo salar. Next base: position 7,975,952 of record NC_138317.1, on the reverse strand, counting down.
TTAGGTCAGTTAGGATCACCACTTTATTTTACGAATGTGAAATGTCCGAATAATAGTAGAGAATCATTTATTTCAGCTTTTATTTTTTTCATCACATTCTCAGTGGGTCAGAAGTTTACATACACTCAATTAGTATTTGGTAGCATTGCCTTTAAATGATTGAACTATGGGTCAAATGTTTCGGGTAGCTTTCCACAAGCTTCCCACAATAAGTTGGGTGAATTTTGGCCCATTTCTCCTGACGACAGAGTCAGGTTTGTAGGCCTCCTTGCTCGCACATGCTTTTTCAGTTCTGCCCACAAATTTTCTATGGGATTGAGGTCAGGGTTTTGTGATGGCCACTCCAATACCTTGACCTTGTTGTCCTTAAGCCATTTTGCCACAACTTTGGAAGTATGCTTGGGGCCATTGTCCATTTGGAAGACCCATTTGCGACCAAGCTTTAACTTCCTGACTAATGTCTTGAGATGTTGCTTCAATATATCCACATATCCTCCTGCAGCAAAGCATCCCCACAACATGATGCTGCCACCCCTGTGCTTCACCGTTGGGATGGTATTCTTGCAAGCCTCCCCCTTTTTCCTCTAAACATAATGATGGTAATTATGGCCAAACAGTTCTATTTTTGTTTCATCAGACCAGAGGGCATTTCTCCAAAAAGTACGATCTTTGTCCCCATGTGCAGTTGCAAACCGTAGTCTGGCTTTTTTATGGCGGTTTTGGAGCAGTGGCTTCTTGCTTGCTGAGCGGCCTTTCAGGTTATGTTGATATAGGACTGGTTTTACTGTGGATATAGATATTTTTGTACCTGTTTCCTCCAGCATCTTCATATGGTCCTTTGCTGTTGTTCTGGGATTGATTTGCACTTTTCTCACCAAAGTACGTTCATCTCTAGGAGACAGAACGCGTCTCCTTCCTGAGCGGTATGACGGCTGCGTGGTCACCAGGTGTTTATACTTGTGTACTATTGTTTGTACAGATGAACGTGGTACCTTCAGGCATTTGGAAATTGCTCCCAAGGATGAACCAGACTTGTGGAGGTCTACAATTTTTTTCTGAGCTCTTGGCTGATTTCTTTTGATTTTCCCATGATGTCAAGCAAAGAGGCACTGAGTTTGAAGGTAGGCCTTGAAATACATTCACAGGTACACCTCCAATTGACTCAAATTATGTCAATTAGACTATCAGAAGCTTCTAAAGCCATGACATCATTTTCTGAAATTTTCCAAGCTATTTAAAGGCACAGTCAACTTAGTGTATGTAAACTTCTGACCCACTGGAATTGTGATATAGTGAAATAATCTGTCTGCAAACAATTGTTGGAAAAATTACTTGTGTCATGCACAAAGTAGATGTCCTAACCGACTTGCCAAAACTGTGGAGTGGTTCAAAAACGAGTTTTAATGACTCCAACCTAAGTGTATGTAACTTCCAACTTCAACTGTATATGTTAAAGCGCCTAAGTATAGACACTCTTACCAAGTCATATTCTCATTCTTATCAAGCCATATTCTCCCGCATAGGTTTTAGGTGTCAGTGACATTAGTGCAAGACTGAATGTTAAACATGGACTTGCTAATTGGTCAGGAAGGGTGATGATGAGCCAATGTGAGATGGGCATGGCTTTAGTCTTCCAGTCCTAGTTGGTATGCTGTACAGTCAGTTCCACCCAGGAGCTTTAAAATCTGATTCATATTGAGTTAATGACTAATTGTTCTTCCTGAGAAATCTAGGTGCATTTTCAAATTAGCACCAAGGCACTCTTGGGGAAAAATTCATAGTAATTAACACTTAAATAAATAATTAACACTTTTGAATTTTTCACTAAATGCCAGATTTCAGGACATGATCTACTCTACTGAAGGTACTGTCAAAGAAAGTGCTGTTGTACTTCAAGCATTTCTCTTTCTCGCTCAATTAACCATTTTAACATATTTCGTATATATTTTTGAAATATTTTTTAAACCTCAACTCCTGCAACCCACCTCACCCAATGTGGTATGGATCTGCTATTTTTATACTTTAGAACCGGAACCCCCAACAGAAGCTAGCCAGCTAACTAGCTACTAACTAGTAGTCAGCTAGCGGTCACCAGCTAACCTTTAGGCCGGACAACTCATGCCAGTCTGCACAGCACGATTCAACCCAGTCCACATCTCCGGATTCCTACCGCAAGCTCTGAACCTTTTCACCTGGATCATCGCAGCTAGCTAGCTGCTATCCGAGTGGCTACTCCTGGCTACTCCTGGCTACTCCTGGCTAACGTCTCTGTCCCGAAGCAAGCACCAATTAGCCTGGAGCTAGCCTATGCTAGGCCCATCTCACGGCTAGCTGAAGAGGTCCATCAGCCACTCCTTGGCTACAATACCTATTTTGCCAATTGACCTGGACCCCTTTTACTGCCGATACAGAGCCTCGCCAATCCTTCACGACTGGTCTGCCGACGTAATACGCCCGAGGGGGTTTTCAACAGGCTCCTCCGTCACTACGTCCCCTGAATGCCCATCTGCTAGCCGCGGCCCGCTAGCTGTCTAGAGCATATCGGACTGTTAGCTGAAGAGGCCCAAAAGCCAATTTTCTTGGGCTACAATACCTATTTTGCCAATTGGCCTGGACCCTTCTACTACACGGAGCCCTGCCGATACATCATGACTGGTCTGCCGACGTAACCACCCAAGGGGGCAACAACTGACTCTTCCGTCGCGACGTCCCCCTAAGGCCCTTCTGCTAGCCCTGGCCCGCTAGCTGTCTGAATCGCCGTGTCTCCAGGCTGCCTAGCTACCCTCTAGACCCCATGATCACTCGGTTACGCATGCCTCTCCCTAATGTCAATATGCCTTGTCAATTGCTGTTTTGGTTAGTGATTATTGTCTTATTTCACTGTAGAACCTCCAGCCCTGCTCAATATGCCTTAGCTAACCCTTTTGTTCCACCTCCCACACATTCGGTGATCTCACCTGGTTTAAATGGTGTCTCTAGAGACAATACCTCTCTCATCGTCACTCAATGCCAAGGTTTACCTCCACTGTATTCACATAATCTTGTCATACTCTTATCTCATACTCTTGTCTCATACTCTTGTCAGACTCTTGTCTGTACATTATGCCTTGAATCTATTCTTCCGTGCCCAGAAACCTGCTCCTTTTACTCTCTTTTCCAAACACACTAGACGACCAGTTCTTATAGCCTTTATCCGTACCCTTATCCTACTCCTCCTCTGTTCCTCTGGTGATGTAGAGGTTAATCCATTCCCTGCAGTGCCTAGCTCCACTCCCATTCCCCAGGCGCTCTCATTTGTTGACTTCTGTAACTGTAAAAGCCTTGGTTTCATGCATGTTAACATTAGAAACCTTATTCCCTAAGTTTGTTTTATACACTACTTTAGCACACTCGGCCAACCCGGATATCCGAGCCGTGTCTGAATCCTGGCTTAGGAAGGCCACCAAAAACCCTGAAATTTCCATCCCTAACTATAACATTTTCCGACAAGATAGAACTGTCAAAGGGGGCGGAGTTGCAATCTACTGCAGCGATAGCCTGCAGAGTTCTGTCATACTATCCAGGTCTGTGCCCAAACAATTTGAGCTTCTACTTTTAAAAATTCACCTTTCCAGAAACAAGTCTCTCACCGTTGCCGCTTGCTATAGACCACCTTCTGCCCCCAGCTGTGCCCTGGACACCATATGTGAATTGATTGCCCCCCCATCTATCGTCAGACCTCGTACTGTTAGGTGACCTAAACTGGGACATGCTTAACACCCCGGCCGTCCTACAATCTAAGCTAGATGCCCTCAATCTCACACAAATTATCAATGAACCTACCAGGTACAACCCCAAATCCGTAAACACGGGCACCCTCATAGATATCATCCTAACCAACCTGCCCTCCAAATACACCTCTGCTGTCTTCGGTTCCCTGTGGCTCAGTTGGTAGAGCATGGTGTTTGCAACGCCAGGGTTGTGGGTTCGATTCCCACGGGGGGGCCAGTAAAAAATAAAAAAAAAAATGCATGAAATTAAATGTATGAAATGTATGCATTCACTACTGTAAGTCACTCTGGATAAGAGCGTCTGCTAAATGACTAAAATGTAAAAATGTAATGTCTTCAACCAGGATCTCAGCGATCACTGCCTCATTCCCTATGTCCATAATGGGTCTGCGGTCAAATGACCACCCCTCATCACTGTCAAACGCTCCCTAAAACACTTCAGCGAGCAGGCCTTTCTAATCGACCTGGCCTGGGTATCGTGGAAGGATATTGACCTCATTCCATCAGTAGAGGATGCCTGGTTATTCTTTAAAAGTGCTTTCCTCACCATCTTAAATAAGCATGCCCCATTCAAAAACAATTGAACCGGGAACAGATATAGCCCTTGGTTCACTCCAGACCTGACTGCCCTTGACCAGCACAAAACACATCCTGTGGCGTACTGCATTAGCATCGAATAGCCCCCGCGATATGCAACTTTTCAGGGAAGTTAGGAACCAATATACACAGGCAGTTAGAAAAGCAAAGGCTAGCTTTTTCAAACAGAAATTTTCATCCTGTAGCACAAACTCCAAAAGGTTCTGGGACACTGTAAAGTCCATGGAGAATAAGAGCACCTCCTCCCAGCTGCCCACTGCACTGAGGCTAGGAAACACTGTCACCACCGATAAATCCATGATAATTGAGAATTTCAATAAGCATTTTTCTACAGCTGGCCATACTTTCCACCTGGCTACCCCGGTCAACAGCCCTGCACCCCCCTCAGCAACTTGTCCAAACCTCCCCATTTCTACTTCACCCAAATCCAGATAGCCGATGTTCTGAAAGAGCTGCAAAATCTGGACCCCTACAAATCAGCCGGACTACACAATCTGGACCCTCTCTTTCTAAAATGATCCGCCGCAATTGCTGCAACCCCTATTACTAGCCTGTTCAACCTCTCTTTCGTATCGTGTGAGATCCCCAAAGATTGTAAAGCTGCCGCGGTCATCCCCCTCTTCAAAGGGGGAGACACTCTAGACCCAAACTGTTACAGACCTATATCTATCCTACCCTGCCTTTCTAAGGTCTTCGAAAGCCAAGTTAACAAACAGATCACCGACCATTTCGAATCCCATCGTACCTTCTCCGTTATGCAATCTGGTTTTCGAGCTGGTCATGGGTGCACCTCAGCCATGCTCAAGGTCCTAAACGATATCATAACTGCCATCGATAAGAGACAATACTGTGCAGCTGTATTCATCGACTCTGTCAATCACCACATTCTTATCGGCATACTCAACAGCCATGGTTTCTCAAATGACTGCCTCGCCTGGTTCACCAACTACTTCTCAGACAGAGTTCAGTGTGTCAAATCGGAGGGCCTGTTGTCTGAACCTCTGGCAGTCTTTATGGGGGTGCCACAGGGTTCAATTCTCGGGCCGACTCTTTTTTTTGTATACATCAATGATGTCGCTCTTGTTGCTGGTGATTCTCTGATCCACCTCTACGTGGACGACACCATTCTGTGTACTTCTGGCCCTTCTTTGGACACTGTTACCTAACCTCCAGACAAGCTTCAATGCCATACAACTCTCCTTCTGTGGCCTCCAACTGCTCTTAAATGCAAGTAAAACTAAATGCATGCTTTTCAACCGATCACTGCCCGCACCTGCCCACCCGTCCAGCATCACTACCTTGGACGGTTCTGACCTAGAATATGTGGACGACTACAAATACCAAGGTGTCTGGTTAGATTGGAAACTCTCCTTCCAGACTCACATTAAGCATCTCCAATCCAAAATTAAATCTAGAATCGGCTTCCTATTTCGCAACAAAGCATCCTTCACTCATGCTGCCAAACATACCCTTGTAAAACTAACTATCCTACCGATCCTTGACTTCGGCGATGTCATTTACAAAATAGCCTCCAACACAAATTGGATGCAGTCTATCACAGTGCCATCCGTTTTGTCACCAAAGCCCCATATACTACCCACCACTGCGACCTGTATGCTCTCGTTGGCTGGCCCTCGCTTCATATTCGTCGCCAAACCCACTGGCTCCAGGTCATCTATAAGTCTTTGCTAGGTTAAGCCCCACCTTATCTCAGCTCACTGGTCACCAAGGCAGCACCCACCCGTAGCACGCGCTCCAGCAGGTATATTTCACTGGTCACCCCCAAAGCCAACTCCTACTTTGGCCTCCTTTCCTTCCAGTTCTCTGCTGCCAATGACTGGGACGAATTGCAAAAATCACTGAAGCTGGAGACTCATATCTCCCTCACTAACTTTAAGCACCAGCTGTCAGAACAGCTCACAGATCACTGCACCTATACATAGCCCATCTGTAAACAGCCCATCCAACTACCTCATCCCCATACTGTTATTTACTTTTTTTGCTCCTTTGCACCCCAGTATCTCTACTTGCACATTCGTCTTCTGCACATCTATCACTCCAGTGTTTAATTGCTAAATTGTAATTATTTCGCCACTATGGCCTATTTATTGCCTTACCTCCCTTATCTTACCTCATTTGCACACACTGTATATAGATTTTTATATTGTGTTATTGACTGTATGTTTGTTCATTCCATGTGTAACTCTGTGTTGTTGTTTGTGTCGCACTGCTTTGCTTTATCTTGGCCAGGTCGCAGTTGTAAATGAGAACTTGTTCTCAACTGGTGAAATTAAAATAAAATAAAAAATGACATTAGTAATTTGGCAGACGCTTTTATCCAGAGCGACTTACAGTAAGTGCACAATTTTAAGGCAGCTAGGTGAGACAACCACACATACCAGTCAAAGTAAGCAAAAATATCCTAAATAAAGCAGCTATCAGAAATGTCAGCGCTAGTAACAAGAGACAAGTGCAAGTGTTTGTGCAAGAAAGGCAACGGTGTTGTTGTCTTTCGGGGGACTTCCTTAAGATGTCTACAAAGCCTACGGTTCTATACATTCTCCTAATATATGGGTACATGAAATAAGCATAGGCTTAAGGATCACACTTGCAGCTATAAATGCATAATCATTAAATACACATTAATTGTCAACCCATTTTACAATGCTCTGTATTTACATAGAGGCTAGATGCTAGGTACTGCATCTTTATTCTGCACTAGTAGGTAAACCTCTGTTTCATCGGGGGAACTCTCCAAAATAAAGAGTCGGTTTGTTTATTTCTTTGTTTTGAGGTTTTGAATTAGATTAAACATTTTGTGCACAATAAAAATTCTGCGACTTACAGTAATTCTCTCTTTTGTTTTCTGCCCCTAATAGAATTGTGTGGGAAGCAATTTCCTGTAGAAGGAGTGATTATCATAGGTGCTTAGGTAGAAAATTGATTTACAATTGTCTCCCTGCTACACTGCCTTCATTCAAGGCTCTCAACATACAGTCGGGGGGGGGGTAAAGAAGGCGATATAAAGAGAAAGATGTGTAATTGCATATCACAAGGATCACAGATCACGCTTGTGTCCTCTGTTCTCATACCCTCTTCCCTCACTCTAGTTTTTTCATCTCTCGCTCACTTTTACTCCCTCTCTCCTACGGCCTTCTCTCTCTCCCGCTCTTTCACCCACCTCTGTTTGTTCCCCTCCCTCACTTTTACTCTCTTGCTGTAGTCCATCTGTCTTCTCTCTCTCTCTCTCTCTCTCTCTCCCCCCACACACACACTTACCAGTCCACACACTCTTACCAGTCCTTTATTTCTATCCATATCTCATGCTCTCATCCATAGCTGATGCGGCCTAATTTTTACATTTTAACATCACCTAGCAGGAGGAGCAAAGGTAGGTGTGTGTGCGTGTGCGCGTGTGTGCTGCTCGGGTGGGTAGATGGGTGCAGCCTTTCCTCTCCCTCCTTAGCCAAACAAAGGCTTTGCTCATTCATACTGGGCCCTGATTGGCCGGGGGTGTAGGGGGAGGAGCAGGACAGATGTCTCAGGCTGTGATTAGTCAGAGGCGTGTGGGCGGTGAGAACAGGTGACACATTGGACTGGAACGCGTGAGAACGAACAGCACCACGCTGATTAGTCATCATTTGAGCACAAACTGTTCCCTTTTTCTCTTTCACTTCTCCATCAGACCATTCCTGATTCCACTGCTGAGGCTTATACAGTTGAAGTACTCAAACTGTTTTACTCACTGATATGCTGTTCGAGCAACAACCGATATGATTGTTGATATTTGTCGAGTGATTCCCTGTCATATCCAATAGACCAACAGTGGATGAGATGAGTTCCATCCCATACTGTCCACATGTATTTGTGTAGTTGGAGTGCTACTGTATATAAATCTAATCCCTTAGTACTTATAGCAGTATCTTTTACTAGTACTGTAGTAGTATCAGTCAACATGTTCCATTTGCCCCTCCAGTAGTCTCATTTACCAGCTGTGCGTGTTATGTGACTGTCTATACCACTTGCTTGCAGATACCATACTGACATCAGCCTCCCTCTGTGTCCTTAGTGTCGCTTGGCTTGACCCAACAACATTATGTACCCACAGGTATATCATATTTTATACCAGAGCTACTGTCCTGTAACAGTGTAGCACCACACATCACTGAACAGCTCCATAGAGTTCTACAGCAGAGAGGCCACATTGACTTGAGAGCACGCTGGGACATGCTGCAGTGGTGGATGGCCAATGACGGCCTTGATAGGTGACACTTACTCCCCCGGGGTCTCTCCCCTCCCCGCCACATATGAATATTTATCCCACGTTAGCCGACAGATGCCCCCGCCGATATCCACCGGGACCTACACATAGCTGACACTTACATAATATCCCGTTTTACCACAGGTCGATATACTTTGAGAGGCCAGTTCATTAGGTACACCCATCTAGTACCAGAACGGCCTGAATTTTTCAGGTATGGAAATGTTTCTCAGTTGGTATCAAGGGACCTAACTTGTGCCAGGAAAACATTCCCCACACCACTGCCAACATCCTGTACTGTTGACACCAGACAGGATGGGGCCATGGACTCATGCTGCTCAGGCCAAATCCTGACTCTGTCATCATCTTAATGCAACAGGAACCGGGATGCCGTTCTGGGCACCACTGTTGTACTGTGCTGTTATTTGCCAGTTTATGGCCGGCCTGTTAGCGTACACGATTCTTGCCATTCTCCAACTTCTCATCAATGAGCTGTTTTTGCCCACAGGGCTGACCACTGAGTGGATGTTTTTTGTTTGCGTGAAAAGTCTGCGCGTCTGGCACTGACTATCATACCACGCTCAAAGTCGCTTAGGTCACTTGTTTTTCCAATTTTAACATTCAACAGTAACTGAATGCCTCGATGCCTGTCTGCCTGCTTTATATAGCAAGCCACTGCCACGTGACTCACTGTCTGTAGGAGCTAACCATTTTCGTGAACAGGGTGGTGTACATCAAACTGGTCACAGTTTTAAGGCAGTTAAGGTGAGGTGCCATCTCGTTAAGGTGAGGTGCCCCCCACTGTGAATCGAACTCGCATAAGTCTTCGGCGGTCATGCGTTTGGCTCCCACAGCTGTTTCCATATTTCACCTGTGTGTTGTGACAGAGCTGCGCAGCCTCGTAATGTTGCATTTTACATTTACATTACATTTAAGTCATTTAGCAGACGCTCTTATCCAGAGCGACTTACAAAATGGTGCATTCACCTTATGATATCCAGTGGAACAACCACTTTACAATAGTGCATCTAAATCTTTTAGGGGGGGGGGGTTAGAAGGATTACTTATTATTTTAACCTTCCATCATTGGGACCTTTCTTTAACACTGTAATTAGCATGTCATAGACAGCCGTAATAGCTTACTATGTCTGTATGTGCCAAATGATATACCACCGATGTGATTGCAGCAGACTGCTTGCAGCAGTTTGTAAGCGAATCATTAGCTATGTTGCTAACCAAGAGTGTGGTTTGTTCACTGTGTCAAGTCACTCATCATAAACTGGCATCTGGTTGTTTATTAGGTCCAAGACTTTTTCCTGGTCAGGTCACATGGTCCGGAGTAACTCCTGGCCCTAGTGAGTATGATGACCTACCACACATGTTTTCCGCACTATGTCTCTACTTTCAGTAAGGAAAGCATTGTTTTCATTTAGGGAACATTAGAGACAAAATGTTGCCCAGGAATCTGGTAATGAAGTCCAGGCTTGCCCACTTCTCCCTTTTCTCTTCTGTCTTCCCATATCCCTAACACAAACAATAATAAATAACTATAAGTAATCAACCTGAAATGAGTCAATCCAACTCACACACACACACACTCACACACACACACACACACACACACACACACACACACACACACACACACACACACACACACACACACACACACACACACACACACACACACACACACACACACACACACACACACACACCGGCAGAACTAATTGTTTGAAGTGATTTCTTATTTATTTACGAGACAGCAGAATTAGTTTAAACGTGAAACGCTGCTCCACTCATGCGGAATAAAAGCGCTTCAGAAGGTTTTTCAGGACTGAAGGCCTCCAAATGAGATTTTTGTTGATTGTTGATATGATTGCGTGGGAGGACTGGCTGTTCTTCCCTGACCACTCAAATTACCGCCCAGACTTGGGAGGGTTAAGTCACTTGTTTCATATAGAGTAAATGTATAGAAAAATCTATATTTTGAGGATTTGCCTGGCGGCGCAAGCATTCCACTGGATTTTGCCACTTCTACAGATATCCAATTTAAAGAAAGTAGTTAATGATATTATAAATGATAGTGAAATCATGGTGGATAATGAATGCATTATCCTGGTTAGATTTAAAGTAAATAAACTACTGCTGTCGCTAAGCGATATGGCTATATATATATATATATATTTATTTTTTTTTTTTTTAATTTTTTTTTATTCTAGCTAACTATATAAACAAAGGTTATTACCTGTGTAAAGAGAAAATAACATTCCACAATACCTCACACAACCCATGAGCCAAGACTACCGCCTTGTCTTGCACAGCTGCCTTCCTCACTCTTTCTCTCTCTCCCGCGACATTTGACCTTGTTGAAACCAATTTTGCACTCGAGCGAGAGACAACATTGAGTACATTCTGCCATTGAGTTGGCAGAATAGGGGAGAAATAAGGTCCCGTTACCACAGTAACACACGGATATGAGGAGTTTTCAACCCCGCAGTGTGTGAGGTCATCATTATTCACACAAACACCGCGCAGCTCAAGGTTGTTTTGGAGATAAAATTGCTGAGGCCCAAACATTGTGATTCCTTCCTGGACTCACTTCCTTGTCTTCCTCAATGATCTCCATCACTTCTGTCCATTCTGTCGAGTCATCATATTTCTATAGAAAATGAAATTCGCTTCAGCTGTGAAAGACTGACTGACTGACTGATGATCCCCTTAACCTTAGCTATTGATACACTTTCCCCTTTCTAAAATTGGACGATATAAGATCATGTCTTATACTGTAGAGTTTTGAAGGACTCTCATATCATATTGACTTTGAATTGAATTGCCAATGACTTCTGTGTTGACATCGAGGAGCCCTTGTTTGGGTGAGGAAGCTAAAGGATTCAAGGGGTCTTTTCAAGACTATGCTCCAAGAATACGTGGCGGTCTGATGGACATTTCTCAAGGACAGTGAATGGAAAGAAAGCACTGGTTTTTAATGTGAAAGCTATATCCTGGATTTAAAAGACAATGAATGTAGCATTTGAAGCTACAGTGCATGGTAAACCTAATTGATGTAGCACACGACGACATGATTGATTTAACCACGTTGCATTGTTCTGTCATTCCTTGGATCGAACTGAAGTACAATGGCAAGAAGAAAAAAACCTTTGGAATTATCTGGATTTCTGCATAAATTGGTCTAAATCACAACAACAGACAAACACAGTCTGCTTAAAAACCTCTTAAGGATCCACCCCTTTTTTTCAATTTTTGCCTAAAATGACATACCCAAATCTAACTGCCTGTAACTCAGGCCCTGAAGCAAGGATATGCATATTCTTGGTACCATTTGAAAGGAAACACTTTGACGTGTGTGGAAATGTGAAAGGAATGTAGGACTATAACACAATAGATCTGCTAAAAGATAATACAAAGAAAGAAAACAACCGTTTTTTGGTATTTTTTTGTACCATCATCTTTGAAATGCAAGAGATAGGCCATAATGTATTATTCCAGCCATGCTGCAATTTAGATTTTGGCCACTAGAATGCAGCAGTGTATGTGCAAAGTTTTAGACTGATCAAATTAACCATTGTATTTCTGTTCAAAATTATGTATCAAGACTGCCCAAATATGCCTAATTTGTTTATTAATAACTTTTCATGTTCAAAACTGTGCACTGTCATCAAACAATAGCATGGCATTATTTCACTGTAATAGCTACTGTAAATTGGACAGTGCAGTTAGATTAACAAGAATTTAAGCTTTCTGCCAATATCAGATATGTCTATGTCCTGTTCTTGTTACTTACAACCTCATGCTAATTGCATTAGCCTATGTTAGCTCAACCGTCCCGTGGAAGGGACATCAATCCCAAATAAGTTTTTTCACTAAAAACACACAAATTATTGTATTTTTCTCGCCTACATTGAATACATAATTTAAACATTCACAGTGTAGCTTGGGAAAAGTATGTGAACCCCTAGGCTAATGACTTCTCCAAAAGCTAATTGGAGTCAGGATTCAGCTAACCTGGAGTACAATTGAGATGAGATTGGAGATGTTGGTTAGAGCTGCCCTGCCATATAAACAACACTCACAAAATTTGAGTTTGCTATTCACAAGAAGCATTGCCTGATGTGAACCATGCCTCGAAAAAAAGAGATCTCAGAAGACCTAAGATTAAGAATTGTTGACTTGAATTTAACTGGAAAGGGTTACAAAAGTATATCTAAAAGCCTTGATGTTCATCAGTCCACAGTAAGACATAAAAAAACATTGCTGCATATCTGAAGTTCGCAAAATAGCATCTGGATGTTCCAAAATATTCTGTGGACAGATTAAACTAAAGTTGAGTTGTTTGGAAGGAAGGAACACGCAACACTATGTGTGGAGAAAAAAAAGGCACAGCACACTAACATAAAACCTCATCCCAACTATAAAGTATGGTGAAGGGAGCATCATGGTTTGGAGCTGCTTTGCTGCCTCAGGGCCTGGACAGCTTGCTATCAACGGAAAAATGAATTCTCAAGTTTATCATGACATATTTTGCAGGAGTATGTAAGGCTATCTGTCTGTCAATAGAAGTTGGGTGGTGCAACAAGACAACGACCCAAAACACACAAGTAAATTAACAACAGAATGGCTTCAAGAGAAGAAAATACACCTTCTGGAGTGGCCCAGTCAGAGACCTCAACCCGATTGAGAGGCTGTGGCATGACCTCAAGAGAGCGGTTCACACCAGACATCCCAAGAATATTGCTGAACTGAAACAGTTTTGTAAAGAGGAATGGTCCAAAATTCCTCCTGGAAAAAACATTTGGTTGAGGTTATTGCTGTCAACCAATTATTAAATCCAAAGGTTCACATACTTTTCCCACCCTGCACTGTGAATGTTTACACGGTGTTCAATAAAGACATGAAAACGTATAATTGTTTGTGTTATTCGTTTAAGCAGACTGTATGTCTATTGTTGTGACTTAGATGAAGATCAGATCAAATGTTATGTCCAATCTATGCAGAAGTCCAGGTAATTCCAAGGGTCCACATACTTTTTCTTGCCACTGTAAATGACATTGAGGTTCTGTAGGGAGTGAGCAAAAGGTCTCATGCCTGGAACAGTGCATTGTCAGTGCAAGAACTCTAGGAGCACAATGCGGGACGGCGCGCTCCAGCTCAATAAATTATCACGGGGACTATTTTTAAGCCGAAGTGTAAATGCACTAATCCTCCGAGCAGTAGCTGCGAATAGCCTTACCGAGAGTCACATCAGGGAATAGCACTCTTCATCTTTCTCCCCTCTCTCTCGCTCCTTCCCGCTCTCTCCCCCCCCCCCCGTCTCTCGCTCTCTCTGCCTTCCTTTTCTCTCGACTCCCATCCTGCATGCCACCTTCTCTTTTCTCGCTTTCTGTTTCATTCCCCGCTTCATTCTCTCCGCCTCTTTCTTCTTTACCCTTCTTTTCATATGTAAAAAAAAAAAACATGTTTTTTTTTCCTGTGTTGGGGTATTTTGCTTATCGCCCAGACTCTATGGGGACTCCGTGGCGTTCTATTCTATTTTAATAAACAATAACAGCCTTTGAAATAAACGGGGAGGAGAAACATGTAAGAGACAATGCAAACGTGACACAGAGCAGGAGTATAGAGCATTTTGGTCCATATACTACCATACAATCATATCATAAGCATATTGGCCCTCCAGCAAGAACTAGAGGCCTGTGGCTTTATGTAACAGCTTTCCTCCTATGGGAGTTGTTATATAGCCACACTTAGAAAAGTTAGCTACACGAAGTATGCCCCTACGTCTTTGGCAGCTTTAGTTGTGTGTTTTGGTATGGGCAACGGGACGCTCCCGTGATGGTGTTTAATAGCACATAATGGGCCGCCGTTAATCATGGGCTCGGGGTTCGGTTTTACAAGGTTAATGACGCCGTAGTGGCGCTCTCGAGTGTGTCCCATTCCTCAGGTATTTATCAGTGTCAGGTGAAAGCTGTGCTGGGACTGGGCAAGGCTGCAGCCCCCGACCCTCTCCTCCCTCTCGCTCTGCTTCCCTAACTAGCAGAAGGAACCAAGAGTGGTGCCAAAACTGCAGTAGAATACCTGAGCCCAAAAGTAAAATTAATTATTCAGCAAACTCCACTGTCTGCGATGCTGTATCAACAAGCTTTACCAGAGCTAGCGTACAGCTAATCTCGGTAACCCAAACCCAAAAATCTCTACAAACTGCTCGATAACAATACTATTTAGGTAGTCCGGGTAACTATTTAGCAGCCTTGTTTAGCAGTCAGCTAATGCTAATACAGCTAATGCTAATACAGCTAATGCTTGAGTTACAACTGTTATTATAGCTGGAACCCATGCTAGAGATATGGTGAATACACTACTAGCTACAACCAATAGGCTACCTTACCTGGAACCAATTTTGGAGCTACAACATATCTTTGCATTCAACCATGCTGGACCTACAATAACCATGTGATAGTCTTGAGATGAACTCAATAACACTGTAACCTCCCTGAAAGTGGAGGATCGTGATGCCATCACCACCATCATTAAACATCTCTGGACCGCCTACAGTAATGCTCATGGCACATTTACAGTACTTTCAACATTTCTGTACTCACACCTTCTTTGTTTTTTTTCTGTTGCGTCACTAAGTGAAAGCCCTAGAGGAGAAGTTATGTAGCAAAGATTAATCTTTCTGCATGCTAAAGAGAACATAGTGCTGGTAGTGAGTTAAGTAGGGTCCCCTGCTGAGTACCATAACATGTAGTAAAGACATTTGAGAATAGAGGCATCATGGCATCGTACTATGATGATTTACAGGGAACTTTGGTGAACTGTTGGAATAAAATAATAATTATAATTCAATAGTCAGAATATAAATAATAGTGGGCACTTTGAATAGTGTTGTTTGACATGATAACGAATGAAAATGCCAGGGAGGAGTTATTATGACAGGGGTAGGAACCAAAGTGTTGGTCAGTGTTTCCTAGCGGACCCTATCATCTTTAGCTACATTAAATGTTTCTTCGTGTATCCAACATATTCATGCTTTGCCTATTCCTCTTTGATTTGCAAGATACTGTTGCACAAACATGCTGATTTAGACCTACACCTTCACTGGTATCAGGCTGTATTGCTAGCTACATTTGCTCTGACTTAGTACATTTTTTTGT
Source organism: Salmo salar (assembly GCF_965601325.2). Lineage (NCBI taxonomy): Eukaryota > Metazoa > Chordata > Actinopteri > Salmoniformes > Salmonidae > Salmo > Salmo salar. The sequence continues at coordinate 7,960,152 of NC_138317.1, read as the reverse complement.
TAGCTAGCCAGCTAACTAGCGATTAGCAATAGCAGCTAACACAATTTAGCGAAAAACTAGTTTGCAGATTTAAGAAAAACAAACTAATAGTGTGTCAGGGATTTCTTCGTCGTCTGACGATATAGCGAAATCATCGTCGGAAAATGAGGACCAATATGCAGCAGAGTTGAGATAGTTCATTTTGAACATTTAATAAACTCAAAATGAATATACAAAATAACAAAACGCACTCACGATATACTGACAGTCCTGTTAGGCTCACTCACACTAAACAAGAAACAATCTCCCACAAATACACAGACAAACGCACCCAACTAATATAGGACTTCCAATCAAAGGCAACACCACACAGCTGCCTTCAATTGGAAGTCCACCCCAATTAACTCAACATAGAAACAGATTACCTAGACTAAACATAGAATTACATAAACAAGGAACAGTGCCCAAAAACCCCAGAATACATAAATCAAATGCCCTTTTAGAAAAAACACCACCCCGAACCACATAAACCAAAATACCCTCTGCCACGTCCTGACCAAACTACAATAACAATTAATCCTTATACTGCCCAGGACGTGACATAGTGTAAATATAGAACGCTTGTGGATTTATTTTAAGAAGAAAAGCGGAAACATCATTGTCAACATTGTTGTATGTGCTGCATTAACCATGCAGACTGGACGCAAGTATCTCGTGGTCAAGCAACAACAGACGGACAAATTTAGGTTTGGCGGAAGCCAGAAGAATGCTACCTGCCCCAATGCATTTTGCCAACTGTAAAGTTTGGTGGAGGAGAAATAATGGTCTGGGGCTATTTTTCATGGTTCGGGCTAGGCCCCTTAGTTCCAGTGAGGGTAAATCTTAATGCTACAATTCTGTGCTTCCAACTTTGGGGAAGGCCCTTTCCTGTTTCAGCATGACAATGCCCTCATACACAAAGCGACCCACATACTGAAATGGTGTGGAAGAACTTGACTGGCCTGCACAGAGTGCCGTTCTCAACCCCATTGAACACCTTTGGGATGAATTGGAACGCTGACTGCGAACCAGACGTAATCGCCCAGCATCCGTGCCGGGCCTGACTAATGTTCTTATGGCTGAATGGAAGCAAGTCCCCCCAGCAATGTTCCAACATCTAGTGAAAAGCATTCCCAGAAGAGTGGAGGCTGTTATAGCAGCAAAGGGGGGACCAAGTCTATATTAATGCCCATGATTTTGGAATGAGATGTTCGACAAGCAGGTGTCTACACACATTTGGTCATGTAGTGTACATACATCATTTACACACACAAACACAAAAGTCAGCTCAGACAAATCCATCCCAAAGAGGCCCAGCTCATGAGCTCCATCAGCAGCAAATTTTAATTTAGAATGGAAAATGAATGTGTTTATGCAACAACTGTAAGTGTATCGAACCGAATCTCATCGATTCATTCTCTAATCACCCCGAATCATTTCAAACCAAAACGTAGCGTTCCTGTATTGTGTCCGAGCACATGTATCTAGATGCGCAACGAATCATCTTGAAAGGGAAAGATGCACATACCTACAAACCGCATATCAGTATTGGCATCTTATTCATCAGTAACTGTTAGTGTCCTACGTAAATGTGATGGGTGTGGCTGCCTCTAGTTGAGGGCATGTTTATTCTTGGTGGGATGGATGGCAGACAAATTTGCATTTCATTTTCCACCTGCAACCAAGCCCTGTACTTTCTTCATTGCTGTCAATGTAGAGAAAAATGCAGGAAAGGGCCGCAAAATCTTCATGGCCTCAGTGGTAAGTTCAGGATACTCTTTTTTTCACAGTAGGCTAGAAATCCACGAGACATTTGCTGGAGTTTGATCTTCAGTGTCCTATTACAGGATAACTCCAACTCCTCTTCAGCCATTCCACATAGGCCGCTCTTAGATGTCACGGCGAGGGTAAATGGATCACGGACCCAGTCCCAATCATTTGTGTTTATCTGTGAAGTATGAATTTATATACTCACTCCATGAAGCGAGATGATTGTCTCACTATGTTCACTGATGGAATGTTTGTGTCAAAAAATATGTCAGTAATCCCGTTCTGTAGCCTTGTTAGACAAATTTAAATTTTCGTCCTGAAAACATTGATCTTGTCTCGCACCTCCAGAAGAGAGGCATAACCCCCTCGCATGGATAAGTTAAGTCTGTTAAAATCAGTGAGGTAGGCATGTTTAGCAATCCATTCTAAATTGGAAAAAAATGCAGGTTTGTCCTCTTTCAGAAACTTGCACATTACATTTACATTTTAGTCATTTAGCAGACGCTCTAATCCAGAGCGACTTACAGTAGTGAATGCATACATTTCATACATTTTTTTCTCCGTACTGGTCCCCCGTGGGAATCGGACCCACAACCCTGGCGTTGCAAACACCATGCAAACACCATGCTCCACCAACTGAGCCACACGGGACCACATCTGTGTGCGTAGGTCAAACACCTGCTGTAACACTTTTCTGCGGGAGAGCCACCGCACCTCGGAGTGAAACGAGTGTCATGTTCCACATCCATTTCTTTGCAAAGATATGCAAACAGACGTGACTACAGTGGCCTTGATTTCACAAATTAACTCCCGTCACAACCTTATTAAGCACAGAAGTCTTGTTCCATGGCTTTGGATACAAGTGCTTGCCGGTGTAACATGCAGTGGACGCCCACTATCTTGGGGTTGACAGCCTTTATTCTTGCGACTACCCGACTCTTGCGACTGGTCATTGCCACCGCACCATTTGTACATACAGCCACATGTTTTTCCCAGCTTAATCCTTCTTCAGTCATGAATTTATCCAACATTTTGAATATTTCCTCACCTGTTGTTTGACCCGGCACCTTTTTCCAAAATAAGAATTCCTCCAAAATCTGTCCTTCCCATGGGTAGCGAACCAAAACTAACAGCTGTGCAGCATTTGCAACATTAGTAGACTCCATCTGAATCGAAAATGATTTACATGCTTGCAATCTTTCCACAAGTTGTGATCGGATATCTGAGGAGATATTCTCCTTTTCACAGTGTCGTTGGAGAGTGGCACAGTCTTCATCTTGTTAGCTGCGTCTGTTCCCAGTGTAAAGAATGTCACGCTGCTTGCTTAGCGAATACCGCTTCCTCCTGATTCGGTCCATACCTGGCGCAAACTTGGGATCTCTGCTTCACAAACACACATGACCACCCTCAAGCGTCTTAGCTGATCGTGCCACCTCAATGCTAGCTAATGAGGCGACGCAAGCGGGAAACTTCCAGCTGAGGAGTAAGTTTCATACATCCCCATGTACTACACCAGAATCACCTCGCTCATTTCGGCTGCTGTTGGAACGGATCGCTCTTTGCTGGACCGGACCGCCTTAGTTTAGCTGGCTTCATCACCTCATTAGATAACGACTGCAGGCATTTCGGTTGAATGCATTCAGTTGTGCAACTGACCAGATCTCCCATTTCCCTATCCTCACCTGTTGTACTACTAGTGCTCGGGGAAGTTATTATTATATACTTTTTAATCTGTCCATGATTGCTAGCTAGGCCCGGAGAAATTCAAACGAGCGAGATAACATTGACCTTGCGTGAATGAGATGCATTCTTTTGATTTGATTGACATGACTTGTCAAATTAGTTATTTGAATAAACCAATCACAAGCACAATTCAGTAATTTTTGGCGGACCCCTGGCTATCAACTTAGTCCACGGATCCCTTGGCCAAAATGTGTTTATGTTAGTAATATTCAATAAAAAAATATACTTTGTTTCCCTCAAGTGTTTCCATTATTTTGTCAGTTACCTGTATGTTTATATCCCACTTTCCCGCCACGCACACCCCCTCCCCTCGCCCCAAACCCCCAGTCATTCCCCAAAACGAAATCTTTCTCCTAATCCTAATTACAAACATTGACAGTTTGAGGACTAGTAGGGGTTTGCAGTTGCAGGAAGAAATGCGACAAACAAAAACCTGTGTGACATGTCATAACAAAGACCAAACGACTCCCTCCGCATAAAACATTGACAGTTTGAGTACTAGTGGGGGTTTGCAGTTGCAGGAAGAAATGCAACAAACAAAAACCTGTGTGACATGTCATAACAAAGACCGAACGACTCCCTCCGCATAAAATAAATAAGACTTATTTACTTAACCTCACTTGGTTATGCTGATGAGCAAGGGTTTTTCTGTTTCGTAGAGGGAAAAAACGTCAGTCTTTGTTTATGTTGTGAAATCAGGGCAGGGGAAAAGGGAACTCACGAACAGCCCGAGAACAGGATGACCTATTTTGAAGGCACACTGTGGAACAAGGTTTGCTAAACCCTATCTGTGAGCTATAGAGTATCTAAACAATATCCTCCTTCGTGTGTATGTGTGTGCGTGAGCAAATGCTGCAGCAATAATGAGTCTGTAGACCAACCAGATAGTAGAAATACATTCACTGATCATTTGCTTGCTTTAAAGCACATCAGACGAAGGGCATTCCATTTCAGGCCTGGTTAGACAATCTTCAAGTGTGAAGGTCTCATAGACCAAGTAAACATAAGGTCCGTCACCAAAACAACAGCCCTTCTGAGATGGTATAAAACCCGAAACAGAGGGAAAAGAGCCAGTCAAACACCAGATCTCACACACACAAAAAATGGCTATCATCCAATCACAAATGAGACCACATCTAGGGCTGTTGGGGTGAGCATATTATCGCCACACCGGCGGTCAAGAGTCAAATTATATGTGACACTTTAGTCACGGTAACTAGGCTTCTCCAAGCTCTGATGCTGCTGATGGTTATTACTAGTATACCAAACTTGCTAACTGCCTGGTACTCAGCACTCTATTGTCCCTCTAATCACTCTGACATCAATGCAAATGTGATTGAAAATCTAATCAAACACCTCACGAGAGCCCATGAGCTCATGTTGGGCAACTTGTCAGACCTCGAATAATGCAAAGAAAATAAATTCATATTCATTTTTAGACAACACAACACTAATGTTTTAACTTAGGAAGAGTTCAGAAATCAATATTTGGTGGAATAACCCTGATTTTCAAACACAGCTTTCATATGTCTTGGCATGCCCTCCACCAGTCTTTCACAGTGATGTTGGGTGACTTTGCCACTCCTGGCGCAAAAATTCAAGCAGCTCGGCTTTGTTTGATGGCTTGTGACCATCCATCTTCCTATTGATCACATTCCAGAGGTTTTCAATGGGGTTCAGGTCTGGAGATTGGGCTGGCCATGACAGGGTCTTGATCTGGTGGTTCTCCATCCACACCTTGATTGACCTGGCTGTGTGGCATGGAGTATTATCCTACAGGAAAATGGTGATGATCTGGGGGTGCTTTTTACATTTGCAAACAATGTACAAAAAAAACATGGTCTCATTTTTGCTTCCTTGAGTAAGGCAGCTCCAAAATGCAGGTGTTTCAGCCTAGCTCAGTGCTTTCTGTGGTGGTGGGGCAGCCAGCGGAAAATATGGAGAGTAAGGGTTGGTAATGTTCTCTAGTTGCGCCGTGACTGGCTCAGTGTTCTGTCACTCATGGGGACATTATGTCACCGTCAAGTCTAAGGGTAGAGCTCAAAAATTCAAGCCCCCTGGGTGCTGCCATAAAGTTACATTGGAAGTGCCCATCCAAGAAGGCTCAAGGTAATTGGCCACAGATAAAATGACGTCAAATCACGTTATATATACAGTAGCTTTGATTGGACTGATCATGTCCACATCATACTTTCAAAATCTTAGCTAGCATTCATTATCATGAATCAAGTCGACAATATACTGGCAAATCCTTTTTAATCCTTGTCATATGAAGAGAAATAATGTTGAGAAATTATAGATAAAACATATCGGTGCTCATCGGCCATTGGACATAAACATTACAGAAGTTGTAAATTGCAAATTCAACGATGAGTGGTTTGGAAGGAATCAGTGACAGTGGCTAACTGCAAGCATTGCAAAGCAATCACTAGCCTGATATTCAGTGGAGTGACTGTGTGGTCCCAAGTCTGGGTTTAATGGTCTCTTTTCCAAGTTTAAAATGATAAACATTCAACATTGGCAATGCTGTCAATGAAGCATGATTTGTACTCATCTTAACTCGTAACTGGGAAATCTGACTTCGGTGAGTTCAAGACAACTGGGAACTCTGGGGAAAAAACGTTTTGAACGGTCATCCAACATTTTCCCCTCTTGATTTCGCCTACTGTTCTGACTTGGTGGTGCACACGTAGCCTATAACCTGTTTTAGAGAAATGTAATCATTGAATATTGTAAGAGCTTTCATTGTCTGCTTATTATGCCCCCTTTATTTATCCTACGGTTCTGACTTGGTGTACAGGGAGAATACTGTAAGAACGGCCCATGTTCTGAATTCTGTCGGCTGTACATTTCAAAGGTGCTGAACAAATAGTTATATTGACTACGTCCGTCCTAGCTCGCTCATGAATGACTTGATCGAAATTATGAATTGCCTCTTATGCGCTTGTCGTCGCCTTATGCCATATAGTTTGTACATCTCAATTGTCAGTAGAAAACACATTTTATTTAGGCAAGTCAGCCATATCAGCTTAGTTGTTTTTAAAGGCAGTAAATGAGGCTGAATGAACTGTTTTGATAACAGACAAGGCTCCGCTGATAGCCAGGTGTAGCAGTGGTAAGGTGTTAGGCCCTACATAAAGCAGTCCCAACAGTTTGTGGGCATCGTTTGTCACCGTTATAGTGCAATTAATGTATTGTTTAGTGTTGTGTTGTGGCTTTGCTGGCAAGCTTCTCATTTATTTATTTATTTTTTGCCCCATCAAGATTTACATGCTAAAATGGCCACTTGTCGCACACCTCATGTAGCCTAGCCCATAGGCCTATATGTTTTGATAAGATTTGTATCACAACTAAAGTGGCCAAATAACTTCTTAAAATTAAGCACATTTAATCAGCTTTTCAAGGGGTGTAGAGCCTAAATGGCATGCATAAGCGCGTGAGTTTCAGGTTTGGGGAAGATAATTTTCATCATTAAAAATGCACCTTTATAATAAAAGCATTACATGCATAATCGCAGTCGCGGTCACTTTTGATAATGGTGTTTTCCTGCTAATGGGACATTCGCGCTTATAGCCGTGTGCTCATTGATGCGCTTATAATGAAGAAATAGCCTAATAGTTTATCAACATTTTAAGCTAAATGTTCTGATCTGTTGCGTTAGCCTTATTGCGTTAAAAACAAAATGTGAATGATAGTGGTTGTATTCATTTTAGATCTATCCCACAACTGTCCCAGACTATTATGGAATATTTATTTCTCACACAGAATAGAATAGGTCAACTTTTGTACTATGGGGGATAGTAGAATGACATAGGCTAGAGCGTTTGCTGTTCGTTAGGCCCACTCATCTTGTTGGCTGACGAAAAGTAAATGTGGACAGTTCTTCCAATATCTTTAATATGCACCTCGGAATTTGATAAGGACACGTGCAGTTGCGTCCCCGATGTGTCTGTCTTCACTTGTAGCCTGGGAGAAAGACCTGATCACGTGAGCCATGTGAGTGAGAGGTGCTTCGGAGCAGGCAGCACTCCGGGCCAAGAGCACAATGGCCACTGGCCGCAAAAGGCATGGATTCTTTTAGGGTGCATTACGGCCACACAAAGGGGATGCCGCCGGGAAATCGAGGCATTAGCAAGTGCTTGTCAAATTGTGAATGAGAGACTGATGAAGTGTACAGCCTGAGAAAAAAAACTAAGGAGAGCTTATGCCTTTCATTCGACTTTTTTCAAATCATTAGTCACATCATGCAGCCTTACAATGTATTAAAAATCAAAACATAGCCCAAAATTTGTAGAAAAACTAAAGTTACATTAATAACTCTAAATTAAGCATATAGGAGTACCTATTTTCTTTGTTAACCACTCAACGCAGAATAGCTGCATGTGCACACTCCCTCAAATCGTTTGTAGAAAATATCCTTTCTATTTTATTCCGCTTGTTCAATTCTTAAAATATAAAGTGCCACAGAATTCCAAGCAAATCTTGTCTGCTGAATGAACTAGTGTAGCCCACAGCTATTTGGCATGGCCAGGACCAGTAGTGGAAAAAGTACCCAATTGTCATACTTGAGTAAAAGTATAGATACCTTAATAGAAAGTTACTCAAGTAAAAGTGGAAGTCACCCAGTAAAATACTACTTGAGTAAAAGTCTTAAGGTATTAGGTTCTAAATATACTTAAGTATCAAAGTAAAAGTATAAATAATTTCAAATTACTTATATTAAGCAAAGCAGACAGCACCATTTTCTTGTTTTTAAAATGTACGGATAGCCAGGGGCACACCCCAACACTCAGACATAATTTACAAAAGATTTGTGTCTAGTAAGTCCACCAGATCAGAGGCAGTAGGGATGACCAGGGATGTTCTCTTGATAAGTGTGTGAATTGGACAATTTTTCTGTCCTGTTAAGCATTGAAAATGTACTTTTGGATGTCATGGAAAATGTAGGAAGTAAAAAGTACATTATTTTTCTTTCGGAATGTAGGGAAGTAAAAGTTGCCCAAAATATAAATAGTAAAGTACAGATACCCCCAAAAACAACTTAAGTAGTACTTTAAAGTATTTTTACTTAAGTACGTTACACCACTGATAAGGACAACTCAGAGTATGTGATTCTGAAATGAAATGGACTACATTTTCTTCATATCATGTTTCTTTAGACCTGTCTAAAACAATGGATTTCTTGTAAAGGTGTAGGCTATATTACATGGATTTATGAGACTTTTTAAAATGTAGATGTTCCAACGGTCTGCGTCAGTGGCTTGTAGGCTGTGTGTGGAAGCCAGGAGATGCTAAATGTGTTTACAGTCAATTACCATATTGCTTGACAATCACCAGCTGACAACATTTCGTGACCACCACACCCCCAAGAACTCGAAACGCTCCAATCACAAACCCCCGTCGCGTTTAGTACCCCTCAAGAAAGGCTTGACTATAGCCCAGATCAGGCACTTCAAAGCTGGCTTGACGATTAGCTAGGTACTGTGTGACTCTCCAGGCGTACACTTTCTCACACCGAGTACCACAGAGGCAGAACAGAGATGAGGAGAGAGAGAGAGCGACAGATACAAAGAGGGAGCGCGAGAGAGAGAGATACAAAGGTAGATGCAGACACTCAGAGGTGTGCTCTGATTAAATAATGAGAGATGAGGCCTGATTATTAATGCATAGAGATAGATAAATGGAGAGCCGGAGAAAACAGATTAAGCCCCCCCCACCTCCTCTCTTCATTCAGAGCTTTTGAGAATTCCGACCTGTGAGTACCTGTTTCAGAGGCTGCTGCTTGTATCTTAATACTGGGTGAATCACATTAATAATTTAGCCCAGTGGCAAGGGAGCCACCACCGGCTAGAGAGAGACTGAGAGAAGAGTGACTGAGTGACTAGAGGGAGAGAAGACCAATATAGGACTCTGTCTTTGGGTTCTACTGTGTGTGTAAATTACAGTGCAAAACGCTACATTAATAATCAACACATTCAGCCTTTGTTTGGGCGGTGAACGGCAGGAGTGGGCCATGTAATTGGTTAGTTTAATAACTGGGCGTGGTGCATTGCTCTTTTTTTGTGTCTCACACACACACACACACACTAATCGCACACGGGCATAGCCGCATACACACATTCACTCACAAACATAGGCGACACACTCACACATACGCACACACACTGCACTGGCACACTCGTACACAAATACAAATCACTCGCGCACACAAACTAGGCAACACAGACTCTCACATGGCTGTATTCATACCCTGTCACGTTTCATTTTGGTTGGTAGAGTGTAGTAATCCGAGAAAATAATAGAATTTAGTCAATCAGTTCACTGGGTGTTCTGACGGCTCTTAAAAGGCACGGTAGAATTTTACTCGCTTTTATTCACCACTTAATATTATAGCTAATAACTAAGGCAGTTTGAAGGTTATTTTTTTCAATGATGTGCGGGGCTCTAAAAAAAACGGTCTTAATATTGCCTGTGAATCAGGGATGTTTTAATTTTATAGATTTTTTATTTGATTATCATCCTTAATTTTACCAGGGAAGTCACTTTGAGATTGACAGCTCTTTTTCAAGTGAGACCTGGCAAAGAAAGCAAGAGTTGAGAACAAGATAATAGCTGATAGATTTATAATACGAATGGTGTATATAACAACAGGAACAGGGCAACCAGTCGCAGCATTCAGTCAGTGTGTTTGTGTCTGCAGTATGCGTTCGTTCTGTTTATTTCTGCTCCAGGCAAAGAAAAAGAGAATTCTTGACATTGACATAAATTGAAAATACAATATTTGTCATTGAATTGAACCTTGAGGTCTGTTCTCTATTCTCTACTACCACCTTTATAATGTGGGTACATGTATTATAGAGAAGAATGTGTGTGTGGAGGGATGGGTTGGGGTGGGGCTGTGTCAAATAAAATCACATTTATTGGTCACATCCACATGTTTAGCAGATGCTATTGCGGGTGTAGCGTAATGCTTGTGTTTCTAGCTCCGACAGTGCAGTCATATCTAACAAGTTCACAACATATACCCAATACAAACACTTCTAAGTAAAGGAATGGAATTAAGAATATATAAATATATTGACGAGCAATGTCAGAGCGGCATAGACTAAGATACAGTAGAATAGTATAGAATACAGTATATACATATGAGATGAGTAATGCAAGATATGTAAACATTATTAAAGTGGCTAGTGTTCCATTTATTAAAGTGTCCAGTCTATGTATATAGACAGCAGCCTCGTATGTGCTAGTGATGGCTGTTTAACAATCTCTGTGTTTGTGCGTGTATATATGTGGTTGTGCATGTATGAAAAAAACCTTGACTTGTGCGTGTGTGTGTGTGTGTGTGTGTGTGTGTGTGTGTGTGTGTGTGTGTGTGTGTGTGTGGTATATGCATGACGGAGAAAGGGGGGCAACCTTGACTATTTCTGCACTATAAAGTGTGGTGTGTATTAGGAGAGACTCTATGGCAGGCTGTCAGACGGTAATGAATTTCAGACTATCGCTACCATGGTAGTCTCTCTCTTCCTCACACACACACACACACACAGCTCTCTACCTCCCTTTGTATCTGTGTGTGTGGTCTGACACATGCTTGTATACAGACAGTTACTGAAGACTTGGACTGATGTGTTTGTCAATGGTGATTTTCATATGGATGGACGCATTACCGGAGCGCCAAGTCTAGGACCAAAAGGCTCCTTAACAGCTTCTACACCCCCCCCCCCCCCCCCCCCCCCCCAAGCCATAAGACAGCTGAACAGCTAAACTAATCAAATGTTTACCTGGACTATTTACATTAACGCCCCCAACTTTATGTTGAGTATGTTGTTTGATACACAGCCACAAAGCCTATATGGTAAATACAGTGTCGGCGCTTGCTTTCATTTCAATCTGAAAATTGTGTATTCACAGTGTGACACTCTTTCAGAGACGAGTTCAGACTCATCAAAGAGACTTGGCATGTGTCACCCGTGCCGTGTCACTGTCGTCGCCGAGCTTTAAATGTCAATTGTCTCCCCTGATCCGCCTGACTCATTCTTGTGTGTGTGTGCTTTTTCTCTCTCACACACACACATATAGACACAGACAGCTCTCCACCTCTTTGTGTTCCTTGGAGTGCAATGCTGCGCCACAGTATTGATTACCTGCTGCTTCTGCCCTTTTTATAATTATGTCTCCACTCTTTTTATTCTTCTCTCTCTCTCTTTTATCCTCTGTGTCGCTCATCTCCTTCTCTCTCCTCTTTTGTTAATTCCCTTTCCCCTGATCCATTTTTATGCCTCCCTGTGCCCCGTGCTTGTTATCACACTCCTTCTTCTGTTTGATCTCCACTTCCCTCCTCATGTACATCATTTAACTCTGTTCATTTTGATCCCCCTTCTTTTTGCTCCTTTTTTAAAATGTTTATTCCTAATCATCATTCTCTCTGTTTATCCATCTCTCTCTCTCTCTCTCTCTCTCTCTCTCTCTGCAGCCTCTCTGGAGTGTTCTCCGTAGCCCGGGCGTTCCAGGACACCAGCTGCCAAAAGGACCCAGTCTCCCTCGGACCTCCTACATCTGACCCCCTCCCACCACCAATCAGAGCTGTCCTGACGCCAACCTTAATTCTAACTCCAATCTTAACCCCATGCTTAGTCCCAAAACCTCAAACCTTCACACAAGTAAATTCATTGGCTTGTCCAGTGACTTATCACAGACATTCTATCACTTTCTTGCCGTTAACCAAGCATTTCCACTACATTTGTCCCTATGCCATTCCAACTCTCCTACCCCTTCTGAAGCGCCACTAGCCCAGGACATTCTGAGAGCAAGCATTAAGAGCTGGAGAACTTATCAACCCTCAACCGACGATCCAACTACAAAGACTGTGGAGAACAACGATAAAACACACATGTCAAATATGGCATTAACTTGAAAAAAAAACTTCTATGTTAATTCCTCCATGTCCGTCCTATGTGAATACAACCCCCAAGATACGCCACTGAGCCGGTGTGTAACATTCTATTGACTTCTAATGGTGACTTAAAAGACATATTGGGTACACCAGCCTTTCGCTCTTACCCTCTGTCTTCTTTCTCTCGGTATCTCTCGCGCTCTGTCCTCACTGACTATATCGGTGCAGCGAGAGGGTGACACATTTTGCACTTCTATATGTTCCCTTTCTCCTTCACTCTCTCTCCCTCTTTTTCTGACTGTTGTCTGCATTAATTCTGTGCATTGTCAGTGTCTGGGCTTGCCTGGTGAAAATATTGTCTCTGTTGTCCTATCTGTGTGTCCTCTGCCCTGCACCACTCTCTCCCTCCTTCACTTTGTGGGTCGCTCTCTCAGCGCAGTCAGCAAACCCATCCATGTGAGAGAACTTCACTGTGAATACATCCAGGTGTGGCATGGAGAGAGAACCAGGGAAAAATAAATGACTGATAACCTACATGGGACAATTGCTGGGTTGAGAGATGTGGTTGAGAGAGAACCAGGCAAGTGCTTCTCTACTGATGAAGAGAACATAAAGAAGAAAAAGATCACTGAAGACTCCCCCCTCTCCATTTTAAATATCAGCTATATTGAAAATAGTGTAGAAAGGAAAATGTACCATGTGCAAAAAAAACGAACCATCCAATGTCTATCAGAGACATGGCATTTATCTCCCTCATTGTTTTATGACAAACTAACTCTTTGCTGTAACTGTTAATGTGAAATGGCCATTCACTGTTAATATAAAGGCTTTTTACTGTACTTAGAAGCACATGGAGCTGTCATGCCAACTATCCCGTCATTGCTTGGGCCATCGTCCCCTATATGTGTGTGTTTTCAAACCCTGTAGCCAGTAATGAACTATTTCCTATTACCCATGTATCACTACCACTGTAGCATGACCTATTGTCACCATCACAACAACTTCCTCCCTGTGAATGGGAATAAATGGGGATCCCCCCCCCCAAAAAAAAAAAATGGCTGTCAAGAAATGAAAGTAGGGGAATTCCAGCCCTGGAGAGCCATTGGTTTAGCTGAATTTAATTGCAACATTGGGTCTTGTGTTACGAGTGTCCATTGTTTGGATTGGAGCTTGGCTTATGCTGTGTAGTTGGTGGTTGGCCCATTAGTAGCAAATTTAATAGTATTGATTAAACCTTCAGGACTGTGTAGACCTACAGGCCTGGAATAGCCCATCCCTGACATTGGAGAGGTAAGGAATGCTGATACTTACAGTCACATGGGATGAAGTCGTTCTTAGCTAAACACAAGTGGCTATTTCATGCTTCGGTGGAGATCTGGTGTCAGTGTCTCTCTTGGCCAGTGGGGGCTGCCTGCCCTGCCTGCTTCCAGTTGGGAGACTTGGCACCTTCTTTTCACATCATCTGGATGTCGATAGCCGAACTGGGAGAAGCAGTCTACAGTATTAACCCAAGGCAGTGTTTGGATAAAGAAAAAACCTCCTGGAACTGTAACATGGGCAGCTCCTTCCTGACAACTATAACTTGGCTGTAACGTAATTATTTAGTAAAGGAAGTATGATGACTTTGTATATTGTAGCTCACCATGTGACTTTCAGGGCATTTCGAACCTGGGTCTTGTTCATTAGGGCACACCGGAACCAAATGTTTTGCAACGGAAAACAAGACCGAGCGTTTCTTATTGGACAAGTCCAGGTAGTCCCTCCATGTTTGAACCCATTTTCTCCCGTTTGGTGCCTAATGCACATGACCATGCCAGCTCTGCCAAGGTGCCCGAGGACTTGCCTGAACTGGCTCTTTCCACAATCCCCTGATACATTTTTTACGCTTTTGGAATTTATTCATTAGCACTGTTGCTCAAGAGAAACCTTATACTGAGCCTCACTTTCTTATTGCACAAGACAAACCTTAGTACATCACCCACACATACATGCAAATGGAAGCAGACTTACAAGGAATTATGTGACTACACAGTCAGACATTACATTCACAGGTGTATATACATACATATGCCTATATTATGCACGCACAAACACGCATAGGACACATACACATTAGCACACTTAAACTAATACAACTGTTAAAGGGATAGTTTGGGATTATGTTTCCGAGTCCAGTATAAAGGAAGTTAGTATTGGCTCGTGAAACTACCTCTAACTAGTTTAGGGCAAAGACTACAACCTATCCCTTTACAGTTTTTCTCAATCGCGTACAAGCAGTTTTTGTGTCTGTGTTGGAACATCTATAGCAGAAAACCGCAATGATGAAACGCTCAAATACATTTACAGAACTTCTGGTCATTTTCATGCCTTAATACCTGACTTGCATATCTTAGACCACCATTTGCAAGACGTTTAATACAAATGTCATCAGTGAATACAAAATGTACTGTTATGTTTTCTGTTCACATAATATAACACAATTACGGCCCTGCTTACACTATAGCCGTCTGGCGTTGCCATCAGCTGTTGAGAAAAGGCTTCCTTTGAAATCGATGAAAGCTGCATCACGTCCAATGGCAGCGTCCAAGCATCGCCATGGTTAAATTGTTGGTGGCTGATGCGCGAGTTCATTCTATCTTGTGAATTGAAATCATGAGAAATAAAGTTGATTTTGGTTGCATATGGCTTTGACTATACACCACTGGTTATTTTACTAAGATGTATTAAGTTAAGAAGCTACGACTAGCTAGCTACATTGACTAGCTAGGTTCACAATGTAAACAAAAGCAACTTCCGTAATAAGAGAACAGAGAATCATTTAATACAACTACTAGGAACAAGTTAATCAGTACTTCTGAAAAACTGGACACATGATATTGTACTTAGGCATAATTGATGAATACGGAACTGTACATTTGGGGGAAATATAATAAAGCCGCTCTTCCCCTCTGCTCCTCTTCGCTCTCAAAACAACGCTCTATGTGACGCGACGCTGATGGCCCAGTGTCATACCATGTAGCCCTAAAATATATGGAAAGATCTAGATGACTGTTGGGACTGTCTAGTTGTTATGACATTATTTTGGACAATATTGCAGACATTCAGAGATGCACATAATGAAGTAATCATGTGACCTTCCACGGTAGAGCTTTGCTTTGGTGTGTGTGGATTGAGGCCTATTCATATCAGTTGTGTTCCTCCATTGTATTCACCTGAACCCAATGGAAAGTCTGCAAAACAATGAACAAACCAGCCTTTGTATTGGGTACATGGAATTGGATTGGGATGATACTGATGAATGAATCGTGTGCACACAATAGGCTTTTTTATCAGGAAAATTTGATGAGTATGAAATTGTTTGGTGAAATATGCATAAAAGGACAGTAATTGCCCATAATTCTGCACCTTTGGATAGTTGTACTTCTAATTTTGATCATCATGATTTTGTGACTGTAAAAGATAAGTATGGTAGCGTTAATCTTTCTGTAGGCAGTAGTGTTCTTTTGATGAATCTATTAGCAATGTTGATGGTAGGCTACAATATCATTTTGATGAAAGTGTTTACGTTTTGAGAAGGCATTTTACTGTTTTCCAAAAGTCCACAGAGTTCTGTGTCTTGTGAACTCTGTTTTGAAAATCGACAACATTGTTCCAAAAAATGCTTGAAATCGATTGAGAAAAACGAATGTATGATTTTTGGCCAGTTTGACACCATGTTTTTTTTAAACTTTCTGGTGTTTTTTGTATCAAACAGGCATGCAGACCAAGTCTTCAGCCCCCCCCCCAACCATCTATATATAGGTTGCCTAATCATGGATATCAATGAAATATTATAAATATCTTAATAAATCTATTAACCTGTATACTGTAGTGTACATTACTGAGCATACCCCACCGCATATTTTTTTTACATATACCACATTATCTTTACACACTGTATTGTATTATGTGTAGCCTAATACAGCAGACAGGGACTGAATACCTTTCTTCAGTGCTGAATAAAGAGTGAATACACAGATCCTGAAGATAGATGATGTATCAGTGGTACTGTGGTTATACAATACTATAGCATGTAGACAATCTCTCCTGGTTATCACGCTCCAGCCTCCGTACTCCCTCTGGGTCCTGGATGAATGGAAATGACTGAGAACAAATCTGCTCCACACACACACACACACACACACACACACACAAATGCCGGTGGTGAAAGCAGCGCCGTGGAGCAGCGCGCTGGTGTCAATACTAAAACGCACTTACCGTGGGCCATGCGGCAGAAAGGGGGAGGAGTGAGAGATGACAGTAAATCACTAGGGCCCACAAGACATGCAGGAGACACTCAGCGTGTTAGGCTGTTTAGATTAAATCTGCCCGGTTTTCTCTCTCTCACCATCTCTCTCTGTCTCTTTTCCTATCTCTCTCTTTCTCTCTCTCCAGCAATCCAATTATATCCATCACTTCTGCTGTCCCTCTACACATCTCTGAGTCTGTGTCCATCTTTCTATCTCGGCCCTATCTTTTTAATCTGTCTCCCTCTCCTCTCAAATCTTCCCTTTGACTCTATTGAACCCTTGTTCTCTCATTACTGTACCTCTTTTCCCCCCTCCAACCTCTTTTGTATCTCTGCTCTCTCTCTTCTCTCTGCATCCCCTCTTTCAGGCGTGTTGAACACACAGGCTGTCCTATGATTTAAACATGTTGGACACTACGCTGCTCAGCCCCTTTGGTGTGTCAAAATAAACATTAGAGCACAGGGGTGCTCTGGCCACAGCGGAGAGTGAAAGTTATATATATATATATATATATGAGGGAGAAAGTGTGTCGTGTGTTAGAGTGTGTATCTCTGTCCGTGTGTGTGTTGGATGAAGTCAGCAGTGTTCTTCCACCTTGTTTTCTCTCTCTGTGAGACACTATCTGATTCATCAGCGAGGGCAGCATCTGTTTCTGTTTTATTGTGAGAGAAAAACGTAATTACTAGCAGCACACTTCTTTATTAGCATATGATTTTCCCCTTTGACTAAGAAGCACAGTGGAAATGTTCTCTCTGATCTCTGTCATCTTTTATCGCGGTGAACTTTGCGGTACCCAATGTTTGTTTTAACCGTTTTTTTCATGATGTCGCAAGTAAGTGTTTTTTGCTTTCTCTTTCTTGTTGCACTCACTTGATTCTCCTCTATCACTGTTCTTTTTTTAATATTGAAATGTGGGGGCTTTCTCTCATGTTCCCGCTCTCTCTCTTCCCCCTCCCTTTCTCTCTCCATATCAATTCAATTCAAAAGGCTTTATGGGTATGGGAAACATATGTTTACATTGCCAAAGGAAGTGAAATAGATAATAAACAAAAGTGAAATAAACAATCAAATATGAACAGTAAACATTACACTTACAAAACTCTCTCTCTCTTCTCCCCCCATCTGCCTCCCTCTCTCCAGTATAAGACTTTTGGGTTATTTCATTTTTTACTTAACTCTATTTCTTGAACTACATTGTTGGTTAAGGGCTTGTAAGTAAGCGGTAAGGTCTACACCTGTTCTATTCTGCGCATGTGACAAATACATTTTGATTTGATTGAAATGAGTTGAACAATATCTCAAATCAAATGTTATTTGTCACATGCGCTGAATACAACAGGGGTAGAAATGCTTACTTACAAGCCCTTAACCAACAATGCCGTTTTAAGAAGAATAAGTGTTATAAAAGTATTTACTAAAATAAACTGAAGTAAAACATCAATACAACATTTAAATAAAAAAATAAGAAAATTGAAAATAACATAATTAAAGAGCAACAATAAAATAACAGTAGCTTGCCTATATACAGGGGGGACCGGTACACAGGTTAGTCGAGATAATTGAGGTAATATGTACATGTAGGTAGAGAAATATCTATCCTATCCATGGCTGCTAGTCTCAGTTTCAGTCCAATCATCACTCCAGTTGGTGTGTGTCAAATGACCCACTTCAGCAGCCAAGGGTTAAGCCTCTTTCCACCATCAGTTATTACAGCAGGATCTAGATCAAATTTGCACCCATCCACTCTCTCTCTCACACACACACACACACACACACACACACACACACACACACACACACACACACACACACACACACACACACACACACACACACACACACACACACACACACACACACACACACACACACCCTTCACCTGGTTGAGCTCACTCTAAACCACTTCTCGTGTTTATCTCCTCCGCTCAGGGCCTGTGTGAGCACTTCAGAGGAACCACAACATTGCTCCTAATGAATCAGTACTGACTGTGTCGAGCCTCTCTCTCTCTTCTCGCTCTCTCTTTATCACTGACAGGCTTCCCTGTGCCTGGGGAATTACAAGTAACTTTTCTGATAGGAAGCCCTAGACTGACTTGATGGATTCCACACTGATGGATTCCGACAGAGCGTGGCCCTTTTTCAACGTCCGCGGTAGCGGGAAAGGTTTTTCTGGTCAGCTTCCCGTTTCAGGGGGCGTTCTGAAAGCCGAACGATTGACAGGTGTAGCGGTAAAGCCCGGCGACTTTCCCATTGTCTCTCGCAGCTGCGTCCTGCCTGCCACCTTTCGACATCAAGGGGAGAGTGAGGGTTATTAGCCTACCGCCGCGTTTGAGTGTCAGGGAGAGTCAATTATGTCACTGACGAGGAGGGAGGAAAAAAAAGAGAGCAGCACGGTAAAAGCTTTCTTTCTTCCCAGAGGCTGAGCGTGTGTGTGTGTGTGTGTGTGTGTGTGTGTGTGTGTGTGTGTGTGTGTGTGTGTGGTGTGTGTGTGTGTGTGTGTGTGTGTGTGTGTGTGTTTGTGTGTGTGTGTGTTTGTGTGTGTGTGTGTGTGTGTGTGTGTGTGTGTGTGTGTGTGTGTGTGTGTGAATGTTGGTGCCCCACGCCACTGTATTAATGTGCTGGAGTATGCCAGAAACAATAATTCCCCCTACCAACAACACCTCTCTCCTCCCCCCACCTTCAATAGCTAGTGGAACAGGCCAAAGCCAGCACAGTGGGGAACTGGAACCTGAGGGCATCCAGCCTGCAGGTGCCACTGAGGATGAAGAGGTGCCATGAGCATGCTCAGTCCTAATGATATCCGCCGGCACTTTCTCTCCCCCCAGTCCGTCGGTGAAAAGTCCTGGACCCTGGAGTCTCTGTCACTACCTCCTAATGAGGCACAGAGCTTGGCACAAAATGGGCTCTCAATTTCCCTCACACTTCCCACTACTGGGTCGAGTTCAGGGAACTAGGGGACTGGCAATACTTACTCCATGATGATGTGTAAAGGCGGAGTTGTGAGATGATGTAACATGTAGCCTTTGGTGGGAAATCCTCAATCTTCTCTCATTTCATTTCCCTTGGAAAGTACAGGACCCTGAGGGGGCAAAACATTGAGCTTTGATGACCCCTTTCATCCACTATGTATGAGTCAATATACATTTTTAAACTGCATTTGAGTCCCATTTCCCTCCTGGATGAGTGTTATTTTATGTCAGTGTTTTTCCACGTTAATCGTTTACCTTCGCAGTCCTCTTACAGTGATAAAATTCCCCCAATTTTTCATTGGTCCAGGAAAATCATGTTCATTATTTGTTCTTCCAAGGCCAATAGAGGACACCAACAAAACTTCCCCTTGGGCACTAAGCAACTGGGGAATATGGAACCATAATCGTCTTGTTGTGCAATATGTTGGGTTCTGGTAATTTTGTACAATTGGGCAAGCTTGCTTTTCCTTGTTTGTTTTTTTTTTTTTGTTTTTTACTCCAAATACACATACGAACAACAACTTACAGAAACACACAAACAATGACTATATCTCATTTGCCCAGACCCACATAATCACATCCCCATCCCTAGTGCCTGGATTATTGGTTGCCACTTGGCCTTAAACAAATTGGTACAATTTATCTCGGTCGCCCATGCTATTTCAATATATAAATAATAAATCATTTGATTTTTCCATTGTGTTAATGATGGCGGATTCATTGATTTCCACGTTTTTGTGATCGAAACAAATTAAGCTTTATTTATACAGCACATTTCAGACATGGAATGAATCGCAATGTGTTTTACAGGAAAAAAATTATAAAAACAATGAAAATAAAAACTGAAATATTTACTACACAACAGACATAAGATAAAAACTAAAGAATGACACAAGCTGAATGACTAACAAGCAACCTGAGGAAAATCAAAAGTAAAAAGATCTATTTTAAATATGTCCACAGTTTTGGCCCCCCTCAGGTTCTCAGGCAGGCTATTCCAGAGGCTGGGAGCATAATAACTAAAGACTGCCTCTCCGTGCCTCTTGGTCCTAGGCTTTGGGATAGGTAAAAGCCCAGTGCCAGAGGACCTGAGGGACCTACTGGGTAAATAACTTAAAAGCATGTTTGACATGTATTGGGGTGCACAATCGTGAATTGATTTAAAAACCAATAAAAGAATCTTAAAATGAATTCTAAAACTCACAGGCAGCCAGTGCTTTAAATCCGGTGTAATGCGTGCTCGCCGTCTGGTCTTGGTCAATACCCATGCTGCAGCATTCTGTATGTTTTGCAGTTGACCAATGGCTTTCTTGGGTAGACCAAACTGGAGAGCAGGAGAGCATTACAGGATGAGCATTACATATATGAGTCTCTCTGTATCAGCCTGAAAGAAAAACGGCCGCCCTTGGCACTGTTCCTCAGGTGGTAAAAAAACTATTTTGGTCACATTCATCATGTGTGATTCGAAATTGAGTTCAGAATCTAAAATAAAACACCAGGTAAAAAACCTGGGTGTTATCTTCTTTGCCTGTTAATTCAAATGTGCAGCTAGATTCTCTCTCTGTACTTTGGCTCCAACAATAAGTAACTCGATCTTGTCTTGATTTAGAGGAGGAAGTTGTGAGCCATCCAAGTATTGAAATCACTAATACAGTTTAATCATTTATCCATGGAGCTAAAATCCTCTGGTGACACAGGAATTTAAAGTTGTGTATCGTTTGCGTAGCAGTGAAAATCAATACTGCGCTTTCTGATAACTCTGCCAAGGGGTAACATATATACAATGCATTCGGAAAGTATTCAGACCCCTAATGTTACATTACAACCTTATTCTAAAATGGATTAAATGAAAAATGTTCCTCATCAATCTATACACAATACCCCATAATGACAAAGCGAAAACAGATTTTTAGAAATGTATTACAAGTAAAAAACAGATACCTTATTTACATAAGTATTCAGACCCTTTGCTATAAGACTCGAAATTGAGCTCAAGTGCATCCTGTTTCTATTGATCATGCTTGAGATGTTTCGACAACTTCATTGGAGTCCCCTATGCTAAATTCAATTGATTGGACATGATTTGGAAAGGCACACACCTGTCTATATAAGGTCCCACAGTTGACAGTGCATGTCAGAGCAAAAACCAAGCAATGAGGTCAAAGGGATTGTCCGTAGAGCTCCGAGACAGGATTGTGTCGTGGCACAGATCTGGGGAAGGGTACCAAAACATTTCTGCAGCATTGAAGGTCCCCAAGATCACAGTGGCCTCCATCATTCTTAAATGGAAGAAGTTTGGAACCACCAAGACTCTTCCTAGAGCTGGCCGCCTGGCCAAACTGAGCAATCGGGGAGAAGGCCCTTGGTCAGGGAGGTGACCAAGAACCCGATGGTCACACTGACAGAGCCTCAGAGTTCCTCTGTGGGGATGGGAGAACCTTCCAGAAGGACAACCATATCTGAGACTGCACTTGTGAAGGTGGTAATGACGTTTTAATGGCGTCAGACCGAGGCTCTGCATCTGTCCTTGTGCTAATAGACCTTAGTGCTGCTTTTGATACCATCAATCACCACATTCTTTTGGAGAGATTGGAAACCCAAATTGGTCTACACGGACAAGTTCTGGCCTGGTTTAGATCTTATCTGTCGGAAAGATAACATTTTGTATCTGTGGATGGTTTGTCCTCTGACAAATCAACTGTAAATGTCAGTGTTGCTCAAGGCTCCGTTTTAGGACCACTATTGTTTTCACTATATATTTTACCTCTTGGTGATGTCAGTTGGAAGCATAATGTTAACTTTCACTGCTATGCGGACGACACCCAGCTGTACATTTCGATGAAACATGGTGAAGCCCCAAAATTGCCCTCCCTGGAAGCCTGTGTTTCAGACATAAGGAAGTGGATGGCGGAAATGTTTCAACTTTTAAACTCTGACAAAACAGAGATGCTAGTTTTAGGTTCCAAGAAACAAAGAGATCTTCTGTTGAATCTGACAATTAATCTTGATGGTTGTACATTCATCTCAAATAAAACTAAGGACCTCTGCATTACGCTGGACCCTGATCTCTCTTTTGACGACCATATCAAGACTGTTTCAAGGACAGCTTTTTTCCATCTACGTAACATTTAAAAAATCAGAAACTTTCTGTCCAAAAATGATGCAGAAAAATTAATCCATGCTTTTGTCACTTCTAGGTTAGACTACTGCAATGCTCTACTTTCCGGCTACCCGGATAAAGCACAAAATAAACTTCAGTTAGTGCTAAATACAGCTGCTAGAATCCTGACTAGAACCCAAAAATGTGATCATATTACTCCAGTATCTCTACACTGGCTTCCTGTTAAGGCAAAGGCTGATTTCAAGGTTTTACTGCTAACCTACAAAGCATTACATGGGCTTGCTCCTACCTATCTTTGCGATGTGGTTATGCCATACATACCTACACGTACACTACGGTCACAAGATGCAGGCCTCCTTACTGTCCCTAGAATTTCTAAGCAAACAGCTGGAGGTAGGGATTTCTCCTATAGAGCTCAATTTTCATGGAATGGCCTGCCTATCCATGTGAGAGACGCAGACTCGGTCTCAACCTTCAAGTCTTTATTGAAAACTCATCTCTTCAGTAGGTCCTATGATTGAGTGTAGTCTGGCCCAGGAGTGTGAAGGTGAACGGAAAGGCACTGGAGAAACGAACCGCCCTTGCTGTCTCTGCCTGGCCGGTTCCCCTCTCTCCACTGGGATTCTATGCCTCTAACCATATTACAGGGGCTGAGTCACTGGCTTACTGGTGCTTTTCCATGCCGTCCTTGGGAGGGTGCGTCACTTGAGTCACTTATGTAATCTTCCTGTCCGGGTTGGTGCCCCCCCTTCGGTTGTGCCGTGGGGGAGATCTTCGTGGGCTATACTCGGCCTTGTCTCAGGATGGTAAATTGGTGGTTGAAGACATCCCTCTAGTGGTGTGGGGGCTGTGCTTTGGCAAAGTGGGTGGGGTTATATCCTGCCTGGTTGGCCCTGTCCGGGGGTATCGTCGGACGGGGCCACCGTGTCTCCCGACCCCTCCTGTCTCAGCCTCCAGTATTTATGCTGCAATAGTTTGTGTCGGGGGGCTAGGGTCAGTCGGTTATATCTGGACTATTTATCTTGTCTTATCCGGTATCCTGTGTGAATTTAAGTATGCTTTCTCTAATTCTCTTTTTTTCTTTCTTTCTTTCTCTCTCTCGGAGGACCTGAGCCCTAGGATCATGCCTCAGGACTACCTGGCCTGATGACTCCCAGTCCACCTCGTCGTGCTGCGGCTCCAGTTTCAACTGTTCTGCCCGCGGCTATGGAACCCTGACCTGTTCACCGGATGTGCTACCTGTCCCAGACCTGCTGTTTTCAACTCTCTAGAGACAGCAGGAGCGGTAGAGATACTCTGAATGATCGGCTATGAAAAGCCAACTGACATTTACTCCTGAGGTGCTGACCTGTTGCACCCTCTACAACCACTGTGATTATTATTATTTGACCCTGCTGGTCATCTATGAACATTTGAACATCTTGGCCATGTTCTGTTATAATCTCCACTCGGCACAGCCAGAAGATGACTGACCACCCCTCAAAGCCTGGTTCCTCTCTAGGTTTCTTCCTAGGTTCTGGCCTTTCTAGCCACCGTGCTTCTACACCTGCGTTGCTTGTTGTTTGGGGTTTTAGGCTGGGTTTCTATACAGCACTTTGTGACATCAACTGACAGCACTCAAGGCAGTTAACCCATTGTTCCCCGAGCGCCGAAGATGTGGATGTCAATTAAGGCAGCCCCCCGCACCACTCTGATTCAGAGGGGTTGGGTTAAATAACTAGGTATCCCCCTTTCCCTTTACCTTTCCACCAATCAGGCCTTTATGGTAGAGTGGCCAGACGGAAGCCACTCCTCAGTAAAAGGCACATGACAGCACGCATTGAGTTTGCCAAAAAGCACTTAAACGACTCTCAGACCATGAGAAACAAGATCCTCTGGTCTGATAAAACCAAGATTGAACTCTTTGGCCTGAATGCCAAGAGTCACTTCTGGAGGAAACCTGGCACTATCCCTACAGTGAAGCATGTTGGTGGCAACATCATGCTGTAGGGATGTTTTTCAGGGGCAGTCCCTGGGAGACTAGTCAGGATCGAGGCAAAGATGAACAGAGCAAAGTACAGAGAGATCCTTGATGAAAACCTGTTCCAGATTGCTCAGGACCTCAGACTGGGGCGAAGGTTCACTTTCCAACAGGACAACAACCCTAAGCACACAGCCAAAACAATGCAGCAGTGGCTTCGGGACAATTCTCTAAATGTCCTTGATTGGCCCAGCCAGAGCCCCATCCAACCTGACTGAGCTTGAGAGGATCTGCACAGAAGAATGGGAGAAACTCCTCAAATACCAGTGTGCCAAGCTTGTAGCGTCATACCGAAGAAGACTCGAGGCTGTAATCGCTGCCGAAGGTGATTAAACAAAGTACTGAGTAAAGGGTCTGCATACTTATGTAAATGTGACCGACCACCTTGATTTGGATGTAGCAAAATTTGAAATAGTGTTTTTTACATTGGATAAAAGCAGACACACAGAGCTACAAATGGTATATAATACACTGCATTTGAAGAACAATGGGAAAGTAATTATGCTTTGAAAGTTGATAAACTTGTAACTTCACTTTTGATAAAATGGCCTTTGAATGTTTTGGTATCTACTGGAGAGATCTTCTTTGTCTACACCCATTCAGCACCCTCTTAAGCTTTAGCCCCACCCATCTCTTCAAGGGTTGATCTGAGCATTCTGTCCTAACAACAACAGTCAAGCACTCAAGCTAACATGAGAGAGCCGTTCACTGACCATTTTACTCACTATGGCAGAGCTGTTTAGGCTGTTTTTATGTTATCCAGAGCGTTGGTGACTGTAACTGTGCTGCTGGCAACAATTTACGCTTAGTTGCCAATGTTTACTGACACCGGCCATATTCAACGGGTGTTGAGCGTTTGTAAATTTGTCAGTTATTCTGCGCTCTGGCACACTGCAGGTAGCTAACCAACCAGGTTCAATGTTTTCTAGCTGACATTAGGCTATAACTAGCAAAGCAAATGGCTCTGAGATATGAATAATAAGATCATATACGTAACGTTAGCTAGCAAGCCAGCCAGCTAACATTAGCTAGCTAACAGTACACTTCAAATTAAAACCACTTTCTGTGAAAAGTAAAAATAAAATGTGTAATATCTGAAAATGTAGCTAGTTACCCAAATACATCATGGATGGACGCCTCTCCCTGTTATATGGATGCCATGGTTTACCTTAGTTTGAAGATGTAATTCTAAGTAAAGAAAACCATGGCATGTTTTCTCCTTCTCCTTAGCTATCATACTTTAATTGCAATGATTTCAAAACTCTGTCCTCGAGAAAGTGGAGAGCAACAATTATCCAGTTCTACTACGCAATACTTTTTTTTTTAAAGCAGTGTTAGACAGGATTACCTGCACATACTGACCAGCTCAAATAATGAGCGTGCTATATGGCAGACCAATCTGAACTCATCTCTCGGCATGTCTTTTTCTGACTTTTCTGAATCTGAACCATCTAGGCTCGTAATTTAACATTTGTATTTGTATTTACAGATGACATACAAGTCTGTTATTAAGGCACATACAAGTTTGCATGTTCCAGAAGGCAATTCTGCCAGAAAACGCATTTAGATTATTTTTTTAAGTTTATGTTCAAATGTCTCTCCTATGAAGTAGTGACCCGTGACATATGCCTAGTTTCCTGAAACGAGTCACAAATCTGATATTTCAGTTTATGTTTAATAATAACAAAACATTTTAAGCCATTTTATAATAAGGTTGTAACATAATAAAATGTGGAAAAAGTCAAGGGGTCTGAATACTTTCCGAATGCACTGTAAAACTGAACAGTACCGGACCCAAAATCGAACCTTGTGGAACGCCACAGGTGATACGTATTTTATCTGAGTTATGTTCACCAAGGGTGACAAACTTTTGACCAGTTAAATAGATCCTTACCCAATTTAGAACTGGACCGGAGAGGCCAACCACTTCTCCAGTCTGTCCAGAAGGACATCATGGTCAACAGTGTCAAATGAGGCACTTAAATCTAAGAGTACAGAGAGCTGTTTGGCATCTGTTTTGGCTCTAAGATCATTTAACACTTTAACTAAGGCTGTGTCTGTGCTGTGCTGGGCACGAAACCAGATTCGAAACCAAACCTATGCTATGGACAACAAGGTAGTAAACAATACACAGTGGTGATCAAATAAAGCAACATCAACAATAGAGGGTATGTCAATAGAAAGCCCCTTGGTAATAACCAGGTCCAGAGTATGGCCGCAGTTATTGGTGGGCCCAGTAACATGTTGGATTAAGATGAATAAATTCAATGGCCTTGGAGTCAGTCTGTTTGTCAACATGAATATTAAAATCCCCCAACACAATGATTTTATCATAGTTCTCAAGGACAATAGACAATTGTTCAGATAAATCAGTAAAGAAAGTGGGACAGTGCTTTGGTGGCCTATACAGGGTTATGGCCAGCACTTTTCCCTTTTCTGATAGAGCATGAAAAGCTGTAGTCTGGGGGGAGGCGTCAATAATAGCTGCAGTACACTGACAGCCATGTTTCAGTGAGAAACATGCAATCAACCTTCTGCTCAGTAATGAGGTCATTCACGAGAAAGGTTTTACTTGTGATTGCTCTAACATTTAAAAGCGCCATATTAAATGAGTGTGGGCCACTGCCACTGGGGCATCTGCCTTGAGGTAACCAATGGAATAACAACCAAATTATTAATGTCACAACCGCATTTTCCGACAGTCTCCAATCTATCAGAATGGTAGGAGATGACAGTTTGTATAAACTCGCTAGAAGGCAGAGTTAAAGGAACATAAATTAGGTTACTCACAATAACGATAGTGTCATTTCTACAGGAGTTGATATGAGAAGAGAATCGTCCAGCCCACTGGGTATCTCACTACATCCCCATGTGCCATGTCTTGAAATATGCAGACAGACGGATTAAAGTTAAGTTTACATTGGAATACTTCTGACAGCCAACTTTCTAGCTCCGTCCATAACTTTTGGACTTTATAGCATTCCTAGAAAACACGGATTATTGAATCATTATTAGTTTTACACTATTCATATATTCCACAGCCTATGTGCTGTGGAATATATGAATTTTGTCTCTTGCATAATAAATTCTATACATTTGTTTATACTGGATTGGCGAGATGGTGCCAACAGAGACGGCTGCCTCGCTTCTAGTTCTTACAAGCATTTTGCTACACCCGCAATAACATCTATTAAATATGTGCATACAATTTGATTTGATTAAGATTACATTTTCGTTAACTGTAATTTTTTTTACTTATGCTCCAACTTTCCCTGCATCTTGTGCCAACATCAGTTCTTTTTCAATCTTGGTTCCAATAGTTAAACATTTTTCTATGAGATTGTTAGTTGGATATGCTCTCTGAAAGGATTTGTATATCTTCCCTATCATATAAGCATCCTTTTCTGACTCAAATCCAGGCTGTATCACATCTGGCCATGATTGGGAGTCCCATAGGGCGGCGCACAATTGGCCCAGCGCCGTCCGGGTTTGGCCGGGGTAGGCTGTCATTGTAAATAAGAATTTGTTCTTAATTGACTTGCCTAGTTAAATAAAGGTTAAATAAAATAAAATAAATCAATAAAAATAAGGTTCCCTCAAGGTTGCTCTGATGTCCGAAAGATTTCAAATCGAAATTTCATGATATTTAACTTTTAAGTTGCATATATTTGAAACTATTGGTCAGTCCAAAATGTATTTTTAATTCTGTCATGGAAATAAATGTATTTTCTGTTACCAAGTCATTTACGGTTTCTATGCCTTTAATTTTCCAAACTTGCTTTTCCATTAACTGCTGTGCATCCTTTCCACTGGACCATTGATCATTGTGCAGTCAGGTTTTTCCCCTGTACCAACAGTCATATTAGTGGTCTGATG
Source organism: Salmo salar (assembly GCF_965601325.2). Classification (NCBI taxonomy): domain Eukaryota; kingdom Metazoa; phylum Chordata; class Actinopteri; order Salmoniformes; family Salmonidae; genus Salmo; species Salmo salar. The sequence continues at coordinate 7,931,450 of NC_138317.1, read as the reverse complement.
TGATGATGTCATTTACAGGAAGTGGGGTGAATCATCGCTTCTTCTTATACTGTAGTTTACTTGAAAGGGTGTGGAGTGTAGGTGTGTCCTACCACAAGGATCAGGTGAGTTACTAACACCTTTTGTTCCTGTCTTTCTCCTTCTCTCTCTGTGTGTGTGTGTGTGTGTGTGTGTGTGTGTGTGTGTGTGTGTGTGTGTGTGTGTGTGTGTGTGTGTGTGTGTGTGTGTGTGTGTGTGTGTGTGTGTGTGTGTGTGTGTGTGTGTAAATGGCACGTACCCCTTTCTCACAGCCTCTGAACAATGGAGAGGGCACAGTTCACTGTCTACTCTCTCTACTGAGAGGATATGCTATATCCCAGACAAACAAGTAATCTCAAAAATGACTTGTTTGTCAATGTTTGTTATGTCAATGATCTGTTGTTGCACTCTTGGGATGGATAGTTTGTGACGATTGTGTATCTCAATCAAATCAGCCAATTGTCCTAGTTTTTAAATTGTCTCTGCATTTAAATTGTCACGAATTAAGGATTATTTCACCTCCCCCCAGCGCAATTAATCGTGACCCCTCCCCGGCTTAAGACATTACATTGAATAAGAGGATTGATTTATTGATCAAACTAGACCCGAGGGATAAGTATTATGTCGTAGCCGTGTGATGATGTTGACACTCCTGTTGCCAGTGACAGCTCCTCTGCTCCAATATGTGAGGGCTGGGGTGGGGGACTCAGCCTAGCAGGCCAGCTGGCAGCGAGGGCAGCCTCTGGCTCGGCTGGGCCCCGTGGGCATCCGGCTTGGCACAGCCACGCATTGCGACATCTGAGGCCATGGTGCCAACCAAGACAGCGGCACAGGTCTCCCCTGTGCCAACTCAAAGAGTCAGTGGGGAAGAGAGGCAGTGAAAGTCGATGAGAGCCAATAGTATGGCGGCATAAGTGAATCTGGGGGTCAATGAGAGCCAATAGGAGCACGGGAAGGGGGAAGGAAGGGTTAATGGGGGGCCAATAGCAGAAGTGCAGAAGTACAGATACAGTAGACTGTGGTTTCCCTCTGTTTTCCTGTTCAGCTCCAATGACTACGGCAGAAAGTGTTTCAAAAAATAGAATTGAATGTGTTGCATGCTATTCACTGAACTGTGCACCACGAAAAATGTCACAAGTTAGGGGTGAATCCTAACTTTCACTTAAGTCAAATTTTCACTTAGTCATTCATTGATGTCAATGGGAGACTAAGAGAAAATTCAACTTAAGTCAAGTTAGGATTTGCCCCATACCACACTGAGATAAGTTTCATTATGCACTCTCTTTTATAGACCATACCCGGATATGGGCAAATCTATGCATCAAAGTGGATATCTTCACTGTCACTGAGATATGTGTCTCATAAAGTGGGTTGAATATCCCACCCAGCTAGCCAAGCTCACTGAAATGTGCATTATCACTCTGATGTGCTTTGACAATTCCAACTGCCTCAATATTAAACCCTTTTGAATATGGAATGAAACGCTAGGTCAGATAAACATCGCAGTCAGCCCCAAGTATGTGCTCCAAGTGTGTGGTGAAAAGACAGACCTGCAATGGTATTCATGCATACATAGATATGGCATGGCATTCACTCCCACTTGCATAAAATCCTCATTCCCACATACACAAGAGATAAAATACAAAATCACATGGCTTTAGTGATTTCTCTGCCACAGACATACATGCACACATAGGGTGTTTCTCTAAATGCATACTACCGTGCTCCGAGCACGGGAGAGTCAGAGTATGTCCAAATCAAAGTATGCGAAACGGAGCAAGGAGGGCAATTCTTGAATACGTACTCCGTTTGTAAAGTTTTTGAGGCACGCGTCGATGCAAGCTTCAACGGAAAGTATGCAAGAAATATGACGCAACCACGTGAAAAACAATGCAAATTTCTTGAATTCAGTGGTGGCCATTATTTGAGTTGAAGCGAGAGAAAATACACTCCTAATTTGGAATGACATTTTAATTAAACATTTTAATTAGTTTATTTTTTTACTTTTACACCTTTTTCTCCCCAATTTCGTGGTACCCAATTGGTAGTTACAGTCTTGTCTCATCGCTGCAACTCCCGTACGGACTCGGGAGAGGCGAAGGTCGAAAGCCGTGCGTCCTCCGAAACACAACCCAACCAAGCCTCACTGCTTCTTGAAACAATGCCCACTTAACCCGGAAACCAGCTGCACCAATGTGTCGGAGGAAACACCGTGCACCTGGCGACCGTGTCAGCGTGCACTGCACCCAGCCCGCCACAGGAGTCGCTAGTGCGCGATGGGACAAGGAGATCCTTGTCGGCCAAACCCTCCCCTAACTCGGATGACACTGGGCCAATTGTGCGCCGCCCCAAGGGTCTCCCAGTCGCGGCCGGCTGCAACAGTGTCTGGACTCCAACCCAGAATCTCTAGTGGCACAGATAGCACTGCAATGCAGTGCCTTAGACCACTGCGCCACTTGGGAGGCCCTTGGAATGAAATGTTGCCTATTCGCATCTCATATGTTGCCTGAATATGTTATCTTGATATGTTAATAAATACATGCTGTGTTAATTTTGTCATGTTTACCTGCCTACGTACCGTAGATTGCAAGACCATATTAAGTCAATAGGGCTAACTGGCTAGCTACCCACAAAGAATTGACATCTATCTTGCATAATATTAGTTTTAGGTAATTTTGCCTGTTAAACTATCTGGTTAGCTACACTATTACGATTCACATATAGCTAGCTGATAAAATGAGGTAAAACGGTTGCTTTGTGTATATCTTGTTTGGTCTCTATTGCCATTGTCCTGGCTGGAAGACTGTTCAGTGAATGGGGAGGTGAGTTAATGCAGTACGGGGAGTGTGAGTGCTTCTCAAATGTATTGTTTTATGCATTCTCCACACTCGTACTCAAGAGAACGCCGTTGGAGAATGCACTCGGAGCATGAGAGTGAGGAGCACGGTATTATGCATATTGAGAAACACCCATACACTCAAATATACACACACAACACACACGCAATCACATAATAATATTCACAAACACACGTCTGTCTGTGAATTCACTACACACACAAACACCTCTGTCTGTGAATGAATTACTGGTCTCTCATAATAAGCCTTTTCAATCCGACGGACCCGGCGCTTATGATCTGGCCCACAGGAGGGGCCCAGACACTCAAAGCCTCTTTATCTTCCCACTGTGTGCTGATGCATTGAGAAGGGAGCGGGATGCAGCCCCCCCCCTGCTGCCACCTCCTGTCATAATTGCCCATGCCTTCCCCCACTAACTACCTGGGATGGCAGCACTTTGTAAGGCCTCATCGTGATTAATTGCCTGAGTAACGTTGCTGGAGTGGTCTACTTCTTGCATGTGGGTCAGGTTGTATTGTGTGTTGACAATGAACCTTGAAATACCCAAAATTAAAACAAAGACTTTGGCTAAAATGTACACTATCATTCAAAAGTTTGGGGTCACTTAAAAATGTGCTTGCTTTTGAAAGAAAAGCAAAACATTTTGTCCATTAAAATAACATCAAATTGATCAGAAATACAGTGTAGACAATGTTAATGTTGTAAATGACTATTGTAGCTGGAAATGGATCGTTTTTAATAGAATATTTACATAGGCGTACAGAGGCGCCCATTATCAGCAACCATCACTCCTGTGTTCCAATGTCACGTTGTGTTAGCTAATCCAAGTTTATAATTTTAAAAGGCTAATTGATCATTAGAAAAGCCATTTGCAATTATGTTAGTGTAGCGGGTTTCTTATGCACCACAGGAGAACCAAGAAATGAAGAGCGACACCACGGCTGTCTTTTAGGCTTTTATGTTGATCTGCAATAGTATTGTGAAAAGACAGGACAGGAACACATCAGTCTCCAATGCACCACCTGACAAGCTGTTCTTTCTCTCTGTGTTTTCTCAGACTCTCACAATCACACTCATACATAAAGCCATAATGTATAGTATAAAATAATAACCAGTCCTTAATACAAAGAATGTATAATCTTAATTCTTAGACAATAGAACCATACCTGCAATAGTATTGTGAAAAGACAGGACAGGAACACATCAGTCTCCAATGCACCACCTGACAAGCTGTTCTACACAGGAGCATGAAGAAAGGTAAAACACATATCCTGTCTCACATCCCCAATACATTGCTAGGTGCTTTCAGTGTTGATAGTAGGAAAATACAACAACTCATGTACAAAACCACTGCAACACAAACAAGTTACAACGTAAAATCGCCTTAGAGGGCAAAAACTACATCCCCCATAATGCAACACCATCACTAGTTGGCAGCTCAGCTAGCCGTCTGCATCACAGAAAGAAAGGCATGCTAGCTAGCAACACTTTTAGCACTCTGTAACTATATTAATAACAACAATAAAACTCTGAAAGTTACGTGATTCAATAGTCTCCCACTCCCATATAACAATATCTACAGCATTAACCTTGGGACGTTTTATTTATTTCACGTTACGGACTTCTACAAAGGAGTAATCTGCAACCCATACCTTTCTCTCTCAGTGTTTTCTCAGACTGAGGAGAGCGGGAGCTATGGGTAGTACCAGGGTGTTAGTAGGTGACGTAAGCACCCAGATAAAATACATTTAATGAAACAAAACCCGAAGATGTTAACATCATTCAGCTACTGTAGCTGCCTACCTAACATCAACAGGCATCACCAGTAGACGCAACAATTAAAATTAGAAACCAAAAGTTCCTGGCGATCATAGCGATCTGACTCCCCCCTTCTGTCTGAACTTGGAACATTCCTGTTCGTGGGCTTTGGCCACTGACCCTCAACCTGATTGTTCTGTTCTGCGTTGTGTACTATTCTAATAATTTGAAGTTTGCTGGAATAATCATTTTAACTCTACTACATTAGCACAGCTGAAAACTGTTGTCCTGATTAAAGAAGCAATAAAACTGTCCTTCTTTAGACTACTTGAGTATCTGGAGCATCAGCATTTGTGACAACGTCAACAGTGAAGAGGCGACTCCGGGATGCTGGCCTTCTAGGCAGAGTTCCTCTGTCCAGTGTCTGTTCTTTCACCCATCTTAATCTTTTCTTTTTATTGGCCAGTCTGAGATATGGCTTTTTCTTTGCAACTCTGCCTAGAAGGCCAGCATCCCAGAGTCGCCTCTTCCCTGCTGACGTTGTGCGCTGGGGCCTCCCACTCCTCTTTCTATTCTGGTTAGAGCCAGTTTGCGCTGTTCTGTGAAGGGAGTATCAACCCCAGGTTGTCTATGCATCTCAAGCCAACTCCCTCTGGCTGCCGCTCCGCCCAACACAAGCCTTCAAGTCTCAGCCATGGTTATTCCCCACTGGGCACAGATGTGAATTTATTCCACGTTGGTTCAACTTAATTTTATTGAAATGTGTGCCTAGTGGGTCATTACGCAAGTCTAGTTCACTGAACCACCTCCAATTCACATGATAAACCCACTTTCCCCCATCCACCCCGTAGTGAAATAGTGCATTTTATGCATAGTCTACTTACTAGCAGATACAGACACAGCACAGACTGTCTTGGGACACACTAACCCTCATTTCTCTCAGTTCACCTGGAGGCTCTATTTTACCTTATGCATTTTTACAGTATGCTGTCTCTCTCTGCAGAGATAAAGAATTTGTTCCACATTTTATACTTATATGAGTCCTCTAGGTTTTTAGCTCTAGTACAGTGAATGGAATGTCTGATAGTGACACTCCAAGCTGTACAGGCAATCCCAATCCCAGACGAGAGAGAGAAATAGACAGAGAGAGAGACATTTTATCTGGCCTGAATTGGCACATTTAAATACAGCAGACAACCATTAAATAATCTTAAAGACAGATGAGAGGCAGAGAGAGACACACGGAGAGAAAAACAGGGTGCAGCGCCAGAGAAACGGAGAGAGAGAGAGAGAGAGAGAGAGAGAAACAAACAGAGAGAGCACCTTTCCAAGAGCCGGCCCTGACACAGTCTTGACACTTGGACTGTATTTCTCAGAAATGGCAGAGCGTTGAACTGTGTCTTCTCAAGCTCCGAACCAGCTGTCAGTGTGTTCTCAGTGTGTACTCAGTGTGTACTCAGTGTGTAGCGGCGGCTGTACAAACCTGCCAACTCCTGTCTGAACACACTGTGGCCCTATATTATCGCAACGTCCAAGGCCCGCTGGTTCTCTCATGTCTCTCCATTCTCTGCCTGGGTAGCCTCCTCTGTTTAGACCCAAGCCCATCATGTCCGGTGCCGGGTGAGGCCTGACTTACAGGATATGAATCTTCGTCTTCGGTGTGCCGTGTGCGCCATTGGAGCGATGCTCTCCCTCTGCTCTACTTCCCTCCCACCATCTGGGTTGTTGACACAAGGCGAAGCCAAAAGTTCAGGTTTAGAAATTCCCCAATTTCACAGGGTTTAGGGTGGATACAGGAGAGATGATTTATATCTAGGAGAGGTGATTTATGACAAAGACCCCCTCTTGTAGAGGGGTGGAAGAATCAGTTGGAGGTGGCGATGCTCGTTTCAACACTGCTCATTTTAGGGCCTTTTCGTGAGAGCGTAATGGCATGAGAGAGAGAGAGAGAGAGAGGTTCGGTTGTCTCCTGTGGTCTTTTTTTGTGTGTAAATACTGTGTTACTGTAATGACACACATCTGCAGCTGTGTTACTAATGATGGCCAGCCTGACTGGTCTTTGTCAATGAAAGGGTTTTTGTGTGTGTGTGTGTGTATGTGTTTGGTTTGGCAAGCACATGTACACTGAGTGTACAAAACATTAGGAACACTTGCTCTTTCCATGACAGACTGACCAGGTGAATCCAGGTGAAAGCTATGATCCCTTATTGATGTCACCTGTTAAATCCACTTCAAATCAGTGTAGATGAAGGGGAGGAGACAGGTTAAAGATGGATTTTTAAGCCTTGAGACAACTGAGACATGGCTTGTTTATGTGTGCCATTCAGAGGGTGAATGGGCAAGACAAAAGAGTGAAGTGCCTTTGAGCGGGGTATGGTAGTAGGTGCCAGGCGCACTGGTTTGAGTGTGTCAAGAACTGCAACACTGCTGGGTTTTTCACGCCCAACAGTTTCCCGTGTGTATCAAGAAGAACATCCAGGTAACTTGACCCAACTGTGGGAAGCATTGAAGTCAACATGGGCCAGCATCCCCGTGGAACCCTTTCGAGACCATGCCCGACAAGTTGAAGCTGTTCTGAGGTGCAAAAGCGGGTGCAACTCAATATTAGGAATGTGTTCCTGTTTTGTACACGCAGTGTATGTGTGTGTGTGTGTGTGTGTGTGTGTGTATGCATGCTTTTGTGTGAGAGACTTGGGGGTATAAATGTGCTGATGACGTGTTTACTATATGTAGGGGGTGATCTGTACATTTGGGGAGACATATATGTTAGAGGGGTACAATAACAAACAGATTTAATGTGGCCCACTTGACAGAAGCACTAGAGTCATATAAACCTAATGGTTTCCACATATTTTGTTTGGTGTACATATCACCAGTCATAATGTAAAGAGCAGATACACTGAAGTCCATTCAGTCTGTCATCCAAGCTCACTATATCCTTATGACTTAGATATTGCTTTTGACTGGGTTTGTATTGATCCTAAAACAAACTGAAACAAACAAGCTGTATGAAATTACTGAAACTCTTGTGGGAACTCAGTAATTTGCCATTCTGGAAAATCTTTGAAGGGACTTAGCCTTATCATACAGAATAGCAAATGTTGTTCTATAATCTTCATGTTCGCCTCCGGCATTCTGTCCCTGCCTCAGTCACCACACCCGCTTCAACATTAAAACAAATAAAGAAACTCCCCACAACTGACAAACTTATTTAAAACAAACCTGATTTTCAAGAATAAATACCCGGCCTGCCTCCTTATCCCCACCCACACTTCCTTCTCGGCATCCACGCATAGCTGACTTTCATTTTCATCCATATTTTTTCCTCCGGACTAAACAAATTAGGAAGCAAATGAGGAGGGAGGAGAGATGGGTGATGAGGCATAACAGAGGGAAGGGGAGGAAGAGGAGAGGAAGGGAGAGGGATACCCAACAGATGATAAGCAGAAGAGTAGGAGAGAGCTTAGGCCTATAAATGGTCAAGAAAAGTGTCAGAAAATAAGGGCTGAAAATGAAACAGGAATGTGTTGGCCTTTTTTCATCCTACTGTAGGTAAAGCCAGGAGTTTTTCCTGACCACATGACCATGACTTGACCATAATCATATGTCACGATGTTCCAAATAACCAGGCAAACAATGTACATTCATATTGACGGTCTTCATTTATCTACATGTCACGACTGTATTGATGGGAGATTTCTGCATAGTTTCATCAGTCTTCAGTCTACATTCCAATCCGTACCTCTAAACAGTGTTTCTTCCAAAGACATCCTCCAGCATTGTTTGCCTGACCAAGTTAATTGCAGCATCCAGACAATAAAAAGTGCATGAATCAGCAGCAACAACAACAACATGCGAGAGCAGCAAGACACAGAATGTTCTGTGGTAAATCCGGGACAGCAAAGAAAGACAGCTTGAAGAATGAGACATCCAAGAGGAACAAGTGAGTTCCATACAATACAAGCTGTCAGCAGATAGTAAATGTTTGCTCAAGGACTTCAATCAATAGTCAAAATCAATGGTAAACATGGAATATAGAGAAAATATTGTTTTTACCATACAAGGTAGATAGACAAGTCATTTTGTGGACTAATCTATTATATTTGGGGGAACGGCAGTCCAAGTGGATTGAGTGTCTAGTGTCATTTGAAGTGTTTTCTACTCCATGGAATATGGAGAGCAATTGGTGTTTTTACCATACAAGGTAGCTCGATGATATATTGTTGACCAATTCATTATAGTTCAGTCACGATATAAAACGTCTCAGTGGTTGGATTGGTTTGTTGTGAATGGTGGAACAAAGTGGGGGTTTTTTTTACACTAGAAATGTTTTCTACTTCAACACCATCATATAACTGTAAATCCCTACACGGTAGACCTCCTTCTGCCCGTGAAAACGCTTGGTAGTAACACTGGATAAGCATGCATTAGTGCTCTATATTGCACACTGCTAACAGTCTCCCAGTCCTCAGTAGTCCGTGTTACTTCGTATAGCGAAAAGACTAACACAATAGGACGTTCATAATTAACCCCCGCTGCTGTCAAGTCATGTGAATGGTCGGACATGTCCTCACTTGTCATTTTGACCTTTTGTGTGTGTCATTTTCTCCTCCATCAAGCCAGCTGCCTGCATCCCTCGTTCCCCTGTGAGGGGTGGGTCATTGATATGTCCTCGCAGTGTTTCACAAAGTTTCAAAGACTTGTGGAGAAAATTGTTCTCTTACTCCGTGTATTTAAAGTATATGCTTTGTTAAAGGGGATTTCTGATTAATTTAATCATTTTACATCCGTGGTGAGAAATTGAGCCATGTCTATTTGACTGTGGGTAATCAGAGATATCTGCTATATACTGACGGTATCAAAGCACATAATGTAAATTCTCTCTTACTCACTGACTCCATCTTTCTCACTTCTCTTTGACACTATACTTTGTTCTCTCTGAAGCTAAGTCTAAAATTAGAACGAGGAGTAATTAAAGTGGGTAAACAAGGAAAAGGGTGAGAGACAGAGAAAGAGGGACTTTTTCCCTCACAATGTTCGGAGCATCTCTCCAGCAAAGAATCATGGCAAGGACTGCATCCAGCTCTCTGCTCCCATCCAAGCAGATTGGAAGAGGGAAATGGAGGATCGGGCAAGAGGCAGTTCAAAGGGGCGAGGAAAGCCACTCGAATCTTTGGCAGTGGAGTTAATGCATTAATATTCACACTGCAATGGAGGGCTTTGCCCCATCATCTCGTCAAAGAAAAAGAGAGGTAGAGATTGTGTGTATGTAGATGGCAAATACAGTGTGTGTAATGTACGTGTGTGTGTGTGTGTGTGTGTGTGTGTGTGTGTGTGTGTGTGTGTGTGTGTGTGTGTGTGTGTGTGTGTGTGTGTGTGTGTGTGTGTGTGTGTGTGTGTGTGTGTGTGTGTGTGGCGCTCAAATGCAAGGGCTTGTGTGTGTGTCATTGCTTTCACTATGAATAGTGTGCAGACATAATCTGTGATCGATATGATTTCCTTCCAGTATCTGTAGGATTACTACGGTCCATTTATTATTCTATACGAGTGTGGTTTGCGTGGATAATTGTACATTAAGTGGATTAGCATGCAGTGGGAATCCCTAATGGGAATTAGCTACTTTGCTTTGAATGCACATAAATCAAATAATCATGCACTGTAGTACCCATCCACTTCTGCAACATCAGCCTATTTTAAAGTGTTGAAATCCGTGCTGTTGTTCATGTTAATAAATAGTAGAGAGAGTTTCGATACCGACACTTGTTATGTTTCAGTTCTGCAGTTACTTGTGTGATAGTCATATTTAATGTGGTAAGTCTCTGTTAGGTTGTTATTTGACACTATTCATCATCTAAGGATCTCCAACCTCTTTGAGTGTCAGTTGTTTCTTCTTTGCCAAACAACACTCAACCAAAAATAAGAGATTCTTTCTTTAATCATGAAGTTTAAAACAATGCCATATGTAAAGTACCTCCTGCAGGCTTTTTTGACGAGAAACTCTGCGAGAATTATCTTTTTTTTTTATTCTCCCGGCTTCAATATCATCCAAATACCAAATCAAAATCCACCTCGGATGAATTGCAGCGGAATACAAATGAGTGGTTCAGGAGTCAGCGGCAGGGATTTTTAATGAGGACAAAAACCCATCACCACATCTAACCTGCTCCAGTTCATTTGCTGCCTTGGCGTCCCAATAGAATTCCCGTTGAAAATTCAGAGTTTTGGCTCTAGCTTGCTTTGAGCCCGGCAAACGATGGCCGTCCTCCTCCCACATCCCAGAACATTTAAACCCTCACTTTGCCTAAAGCGATCCCTGCTCCTGCAGTGTAAAGGTCATTTTAAATAAATAAATAAAGGAAGATTGCAATAGCATCCCACACACCAAGCTCTGAGCAGCATTTGAAAAGTCTAGGAACGCCAACTTAACATTCATTCGCCTGGAGGTATTCCGTGAGCGTGCGAGTAGGAGAACAGAACTTCCAAGACCACACTAACTCCCACTCAATAGCCATATCTACATTAGTCACATTGTGCCTGTACTGTACAATACTACTGTACTTGTGCCTGTACATTACTACTGTACTGCGTAAATACCTATGGCCTTTTAGTCATTGTGAGATTTATTTTGTCTTTGGGAAAGTCTACCACAAATGTTTATTGCATTGGGATGTTGAGCCCTCAAGGATTTGAACGCGCAGGATTCTATTAGATACATTTTATATTTATCCTCCAAAACTTTTCACCTCTCAGAGTTTGCAGATATCATCCTTGAGAATTAATAAGAACACGTCGGTGACAAGACAATGGATATGGAGTGAATATTTGAACAGGTGTAATGTATCCTAAATCCATCACAACAATGTCACAGATAAAAATGGTGTACTGTAGAACACACACCCAAGGAGACCATGAACAGGAGATTACATCAATTTAACTCAATTCAATGTTTTTATGAGCCTCTCCATCTCCCTGTGAGTACAAAGTGACCTCTATTAGGTTTGGAAACCCTTTATTGTCACCCCATAACAAATCCTGGCCTGCTGTGTTTTGGTTTCCCATGAGGGTGTCTTGGGGCTTTGCGGTTGGGTTACACGGCCCTGTTGTGTGTCTGTTTATGTGTGTCTGTTTGTGTGTGTCTGTTTGTGTGTGTGTGTGTGTGTGTGTGGCTTCTCCTACACATACACACTCCGTGCTCACACACACACTCCGTACTCACACACACACACACACACACACCCTCCATACTCACACACACACCATACTCCCACACACACACACTCCGTGCTCCCACACACACACACACTCCATTCTCCCACACACACACTCCGTACTCACACACACACTCCGTACTCACACACACACACACACACACACACACACACACACACACACACACACACACACACCCCCCCCCCCCCCTGTGCTCACACACTCTGTGCTCACACACTCTGTGCTCACACACACACACTCCATACTCACACACACACCATACTCCCACACACACACACACCGTACTCCCACACACACACACACCCGTGCTCCCACACACACACACACTCCGTACTCCCACACACACACTCCGTTCTCCCACACACACACTCCGTGTTCCCACACACATACACACACTCTGTGCTCCCACCACACACACATCTTTTAGCCAGGCCTAGCTGCTTCTCCAGCCTCCAGGAGCGCTCAAGATCATTACATCCTAAGGGGAGTTATCTGTGCCCGATCTGCAGCGGCTAGAGGACTCTCAAAGCCTGTTTTGTCTTCCGCTGCCTAGAACTCCCTAAACCCTGGGATTACCTTCCCAGCCGTGGGTATTTGTTTACCACAGCCCAAATTTACTGTGGCCTTTATCACGGTTGCCTGCTGACACGGGGAGGAAGTTCTGCTTCACACACAATTTATCTGTATACAAGGGGAACAATAGCAATACTTCAGATAATCCAGCTATTCTCAACCAACCAGAGGAGCCCTGTTTGGAGTTGGTTCGTTTAACTCATGTAACACTGTGCAAGAAAAGTGGGTCTAATTAGGTATAAAATATAACCACAATTAATTGGTGATTAAATTAAATGGGATATCTCCGCCATTGCCAGCGAACAATTGCCACGAACAGCAGTGTAGGTATCTCCTGTGTCTGAGATATGCACATATCTGAATGAGGGGCACAATTAATTTCAAAAGTGAATGAAGGGATCCATGTGGACCTAAAGGTGGCTGGTGTTGGGGGCCTAAAGGAGGCTTTGTCTCAACAGCACACTAATACCCTATTTACACTATATTTGGCATGGGTCCCCACGTCCTCAAAAAGTTCTACAGCTGCACCATCAAGAGCATCCTCACCGATTTCATCACTGCCTGATATGGCAACTGCTCAGCATCCGACCGTAAGGTGCTACAGAGGGTAGTGCGTACGGTCCAGTACATCACTGGGTCCAAACTTCCTGCCATCCAGGACCTATATACTGTGTGGTGTCAGACGAAGCAGCCAGAAAATTGCCAAAGACTCCTGTCCCCCAAGTCATGGACTGTTCTCTCTGCTGCTGCATGGCCAGTGGTACCGGAGCGCCAAGTCTAGGTCCAAAAGGCTCCTTAACAGCTTCTACCTACAAGCCATAAGACAGCTGAACAATTTATAAAATGACCACCTGGACTATTTGCATTGACATCCCCCCCTTTGTTTTTACACTGATGCTATTCGCTATTTATTATCTTTGCATGGTCACTTTACGCCTACCTACATGTACAAATTACCTCTACTAACCTGTACCCCCACACATTGACTCAGTACCGGTACCCCCTGTATATAGCCTCATTATTGTTATTTTATTGTTACTTTTGTATTATAATTTTTTTACACTTTAGTTCATTTAGTAAATATTTGTTTAACTACATTTTCTTAAAACTGCATTGTTGGTTAAGGGCTTGTAAGTAAGCATTTCAATGTAAGGTCTACGCCTGTTGCATTCGGCGTATATGTGACAAATACCCTTTAATTTTATTTGAGCTGAGTCGAACCAAGCGGACCTGGCCTGGGTACAGATCCACACTTCCAAGCTGGAACCAAGCTGGAATGGAGATGAGGAAATATCCAAGCCAGCACAGTATGGTTCAGGTTGGCCCGATAGTGTGACTCAGGCAAATGATCAAATAACATATCAGAGCCAGCATGGTATGGTTCAGGTCAGACTCGGCACGATAGTGTGACAACGGTAATAGTGAGGCTGGCTAACCACCAGGATTCTGGCTCAGCTCCCAGTCGGTCCCTCTCAGTGGGGACATCTATAATTACCCTCCCACCTCCCTATACTAATTGGGCGATAAAAAACAAGGATGGCCCCTTCACCCAGCCTGAGCAAATGGCAGCTGTGTGGATTATATGAGGCATGGTGAGACTTCTCGAGCGCTTTGGTGCTATTAATCTCTGTCATTAGTCATACGGTGCACTTTACTTTGGTTTGTGTGAAAGACTAAACTTTTTCAGATCTCCACCTTTATAGTTTTAAATTATTTTTATATTTGTGAAAATCTTAATTGAATAGATGTAGTAACACACAGCCTATAGGCCTAAACTTCCACTCACTCCTGATGAACCATCAATTCGTGCTGTGTAAATGTGACCCTAGGGCACTCAACTTTGGTTGCTGTGATTTTGTTTGCACACTAGAGAGCAACTCTGATTTTTTTGGCCACAGTGTCACTTCTACTATAAAGGAAATAACATTAAACGAGTTATTTCAAGACAGTGGGGACAGTGTATAATCATTTACGTGCAACACAATCTGTAGAAAATACTTACGCATAGATATTCTACATTTTTCGGTGTTTTACTCGTGCTTTAAGTTATTCGCCGAGAGGGCTCCGGTTGTGAATGGGTGCATTTGAAGCACCGCCTTTTCCGGTCCCAATCATAGACCAATGAGAAACGCGTATGCACACTGATGGGACGTTACGTCAGCTGCCATCGTGTCGGGATTGGAATGTTAGAGTAACAATCGAAACAATTGAGCATTTGGTAATTGGACACTAGAATCAAGGAATCCTGTTTTTGTACCGATTTCAATGTATTTGCAAAGTCACATTGTTACAGTAAATACTGTTTGAGGTCGTTGCGTCCATTTCTTCGATTGTATCAAGCTCCTATTCTCCGATGAGATTATTTTTGCGTTGTATGAGGTCTGTCGGGAGATTAAAACATAAGAGAAATGCAGGGATTCGTGAGGCTACAGTTGCGCCGATGAACTGCTCTTGTTCTACCACGGCTTCCTCGTTCGGTCATTGAACCGTGGAGTGAAATATATCGCCGGAGAGAGCGCGAGGAGTCCGCCGAATTATACTCCCGAGACGTCTGGATCTAAAAGCCGACCTCACCGAAGGCTTTAAACCACAGCCAGCGTGTTAACACATCTTAACCGTGGGATACGTTCTTCTGTGTTGGCCAAGGCAGGAAAACCACATGAACCCCTGCCGCTACTCTACAGGGGAAAGAGTTGGTAAAACGCTTCGGGCATCTCTAACCCGGCGCAGTTTTACATTTGAATACAGACTGGCTGAATGAAAGAGGGAGAGAGGGGCAAAGGGACTATATGAATGTTTTTACTTGGTCGGGGGAGATTTGTGTTGCCCAGAGCCACTATATTGTGAAATGGTCAAACTAGATAGAGGGAGAAAACGCATTTAAAAATCGCCCACATGCGCTGGATCAATCGCTGGATTGGGGAACGGAATACGAAGAAGGGGGAAGACGCGAGTTTGAAATCTTTGGAGGCTGGAAGATGGCGGAGCGGTGTAGTTGGAGGTGGTGAGAGCCTAACTTCGGGACACTTCAATTTTATTTGTAGAAAAACTTGCCCCTATTCGTAGGACACATGCAGGCCAAAAAACGATATTTATTCCTGCTCTCCGCCGGTGCATGTCTAGTTCTACTGTTCTACTTTGGAGGGGTACAACTTCCAGCGTCGGGCAGAAACCGGCATGACCGTAGCCACAATGGATATCGCCCCGACCAGCCGTGGCCACACTTCTCTGACCCTTTACAACAGTTCCTACCCTGGGATCAACTGGACACTGAGGAATACAACATTCACATATCGCCGAGGCAGAAGAGGGACGTTAATACAAGCGTGTACAAAGGCAAAAGATGTCGCATGGATTCGTGCTTTGATTTCTCTGCGTGTAAAAAGAACGATTTCAAAGTGTATGTCTACCCCCAGCAGAAGGGGGAGAAAATCTCAGAAAGTTACCAGAATATTTTATCGACCATTGAGGGCTCCAGGTTCTACACCACTGACCCGGGACAAGCTTGTCTATTCGTCCTGAGCTTGGACACCCTGGACCGGGACTCGCTCTCGCCACAGTACGTGCACAATCTCAAAACCAAGGTCCAGAACCTTCATCTCTGGAACAACGGCAGAAACCACCTCATCTTTAACTTGTACTCTGGGACATGGCCGGACTACACGGAAGACCTAGGTTTCGACATAGGCCAGGCCATGTTGGCCAAGGCCAGCATCAGTACCGAGAATTTCAGGCCCAACTTTGACGTGTCCATCCCGCTGTTCTCCAAGGAGCACCCTAGGACCGGAGGGGACAGGGGTTACCTAAAGTACAACTCCATTCCACCTTTCAGGAAATACATGCTGGTGTTTAAGGGGAAACGATACCTTACAGGTATAGGGTCAGACACGAGGAATGCCTTATATCATGTCCATAACCAGGAGGATGTGGTGCTCCTCACCACCTGCAAACACGGCAAGGATTGGCAGAAACACAAGGACGCACGCTGCGACAAGGACAACGCAGAATATGACAAGTAAGTTATGACGTGTTGACAGATTAAAAAGGACTGTACATGAAAGCTGTTATAAATGTGTTATGTGGGTCATATTACCACTGTGTAAACGAAAAGTGGTTACTTTTGTCCTACGGCACCATTCCAAAACAGGCACCATCGCGCGCATCCTTGAGGTTCTCCGTTGCGCGCGGCCTGGTGTGTGTGTTTGCGAGCAGATTGTGAACTCGTATTTTATTGGCATACAATGCCATTGACTGCCATTCTTGGGGACTGAAATGGCTTATATGGTTCTCTTACTGTTCTAGCGTGAACGAAAACCTCGCCAGCCAGTCAATTACCTTTCCGGTTTGAATAAATCACCCCCACCCACTTCACTGATATTGCAGCCAAACGAGGATATGCACTGACACGTTTTATTTGCCCTATACTTTAAGGGAATAAAGCAATGTGCACTGTAAGAGTGGTGTGGGAGTGTGCCCTTGCTATCACACTGCTATAAACTCCACATTATAATGAATAAGTACAACACTTATTAGGCCTAGACTTATCAGCCAAATCATGTTTAGTTGGAATAATTTTGTGTAATGCTGTTAATTCAATAAGGCCTAGCCTATATCAAGTAGTGCTACATCCACAATCCTTTTCATTGTAGTGTCCATATTAGGTTTGATAGTAGGCTAAGCTTGTGCTTTGCGTGTTATCACTGATTGTGGAGACCACAACTCGTCTTTTGGTTGTAATAATGCCAGTGTAAGTCACCCAAAGGATGGGCATCGCGTTGTAACCATGGTAGGAAACTATGTCATTGAAGTTTGCACAGAGCGTTGCCAAGTCTACTTCTCCGAGAGTGAGACTGGTTTATTTTAGGCCAAGTTGCCTCTTGCTTGAATATCTCTCTAAATCCACGGTAAACTTGGGATACGTGAAAACTCAACCCCCTCTTATGCTGGCCCGATGTGAGTTAAAATGTTTAGTGAAGTGAGATATTGGCTTCCACAGTACTCCATTGAAGACAAAATATTTCCAGTCACTTGTAAAAGCAGGAGAGGGGCAATGACTAGTACTACATCCCAAATGGCACCCTATTCCCTATATAGTGCGCTACTTTGTTTTGACCCGGACCGAAAGTAATACACTGAATAGGGTGCCATTTGGGGGACACTAGCTCTTTAGGCTTAGTTTGGTCAAAGGGAAGTATAACTTAAACAGAACTTTTCATTAACTGAAACTCACTGAGACGAGAACGCATTGCCCCATGACAGAGCGCCAATTGCAAATATGCTGCAACACCATCCCCACAAGTAAGTGCTTGTCCATTTGTCATCCCTCTCCTCTTTATCTCCCCGTTCGATCTGCTCTTCTCCCAGTGAGATGTCTTTGGCTCGTGTCACCTGGAGAAATGTGTCCTACGTTATCTGGATTCCAGGCATCCCTCCCTCGACTGCTCACCTTTCCTTTGGCCCGGTTAGCACTGACATGGCTTGGCCCGGTTAGCACTGACATGGCGTGGCCCGGTTAGCACTGACATGGCGTGGCCCGGGACAGCCAGGGAGTCTCTCTCAGTCAGAAACGATGGTGAGAATGCTGGAATGCACACACGTGTTGGAACAGCTGTTTGGGGTAATGAGGGAACGGTGCCAAGGTGAAAATACTGCAGCATACCTGGATGCATTTCACTGCACTTTGGCTTCAGAATGGCAACAGTATCAACTGCGACCCTCTCCTTGGTCCTGTGGGGCTCAGTTTATAAGAGCGTGGTGCTAGCAATGCCAGGGTTGTGGGGTCGATGCCCCTATTGGGTCACACATACTAAAATGTAGCCTATGCACTCATTATAATTGAAGTCACTTTGGATAAAAGCGCCTGGTAAATGGCATATTTTATTTATATATATATTCTCAATTCTGTCCATGGAACTGTTTCCACAGGGGTGCCCCCCCCCCCCCCCCCTTTCCCATCGCGACCTTTCAGCCTCTAAGAGGAATGTGGCAGGAGCAGCAGATATTGGAAGGCTGTTAAACACAGGCAGTGCCTGGTAGCCCTGGACACTAAAGCTTAGACACACAAACACACACACACACACAATTAATTTTTCCGAGAGTTGCAATCACTTCCATTCTGAATCACTGGTTCCACTTCCATCCATGGACAAGCATCAATAACAGACGCCATTCATTGATACATTATCCAATGAGCTTTATGAGTTGCTGACTGTAGAGTCTGGGACAGTCAGTGGGGGGAAGCAATTCAATGACAAATTACAAGGAATTCAATACTTTGGTTCATCACAATCCTATCTGCTGCCCCATGTGTATATGCACTGTTAGTTACAGCACGCCCATGGGCTATAGCCGAGTACTCTGTCATAAACGAGTTAATCTGTGTCAACTTTCCAAACCGTGTGTTTTGGCGACGTCTGTGAATTGCTTGTTTTCTCCTCCTCCATAAGTTACCCAGCAGACCGCTGGATCAGGGACCCCCCCCCCCGATTTAATAGTTAACCAGGTCTGTTGGCTGGTATTGACTTTGTACTTTAGCCTCTTCACTACAGGCCGCCACGTCTCAAGGTCACTCCAGGCCTAATATAGTGTATAAGAGGTCATACAATACGTTTTGTAGTGATTCCTATGTTGATGTAAAGAATATTTGTTGCTCTGTGGTGTGTAATGAGGAGCAAACAGACACTGCCCTTGACACTTATGAAATTGCTTATCCCAGTTGCTAATAAGCATGCGCCCATTAAGAAAATGACTGTAAAAACTGTTAAATCCTCGCGGATTGATGAGGAATTGCAGAATCGTATGGTTGAGAGGGATGAGGAAAAAGGAACGGCAAATAAGTCTGGCTGAACAACCTGGCAAAAGTACTGCAAATCGAGAAATCATGTGACTAAACTGAATAAAAAGAAACTACACTGAAACAAAGATAAATGACAAAAAGATTGATAGTAAAAAGCTTTGGAGCACCTTTTTAATGACATTTTGGGAAAAGGCAAACTCCGCTCCATCATTCATTGAATCAGATGGCTCATTCATCACAACCGACTGATATTGCCAACTACTTTTAATGATTTTTTTTTCATTGGCAAGATTAGGAACAAAAGCTGACATTACACATTGTCTATCAACAATGACAAGCCACCGGGGTCTGACAGCTTGGATGGAAAATGACTGAGGATAATAGCGGATGATATTGCCACTCCTATTTGCCATATCTTTAATTTCAGCCTACTAGAAAGTGTGTGCCCTCAGGCCTGGAGGGAAGCAAAAGTCATTCCGCTACCTAAGAATAGTAAAGCCCCCTCGGTCGGCTATTTGAGCCAGTAAATCGGCCTGTGAAGCCAGTGTGTCTATGTATGCGGATGACTCAACACTATACACGTCAGCTACTACAGCGACTGAAATGACTGCAACACTTAACAAAGAGCTGCAGCTACTTTCAGAATGGGTGGCAAGGAGTAAGTTAGTCCTAAATATTTCAAACTAAAAGCATTGTATTTGGGACAAATAATTCACCAAACACTAAACCTCAACTAAAACTTGTAATAAATAATGTGGAAACTGAGCAAGTTGAGGTGACTAAACTGCTTGGAGTAACCCTGGATTGTAAACTGCCATGGTCAAAACCTATTGATACAACAGTAGCGAAGATGGGGAGAAGTCTGTCCATAATAAAGCGCTGCTCTGCCTTCTTAACAACACTATCAACAAGGCAGGTCCTACAGGCCCTAGTTTTGTCGCACCTGGACTACTGTTCAGTCGTGTGTTCAGATGCCACAAAGAGGGACTTGCAATTGGCTCAGAACAGGGCGGCACGGCTGGCCCGTGGATATACAGAGAGTAAATGTTAATATGCATGTCAATCTCTCCTGGCTCAAAGTGGAGGAGAGATTGACTTCGTCACTACTTGTATTTGTGAGAGGTATTGACATGTCGACAGCACCGAGCTGTCCGTTTTAAATGACTAGCACACAGCTCAGACACAAATGCATACCCCACAAGACATGCCACCAGAGGTCTGTTCACAGTCCCCAAGTCCAGAACAGGCTATGGGAGGCGCACGGTACTACATAGAGCCATGACTACATGGAACTCTCTTCTACATCGGCAACTCTCTTCTACATGCAAGCAGTAGAATCAAATAAAAATGTAACAAATATATAAAATACACTTTATAGAACAGTGGGGACTGTGAAGCAACACAAACGGGAACAGGCACATGCATACACAGACAAAACATACGCACTATACACACACGTACACATGGATTTTGTGTTGTAGATATGTGGTAGTGGAGTAGGGGCCTAAGGGCACACTTACGAATGTATTGTAATGTTTTTAAAATTGTGTAACTGCCTTAATTCTGCCGGACACCAGGAAGAGTAGCTGCTGTCTACGGCTTGTCTAAAATATAGTGATATTTTGGAGGTTTGCAGCCCAAGGCTGCAATACCGGGCCGCTGGATAGGAGGAATGCTGCATTTTCATAACTGACATCACCATGAATTTTCCCGCTGGACTAAATCCGCTTGGATGTGAGAGGAGTTCCATGCTATCGGAATGATATGGAAACACAGAAGTGATTTTGGGGCGACAATGCCATATTTTCCTTTCCTCCTTTACGATGTGGAGCTTGGCATTTTGTTGACACAGTGCCAAAGATGGACTAGAAACCCGTTAAGCAAAGACCACATCCCTGTCTTATGTTAAAATAGCATTATGAATTCCATTTTTGGAAAATGTCAATGGCGATTTATTCTCTGGGCAGATAGTGGCATGATATTAGAGTGGATGCGGCACTGGAGGTTAACAGACGTGTAATTTGTTGTGTGCTGCGGCTCTCATCCATACTCGGGGGAGGGGGGGGGGGGTTGTCTCATGCTCCCTGGGTCGCCGTTTTTGGTTTTCTCGTCATATTAATACGTCATGAATATTTCATCGTCCTCTCACTTAAATAAAGCGCTGGGCCGTGATCTGTAGGAAGTTATCAGGGAATGATAGTTTGCCTCAATTAGCGCGGTGTGATTGTTTCTGGGGAAGATGTAGTCTAGCCTACACTGGCATGGTTGTTTGTATCTTCTGTCAATCTCGCCTCTTTCTCGCTGTGTATATGTACCTTTTTATTTATTTTTAATTTTTATTTTTTTTATCTGTGGAATTGTGTTCTAGTTATTCACACCTCATGCAGAGTGCTTCACTTGTCAGATACTAGACAGCTGTGACCTTCTGAGACAAGTGTAGCGTTAGTGCTCTTTCTGATTGTGAGAGCAGCATGGCCTTTTCTTCCTTCCGAGCAATCGCAGATGTCGAGGCTATCTCGTTGGTCCTAACTGTTTGTGTGGTGCTTGCTCCTGATCATGCTGATAGGCGTGAGGATGGGTCATGACCTCTCTGTGTGTCCCTGGCTGAGTGATGAAGGCGAGGCCGCTCTTAGCGACCCACAGTCACCAGAGGGATTGCCATAATGACGTGGCCGCTGGCTGGTCTGTGGTAGCTGAGAGACCAAGATGGACGAGACTGACCGACCTGAGGCTTTACTAGCTCAGTCCCAGTCCAGCCATCTCCGCTTGTCTAGTGGTGGAGAGGGATTGATCAATTGGGAGTGTTTCACCCAGAATGAAAAATTGATCGCTGCAAGGTGAAAAAACGAAAGTATTTTCATCCTGGACTGTCATGGAATGCTTGAGGCATGAATGAATAAGGGAGGGGTACAGATGGTAAAAGCCTCTCTCTCTCTCTCTCACTCTCACTCTCACTCTCACTGTCTCTCTCTCTCTCACTGTCTCTTAAAGTGATGAGTTAGGCAGGTAAGTTAACATGCTCAGTTTAGAAGGTACTAAGGAAGCAAGCCAGACAGCTGGTTGGCTCTTTGAAGTCAATTGAGTGAGACGGGTAGCTGACTGGTTACATGTAAAAAATGAATGAGACAGGCGTGTGATTGGTTGCCCATTACATTTTTGCTCGGAGGTGGTAGGAAGACATTGCGTCTACATTATGGAAGCAGAATATTTTTTTTGTTTGTTTTGACATCTGTCTCGTTTAGTGGATGAAAGCCTTATGTCTTGGTATTCTCTACTATGTGGCACGGACTATTTACTTTTAATTCTCATTCTTCTGGGGTCATATTTTCCTCAACTCTTTCACCACCTCGGGCTGTTAATCTCCGGTTTGTAGCCGTACATAGCCAACATTCTAAAAGACAGCCCACTTTTTTTAGTTTGTTTCTCTGGGTATCTATTGACTGTAATTGCTTGGAATTAGATTTAGCTTACTTTACGAATCCATTCATAACCGATGAAGCCTGTGGGTCATCGCTGTAAATTATTTTCCATAAGGCACTTCCTTGTAATCTGTTGTTTTATTGTCTTCTGGGGAGCTCCCACTGTTAGGCTGCTCAAAGTAGCCCAATTGGCACAGGCTTTACGGTCGGTGTGAATATGCTGTGGTTGCATGCTTGTTATCCTGTTCCCGCCCCTACTACAGTGCCTCCAGACAGTATTTTGTTGTTACTGCCTGAATTTTAAAAGGGATTAAATGGTGATTTTGTGTCACTGGCCTGCACACACTACCCCATAATGTCAAAGAGGAATGGGTTTTTTTCTTCCATTTTTTTACAAACAAATTAAAAATGAAAAGCTGATAGTCTGGAGGCAATAAGTATGCAGTACATTCGGGAAAGTATTCAGACCCCTTGACTTTTTCTACATTTTGTTACATTACAGCCTTATTCTAAAAGACACAATACCCCATAATGACAAAGCAAATGACACAGTTCAATCTTGGTTTCATCAGACCAGAGAATGTTGTTTCTCATGGTCTGAGAGTCTTTTAGATGCCTTTTGGCAAACTCCAAGCGGGCTGTCATGTGCCTTTTACTAAGGCATGGCTTCTGACTGGCCATTACCATAAAGGCCTGATTGGTGGAGTGCTGCAGAGATGGTTGTCCTTCTGGAAGGTTCTCCCATCCCCACAGAGGAACTCTGGAGCTCTGTCAGAGTGACCATCGGGTTCTTGGTCACCTCCCTGATCAAGCCCCTTCTCCCCAAATGCTCAGTTTGGCCGGGCGGCCAGCTCTAGAAAGAGTCTTGGTGGTTCCAAACTTCTTCCATTTAAGAATGATGGAGGCCACTGTGTTCTTGGGAACCTTCAATGCTGCATACATTTTTTTGGTACCCTTCCCCAGATCTGTGCCTCAACACAATCATGTCTCGGAGCTCTACGGACAGTTCCTTCGACCTCATGGCTTGGTTTTTGCTCTGACATGCACTGTCAACTGTGGGACCTTATATACAGGTGTGTGCCTTTCCAAATCAAGTTCAATCAATTGAATTTACCACAGGTGGGCTCCAATGAAGTTGTAGAAACATCTCAAGGATGATCATTGGAAACAGGATGCGCCTCAGCTCAATTTCTTGTCTCATAGCAAAGGGTCTGAATACTTAAGATATTCCTGGTTTTATTTTTAATAACTTTACAGAAATGTCTGAACTGTTTTTGCTTTGTCAATATGGGGAATTGTGTGTAGATTGAGGAAAAACAAATATTTAATACATTTTAGAATAAGCCTGTAATGTAAACAAAATGTGGAAAAGTGAAGGGTCTGTATACTTTCCGTATGCTCTGTAAGTATTCAACTCTGTTATGCCAAGCCTAGGAGTAGGAGTAAAAATGTGCATGTCACAAGTTGCATGTACTCACTCTGTGCAATAAGTGTTTAACTTGATTTTTGAATGACTTCCTAATCTCTGAACCCCACACATACAATTATCTGTAAGGTCCCTCAGTCGAGCAGTGAATTTCAAACAGATTCAACTGCAAAGACCAGGAAGGTTTTCTTATGCCTCACATAGAAGGGCACCTATTGGTAGATGGGTAAAAACTTAAGCAGACATTGAATATCCCTTTGAGAATGGTGAAGTTATTAATTACACTTTGGGTGGTGTATCAATACAGGTGTCTTCCTAACTCGTTTGCCAGAGAGGAAGGAAATCACTCAGGGATTTCACCATGAGGCCAATGGTGACTTTAAAACAGAGTTTAATGCCTGTGATGGGAGGGGACTGAGGATGGTCAACAAATCCAACACACATCACTGAGTACCACTCTTCGTATTATCAAGCGGTGGCTGCATCATGTTATGGGTATGCTTGTCATCGGCAAGGACTAGGGATTTTTATTTTTTACTGAAAAGAGCTAAGCACAGGCAAAATCCTAGAGTAAAACCTGGTTCAGACTGCTTTCCAACAGACACTGGGAGACAAATTCACCTTTCAGCAGGACAATAACCTAAAACACAAGGCCAAATATACACTGGCGTTGCTTACCAAGATGACATGTCGTTGAGTGGCCTAGTTACAGTTTTGACTTAAATCAGCTTGAAAATCTATGGCAAGTCTTACATGGCTGTCTAGCAATGATCCACAACCAACTTGATAGAGCTTGAAGAATTTTAACACGGTGATTCTAAAGGTGATTCTATCATATCTTGACTCAGGGGTGTGAATACTTATTATGGGGTGTGAATACTTATTATGAGGTATTGTGTGTAGATGGGTGAGAGATCTATTTAATCCATTTAGAAGTCGGGTTGTAACACAACAATGTGTTAAGTCGAAGGGTATGAATACATTCTGAAGGCACTGCACGTGGACTCGTTGGCTCTACCGAGTTCTGTGCAGACCCTAAATGTAACAAAAAAATTGCCTCCATCTGCTTGCTGTGGAAAACAGCAAGAAATAAATTGTGGAGGACAAATTGAAAAGATTCCATTGGATAAAGCTATCACAGTGAATACGTATCTCGGCAGGAGGGACTCTTGTTATCTGCGCATTTCTAAAATATTCCGGCTTACACGTGACAGGGGAATAGTAGGCTAGGAGAAAGTGCTTGGGGGAGCTACGAGGTATAACTGGGAAGCTGATTCATTTGGCTGTCTAGAAGTTAGCTCACTTCACTGCTCTTAGCTTGAGTGTTTTTCTCTATGATAGTAGAGCTTTATAAGGTTATGTCAATCTAGCTAGCACCTTGACAAGACAGTCCTGGAGTGGGTCATGGAGGAATTTTTTATTTTACACCTTTTTATTTAACTAGGCAAGTCAGTTAAAAACAAATTCTTATTTACAATGGTGGCCTACCCAGGCCAAACCCAAATGGCAGATTTTATGGCCCCAGGAGCAATTTAACAACACCTCAGGCCTGTACTTCAAAGGAACGGCAGATTGCTTAAGTCACCGGCTATCCTCAATACACTGACCTCATTCACTTTTCACCACCACGAGAGCAAAAACAAACACTTCTCTCCACTGACTTGATATTCAAATAGTAATTTGCAACAGGGCGAAAGCTGGTGTTACTTCAGTGACTGACGATGCCTTTTTCAAGCATGTCGACGTGTTTGGGAGAAAGTAGGGGCCTGGTCATCAGTGTTTTTTTTTATTTTTATTGAAGTGGCGGCAGAGGATTGGATGGCTTGCGCCCCTCGTTCATGCTTTATGCGTTAGTTGGACTTCCCCTTTGTGGGTGTAAAGGCTCTGCTGCCCTAGACACTCAGAGGGGCCCTTTTGTGTGAACGTTTGCTCTGACTCTTTAGCCGCTGCCTGGTGCCTTGACACCACAGCCCCCAAACAACCTCTCCTCCAAGGCTCTGAAGTGTGAAAGCCCCCCCCCCCCCCCCCATATCTCTCCTCTTAGCCAATCTTTACCCAAGGCTGCTGTCTCGTCTCTTTGTTTTGTTGTTGCTTTTGAACCCTAGATGCTGGCAACAATGGCTGCTGAGACAGTTCAGAGACCCCTAATTTGGCGGATTCCATTGCACTTCACGGATCACCGGCCAAGCCAACACTGTGGGGGTGGAGGTAGGGGTCGGAATCTGGTCCTAGTGAGGAGACTGTATGCCAAAGCATGGATGGGGAGAATATTTAATTCATTTGGTTATCAGGGCGGTTTATAATTTGCAGTTTGTTTTTTCTGGTGTGTCTCGTCTATTTATTCATCATTTCCTAAAGGGCCTCCTTTTCAGATAAGGGAAAGGGGTGCATGTTTGGTTGTGGAGAAGGTAGGACAAGGTGCAGCTGTTGGACTCAGCAAACGCCCCCCCCCCCCCCCAGAACTCAAATGGGAATGGATAAAAAAAAAAGGCATTTTAAATTATTTTAAAGCTACGCAAGCTAAATGTGCTATACAAATGGAATGGGTGAAAAGCATGATAAATTCTATGAAACGTTTGCCTGCAAAGTTTGAGTCTGGCTTGGCTGTTTACCAGTTAGTGCAAACGCAGTAGTACGCTATAGGCCTACATGGGTAAGGAATGAAAACATTTATTCCGTTTAGGATTCTTTGTGAAAGTCATTTTAAGGTCGCATTTCTGATCTGTGAGAGGACCGTTTCCTACAAGCTAAGCTCAGCTCTTTGTGGTTTGTCATCTTTTTGTGGTTTGTCATCTGTCAGGAGGCAGACGGCCATGATACTTTTTTTTTGCAGTCGCTGTACGGTATTTTGAACCTGCATCCTGGTTTGCGGTGTCTAGCCAACCGCATCCTCGGCATCAAAGCGACTTGAAAACGCTGAGGAGAGCCCTGTGCTGGGAAATTGGAGCTTGCGGGTCTTACTCCCGTTAGCTACTTGACAGGGGTGTTTATTCTAAGGTTGAAATGTTTATATCCCCACAGTAAGTTTTTACACGACAGCACTTTGTTTTCAAAGCGTCTGCTTTCTTGTCTTGCAGTTCGCTTGCTAGACATAACGTTCCCTCAAGGTGAGAGGGGGGGAGGGAGCGAGCGAGCGATGTTGTAGGGCAATTGGCACAGTGACACCGGAATGTGACGAGCTACTTTTTTAGTTTGGTTGCAAGGTTTTGAAGAAGCTGCATGTTTTATCTGGGGGTTGCCAGGGCAGGGGATTAGAGAAGCTTTTTTTAATGCAACAGTGCACCTTTTTTATGTCATTTAGACTCGTAGAAAAACTGTGACTAACCTCCCACCTTTCAAACAGCGTTCATTCCCTGAGTCAGTGTCTCAATTCTTTTGATGCCATTTGAATCGAATCCCAAAGTTTTTTGCCACCCCTCCATTTGCTTTTTATGTTCACGGGTGTGCGTTTAGTATTTGACACACAATCACGCGTAGGAGAGTGTGGAGTGTTCGTATACCTCGAGTTTTCACTGACGTTTTATACGCGTGTTTGATGTATCATGTTTTGGCTCTTGACCAATGGTTGTGTTGAATGTATATTTATCAAGGTATATTTAATGTCAATGGGTTACTGAAGTGAGAGTAAATTCTCCTGCCTCGGAGTAGGTACAGTGCATTCCAAAAGTATTCAGGTCCATTGACTTTTTCCACATTTTTGTTACTTTACAACTTTTATTCACATTTCAGTTGAATGCATTCAGTTGGACAACTGACTAGGTATCCCCCTTTCCCTTTCCGTTTTTATTCTAAAATGTATGAAATCGTCCCCCCCCTCATCAATCTACACACAATATCCCATAATGACAAAGCAAAAACAGGTTAAGAATTTTTCACAAGTTATAGAAGGAAAAAACTGAAATGTAACATTTTACATAAGTATTCAGACTCAGTACTTTGAAGCAGTGATTACAGCAGTGATTACAGCCTCGGGTCTTAGGTATGACGCTACACGCTTGGCTCACCTGTATTTGGGGAGTTTCTCCCATTCTTCTCTGCAGATCCTCTCAAGTTATGTCTGGTTTCATTGGGAGCGTTGCTGCACAGCTATTTTCGGGTCTCTCCAGAGATGTTCGATCATGTTCAATCCCCCCTCCCCAATGGGCAGGTCTGTGGTTCTTGGGGTATCTTGTGACCAGGCCATGTATTTGCACCTGTCTCTACATAACACCTGTAAACACACACTGAGGAGTAGAATTGTCTTTTTTTTCCCTTTTTTTTTTTAAAACCCCTTTTTGTCTCTGTGTGCTGATGGGTGTGTGTTGCAGTCATAAAGTATGTGCTGTTAGGGTTTGTTTCGTTTTAGATGGTTGGGTTTGCACTCCCTGTTTTTGAGTCTGTCCTTTGTGCAGTTAGAGGAGAGGGTACGCTGTTTTGGTAGCCTAAGCAAGCATGTACTAGGTTTGCCCTGTAGTCTGGGCAGTATGTGTACAGTTCAGTGTGTATCCTCTAGTCTAAGTTGTACCGAATCAGTAGTGCATTCCAGACTCCTCTTCCCCCTGTGGGTATTCTTTAGTCCTTTGGCACTTTGCTTCCCCTGTGCATCTTGTTTGGACGAGGGCTGGAGCTGCTTTAACTGTGACCACTCATGTGGAACCCCAGAAGCTACACAATTAAATAATTTATCAGCAGGATTTTTATTCATGTATTTTTACTCGCCATTTTTGTAGTATGTCTACACATACAGTGGTACTGCTCATCCCTTTTGCAGGTAGCCTCAGGTTTTCATTTTTATTCAGCGCCATGAATGCTGTGGGTCCTTGTATTATCTCAGACTTAAGACCTTTTCATTAGAATTTCATCTTGGATAAGAAACTAACCGTAAAGCCCTATTTTGTGGATAGTACATTTGCTGAGTTTTAATGGTCTAAAAATTCAGGAATACATTATTCCATTGCGTTTAAAGTTGAATATGGACTGAGGCTGTATGGTCTCTAAGCCACTGGCGTCTTGGGACGCCGATAACCTTTTATAAAAAAAACTACAGAATACATCTAAAAAAGATGCGGTGTTCTGTATTTCTCACAGCCTGTCTATTGGGTTGGTGGTGGACTCAGGGATGGTACCTTATGCATTCTTTACACCGGCGCGTTGGCTTGATTTGCATAAAGATCATTTGACTAATTTAAACCACTTTCTTACTTTATTTTCTTAAAATCCCGCTACATATCTAATGCCATGCCATATTCCCTGAATATCGCCCTGGTGAGGCCCTCCTATCCGATGTAAGAGTTGTTGAGGTCGCATTAACCTTTGTGGGAGCAGGGGTGAGTTCAGCAAGTCGCAATGTTTTTGAACGTTTTAGATAGTAATGTAGAACAAATATGTGTCTCTCACATGTAGAATAGGGAGTCATGTCTGTTCTTTTCATGGCATTTCTATCTGCAACATTCAACAACGTTTGGCTACTGAATGTGGCCCTGGTGAACTCCCCTTGTTCTATAAGGAGGCTGGTTAAGGTCTCTTGAGGAAGCGTATGCTGGTCACTTATTCTGCGATTAAAGCCAGTTATAAAGGTCCCTTGTCCGTTCAGCATCAGCAGCGCTACACCTTCCCTCCTAATTCCGGTGTAAGAGGAGGGTTAGGATCAGCACTGCCTCTTGCTAACTAATCGCTTCAATGTTGCCCAGCTCTCCTGTCCTCTCTGGATTAAGGGAGCACTTTATCTCACTCACTGGATTGCCTAAATGTCCCTACTGGCTGGGGCAACGTCGTCCAACCTAATATATTGTTGGATTATGTTAATTCAGAGATGCGATAGTCATGAATGTAGGCCTAGCCGACATGCAAGTGTTGCTCTTGTAGCTACGGGCCCGCCAGTTGCCCATCCCTGTTGTAAAATATAGTTATGACGTGCCATCTGGATGGGAAGTGGTGGTGAATAGCGTGTGTGGGGGGAAATAGGCTTTGGAGTGAATGAGTTCTGCCCTGGGGCAGATTGCCACCGTCACCCTGCTGTTTAATGATTGACAGGGCTCTACATTTCCTTATCATAGCTGTCCTTGTTCCGCTGTCACTCCAGCGCCTTGTCGAG
Organism: Salmo salar; assembly: GCF_965601325.2. Taxonomy (NCBI): domain Eukaryota; kingdom Metazoa; phylum Chordata; class Actinopteri; order Salmoniformes; family Salmonidae; genus Salmo; species Salmo salar. Next base: position 7,901,299 of record NC_138317.1, on the reverse strand, counting down.
GCCGACTACACACAGCCCCGACACTTTTATGAAGTGACTAGTCATCATTGCAAGTGAATAGGCGCTGTATGTCTATTTCTGGATCGTAGTGTCCTAGCATTGTACTGGTTTTGAAATAAGCAGATGGAAATATATTGGGGCTATTGTCTCCCCATTGGCAGGCGGAATTCTCTCCTCTCAGATAGTGATTCACACAGGCGCACAGCAGGAAGAGCTTTGTCTTAATCAGGGTGGCACTCTCTCATTGCTCTATGGTAATTCATGCGATTACATACCACGTTGAGACTGTGCAGGTCTTTTGATTTGTGAAATGCGGTTTCATTCGGGCTTGGGGCCACAGGCTCCCTCAGTGTTGTGTGGTGCTATGAATGTGATTTAAGCATTTTGACTGTTTGTGGTCTGGGATTTGGCTAGGGATCAAATCGCATTCAGGTCAATGTCCACTGTACTGTGAAAGACCTTTTGGACAGACCCATTCCTGGGCAATCTGTTTGTGTGCATGCATTAGTGTGCCTGCGTGTGTGTTTCTGTTCATTAGACTATTTTTCAGGACCAAGCTTTGGTAGTGCCTGGACTTGCGGAAGTCGAATCACTCACGAAGGGGAAGTCCCCCTCCCTACATGTCACATTCCATTGAGTTAACACAGACCGAGCCAGGGAGGGAAACTAACTAGTCTCCCTGTCTGGCTTTTCCGTTTCCAACGGGGGAACTTAATCATGCACCTCAGTGTAAGACAGCCAGTGTACACACGGCGACTTGCAGAACTTCATTATGGGAAACGCAAGAGTAGCGGTCAGGTTCACCACCCTCCCCTCTAATGACGTTGTCAGCGCAGCACCTGTTCCACAATGATGAGCCTCTTTTTCTTCACACGTCATCAATTTCCAACCGAGACCTAAGTTGATGCAGCAGCGGCTGGGCAAGCCGAGTGCAATTATGTGGTGGGAAAAGAAGACTGTCGGTGCTAGAGAGGGCTGAATGGCCTGGATGAGGCTCCCGGGCCTGAAGGAGAGCATTTGTGACAGTAATTTAGCACATGGGTGCCTCCACTGCAGGGGTTATTGTAGCCGTCGCAGTCCGCTGAGTCCGTGCAGACGCTGCCTGTGTTTTCAGTCGGACTGGCCACTAAACTCGCAACGATAGACGGCCAAATGGACCACACCAGACTACACCGCTGCGCCTGACCCTAACACCGACATACCCAGACGATTACCACACATGTGCTTGACCCTGACCCAAACGGAGCATGGGGGGGAAGCCTGACCCGAACACAAACAGACCACACGTGTTTGGGACACAAGTCAAAACGCACCACAGCCCAGAGACTGTTCATGTGTTCGCCTCGTAAACGCAGACCGACCACATGAGGACTTAACCAGAACATAAACAGGGAACACATGTCTTAGCAGACCGCACGGACTGTCGGAACTGCATTCAACTTTTACAACAGAGAATGGGCAGACAGCTGCCCTCGGTCACTGTGGTGAGCGGTGACCCCTGCCATATTTAGCATTGCGCAACATCGTTCCACTTGGGATTTTGAAGTTTTGACCAAAAACCGCCTCACTTGTTAGCTCTTACTGCTGACTGTCACACTGTCCCGATTTCTTTGTATTGACACTCTTCACATCCTGGAAAGAGCAGAATGGACAGAAGCCTTCTTGTGCCAGGAAAATGAGTCATTGTTTCAGGGAAATAACAAAGTGAACTTGATCGCTAAGCATTTAATAGGATCTTCTTTAGGCCGAGGGAAATTTTAAAGGGCGTGGAGGAGGATTGTGCCAAAGAGCACGGGTTGAACGGAAGCTATACGATAGACATGAAATGGCCCATCGCAGCCTGACCCTGTTCAAAAGTCAGAGCAACTCGTATCAATTAGCCACACCATGTCACTGCCATTGTCCTCTGCTTGTCCGGAACCTTTTCTCCTTGGCAAAGTCCACTCACAAAGTCTCCAAAAACTTTAGTCAGGTTTCTTTTTAGCTGCCTTTCCTTTCTGTGTTGTATTGTGTTGAAAAGCTTTCGGCAGGCTGTTGCCAAGAAAAGAATGACTCCAGGGAAGGGGGGGAAAAAATGAGATTTGTATTTTTATCTCCTCCTCAAAACCTTCCCGTAGTCACTGTCTGCCATTCCAAGCCCTTCCCCATCTGTCACTCACTGTGCTGGAAAATCCAACTCTGTCAGGGTTCAAAGCCCACCGAAAGAATAGGCAACAGCCAGCTGCATTCTGCTGCATGGTTTAGTGAGCAACAGTGACTGCCTTCGACTTCAGAGACAAAATGTTGCTGGTTGATATACATTTTGTTTGTTAAAAGGTCCAACTATCTTTATTTTGGATCCTACTGAACTTGGTAAATCAGAACTCACTGAGTTGCCTTGACAGACCGTGACGGTTTTTGAGTGAACCTAACCTTATTTTTTTTTTTTTTAAGGCGTTTGTGGAACTCACTCGAAGGTCTATAACTAGCCATAGAAAAATCACAAGGATACAGCTGGGCTGAACTTACCTTGACCTGCGTTTTTCCTTTCAGTCAACTGTAAAATAAGAAACTAGTGGTCTGTAACAGGGGAGTACCTGATCCGGGCGGGCCAGGGTTGATATCATGGAAGTGATGATACATCATCAGGATTTGTCACAGCTTCACAGTGGGAAAGGGAAAGAAGACTTGATCCCTACAAGAGGAAAAATACATGAATCACATAATGACTTTTTTTTTACTGAGGTTAAAATCCAAGCAGGGAAGAGGACTTGATTTAGTATCAGATGATACCCGTGGCTCTGTGCTCAGAGCTACATGTAAAGCCAGCTGCTGTTTCATATTTTCAAACGGCAGCCTTTTTTTGCATCTGACGAAGGGATCCGGTTAAAGCTTAGTTTCAGTATCTGTTTAAGTAGTCAAGTTCAGGTTCAGTTATTGATCGCGCTGTAGGAAACTGCCCTGGCATTCTATAATGGAGTGGTTACCCATCTGCTTTGTTCAGGAGATAAAGGATGCTTACTGTGTTTTTAGCCACAATTCATTCAAAATTGGTGTGTCCATGACAGACTGCCCTTTTTTACTGAGCATATTTTTTGGTTTAAATTTGAACAGTTAGGTTTCCTAGATCCTTAAGCTTGAAGAAAATTCATATTTAAAAAATAAAAAATAAAAATGTTTTTGTCTCCCTTATTTTTTTTCTTCTCCGCAGTACGGCCTCCAGAAATAGAGACGGCAGAAACAGACAAGTCTGTTAGCTAACTGCGTGACTCAGAGAGAGTCCAAAGAACAAGGCTGACAAACACACCACGGGGCTCTCCCATATCTCCATACACAGCTTCTTGTTCTCCTCTATGTCTGTCTTACTTAGACTCATAACACTTAAACATGTTACTATGGGCAATACAACTATAATAAATCATTTTCTAGCTTTTGCATCAAAAGTATGATTTTTTTTATTTTTTTGTTGTTGCACATTTGGCCCCGCAATGCTGTGCCAGTTATGGTTATCCTGCGCAGAACTGGGCCCTAGTGCTGCAGTATGCCTGGCTGTAGGCTACTGTCCTGTGTGACCGGCATGCCATCTGGAAAGAATGCCATACCAGAGTTTTCATAGCAGGACTTTCCACACTACAGGGAGAGGAAAGCAGTAGCATTCCCTCAGTGCCTCATTAGGCCATGTCAGGGAGGAAGAGGACGAACGAAGAGGAGGGATGGGGGTTGGGGGGGGGGGGGGGGGGCAGAGCAGGAAGCTCCATAGGTATCGGGAGGGTGGGAATGTCTGGAGACAATCAAGTGATGAGCAGACACTTTTTTAAATTTTCGTGGCAATCAATTTGGGCAACTGTTAGTCATGGGAAGAGGTAGGCTAAAGAGTCCTCTCTCTCTCCTATACCCACTCTTTTCCTCATTGTCTATCGCTGTTTCTCTCTCGCGATCAGTGGAGATCTAGCTCCATTGTGTCGTCGCCTCGCCCCCCCCCCCCCCCCGTTTGAAGCTATGATCAGATGACTTGTATGGCGCGGTGGGGTATTCCCCGGTGCCTGTCCGTGCCGCTAGATCTCCCTGTGCTTTACAATCATCAGACTGGCACTTCTTTAAGGGGAGAGGAGATCAAACGCATGCCTCGGAGCCTGATACGAGGCATGACAAGCTTTACCAGCGAGAGAAGCGGGAGGTGCAACGGGGCTTGGGTTGGTAAGAGCATAAACCATGCTGTTATCGTACGGGATGTTATATTCTTCTGTGGTGTGTGTTTGTGTGAAGATGAAACCAGCCTTGCCAAATGTTTTTTTTTTGTTGGGGGGGTTTGATAACACACATTAAGTACCAGACATGTCACTGCGCTTTTGAACGCTCCATTTAGATTGACTACAAAATTTGCAGCGAGGTTGATCTTCAGTGGGGGGAGATGTACAGGATTCGAAACCTGGTGACCACAATGGAGGCGGTCAAAGCCATCCATCTCTGTCAGAGCTTCAGGCTTTAGGTTAGGAGCCACGAGAAGAGAAGGAAGTGGTAGCTATGTAGGTAGCTGATAAGAGAGATGGAGAGATGGGGAAGAGTGGTTCGTTGTTAGCGGTGTGAAGGACTGAAAGACGGCCTACAACCATGGCACCAGAGCAGCATGGAGCCGCCATATGTCTGCATGTGTCCTGGCTCCCCCCGTGTGTGTGTGTGTGTGTGTGTGTGTGTGTGTGTGTGTGTGTGTGTGTGTGTGTGTGTGTGTGTAACCACATTCCTCCCTCCCACCCCTAGTATCCCCAGAGGAAATTAAATGGGCCATGTTGCAAACACCCTGGCCACCCTGCCTCCCAGTTTCTGAGGACTGGAAATGGGGCAAAAGGGCACAGACTTGGAGTGTGTGTGTGTGTGTGTAGTCTACATGCATGTGTTTTGTGTACTCCGTGACGTGTGTCGGTGTATATTCTGTCGCAGGCTTCCCAACACCCAGCGAGGGATTGATGCTTAAAGAAAAACCCAAGAAAGAACTTTGATCGCACTCTGTTCCCGCTTTGAGGGCTCCGTCTCTCCACCCTGCATAAACCCCATGTCCTTGGAGACTCTGTCAGATGTTATTTGAAGCGATCTCCTCTCCGTGCCCTAGCGTTGGCTGTCCCTTTGTGTTGCTACAGATGTTAGACGGTGTCAGTGTCTGCCTATACCGCAGTGACTTAGTGCTGACAGCTCTGGTATGCTCCGACGTGTTCTCATGTCGAGGTGTCTAATGTAAAAACTGATAGACCAGTCACCTATAGATTCATATTAAAGAGTTTTCCCTGAGTCTTCCACATAGCTCAGTTCCCTCTTTACCTGCCTGGTGTTGAATGCACCGGCCTTTTGATGAACAGACCCACTAAAGCCCCCCTTACAAGCATCAACTGCCTCCCAACAAAGGTTGAGAGAAAAGTTGTATGGTCTTTCTATCCCGTGTCTTTGGAGTGTTATCGACTTGTGATGAGGAAGAAAGTGCTGACATGTTCACCCACTTGAAGAGTGTCGGTTGTGATGGCGCCATGTATTTTTGCAATCTGCTTGCCAGCGTACCCCGCTACTATGACTCTGCCTTGCGTCAGTTGTCGCTGCGCCATGTGTCACAGCGACCTTGGTCTCAATGACACTGACTGCCCTGTGTTACTATCAGCCTTTTGTGACTGCCTTGTTGATGACTAAGCGTTCAGGACTCTGCCTTGTGTCACTGTGACGCCGCGTTGGGTTACTGTGAATCTGCACTGTCACTACGACTCTCTCGCACTTCACCATGCCCTTTGCCCTGCACGATATAATTAAAGATGTGTTTTAGCATGTGTTTAGCCTCAGTCCAGACTGAAATGACTGGCATGCCCGAGGTCGAAGCAGTTCCTTCCCGTTGATGGTGAACAGAGCAACCGTATGGTCCAAAGTACTGGGACCACACTGGCATTTTGTGCTCTGCTGTCATTGGCTTTATATCAGTCATTGAAAATGAGCCCCTTTCTATCCCCATAAAGTAATTGCGTGAAGCAGTTCACATGCACTTAATTCCATGTCTCCCAGCTCTTTGAACCCGGCCTCGGTCGCTACCGCTTATGCGGGGACTCTGTTTTCATGACATTAGCAGACTCGCAAGCGAGATCTGTCATTTTCTCTTTTTTTGAGACTTCCCGTTTTGCTTCCATGGACAGAAAATCCAGGGCGATGAAGGAATAGCCCGTTTTTGTCATTGGATATGATCTGCTTTTAGATAAGGGGATTGGGTGCAGCCGAAATGTTGCCGCTATTCGTTAGGCCCAGGCTCTTCAGTCTCAGGGAACACGTCCGTCGACACATGATCTCTCCATATAGTCTTACTCCCAGGCTTCCTCTCGCTCTCCCCAATTGGGTTGGAAGAAGTACAGGATCATCATCTCGCGTTCCCCTTTCACCGTCTCCACCGCTCTTTTAACCCCCCACCACTCGTTCCCCTGTCAAACACATCTTTCCCCATTTCTTCTCCCTCCCTCCCCTCCCTCTTTCGGGCCCTCCTCCTAACCCCCCCCCCCCCCCCCCCCCACACACACACACACACACACACACACACACACACACACAGTCTGTCTGTTTCCAGGGTGGGGGGGGGGGGCTGTGTATAAAAGGCCCTTTCCCGACTGATTACGTCGGTTATGCTCCCAGAGTTTTTCTGGTCATGCCCTCGGCTCAGCGTTCTTGCTGATTTTACGACTTTCCATAGATTTTTGAAATGCTTCCATGCATTCCTTCATTTGATCTACATTCCATTGATGTAACTCATATATATGTGTGTGTGTGTGTGTGTGTGTGTGTGTGTGTGTGTGTGTGTATGTGTGTATGAGAGAGAGATGTCATTTAGCTTTTGTTTACCCCCTGGACGTGTGTGTGGGGAGTGCGTTTGGCGTGTGTGTGCCAAAGCTGGAACAGGTCACGTCTTTGTGTTGACCTGTTCGATCAGCCCTTTTAGTGTGTTTATCCGTGGGCACAGGACATGGATATTTGCACGTAGACGTGTGTGCGACTTCGTCCTTGACTCAGGCCTACTCTGTGTATGTATATAGAAGAGCCCTTGGACCACCCCTCCCTCTTTCCACCCATCATGTTTGTGTGCTGGCGTGTCAGCCGGTCGTTGGGAGGCGAGGTCACAAGATCAGAGAGAGCAGGTGGTCGCGCCGAGTTTAGCCGAGGCGACCCCAGCCCCCTCCCCCAGTGCAGAGGTCAAAGGGCAGGCCAGGAAAAGGCTGCTGGCAGAGTGCCAGAGACATTCCAGCGTTCCTCTGTCTTCTAAATCGGAGACAAAATAGCGGCCCCCTGAAGATCAATGCAGTGTTATTTTTTTACAAGTTTACCGCTGGGACAAAACAGGTGTGACTGGGACACACGGCAGCAGTCTGAAAATGCCACAACATAAACATTTTGTAACATTTTACAAACTGTCATCACTAGTTCATTTACTTCACATTCCTAGTCCTCGTCATCCCTTCTGGGCACACAAGGCCACACAAGTCCTCTCTTAGGACCCGATATAGCCACTATCTCCCTTTTGAAAGGCATGAGGAACACTAAAAGATTAACATCTCGTTCCAACAGGAAAAAGTTCTCTCATAGTTAGGTAAACATAGTAAAGCCCTATTCAGGCACTTGAAGGTAGGGGTAACCTAAGGTATGCGGCTGTGGTTTCTCTGTGTTTGCAGTCTGCAAGGGAGTGACTGAATGATTTATAAGGCTGATGGTCGGCCGCCTCGGAGCAGGCGTACTTCACCGTGAGAGAATGCGACCCAGTACTAGACGAATAGCTAGACTCTCAGCTCAGGCAGGACGCCAATGCCAGCATCCCTGGTTCAAAGGAGACCTCATCTGCACAACCCAACTGACAGTGGCCAAAGACATTGACACTGTAATGTGACTATGCTGAATGGATTGAGTAGGATTTTCTGAAGGGAAGAGTTAACCTGTTGGGGCTACAGGTTAGCAATGAACCCCGAGCCGGGATTGCTAACAAGGCTGGAAATTCAAAACATCAAAAATCTAATAATTTCAATTTCTCAAACAATCAACTATTTTACACAATTTAAATGATAAACATCTCCTTAATCTAACCACATTGTTCGATTTTCAAAGAGGCTTTACGGCAAAAGCATAAAGTTAGATTATGTTAGGACAGTACATAGCCACAAAAGTACAAACATCCATTTTCAATTCAAGGTCAGGCGTCACCAAAAGCAGAAACCAGCTTGAATTATTTACTAACTTTTGTCAATCTCCATCAGATGACACTCCTAGGACATTATGTTATACAATACATGCATTTTTTGTTCCATCAAGTTCATATTTATATCCAAAAACAGCATTTTACAGTAGCGTGAAATTCAGATTTCTTTCTTCTCTGAAATGCTTCCGGTGAACATAACAAAATTACTATTCGAAAACATTGGTAAATTATAATATTGTCATTCAAAGAATAATATATTATCATCTCGTAATTGCTACCGAATGGCCAGATCTCAAAATAACTTTACTGGGAAATCACATTTTGCAATAAACGGGGTGCTATGCTAAGAACAACAGGCTATGCTATACAGTTAGCATCATCTAAAATCGATAATAACATTGTAAATATCCCCTTACCTTTGATTATCTCCATCAGAAGACTGGCATCCCAGGTCCGGAAGGCATCACAGGTCCGGAACAAATGTGGTTTCTTTTGACAAAGTTCATAATTTATGTCCAAATAACACCAAGTACTTAGCGTTCATTATGCTCCCACAAAACGTGGTGGGGGACTGTAAAATCACGCCAAAAAGCTAAAAAAAACCTAGTAAATAATCTATTTATGTTCGTTCAAACATGTCAAATGTTGTTTAGCATTAATCTTTTGGTCCATTTTTAACGTTAAACATCAGTAATATTTTCACACAACCTATCCTATGTCGAGATAAACAATGAAGACAAAACTCACGTTTCTCAGATTTATGCGCAGGCGCAAAAAAATGAAGTGATGACATGTCAACTTCCTTGGATTCTAATTTGCTCTCTGTTTATCATAGACGCTTCAAACAACTTTATAAAGATCGTTGACATCTAGTGGAAGCCGTAGGTGTTGCGAAATGAATCCTTTCTCACTATGGTATCTATAAAACAATGACACTAAATAGTACAGTCACAAAATTCACATTTTTTAAAATCTATTTTTCACAGGTTTTTGCCTGCAATATGAGTTTTGTTATACTTACAGACACCATTCAAACTGTTTTAGAAAATTCAGAGTGTTTTCTATCCGAATGTGTTAATAATATGCATATCCTAGCTTCTGAGTTGGTGTAGGAGGCAGTTAAAAATGGGCACATATTTTTTTCAAAATGTCTCAATACTGCCCCCGAGCCCCAACAGGTTTTAAGACTCTGAACCTGCAAGCAGGACTATGGTTTATCTAACCGGTTCAAGTACATGTTTGTGTGTGTGGCAGACGGGGTCACTTTTGTTTGGACGTTGTGATTCCATTCGTGTGCGGCAGCCGATGCCGCTCTGTCTGTCAGTGTGTGGGACTGCAGTAGTGCCTGTGTGTTTTAGTGTGTTGTCCAGGCCGTGCTGCTGATACCTCAGCAGGGCTATTTAAGGGAGGGAGAGTCAGTGTAGCAGGAGGAGGAAATAAAATGCCCCCGAACAGCCGTTCCAACGGAGCGTGTAGAATGCCTCTTCTATGGCGAGGAGGAAAGGAGAGAGCTGGGATGGAGAGGGATATGGGTGGGGGGGGGGGCAGAAAGGTCAGACTATTGGGTGTTGCGTATATAGTGAGCAAAACCAGAGACTCTTAATTGATCAGCTTTTACACATTGAGGCTGTGCCACACACAGTGTACACACACTCTCTAGTCGAGCCTATACTCTGGCATCGTGGGAAGTGAGGATGGATGAAGGCAGCGTGGCTTAGCAAGGCTAGTAGAGCCAGAGGAAATGGTGTTTGTGCGCACACAATTACAGCACCCTACAAACACTACAGTACAACACACACACACACACTGAAAACAATCCCACAAAGCTGTAATCTCCTCTGGCAAGTGAAATAGATGTAGCTGTGCACTTGTGTTATGTAGTGATTGGACCCAACCGTTTTTTTTCCCTCAGTCACAGGAAGCTTAAAAGCATTCCAACCTCTGCGAGAGGCCACACCAAATGGATGACACACTCTGGTTCCTGTTAGATTGGAAATGGACCTGGCTGACACACTGACTGAATCCCTATGAACCGGAGGTCTATGCTGCCAGAGTGCGCCAGGGGCAGGCGGGGGGGCGCCGCCGGGGAGGGGCGTTTCCGGGGGGTGGGGAGCTCCCTCTGCAGAGAGATGGACGCTTCATTTAATATCGTCCTCAAGGCCCCCCAGAGGTCACACACACACACACACACACACACGTGCGAGGCCACACACCCGCACAGGCATACACATGAGCGCGCACGTACACACACACACGCACACAGAGATATAACATTCACACAATTACTGTGACCTTACACGCGCGCACTCACCGTTTCCACTTAAATATTGCCAGCCATGCAGTACAACTATACACATCAGAGATATTATGCACATGCTTACAGACACGCTGGGCCGTGAAGTCCGCCCCCATAGACGCCGCCACCGTTGTTTATTTATCCAGCAGACGCCCATATCCAGGTCATCTTAAACAGCTTGGAGTAAAGTCTGTGTCCCAAAGGACACCATTGTACCTATATAGTGCATGACTTTTAGTCAATAGAAAGTAGTGCCACTTGGGACGCAGCCATGCATTGGCCACCCTTCCACCCGTCGGTGCCTTGGTGAACTGACAGCAGCACGTGGCGGTATGCTTGTCTTCCAGATATCAGAGGTGCCATGTGTAGGTAGGTGTTCAGTGTTACTTTTGAGAAGCTTTGATTCTGGGACTCCTACGTTTTGCGCTTGAAGCGTTTCTTCTTTCTTTCCTATGACGTTTGTCTGGCTCAGTGGTGTTTTGATGTTTTTTTTATAGCCCTCCCTGTGGAACGGTCCAATCTAGCCTACAGGATGCCAGGGCGCAAACACTGCAAAGGCCAACGGAAGCGTCTGATTGGGCTGAAGGCAGGACGTGCCAGTGTGACTTCCTGTCTGGGGCTAGTGTTGCACCCACTGGGATCAGAAAACCACCACACCACATCGTGCCTTGCGCGATAACGATCAGACTCTTACCAAGGAGAGAACCATACTGAAACAAGCGAATAAATACATGTAAAAGTACACAATAATTAAGTGTCAGACCTGATTGTAATTCCAAAGGGGCCCAAGCCAATTTGCAATTAAAACAGATTTCAGATGCCAGCGCAATTCCTTCAGACATTAGCAATGTTCTTTGTAATTGTTTATCAGTTGACCCAACTCTTTTTGTGGCCTAGACGGAGGTTCTGTAAGGACATCCCTAATTCGGAATCAGGGATTTTCTGGGTTGTGTCAGTCTTATGCCAGCAGCAATTGCAATGGGCAGTCAGCAGGCACCTTTATGCTCCTGTCTCCTAGACCACTTCAACCTACCCTTCAAGGGCAGCCTCCATAATATTCAGCCCTCTTCCAGCATGATGACCTCACACAGTCACATACTGCATACACAGGCCAATACAGTGGTTTGTGAAAGTATTCACCCCTGCCCCCCTTGGCATTTTCCATATTTTGTTGCCTTACAAACTGGAATTAAAATAGATTTTTGAGGGGGTTTGTATCATTTGATTTACACAACATGCCTACCACTTTGAAGATGCAAAATATTTTTTATTGTGAAACAAACAAGAAATAAGACAAAACTGAACTTGAGCGTGCCTAACTAGTCACCCCCCCCCCCCCCCCCCCCAAAGTCAATACTTTAGAGCTACATCTGCAAGTATCTTGGGGTATGTCTCTATAAGCTTGGCACATGTAACCACTGGGATCTTTTCCCATTCTTCAAGGCAAAACTGCTCCAGCTCCTTCAAGTTGGATGGGTTCCGCTGGTGTACAGCAAGTCATACCACAGATTCTCAATTGGATTGAGGGCTGGGCTTTGACTAGGCCATTCCAAGACATTTAAATGTTTCCCCTTAAACCACTCGTGTTGCTTTAGCAGTATGCTTAGGGATATTGTCCTGCTGGAAGGTGAACCTCTGTCCTAGTCTCAAATCTCTGGAAGACTGAAACAGGTTTCCCTCAAGAATTTCCCTGTATTTAGCGCCATCCATCATTCCTTCAATTCTGACCAGATTCCCAGTCCCTGCCGATGGGAAAAACATCCCCACAGCATGATGCTGCCACCACCATGTTTCACTGTGGGGATGGTGTTCTCGGGGTGATGAGAGGTGTTGTGTTTGCACCAGACATAGCGTTTTCCTTGATGGCCAAAAAGCAACATTTTTGTCTAATCTGACCAGAGTACTTTCTTCTATATTGTTTGCTTTTTTTTATTTCTTTAAGCAATGGCTTTTTTCTGGCCCCTCTTCCGTAAAGCCCAGCTCTGTGGAGTGTACGGCTTAAAGTGGTCCTATGGACAAATACTCCAATCTCCGCTGTGGAGCTTTTCAACTCTTTCAGGGTTAGCTTTGGTCTCATTGTTGCCTCTCTGATTAATGCCCTCCTTGCCTGGTCCGTGAGTTTTGGTGAGCGGCCCTCTCTTGACAGGTTTGTTGTGGTGTCATATTCTTTCCATTTTTTAATAATGGGTTTAATGGTGCTCTGTGGGATGTTCAAAGTTTCTGATATTTTTTTATAACCCAACCCTGATCTGTTCTTCTCCACAACTTTGTCCCTGACCTGTTTAGAGAGCTCCTTGGTCTTCATGGTGCCGCTTGCTTGGTGGTGCCCCTTGCTTAGTGGTGTTGCAGACTCTGGGGCCTTTCAGAACAGGTGTATGTGTATATACACTGAGATCATGTGACAGATCATGTGACACTTAGATTGCCCACGTGGACTTTTTTTTAACTAATTGTGTGACTTCTGAAGGTAATTTGTGGCACCAGATATTATTTAGGGGTGTCATAGCAAAGGGGGTGAATACATATGCACTCACCACTTTTTTTAGTTTTTTAAATTTTATTTAAATTTTTTCTCACCTCACCAATTTGGCCTATTTTGTGTATGTCCATTACATGAAATCCAAATAAAAATCTATTTAAATTACAGGTTGTAATGGAACAAAAAAGGAAAAAAGCCAAGGAGGTTGAATACTTTTGCAAGGCACTGTATGCCTGGGCTTACTGTTTGAAAGAACTGTTGCCCTGTAAAAGCAAGATTCTTCAAATTGTGCTATCAATTACTGGTAATCTGCGGTTAGCATGCTGAAAATAGCGCTAATGTGACTAAAGTCTGCTTTCGTTTCCTCCCACACGGCTACAGTACTTTATCTGCGGAGGAAGTTGTTGGGTTTCGACACGCCACTTCACCACACTGCAAAACCTAATCGAGAGCAGAACATCCGCTGCTACACAGGAGACTGTCAACACATTGAGGTTTAGATTTGGGGGGGGGGGGGGGGGACTTTTGGTTAGGGGGTGTTAGGGGTTTCTCACTCTTTTGTCCAGTTATTGTCTTCATCAGTAATACTTTTCGAAAGGGAATAGGCTGTAACTGGTGTGATTTTGAGGTGTGATACAACTATGACTGACTGAAAGACTGACTGTTGATTATTTTACCTCAAGGAATGTACACACAGGGTATCTTTTCTTCAAACCACATCGAATTTCCTGCAGTTATGACACCTGTGCTCAACTTTCTTAGACTGACGTGGGAGGAAGCAACCCAACACACACACGGTCTACCCATTTCTGATTTCTGAGAGGACACGTCAGGCGTTGGTGCTACTGTCGGCATGTAGACTGGCTGGTGTTGTGTTCTCGCGGGTGGATTTCACTTTTTTAAATTCACTTAAAATGTCAAAACACCCGAGGTAGTGGCAGACATTCTGGCCGGGTGTCTGTTGCCGTTCGTACGAGACTGCCTGTATTGCATGTCTCCTCCTGTACATTTCAGACGACGCTTGGTCCTGAATATGGCTAAAGAATGGCAACCTTTCTCTACACAACACTACACCCACACTGACATAGACTGTTAATGGACCCTGTAGTAAATAGTAACTGACAACCTAGCATTAGCATTTGAATGGTTGAGTTCACTGGCATCCTCAGAACACAATAAAGACCACTGAAGTCTCAAATGTGCTCAAAAACCTTTTGGCATTTACGAGTTCCCCTATTTACTCACAATTAAATCACTAACGCTTATATGAAGAACCTGAATTCTCTCAAATTATCTACCTGCATAGCACATGGTTCCATAGCATTTGAAAAAAGCCTTAAGAGGGAGACTGGGAGTTGTATCGAGTTCATCGTTCACTGCTCGGCACAGCTGCTCCCAGCAGCTCAGATTTATGGGTAGCTTTATCCAGCAAACAGCCCCTGCTCCGAGAGCATCGCTCTGGAAATATTCTGCGCTCTGCGATTTTATTATTTTGTGTGTGTGTGTTGAGCCAGATTCTGGGACCAAGGGCTTGGAGTCTTTTGCCACACCGCCTCGCTCCGCAATCTTTGATGGTCAACTGAGACTGTGCCCTAAACCTCAGCCAGTCAGTCCCCCTTCTCTGACTGAGAGCGGCTCACAGACTGGTTTCTGGGCTTTCTCTTCTGAGAAAATGCCAGACAAGCGTTAGACGTGTGGCTGCCCACACACACACACACACACACACACACTTGCACAATACACAGCACACGTGTGTTTACAGACATATTCAATCAATCCTTATCCCAGTCTGCTGTCCCCATATGCTTCAAGAGGGACACCATTGTTCTTGTTCCCAAGAAAGCTAAGGTAACTGAGCTAAATGACTACCGCCCTGTAGCACTCACTTCCGTCATCATGAAGTGCTTTGAGAGACTAGTCAAGGACCATATCACCTCCACCCTACCTGACACCCTAGACCCACTCCAATTTGCTTACCGCCCCAATAGGTCCACAGACGACGCAATCGCCATCGCACTGCACACTGCCCTAACCCATCTGGACAAGAGGAATACCTATGTAAGAATGCTGTTCATCGATTACAGCTCAGCATTTAACACCATAGTACCCTCCAAACTCGTCATTAATCTCGAGACCCTGGGTCTCGACCCCGCCCTGTGCAACTGGGTCCTGGACTTCCTGACGGGCCGCATCCAGGTGGTGAGGGTAGGTAACAACATCTCCACCCCGCTGATCCTCAACACTGGGTCCCCACAAGGGTGCGTTCTCAGCCCTCTCCTGTACTCCCTGTTCATCCACGACTGCGTGGCCATGCATGCCTCCAACTCAATCATCAAGTTTGCAGACAACACTACAGTGGTAGGCCTGATTACCAACAACGACGAGATGGCCTATAGGGAGGAGGTGAGGGCCCTCGGAGTGTGGTGTCAGGAAAATAACCTCACACTCAATGTCAACAAAACAAAGGAGATGATCGTGGACTTCAGGAAACAGCAGAGGGAGCAGCCCCCTATCGACATTGACGGGACAGTGGTGGAGAGGGTGGAGAGTTTTAAGTTCCTCGTCGTACACATCACGGACAAACTGAAATGGTCCACCCACACAGACAGCGTGGTGAAGAAGGCGCAGCAGCGCCCCTTCAACCTCAGGAGGCTGAAGAAATTTGGCTTGTCACCAAAAGCACTCACAAACTTTTACAGATGCACAATTGAGAGCATCCTGTCGGGCTGCATCACCGCCTGGTACGGCAGCTACTCTGCCCATAACCGCAAGGCTCTCCAGAGGGTAGTGAGGTCTGCACAACGCATCACCGGGTGCAAACTACCTGCCCTCCAGGACACCTACACCACCCGATGTCACAGGAAGGCCAAAAAGATCATCAAGGACAACAACCACCCGAGCCACTGCCTGTTCACCCCGCTATCATCCAGAAGGCGAGGTCAGTACAGGTGCATCAAAGCGGGGACCGAGAGACTGAAAAACAGCTTCTATCTCAAGGCCATCAGACTGTTAAACAGCCATCACTAACATTGAGTGGCTGCTGCCAACATACTGACTCAACTCCAGCCACTTTAATAATGGAAAAATTGATGTAATCAATTTATCACTAGCCACTTTATATAATGTTTACATACCCTACATTACTCATCTCATATGTATATACTGTACTCTATAACATCTACTGCATCTTGTCTATGCCGTTCGGCCATCACTCATCCATATATTTATATGTACATATTCGTATTCATTCCTTTACACTTGTGTGTGTATAAGGTAGTTGTTGTGAAATTGTCAGGTTATATTACTTGTTAGATATTACTGCATGGTCGGAACTAGAAGCACAAGCATTTTGCTACACCTGCATTAACATCTGCTAACCAGGTGTATGTGACAAATAAATTTCATTTGATTTCCTCGAAGAAGGAAGCCAGAGCAGCTAGCCAGGGCACAGTTTCTGCTTATTATTTTGCTGTCTGATCAGTTGTGGAGCCCACATTTTAAGGCCTTCTGACCTAGCCTGCAAGTTTTCTCTCTAGGTTTCTTCCTATTCTCACACCACAGGGACTTTCCGTTGTCGCAGTCAGCTTGCTTTGAAGAAGTGTTTCAGACATTGGGCTTTTTAAGTGCCCTTAACTTGAGGCTTAGGTTTTTTTCCCTTCCTTTTAGTGCTCTATGGCAATGTCATATATTGCCCCAAGATATTGAACACAATTGCCTTGCTGGATAAGTAGACTACCGTAGAATATACTACTTCCTTCACATTGTGACAGTGTCCTTTACACTCAACCTTCTAATCAAACTATCTGATGTGCACTGTGCAAAAATGGAGCTTCTGCTGACCAAGACTGCATTACACTTCTGAAATGAAGCCTACACCGTCCCCGTGGTCACTCGTCTGTGCTGGACATACTGCAGCGTCAGCATGTACCTGTCACATTTGTCCCCAACCTCTTCGGTCTGACACTCCTAATCTCACACGTGGTGTACTACCTCTCATAGACCCATCCCACACTGAGACCGGAACAGTGGCAGCTGGCGAAGGAACAGTGTGAAGGAGACGGGACTATGGCCTGGATGATGTTTCTGTACATTTTTTTTCCCTCCTTCCTTGCACTGCTCCCCCTCCTCCCCCCCTCTCTTGTGCTTTCTCATGGACCCACTCTCTCTCATTTTGAGAGCTCAATGGCTCTCATATATGGCGCATGAGCGATGGCTCTCAGATATGCACGCGATGGCTCTCAGATACAGTTGAAGTCAGAAGTTTACATACACTTAGGTTGGAGTCATTAACTCGTTTTTTAACCACTCCACAAATTTCTTGTTAACAAACTATCGTTTTGGCAAGTCAGTTAGGACATCTACTTTGTGCATGGCACAAGTCGTTTTTCCAACAATTGTTTACAGACAGATTCTTTCACTTAAAGTTCACCGTATCACAATTCCAGTGGGTCAGAAGTTTACATACACTAAGTTGACTGTGCCTTTAAACAGCTTGGAAAATTCCAGAAAATGATGTCATGGCTTTAGAAGCTTCTGATAGGCTAATTGACATCATTTGAGTGAATTGGAGGTGTACCTGTGGATGTATTTCAAGGTCCACCTTCAAACTCAGTGCCTCTTTGCTTGACATCATGGGAAAATCAAAAGAAATCAGCCAAGACCTCAGAAAAAAATTGGAGACCTCCACAAGTCTGGTTCATCCTTGGGAGCAATTTCCAAACGCCTGAAGGTACCACGTTCATCTGTACAAACAATAGTACGCAAGTATAAACACCATGGGACCACGCAGCCGTCATACCGCTCAAGAAGGAGATGCGTTCTGTCTCCTAGAGATGAACATATTTTGGTGCGAAAAGTGCAAATCAATCCCAGAATAACAGCGAAGGACCTTGTGAAGATGCTGGAGGAAACGGGTACAAAAGTATCTATATCCACAGTAAAACGAATCCTATATCGACATAAGCTGAAAGGCCGCTCAGCAAGGAAGAAGCCACTGCTCCAAAACCGCCATAAAAAAGCCAGACTACGGTTTGCAACTGCACATGGGGAAAAATATTGTACTTTTTGGAAAAATGTCCTCTGGTCTGATGAAACAAAAGTAGAACTGTTTTGCCATACTGACCATTGTTATGTTTGAAGGAAAAAGGGGGAGGGTTGCAAGCCGAAGAACACCATCCCAACCGTGAAGCACGGGGGTGGCAGCATGTTGTGGGGTGCACTTCACAAAATAGATGGCATCATGAGGAAGTAAAATGATGTGGATATATTGAAGCAACATCTCAAGACATCAGTCAGGAAGTTAAAGCTTGATCGCTAGTGGGTCTTCCAAATGGACAATGACCCCAAGCATACTTCCAAAGTTGTGGCAAAATGGCTTAAGGACAACAAAGTCAAGGTATTGGAGTGGCCATCACATGGCCCTGACCTCAATCCTATAGAAAATGTGTGGGCAGAACTGAAAAAGCGTGTGCGAGCAAGGAGGCCTACAAACCTGACCCAGTTACACCAGCTCTGTCAGGAGGAATGGGCCAGAATTCACCCAACTTATTGTGGGAAGCTTGTGGAAGGCTACCTGAAATGTTTGACCCAAGTTCAACAATTTAAATGCAATGCTACCAAATACTAATTGAGCGTATGTAAACTTCTGACCCACTGGGAACGTGATGAAAGAAATAAATGCTGAAGTAAATCATTCTCTCAACAATTATTCTGACATTTCACATTCTTAAAATGAAGTGGTGATCCTAACTGACGCAAGACAGGGAATTTTTACTAGGATTAAATCTATTTGGCTAAGGTGTATGTAAACTTCCGACTTCAACTGTATTCAACAAATATAGATGCGATGGCTCTCGTATATGCGCGCGCGATGGCTCTCGTATATGCGCGCGCGATGGCTCTCGTATATGCGCGCGCGATGGCTCTCGTATATGCGCGCGCGATGGCTCTCGTATATGCGCGCGCGATGGCTCTCGTATATGCGCGCGATGGTGCTCGTATATGCGCGCGCATGTATATGTGTATGTATGGCTCTCATATATGTGCGTGAGGGATGGCTCTGTCTGTTTTCTCGCTCTGCCATCTGGTACCCCTGTGTTTGACCTTTGGCAGGAGGCAGTTTGATGTACGCCCCCTGGGGGGCGGGCGGAATGACACAAAAAAAAAAACAGGGGTACGGAGGGGTCAGGACTGGGCTGTCATGACAAGACCCACCTGCTTATTTGGCTGGCCTTATTGTGGTCTTTACCAGCATCCCTCGGGTGGTGTCTGCATGCTGCTCAGACCTTGGAGAGGAAGGCAGGTTGTGATGTGAGGAATGCCACAGCAGCTAGCTAGCACAGAGGAGAAGAGAATGTGAATGTTGTGCCCCAAAGAGTGTAGTGGATTTGTTACTGAGCTGCTTTCTGTGCTTAACGTAGACCTATAAAGGCTGAACAAGAGATGGGAGCTAAGCCCAGCTCTTGGAAAGGTTATTCACTGTTGAACTCAACACTAATCAAGCTTTCTTTCTCTGTTTTTTTATTTTATTTTCTCCACCGTGCTCCTACCTCCCTATCTGGTCCACTCAACTCAGGTAAGAAAACATTTCTTAATCATTTGTGTCATTGTTTCAATGGATGACATCTGAAAATATTAGCTATGCGAGGCAAAATGGGGCTGTGCTATGCTAGGATGAGATGGTTGATCTAGGTGCGTTTGTGAGGGGGGGGGGGGGCGTGAGAACCGTCCATCTGTGGGGCGGCGAGCATGCCCAGACTGTCAATGGCGCCCCAGCGGACATGTAAACAAGCAGGCTTGGCAGGGCCGCTGTCACAGGCCCACCGTCACGCCTCTCAAGACGCCCTTTCAGCTGCCAAAATAAAAGGCCACTTTCATCCTCCTCTCCGCCAAAGAGCGAGGGATGATTTCAGATGAAAGAGAGAGAGAGAGAGCGAGAGAGAGAGAGAGAGAAAAAAAAGAGTTAATCTTTTTCTGGGCTAGAGCAGCCCAGGCCGACCAACGGGCTTTTGTGTAAGTGCTCTCTGTAGATGACCGTTGACTCGCAGTACAAATTTTCAGGGTCATTTTGAGCTCGTGCAGTTAATAATTCAAGGCGGTGTTAAAGCATTCCAATGTTTAAGGTTTAAATTGATTGCTTTTGAAAGCTTTTAACTTGTGCTGGGTAAAGGGATGCTCTTGAGGTTTACTGGGGAAATCTCTGACCGAATGTGGCGTGGGATTGCAGCAGGAAAATGTGCATGTCTGTGTGTTCCTGTATGCAGATGTAGGCATGTGTGTGGAGAATATGTGTGGGCAGCGGTTTTTCTGTGGAGGGACTGTGTCGGCCCTGTTATTACAGATTAATGATCTGCACACAGAGGAAATGCGAGCGGTTGAATTAACATGCAAATCTTTTTGAAAGCGTACAAAATAATAATTGTTGTACACACATGCATTACTTACCCCCACTTGTTTGAAATAACTGATGCCGGTTAAGTGGAGTAATGTTTAGTTAGTATGTAATCAGAAGGGCATTTTAAATTTCACATCCCAGTGGCGCTGAACACATTTCTGAGGTGAAAAAGGAAAATACAGCTGTTTGGAGAGCAAAGTCTTTCTCTCTCCCCCCTCTCTCTCTCCCCCCCTCTCCCTTTTCTCTGTTTATTTCCACCTCCTGTTGTTTTTGTCTGCTCTTCATGGAAAGTTGGACTGTTTACAGACAAACATGCTTTGAAGGTCTCCTCTGTTTTCCCTTCCCCACCATGGGAACTGTTAGGTCGCTGTGCCCCTGAAAGAGGCATCGCACCCTGACCTGGACATAAAGGGGAGTTGCAGATGAGTCATTAACAAAAGCTAATTATCATTGCTATTTTTCTTAGGCACTCATCTCCCCCATGTTCTCTCTCTCGCTCCTTCTGCTTCTCCCATTCCTCCTCCTCCCTTTATGCATCTGTCCGCATATTTTCTCTCGCACTCTTTCGTATTGTCAACCCTCCCCTCTTTCTCTTCTCTCCTATTCCTAATGCATTCTTCCTCGGTGTGGAAGCAGGCTGGTTGGCAGGTCTGACGTGCTGTTCTATGGGGGTGATGGTTGAACACAACGTGGCGTGGACACTGGCGGCTTTGTGTTTTTCATTAGGCCTTACGTCTTAGTCGATCACTGCCCGAGAGTGCGTGACGATGGTGACACACACGCACAAACCCTAATATGCATGCTCAGGACCCAGAACCATGCGTGTTCTCAGTAAACGACCCAAAATGGATGAGCAGATCTTATACAATGCGTACAATACACAATACAACCTTTCCTTGAGTGACGAAACGGAAGAGTGAGATGGGTGAGGGACAGGAAAGTCAAAACGAGTGGGCCGATCAATTCAGCCCACCCCCCCCCCCCCCCCCACCAGAATTGCAGCAGTGATTTGTCCTGGCAGGTCGTGTTGAAGCCTGAAGCTTGGCTGCCTGCGCCTCGCTCACTCCGACTCCAGCCAAAAAGTCCAAAGTAAATCTCTCTCCCAGGCTGCTCTCCGTAATGGTTTGATTACTTTAAGAAAAGGCAAAAGCTTTTTATTGTCTGACTCTCTTTAATCATATTAAGTGGTGGGTGGGAATCAAGGCTTCATCTTGGATGCAGTACCCAACACACTAAAATGGCCCCAGTTTTTTTTTTTTCTCTCTCTCTCTCTTGCGCACACAGGCTCACACATGTTCTTTTTCTCTACCCACACATTCACAATGCCTCTCTCCCGCACACATCGGCTCACAGACGCACGCGCACACACACACACCGGCTCACAGACAGACAGACACACACGTACGTGCGCGCACACACCGGCTCACAGACACACAGGCACACGCGCGCGCGCGCACACAGGCGTGCATACACACACACACACACACACACACACACACACACACACAGAGACACACATACACAGGCACACACACACACAGGCTCACAGACGCTCACAGGCACACAGGCTCACATACACAGGCACACACACACACACACACACACACACACACACACACACACACACACACACACACACACACACAGGCTCACAGAGACACAAAGGTGCTAACAGATACATCCCTCTTCCCACCTGATTGCTTTCCCATTTTTCTTGATAAAGATTTATGGGTAAGGGTGCGTTAGAGACAGGCTATTACCATGAGCTTGTTGAAGTCATCAGTCAACCAAAGTGGCGAAGGTGTAGCATCGTTCAGAGACCCTGCTAAGAGCTACACGCTCTGTGTTAAGTTCACCCTCAGCGCTAGTTTACAATTATTCCACAGGTTGCGTTTGACCCTATTAGCTGGGATATACCTGTCTTGTAGATCTAGGTTAGTGTGTATTAGCGTCACGCTAAGGCTGTTTTGATAGTCAAGTGCCATGAGGTGTTTTTTCCTTTAAGGCTAGGGGGGGGGGGGGGGGGGGGTGAGAGAGTAAGAGTTTCAGTTTACTAACACTTTTGCCTTCCCTTCAAAACTGTAACATGAAACCTCAAGCGTGAATATTGGAACAGAGCATCTCAAATTTGCTATGCACAACAACGTTTAAAGCACCATTTGCGTCTGACTGTTATCGCTATTTCGGTCTCCGGAAGAGTCTCCATTCCGTTTGATGTTTGCGGCTTGTCGTTGTTATCTGCTCCAGTGTCAGCAGTTCCTGTGTGTGTTGCTGAGGGGAGAGCGCTTGTCAACTCCTGTCAGTCCAGCGTTGTTGAGCACTCGTCGGTCTGTCCCACTACACAGTACTAGGCCACACTGTCTCGGCGTCAGCCCACTAATCCTAATTGGAAGTGCCTAGGCCCAGTTTGACAAGTATGGAGATGAGGGGCTTCATTGTTACTTGCTCCGTCGTCTCTCGAAGGATTGAGGACAGTATTTTTGTAGTAGCAAGCCGACATAATTGCTTATAAATTCATGTAGCCTATTTCACATACTCTTCCTCAGTAGTATGTTTTATTTTTTTATTTTTTTTTACGTAGGGATGTTGCGGTGACCGTATTACTGCCACACCGGCAGTCATGAGTCACGAAGGCAGTCAAATTCCACGTGACCGTTTAGTCACGGTAATTATGCTTCTACAAGCTCTGATGCTACTGATGGTTATTAGTAGTATACCAAACTTGCTAACTGCCTGATACTCGGCACTCTATTGTCCCTCTAATTACTCTGACGTCAATGCAAACGTAATTGAAATTCGAATCAAACACTTCATGAGGGCCCATGAGCTCATGTTGCGCAACATTTCTATAGGCTACGCAATTGCGGGAGAAAACAGATCGATGGCCTCTACTAAAAAGAGGATCCCATCAGCTTTTCTATAGGCTAGGCCTACTATATTTATTTCTCAACCTTCCTAATATTAAGCACATTGCTTGTCTTTACAACAGGAGTATAGCCTACCTGGCTGGCATGAAAATGAACCACGGGAAAGCATCCTCCATTTGCTATTTAAGTGCATGGATGACATGTTTCGAGACAGGTGTATAATGGTCCATTCTAAATCAAAACACATTTCACACACGTTATTTAGTATATGTAAAGAAAAGATTAAATCAAGAATAGTCTGATGGGTGACAATATTAGCCTATCACATGTGAATGATGCCCAGGGTAAGGCAAGAAACAGCCTTTAAAAATAAATAAAAAATTGTGTGTTTTTACTTTTTCTAATCATAGTCGCACATAGCCTAGCCCATAGGCCTATATGTTTTAATAAGCTTTGTATCACAACTGAAGTGGCCAGATAAAATGAAGCACATTAATCCGCTTTACAAGGGGTGTAGAGCCTAACTGGCATACATAAGCACCGTGTGAGTTTCAAGTTTGGGGAAGATGTTAATTTTCACCATAAAAATGCATCTTCATAATAAAGGTTTTACATGCTTAATTGCATTTGTGATCACTTTTGATAATGGTGTTTTCCCGCTAATGGAACATTCGTGCTTATAGCCTACTGCCGTGTGCGCAGTTCTGCGCTTATAATTTGTAGAAATAGCCTAAAATGTTATCAATATTTTATGCAGAATTTTCTGATCTGTGGCATCAGCCACATTGCATACATTTTAAGCTAGTGGTTGTATTAATTTGTTATGTTTGAAATATTTATTTCTTGCATAGAATAGGTTAACTTTTGTACTATGGGAGATAGTAGGTTGACATAGGCTAGTGCTTTTGCTATTCATTAGGCCTACTCATCTTACTGGCTGACGATATGTAAATGTGTACAGTTCTTCCAATATCTTCAATATGCACATCAGAATTGGATAAGTACTATGGGGGATAGTAGGTTGACATAGGCTAGTGCTTTTGCTATTCATTAGGCCTACTCATCTTGTTGGCTGACGAAAAGTAAATGTGGACAGTTCTTCCAATATCTTTAATATGCACCTCAGAATTGGATAAGAACGCGCGCAGTTGCGTCCCCAATGTGTCGGTCTTCACTTGTAGCCTGTGAGAAAGACCCGATCACGTGATGGAGAGTGTGAGAAGCTTCAGAGCAGGCAGCAAAAGGCATGGATTTATTTTAAGGGTGCGTTACGACCACACAAAGGGGATGCCACCACTTGCTAATGCCTTGCATTTCCTGCTTGTCAAATTGGGAAGGAGAGAATGATGAAGTGTGAACAGCATGCGCAAAAAACTAAGCAGAGCTCATGCCTTTCAAGCTACATCATTAGTCGCATCATGCAGCCTTACAATGTATTAAAAATCAAAACATAGCCCAACATTTGTAGAACAACTAAAGTTACATGAATAACTCTAAATTAAGCATATAGGACTACCTATTTCTTTGTTAACCGCTCTACACAGAATAGCCGCATGTGCGCACTCCCTCAAATCGTTTGGAGAAATATCCTTGATATAGCCTTGATATTCAGCTATGTTCAATTGTATTCTTCATACTATAAAATAATGGCACTGAATTCTAAGCAAATCTTGTCTGCTAAATGAACTAGTGTAGCCCACAGCCATATGGCATAGCCAGATCAGGGCCTAACATAAGGACAACTCAGAGTATGCTATTCTGTTCTTCTGAAATAGACATTTTCTTCATCATGTTTCTTTAGACCTGTCTGAAATAAATAATGGATTTATTGTGATGGTGTGGGCTATATTACATGGATTTATTAGACTTTTTAAAATGTAGATGTTCCAAATGTCTGCATCAGTGGCTTGTAGGCTGTGTGTGGAAGCCAGGAGATGCTAAATGTGTTTTATTAATTAACGGTCAATTACTGTGAGACCGACCAGTTATTCGCTTGACAATCACTGGCTGACAAAATTTCGTGACCGCCACAGCCCTAGTTTTATGTTACTTTTTTCTGTTCCAAGCTTCATCGTCTTGTGGTATCGTCCAGAGTGGGACAAGCTACAGGCTTGAATTAGGGCTTTACATGCTGATTTAAAAACTCAGCATCCATTTCACTTCCGCAAACAACAAGCCAGAATGTCACACTTCTTGAGAAAGAAAATGGACTCAAGGGGAGCGTGTCTGCCCTTCACGCTCCAAGCAGAGCATTCACACAGATGTGTGCATTGGCGCAGCATTAGCCAGTTGAAGAGGAGTCATCATGTATGCCCTCAGTACATATTAGACCCTTGCAGAGGCTCTCACTGCTCCCCTTTTCAGCTGTGCACGATGGAGTGCTCTTCTGACAGGGGTGTGAGCCCACCGATAAGTCATCTGTCAAGGGACTCATGAATAAAAAGCCAGGGGATATTCTCTCGCCGTTGGGTGTAGCTCTGACTGCAGTGCTCTGGTGTCCCGTATTAAGTAACCAAATCACCGCTAGGGATATATAGTGCTGTTCTTTAGTAACCGTTGCAGAGCACCTTTCTGTCAGCCTTAACAACAACACAGCTAGGTTTTTTTCTTCTTCTTCATGTTGAGGAACCTGAGCATCACTCAACATTACTACCAGCAGCTAGCGGTCCTCATTGATAATCAAATCACAGTTGGAGGTTTTCTCTCTCTCTCTCTCTTCAATTATCAATGCGTAGACCGGCTTAGGCCTATTAAGGAATCAAATCACATCGCTCCGTGTGTCCGTATCACCCTTTTCAAAAGCCAATTCAAAATGTGGCACAAATGTCTGTCGGACAATTATCTTAAAGGTCCCCAGACCCAGTATATGACCCCTATGGTGTGTGTGTGTGTGTGTGTGTGTGGTGTGTCTAGTTTGTTTATTTCCTCTCTCCCCTCAGTCTCCTTGACTGCCGCCTCCCTGCCGCCCCTCCTCTACAAAAGCCTTCCCGTTCTCCATAGAAGGCTCTGGGTCAAGGGAAGCCCCTCAGACCGGCTTTATTTGGAGCTGTGCCAGCGGTGTGTGGTGAGAGAGAGAAAGGATTTTGCTTTAGAATGAGCCCTCTGTAGACTCTGTCAAACAGCGAGCCGCTAGGCTGATGGATATCTGAGACGGTACTATAGGGGGGCCCAGGAGCGAGCATGGCTTCTTCTCTTGCCTCACGAGATGGCAGTGAGGCAAGAGACTGCTTTATGAGCTGTCCATCTTCTCAGGGCTACAGCGGTGGCGAGGTGTGCTGGGCCCCGTCTGAGTCTGTGGTGCTTTGAAGGGAGAGATTTGATATGGCTGTGTTTTGAATTAAGGGTCTTGCAGGGTGAGTCATCTTGGAATGTGACTCTGGCGTATTATTTGAATAACGAGCATTGTTTGCGAATGCCCTGTCAGGTTTGTTCAACCTCAGTATTTGCATTCAGAACATTCCTGGAATTGATGAGCTTTCCTGGTGATTTTTGGCAATTACCATCACATTTAAGCAATTTGTACTTTTCGACAGTCATGACCATGAATGCAGACTGTTGTCTTGATGACAATGGTTATTCCGTGGCTGGCTAACTATGAGTACCCATCACTGGGGTTCGTGGTGTCTGGGCTTAAAGCTAGAGTGATGAGCCAATTAAGTTCAGCTTGAGTGGCTGGTTTTCGAATCTTCAAACGAAAAGGGTAATTTTTCTCAAGAGTGTAGCATAACTCACTATAAAGTTCCTTTTTAAAGATGAGCTCACATTGTTTACCATTTTGTAGAACTTCGGATTAGACATCTGCCAAGTCTTTTTTTTTAACGAACCAAAAGGCATTGTTATTGTCAAAACGCTGGGAGTCATGAACCAGACAGCTCACCGGGATGTTGAAAGTACGTCTGGAAAAACTGACTGGGATCTCTGTTTAAGTCCAGACCACAATTTTTTTTGCAGTGCTCATAGAGGCGAAGAATCAGACATGAACACTCACACAGAGACACAAAACTAAAGTCTGTGGCTTACACACACACACACTAGCTAAACTCTGTAACCTGCTCACCTGATTTGGACCTATTTGCCTACGGGCTGCTGTAAAGTCACTCACACACAACCTCATCACACGACATACGATCCACTCACCTATACAAATCAAATGCTCACAGTCAAGCTCAATTATCCTTGTTAGATTAATGGAGTAAAATGGCTTCTAAACATATTATAATCGTCATATGAGCATTGACCTAGTTCTCATCCAGATCTGTATCCACAATCCACGTACTAAGAGAAACTGTTGAATCATTGAAATAATTTATCCTCAGCCCTCATATTACCCCACAATGCATGGTTACTGGTGTGTGAAAGAATACCTATGTGGGGAGAAAACTGCATTCCTGTAACGGACAGCAGCCAGATGGGGCTTTGTCAACCCCGGTCTTGGCCATTCTGCTGCCCTAGGCAAGACAAAATAATTTTCTGCTCTCTTCAAAACTAGAATTGTGTAGCCTACATTGTCGACCCGCAATGCAATTTTATGGATGCCCATCCATGTCATAGCTTTGTAAATCAGACAGTTGCATTGGCTTTAGTAGCCTAGTCCTGGTTCTTGATCCAGGCTTAAGACCAATCATTTTGACTATTTAAGATCTACATATCAGCTACAAAAGTTTATCAGGAGTTATTTTGAGCCCATTTGCAGTGAGAGTCGATGTGTTTACACAGCAGGAAATGCAGAGGTATTTTCTTCTTCGCAATGATCAGCTCATCAAAAAAATGGATGAATAGGCCTACAATTGAAATCACTGAGTCATGAAAAATTGTCCCGCGGAGTGAAACTCCCAGAGTCGTCGCGAGTAGCCTAATTTCATTCCATGTTGTCCATTTTATTTTGACCAGTCCTGTTCCTAAGATATGGTGTTAACATGTATATAAAAAAAAAAATCAACTCGACGCGCATTTTTATTTGATAGGGCACCATTTAGGCTATACATTCATGTATAAAAAATAAAAAATGTCTGTCTCATAACATGATCATAAATATGATCTCCAGTCTAGGCTATAGAAAACCCACAGGCTACTATTGTTTATACTATAGGCTGCATGATTTATGTTAGATTACTTGAGCACTGCATCTCTCCAACAGTTCCCCGGAGAGGCGCACTAGGCATGGACAAGATTTTGCGCCCCTGACTTTGGCAAAGTGGGCACTGCTTATCATGGGGAGGCATCAGCGCTCACCTAAAGTATCCCATATGCCACTGGATGAGAGAAGTTTTCATTGTTTTTAAGCAGAATTCTTTGAGGTGTTGTGTCGTTGGTGTGTTTTTTGGTCAGTTTAGCTCAGAAAATGCCGCCCTCGTCAATTTGCAACCCTAATCCTGCCTAATGGGCATGCCGGCCCTGTTGACAGTGCAGCGCAGCTAACAGCCATTGACGGATATCAGTTGAAACGTCCCTCGCCCGGAGCTGAGCGAGATCCACATCCCTTTTTGAGTTTTTAAAGGTGAATCAGTACTCCACATTTGCCAGGTTAAGAGTTGGAATTCAAATGCGGCACAAAAAATGGAGCCCCTCTAGAAACAAGCATTTATCATGTTCTTGCACTGCTTAGTGCCTACTCGAGGGATGCAGAAAATACCTAAAGTGGAAGAGAATATAGGCCTTGCAGCTACCCAAAGAGCTTTCTCAGCCTTTAATTAGGCTTGTATTTTCCTGTACGCCTTTGCTTTCTCCTGAGTCTACTTCCTGTGGCATTATTATATATTTTTTTGTGCCTTTTGGTGCTAATGATAGGAGGGTGTGAATATTATCTGATTGGGGATCGGGGCTCTGAGTGGAGAATCCATCACCATGAAACTTTCCAACGCAAATATTCATAAAGAGACTAATGAGATCTCTCTTTGCCGCCTCAGGAAGACAGAGCCCAAACCCGGGAACGTTAGCGCTTATGCTAACATTTGGTTCTGCCTTTTCTGTGCAGTTTTTCACAACTCCAATGTCAGATCAGCTGCTCTGTGAAAAGAAAGAAATACCTTTTATTTCCCCAGATGTTGCGTTGGAAATTCGATGGCTTCAGTTTTACTAACTGGCTGTTGTTTTCCATTTGCTTTTAAATCTCCCTTTTTCAATGTAATGCTTAGTGGTGGTTTCTCTGCTACGCTGGATTTTTGTCTGGGCACATACAGTGCATTTGGAAAGTATTCAGACACCTTCCCCTTTTCCACATTTTACATTACAGCCTTATTATAAAATAGATTATGATTTTTTATTTATTTAATCTACACATAATACCCCATAATGATAAAGCAAAATCAGGTTTTTAGAAATGTGTGCAAATTTATAAAAAATGAAAAACACACCTTTTATTTACATAAGTATTCAGACCCTTAGCTATGAGACTCAAAATTGAGCTCAGGTGCATCCTGTTTCCATTGATCATCCCTGAGATGTTTCTACAACTTGATTGGAGTCCACCTGTGGTAAATTCAATTGATTGGACATGATTTGGAAAGGCACACACCTGCCTACATAAGGTCCAACAGTTAACAGTGCATGTCAGAGCAAAAACCAAGCCATGTCGTCGAAGGAATTGAGCTCCGAGACAGGATTGTGTCGAGGCACAGATCTGGGGAAGGACCCCCAAAAATATCTGCAGCATTGAAGGTCCCCAAGAACACAGTGGCCTTTTGATTTTAGAATAAGGCTGTAACGGATCAAAATGTGGAAAAAGTCTAGGTGTCTAAATACTTTCCGAATGTACTGTAGTGGGCAACGTGCATAGGCTATATCTTTAGAGAACCTGCAATCGTCATGATGTGTAAAAGGTAGCCTGCGATACGTGTGTCCAATAGCGATCCTCACAGGTACCTCAAAGCTTGTCATGTTTAGATATTTATTTTTATGGCTCAGTGTTATCTGGCTAATCATGGCTGTTGGTTATTCTCAAGTTTGGAGATCCAACATTAAAGAGCACTACGGGGATGTTACTGACCCAAGTGGCCCATATGTGAAATATGTAGCTCTGGCTTACGTGCTGTAAATCTCCGAGATAGAGGTACCTTTTCAATGCTATGGCTTGCAGTGCCTCAGATGTGCCATCTTGTATGAAGAAGGTCTGAGGGAGTGGGATGCATCGGTGTTGAGGGGTGCATGCATGTGCATGTATTGAAGTATGCCAATGTTGCGCGTGTGTGTGTGGGGAACACTTCTTCGGCTCCAAACCTTGGCCCGTCGATCGAGGCCCCGTTATGTTCGGTTGCGAAGCCTGAAGAGAAGAAAGCTTGTGTGGTCTGACAGTTGAAAGCTCCGGTTCGCATGTGGGAGACGGCTGTCCGGAGGGCTTTGAGCTCGGCGGGCAGAAGGGGCCTTGCGGATCCTGTGAGCTCTAATTAAATGCGTTTAACCCAAGGTCATTCATAGCAGAGAGCGGGAACGAGAGAGTGAGAGGGATATAAATAGAGGGAGAAGAAGCCTTCTCGGCGCGGTAAATGTTTTATTGAGTTCCTTTTGAACTGCTCCAGCTGAAGGGGGGCGCGTTAGCTCCGAGGGGCTAATGGTACTTCCGCTGCCTTTTTTTTTCTTCGATAGAAAAGCTAGTTAAAATGGAGGGTGCAAGGCCTCTGTCTTGTTGCTAATACTTGTTGACCTGTTGCTTTCGTTGCCCATCGTTAGCGTTTTAGCCCAAACTCTTCAGATTCGATGGAAACCTGAAAATGCTTAGTAGAAGACTAATTCTTTCCTTGGCATTTCACCCTTCCGCCCTTCCGCCAGAGGTTCAGCTGTCACCGTGTCTCAGCCATCTGTCCAGTGGTGTCAGTTCCGTGTCAGTCGTTCACAACGGATTCTCCTCGGACATCAGTGGTTGTGTTTTTTGGCGGTGAAGGCAGAAAGAGGTGGGCCAGATAACAGATGGAATCAACCGAAGGCGGCCGGGCCCCAGTTCATTTCCTTCGCCTAAGTGCCCTACACTGCATCTGGGCATGCAAGCATCATTTTCTCTGCGCTATTGTTAGGATTAGCATTACCATTAGCCGTTATTGCAATAGTAATTGCAGTCACTGTTGGAGGCGAAGCAGTTAGCCGGGCCTATTATGAGAGGCAGCGGTTTACTTGCTCTCTGAGTTGTTTCTCCATGTTTGAGAGTGGCTTTCGTTGGCTTGTGTTAACTTTGTCGATGAAAATTACTGAGCTCTTAGTCAGAGATGGTTAAAGCCTCGGTGAGATTGTTATGACTTCCGGAGGTAGATTGTCAGAGGGGGTGGATAACAATGGCGGCTCCTCAAACACCTCATTTGGAGGGAATTACATGGTTGGATAGGAGTCGACAGCTCTTCACTGAGACGGTTCAAAGCACTAGATTACTCTTCCTCACCACAGTGAAGGGGGGGGGGGGGGGGGGAGTCAAGATTATGCATTCAAGACGAGTGATTCTAAGAGTGTGTATCTGTGTGTGTACCCCGTAAAGAGATTCGTATGTATAGGCGTCCTTGTTTGTCAAACACATTCTTTGAGCATGCATGGGCTGCTTGCAAACAGATAGTTG
This sequence comes from Salmo salar, assembly GCF_965601325.2. Lineage (NCBI taxonomy): Eukaryota > Metazoa > Chordata > Actinopteri > Salmoniformes > Salmonidae > Salmo > Salmo salar. The sequence continues at coordinate 7,869,549 of NC_138317.1, read as the reverse complement.
CGGTGTAATTGGCGCTGTTACTGCTTCGTTCTCTCACCCCTTCCTTTACTCCATCACTTTTTTTTTCTTTTTTCCCCCTCTTTTCCTGACAACTCACCTTCATCGTCTCCCTTTGAAATGAAGAGGTGGACATTCTTAGTGACTGAAGTCATGGCTCTCTGGCAACAATATCCCTCTGTTGTAGATTCTTTCCGACATTCTGACTGGGGATAATGAAAGGTGGAATGTCACGCAGTCCCGAAGGAGACTTTAGTACGTACCGTTACTGGGTTTAGGAGCCCGTGGTTCCCAACAGATTCCTTTGCAACACCGCAACGGGGATGGACCCGGCTTCAGGAATTTAAACTACAATACGGTCATTTATCTGGTGCTTTTATTCAAAGCGACTTACGGTTCAGTCACAGATATTTAGTAGTTGCGACCCATGCAGGAATCAAAGCCACAACTTGGGTGTCGTTGGCATCATGTGCCAACCAACTGTGAGATCGGAACCCAACCTCAGGAGTGTAGATTCACGCATTTGTGGAGATCTGAGAGGGAAGCAATGTATGTGGGAATTCCACCTAGCCGATCAGAGAGCAAGGTGGAGTTATTACCAATTTGCTTAGGCCTACCATTCCGATCCACTCAGATGTACAGAAGAACAAAGGGGCTAGAAGTCAGGGGCCAATTTGGGATGGGGCTGTCTGTCTCACACTCCCCCCTGTCTGTGACTGAGACAAAATAAGCTGCAGTGCTCCATCAGGAACGGGTTGCTAGGAGACTACTTAGCCCACTTGTATTATTGACTTATGATTCCCCCGTCTTTTCTTCCATCTTCAGCCTTAACGGGTTCATTGCTGGAAGTCGAGGCTAGCATTCAAACTCACCTTATTCAATTTAAAACACATTCTTTCTCTACCCACGATCAATAATTGTTCTGTTCCGATCCTTATTGGGATTTAATGATCGCTTCAGTCCAAAATGTGCCCTCTTAGTTCTGAGAAGGGTCCACCGCTACCTTCACTTTTGTCTTGTACTGAGTAGGTTTGTCTGACACAAGGTCGGACAAACAGTTCTTCAGCTTCTTTAGTCTAGACTCCTGTAAAGAAGTCAAAGGGCTTCTGGCAGACTTTCCGAGCAATTACGTCTTTGGTCATTTTCTTTGTGGTTTCTGTGTGGGAGGCATTTCTTGTATCTGCCATCGCTCTGTTGTCTCCCTGTGTGTGACCATCTCCCTCTCCTCTCCTGGCCCTGTCTGTAAATGAACAGCCCCTCTTCTCTCTGGGTCCCAGCCGTCCTGAGGGCACAGCTGCAGCTCGGCCGCCTCTCTCCCTGACCACGCCACCGAGCGCTCAGGAACAGCTGTTCCCCGTACAGCTCTCGTCCTCTCAGACGGCTCCACTCACCTCGGGCTTAAAGGGGGGATTACACACACACACACACACACACACACACACACACACACACACACACACACACACACACACACACACACACACACACACACACACACACACACACACACACACTAGATACCCCACAGCCAAAAAGCGAAGCCCAACAACAACCCCCTTCAAAGACTACCACCATCCCCTGCCCTTTGTTGGGGTGGGGACCAGAGTACCCTTTGACCCCACTGACCCGACCCAAGGTTCCACCCAGGCTTTAGCCCTAAGATGGGTCATATGAGACTGGACGGCTAACCAGGCTAAGGTGTGTCATATGACTAAGATGTATTGGTTGTAGCCAAAGGCCCACATTCTCTAGTGGCATTAGTCACGCCAAAAGACAAGAAACAATGCATAGAAACAATGACCCCTTCCTCTTAGGGTCAAACTCTAAGATCTAGCTTGAGCTCTGTGTGAATAACTCACATTTTTCCATAAATCTTCTCTCTGACGTCAACGCATGATGCAAAAGTACATTTTCACATCAGGATGAAGCCCTTTTATAGTGGGTCCAATCAAAACCACAATGGGTAAAATAGTATAGTAATTGTGTAGATGTACTCTAAAAATACAATGGTCGAAACCTCATGTCTCTATCATTGTCTGTTCAAAAGTTATTGGAGTTTTTTACCCAATGAAGATGGCCAAAATTAGGGTGAATAATTTAAATGGAGGCCAGAGAAAGAACAATCATTAAAGTAACATTGCGTCAGCTACGCTGGACGCTGTGCGAGAACTGTGGCTAACTGACAGGCTCACCGTTGAACTCCTTTTTCTTCTCCAATCCGGAGGACATAAAACAATGTCGAGGTAAGATGGATATCAATTTTGAGACACGACATGTAGTATTTTAGTATACGCTTTCATGTTAATGTGAAATTCCTGTTCTGACAAAAACAAGCGTATCTCTGCGAAATGTCAACGGAGCACTGAGCCTACCCAAGCTTTTTATTTTCAAATCCTTTTACATTTAATTCAGCTCGTGTTAAATGTGTCTCTTTTAGACCCTTCGAAAACTATTTTGCAGATGACCGTCGCGTGTCGAATCATCAAAACTCACTGCGAGAAAGTGGCACCGCTCTATCAAGTTTGGTGCTTATTGTCTTTCGTTAGGAATTTTTCAATCTAATGTTTATGATATGTTAGACCCCACTAAACGATTCAGAACATGAATCATATTTGTATTTTTTATAAATATTTTCTATGCATTTTATAACAAGTGACATTTCATCACCAACTGTCTTTTCACCAATCCTGTGCAGAGTGGGTGGACGCCCTACCCTTTATAAAAACAGTGGGTTCATTTTGTATAGAATTAGATTTTTATTAATAATTCTTAATTGAACCATAATTGCATTATTGTCGTACTGACGTCTTTTGTCCCCCTCCTGTTTTCTGATTCATGCTGCTCCTGTGTTTTTGGTACCTTGTTAGTCTCTCAAGTGTATGGACGGACGTGCGCGCGCACACAGAGCACTCCGCTCTCATTCACCCTCACTGTAGCTGTTCCATCAAAATATCTATCTGCCCTGGCATTATCCCTGTGCAGCTCTCCTCTGTCATGTGATGTGAGGGTTTGCTGCTTTGTCTTTGGATATGTCAGACTCACGCAGAGCTTGATTGCTAGGGTTGGTGTGAGTGAGAAATGATTTGTGTTGGTTTGTGTGTGTTTGAAGAGGGAGCAGAGAGTCTAAATACTGTACTATGACTGCGTATGCTAGGGAATCATCCCACTCCCTGAAACCTTTAGCGATCAGCCACCCACCACATCCCCACTCGAACCAGGCCATCTTTATTAATTTGCCCATTTATCTTTTTATTTGTCAGTCTGTGTTTTATTGTACTTTTATCTCATGCTGTGCTGCGACTTGGGACCCATATGGCCCTGAGTTTGTGGTTTTAGCCTTTAGAGGGAATAAATTAGAATATGTTTGCAAGTTGTTTGAGTTCATTAGGTTTCCAGTTACTTTTTGGAGGAGTGGAGGGCCTGAAGGGCTGAGCTGGGCCTGAGAGGCAGATGGGACCAGGGCCATATGCATTGGGATTTTACTAGCTACCCATGTTCTGCACATTAGCTATGTGCATGCGCATTGCAAACGCTCAATTAATTTCTCGGCGGCCCAAGTTTTTCCATATTGGTATGGTTGTTGTGTGCTGCAGATAAAAGGCCATCGCTCAATGGATAAATATGGTCTGCTCTGTGCCATCTATTCCAGCAGCTCTGATGACAAATGAGTTTTAAAGGAGGCTGCAGCAAAGCACGTGCTGACATGTCAAAATCCGAGACACACACTATCACACACACACGTATACTCACACACGGATGGCACGCATGCACCACACACACATACAAACTGCATCATGGTGAGGGCCATCTGGAAATGAAGTGCACTGCAGTATGAGACACAGCTGGGCTCTAGTGTGTGTGTGTGTGTGTGTGTGTGTGTAGGTTCTGGACCTCTGACCTGACTCAAGGCATGGAACAGGGAGCCAATCACACAGACTCTGAAGTGTGTGTAAGACTGTACATGTGAATTGTCTTGGTGCTGTGCGACTATATTGTGCATGTGTGCGTGACTGTGTACACAAGTATGTCTGGGGGAGTTGAGAGTCTCTCTAAAAGTCTACCCTTGTCCTCTGGAGGGAGAGTTACAGTAGGCCTCAGGGAATCCGAGTTCTGTGCCAACCCTAAATGTAACAAAAAAATGGACTCAATCTACCTTGCTGTGGAAAACAGCGAGAAAGAAATTGTAGAGGACAAATTGAAAAGATTGCATTAGATAAAGCCATCACAGCGAATTAGTATCTCAGCAGAAGGGACCCTTGTTATCTGGGTATTTATAAAATATTCAGGTTTACACATGTGACATGGGAATGGTAGGCTAGGAGAAAGTGCTGGGGGGAGCTATGAGGTATGACTGGGAAGCTGATTCATTTGGCTGTCTAGAAGTTTGCATGCCATACGGCTGTGTCGCTCACTTCGCTGCTCTTAAACACTCAAGCTTTCTTTATGGTAGTAGAGGTTTATAAAGTTATGCTAATCTAGCTAGCATCTTGACAAGACTGTCTTGAGGTAACAGTTGTGGTTTTGAGTCCTTGTTTAGAGTTACTCAGCCTATCCAGTCAAAACAAGCTAATGCTATGCTATCACCTTTTGCTCCACTTTGACCCTTGAATACTGAGAATAACCGAAATGTTATTACCTTTTCAAAATGGCAACCCAGTATCTCTTGATGGAATCAGAATAACTCAAAATGTGTACCACATCTATTGTCAAGATTTAGGTGCCGTATGATAACAAGAGCGAACTGCCTTGTCTCAGTTAAATACGTTTTAGCCTATTTAGACAGTCAGTTGGTTTTTCAGTGGAGTGTTGGTCTAATACTGGATTCTGGACAGCAAGTGACTGTAATCGGATTCCTGCATGTGTAGCCGGCCGTCATGGGATCCTGCACACAGCCTGTGTGTTTGTTTGGGGAAGCGGACCTAAGGGTTACGTTATGCTAGGATGCTAATTGGAACTAGCATAAGCTAGCTAATGAGGCCCTATTAGGGTAATGAATTAGTTGTGGAGGAGAGCGTGCATGCTCGGTGAGCGAGGAGTTAGAGAAGACCGGACACACACCACAAGGGCAGGGCATCCAGCCGCAGGGATGATGGGTGGGGGGAGTACAAGGGGTGATGGTTACGGGGCCACGCATGCACGTGCACACACACTACTCAGTCACACCTCACTGCCTGTCAGTCCCTCATATTTACAGCCATACGCATGTGCGCACAAACAATCGTTCCCATGCAAATACACAATAACATATGTTCCTGATTTACAGCACACAAGTACACTGCCTGTGTTAATCAGTCATACTGTACCATGCAGCACATCTGACTCACTCATAGGCATACACTCACACACTAGGGCTGTGGCGGTCATGGAATTTTGTCAGCAGGTTATTGTCAGGTCTCACGGTAAATGACCGTTAATTAACCTCTCTGGGCTAGGCGGGACGAATTCGTCCCACCTACGTAACAGCCACTGGCAGCCTGTGGCGCGATTTTCAAAACCTTAAAAATCCTATTACTTCAATTTCTCAAACATATGACTATTTTACAGCTATTTAAAGACAAGACTCTCGTTAATCTAACCACACTGTCCGATTTCAAAAAGGCTTTACAACGAAAGCAAAACATTAGATTATGTCAGCAGAGTACCAAGCCAGAAATAATCAGACACCCATTTTTCAAGCCAGCATATAATGTCACCAAAACCCAGAAGACAGCTAAATGCAGCACTCACCTTTGATGATCTTCATCAGATGACAACCCTAGGACATTATGTTATACAATACATGCATGTTTTGTTCAATCAAGTTCATATTTATATCAAAAACCAGCTTTTTACATTAGCATGTGACGTTCAGAACTAGCATACCCCCCGCAAACGTCCGGGGAATTCGCTAACATTTTACTAAATTACTCACGATAAACGTTCACAAAAAGCATAACAATTATTTTAAGAATTATAGATACAGACCTCCTCTATGCACTCGATATGTCCGATTTTAAAATAGCTTTTTGGTGAAAGCACATTTTGCAATATTCTAAGTACATAGCCCAGGCATCACGGGCTCGCTATTTAGACACCCGGCAAGTTTAGCACTCACCATAATCATATTTACTATTATAAAAGTTTGATTACCTTTTGTTGTCTTCGTCAGAATGCACACCCAGGACTGCTACTTCAATAACAAATGTTGGTTTGGTCCAAAATAATCCATCGTTATATCCGAATAGCGGCGTTTTGTTCGTGCGTTCCAGACACTATCCGAAATAGTAAAGAAGTGTCGCGCGCATGGCGCAATTCGTGACAATAAAATTCTAAATATTCCATTACCGTACTTCGAAGCATGTCAACCGCTGTTTAAAATCCATTTTTACGACATTTTTCTCGTAGAAAAGCGATAATATTCCGACAGGGAATCTCCTTTTCGGCAAACAGAGGAAAAAATCCCAAAGGCGGGGGCGGTCGGGTCACGAGCATAAGCCCAGTGTCCCTTGATCGGCCACTTGAGAAAGGCGAAAATGTGTTTCAGCCTGGGGCTGGAATGACGACATTCTGTTTTTTCCCGGGCTCTGAGCGCCTATGGACGACGTGGGAAGTGTCACGTTAGAGCAGAGATCCTTAGTAAATGATAGAGATGGAAAAGAAGTTCAAGAAATGGTCAGACAGGCCACTTCCTGTAAAGGAATCTCTCAGGTTTTGACCTGCCATTTGAGTTCTGTTATACTCACAGACACCATTCAAACAGTTTTAGAAAATTTAGGGTGTTTTCTATCCATATGTAATAAGTATATGCATATTCTAGTTACTGGGTAGGAGTGGTAACCAGATTAAATCGGGTATGTTTTTTATCCAGCCGTGTCAATACTGCCCCCTATCCTAAACAGGTTAACACGTTTAGCATCTCCAGGCCTCCATGCATACAAGCCACTGATGTGCGCCTTTTGGTTACATCTAAAAAATTTCCCTAATAAATCTATTTAATATGAACCATAAATCCATTATGTATTTTTGCCAGGTCTAAAGAAACATGATATGAATAAAATGTATTTCAGAACAGAATGAGTATTCTTTACTGTATGTTATCTGGCTATGCCATAGGCTGCAGGGTTGTTCATTTAGCAGACAATATATGCTTAAGTAGCAGTGTCATTATTTTTATTATATGATTTTATAGTAAGGAGAATATAATGAAATAGAAAGGATATTTTTCCCATTCCGGAGCGGGCGCGCATAAGAAGTGGCTCAGAGTCATCTATGATTCACCTAATTATATTTTGAAAGAGGAAGCAAAGTACTTTAAACATATGTTTTCGTTTGTCTCCTCCATCTCCTCTAACCGAAGCTAATTGTATGGATTCTTTTAATAATAATAGTGTAAAATTAACAGCCGTACAGAGACTCATGTGAAGGTGAAATTAGAGGAGGAACTTCTTGATGTAGTTAAAGCCTTTAAGTCCAGGAAAACTCCAGGTCTGGATGGCATACTAGTGGAGGTATACCAAACATTTTTTGATATACTCAGAGGACTGTTATTAGCATGTTTTAACCACTCCTATGTAAATGGTAGATTATCAGACACTCAACAAGGTCTGATTTCATTATTACTGAAACAGGATACAAGTGGGAAATATAAAGAATTGGAGGCCCTTACACTTCAGTGTTGTGATGCAAAAATTCTAGCAAAATGTATAGCGCATAATTATAAAAGTATTGTCAGACATTATTCATTCTAATCAGACAGATTTTTTTACATGGACAATACATTGGAGATAATATCAGACAAGTACTGGAAACAATAGAACATCATGAAAAATCTGGGAAACCAAGCCTGCTATTCATAGCGGACTTTGAAAAGGCTTTTGATAAAGTACGACTGGAGTTTATATGTAAATGCCTGAAACATTTCAATTTTGGAGAATCTCTTATAAAATGGGTTAAAATAATGTATAGTAACCCTAGGTGTAAAATAGTAAATAATGGCAACTTTCCAAGGTTTTAAACTGTCAAGTGGAGTAAAACAAGGTTGTCCACAATCGGCATATCTATTTCTTATGGCCATCAAAATGTTAGTTATTAAAATCAGATCCAACAATAATATCAAGGGATTAGAAATACAAGTCTAAAAAGCAAAGGTGTCATTGTACACTGATGATTCACATTTTCTTTGAAATCCTTGTATCACTCCACATCCTCATAGAGGATCTAGATCCTTTTTCTAACCTCTCTGGCATACAACCAAATTATGAGTGTACTATAAGTGTACTATATTGCGTATTGGATCATAAAAAAATACAACTTTTACATTACCGTGTAGCTTACCAATAACGTGGTCTGACGGTGATGTGGACATACTCTGTATACAGATCCCAAAATAATAAATTATCTCACTCCAATTAATTTTTATAGAAAGTTAACAAAAATAGATAAGATCTTGCTACCATGGAAAGGAAAATACCTGTCTATTTGTGGAAAAATCACCCTGATTAACTCTTTAGTCATATCCCAGTTTACCTATTTGCTTATGGTCTTGCCTCACCTATCAAATCAAATGTATTTATATAGCCCTTCTTACATCAGCTGATATCTCAAAGTGCTGTACAGAAACCCAGCCTAAAACCCCAAGCAGCAAACAGTTTTTTTTTTGTTATTATATGAGAAATGTATTTTATTTGGAATGGCAAGCCAGACGAAATTAAACAGGCCTATTTATATAATGAATATTAATTCGAAGGGCAGAAATTACAAATATTATAGCATTAGACCTCACACTAAAGGTGTCAATCACACAAAAGTTATACTTAAATCCGAACTGGTTCTCTAACAAATTAGTAATAATGTCTCACCCTATGTTCACGAAAGGCCCTTTTCCCTTTATTCAGATTACAACCTCTCACTTTCAGTTATTTGAAAAGGAAATCCTCTCCCAAATATCGCTATTTTTAAAACAAGCCATAGAAAGTTGGTTGCAATTTCAATTTAATCCACCAGAAAAGACAACTAATATAACAAATATTGTGGTTAAATTCAAATGTACTAATTGATAAAACATACCATTTTTTCCCCTTTAAAATTCAAAAAATTATAATCTTTGTAAATATCATATATAGGACTGGTGGAGTTATGTCACACATGCAGCTAACAAAAACATATGGAAATGTCTGCTCTACCCCAAATTACAACCAACGAATTGCAGCATTACTGCAAAAAATGGAAGAAGTGGAAGGGGGTTAAAGTAAGGAACTTGTCTGTCGGCCCTCCATTAAAGACCATAATTGGATAAAGAAAGAGATTTTTGACGTACCGATTCCATGTCACATGGTTTATGAATTGACGCGCAAAATGACGCCGGATTCAAAACTTTGCGTTTTTCAATTTAAATTATTATACAGAATTCTTGCAACCAACAGAATGTTATTTATATGGGGGATACAACCTTCCCAGCTCTGCAGATTTTACTGTGAAGAGGCAGAATCATTAGATCATTTGCTTTGGTACTGTCCATATGTAGCTTGTTTTTGGTCATAGGTCCAGGAATGGCTGAAGAATTCCAATATTTACCTGGAGCTAACCCTGCAGATAGCACTACTGGGCGATCTGAAAAGTCATAGTCAACCGATCAATAATATAATAACACTTTTAGAAGAAAAAAAAATATTTTTAAATTTACAATCTGTAGGAACAATGAGAATAGAAAGTTCCAGAACTTTTGTGAGACATCACAGCACAGTGGCGCCGAAGAGGTGGATGTCGATTATGGCAGGGGGGGTGGTAGGGTTGGAGGGTAATATTATATATATATATTTTTTATAACCTTTATTTAACTAGGCAAGTCAGTAAAGAACAAATTCTTATTTACCCCGGCCAAACCCGGACGACGCTGGGCCAACTGCGTTGCCCTATGGGATGCCTCTAGCACTGAGATGCAGTGCCTTAGACCTCTGCGCCACTCCGGAGTAAAAAATAAAAAGGTGTGTGTGTGTATAAAACTATATATGGGGGATTGGAAGTCATGCAGACAATTACATGGATAGAAGCTACAATCTATCTGCAATATTAAAGCTGATCTACCCCCTAAATATAAATAATAGCCACTTCTTTTTCCATTTTCTCTTTTTTAATGTTTCAGGGTAAAAGTTATCATTTGAAACAGGTCCTATACGTTAGATTTTAAAGTTATTTGTCAACTTTAGTTGTGAGTGATACAAACCTTAGAATGTCTCGGAAATCAAAACGTATATGGGCTGCATGATGTGACTATAGGCTATTTGATTTGAGAAAGTCACTAAAGAAAGCTTGCACTCTGTTACTTGCCTCAGGCTACACACCCTGTTCTGTCATCAAGTGATCATATTTTCACCCGTCAGACTAATACATTTCATCAGTATGCACTGGAATAGTGTAGGCTGCCTATTATTTTTCTGTTATATCCTGGGTAGGCTACTCCGGTTATTTCACAACACTGTTGCGCGGCGCAGCCTCGCCGTGCAACAGGTCCTATTCCGGCCAAACTCTGTACGACATGGGCTCTCCAACCCTGTTCCTGCAGCTACCCCGAGCTTCATTTGGGAAACCAAGTGAAATCTGTTCAGGAACATCGATAGTAACATGTTTTCACAACAAAACATATTTCATTAAACTGTTGACAGCCCCTCTCTCTGTGCGCTCGAGAAAGGAATAAGGGAGAAAGAGGAGGAGATGGAAACATGGTGGAGAGATGTAGCTTAAGGTAATGTCAGCCTAATGTACATAGGAAAATATAAAATATGTCCTATTACTAGGCTATTCAAAATCAAATACAAAAATTCACTATAATTGTAAGCTAACTCTGTAAGCCGCCCTGCACAATCAATGAACCAACAGCATCACCTAGGCCTATATGTTCTCTCCCAGACTCATGGATAGGAAGTTTGGAGCGTAGCATAAGGTAACCAGTCGTTGTGTTAGGCTTTGAAACAACATGCACAACAACCATATTTTCCACTCAGTTTCAACCTGTTGTTGAACTTCTTTCTTTTAAAAGCACACTACAGTTTTGATATGTTTTGATGTGATTTTCGATAGCATTTGCATTGATGTCAGAGTGGTTAGCCCTGAGTACCAGACCATCGGGTACAACCAACACATGTCCAGAGTGCATAAAAGGAGATTACCATGACTCAATGGTCACATGGAATTTTACTGTCGTCATGACTGCAGGTGTGGCGGTAATACGGTCACCGCAACAGCCCTACTCGCACCATATGCTCAGTCTTATTCGCTCTTACACCTATAGGCCTCTAACTTTATTAATTCACTATCACACACACTCTTTCTCGCGTGCATGCAGGCGCGCGCACACCTCCCATGGCCTCCAGTCATGCAGTTCTGACCGTTGCGTACGGTTTGCTCCCAGGCCTGACACACTATCACAGTGGTCCTAATCCTCCGTGGTACGGTGTCACTTCCATCTCAATGTTACGGTTAATCCACACAGCTCCGGTCCTCACCGTCTTCAGACTGACTAAAGCACATCTTAGCCCTCTTCAGGCAATACACACACATACACGGTAATAACACACACACACACAGCGCAGACACACACACACTGGGAGAGAGACGAGAGATCTCATGGGCTAATGTGACAAGTCCTAACTTTGATCACTTTCTGTGTTTTTGGAGAACATCGAGGTTGTTTGCGGTTTTTGTGTTTTCATCACTTTAGAACGAGCGGGCCCGGAGGGAGGGTTTGCTCTAGCTAGCGTCTGTACCCATACTGCATCAAGCCTGACGGCAGTGCACTGCTGGCGCCTTGCCCAGGAAAGCCCCACCTCCTCCCTCTGAGAAACCTGGCTAAAGGGGGACTAAGGAAAGAGCTGTGTTTCTGAAAGAGTTTCTTAAAATAAAAATAAAAAGATAAATAATCTACTTTTTTAAATTTTTATTATGGATGAAGTTCAGAACGCATGTAATTAAGTCACTCTTCTTAACGGAGGCACTAAACGGGTGTTGCAATGGCAACTGTATTGAAAGTTGTTGCCGGTGGGTCTGGTTGAGAGGGTCACCTAATTGCATCAGATCTGTAAAAGACAGGGCTAATTTTCAGTCCATCTCATCTGAATCAAATTTCCTCAGCATTATGCTATGTTGACTTCATTTACCAATGTTTTCACTCAAAGCACAACATTCTTTACAATAGCCTACTCATATGCTGCCCCTTTCTCTTTTTCTCCCTCTCTCATGGTCTTTCTCTTTATTTATCTATCCCTCACACATAAACACTTCACACACACACACCGCCTGTGGGCTCCTCGGTTCGCTCAGCAGTTGGTTTCCTCCTCGGCAGCTCAAGGTCAGCAGGAAGACAGAGCTCTGCTGTTTGAGAGAAATGAAAATGGAGAGGAGAGAAAGGAGAGCGATCTCTACTGTATCCCTCAGCCAGGGACCAGTGACCCTTCTAAGTGCCCCAGCTAGCCGACTGTAGGGGAAAGCAGTGGACAAGTCAGGGGTCAGGGCCCATCCTCTCTGGCTCTCACTGAGACAGTAGAAGAGACGGAGGGTAGAACCTGTATATGCTATAACTTAGTATTTTACCCTGTTCTTGTATTAAAGTCAGAGTGGGTCCAGGTATACAGATGACACGTACAGTACCAGTCATAAGTTTGGACACACCTACTCATTCAGGGGTTTTTCTTACTTTTTACTATTTTCTACATTGTAGAACAATAGTGAAGACATCAAAACTATGAAATAACACATGGAATCATGTAGTAACCAAAAAAAGGTTAAACAAATCAAACTATATTTGAGATTCTTCAAAGTAGCCACCCTTTGCATTGATGACAGCTTTGCACACTTGGCATTCTCTCAACCAGCTTCAACTGGAATACTTTTCCAACAGTCTTCAAGGAGTTCCCACATATGCTGAGTATTTGTTGGCTGTTTTTCCTTCACTCTGCGGTCCAACTCATCCCAAACCATCTCAATTGGGTTGAAGTCAGGGGATTGTGGAGGCCAGGTCATCTGATGCAGCACTCCATCACTCTCCTTGGTCAAGTAGCCCTTACACAGCCTGGAGGTGTGTTGGGTCATTGTCCTGTTGAAAAACAAATGATAGTCCCACTAAGCGCAAACCAGATGGGATGGCGGATCGCTGCAGAATGCTGTGGTAGCCATGCTGGTTTAATGTGCCTTGAATTCGAAATAAATCACTGACAGTGTCACACCACCTTCATGCTCCACGGTGGGAACCACACATGCGGAGATAATCCGTTCACCTACTCTGCGTCTCACAAAGACATGGCGGTTGGAATCAAAAATCTTAAATTTGGACTCATCAGACCAAAGGACAGATTTCCACCAGTCTAATGTCCATTGCTTGTGTTTCTTGGCCCAAGCAAGTCTCTCTTCTTATTGGTGTCCTTTAGTAGTGGTTTCTTCGCAGCAATTCGACCATGAAGGCCTGATTCACGCGGTGTCCTCTGAACAGTTGATGTTGAGATGTGTCTGTTACTTGAAATCTGAAGCATTGATTTGGAGCTGCAATCTGAGGCTGGTAACTAATGAACTTATCCTCTGCAGCAGAGGTAACTCTGGGTCTTCCTTTCCTGTGGCAGTCCTCATGAGAGCGTTTCATCATAGCGCTTGATGGTTTTTGCGACTGCATTTGAAGAAACTTTCAAAGTTTCAAAGTTCTTGAAATGTTCCATATTGACTGACCTTCACGTCTTAAAGTACTCTTTAAGTTTCTCTTTGCTTATTTGAGCTGTTATGGCCATAATATGGACTTGGTCTTTTACCAAATAGGGCTATATTCTGTATACCACCCCTACCATGTCACAATACAACTGACTGGCTCAAACACATTAAGAAGGAAAGAAATTCCACAAATTAACTTTTAACAAGTTAACCTCTATGGGCTAGGTGGGACGCTAGCGTGCCACCCGTGGTGCACTCCATCAACAGCAGGTGCATTTCAAGAGCGGCAAATTTGAATCCAAATAAATGTCAAAATTCAAATTTTTCAAACATACAACTATTTTACACCCTTTGAAAGATAAACATCTCCTTAATCTAACCACGTTTTACGATTTCAAAAAGGTTTTACGGCGAAAGCATAAATTTAGAGTATGTTAGGACAGTACATTTACAAGAGTTGTGTGTAATGTTTTGTCAATTCAAAGACAGGGTCACCAAAACCATAAAACCAGCTAAAATGATGCACTAACCTTTTACAATCTCCATCAGATGACACTCCTAGGACATTATGTTAGACAATGCATGCATTTTTAGTTCTATCAAGTTCATATTTATATCCAAAAACAGCGTTTTACTATGGCATTGATGTTGAGGAAATCGTTTCCCTCCAATAACCGGCAGTCAAGTCAGCGTCACAAATTAAATAATTAAAATTATAAAACATTGGTAAAATATTATATTGTCATTTAAAGAATTATAGATTTACATCTCTTGAACGCAATCAACTTGCCAGATTTAAAAATAACCTTACTGGGAAATCTCACTTTGCAATAATCTGAGCACTGCGCCCAGAAAAATACGCGTTGCGATACAGACTAGACGTCATGTTGGGGAGATCTAAAATCGAAAATACTATGTAAATAATCCATTACCTTTGATTCTCTTCATCAGATGTCACTTCCAGGTATCACAGGTCCATAACGAATGTAGTTTTGTTCAAAAAAGCTCATCATTTATGTCCAAAAATCTCCGTCTTGTTAGCACATGATCTAAGCCAGCCGGACTTCTCGTCATGAACGAGGGGAAAAAATATATTTACGTTCGTTCAAACATGTCAAACGTTGTATAGCATAAATCATTAGGGCCTTTTTTAACCAGAACATGAATAATATTCAAGGTGGACGAATGCATACTCTTTTATAACGTATTGGAACAAGGGTACCCAACATGAACTCGCGCGCCAGGTGTCTAATGGGCCATCATCGTTCCATGGCTCTTGTTCGGTCAGATCTCCCTCCAGAAGACTCAAAACACTTTGTAAAGGCTGGTGACATCTAGTGGAAGCAATAGGAAGTGCCAAAATATTCCTCAGCCCCTGTGTTTTTCAAAGGGATAGGTTTAAAGGTAATACAACACATCAGGTATCCACTTCCTGTCAGAAAATGTCTCAGGGTTTTGCCTGCCAAATGAGTTCTGTTATACTCACAGACACCATTCAAACAGTTTTAGAAAATGTAGGGTGTTTTCTATCCATATGTAATAAGTATATGCATATTCTAGTTACTGGGTAGGAGTGGTAACCAGATTAAATCGGGTATGTTTTTTTATCCAGCCGTGTCAATACTGCCCCCTAGCCCTAACAGGTTAATTGACATGCATTCCAGGTAACTACCTCATGAAGCTGGTTGAGAGAATGCCAAGAGAGATTGCAAAGTGTGCAAAGGGTGGCTACTTTGAATAATCTCAAGTGTAAAATGTTTTTTAACACTTTTTTGGTTACTACATGATTCCATATGTGTTATTTCATAGTCTTGATGTCTTCACTATTATTATACAATGTAGAAAATAGTCAAAATAACGAAAAACCCTTGAATGAGTAGGTGTGTCCAAACTTGACTGGTACTGTATATCAAGATGGTACAAGGATGATAATGTATTGATATAGATGGAATTAGACATGCACCTACTGTTTGTACGGGTCTGTAATCATGTGTAATCTACATCATTATCACCATCACAGATCCATAAATCAGTTGTTATAAACTGACACTAGCTGTCATGACTGTTTTAATTTAAATGTTTTACATTTGAGTCATTTAGGAGACGCTCTTATCCAGAGCAATTAGGGTTTAAGTGCCTTGCTCTAGGGAACATCGCGAGATTTTTTACTAATCGTCTGTCTGCTGCAGGTATGTCTAGCTTGCTGTGTCTAGTATTAGTAGTGTGACGACCCTGGGTTTATAATCGCGGAAATCGACTCTGTCGCTCGAGCATGCTTTTGCGGCACAGTCGATAGCGCGCCGGACTTCGGGCTTGAAGGTCGAGGGTTCGAGGCCTGATCCCTGCTGTTTCATTACAGCATTTTATTAGGATCCCCATTTAGCTACTGTCAGAGCTACAGCTTCTCATCCTGGCGTCCACACATAAACATAAAACATGACATAATACATAACATTAAGGCCGTGGCTACGGATACAGAGTTTTCGCCCACACCTTGCCCGACCCTCCGGTAACCTCTTTCTTGAAGCTAAAGCATCCGGATCACGTACTGCACGTGTTATTTTACGCACACATTTGTTTTTCTAACGAAGCTGCTGCTCAAACTCCCACTCCCTTCACGTTTCGCGCTTTACTGACCCTCTTCTGAACCATGATGCTGTAGCTTATGTCTCTGCCTCATATTTCTGAACAGCTGAAACGAAAAGCCCGCGGCGATTTGAGAGAACGTTCCAAAACGCATATATTATGAAGGCCACAATCTTCTGTCTGCTTTAACGGATGTTGCACCAGCAGGACGCTGTCCCTACACTTTGCACACATTCTGTCTGATGGTGTAGGCTGATCTTTATAGTTGCTGCCATATCATAGTTCCTGAAAAAAAAAACATTAATTGACTGCCTGTCTGCCTCCGGCGCAGTTTAGCCAATGTTTGCAATGAGGATGGAAAAAAGAACATTCAATCGCTAATTAGACTGCGTGTCTGTGTTTTGCTGCGTTCCGAGTGTTCCGAGTGTCTATCCGGACCGGTAGAATTAGTCTGAGAATGGGCCAGTTCATTTTGCATCACCCGGTGCCATAGTTATGTCATATATGCTGATGTTGGGGAGGGGGAATATCCGTATTTTTAACCTGGGCTAAGTGGGATACAAACTCTATCCGTAGCCACTCATAGACAATTACAGCTGAAGGACATAATTATGTAAAATGACATACATAACATTTAATGGACAGGTACAGAACTACATTTATTAAATAAACATACAATAGACAATACATAGCATTAATAGACAGGTACAGATCTACATACATGTCTAAGAACAAATACAATCAATGCAAAGTGTACTCATAATTACGGCTACACTGCAGTCATCTATTTTTGTTATTTGCTTGCTGTTACAATCGCAGGTCCTTATCCTAATAGTGTTCTGTAAACACTAGCATTGGGAACCGCCCGTGTCCTTGGTTCTCCCGTTTTGACGGCAATACTATTCCTAACAATGTTATTCATAGATGTTTACTGAATGCAATGGAAATGCAACAGTTCCTCCAGCTAAGGCGCCGACCACAGTTTTCACGCTAGCAACTTAATCCTTCACCTTAGCTACGTACGTGGACTTTTTAGAGATCCATCAGATGAGCTTCACTTACGTCCTTCGCCCAGTATAGTGCACAGAAATTAACTAAACCAATGAACTAAGCCACGTTAAAGGGTTAAATGGAGTATATTGCAACAGTTTGCAGTCTACCGCCTGTAAAGGGTTAGCTAAGGTATAGTGTGCGTGGACTTTGGACTTATTCATAAAATGATGTCCCCTCTGGAGTTTCCTCCGGTTCTCATAAACTTGTTTTGCATTTCCATTCCCCGCACCACACTCACTCCCAGCAGCACCTGCCCGTCACGCACAAAATAAGAATACACTTTCATACACTTCAATAAAACGTTGCTCTACTGACTAACATCAGCAAACTGACCAGACGATCATATGGAACAGCGAGTCCTTACTCTACTGAGGCGTTGCTTTCTCTGAGCCCTGATGCCAAGGGCACATCTTATCTTGAACATTAACCCAAACACCAGATGTGCTCTGGAGGGAGATGCTACAGCTATTTAGGGTAGTCTGTCTCATTTGATGTTCTATGGCATTAAGGCAAGGAGTGACATGAGGGGTGGCCGGCGCTGCACAGGGAGACAGCTGGTGCAGAAATATGTGTGTGCCCCGCCCATGTCTGTCTCCGTGGACAGGTGATAGAAGTGGTTGGGTGTGCGGCTGTCGTCAACTACACCGCTCCTGCAAACGTGGCCACCGAGGTGTGTGTGTGTGATGCATGTTGTGTTCTAACTGTATATTATATATGGGACTTTCAGCACTGACTTGTGCGGTGCGCAGGCCATTTATTAGTTCTTCCCGTGTGTGTGTGTGTGTACGTACCTGTTTGTGCTTTGAATCCTAGCGGTAGACCTGTCCCAGCTATTGCCCTCCAATGTTACGTGAGCCTATGTGCGGGATTGAGTACGCAAAAACACACACGCCCTTCCGTTAGTGTCAGTAAACAGCATCATCCCTCTGCACCGTGGGGAGAGAGAGAGACGGGGATAGAGAATGACTGTCCTTTCACCTTCACCCCATATAGACCGTGCTAAATGAGATTATTTTCCACCTCCACTCTTTTTTTAACCTCCTAACCTAAAGGACCTGTCTTTAGCTGACTCTCCCTGGCAAGTTCTGCAGTAGTGGCTGTAATGGAGGGGAGAGGGAGTGAGTTAGGAGGGTCAGAGAGAGAAAGTGAATAGAGAGGAGAGTTGAAAAGCACTTTGTGACAACTGAAGACGTTAAAAAAAAAGGGCTTTATGAATGTGATTAAGAGAGAATTGGACTGAAAGGCAATGGAAGAAACTCGATTGCATTTCCTTGATCCCTCGCGAGCTCTCGCCGCCTCCTCAAAACCAATTGGATGAGAAGGTCAGAGTGGAGAGAAGAGGAATCAAGGAAATGCAATTGAGATTCCCCCAATGACAGGAGAGGCGAGAGAGAAAGATGGGCAGAAAGTCTTTCTCCTGGGCCTTAGTGGATGTTAAAGCCCCAGTAAACGGCTGTCTGTGTGAAATGGGAAAACATCTTCATAGTCTCATCCCGTCTCGTGTACCTACTCTCTGCTACCCTGTGTGACTTCACCTGTACGCTACTCCCTCTGTCTGGGCATGATTAAGAGCGTGCGGGCAGACACAGACAGTCCCCCCCCCCTTCTGTGGCTGGTTTAAGCACACACGCCCACCGCAGCAGGAGCTTGCCTCTTGGTAGCAGGTGTCACTCACAGCTCGTTACCCCTGGCAGGGTTGATCATTCTGTTTGGATAGCAATAAGGCACACCTCACTGGAGAGATGGAGGGGAGGAGATGGAGTGGGATGGAGAGAGGAGTGGCGTGGCGTGGACGGAGCAAGCGGGAGAGGGAGATGAGGAATTGCACTGCAGTGAGAAACTGGTGTGTTTGTGATGGGAGATATAGATTTGTCTTCTGTCCGTACCTGTCTATGAATGATGTTACATGATGCAGCTGAGGGACTTAGTGTATACCGGGGCGTGATGTTATGTGAGTGTGTTCCGGAAGGTGAGCATAGCTAGTACTGTGTATACATGTGGTCCTGAGGGTGTATGATTATAGGAGAGAAACCTGACAGCCTCTACTTTGTGTGTGTGTGTGTGTGTGTGACATGTACTGACGATGTGTGTTTCTCCACAGATATGACTACAGAGAGATGCTGCACAACTCCACTTTCTGCCTGGTGCCTCGGGGCAGACGCCTGGGATCCTTTCGCTTCCTGGAGGCACTGCAAGTGAGTGGGCCGCACACACAGGCACACACGCACAGAGATGGACTCCTTAAGATTCCTGGAGGCACTGCAGTTGAGTGGCCTTCGATACACACCTACTGTGGCTTCGGAAAGTATTCAGACCCAGTGACTTTTTACACATTTTGTTACGTCACAGCCTTATTCAATAATTGATTAAATAAAAACGATCTCCTCATCAATCTACACACAATCTACACACAATACCCCATAATGACGAAGCGAAAACAGATATTTTTTTAAATGTTTGCAAATGTATTAATTAAAAACAAAAAACATATCATATTTACATAAGCGTTCAGACCCTTTGCTATGAGACTAAACATTTAGTTCAGGTGCATCCTGTTTCCATTGATCATCCTTGATGTTTCTACAACTCGATTGGAGGCCACTGGTGGTAAATTCAATTGATTGGACATGATTTGGAAAGGCAGCTGTCTATATAAGGTCCCACAGTTGACAGTGCATGTCAAAGCATAAACCAAGCCCTGAGCACTCCGTCAATTAGGCCTTTATGGTAGAGTGGCCAGACGGAAGCCACTTCTCTGTGAAAGGCACATGACAGCCCGCTTGGAGTTTGCCAAAAGGCACCTAAAGACTCCCAGACCATGAGAAACAAGATTCTCTGGTCTGATGAAACCAAGATTGAACTCTTTGACCTGACTGCCAAACGTCCCAATTGGAGAAACCTGGAACCATCCCTACGGTGAAGCATGGTGGTGGCAGCATCATGCTGTGGGGATGTTTTTCAGTGGCAGGGACTAGGAGACTAGTCGGGATCGAGGGAAAGATGAACGGAACAAAGTACAGAGAGATCCTTGATGAAAACCTGCTCCAGTGTTCAGGACCTCAGACTGCGGAAAAGGTTCACCTTCCAACAGAACAACGAACCTAAGCACACAGCTAAGACAACGCAGGAGTGGCTTCAGGACAAGTCTCTGAATGTCTTTGAGTGGCCCGGCCAGAGCCTGGACTTGAACCTGATCGAACATCTCTGGAGAGACCTGAAAATTGCCATGAAGCGACGCTCCCCATCCAACCTGACAGAGCTTGAGAGGATCTGCAGAGAAGAATGGAAGAAACTCACCAAATACAGGTGTGCCAAGCTTGTAGCGTCATACCCAGGGAGACTCTAGGTTGTAATCGCTGCCAAAGGTGCTTCAACAAAGTACTGAGTAAAGGGTCTGAACACGATATTGAAGTAAAATATATATATATATTAAAAAACTTTTCTTCAAACCTGTTTTTGCTTTGTCATTATGGGGTAATGTGTGTAGATTGAGGGGGGGGGGGGAAAACAATTTCAGCGATTTTTATAATAAGACTGTAACCTAACAAAATGTAGGAAAGGTCAAGGGGTCTGAATATTTTCCAAAGGCACAGTATGTATCCCAATACCTGTGCTGTAGGGCTGGGATTGGCCAGGGACCTCACGATGCGATATCGCGATACTGAGGTGCCGATACGATATGTATTGCGATTTGATGTTCCAAACATATTTCTCACTATATGTCTGCTGCGGAGACAAGAAAGAGCCTGAGAAAATTTGTTTTGATCAGTCATGGAAATAAAAGTGCTGAAAACATGTTGGCTCACTATTTAAAAAGAAGATGGAGAACAAGCTATAGGATAAAAAATACTGGAATTTTTGACGCATGTACAGCAGACTAGCTCAAGCTAATGCTACCTTACAAATCGATAGGTGGAGTCAAAGTATTGATATAATATATGTATATATAGTCCAAAAATGATATGTAACTATCACATTTTCTTTCTTCACCCGTCACTGTGCTGTGCATACGTTTTGTTCCCACGCTGTCTTTCTCACACAGTGAAACCCCATACATTGCAACTTCACTCTTTACACAGCAAATGCATTTCTACACTCTGTCCTACCCACTCCATTTAATCTCCTCCAAGTATCACAGAACCCTTACACTCTCTTATATACATACTTCGTTACCACACGTACTCCCACTCCATACGTCTCCTCGATGTATTGCCCAACCACAGAACGCTCATAACCTCTCCTATACCACACGCTTACCACACACCTTTTAAGCACACTTACTCCCGCTCCATATGCACTTTCCAGGTACCACTCAACAGCTGCATACTTGTGCCCTTCAATCCCGACCTACAGTGTATCCACTTGTCAGATTCGAGCCAACTGGTGCACACTTCATAACCTATACCTCTCACACCTGTCGCACACCTGTGCACCTCCCACTCTGTCTACTTCCACACTCATCACCTCTAATATTAGTGCACACTTCTCCACAGAGAGTGTACACTTGTATCTCTCTCCTCTCCTACGCTTTCACTCTGACTCACACCACTCAGTCTAGATCTCCTAGCCTCTCCACTCATCGAGAGAGTGTGTGTGTGTGTTTGTCTACCTTGGTGAGTGTGTGTCTATTTATCTACCATGGTGAGTGTGTGTGTGTGCGAGTCAGAGGTGAATGTGAATGCAAGAGCCTTCACTTGTATTAGTGTGTCTGTTTGTAGGAGAGAGTCAGAGTGTGAGAGCGAAAGCAGGGCCCGGGGGCCGGTGCTGTTTTGTAGGAGAGAGTCAGAGTGTGAGAGCGAAAGCAGGGCCCGGGGGCCGGTGCTGTTTTGTAGGAGAGAGTCAGAGTGCGAGAGCGAAAGCAGGGGCCGGGGGCCGGTGCTGTTTTAGCTGACACCTTTATGACCCCTGATTGACAGGGCTGTCATTACGTCAAACTCTCATCACACTGCACCAGCTGTTCTCCTTTTCTCGCCATTCCCCTACCTCTCCATTAAGTCTCCTCTACTTCGCCACTGCCAAAGGCCAGCCTCCGCTTGGTTACCTCTCCCTCGCTCTTTTTTTTCTCTCTCTCTTTTTACTGTCTCGTTCTCTCTCTCTCTCTCTCTCCAACTGTGTGCTGTTTTCTTGTATCGATTTCCAAGTCTGTTTTAAAAAAAAAAAAAATCTCTCTGTTCCGCGCCTCTCTCCGTGTCCCTAATCTATTGTTCTCCCTCTCTCCCTGTGTTGTGTATCTCTGTCTTTAGGCAGCCTGTGTGCCTGTGATGCTGAGTAACGGTTGGGAGCTGCCCTTCTCTGAGATCATCAACTGGAACACGGCGGCCGTCATCGGGGACGAGAGGCTCCTGCTGCAGGTACGACGCACGCCCCTCACCATCCCCGTAACCACCACCTCCGTCCCTCAACCACTTTTTAAAGGGACACTGCAAGATTCTACTTACCAAGAGTCAGAGGAACTCGTGGACACCATTTATATGTCTCTGCGTGCAATATGAAGGAAGTTGGAGTTAGTTTCGCAAGCCAATGATAATTAGCGTTAACGCAATGAATCGGAGAGTCCACTCACAGACTATCTCTCTCAGCCCGGGATCATATTCATTACAGGCTAGACACACCTTAGCAAAACATTTTGCAACAGAAAATTCAAACGGTTGTTTCTTAGTGGCTCCGTTTCCCTCCTCCCTCCCCTCTCTGACTGTCCCTGCTGTCCTCCTCCATCCCCCTCTCTCTGACCCGACCATGGCATGTTGTCCCCTTCTTCACCCCCCCTGCCCCTCTCTCCAGCCCCTCTATCTAACAATGTCGCCCTCCTGTCCTCCTCCAGATCCCGTCCACGGTGCGCTCCATCCATCAGGATAAGATCCTAGCTCTGAGGCAGCAGACCCAATTCCTGTGGGAGGCCTACTTCTCCTCCATGGAGAAGATTGTGCTGACTACTCTGGAGGTGAGACAGACACACACACAGACACACAAACACAGACACACAGAAAAACACACACTCACACAACACACACATACACACACACACTTTCTTTCTCATTTTCTCTCTCCGTCTCCTCGGCTATCAATCTCCCTCTGTCTTCCAGAGTTCCAATGTCACGCTAGCCTCACCGCAATCTCTCTGTTTATTCCCAAGTGTCTATTTCATGCTAGACTGACCTTACACCACTAGCCATCCTCACACCACCAGCCATCCACACACTACCAGTCATCCTCACACTACCAGCCATCCTCACACTACCAGTCATCCTCACACTACTAGCCATCCGCACACCACCAGCCATCCTCACACTACTAGCCATCCTCACACTACTAGCCATCCTCACACCACCAGCCATCCTCACACCACCAGCCATCCTCACACTACCAGCCATCCTCACACTACCAGTCATCCTCACACTACTAGCCATCGTCACACCACCAGCCATCCGCACACCACCAGCCATCCTCACACCACCAGCCATCCTCACACCACCAGCCATCCTCACACCACCAGCCATCCTCACACCACCAGCCATCCTCACACCACCAGCCATCCTCACACTACTAGCTATCCTCACACCACCAGCCATCCTCACACCACCAGCCATCCTCACACCACCAGCCATCCGCACACCACCAGCCATCCGCACACCACCAGCCATCCTCACACCACCAGCCATCCGCACACCACCAGCCATCCTCACAAATGCAAATGCATCATCCTATGAGCACAAGACGTTGAAAATACATATATATTTTATGTATTTTCGACCTAAATTACGTCTTCAACGTCTTTTCAACGTCTTGCGCTCATAGGGCACAGTCTACACCAGGGGTCGGCAACAGGCGGCCAGCATGCCAAAACCGTCCGGCAAGTGATTTTTTTTAGGGGGTAAATAAAAGACTACAATCACCAGGAATTCAGCAAAATTTTTCATTTAAGAAATGATTCCCATGAATTTAAAAAAATGTGATTGTGTCTCAATGTAATCAAGGTATGAAATTGTAGTTATTTTCGAATACAATCTCTTTTTGGGGTTAGTTGGTGTCAATTTGCAGTGTAAAAATGATTATAATTATGCTCCGTTCCCCCCGACAATCCACTCAGACAAATTCGGCCCGCAGCTGAATCTAATTGCCTACGCCCTGGTCTACGCCATAGCATGGCACCAATCTCAAATGTATCTCTATTTTCTACACAGCCTTGGAGAAAAACTAGCCTCATGCCCCACAATCTCATCTATATCTTCAATCTGAGTATTCATGCTAGCCGCACCAACCCGATGGACATCTTTTAGTCTGTCGCGCCAATCACCTTTATCTCTACTAGTCTCAACCTGGGATTGCTGCAATCTCACACACAGGTCTCCATACGTCTCAGTGTTTGGGCACCAGCTCAGCGGTGGCACCCAGGCTTAACCCCACTGCCGTGCTGTCACTCTGTGCTAAGGTGGGGAGGAGGGCGGGGGACATTGTAACACGCCACAGCCCGGGTGACTTACCGTTTTGTTGTATTTGTGCCACATGTGGTTAAGGGAGATACGAGGGTTCAAGGGAGAGATGGAGGGGGGGGGGGGGGGGGACTATATATAAAAGTATGTGGACATACCTTCAAATTAGTCGCTTCGGCTATTTCAGCCACACCCGTTGCCGAGAGGTGTATAAAATCGAGCACACCGCCATGCAATCTCCATAGACAAACATTGTCAGTAGAATGGCCTTACTGAAGAGCTCAGTGACTTTCAACGTGGCACCGTCATAGGATGCCACCTTTCCAACAAGTCAGTTCGTCAAATTTCTGCCCTGCTAGAGCTGCCTCGGTCAACTGTAAGTGCTGTTATTGTGAAGTGGAAACGTCTAGGATCAACAACGGTTCAGCCACGAAGTGGTAGGCCACACAAGCTCACAGAATGGGACCGCCGGGTGCTGAAGCGCATAAAAATTGTCTGTCCTCGGTTGCGACACTCACTACCGAGTTCCAAACGGCCTCTGGAAGCAACGTCAGCACAACAACTGTTCGTCGGGATCTTCATGAAATGGGTTTCCATGGCCGAGCACGCGCACACAAGTCCAAGATCACCATGCGCAATGCCAAGCGCCGGCCGGAGTGGCGTAAAGCTCGCCACCATTGGACTGGAGCAGTGGAAACATGTTCTCTGGAGTGATGAATCACACTTCACCATGGACGAATCTGGGCTTGGTCGGATGCCAAGAGAACAACACCTGCCCTAATGCATAGTGCCAACTATAACGTTTGGTGGAGGAGGAAAAATGTTCTGGAACTGTTTTTTTTCATGGTTTGGGCTAGGCCCCTTAGTTCCAGTAAAGGGAAATCTTAATGCTACAGTACAGAGCCCTGACCTCAACCCCATCGAACACCTTTGGAATGAATTGGGACACAGACTGCGAGCCAGGCCTAATTGCCCAACATCAGTGCCCAACCTCACTAATGTTCTTGTGGCTAAATGGAACCATCTCCCCACAGCAATGTTCCAACATCTAGTGCAAAGCCTTCCCAGAAGAGTGGAGGCTTTTAAAGCAGCAATTTTATTGCCCATGATTGTGGAATTAGATGTTCGATGAGCAGGTATCCACATACTTTTGTTCATGTAGTGTATGTTAATGCCGTTGCCTTGGCAGCTCCCGAGATAACGAGCTGTATGGGTTATTCATTCGGCTGTGTCACGCTCAGTCTGCAGCAGATCTAGGCCGATACACACACACACACACACACACACACACACACAATCTCTCTCCTCACACACTCCCTGTGTCGTCCTCTCACGGCTTCACACACTCACAGAAACCAGCGTCTGTGTGGCGGGCGACTGAGTTGGTGAGCGAGTAAACAAGCAAGAGAGCAAGCCCAACCAATCACGTTGCATTTCCTGTCAGGAAGTTGAGAAGTTTTGACCAATCACAAAGCCAATGGTGCCTTCCCTGTTCCTGCCGATTCCCGGCACACCTATTAAACGGAATTACAGTGCGTTTCCAAAACAGAGCGGATTTATCTATTATCCTCCTAATTGGCTGATTTTAGCTGTTGGGAGGCTAGATTGAGTCGTCCATCATGCTCAGCTAGGACGCTCAAGGGGAAGGAGTTCAGCCATGCAAGAAAAATAGCCCTTCATAAGGTCTTAAGGCCCTCGTTTTAAGGTGGTGAGTGCTTTTTATTGAGAGGCTAGAGGATTCCAAGTTAATCTGTTGGGCTGAGAGCAAATGGTTATTGACTGGCCTGAGGGGCCGTAGCAGTGGAAAACTGCCTCTCGTTTCTTATCCCCGCCTCTGCAGATTAATTTTTATATTGCTTTGTCAATATTATTAAAGTATTCTACAGCGCCATGATCGCATGGAACTTTTTTTGTATTGTTTGCATGTAGTTTTATTTCAAATTTGTGACTATCGGTGCGTAAGTGTTTAGTTACTTGTCGCGTTTAGTTTTTTGTGGACCCCAGGACGAGTAGCTTCTGCGAAAGCTAACGGGGAGCTAAATAAACAAAGACAGACTCCTCCAGCGGTATTATTAGCTCCCTTCTCGAGCCGCCTACCGCCCACCGTCGCTTTCCATCCACAACCATCAGAGACGTTTCGCGTTGTTACCAAGCTAACGGCCAAGTCACCTCGCCACCTATTCCGCCACGGTAGGATTCAACAGAGAGCCTAAAAACACGACTGCAAACCTGCGTATGTTTTATGGAAGAAATTTAGCACTTGCTCAAGGGCACAGCGGTAATATCGCTTTCTGTCGTGCCTCGATACCACATCAGCAGCAAATTGCATCCCCCACCTCAGAATGCAACAGGGGAAAATGGCCAGTCTGGTATTGGTGTTTAGATGTGTGAGTGACTATTTGTGGTCTATTTATAAGGGGAATGAATGAGTGGACTCCTCATTGGATTGACTGGTGTTTCACTGTATGTACCACTGAACTGGTTTGTTCTTTTGTGTGTGAAGTATGTTTTGGGCACAGCTTCTATTTTTATGACTGACTGCTGTCCATATTGAGTTACAGGTTTAATTGGATGTCTTGTATGTAAGTGGCTCCTGTTAAGAGGTCTTGCTGTATTACTGGGGCTTCATCAAGTGGCTGAAACGTTTGAGCATTGCGGATATAAATAAAGGCAAGAAATAATGTCAAGAAATAAAGTATAGAAATCAAGTTTGGGAAACCCTGACGTAAAGAGTACTAAACAGGGTCAGTCTACTATAGGGCTCTCCAAACCTGTTCCTGGAGAGCTACTCTCTTTTAGGTTTTCAATCCAACCCCAGTTGTAACTAACCTGATTCAGCTTCTCATCCAGCTAATTATTAGAATGAGGTGCGCTAGATTAGCGTTGGAGCGAACACCTACAGGACGGTAGCTCTGGTTTATTACATTATACAGCTATCTGCAACGTTCAGAATGTTTCTCTCTACTGGACACACACCTAATGCTAATAATCTAGTGGTATATGAACGAATAATAGAACCTCGGTGTATCTGTTTTGAGTGACTGGTGTTTTAGTGTCTATGAATGTTCTGTTGGAAGGACTGGTTTAACCTCCTCCCCATCTCCTCTTGCCCTCAGATTATCCAGGACCGGGTGCTGCAGCAGGAGTCCAGGAGCACCTTGATGTGGAACAGCCACCCCGGGGGGCTCTTCGCCCTGCCACAGTACTCTGCCCACTTGGGAGACTTCCCCTTCTACTACGCCACCCTAGGTGAGTCCCCCCCTCCTCTCAATCAACCAATCAATCAATCAAATGTATTTATATGGCCTTTTCATGCCAGCTGTTGTCACAAAGTGCTGTTTACAGTTACCCGTTCTAGATCCTAAAGAGCAAGCCCAAGCAGGAAACACATTGGCTCGGGGAAAACTCCACTCCCCCATCGCATTCATTGCATGGTAGCACCAGTCGTTCAGTATCTGTGTAACAGCAGTCCTTTACCGATTGTCTTGAGCTATAGATATATACTAGGGCTACACAAGGGAAGTTACCTTGCCACACCAGAATATCTCATCTCATTTTGTTGTGTGTTTGGTCAAGTAGTAGGTACATGCTATCTATGTTATGGGTAGAGTCCTTGTGTCTTCTTAAACATTTCCCTTAGCCTATGATATACTGCTAAGCCCCGTCCAAATGTAAAAAATAAATAAAAAAGAACGGAAAAGTGTCTGTTTCTAGAACCTTGGATTCCAGCTGCGACAGAGTCTTAAATGACTCCGTAGCCGAGACGCTGTCCCACTGGGTCAATTGACTTGTTACAGTGGCTATAACAACGTGTTACTCCAACGATCCCTTGATTGATGCTCGCGTTTGGCCCGTTGACACGCCTAATGGTCAGTCAGTCAGTCAGTCGTTCGTTTCACTCAGTGAGCACGGCATATACCGCTGCGCCGGTTCACCAACACAAACTGCGCCCCTGTAACAATCTGTGACATCAAAGGCCTTTTTTTTAAGCGGTCCTAATGGCTGCCTATTCTCTATGTAGTGCACTACTTCTGACCCAGAGCCCTATAGGCCCGGCTCAAAACTAGTGCACTATCAAGGGGATAGGGTGCTATTTGGGACTCTTGTCCCCTGTAACTCTATTGTCATCTCGTAGATGAAGTCAGGTAGTCAGCTCCCTCCAATACACAACCCTTTTGATCAAGTACCTCGGTGCGAGGCGCAAATATTACAATTATCGCAGGGTGACGAGCATAGATTACCCCGCGGTGAGTTTTATTTGTTTTTCACGGAGTCAACCAATTAAGCATGTGGAGGTTTTAAAGAGACAAGGTGGCGTGTTGAAGGACTAAATGAGACCGATAAAACGGGAGAATCGATCTCGTAATGACACTCCGAAGCCAATCTGTTATTATGAGGAGCCAATGCCTCTACCCCTTAGTTAAAATTGATTTGGTGTTCTGGATATGAATTGGACACCTTGTGAGATCAATCATTTAATAAGGAGTCTCCTTTCATCTCATAAATAATAACGTCATAGATCAGCTGTTTATGTAAGCAATGGCCTACAAGTAAATACTAAAGCATAGCCACCAATAACTACAATGTGAAAACATACAGAGAATGAACCATTTTTTAGGTCTAGTTTAGAATGAATACTCATAGAAACGTTATGTTTTTTTATGCCTGCTGTATTTGAGGATAATGACTTTGAACAAACTGATGGTTTGGCAATGCCAGAAGAAATGTGCCTAGAGGCTAAACTTGTGACAATCACCAATAGTTTTGTCCCTTTGTTCAGTTATAGACCGAGTGATGTCAATATCCTACTTTATGTTTGTCTGTGTTCCAGCCATCCAACTTTAACAAATATCATGTTTGTCTGTATTGTAGGTATCAAACCTTACCAGTAATACTATATGTTTTGACCTGTTTTATGTTCCAGGTATAAAACCGTACCCCAAGTTCACGGCAGTCATCCATGCGGTCACTGCCCTGGTCTCCCAATCCCAGCCCATCCTCAAGCTGCTGGTGGCTGTTGCCAAATCACAGTACTGTGCACAGGTAAGAAGCCACAAACGTGTCTGTGTGTGTGCACATTCCCGCTCATGTCCTTCAATTGTCGGAACTCTCCCGAAACCTAATATTACTCCAACTGTGAGGGATTTCGTAGCATCGTTGTCGAGACAAAAGGACATCTTCTCAAGCACCAGTGGATAACTCTGAGGTGGTAGAGAGAGAGTTTGGTTAACTCGCGTGGATTAAATTAGAAAGGTGGTCTGTACTGATTGGTCATCTCTCTCTCTGTCTGCGTGCGTGTCTGAAAGCCCCGTGGCCCAGCTGGATACGAGAAGTATTGGTTTTAACCAGGGCTCGGGGGAATTAAACTTAAGTCCGATAGCTGTGTCTACTATAGTGTGTTACACACTCCCTAATGCTGCTTAAATGTGTAGGGAGGTGTGCATCCCTCCCTTCTATATGGAAATGCTTTGTATTCTAGATTGCAGGCTCCCTATGCAAAGCGGAGAGTCAGGTACATAAGAAAAGTATCAACATTTACATCATCTCACTCTCAGCCCGCAAAGACTTCCACGTTGAGGGGGCCGGGAAGTGGAGAAGAGGGATATAAATAAATGAATTGGAGGGAGGGAGAGAATGAAAGAGAAAAGGGAGAGGGAGAGAGAGAGGGTGGGGAGAGAATTGGGAGCAAAAAAGCTTTTGAGACGGCGCTGGTAGAGACATGCATGCAGAGATTGTGGACTTCCCGCTGTGAGCGCGCGTGTTCCACAGTTTTACAGAGGAACTGTGTCTGTCTCTCACATCACTGGTACACATATACACACACTCATACTGAAACACACATACACGATACACTGAACTTATGGTACCAACATTTTAGAATACCGTAGTACCGTTTCATATGATACTACCAACATTTTCGGCCCTACCGAGCTAAATAACCCGCTGGCGCCTGTTTAAAAAAAAAAATGGATATCAAGTCAGTTGTTTATATATTCATTTATTTTTATTTTTTTTAATCAACAGCAACTACTAGTCTCTTGTATTCACCGATCCAATTAATGTCCACTTCACTTTCATGTGCATATCAGCCGCATTCCGTACTGCATTCCGATCGGTGTGGAAGAACTTGACTGGCCTGCAAAGAGCCCTGACCTCAACCCCATCGAACACCTTTGGGATTAATTGGAACGCCGACTGCGAGCCAGGCCTAATCGCCCAACATCAGTGCCCGGCCTCACACTGCTCTTGTGGCTCAATGGAAGCAAGTCCCTGTAGCAATGTTCCAACATCTAGTGGAAAGCCTTCCCAGAAGAGTGGAGGCTGTTAAAGCAGCAAAGCTGGGACCAAATATCAATACCCACGATTTTGGAATGAGGTGCTCGACGAGCAGGTGTCCACATAATTTTGGTCATGTGGTATATATGTAAAGAAAATATGAAATCAAGATTAGTCTGATGGGTGACAATATTAACCTATCACTTGTGAATGATATATTGTCACTTGTGAATGATGCCCAGCTTGTGTGCAGTAAGGCAAGAAACAGTGCATGCCTTTTGTTGTGCTACTTTTTAAAGTCATAGTCACACACCTCATGTAGCCTAGCCCATAGGCCTATATGTTTTGATAAGTGACCCAATAACTTCTTAAAATTAAGCACATTAATCCACTTTGCAACGGGTGTAGAGCCTAACTGGCATACATACAGTATTCAGACCCCTTGGCTTTTTCCACATTTTGTTATGTTACAGCCTTATTCTAAAATGGATTAAATTAAAACAAAAAACACACACAATACCCCATAATGACAAAGCAAAAACAGGTTTTTAGACATTTTGCACATTTATGACAAATAAAGTATTCAGACCCTTTGCTCTGAGACTTGAAATAAGTTGAGCTCCAGCGCATCCTGTTTCCATTGATCATCCTTGAGATGTTTCTACAACTTGATTGGAGTCCACCTGTGGTAAATTCAATTGATTGGACATGATATGGAAAGGCAGACACCTGTCTATGTAAGGTCCCACAATTGACAGTGCATGAGGTCGAAGGAATTATCCGTAGAGCTCTGACAGGATTGTGTCGCGGCATAGATCTGGGGAAGAGTACCAAAACATTTCTGCAGCATTGAAGTTCCCCAAGATCACAGTGGTGTCCATCATTCTTAAATGGAAGAAGTTTGGAACCACCAAGACTCTTCCTAGAGCTGGCTGCCTGGCCAAATTACGAAATCGGGGGAGAAGGGCCTTGGTCAGGGAGATGACCAAGAACCTGATGGTCACTCTCACAGAGCTCTAGAGTTCCTCTGTGGAGATGGGTGAACCTTCCAGAAAGACAACCATCTCTGCAGCCCTCCACCAATCAGGCCTTTATGGTAGAGTGGCCAGACGGAAGCCACATCTCAGTAAAAGGCACATGACAGCCCGCTTGGAGTTTGCCAAAAGGCACCTACAGACTCTCAGACCATGAGGAACAAGATCCTCTGGTCTGATGAAACCAAGATTGAACTCTTTGGCCTGAATGCCAAGCAACACGTCTGGAGGAAACCTGGCACCAGGTGGCAGCATCATGCTGTGGGGATGTTTTTCAGTGGCAGGGACTGGGAGACTAGTCAGGTTCGAGGCAAAAATGAACTAAGCAAGATAGTGAGATCCTTGATGAAATCCTGCTCCAGAGCGCTCAGGACCTCAGACTGGGGAAAAGGTTCACCTTCCAACAGGACGACGAACCTAAGCACACAGCTAAGACAACGCAGGAGTGGCTTCGGTACAAGTCTCTGAATGTCCTTGAGTGGCCCAGCCAGAGCCTGGACTTGAACCCGATCAAACATCTCTGGAGAGAACTGAAAATAGCTGTGCAGCAACGCTCCCCATCTAACCTGACAGAGCTTGAAAGGATCTGCAGAGAAGAATGAGAGAAACTCCTCAAATACAGGTGTGCCAAGCTTGTAGCGTCATACCCAAGAAGACTAGGCTGTAATCGCTGCCAAAGGTGCTTCAACAAAGTACTGAGTAAAGGGTCTTATACTTATGTAAATGTGATATTTCAGTTTATTTTCTTTATTAAAATCCTGTTTTTGGTTTGTCATTATGGGGTATTGTGTGTCGATTGATGAGGAAAAAACAATTGAATCAGTTTTAGAATAAGGCTGTAACGTAACAATGTGGAAAAAGTTAAGGGGTCTGAATACTTTCCGAAGTCACTGTACGCAGCTCGTGAGTCAAGTTTGGGGAAGATAATTTTCACCCTAAAAATGCACCTTTATAATTAAATGCATAGTCGCATTTGCGGTCACTTTTGAGAATGGTGTTTTCCCGCTAATTGATTGCATTTTGCATTGCTGCAGTTTTAATGTGAAGAAAAAGCCTAATAGTTTATCAACATTTTAAGCTAAATGCTCTGATCTGTTACATCCGCCTCATTTGCTTTTAAAGGTGTTTTGATGCTTGTATTAATTTGGGATCTATCGCATTCCACAACTGTCCCAAACTATGTTTGGAATATTTATTTCTCTCACAGAATAGGTCAACTTTTGTACTATTAGGGATCGTAGATTGACATAGGCTAGTGCTTTTGTTGTTCTTTAGGCTGACCAAAAGTAAATGTGGACCGTTCTTCCAACATCTTCAATATGCACCTCGGAATTCGATAAGAATACGCCCAATTGCGCCCCCAATGTGTCTGTCTTCACTTGTAGCTTGTGAGAAGGACCCGATTATGTGACGGGCTTTGGCTAATAAGAATTTAGATATCTGAGAGAGCCATGTGAGTGAGAGGTACTTTGGCGCACCCTGACGGGAGAAGGGAATTGTAATTATTATATGCGGCCACTGGCCGCAAAAGGCATGGATTTATTTTAGGAGCATTATGGTCACAAAGGGGATGCCGCCGGGAAATTTGAGTTATTATCAAGTGCTTGTCAAATTGTGAATGAGAAACTGATGAAGTGTGTGTAGCCTGCCTTACATGCGACTTTTTTCAAATCATCATTGGAGCCTTAGAATGTATTAAAAATCAAAACATATAGCCCAATGTTTGTATCACAACTAAAGTTGCATAAATAACTCTAAATTAAGCGTATAGGGAGGACCTGTTTCTCTAACCGCTCAACACAGAATAACCGCATGTGCGCACTTCCTCAAATATTTTGGAGAAAATATCCTTTCTATTTTATTCAGCTATGTTCAATTTTATTCTTCATACTATAATATAAAATGCCACAAAATTCTAAGAAAATCTTGTCTGCTAAATTAACTAGTGTAGCCCACGTCCATATGGCATAGCCAGATCAGGGCCTAACATAAGGACAACTGAGTATGCTATTATGTTCTTCTGAAATGGACTACAGGAGATGCTAAATGTGTTTATGTTAATTAACGGTCAATTACCATGAGACCGGCAGTTATTTTCTTGACAATCAATGGTCTGACAAAATTTAATGACTGCCACAGCACTATCCCCTACCAGCCCTCATTCGCCTGCTTCTCTCCATCCTCTCTTCCTGCACATCTATTAAAATATAATTTAGCCTTGATGGCCAGTGGGGATGGAGCCTTGATCAGTCTTCTGTTACATTTGTACATTTGATACATTGGAGCAGTGTGCAGTGAGCAAAGTTAATACATTGTATATAATTTCATCCCTGATACAACCAAGAGCACAGGCCAGCTGAGTATAGGCTTTGCAAGTTCGCTGTCACGCAGCAGTGCCAGAGATTTAAAAACAGCTTTGCGACAGGCATGCTTGCAACTTTAGAGCAAAGAAAACGGTTTGTCTCTAGCTCAAATGTGTTTTTGTTTTTATTTCGCACACATTTTATATAATTTCACAAACCATGTGAGCGGGGTGTTTTTAACCTAATCCCGGCCCACTAATTATTGGTTTGATAACAAACAGCGTTGTTTAGTCATTTTACCTAGCAAACGATCACCCTGGTAACTTGGCAGTGAGTCTATGCACATTTGATTGGCACAGGAATAAAGGAAAAGGATCTGCTGCTCATGAGATGCGTCAAAGGATTCATAGAGACCTAACTATATATAAACAAAATGCGTCTCTTTCTGGTGCCCCTTACATTCTGTTTGGTGCCTAACTTTAAAGTCGGGAGCAGGGTGTACGTTTGGGAGAGAGGTGTGTGTGTGTGTGTGTGTGTTTTATGAGAGAGGGGGAGAGAAAGTGTGTGAGGGAGTGTGTGTGTGTCTGTGTTAACTGAAGTGTAGAGGGTTTCATGCCGTGTTTTCTGCCACAATGTCATGCAGATCATTATGCATGTACAGTTGAAGTCGGAAGTTTACATACACTTAGGTTGGAGTCATTAAAACTCGTTTTTCCAACCACTCCACACATTTCTTGTTAACAAACTATAGTTATGGGTCGGTTAGGGCATCTACTTTGTGCATGACACAAGTAATTTTTCCAACAATTGTTTACAGACAAATCCTCCCTTTCTCCCAGTAGCACATGCGCGTAACCTTTAAAAAAACGGGAACAAGCGTCCGGGGGACGGGGTGAACAGGACGCTAGGCCACAGAATAGTTTTTTTCCCCCTGTGGTGTTGCGATACTACTCTGTAGTGTGATACTTGGCCTGGTATCGTATTGTGAGTAAAGTTGTGTTGAACACTGTGCGGTGTTTAACAGTGAGAACGGCAGAATGGTGAACTTACTAAATGAAATGAGAGTTTGACTGTGTAATATTAGGTTGCTTCTTGTGTAAATATTTTCTGTCTGGATTTTATCAAACAAGATAATATAAATCATAAGACAGTTATGTATATTCTTCTGTATATCAAATTCTGTATATCAAATTATATATACACATGAACTTAATTTTAACTCAAGGTATACTTGCATGTTAGGGAAGTCAGTCACAGGGACACACAGTTCCCATGTAGCCATCATGTAACACATGATCTGAGGAGCTATTGTTGAAAAGGAATCCTATTTAAGCTCTCAATTGTGGGGTGTGTGTGTGGATGGATTTAAATGTCAGATGTTTTGAATTGGATACTGAAATGTTGAAGACGTACGATGGGGGAATGTAGTGTTATGTGGTTAGTAAATGAAAATGAAGTGTAATTTTAGAATGTCATATCTGTGATTCTCATGATCTTTCTCCTGCTCTCTCACACCTTTAACTCCCCCACCCCTTCTATAATCTCAATCACTGTTTGTCTCTTCCTCTCTGTCTCTGTCTCTCTCCTGTCTCAGATCATTGTGCTGTGGAACTGTGACAAGCCTCTCCCTGCTAAGCACCGCTGGCCTGCAACCTCTGTGCCCGTCATTGTCATCGAGGGAGAAAACAAGGTGAGCCTGCCTCGCACGCATGTCCTTTCAAGAGCTGGGCTGCCATTTTGGTTTCTCTAAATACCCTCAAATAAATAAAATGTCTTCATTTTGGCTTTACTGCGCCCCTAAGCCTTGTTCAGTGCCATAATTTTGGTGTATATCTATGCTTTGATCATTTGACAACTTGACCACAGAATTTCTGAACCCAGAAGCCCAACATTGCGATACTTCCGGGAACGCTTCGCGAAGTAGACTCGACAAACCAGAACGGGTTTGGGGTTTTGGGAAGTCTATGAGAGAAGTGAAAAATGTCTTCCTTGGTTTATTTTCTTGTTTTCTAAAGGCACAACCTAGATTCAAGCTAATGTCTTAAGTAGCTGAACATGTTATTTACTCCCACCTTATATTGAAGGAGTGCCTTAACCTTCTGACTTTGGAGCTGCGTAACGCTGTCATATGCATGACATAGCAAATGTCATAAGCTGACAGCTTACTTTGCAATTCCATGCCACAGACCACTGTTTAGGTAAAGTAAGTTGTCAAGGAAATAACCTCTAACGGTCTGTTATGACATCTTTGCAACGCTTTGTAGTAAGTCAGTGTTCCGTAGGGGGTTCGACCAAAGTGTCTCACATCGTGAGAGGTCAAAGTTGACACAGGAAGCGTGATCTGAGTCAGTAGTTTGAGAGCTTCACTCTAACGCCACAAAAAACGTTTGTTGAGCTGTCAATCAACCCAAGGGGTTTCTCTCACTTGTCAGTCACAACAGAGTGGGCGGGGTTTTGTTTTTTCTCCACATCCCTGAGTGGTTTTCTTACGCTGTCAATCACAGAGGGAGCGTGGTTTTGGGCTGTGGGTCGGCGACAACAGCCAGAGTTGAGTACAGCCGCGTCTGTGGTTTGTTGTGCTCGCGGCTGGCTTGTTGTTTACTGCGGCGGACCCAGCCAAACGTGGCGAACCTCTGAGCCACCAGCCTGGCGGTTGGTAGTGGGGGGCACAGAAGGAGAGGAGAGCTATTTCTGGCGCCTCTGGGCTGGCATGGTGGCCATGTGAGCACTGCTTTTACGACTCTTCAGCTTAACACTAGAACCGCTAAATCAGTCATTTTGACTGCATGATTTTAATAGTTTTATTACTCTGTAAGTCTTGCCCCCCGTTCTTGACCTTTCCTAAATAAGTCTATATAACACAGTATCGTTGTTAGAATCTTAATATCACAAACAGAACTGGAGTTACAACCAGTTTTTTTATGGTTTTCCCCTGCTGCCCCTCCTTCTCCCAACAGTAGGGCCTGCTCCGCTCCTTCTCCCAACAGTAGGGCCTGCTCCGCTCCTTCTCCCAACAGTATTGCCTGCTCCGCCCCTTCTCCCAACAGTAGGGCCTGCTCCGCTCCTTCTCCCAACAGTAGGGCCTGCTCCGCTCCTTCTCCCAACAGTAGGGCCTGCTCCGCCCCCTCTCCCAACAGTAGGGCCTGCTCCGCCCCTTCTCCCAACAGTAGGGCCTGCTCCGCCCCTTCTCCCAACAGTAGGGCCTGCTCCGCCCCTTCTCCCAACAGTAGGGCCTGCTCCGCCCCTTCTCCCAACAGTAGGGCCTGCTCCGCCCCTTCTCCCAACAGTAGGGCCTGCTCCGCCCCTTCTCCCAACAGTAGGGCCTGCTCCGCCCCTTCTCCCAACAGTAGGGCCTGCTCCGCCCCTTCTCCCAACAGTAGGGCCTGCTCCGCCCCTTCTCCCAACAGTAGGGCCTGCTCCGCCCCTTCTCCCAACAGTAGGGCCTGCTCCGCCCCTTCTCCCAACAGTAGGGCCTGCTCCGCCCCTTCTCCCAACAGTAGGGCCTGCTCCGCCCCTTCTCCCAACAGTAGGGCCTGCTCCGCCCCTTCTCCCAACAGTAGGGCCTGCTCCGCCCCTTCTCCCAACAGTAGGGCCTGCTCCGCCCCTTCTCCCAACAGTAGGGCCTGCTCCGCCCCTTCTCCCAACAGTAGGGCCTGCTCCGCCCCTTCTCCCAACAGTAGGGCCTGCTCCGCCCCTTCTCCCAACAGTAGGGCCTGCTCCGCCCCTTCTCCCAACAGTAGGGCCTGCTCCGCCCCTTCTCCCAACAGTAGGGCCTGCTCCGCCCCTTCTCCCAACAGTAGGGCCTGCTCCGCCCCTTCTCCCAACAGTAGGGCCTGCTCCGCCCCTTCTCCCAACAGTAGGGCCTGCTCCGCCCCTTCTCCCAACAGTAGGGCCTGCTCCGCCCCTTCTCCTGACAATTGAAAGTGCAGTGCCCACCTGATAATCCCACGATAATTGCCTGGAAACTGAACCTAAACTATACCGAAACTAATTTCACACATATAACAACAGATTAAATAAATGAAGTATGATGGGGAGAATGGGTGAGTTGATGAGCGAGGGGAAGCAAACGATGCATAATTATGTAATCACCAATAGTGAATGAAGACCAGGGCGGGCCATTGTATTGTATTGATCCACTCTAATTCTAATCTCTAAATGGTATCTACCCTATATCAATCCACTGAAACCAAGCGGTCGTATCAGTCTACTCTGACCTACTTTGGAGTAGGTTGCACAGTGAGAGCGTGCATTATTGTATATGCTGAAGGTCTTTCAATACCTGGGAAATATCCACATCATGTGAGCGAGTGTCAGAAGATGTGGTTTTTGAGGCTCCCTCCCTCCGCGCAAAATAAGGCACCTGCACAGCCGTTGTACTCCACAGCAGGGCTGAAGAATGACAAGACCACGGGAACACAAAGAGAAAACAGGCGACTGCTACGCACTACAACCAAACACAAGTATGTTAGTGTGTCAAGCAAGTGAAAGTTCTGAAGATTTGTGTCAACTGTTGGGACAAGGAGTAACAGCGAAACGAAATCCAACTGATGCCATTGCGTGAAGACGCACACAACATAAGCACGAGCTGACAATATATATATTTTTTTACTGCAGTCATATCAACACTTGTATACATTATAATTCCTTTTTTTGTGTGCTGATTGTGGCTATCAAAGCCACTTGGCACTTATAATGATGTTTAGGCTACTGTTATCATCATTTGACCTCTGGTGTTGATGGTCGGTATATATTTTGTCTTCTCGTTATCGTTATATTTTGTCTTCTCGTTATCCAACACTTTTGTTTCGTAGTTGTAACAAAGGCAATCCACAAAAATGGTTTATTCAACACTTACATTTTTTATTTTTTGGGGGGGCGGGGGTCAGTTTTTACATAGCCTACAGTAACAAACTATTTAAAATGCTGTTGTGTTATTTGAAATAAATAAAACGATCGTATTATGCCCTCCGAGGCCTTCCTAAACAACCAAACGATTATGAAATGTATTAATTACACTGTTAGAATGTTGCAGATGTTGGCTCTCGCTCTCTCTCTGTCTCTTTCTCTCGCACAGTCTTTCTTTACCCTCTCTCGCTATACTTCACTGTTTCTCTCGCTGTCTCTCTTTTTTTTTCTTCCTATTTCTCTCTTCCTCCCTCTCTGAGGAATGTGGGAGGCTGATTCCTTCTCTAAGAGCTCACATTCCTAGCGCGTACAAGCCCCCCCCCCCCCCAGGTAAACATGTCACACTTCTAACGTTAAAAACCATCTGCGATGGGGAAAGAAATCACATCCTCATCTTATTATCCCCCTTCATCTTATCCCTCCCCCCCCCCCCTCCTCTCAATTCAAGGGCTTTATTAGCATGGGAAACATGTTAACGTTGCCAATGCACGTGAAGTAGATAACATACAAAAGTGAAATGAACAATACAAATTAACAGTAAACATTACACTCACAAAGTTCCAGAAAAATAATAGGCATTGCAAATGTCATATGTGTGTGTGTGTGTGTATATATAGTGTTGTTATGATGTGCAAATCTCTCGCTCTCTCTGAGCGACTAAAACGTGGCTGGCAATTGTAGACATTTGGAGTCATTTGTGTTATTTGTTCGTTGTTTTTGTTGCACTTCTCGGCCACACAGTTACACAGCAATCTGAGTCATTCGAGATGTGTTCCGTTTAGGGCACTGTGTGGCAGAGGTCGGCGAGTACGAAGTGTTGTTTTGACTAATCAGCCTCTGTTCTCTAGTCTCTCTACCCAATGCTTTATGCAGTATATACATACACATACACACACAGACTTTATATAAGCAGTAGCTTTTTGAAAGAACAGGGATTCCTGGAATGACCCGACCTTCAGAGCTGAGTGTTGTCTCCAGAGAAAAGGTTACAAGGAAGTGTGTGGCTGTTATACGGAGTGTTTGAAAGGAGGGGGGTGTGTGAAGTGTCTGTGGCTGAATGAGTGCGTAAGGCTGTGTGTACGTGTGGGATGTTTGATTTCTAGTGAATATACATGATACATACACTTGAGAGTGTTTCTCCACCCTTGGCTTTCAGCTCAGCCAGTAAATGTATGTATTGTATACATATCATTAAGATGGTATTTTGCCTACCCAATGTAGCTCTCCACCCTCCCCACCGACCCTCTACTACCCGTGCTATACTAACTATTCATGTTTTTGTAGATATTTAAAGCTGTCATATAGTATAGAAATTGAAAATACGGGTTTGTCACAATCAGGAAAGGGGAAATTGTGTCGTGTAAGACGAGAACTACTTCAGCTAGTGTGTGTTTTGTAGGATTTCACAACATTCAAGCAAATAATCTCAATCCAATCTATTCTATAGTAAGGTTTCCACCATATTTTTACCATATTCATAACTGGTCACGAAAGGAGAGTAGAAGACTAAAGGAACCCATTCATTCATGTCTATTGGGACATGTCTATTCAGTGCTTTATGTATTGGAGTCCCACCCTTGTGCTGTGCCGTTGTAATATATACTGGACAAAAATATAAACGCAACATGTAGTGTTGGTCCCATGTTTTATGAGCTGAAATAAAATATCCCAGAATTTTTCCATACGCACAAAAAGCTTATTTCTCTCAAATTTTGTGCACGAATGTGTTTACATCCCTGTTTGTCACGGATCACTCCGGAACTTTCATTACGCACACCTGTCGCCTATTCCCACTGATTAGTACTTGTGCCCTTTAGTTTCCATTGGGCGGTTCATTATTTTTATAATGTCCGTTGGTGCGGTGTGTTTTGGGCTTTCATGCCATTGTGGGTTGCGCAGATGATTACGGGTCTCGTCCCATGTGATAATCATTCGGCGCATGTGTTATTTATTTGAGGTACTCCTCACTCTTTTGTTTTGGGTTCTACCCTGTGTTTTGTTACGTGTTTGTTCGGTCTTCGTTCCCGTGCCTTTACACGGCACGCCGTAATTTGGGCTTAATTTTTTTTAAACGATTACGCATTCCTGCGCCTGTCTCCCGAATCATTTATGCCAACGTGACACTGTTAGTGAACATTTTCTCGTTAATTTGTCGTTCACTGTTAGTGAACATTTCTCATTAATATTTCTCGTTAAGATAATCCATCCACCTGACAGGTGTGGCATATCAAGAAGCTTATTAAACAGCGTGATCATTACACAGGTGGACCGTGTGCTGGGGACAATAAAAGTTCACTCTAAAATGTGCAGTTCTGTCACAACACAATGCCACAGATGTCTCAAGATTTGAGGGAGTGTGCAATTGGCATGCTGACTGCAGGAATATCCACCAGAACAGTTTCCAGAGAATTTAATGTTCGTTTCTCTACCATAAGCCACCTCCAACCTTGTTTTAGTGAATTTGGCAGTACGTCCAATCGGCCTCACAACCTCAGACCACGTGTAACCACACTAGCCCAGGACCTCCACATCCAGCTTCTTCACCTGCGGGATTGTCTGAGACCAGCCACCTGGACAGCTGATGAAACTGAGGAGTATTTCTCTCTGTAATAAAGCCCTTTTGTGGGGGAAAAACTCATTCTGATTGGCTAGGCCTGGCTCCCCAGTGGGTGGGCTTATGCCCTTCCAGGCCCACCCATGGCTGCACCTGTGCTCAGTCATGTGAAATCCATAGATTAGGGCCTAAGGAATTATTTCAATTGACTGATTTCCTTATATGAACTGTAACTCAGTAAAATCGTTGAAATGGTTGCGTTTCGATCTTTGTTCAGTATATAATAATAATAATAATATATGCCATTTAGCAGATGCTTTTATTCAAAGCAACTTAGTTATGCGTGCATACATTTTACGTCCGGGTGGTCCTGGGAATCGAGCCCACTATCTTGGACATTGCAACCGCCATGATCTACCAACAACTACAGAGGACAGTGTACTGACCCTGTGTACTCTGTCTCCCCATGCAGGTGATGAGCAGTCGCTTCCTGCCCTACGAGACCATTGTCACCGACGCCGTGCTCAGCCTGGATGAGGACACTGTACTCTCAACAACAGAGGTTAGTGTTCCTCCACACATCACTAAGGATACTGCCTACTACTGTGTTGGAATGGGGGACTACTTTCTCTCCAGAGCTCTGGTGCGCTCCCCTGCTTTTCCTCTACCCTTTAACTCCTTGCTTTTCTAACCTCACCTCACTCCACCTCATGCTGTTTTTTTTTTTTTTTTTTAATGGCCACTCTCTCTCCCCATGTAGCTTTCCCCATTCTCTCGCCGTCTCTGTCTCTGTATCTTTCCTCCCATCTCTCTTATCATCTCTCAACCCTCTTTGTCTCTCTCTCTCGCTACCCTCCCTCCCACCCTGTCAGTGTAGTGGCACACCAGGCTGCTGTGCCCTCTGCTCTGCTCTGCTCTGCTCTGTTCTGCTGATGGGGGGATAATGATGATGTCAGTGTTGGCATTACTCCAGGGCCCTCGGTGCTTTGTGTGGCGCTGTGTCAGCACAGGGACCAGTGGTTTAGTGCTATTTTAGTGAGGGAGCGCATTTAAAAAAATAATAATAATTATGAGGACATCATTTCCTCAAAGTTTGTACTGAC
This sequence comes from Salmo salar, assembly GCF_965601325.2. Lineage (NCBI taxonomy): Eukaryota > Metazoa > Chordata > Actinopteri > Salmoniformes > Salmonidae > Salmo > Salmo salar. The sequence goes on along the minus strand of NC_138317.1, from coordinate 7,826,637 downwards.
AGATGAAGCCAATTAAATAGCTTATCATTATAGAATATGCATAAAATGCATCCTCCAATTGCAACGTCTGACTATTCCCACACATATTGTCTAAAGAACATTTTCTATGTTTTAATAGCCTCAAAGACCAAGTCAGGCTTCATCTTTCAAAATAGGCCATTTACTGTTTGTCGTGAATGATAATTCTTCACGTTTTACCGGTGAAACGTCCAAACTGCATCTCCATGCCAGTCATTTGATTGATCTCAATCAGTTTCATTGGAATATGGATTTTGATCTTGTAGAATTACTGTTTCGTGAGCAAATTAGAACAGATGGTGTTAACTGTTAGCCTGCCTTGTAGGCTACAGCGCCTTTTAGAAAGTATTCACACCCCTTGACTTTTTCCACATTTTGTTTTTACAAAGTGAGATTGAAATTGATTAAATAGTCTTTTTTTAACGATCTACACAAAATAAAAAAAACAATATATATTTAGATAAGTATTCAATCCCTTGAGTCAATACATGTTAGAATCACCTTTGGCAGCGATTACAGTTGTAAGTCTAAGATTGGGCAAATATTCTACAATAAATGTGCAATATTCTCTTTCAAATTCTTCAAGCTCTTTCATTGGTTGTTGATCATTGCTAGACAGCCATTTTCAAGTCTTGCCATACATTTTCAAGCCAATTTAAGTCAAAACTGTAACTAAGCCACTCAGGAACATTCAATGTTATCTTGGTATCTAACTCCAGTGTATATTTGGCCTTGAATTTTAATTATTGTCCTGCTGAAAGGTGGATTTGTCTCCGTGTCTGTTCCAAAGCAGACTGAACCAAGTTTTCCTCTAGGATTTTGCCTGTGCTTAGCTCTATTCTGTTTCTTTTTATCCTAAAAAACTGCCTAGTCCTTGCCGATGACAAACGTAACCATAACATGATGCAACCACACCATGCTTGAAAATATGAAGAGTAGTACTCAGTGATGGTACAAAAATGGTCAGATTAATACTGCCATTGAGAAAATTACCCGCTATTCAAAGTGCTCTGAACAAATTAAGGGAATTGTTCACAAACATCAGCACATTCTAAGATCTGATGATAGTATCGGTAATGTGTTTTCTGACCCTCCCTTGGTCGTATTCTCGCGAGGCAGAAATCTTAGAGATCAGTTGGTAAACTCTGATTTACCACCCCAAGATATCCCTGCACAACGTCTCTTTGTGCCCCTACTGGATGGAAACTACAAGTGTAATGGCTGTGCTCAATGCAATGGCACTTATAAATGTAGATCCTTCAAACACCCCCAAACAGGGAAATCTATCCCAATTAAAGGTGTTATCACCTGCTCCACTAAGGCAGTTATTTATCTTATAACTTGTCCTTGTGGTAAAAATGATGTGGGTTAAACAAAGAGCCAATTTGTAAGTCGCTCTGGATAAGAGCGTCTGCTAAATGACTTAAATGTAATGTAAATGTAAAAGTATGAATCTCGAAGCATCGTAGCACCAATAGGTGCAAAAATTTGACTTACCCAGTTGCGGCCCACTTTTTGGAAGCAAACCACTCAATTTCGTCTCTACGTTACATTGGCATCGAACATGTCACCCTCCCTAGGAGAGGGGGTGACCGCGACAATTTATTGTTAAAACGAGAGGCTGCCTGGATCTTTAATTTAAAGACCCTTGCTCCCTTCGTTCTCTACGTAGACTTTGATCTGAAGCCATTCTTGTGATTATTGTGACTTTGCTATTGTAAATGTTTGTAGGCTTATGTAGCCAAATTGTATCTATGATCGTACGCTATCCATTTATGTTTCTTGTATGCCATTTTAATATATGAGAATTAACCAATGATATCAGGCCACACCCGTCCATGATTACAGACACCTGTGTCTGTCTTTTGACACTATATATAAATGAGTCACCTCGCTGTGTTTGTCATTATACCCTGATAGCTTGTCTGTCGAAACGATGGACGTAAAATATTTTTGCATCTGAGCTCCTAGAGTGTGCGGCTCTCCATAATTTTTTTTCAAGTGTTTTACTCCGCTAGCCAGCACCTCGCCTAAATAGGTGTGCGTCTCTTTCGTCTCTAGTTGGTTTGCCCCAAACATAATGCTTTGTAGTCAGGACAAAAAGTTTATTTCTTTGCCACATTTTACTTTTACAATGACTTTTGTGCCTTACATGCTGTCCTCAGCGCTCGTGTCGCGTGCGCGGCAAAATAAATGTACACGTTATTAAATGGTGTTCAATCATTGCACCCACACTGCTTGCGCGCCAGTCGCTAAAATATAAATTGTTTCTTTTTTTGACGCTCAACTTGTTCCAAGTCTGGCCTGTCCCATCTCCTCATTGGTTTTTAGGACCATATACCCGCGTGGGTGATTGAAAGATTAACTTAGGTCCACACCCCGGTAAATTGTAGTAATGCTGTAAAGTTGGTTGCCAACGCCCATATAAGGTCCAAAGAAGAAAAAGAAGCCTGAAGGAAGGAGGAGAGATGAGAAACGAATTCTGTTTACCCTTTTATCTGTGGATTAATTGTCAGAGTAGAGGACCATGTGCATTTCAGGTAAAATAACAACCCAATGTTTATATACCAGGACAAATTATCTAGCAACGGCAAGCTAGCTAGCTAAATTGCCATAAATGTTTAACGCTTTTTTGACCTGTCCCCAAAATAATATAATTGGTTCAGAGTTTGTTTTGATATTTCAACCTGCGTGTCCTGATCGGGTCTGGTGTGGGTGAACAAAATCAACTTGTGCGCAAGGGCGCACGCGGACATGTGGTTTGGTCAGCATGTTATTGCAAACAGGCTGCACGTTTTGGAATGTTTTTATTCGTACAGACTTCCTTCTTTTCACACTGTCATTTAGGTTAGTGTTGTGGAGTAACTACAATGTCGGTCCATCCTCAGTTTTCCATCACAGACATGTAACTCTGTAACTGGTTTAAAATCAACATTGGTGAAATCCCGGCCAATGTTCTGGTTTAACGCCGATGTGCAAAACCAATGTCAAAGCTGACGTGCATACCTATATAATGACATAATGACGCCACATAAAATGTTGTGCAACACAGCATTCCTAACTTAGCCCACAATGTCTGCTGTGTGGATCGAGCAGTCAACAAGTCGAGCAGTCATTTGAAAGAGTAAGAACATTTCAGCGAGACAACTCAGTCAAAATTCATTAAAGCCAATATAATGGAATTCATTGCCCTTGACAATCAACTGTTCTCTGTCGTGGGTGATGTTGGCCTTCGCCGACTGGTCGAGCACCAGTACACACTACCAGTGCGCTATTTTTCAGATGTTGCCCTACTGGAGTTACACAGTAATAGAGTCACTGCTATTAGCTTCACAACATACATACTATGGAATGCTGTTTGGGTCTTTGCGTGTCAAAGCTGTACAAAAAACTCTGCAAACACCGGCCACGAACGATGTGTTTTCACATCGGTAATAAAGCATAATTTGTTTGACTGCAACTTCTGGGGTAGCTAGCTTTAGCTTTGTACCTAGCTAGCACCAATACAACCAGCCTGAAAACAATGACCAGTAGAAACTGCAGTCATTTTCATTATTCTTAGCAATGATTTAGGAATCCTTGTGAGTAAGTATTAGCTAGGATGCCACTTGTTGTTCGCCTATTGAAATTGAACTTCAGTTCATGAAAATAAATAGCTAGCCAGCTACTTAACCCTGTTGCCTAAAGCTAACGTTAAAAGCAGCCAGCTAGCTTCATCTGGTTAGTGAGGCTCGACCGGGTTGTGTTGTGAAGCTAGCAACCATAAGGATTAGGCACAATAGAGGAATTTGAGGTTTGCCTTCAAATAAAAGTATGTCATTGACAGTGATGCAAATTAATACAAATAGTAGAATTATGCCATACTTTTATTTTGAAGGCTAACCGTAAAGTCCACTGCTGTGGCTAATCCTTATTGTGGCTAGCTTCACATAGATGGGTCTGACCACCATTAATCAAATAACAACTTTCTTATAAATTAGGGTTATTTTAGATGATGACACTCAGCTATCTAGTTAGCTAGCTAATTATAGCTACTGAAACAGATTGTTGTTTTGCTATGTTTTTGTGGAAGAACATTGTTTGCATCCATGAGCTCGCTAGCTTTTGTTATGACCTGCACGTAGGTGCGCGAGACAACTTTACCAGCCTCATAGCATACATATGAAATACAAGTGATAGTGTAATCCATGTATAATAACTACGTAAAAATGTATGAACACGCTAAATTATTATGTGACCTGCAGTCATATTCAGGTCCTGATTAGTCAACAAGCTTAATTGACACGTCAAACAGTGTTAAATAGTATATTTTGTGACACGCAAAGACCCAAACGGTGTTCCATAGAAATCCTGGTTGGGAATGAAACGATTGAACAAATGACCAACGAAACGGCACAGCACAGAAATAGGTTTTTATTATGTTTTACTGGTAATGGGGACATACCTAAATGGCAACAAAATAACTTTTTGGTCAGTGTGTGTGTGTGTAACCTTTATTTAAATAGGCAAGTCAGTTAAGAACAAATTCTTATTTACAATGACGGCCTACCCCGGCCAAACCCGGACGATGTTGGGCCAATTGTGCGCCGCCCTATGGGACTCCCAATCACGGCCAGATGTAATACACCTGGATTCGAACCAGAGGCTGTAGTGACGCCTCTTGCACTGAGATGCAGTCCTTAGACCGCTGCATCCATGTGTGTGTGTTTAACTGTCAACGACATTCTAGAATGCTTAAAAGGCCGCAACATTTTTTTTATATTGGTTATCGGTATTGTTTTTTTGGCAAGGAAAATATCGGATATCGGTATTTGCCAAAAATGTCATATCGGTGCATCACTTATTATTATTATTATTATTATTATTATTATTATTATTATTATTATTATTATTATTAAGTGATGCGTAGGACTATTAGGCGTAGGCAACAGACCTGGACGATATGTCATTTTAAGCGATTGAAGCGTTCTTCGTGGTGCTGAAAGGACAGCGCCAGGATTGCACTGTGATGTTGAACCAACTTTTTAACCTTTAACTTGTGGTGCTGAAGGATAGCTCTGCCATTTGGCCAGTTCAGGAACAACAAAAAAACTACCATTTTCATTAGGCCTATAGCCTAATAGGCCTACGACTACTTGGTATAGCTATTTGTAGACTATAGCCTAATGTAAATACATATAGCTGAATATCATTGCACTGTTTGAGAGGAGAGCTTTTTTTGCGAGTAGGCATTTCAGTTTGTCTAGCTTGCACGCTGTATCATAAACTTTGATTTGATTAGCTTGAACACATGGTTACAATATACCTTATTATAGAATAAAATAAAACGGCTGAACTATCAATTCCTAGAATTTATTTGGTAGATTAAACATGCTATCAAATCAATTGACCAAGTAGTGAGCATAAATCATTACTACGTAGAATTGCAGAATATTCGTTTTCACCATAAAACTGGTATTTTGGAGTGGTGTATTCATGCGTCACAATAAACTGTAACCTAAATGCATTATTACCTCCGAATTGGCCCAAATTTACATTTTCCAATTGCCCACCCTGACATGCCAAGCTAGATCGAGCCCTGCGTCTCAACCAATAGCCAATGTTGCTGTGTCCACTCTGGTTTGGGTGTCCTCGGCGCAGAGTGGTGTCGCCAGAACCATGTGGTCATATATCGTTCTGGGTTCCACGAACACAAAATGCAATTGTGTTAGTTGTCCGTAGCTTATGCCTGCCCATACCATAACCCCACCACCACCATGAGGCACTCTGTTCATAACGTTGACATCAGCAAACCGCTCGCCCACACAACGCCATACATGTGGTCAGCATTTGACAGGCTAGTTGGATGTACTGCCAAATTCTTTAAAACAATGTTTGAGGTGGCTTATGGTAGAGAAATGAACATTAAATTATCTGGCAACAGCTCTGGTGGACATTCCTGTAGTCAGTATAATTGCACGCTCCCTCACCTTGAGACATCTGTGGCCTTGTGTTGTGTGACAAAACTGCACATTTTAGTGGCCTTTTATTGTCCACCGCACAAGGTGCACCTGTGTAATGATCATGCTGTTTAATCAGTTTCTTGATAAACCATCCACCTGACAGGTATGGCATATCTTGGCAAAGGAGAAATGCTCACAAACAGGGATGTAAACAAATTTGTGCACAAAATGTGAGTAATAAATGTTTTGTGCGTATGGAAAATGTCTGGGATCTTTTATTTCAGCTCATGATTCATGGGACTAGCGCTTTACATGTTGCATTTTATATTTTTGTTCAGTGTAATTTATACAATTTTCCAGAAATAGTTTCACCAGCTTTGTGTATTCTCAAAACTGAAAAAAGTGAGGGAGCGCCACTTCTCTGTGCTCCAGGCAGCACTACACGCCTGACAGAGACCAAGCCTGACTGGCCTTATGAGAGTACAGAAATGGGGAGAAAGAGAGTGAAAGTATAGTGAGCTCCAAACCTACCTCTTTCACTTCCTCACTGTTGTCTCGCATGCAACTTTCTCTTCCCCCCCTCTCTTATATAGTACTCAGGGGTCCATCTTTCTGTTATTTTGCCCTCTTTATCTCTAGCAATTTCTCATACTCTTTCTCTATCCCTCCCAGTCCTTACACTTTTCTTATGTTCACTCTTTCTCTCCATTTCTTTCTCTCCCCATCTCTCTGTTTAATTGGCATCTTTTATCACGTCGCGATCCCCTGCATATTGAGGAAACCACCGTTGTGACTGTTTTTAATAAGGATTTAATTTCTGCTTCCTGGGGTGGCTTTTCCCTTCATTCCTCAAGCTGAGTCAGGCACACAGTTTGGCATAACACCATGAGAACACAGATGTTGCCGAGACGAGGTTTTGAGTGGGAGCCCATAAAGGCTGTTTTTGGGGTGACCCTGTGGCTGTTATTACACACTCTTAATTCCGTTTCTGGTGGAGGCGCTGTCTGTGTCCCAAATGGCACCCTATTCCCTACATAGTGCACTACTTTTGACAGCTTTTCCCCTATGAGCCCTGGTCAAAAGCAGTGTGCTCTTTTGGGTGGAAGGTGTTATTTGGGACGCAGGCTCTGTCTGGCTGCTGCCGGAACCAGGCTGACCCTGTCTGTTTTCTCTAATTATTTATTTAAATGCTTTGATCAACCAGCGGGAGGTCAGCCAACTGCAGAGGGCTTTTGAAAACACGTTTGTGTGACGATGCATTCGAGAGAGGGCGCGTATCTGTCGATGCCTCTGTGCATGGTCCCATAGGGCGGCGCACAATTGGCCCAGCATCGTCCGGGTTAGGGGAGGGTTTGGCCCGGGGTAGGCCGTCATTGTAAATAATAATTTGTTCTTTAAATGACTTGCCTAGTTAAATAAAAATCAATGGAGACTGTGCATTCATTGAGTGTATAAATGTGTGTTAAAAAGATACTTTGCGAATTTGGCTTTGAGGCCCTTTATCTACTTCCCCAGAGTCAGATGAACTCATGATGTCATTTTTATGTCTCTGCATGCAGTTTTGAAGGAGGTTGCTAACTAGCGCCAGTGCAATGACTGGAATCCATGGTGTCTGCTAGCGCTTTTGTCTTCCTCCTCAGGTGGACTTTGCCTTCACGGTGTGGCAGAGCTTCCCAGAGAGGTTGGTGGGCTACCCGGCCCGGAGCCACTTCTGGGACAGCAACAAAGAGCGCTGGGGCTACACTTCCAAGTGGACCAACGACTACTCCATGGTGCTGACCGGAGCTGCCATCTACCACCGGTACAGTAGGCTACAGTACAAGCTCCAGGGTGACGTTTCCCCTAGGTACAGATCTAGGATCAGCTTCCCCTCCCCCCAAAATGTAAAACTGACCCAAGATCAGTGTATAGGTGCAACTTCACCCTGTTCAACAGTATAACACTACCAGCAGTGCTTGACTCGGACTGAAATAGGTGCCGGTACTTATTTTGGGTGCTGGTACTGTTTATATTTAGGTGCAGGAGCTTCACAGTACTTTCTGAGCTAATATTCTATAACAGGTGCAGGAACTCAGGCATTTGAGGTGCCAGTACCCTTTTCTGGTAAGCTCCTGCCCAAGACAAGCACTGACTACCAGTGGAGGCTGGTGGATTAAGAATTCGGATGACGGGCTTATTGTAATGGCTGGAATGGAAAGGTATCAAACACAATTGAAAGTGACATAAACCTCCACTGAACACTACTGTAGGAAGTAGCCTGAGGCCACATACTGTACATCAGTCATGTTGAGTGGTGCATCGTGGATCCTGTCCCAACCCTCATTACATTCTTTTTCATTGTTGTTCAACAAAGACTCATTTCAGCACTGTTATAAAACTGACATTGAGCTGCTTGATTAGCTTTTAACTCAATCAAATCAATCAATCGATCCAAACTCTAATCTTGAATGAGTCCCAGGTCTTTCCAAATACCTCCAAATCTCCCTCTCAACTCTTCTTCTTCTCCCTCTCCAAATATTACCACTTCCTGTTCACTAACTTATTCTTCCTCCTCAGATATTACCACTTCCTGTACACCAATTTCCTGCCTGCCAGCCTGAAGGGCATGGTGGACCAGCTGGCTAACTGTGAGGACATCCTCATGAACTTCCTGGTGTCAGCCGTCACCAAGCTGCCACCCATCAAGGTCACTCAGAAGAAGCAGTACAAAGAGACCATGATGGGACAGGTATGTATTATAAGACATTATATACTGGGTAGTTTGGGTACTGGATGCTGATTGCTGAAACAGCATTTCAGCTGTGTATATCTGACAATATACCACGAGTATGATGCAAAAATACTAGTTTACGGTTTTATTTATGTTTGTAACCAGTTTATAATAGCAATACGGCATCTCAGGGGTTTTGTGGTATATGGCCAATATAACATGGCTATGGGCTGCATCCGGGCACTCCGCTTCTCGTTGTGAGTAAGAACAGCCCTTAGCCATGGTATATTTAAGCAATAAGGCCCAAGGGGGTGTAGTATATGGCCAATATAACATGGCTAAGGACTGTTCTTAGGCGCGACACAACACACAGTGCTTGGATACAGCCCTTAGCCGTGGTATATTGGCCATATACCACACCCCTTGTGTGTTATTGCTTATTTATAAACTGGGTGGTTCGAGCCCTTAGTGCTGATTGGCTGACAGCCGGGGCATATCAGACCATATACCACGGGTATGACAAAATATTTATTTTTACTGCTAGCCATTATAAACCTGGTGTTTCGAACCCTGAATGCTGATTGGGTGAAAGCCTTGGTATATTGCCCATATACCACATACCCCAAAGGTGCCTTATTGCTATTATAAACTGGTTACCAACAAAATTGGAACAGAAAAAAAAATGTTTTTGTCATATGGTCTAATATACCACGGCTTTCAACATTCATGGTTCAGAAAATGTGCTTGCATCGTGCCTAAGAACAGCCCTTAGCAGTGGTATATTGGCCATATACCACACCCCCTCATGCTTTATTGCTTAATTATAAAATGGATGGTTCGAGCCCAAAATGGTATATACCAACGAGTATGAGACATTTTCTTTTTACTGCTCTAATTACGTTGGTAACCAGTTTATAATAGCAATAAGGCACCTCAGGGGTTTGTGGTATATGGCCAATATACCACAGCTAAGGGTTGTATCCAGACACTCCACTGTGTGGTATACTGGCCATTTACCACATTTACCCCTCGGGCCTTATTGCTCAGTTATAGCATGGCATTGTTGAATACTCGTTTCTGATTGGCTTGAAAGGCAGTCTAGAGCGTGCATTATTTAAGTGATAATGCCCTCGAAGCCGGTGTTTGGAGGATATATTGGCACGTGTCACTTTTATACAACAGGTTACCAACATATACAAATAATGATTGACATATTTTCATAAATGTTACTTTGAATTTATTCATACTAAACTCTGCGTTTATTTTCAGAAAACTTAACATGTGTAAATATGTGTATGAACATATCAAGATTCAACAACTGAGACATAAACTGAACAAGTTCCACAGACATGTGACTAACAGAAATGGAATAATGTGTCCCTGAACAAAGGGGGGGTCAAAATCAAAAGTAACAGTCAGTATCTGGTGTGGCCACCAGCTGCATTAACTACTGCAGTGCAGTACTTTAACATACACATTAACACACAGAAACAGTACACCCTCCATATAATTCACATCATAGGCCTAATAGTACTGTAGAGCTCTTTACTTGCACACAATATAGCTGGGTCACCCCGTCCTGTCCCTAGGGGTCCACCACCCTACAGTGCCCCCACTCAGCTTTAGGATCTTAGTGAAACATTCATTGTTGGTTTCAGGTGTGTTAGGCAAAGGCCAGAGTGACAACAGTACAGCAGATCCCCAGGGCCAGCACTGTGTAGCCCAGCAGCTAGGGATTGCCTAAATCTCCCCTGAAGTAGGCATGTTTTCAGTACAGATTCCCTTTTGTTGTGCAATATCACATATAAGGTATCCAGATCTTATGAAAGTTGCACAGTATACCCTTAATCTTAAAACACATGTACTGATACTGTACATAACTTTTAATTTCTTCCATACATTGTGGGAGGATAACCAACCATCCAATTAATGGCAATGAGTTTATTAGTCATTATAAATCTTTGGTTACACAAGTTTCTTCTAATACGTCTCCAGTATCAACATTTCCAAGCAAACAAAAACAGGGAGAAGGAGAATCTGAAGACATGCTTAGATAAAAGAACATACTCTTTGCTAGAATTCAGACAGCCTTCACAAGACCCCAACATATGCAAATATGTCCCCGTTTGTGCTTTACACCTGTGGATGATATTCCATTTCACTGGCATATAGTACGTTCTATGGATGGTCTTCAACTGTAGTAATTTATGTCTGAAATGATATGAACATGACTGGGCATTCTAACATACCTGTATCCATTCATCATCATCAATAGTGTCTCCCAGGTCTTCCTCACATTTTTGTTTGACATGTTTTGTGTCATCAGGAAAAGCCTCTATCAACCCTTGATACAGTTTGGAAATCAACTTTGGAGGTTTGTCAGACTGCCTTAAAATAGCATCCAGCTTGTCCAGTGTTTGCTGGACAGAGAACATAAAGTGTTGTATCTTCAGAAATGCACCTCACCTCCGTCACAGACTGGTCTTCCCTGGCTGCCTGACCCTGTTGAAACCCCTGTCACCATCTGATCCTCCTAAAATGAGGCATGACAAAGAATTACCTTGGTGTACATTTATACATTATATTATCCCAGAACAGAATCAATGGTTCAATAACTGAAATGACCATTATTCCCAGGTCCCAGACTGTAGCTTTAAACTGCTGTCCTGTAGCTACTGTCCTGTAGAACTTTGTATCATTCACTAAATATACTGCAAAATTCCCCTGAGCTCCGTAGACTGGTCCTCCCTGGCTGTCTGACCCTGCTGGGACCCCTGTCACCATCTGATCCTGCTAATAAGCACTTGAGAGCTGCATTCCCACGGGATGCCTGCGGGACCTGCGGGTCCCAACAGAGATCATTGCGGAGCGGTCGGTATTTTTCATGCTGCTGGCGGTCAGACAGATGACTTTGGGATCAAAAATATTTTTGTTGTCCCACAGATTATTTGGAAACGGCCCTCTTTCTGCTTTGTATGTGTTAGCCTACCTATTGTATTAAAAGCACATCTTTTTTGCATTATTCACACACTCACACTCGCTGCTTCAACTTCAGTAGCCTACCTCTCCTAGTTGGGCTTGAGAGTTCAAGTGTGCCCAGTACAGTATGTGTGATCTCATTGAAATAGAGTAGGCTGCCTACATGGGCAGAGAATCACATGGCAGTTAACTTGAATATGAAATTAACTTCAATCTGATTACACTGTAGTGTACTGTCTGTAAATGAATATTGATGAAGTGAAGGGCGCTCAACCAACGTGAGTTGAAGTGTAATATAAAAAAAAATGGTAATCACGATTTGAAAAGGAAAAAGCGCAGGGCGCACATAGGTTAGACTGTGTGCCAGGGCTTCCCCTTTTTATTTCCAACAAGTTATCATCTATTTGTCTCTGCCTGCAACTCAGCCTCCTAAAAACGTAGCAAGTGTCAGTCATCATTCTCGCTGCCACCAGTTCAGTAGCCATACCTGCGACATCAGGTGGTCTCAATTAAATAGAGCCGTCTGTGTGGTCGGGGAAACACGGGACAGTTATCTTTCCAAGGAAATGTACTTCCTAAATAGGCCTGTGATTAGGCTATACTTTATTACATTGTGTAGAAATATGGCTAAATATTGATCACACATATTTCTGTCTTCCCACTCCTTAAAGGTAGGCTATACAAATAGCTCAAGAGAAGGTGCAAGTCTCTCCAACTAATGCTCTCTTCAAACGACATCTAGCATATCAGCTGATATAGCCCAGTAATAAAATGTAAGGGCCATGTGAGAATCTCTGGTAATTTAACCTATTTCTTAAAATATTTTTGTGCATTTGATATTGCCTATAGGGTGCAAAATTGCTGGGACCATGTCTGGCAAGTGAGCTGCGTCACATTCGCCTAAAATAACATTGCGGTTGGGTTTGGGACCAGTTCTTGCGGTAAGTTAGCGGGTGGGAGTCGTCCAGAAAGCCGCACAGACTTCCACTGTGCACCGTGACAGTGAAGCCTGTAACATTAGAGTTGTTTATGATTGTGTCAGTGTGAAAAGCAGGGAATTTTGCTCAGGAAACTGATAGATCAAAAGCGTTACATTGACATACTGACTAATACAACACACATTGATATTCTGAAGTTCTTTCGGTGCACTCTTCAAATGTTTGGCCGATGGTTTCATCGTTGTATTCAGGTCTAGTTTGATAGCTACTGTAAGCCAACTTCTGGCCAGCTCTCTCTAACGGTACATCAACTGGCGAAAACTTGCCAAATTCATTTACTTCTGAAACGTGACACAACAAAGGCTACAAAACATGTCCATACAAACAACTGCTGTCAGATAGCGATATGAGATGGCCATCTCATATAGCTATCTGACAGATAACTAGAGGCTTAGAGCTGACCTGGCTGTGGTAGCTACTCATTAGCGTAGCTTATTCATTAACTTCAGTTGAGAGGGGATGAAACATTAGCTAACGTTACATGTCGGTTACAATACTAGCTTTTTTTAATGTTAAACAGCAGTTACCTTGCCAGCTACATCACGCAACTAAAGATTAGCCAGTTTCTATTCCTTTTAGTACTCGGTGGTGTAGCTGGTAAGGTAACTGCTGAACTATAATCAACCAACCTTCCAGAGGCTTTGCCTTCACACAGCCTGTCAGCCCGCTCTGTGGGGTCCTAAATCAAGTCGGCTAAATACAGCAAACAGCCTACCCAAACACTCGGAGGCGTCTGCATGGTCCTAAAGCACACCTATCCCCGTTTTGTATGACATTCCAATAATAAAACTGGGAGGGACAAAAATGCCATTTCAGAATGTGGGGTTCCGCCCTTCCCCAGTGAAAGTTGTGCCCCTGATTCACAGAATAATTTGATGGCTATGAAGTTCATTCTTACATGTTTGAGCTGCTTTTGAAAGCAAAGATCGAATTGGAAACTTTATTGGCGTTGTTGAATTCATTTTTCGTTATAGCAAGCTAGGACTGATGGTTTGGTTAGAAAAAGGGTTAAACTCCACCACTTTTCAACCTCATTTTCAATATCTCCAGCACAATACCAGTGTCGGCATATACATTTTGTTGAAAAAATATATAAAGTTAAAACTTTATCTTCAAAAGTTTAAACTTTATAAAAACTGTGATTTTCAAACACTGAGATTTGCGGTGCCTTGGGGTCCAAGAAAATGCCCCTGCCTTGGGCTAGAAACTCGTTGCCGGTTTTGAAAATCACTTTAAAACCGGAGTAGACTGTAGTTATGATAGTTTTTGTAGGACATTAGCCTAAATGTTACTAATATTTTATCAATTAACCCACTAGCAGCCATCATATTTACAGTTAGTAATCTAGCTAAGTGTTTTGAGTTCCCACTTCCTCATGTAGTGAATAATATAGCCTAAAGGCCAATATGCTCAAAGATGTCGGCAAATTCTCTGAAGAGCCAAAAATAAATCTAATAATTCTGGATCCTATTTTGGCAGGTTGCATATCAATCATGGATTTCCTGGATATGTTGGATGAAATAGTTTACATTTTTAATCATAGGCTTCAATCTCAGTTGTCTTACTTGGCACTGGAAAATAATTGTCTAGGGCCCTGCCGCTAATGTAAAGTAACTGTCCATAAAAAAAGGATATATAAATAGTTACATTCATGGCCAAATTACCTTTTGTCCATATCGCCCAGCTCTAGCACCATCCCAAAAATGTATTTATCGCTGATTTATCATTAAAGCAAAAAATGGGTCAGTTTATCACTATGGATTTTTGGTCATATCGCCCAGCACTAGACCCCACCCAGCATTTTGAGAAACCCTGATATGATTTAGTGTCATGACGTGCTGCTATGATCTAACAATAACTTTGTCTTTCTCTCTCCTCCCGCCGTGCAGTCGTCGCGGGCGTCACGCTGGGCTGACCCGGACCACTTCGCCCAGCGGCAGACGTGCATGAACAAGTTCGCCAGCTGGTTTGGCGGCATGCCCCTGGTCCACTCCCAAATGAGGCTGGACCCGGTGCTGTTCAAGGACCAGGTCTCCATCCTGCGCAAAAAATACAGGGACATCGAGAGGCTCTGACAGGACGTGCGCCCCCTGCTGGAAAGGCCGGGGGAGGCGGTAGCGGTAGTAACAGACAGACTCGCTGGAGAGCAGCCGTAGGAGGACCACGACAGTGGCAGTAGGACAGTCAGCCAACCTGGAGCCTGATCCTAGGGGGGGCGCTACAGCTCTGTCTTCCACTCAGCACATTGCCAATGACCACAGGACTTGACAAGCGAAATTGCGGTCTCTGGAAAACTACGCGCACACACACACACACACACACACACACACACACACACCCCCCCCCGGATATACAGATCTATAGTATGTTCACATAAACACACAAACTACTGACAATGAGACTCTTGGATATAATATTTTTTTTTTGTATGAATGCCACAAAAGGAGCGAATGACGACAGACTTTCCTGTGACTCGTGCAGGACGGTAGAGGAAGGGAGGTGTCCAACATGACAATCCGACCTCAGATCGCCGCCCCGGACTGGTAACCTAGACTCAATGCAACCCTTCCTAACCTCACCTTGACCCCCTTCATGACCTCCCTATGTCTGCTTCAGAACCCCTGACGCAGAACCCCTGACGCAGAACCCCTGACGCACTCACCACCAGCCCCGGACCCTGTAACTATTTTTTTTCCTTATTTTTCGATTCGTACTTCCCTCCCATGTGTTCACTGGGGTTTGAAGCGTTGGCTGTCTTATCTTCCTAAGAACTGTTCCGTGATTTAATCAAATTCAGCATTTGGCGGTCAAGGTCGAGAATGTAGAGTTTTGTTATTCTTTTACTGGAAGGACAGTTTAAAAGCCGCCATTTTCAAATTGTGCCACTCGTATTGCCATGCGGCAGTCACATAACCCACAGAAACATGAACTCTATGCTCATTCCTTAAATTTCAGATAGTTTGATTTCTATTTCTGTCAGATTTATCACAATGATAAGCCTTTTTTTCCTTCAAAACTCTCAAAAGCAGTGTTACTTTTCTTCTCATGTTTTTATTTTCTCCTCAAAAGTTCAGCTCCAGTGTGTGTACAGAGGCTAAAAGTAAGCTCATCCAACCATAAGCCCAAACAGAGTACTTTCCCTCCGTCGGAATGAGCAAAATGAACATTTCTGGATGAAATGGAGCAGAACACTGCCTTCTAAACCAACCCCTTTTCACCCATTTATTTCCCCTTTATTGCTTACGAGCACTACCGTGGCAGAAAAGCATGCTAAATTTAGAACCTAAACAGTTCTTTAGCTGCCTGCGTCATTTCCACAGGAGTGTTAAAGAGATTTCGGAAATGTAAATGTGAAACGCGTCCGTTGTGCCATGTCCCCGAAATTCACATTAGTGCTGCCTTTTTAAAAAATTGCTTATTGCACATATTTTCCATAAATCGATATCGAAAGCAGTAGAAGATACTATATAGTTGAAATGCCCTCTGTAATATTTGTTATTCTTCCTAGATTCACATCGTAATGATGCTGGTGAAATATAAGCCTCAAAGCCATTCGATAGACAGACATCTCCTTCACCATTCGTCAGGGGACATATGTTTTGTGTTCAATTAGAGAAAGCCATTTCATTTAAAGTGTTGGGTTTCCCTGGGGAGCAGCCCTTGATGAAACCTTCTGTCTCTATATTTCCCATCATGTCTGACTCTGCTCTGGATGCAGTGACCCACAACCTTGACCCTTTGGCTCCAGGTTTACAGAGAAAAGACAACCAGCTCCCCCTCACCTAAGCCTTGTCGTTGTAATGTTTTTCACTACCGTCTTTGTTCGTCATTTCTGTTGCGCCAAGTCTTCCTGTGATGCTGTTGTACTCGCAATACTAACTCATCCCATCTCAACTACATTTGTCCTGACACATTTTTTTTGCCAGTCATTGGTAACAGGTGTATTGTGGTCGAATAGGGAAAAAAACGGTTTCTTTTATTGATCAATTTCAAGGAAATGGCTTCAAGAAATGTGGAAGTTCATGGCTGTATGGTGATATCCTATTGTGAAGAGGCTTTTGCCTTTTTACCACGCCAGAGCCCTGCCAGTCCACTCGAACAGGTACTTGAATGTCTGAAGACTTGAAGGAGCGTAGTGTGCTTTAGTGACCTTTTTATTGTGAAGGTGACTGAACTTAAAGGGCCAGTTTCCCGGACACAGATTAAACATAGTCCTGGACCCAAAAATATTTTCTCAATGATGTTCCATTGAAAGTTAATTTTAGTTCAGTACTATGCTGGATCTGGCTCAGGGAAACCGGATAATAGTTTGTCAGCTGTGAGCCATAGCTCAACTATCCATTTTCTTCACCCCTCCCCCCCCCGTTCTATCCGCGTCATTTCTTATTGAGGTCGTTATAGACTCCTTCACATTTGATTTTGTTTTCATATCAGGATACAATCAATGAAGGTCAGTGTCCACTAGGTTTATACATGGCCAATGAGTTGACATTGTCATCGGTGGGCCTGGGCTATCTACTCTTGCCGTTCTCACAATGTCATATGTGATATTATCATCATCAACACGTAATACTACAGTACAGATTAGATTTAGTAGCTGGTATATTGTCAGCATATAGTTTTTTCACTACATTTTTGCATATGTTTTGTATTTTCTTTCAGGAAATGTACTCTGGGAGCTGGAGTTTGGAATGAACTTGTATGATTTGATATTGGCCAAGAGAGATTTACGTTGTATTTGGCGCTGACTTACAGCAAGCCTTGGATCTCTCGGCACTAGACATGCATCTCAATGGTTATGAAAAGCGTTGGTCCCCGTTTGAAGTTCAGTAAACCATCTTTGTTTGAATTCATGTCAAGCCTTCTTATGATTGTCTGAACGTGTTGTTATCATCTCAAAAGAGAAAGTCCCCAGCCTTGCACATTGACTTCATAGGTGAAACCAGAGACATTTCAGAAGATCTTAACTCATTTCTGTACATAAACATGTATATTTATTTTCATATGTGAACAAAACCAGACAGTGTATAGTATGAAATGACAGGGGAAAATAACAGGATTTCTTGGCTGAGGGAACAGTTGATGAGCAAAAAGATTCTGATTTCGTAAGTTGTACATTTCTTTTTTTTCACATTGTTGTCAATATATATTTTTTTCATTTCCACTGAATAAAAACATCCCTATGTCGAGTAATTGCAACCATTATAGAAATACAGTTTCCATGTCATTTAATTCAGAATCACCATGGAGACGAGATGATACCAATAATCTAGAATTAGACTTGCTGTGAGCATTTAGATTCTGTGAACTGTATTGCGAAAGCAACCAAAGACTATTTGGAAACCAATATGCAGCCGGGTCTCTTGTAACAGATCGAGGATTTTTTTGTTGTTGCTGTAATATGTGTCTTCTCAGATTCACTGTAATGTTTGTCACTGTCCACGTCTGCATACTCATTGATGCTTCTGGGGAAACTGGCAACTCTCTGACCATATCTGGTACAAATATAGTCAACTCAAAATGGTAATGTTGAATGAAATAGACATATGACCTTGTAATACAACACTAGATGTCTCAGTTAAACATATCCTTCCATAATACCATAGGATACCAGCCATTCTAATGGTTTAGCAATGCATGGCCTCTCAGTGTGGTTGGTTGGATGTGCAGGATGGTTACTGTCCTTGATTGTGCCTTTTTTATTTTTTTTTTAATATAAAATGTTGGTTTGTGAGCTCATGATAACACACACACTGCCATTTTGACCGTTAAGTCAGTCAGAAGAGGAGCACCATATAGGGGTCTCGTTAATCTCGACATACACTGGAGTTTCATCACCACTTTGTTTCATCCACGACACTTCTGTTCTCTGTTGGATACCAAACTGTGTTGACGACCAACAACGCGCCTGCATGACCACTTTTTCTATGGAATTATTTATCAGTACTTAACTGTATCACAAACAGACAAGCTATTTTTAATGACTTAATTTTCAGCTGTCCTGATGCCTCCCTCCTACCTTGTAATTAACAAATTAATTTTATAGGGGTAATAAATGAAATAGAAAAATGAAGATTTTGTAAGAATGATTTATATAAAAAAAATTACATTTGATCATAGATGCGTGAGTGTGTCTTCATTGCTTTGATGCGAGGTGTAGCCTGCTGTTTAATATAAGCATAGTAATGTCGGCAAATGATTTGTTTAGAATGGTGCAGAAACGAGGAGGCCCATTATTACAATAAACAGACAAATCAATATACTGTACTTTCAACTGAATGAGAATGTATTCCTTGTGTACCATACAATGATAGTCCTTCACCATTGTCCTCAACCATAACCAAGTCGGAATTATACCATTGAAGAGAAATTATGATCCACTATCCAGCGATTGATTTTTACTTTGTGGAAGGAGCATCTTTGCTTTTCTCGCAATGTGCGCATTCCAAATGGCACCATATTCCCTACATAATGCACTGTTTTTGACCGGAGACCCATAGGCTCTGGTCAAAAGTAGTGCACTATATCGGGAACAGGGTGCCATTTGGGATGGATACTATGTCCTCTACCATCTCCCTGTGGACAATAACCTCATAACACAACTTGGATACGACCCAAACCAGCTTCTAAATTATTTATCGGAATCGTATCTGAAGCTGATATTGATATTAATATCCGAGGCCTGATAGCCCGCGGCATGCCCTTTCTCTGTTGTCGGCCCTAGTCTCCTCCTTTCCGCCCAGGGCCGTCCCTAGCCTTATAAGCAAAACAAAACAACCTTGCTGGCAACTTTTTAGTGCCGCCCTCTTGGCGATGGAGAGAAAAATGTGAAGTTTTGCCATGGGTTTGATAGAAAAGTTTGCCGTTTACAAGCCAATTTCCTGCAATTCTATACATTTTGCCATGACTGCGTGACTATCAAAATCAATGGGGGCCTCCTGGAGGTCAAGGTTCCTGGGCACGTTCCCTGCTTACCTGGTTGGTAATTTGGCCATGACGTTTAGATCGCTAGGCAAGTTAGTCTAGACAGCTATGTAAAAAATGTGACATGGGTTTAGAGTGACTGTAAGACGACTACCTGGGCTACCTACCCCACATTCCTGACGAGTAGTTTTGTAATGTTTTTTTCCGGTTTCTATTCCCTGTAACCATGTATAACACTTATTAAAGTACTATTTTAATTGCTTAAAGCCCCTGTCTCATGTTGTTGCACTACCACACACTTACGTGATGTGACAAGCCCCTCCACCGATGGTTCATGCTATCTGGGATCCACAGGGAATCTGCCTTAAGATGGCCATCATGGTAAAGACTACAAGGCCCAGAACCCCCTGCTCTACAGGTCACCTGTCCTAATTTTGGTTTAAATAGGCAGCACCTGGCCTGCACTGAGAGCTCTCCCACATGGAGTTTGTCATTACTGTTTATAATTAAAAGCCTTTATTTTGCCTGAAACTTTCCCCCTGAACCTTTGAATTGTGATCTCCTTGCCTATTCATGGTTCATTTGTGTGGTCAACCTTTGGCTATGCCCAAGCATTTATACATCTCTTATAGGAATCAAAGCCACATCCCTGATGTAGCATTCACTAGCACACTGGGTTATTCATTTCTTTGGCTCATCAAATCTCGTTGATTATATGTTTTATATTTTTGATTTGGCATGTTTGCGATATTAACTTGAACAACAATATGTTGGGAACGGGTCAGTGTGAATCTCATTGTATTTCCTTGAATATCTGCGGTTCCTGCCCTTGTATATTCTCCTCTAGTGCATTTTGAGGAGGCAAGGAGATAGGAATCAGAGAGCAACAAATGAGATTCACCCATCAAATTGAAATCCCAATCAAAGACGTTAGAGAATATTCTCCAACCCTGCTAGCAAGAGTTGAGAGATGGTTTGGGTGTTGAGGGTGAGAATTCCCTGCTAGGGAAAGGCAACAATAAACCTTTGAGAAAAGGCCATCGATCGGAAAGATACAAACCTATGACCTTCTGGTCCCTACCCCATTGCCCAATCCACTGCTCTGGTATTTTCACATATTTAAAGCTGTTCAGTCAGAAACTTAAGTCAATAGATTAGAAATGTCATTAGTTAAGAACTTTAGGTAAGGCTGGAAAACAAAAGTCGCAATTGGGATTTGAAATGGCAACAGGATTTACCCCCTGAAAACTCCACCCACTGAGCTTTCATCCAACCAGTCAAGTTAGTTCTGCCCTTGAGGCGGAGCTTCGCCTATTCCATCTAGCCACAACCGTCGAAACCATCAGCTATGTAAACAAACCATCTGTCCCGTCAAATCATCAGTATCATAAGACAGGGATTCAATCCAAGAGTTGGGGGCCCCTAGCGGCCGCGGGGCCCTAATCAACTGCTTATGTCTCTTATTGGCTGGGCCGGCACTCTTTCTGCCTGTAATAAAAAAAAAAGTGTTTAAAGCCTGGGTAAATCCAAAAAGACCATATACGGACGTCCCTACTTGATCTGGCTGTTCTCGTGAGCAGTGAGCCCCACAGATACAAAAATAGAACAGAAAGAAACAGTGTTGGTCTAAATCACAGCAGGATTTATAGTGCCATAGAATTCCTAAAGTTAACCAGACATTGTGATAATCATAAAGTCCAGAAGATTGACACTTCTACATCAAGCAGCCAACCACACATGAAAAGCAGAAGCAAAACACAAAACTCTTTCGTTTCAATACACTACCATTTTCATGGTGCAAAAGAGAACAGATCTATGTGGGGGGAAAAAAACTGGAAACCTCAATCTTGCAGTGATTTAATTTGAAACTTTCTTTCAACAATGTGCCTTATGATTTGTTTTATGGTATTTTTGCACAGATCTGTGCTCTTCTTCACCACAAACATGTCATCCTGTATATAATTTTAGTTAAAATGGTTTAGGAATGTATAAACACATCTTGAAGGAAATCGAACTTCAAAACCCCTCTAAATGGGTAAATGTAGTATTTGTCAAATATCTTAGGATATTAAATAAACTATAACTCTGAAAGTCCTCTTAATAACCATATTGTAAGCGACAACTACACTCGTCGGATAGTTTATTATGTACAATGAATGTACCGCCATTCAATCAGCAGCAACTGCATGATGCCATCGCGTCAGCATGGACCAACATCCCTGTGGAACGTTTCCCGACAACTTGTAGAATACGCCAAAGAATTCAGGCTGTTCTGGAGGCAAAGGAGGGTCCGACCTGTTACTAAATGGGTGTACCTAATAAACTGTACGGTGAGTGTATATCAGCATTTCTCCATCGCACAACTTCTCTTCGTTCTTTGCTTTCTTCCCCCTCTTTCTCTGGGACTGAGGGAGGTATATTGCAAAAGCCTGCATTTCTAAAGTGCAGCGTCAGCATCAGCCTCAGAGGGACCCTGTCAGATATCCAGTTAACAACCATGTCTTCCAGTCTGTGGTGTGTGTGTGTATGCGTGCCCGCGCCTGTGTGTCCCTCTCTCTGTGTTGCCATGTTTGCCGTTCAACTCCTAACAGCCAGCATGGAGTTTATCTCCCAGATGAGGTTTCTGAGCTGGTCCATTATCTGCTTCAGCTGTTGGTTCTTCTGTTTGAGCTTCTGTAATAAAGCACATGAAATCACATTGTCAGAGCCCATCAAACAAGCCGTAGACATACAAGTATTTAAACAGTGGTGGTTGGTTGATAAGATACCTTTGAAAAGCTTTGAAAGGGGCATTAGGTTCAAGAGCCTCAACTGAAAGAACACACAGTAGTTTTTCATGGGAGGATTTTCCTTTTGTTTTTGAACAAGCAGAGCTGATTGGCTGACATGATCAATCCCTGCAGTGGTTTAATCTCTAAACACACACACATCTGGACAGAATCGGTCACTCACAGCCAGTTTGCCTGCAGATTACCTTTGAATACACAAGTCCAAACTCAAAGTCAACAGCTGCAGTTTACTCAAGTGCCTTATTGCTGAGGTTTATGCACAAACAAATAATGGCAGAGCTTAAGCTGCTCCAAAAGCACACCTGCTAACAGTGTCCTTGTAGGACTTCCACCAGGCCCAGGCCTAGCACCAGTGTTGGAAAAGTCTAGCTAGGTATGCATTAGGATAGTGGTCTGACTAGCTAGCAGAATATAGCATGCAGAGAGGGAGAGAGAGACAGACACTCATGAGGCTACTGTATCTGCAGTGCAGAGAAAATATATTAAAGATTAAATCCATCTTGCTCTCTCACTAATGCTCCTTTAGCCGTGACTAATTACCAGCCATTTTTGCGAGCGCAGATAACACCTTCAGCAATCGATTTCACACAGCCCCTCTTAATGTAAACTATTTAGCTGATTGTCCTTGAAGATATTCAGGATTGGAACATTTGGAGCAGTTCCATTGTGTGTCTACGGGGTTCTTCTCTCTCTTTTGCCACCAGGCTTTCATTTTGAGTCACCGGGAGGGAGGAGCGTGTACTGTACTATACAGGATGCACCTCATGAACCCCACCAGCGACTCTTTAAATAAAGACGTTCTTTATCTTTCTATTCATGAGTTGAGAGATCTGTCAGCCAATCTTTGGAATTTCAGTTCAGCCTCTGATATACTGTTGAGTCATACATAAGTACTGTTGCACACAATGACATGTCACAAACGTGCAGTGATCCCTCTATATACTGTACATATATGGATTTTTTCTGAGATAATAAATACCAACAAACAAATCTGAAATCCTTTAAAAAAAAAAAAAACTCAGATGAATGAATTAACTGCTACTCCAACCTTCAAATCCAATCGTATTGGTCACATACACGTATTTAGCAGATGTTATTGCGGGTGTAGCGAAATGCTTGTGGCGTAACATTTCAATACCGTTGGGAGAAACAGAAGAGAAGACAGTGGAATGTGTTTTTAACACTCATATTTCAGAGCTGCAGGTCTATGAACGATCCCACTGCTGATGTAAAGTGATGGCTCTGACAGTTCTGACTGGTCGGCCAAACCTGAGAGAACAGCGTCGCCTTCCGCTCCTCCGACAGCTTAGCCTGCATGCCGCTGAAGGGTCCGACTCCCTCCCTCACTCACTCTTTCTCTCCAGGGATCATGGGGATGCACTCTCTCATTTCCTCGCCTGCCACTCAAGACCGTTTTCGTCCACGTTCGTTCCTTTTGACACGGTCTGACATTGTGTAGGGCATAGCAGGAAGGCTGTTCAACAAATCATGAAAGTAAACAAAGAATTGGGTTTTGAGCTGTAGAGGCCTCCCGCAGACAATAAGCAGGTTTGTGGGGGAAAAAATGGCTACCTGAGCATAGACACAGCTTAATACAGTGCGTGTGTGCATCCGTGTGTACGTGCATGCAGGTTACAGTTGGGGGATGAAAGTGTTTTCAGGGTGTGAGGTGAACGTGACAAGGTACCAGAGGATTTTAGCTCCACTGATAAATTATTAAACTGTATTAGTGATTTATATACTTGGATGGCTCACAACTTCCTCCAGCTAAATCAAGACAAGACCGAGGTACTTATTGTTGGGAGTCAAAGCACAGAGAGAGAATATGGCCACACAGGTACTGACCAAGACCAGACGGAGAGCACACATTACACCGGTTTTAAGGTCTCTGCAATGGCTCCCTGTGAGTTTTAGAAATTATTTTAAGATTCTTCTATTGGTTTTTAAATCAATTCACGATTGTGCACCCCAATACATGTCAGACATGCTTTTAAGTTATGCACCCAGTAGGTCCCTCAGGTCCTCTGGCACTGGCCTTTTACCTATCCCAAAGCCTAGGACCAAGAGGCACGGAGAGGCCGTCTTTAGTTATTATGCTCCCAGCCTCTGGAATAGCCTGCCTGAGAACCTGAGGGGGGCCAAAACTCTGGACATATTTAAAATAGATCTTAAAACAACTTTTTAGCTTTGCTTTTCCTCAGATTGCTTTTTAGTCATTCAGTTTTTGTCATTCTTTAGTTTTTTATCTTATGTTTGTTGTGTGTTTTTTAAGCACATTGACTTGCATTCCATGTCTGAAATGTGCTGTACAAATAAAGCTTGATTTGATATGGCCAGCCAACCGCTGAGGAGATCCTGCCTTTCTCTCTCGGGTGCTTTCACGGCACACCTGGGCAGGTGACAGAGAGGCAGTTTTGCCCAGGCAGATGTTGGAGTGCTCCAGGGCATCGGCAATCCTCATGTCAGCATATCTCCTTTCCTATATACGTTCTCTTTGTCCTTCCAAATCTTCTAAAAGACAGCACTATAGTTTCGGGCCACTTAGTGATAGAAGACGAGCAATTCAATATGATACCAATGACTCATTAATACCCCAGAAGTTTTATCTTGACAGCATCAGTCATCTTCGCCTTTCTTAGTCTGACTTTAAAGGGTTCCTCTCAATTCAAATCAGTGTGTTAAAATAGCAAAGATTAGACAAAGTGGTTATGCATATCTGAGGGGCGGTTAGATTTACAGGAGGAGACTTTGAACAGAATAACTTTGTCATTAGTCGCGCCTTTAAAGGAGAACAATTGGAAGTGAGAAAACTTTGATATCTGAGTGGTGATGGTTTATGATACAGAACACCTGAGTGTGAACTGAGTGAACGTTGAGGTGGAAGCGTTGGGGCTGGGCTCTCTTTCTCTTTCTCTCTCACACTTTTTCTTCTCTCGCTCTCTCCGCTCCCTTCATCTGATTCTCTTCAACCCTCATCTCAAAGTGAGATAAAAAAGAGCCGTCCTCAATAATGGGGCAAGAGACGGAATTTTAGATCAAAACCTCTTATTATTAAAATTCCGTTTCATTCAAATATTTCTCTCTTGGCTGAGTGACAACGTGCTAAGAGCAAACCCTATCACATTTGGAGGGAACATCTCAGCCACCCTCACACTGTAATTCCTATTATTTTCAAACAGTCTGGTATAGTCCCGAAAGTACAAACAGCAGACAGTCTATTATCTTACATAATTGACATTTCTGCGTTAATTGATTATTCTGCCCCATTAGAAACATTCAGGGTTTTGATTAATTAGACCAAACAAAACTAATCTTGTTATGATATCAATAGACGAGAGATTCCTCTTTTTCATCCTTTTTGACATTTCATCAACAATCCTATCCGGAGCCCGGTTGCTTTCTTATTGAGCGGATTTCGACGATAACTGGGGAACGGCTTCACCGTGATTTAAAGTTGCCAGCCAAAGTCGAGAATAGCAAGTCGTGCAAAAAAATGTGCCTTCACTCAGGATTCCGTTCGGCTTATCCGCCCTGTCGCTGCTTTCACTCCGGTGGATCTGGCTGGGAATTACAAGTGTAAGTGAGTGAGGCGAGGGGATTAGGCAGAGAGGAGGAGAGAAAAGGAGAAGAGAGAGAACTCGTATTGCTGCGATAGCACTCTTCTCCATAATCTATCGGTGCCACCTCGCTGTCATTGGCAGCCGAGGAGGAGTCGGTTCTGAAACTTGTCTTGGTGAGAAGAGAATGGTCCGTCCATCATGAAGATAAAGATTTGGAGAGTCATGACTGAGTGGGCCTTGTCCATTGTCCAAAAGACATTCAAATGCTCTCACTTCCCCAAACTCACAATCTTGAGTGCATTTGGAAAGTATTCAGACCCCTTGACTTTTTACACATTTTGTTATGTTACAGCCTTATTCAAAAAATGTATAAAATGCTTTTCCCCCTCATGAATCTACACACAATAACATATAATGACAAAGCAAAAACAAGATTTGAGATTTTTTTCTCTCAAATTTATATATATATTTACATAAGTAATCAGACCCTTTACTCAGTACTTTCTTAAAGCACCTTTGGCAGCAATTACAGCCTTGAGTATTCTTGGGTAAGACATTACAAGCTTGGCACACCTGTATTTGGGGAGTTTCACCCATTCTTCTCTGCAGATCCTCTCAAGCTTTGTCAGGTTGAATGGGGAGTGTTGCTGCACAGCTATTTTCACGTCTCTCCAGAGATATTCGATCAGGTTCAAGTCTGGGCTCTGGCTGGGCCCATCAAGGACATTCAGAGACTTGTTCCGAAGCCACTCCTGCGTTGTCTTGGCTGTGTGCTTAGGGTCATTGTCCTGTTGCAAGGTGAACCTTCGCCCCAGTCTGAGGTCCTGCTCTGGAGCAAGGATCTCTCTGTACTTTGCTCCATTCATCTTTCCCTCGATCCCGACTAGTCATCCAGTCCCTGCCACTGAAAAACATCCCCACAGCATGATGCTGTCACCACCATGCTTCACCATAGGATGGTGCCAGGTTTCCTCCAGATGTGACGCTTGGCATTCAGGCTAAAAGAGTTCAATCTTGGTTTCATCAGACCAGAGAATCTTGTTTCTCATGGTCTGAGTTCTTTAGGTGCCTTTTGGCAAACTCCAGGTGGGCTGTCATGTGCATTTTACTGAAGAGTGGCTTCCGTATGGCCACTCTACCATAAAGGCCTGATCGATGGAGAGCTGCAGAGATGGTTGTCCTTCTCAAAGGTTCTCCCATCTCCACAGAGGAACTCTGGAGCTCTGTCAGAGTGACCATCGGGTTCTTGGTCACCTCTGTGACCTTCAATGCTGCAGACATTTTTTGGTACCCTTCCCCAGATCTGTGCCTCGACACAATCCTGTTTCGGAGCTCAACAGACAATTCCTTCAACTTCATGGCTTGGTTTATACTCTGGCATGTACTGTCAACTATTGGACCTTATATAGACAGGTGTGTGCCTTTCCAAATCATGTCCAATCAATTGAATTTACCACAGGTGGACTCCAATCAAGTTGTAGAAATATCTCAAGGATGATCAATGGAAACAGGATGCACCTGAGCTCAATTTCAAGTCTCATAGCAAAGGGTCTGAATACTTACGTACATAAGGTATTTGTTTTATTTTTATACATTTGCAAACATTTCAAAAAACTGTTTTTGCTTTGTCATTGTGGGGTATTTTGTGTAGATTGATGAGGAACAGTTTGTACTTAATCCATTTTAGAATAAGGTTGTAACGTAACAAAATGTGGAAAAAGGGAAGGGGTCTGAATACTTCCCGAATGCACTGTATTTGGTGTTCTGTTATGGTGGGCATGCCATCGTCAAGAGAGGGGTTGGTCAAGAAAAGGCACTCTCTCAATGGCATGCATCATGTAGCAGCATATCTGTATACTATGTTATATGACGAGTGCAGACTATCTAGTGCCACCATAGTGGCTGGTGGATTATTTTGTAGAAGTCTATTGTTCGGGTTGGGCACCGGGCAAGTTCCCTCCTCAGTAAGCACAGTGCAAACTGAACTGAGGTGCTAAGCCAGCACTGCGACCTGCTTGAGGAGCCTTCTGATGCTAAGTGGGCTTTGCAGTTGACAGCGGCCTTTGGGGAGCTCGGCGAAGCAACCTTAATTTGTCTGACATTGCTTTAATAGCCTTAATTGACTTTATAAACTTTATGGCTTTTTTAAGGGAGAGTTTAACTGCCCAACTAGTTGACATGGGCCTCCCAGGAGAACAAAGGCCCAAAGTTTGGTTAGGGAGATAAAGCCTTCCACCGATCACTGGCAGAAATACAATAGACATGTTGTCATCCTCTGCATACACCCCGCCTTTCAATATGTCCTCAGCACTGAGCTGGAAAGCTTGCAGTGCAGCCAACTGTTGCAGAACAATTCCCATTGATTCTGCTGCTTTACAAGTAGCAGTGCTGCTGGTGCTTTTATTCCATCTTCTCCCTGCCCAGCCCTCTTCAGCACTTGACTTGCTGCCAGGTAGCGGCGTTGATTGGGCTCTGCTTTGGGATTTTGTTCACAGTGATTATATATAAGGGGCACAGAGGCTAAACTGCCATTTTACACCCCCCCAGGGGGCCCTGGCCTGCTCTTCCAGACAAGCTGTCGGGACCGGGGCAGATCCCTGAGCACGATCCCGGAGTGGGTGGGGCGGTGGTAGCCTGGGCTGGCTGGGGGGGCCATTCAGAGGGTGAATGGGCAATAACAAAATATTTAAGCGCCTTTGTGACAGGCACACCGGTTTGTGTCAAGAACTGCAGAGCTGCTGAGTTTTTCACGCTCAACAGTTTCCTGTGTGTATCAAGAATGGTCCACAACCCAAAGGACATCCAGTGAACTTGACACAACTGTGGGAAGTACTGGAGTCAACATGTTAGATTTAGACACCTTGTGTCTATCCCCCGAAAAATGTAGGTTGTTCTAAGGGTAAACTCAACTCAATATTAGGAAGGTGTTCCTAATGCTTGATATATTCAATGTAGAACCATTTTTGTGCTGGATAACATGTGCACCACATAACAGCGGTGAGTAGGCCTATTTCGTCTGAACTAAGCACTTGGACTATGGATGCGTTCTTTGGCAAACACTAAACATTAGCTTTAACACCAGGGGATCCATTCTCGCATGTAAGTTGCTTTACAGTCAAGGAGGCACAAGTTTTCAGTACAGTAAATGTGTAATCCCAGAGTTGAAAAGTTCATCCCATCTTGAAAGCGGCGTTTAGGATTTAAAGCTAGAGTGTGCTGATGAGGGTAGAGTGTTGGCTTTGCGCTGGGGGCGTGGTGACATGGGAATTGATAAGCAAGAATTAAATTAGAAGCACAAAAAGAAACCTGTCCTGTTGCAATTGGGGTCTTTGAGAGGATTAGCTTCCATGTAGGGTTCAGAGGGCGCAATTGGTTGGAGAATTGTGCTAGGAAACTAGGCGTAACCCCAAAGTTGTGGGTTCACAACAAGTTCCTTGAAATAAAAGCTTCTGCACAGTGACCAGGCAGTTTAGAAAGTATACTGAACAAAAATAAACACAACATTCAACAATTTCAACAATTTTACTAAATGACCGTTTATGTAAGGAAATCAGTCAATTGAAATAAACTCATTAGACACTAATCTATGGATTTCACATGACTGTCCACGAGGATCCAAATAGATCAGGTTTGCAATGAATAACTTCAATCAGACTCCCTCTCACCCGCAGAAGGGGGAGGAAAGAATTTGTGAGGATTAATAACTCACATCCTGTTATAAATCAAGGGGAGAAGATTCAGGTCTCCCTCCCCAAGATTCCCCAAAAGGACTGATCTTTGTTGCAAATAGACTTTTCCCGCCAAAACTCTTAACATGTTCAAAAGCGAATACTGGAACAATATTTCTAATATTGACCGTGGGGAATAACCAGAGGCGATCTATAAAACACTAATATCATTTTGTTTCTGATTTTATTATGTCAATAAAAACGTTATAAAGGAAATACTGTAACTTGGAAAGTATACCCACTACATGTATGAAGTGTTCATACTATGCATTGGGAATGCAATTTGAAAAATGATGAGTGTTTTTGCTAAGTGAGGGATGTCATTTGAGAAGCTATAAAAGATAATTGTTTTACATAACTTTGCACCGTGAGTAGTCACCGCCCCCAAGTGAGGTCAGACAGCGTGTCAGCCTGACGGAACCGCCCCTTTCCAATAAACTGAATAAATGATGGGTTAAGAAATTAACGTATCAGACTAGAAAGAAGTGAAGCTGCAGCTGCACGTTTAAAGTGGTTTGAACTTTGAATCTCAACACGAGGTAGAGATGAGAAACTCACCTCCCGGACAATCACTGGTATGGCTGATTAGCTGTCCTAAGTAAAGTATCTTTGAAAGCTAATTTAAGTAGGACCATCCTGTTACTCTACTCAAACCATCAAAACGGCTGGCTAGCCTATCTTCAAAGAAGCGTCTTCAAGAGTGAATGGAAGGAAAGTCACCTGTGTAGTTCTGTTCAGGACTACACGACAAGTCACCAGATACCGGACAACTACAGAGAAGGACAACCGTTGAAAACTTGTCGGAACCATTTCGGACAATCAGAGCCTTACAAGCGTGCAGCGAAAGATTTCTGAACGAACCAATATGAAGTGTCTCTGTCTCTCTCTGTCTCTTATTTAATAAGCAGCCATGTTGTTGTCATTCCTCTAGGGACCAGTTTTCAGCATATTAAGTCCCCAGTCAATAACAAATGCAAGTGTGTATGTTTATCCTGTGTTCCAATTTAATTAGCTAGTAAATAAATAATTAAACAAATTTGTGTAGTACTGAATCATAAGTAAGGCTGGGGTTTTTGCAGATGCAAGGAGGTTACGACTGTTCAGAATGATGATATGATACGAGGTTCTGATTAATAAGTTGACTGTTTATGGATGTGATAGGTCAAGATCTTTAGAGTTTAATTCGGGAGATGGTAACTCTTTAAAGAACCTCTCTCATGGTGTCCCAGATCCTACTGAGTTAATTATTACATGATTCATTGAATTGGGTAATAATTAAACATAGTTAGGTAAATAGATAAATACTCTTCAGATTAATGTTTAAGTCAAGTCATGACAGTGGGTACCACTGGGAGCCAGGCTCAGCCGATCAGAATTAGTTTTTCCCCACAAAAGGGCTTTATTACAGACAGAAAGACTCAGTTTCATCAGCTGTCCAGGTAGCTGGTCTCAGATGATCCCGCAGGTGAAGAAGCTGGATGTGGAGGACCTGGGCTAGTGTGGTTACACGTGGTCTGTGATTGTGAGGCCAGTTGGACGTACTGCCAAATTCTCTAAAATGAAGTTTGAGGCGGCTTATGGTAGAGAAATTAACAAATTCTCTGCCAACAGCTCTGGTGGACATTCCGGCTGTCAGCATGCCAATTGCACGCTCCCTCAAAACTTGAGACATCTATGACATTGTGTTGTGTGACAAAACTGCACATTTTAGAGTGGCCTTTTATTGTCCCCAGTACAAGGTGCACCTGTGTAATGATCATGCTGTTTAATCAACTTCTTGATATGCCACACCCGTCAGGTGGATGAATTATCTTGGAAAAGGAGAAATTCTCACTAACACGGATGTAAACAAATTTGTGCACAACATTTGAGAGAAATAAGCTTTTTGTGCATATGGAACATTTCTGGGATCTTTTATTTCAGCACATGAAACTAGGGACCAACACTTTACATGTTGCGTTTATATTTTTGTTCAGTATAGATAAAAGGGACAGTGGAGACATGAGGAAGCAGACGAGGTGAGGGAAGGGAAGACTTGTGATGATGTCTTCAAATCAAATCATAGAAGGATTATCATCCAATCTCATGGGAGTTTGATAAACCCAATAACTGAATAGTTTTCCCTATAATCTCTTCAGATGATATTGGGAGAAGAGCAGAGAGAGTTCATAGGTTTCAGAACTCAGTGGGGACACAATATGCTTAATGGAGATACATTTGCCAATTTGGAGTAACTTTCTTACAGCAGAGTCGGAATCGCAAAAGAAGATATATCTACACAGTTTTCTTTGTGCTAACGTTACGGACCATCAATATTTGTCTGAGCCTGGTGCCATACAGTCAAAGAGTGTGAATGAATAGGACAGTGTGTCGGACAATGGGTTTGGATTGCAAGGAGTGAGATGTTGTCCATACTGGAAGGGTATCTTGAAGGGTGAGCAGGTAGTGGAGGGTGAACTTGGAGAGAGTGGTTGGGACGGTGGGAGGTGGTGGGGTAGCTTGTAAAGAGAAAGAGTAAGGTGTTTTGGAGGGGTAACTTGGAGAGAGAGGGTGTTGGGTGTAGTGGAGGGGCAGCTAGGAGAGTGAGGGTGTGAGGATGGTGGATAATGGTGGAGGGGTAGTTTAGAGAGAAAGGGTGCAGTAGAGAAGGTTAGCTTGGAGAACTCGGGTGTAGTGTGAGGAATAGGGGGCTTTAGACTGCATTTGCTCGGTAATGCCTCCTTCTCTATCTCAGGGCCAACGAGCCGGGCTCTTTCATCTCTGCCTCAGCTGTCAGGGGATTAGAGCATATGGGTCCAGCCCAGATCTCATATGCAACCGTGGAGAGAAAATGAGGCAGGCAGATATCTGGGAAGATGAAAGGCGGTGTAATTCCACTTTAAAGTCTCCACCGATTGGAGATGTTATTTTTGCTCTTTTTACACGAGGGGAGCAAGAACAAGGTTTGGTGTTTGGGGAATGTGGCAAAGTGTCACTTGTTTTGTTGGCGCAGCAGATTCCAGTCGTCGGCCTGATTTACTCTTCACACCAATAGGGCTGTAAGCGGTCATGAAATTTTGTCAGCCGGTGATTGTCAAGCAAATAACTGCCGGTCTCACGGTAATTGACCGTTAATTAACATAAAAACAATTAGCATCTCCTGGCTTCCACGCATAGCCTACAAGCCACTGATGCAGACCTTTGGAACATCTACATTTTAAAAAGTCTAATAAATCCATTTAATATAGCCTACACCATCACAATAAATCCATTATTTATTTTAGGACAGGTCTAAAGAAACATGATATAAGGAAAATGTGGTCTGTTTTAGAAGAACAGAATAGCATACTCGGAGTTATCTTTATGTTAGCCCTGATCATAGCCCTGATCTGGCTATGCCATATGGCTGTGGGCTACACTAGTTCATTTAGCAGAAAAGATTTGCTTAGAAATTCTTATATTATTTTAAAGGTATAAGCTCTGCATTGTTAATTTGCACAGTCTGCACACACTTCATCAGTCTCTGATTCACAATTTGACAAGCACTTGATAATGACTCAAATTTCCCAGCGGCATTTGTGTGGCCGTAATGCCCCCGAAAAAAATCCATGCCTTTCGCAGTCAGTGGCCGTTGTGCTCTTGGGCTGAATATAATAATTATAATTCCTCACTCTCATGGCTCTCTCAGATATCTTCATTCTTATTAGCCAATGCCCGTCACGTGATCGGCTCCTTCTCACAGCATCTCAGGTCCTTCTCAAGGGCTACATCCTTATTGAATTCAGAGGCACATATTGGAAGAACTGTACAAATGTACTTTTCATCAGCCAACAAGATGAGTAGGCCTAACAAACAGCAAAAGCACTAGCCTATGTCGACTTATTCTATTGATCAACTTGTCCTTCTGTGTGAGAAATAAATATTCCAAACATAGTCTGAGACAATTGCGGGATGCAATAGATTCCAAATGAATACAACCAGTAGCATCAAAAAAAACTTTTAAAAGCAATGAGGCTGACGTTAACAGATCGGAATGTTTAGCTTTCAATGTTGATAAACTATTAGGCTATTTCTTCACATTATAAGCGAAGCAATGCGCTCACGGCAGTAGGCTATAAGCGCGAATGTTCCAAAATGCAATTAGTGGGAAAACACCATTATCAAAAGTGACTGCAAATGCAATTATGCATGTAATGCTTCTATTATAAAAGTGCATTTTTATGGTGAAAATGATCTTCCCCAAACTTGAAGCTCACGTGCCGCTTATGTATGCCAGTTAGGCTCTACAACCCTTGTAAAGCGGATTAATGTGCTTCATTTTAGGAAGTTATTTGGCCACTTTAGTAGTGATACAAACCTTATCAAAACATGTTGGCCTATGGGTGTGCAACTGTGATTTAAAAAAAGTCAACAACAAAAGGCATGCTCTCTTTCATGCCTTACTGTATTCACAAGTGATGATATATAATTCACAAGTGATGATATATAATTCACAAGTGATAGGCTAATATAGTCACCCATCAGACTATTCTTATTTAAAACTTGTCTTTAAATATTCTAAATAATATACAGTGCATTCGGAAAGTATTCAGACCCCTTGACTTTTTCCACATTTGTTACATTACAGCCTTGTTCTAAAATGGATTTAAAAAAAGAAATCCTCATCAATCTACACACTATACCCCATAATGACAAAAAACAGGTTTAGATATTGTCAGAACCTTTACTCGGTACTTTGTTGAAGCACCTTTGGCAGCAATTACAGCCTCGAGTCTTGTGTATGACGCTACAAGCTTGGTACACCTGTATTTGGAGAGTTTCTCCCATTCTTCTCAGCAGATCCTCTCAAGCTCTGTCAGGTTGGATAGGGAGCATCGCTGCACAGCTATTTTCAGGTCTCTCCAAAGATGTTTGATCGGGTTCAAGTCCGGGCTCTGGCTGGTCCACTCAAGGACATTCAGAGACTTGTCCAGAAGCCACTCCTGCATTGTCTTGGCTGTGTGCTTAGGGTCATTGTCCTGTTGAAAAGTGAACCGTCGCCTCAGACTGAGGTCCTGAGTGCTCTGGAGCAGTTTTCCATCATCGAGGATCTCTTGATACTTTGCTCCGTTTATCTTTCCCTCGAGCCTGACTAGTCTCCCTGTCCCTGCCACTGCAAAAAAAAAAAAACACAGCATGTCGCTGCCACCACCATGCTTCATTGTTGGGATGGTGCCAGGTTTCCTCCAGACATGACGCTTGGCATTCAGGCCAAAGAGTTCAATCTTGGTTTCGTCAGACCAGAGAATCTTGTTTCTCAGTCCTTTAGGTGCTTGTTGGCACACTCCAAGCAGGCTGTCATGTGCCTTTTACTGAGGAGTGCCTCATTGGTGGAGTGTTGCAGAGATGGTTGTCCTTCTGGAAGGTTCTCCCATCTCCACAGAGGAACTCTGGAGCTCTGCCATCGGGTTCTTGGTCACCTCCCTTACTAAGACCCTTCTTTTGGTACCCTTCCCCAGATCTGTGCCTCGACACAATCCTGTCTCGTAGCTCTACAGACAATTCCTATGGCTTGGTTTTTGCTTTGACCTCATGGCTTGGTTTTTGCTTTGACATGCACTGTCAACTGTGGGACCTTATATAGACAGGTGTGTGCCTTTCCAAATCATGTCCAATCAATTGAATTTACCACAGGTGGAATCAAATCAAGTTGTAGAAACATCAAGGATGATCAATGGAAACAGGATGCACCTGAGCTCAATTTTGAGTTTCATAGCAAAGGGTCTGAATACTTATGTAAATAAGGTATTTCTGTTTACAAAAATATATACATTTGCTAACATTTTTAAAAACCTGTTTTCGCTTTGTCATTATGGAGTACTGTGTGTAGATTGATGAGGGAAAACAATTTAAAATGTACATTTTATCAATTTTAGAATAAGGCTGTAACATAACAAAATGTGGAAAAAGGGAAGGGATCTGAATACTTTCTGTATGCACTGTATGTGTGAAATTTGTTTAAATTTAGAATGGACCATTATCATGCCCACGTCTCAAAACGGGCAGGAGGAAAAAATATTGTAATCTATGCATTTAAAAAACAAATGGAGCACACTTTTCCTCTGGTTCATTTTCATGCCAGGTAGGCTATACTCCTGTTGTAAAGACAAGCAATGTGCTTACTGTTAGGAAGGTTGATAAATAAATATAGTAGGTCTAGCCTATAGAAAGCTGATGGAATCATCTTTTTAATTGAGACCATCAAAACTGTTTTGTCACACAATTGCATAGCCTTTAGAAATGTTGCGCAACATGAACTCATGGGCTCTTATTAAGTGTTTAATTAGTGTGTTTGGCAGCTCCCGAGTGGTGCACTGGTCTAAGGCACTGCATCTCAGTGCTAGAGGCATCCCTACAGACCCTGGTTCGACCCTGGGCTGTATCACAACCAGCCGTGATTGGGAGTCCCATAGGGCGGTGCACAATTGGCCCAGCGTCGTCCGGGTTAGGGTTTGGCCGGAGTAGGCCGTCATTGTAAATAAAAATGTGTTCTTAACTGACTTGCCTAGTTAAATAAAAGGTTACCAAAAAAAAAGCTTGGAAAAGACTAGATAACTTGACTAAGCGGTCACGTGGAATTTGACTGCGGTCATGACTCGTGACCACCGGTGTGGTGGTAATACAGTCACCGTAACAGCCCTACACACCAACATATCTCAAGTTCATGGGATCCATTTCTAAACAAGTGGGATTCACAGTGTTCTGGTTGTTGAACCCGTCAACCTGGTGGCGTCACCATGGTCACAATAGACATACTGCTGCACACCAAATCCTTCCTCTTTCAAGCCAATAAGACTTTCAGCCTGCCTTGCTGTAGTTAACGAATCCATTTTGAGAATTAAAAAAAACTAGTCTAAATGGTTACATATTCCTTAAACGGTTTAACAAAATAGAAAATAAATCGGAGAATTCACTCGAAAAACGTTCTCATTCCAAAAACAGCACCCTGATCTTCCAACAACATGAGCTGTGCTGCATTTCCCCTCTGACCTCCTGCTCACCAATTAAAAAGCTCCTGCCCAACACACTGGTCTAATGGGCTACATATGAGCCTGATAATAACATGGAGGTTTGTGCGCCTCCTGTGAACAGCCTGCTAATGCTGGAGTGTGTAAGCAGGGAGAAAGAGAGTGAGAGGGAGGGAGGAGAGAGAGAGGGAAAGGGGAGTTGAGAGAAAGAGGCAGAGGAGGAGAAAGAGAGGGAGTAGTTGAGGGAGGAAGAGAGAGAGAGAGTGCTCCATAAAGCCATCCGTATCCCTCTCTCCGAGTGAGTCTCATTATCATCTGGGTCTCTGTTTGTTTATCATCAGGCCTCCACAGACCCCGGCCTGCTCTTCAGATAACGCTGCTAACCGGCCAATGTCACTGCAATTCATTATCCACGACTGTGCCGCCATTGGAGGCACCCCCCCCCAAACTTCCCCGATTTGAAATTACAAACTGCCTTTGCTTTTAATTTCTCACTTTTTCATTTGAATAAAGAGGACAGACGCGGTAATTAACAGGATATTAAAAAAGCAAGGGAGTGTGTGCGAGGGAGGGATTGAGGGGAGGGGGAGGCGAGAGAGGAGAGACGGAGAGAGAAAGAGAGGAGCTGTGGAGAATTAATAACAGGCCAGATCTCTCCAAGGCCTCCTTAATGGGCTATGACAGGAATTTATTCTCACTTAGGCTGGTATTAAATCAAACGCTGGCGAGTGTTGATGGCAGGGCTGCAACGGAGAAACACTAGGGATGGTCCCAGGTCCCCTCCTGTATCATGGGGAGGGTACTGACTGTGACACTCCCGAAGGAGCTGGTCATCAGTTAGGACCCAAGGGGGTAAGAAGAGAAGGAAGGATGGAGGAAAGGAAGGAGGGTGAAGTATGGAAGAGAAAGAGTGATGGGGAGATGACAATGCAGAAGCTTCATATCCCAGATGGAATGATTATCAAATACTCTTGAGAGCCCAGTGAATCATCATCATCCATTCTGCAGAAAACACAGTCAGTCAGGGGTCCTTCTTGGACGTAAAAGGCGACACAGATGGGACGAAAACGCTTGTCCGCAAAAAAACATCTTCGGAATTTCAATTCGATAAAAGGGAATCAGGTGGTCGGTTTGTCATATTCATTGTTTCCTCCCATTAATTGGTGTGTGACCACTAATGCGAGGCATTCATTAAGGCTCTAATTTGGGGTCACTTGGGCGCTTCAGAGTTTGTGTTTCTCGTTAGAGCAGAGGAGAAAGTGAGGAAAGGGGAATTGATATGCACAATCAGTCTGCAGCAAAAAGGTCTGCAGCTCAGAGCAATCTCAGACCATTAGGTGGCAATAAATTATGGCTGATGCATCTTAAACATTTATGCAAACACCATACTCGCTCATACAGAGGTTACATGCTCAAATGAACTCACACACACACATATTTCATTCATACTTACACCAAAGCACACACTATCGGCCGCATGCACACCATCTTTCTTTCCCTTCTTCTCTCCCTCCCTCCCTCCTTCCCTCCCTCCCTCGACAGATTGCATCACCATCAGTCAACGCGCCTCTGACAAACAGCAATTACCCAAATCGACAGATAACGAGAACAGGCTATCACTCACACACAGGGCGGCCCATAAAGCAGCAAGACATTACCATGGAGGAGTCATTTATCTTGGAGCTCCTCCAGTGTACCTCCTTTAACCTAGCATACTCTACTCTTTACCTACCTTTCCTGCTGGGTTGGAGCAAAAGACAAACAACAGGGCTAGCCTGGTCCTACATCTGTTTGGCCATATGAATTGTCAAGACAGCATAAACAGATCTGGGACCAGGCTATAGTTGTTTGCCTTCACATCTGTTTGTTCTATGGGGATATTACTGTATACAGGTGTCAATTACCCTTTTTTTAAACTTTCCCTTCTGGGGACATATCTATCAATTCAGTTCTACATCAATCTCTTTTCTTTTTATAATCTTATTACTCAATCTTATATTGTGTTCGTCATTGATTTACAGTGCAGTATATGTCATTTTATTTGTCTTTGCTCTCTTTTGGGAGCCAGTATCGTTCCAACTGTCTACATATCTATCTATCTGTCTGTTCTTGACTTCCATCTATCGGTCTTCTCTCTTTCCTTCAAATGTCTCTTCTTTTTCTCTCTCTCTTCAGCTGGAGAATCCTCTCTGGCTCGATATGGAGAACTTCCCTCTGACATCTTCCCTTTGTCTACATATCGGTCCATCCGGTCATCTGTCTTCTCGCTCTTTTTTTCTCTCTCTCAGTGTTCCCTCTTTTCCCTCCATCTCTCCTCCTCTGGAATGACTGGAATCCTGTGTCTCAATATGTCTTCACACTAAAATCTCCTTAATCCAGTAATCCATCAATTTTTTCTCTTTCTCTGTAGCCTCTCTCCTTCCTCTGTTCTCTCTCGTCCTGTGGAATCTGGTATTTGGTTCAATATGTGGCATGTCCTCACACTACAATCTTCCCATTTATCCCATCCGATTACATGTTAACCCCCCCCCCCCCCCCCCCCCCAATCTCTTTTCCCTCTGGAATCTGGGCTATCTGGCTCGGTTCGCTGCAGCAGATGCAGCCGGGCCTCCTAAACATCTGCTTTCCGCATTCTGCCACATCACTCCCCTCCTGATGAGGTAACCCCTTTAACTCCCCAAAACATGTTCTCCTCATCGCAGCTTTAATATGCAGCTGGGAATTTGGGCTCCAAGTGTAGCAGCGTGGAGTGGAGGGGATGGCTGCTGCAAGCATGCAATTGAAGCCTACCTTCTCGTTCTTCTTGTCTCCTATGTGCCCTGTTGTTTCGGGTAGTAACGTTGTGGTATGAGCAGCTAAGATGGTGAATGTTCAATTGTCCGCTTCACTGTTTGCTCAGTGCTCCCACATTTAAAATTAGTATTTTCATTGTTTTCATTGCTATATTTTTGCCCAGCTCCTAGGCTACGTTTGGACGTTCGTAGTTACTCTGCTTTCAATGTGTCTTGGGCCTGTTATGTTTGGATGTGCGTGGCTACTCTCCTTTCAGTGGTGTTGTGTTTCACAGCAACACGGGTCAGCTAGAATGCTGATATTGATGCTTATGGAAGGTTTGTGTGCATGCAGCGGATACACCATTTGTTTGGCATCCACCTGAGCTGAGTTAAGCTCAGTGTTCTCCCCATGTTTTACTGTAGTGATTACCTTTAAGAGCAGTGAGGGAGCTAGCGCTCTTAAAAATAACCAAAACTCATCTGTGACTTCTATGAACTCCATTATGATTCAGCACACTCAGACAGGGAAGCATGCACAGAGGAACACACACACACACATACTACACACACAATGACCAGGGGCTAATAAAAGCTGCAACACTGTCAAATAATGCATGTTGTGTTTTTACCAAAAACGTTTTTCAACAGTCATAGACAGGCTATTAATACTTTAAGAGTACTGGGAGTATTGTGTACAATATGTAGCTTGTCTTCACACTATATTTTGTCATACATTTTTTGGCCTCTCTCCTCCTGGAATCACTATTGGGGTTACTTTTTATATAGAGGGCTGTGCTCTCTAAAGCCCAGCGTACTGTACATTTATATCTAGAAAGCCCCAGTGGGCAGCTCACCTTGTTAACCTCCAGGATTTCTCTCCTCTCCTCTGTTGCCGGGCGGGCCTGGCTGGCCAAGCGTTCATCGTGTTTGGAGCTGTCGTCCTCCACATAGGGGATGAGTTGCTGTGTGGGGGAGAGGTGGTGGATATAAACAAATACAATGTCCACAGGTGTTCAATGAGGGGATGGTAAATTGATAAGTAGTTTGGTGCTTTGGTTTGCAATAGGAAAATACATATGACTTCCTTGTAAAAGAGATGACCATTTAAATGGGAGTCGCCTGGTTAAATAAAGATACATTTAAAAAAGGAGAAAAAAACCCCCCATTAATTGGCTTATGTCTCTCATCAAACAAATATAGACTCACTAGCCCCTTCTCTAAAGTCTCCATACTGTATGTATAGGTGTATGAAATGCTGTAAAGAAACAGTCGTTCTCATACCGATACATAGTAGTTAATCATAACAGAGCTGTAGCACAACACTTGGAAGCGAACACATTATGCTAGCCTTTCCCAAACTCGGTCCTCGGGACCCCAAGGGGGGCACGTTTTGGTTTTTGTCCTAACACCACACAGCTGATTCAAATGATCAAAGCTTGATGATTCGTTGATTATTTGAATCAACTGTGTCGTGCTTGGGCAAAAAAACTAAACGTGCACCCCTGGTGGTCTAGAGGACAGAGTTTGGGAAACCCTGCATTAGGCAATATTAAAACCTAAAATAATATATAGTCCACCAAGTCCTCCATTATAAAAGGTCTATCTATACTGCTTGCGTGAGCACAAACTCTCCCTACTAAGCTTGTATAAAAGAGATTTCTATGACATTCCCTCCGCTGTTATACTGAATTAGAACTGCCTTCATGAGCAGAAAATAGGGATTTTGTGTAGATCACAATTTTTGTTTTCAATATAATCTAATCTACAAACAGTTCCATACCACCACCACCACCAATTCAGAATCAGGACTTCTCCCACAGTCCATACCCAAGTGCTTATTTCATTTTTAAGCGCTCTCTGTGCTTGACGTTGTCTGGCTGACACTACACCGACTGCTCTGCTTTAAATCACACTGACATCTGCTGGTCTGCAGGATAATAAGCAGTGCGTATGGGACACATTGTTCTCTATTGCACTGCATCAAGACCAACGGGCTTATCTTAAATGGTACCATTATAAGTAGCGTTAACACTGTCGTCTACTGGGTTCCTATTATCATACATTGCTGTGTGAGGTGAGATTGCTTAAACAGTTATGTAGGAACAAGGTAATGATTTGAGAAAAGAAACAACATTAACGGCTACAGCATCCTTCTCATAAATAAATAAATACAAAGATTAGGTACAAGAGCCAACCAAAAGCCTTAGCAGGCGTGAAAACACAGTGACGTCCAACACAAATCTGAGGCTGAGTACTATTCAACATTCTAAATAGCCTAGTAGTTGATCACATTTCATTGCAGTCAATGACCTGAGGTTTAGCAACTGGCAGAGACCAGTGTAGACAATGATTAAAGCAGGCTGTGACCAAAGCATTACTGCAGGGCTGGATAGGGCCAGGCCAGAAGACAGACAGAGAGAGAATCACATGAGAAAAACAAGAGACAGCTCTGGCAGTTTTCTCTAGTCAGTCAGAGAGACCGATGCCAAACCCTAAGCTGTCTGACTTGTATTGGAGAGAAGACAGAAGACGTGCTGGATATTATATAAGGCCAACTGTGATTGTTAGGGGCGGAAAAACTTTTTTTACTTCTATAATTCCAGCTATGAGCCAAGCGCATATTGAATTTAAAGGTAAGAGCTGTTATTGGCAGTCGGAAGGGGGAAAATGTGCGGAGTAGAAAGAGAGGGCGAGAGAGAAAGAATGTGTGTTTGTGTGTGTGTCTCAGTGACTGTGGGTGTGGGTGTGAGTCATAACCCCAGTCTCTGGGAAAAAACTAGAGGTCGACTGATTAATCGGAATGGCCGATTAATTAGGGCCGATTTCAGGTTTCTGTAACAATCGGTAATCAGTATTTTTGGACACTGATTTGCCATTTTTTTTTTTTTTTTTTTTTTTTTTTTTTTACACCTTTATTTAACTAGGCAAGTCAGATTAAAAACACATTCTTAATTTCAATGACGGCCTAGGAACGGGGGTTAACTGCCTTGTTCAGTGGCAGAACAACAGATTTTTACCTTGTCACCTCAGGATTCGTTTTTGCGACCTTCCGGTTACTAGTCCAACGCTCTAACCACCTGCCTTACATTGCACTCCACGAGGAGCCAGCATGGCAGGCTGACTACCTGTTACGTGAGGGCAGGCAGACTACCTGTTACGTGAGGGCAGCAAGGAGCCATGGTAAGTTGCTAGCTCGCATTAAACTTATCTTATAAAAAACGATCAATCTTAACATAATCACTAGTTAAACTAGTAATATCATCAACCATGTGTTGTCCCGTGCTGACCATAGAAAGCTTTTATTTTTCTATGGTAGAGTAGGTCAGGGCGTGACAGGGGGTTTTGTCTAATTTATTTATGTCTATATTGGTTCTAGTTTCTTTTTTTTATGTTGGGGGTTTTCTCTAGTTTATGTATTTCTATGTGGGGTTCTAGTTTCTGAATTTCTATGTTGTTGTTTTTTGGGATGATCTCCAATTAGAGGCAGCTGGTCATCGTTGTCTCTAATTGGGGATCATATTTAAGTTGTTGTTTTTCCCACTAGGTTTTGTGGGAGATTATTTTGAGTAAGTGTATGTTGCACCTCTTCGTCACAGTTTGTTGTTTTTGTTTATTCGTTTATTTGTAAACTGTTTTTGTTTATTCGTTTATTTGTATGTCTTGCATAGTTTCACAGTTTAAATAAAATGTGGAACGATACACACGCTGCGCCTTCGTCCGCTCCTTCTTCAGACAGGCGTGACATGTGTAGTTATATAACGTGTCCTGCGTGGCATATAATCGATGCGGTTAATTTCTCATCGAATCACAGCCTACTTCGACAAACGGGTGATGATTTAACAAGCGCATTTGCGAAAAAAGCACTGTCGTTGCACCAATGGACCTAAACATCAATGCCTTTCTTTAAAATCAATACACAAGTATATATTTTTAAACCTGCATATTTAGTTAATATTGCCTGCTAACATGAATTTCTTATAACTAAGGAAAAGACGTTGTGTCACTTCTCTTGCGTTCTGTGCAAGCAGTCAGGTTATATACAGCAGTTTGGGCCGCCTGGCTCATTGCGAACTGTGTGAAGTCCATTTATTCCTAACAAAGGCCGTAATTAATTTGCCAAAATTGTACATAATTATGACATAACATTGAAGGTTGTGCAATGTAACAGGAATATTTAGACTTAGGGATGCCACCCGTTAGATAAAATACGGAACGGTTCCGTATTTCACTGAAATAATAAACGTTTCGTTTTCGAAATGATCGTTTCAGGATTCGACCATATTAATGACCAAAGGCTCGTATTTCTGTGTGTTATTATGTTATAATTAAGTCTATGATTTGATATTTGATAGAGCAGTCTGACTGAGCGATGGTAGGTAGCA
The DNA here is from genome assembly GCF_965601325.2 of Salmo salar. Classification (NCBI taxonomy): domain Eukaryota; kingdom Metazoa; phylum Chordata; class Actinopteri; order Salmoniformes; family Salmonidae; genus Salmo; species Salmo salar. Next base: position 7,782,847 of record NC_138317.1, on the reverse strand, counting down.
GCAGGCTCGTAAGCATTCATTCAAACAGCACCTTCATGCGTTTGCCAGCAGCTCTTCGCAATTCTTCAAGCATTGCGCTGTTTATGACTTCAACCCCCGAGATTAGGCTGGTGTAACCGATGTGAAATGGCTAGCTAGTTAGCAGGGTGCGCGCTAATAGCGTTTCAAACGTCACTCGCTCTGAGACTTGGGAGTGGTTGTTCCCCTTGCTCTCCATGGGTAACGCTGCTTCGAGGGTGGCTGTTGTCGATGTGTTCCTGGTTCGAGCCCAGGTAGGACCGAGGAGAGGGACGGAAGCTATACTGTTACACTGGCAATACTAAAGTGCCTATAAGAACATCCAATAGTCAAAGGTATATGAAATACAAATCGTATAGAGAGAAATAGTCCTATAATTCCTATAATAACTACAACCTAAAACTTCTTACCTGGGAATATTGAAGACTCATGTTAATAGGAACCACCAGCTTTCATATGTTCTCATGTTCTGAGCAAGGAACTTAAACGTTAGCTTTTTTACATGGCACATATTGCACTTTTACTTTCTTCTCCAACACTTTGTTTTTGCATTATTTAAACCAAATTGAACATGTTTCATTATTTATTTGAGGCTAAATTGATAGTATTTATGTATTATATTATTATATTAAGTTAAAATAAGTGTTCATTCAGTATTGTTGTAATTGTCATTATTACAAATGAATAAATTGGCCGATTAACCGGTATCGGCTTTTTTGGGTCCTCCAATAATCGGTATCGGCGGTGAAAAATCATAATAGAAAAAACAGAAAACTGCTTATGTGGGAAGCCTTCCCCAGTTGTTCATTACCAGGCCTCCTGCTAAATAGGAACGCGATGAGGTCACGCTGGCTTAGTCATTGATTCCACTTCCTGTTTGGGGAAAGCCCGGTCAGCGGCCAGCCAATAGCATGATTGTCAGGACTGCGGCCGGCAGGCTGGTCAGCCATTTGAGTTTCAGGGGATGATAAATGGCGGCGTTCGGCGGGCCAAAATCAACTCCCTCCAGACAACATGTTGCAGTGAAGTATTGGTTGATCAGCACAGTAAGTAGTTTGCACAGCCTCTGGGGGGATAGGTAAACATTTTAAATGAAGTGGTACAACTGTGGAGTGTAATGGAGAGTGAGGTTTACATATGACCAGAATTACAAATAAAAGTGTAACTTTTCCTCCCTGAGAGAGAAATACAGCAAGCCAGTATGCCATACGGGCAATTCTACAGTAACTGAATTATACTGAGACTTTCAAACTGTCAGGGGCGTCGTAAAGGACAGACCAAGGCGCAGCGGGTATAGTGCTAATCTTCTTTAATTTTAATGAGATAACACTTTTACAAAAAATAACAAAACCGACAACCGACAGTTCCGTCAGGTACTTACACAAAACAGAAAACAACCACCCACAAAACCCAAAGGAAAACAGGCTGTCTAAGTATGGCTTCCAATCAGACAACGAAAGACACCTGCCTCTGATTGGAAACCACACTCGGCCAAACCTGGAAAACGAAACATAGAAAATGAAAACTAGAACCAAAATCCCCTAGACCAAAAACCCCAAAACAAACACCCCCTGCCACGCCCTGACCATACTACAATGACAAAAGACCCCTTTACTGGTCAGGACGTGACACAAACGTATGCCAAACAAAAACCATTAATTTCAAAGATTAACAAACTATAGCTCTCTATGCACAACGAATACACAGTACATTATCAAAAATTAACATTTACTGAAAAAACTATGAAGACGCAAAGTTTGGTAACAGAATTACAGTAAAATCTCCCTCAGTTTCATTCTGTTCACAAACTTTGTATCAGCACAGTTCTTCCTGTAAATGTGTGTTTGTAAAATGTTCAGTAGGAATTGTTAAAAATAGTCATTGTGCATAGAGTTGCACAGTTTGTTAAACTTTGAAATCTATGGTTTTTGTTTGGTATACATTCAGCGTAATTCCGTCACCATGGCCCATACATAAAACAAATGTAATGTACTGTATACAGTACCAGTCAAAAGTTTGGACACACCTACTCATTCAAGGGTTTTACTACATTTTTTACTATTTTCTACATTGTAGAATAATAGTGAAGACATCAAAACTATGAAATAACACATATGGAATCATGTAGTAACCAATAAAGTGTTAAACAAATCAAAATATATTTTATATTTGAGATTCTTCAAAGTAGCCAATTTCCTTGATGACAGCTTTGCACACTCTTGGCATTCTCTCAACCAGCTTGATGAGGTAGTCACCTGGAATGCATTTCAATTAACAGGGTGCCTTGTTAAAAGTTAATTTGTGGAATTGCTTTCCTTTTCAAATCAAATGAAATTGTATTTGTCACATGCGCCGAATACAACAGGTGTAGATGTTACAGTGAATGCTTACTTACAAGCCCTTAACCAACAATGCAGTTAAGAAAAAAGTAAGTGTTAATTTAATTAAAAAATATATATAATAATAATTAGAGGGCAGCAGTAAGATAATAGTAGCGAGGCTATATACAGGGGGTACCGGTACAGAGTCAATGTGCGGGGGCACAAGTTAGGTAGGGGTGAAGTGACTATGCATAGATAATAAACAGAGAGTAGCAGCAGTGTAAAAGAGGTTGGGGGGACAATGCAAATAGTCTGGGTAGCCATTTGATTAGCTGTTCAGGAGTCTTATGGCTTGGGGGAGAAGCTGTTAAGAAGCCTTTTGGACCTAGACTTGGCGCTCCGGTACCGTGCTGTAGCAGAGAGAACAGTCTATGACCAGGGTGGCTGGAGTCTTTGACAATTTTGGGGGCTTCCTCTGACACCACCTGGTATAGAGGTCCTGGATGGCAGGAAGCTTGGCCCCAGTGATGCACTGGGCCGTACACACTCTGTAGTGCCTTGCGGTCGGAGGCCGAGCAGTTGCCAGTGATTCAACCAGTCAGGATGCTCTCAATGGTGCAGCTGTGGAACCTTTTGAGGATCTGAGAACCCATACCAAATCTTTTCATTCTCCTGAGGGGGAATAGGCTGGGTCGTGCCCTCTTCACGACTATCTTGGTGTGTTTGGACCATGATAGTTTGTTGGTGATGGAACTTTAAGCTCTCAACCTGCTCCACTACAGCTCCGTCAATGAGAATGGGGGCGTGCTCGGTCCTCCTTTTCCTGTAGTCCACAATCATCTCCTTTGTCTTAATCACGTTGAGGGAGAGGTTATTATCCTGGCACCACAGGGCCAGGTCTCTGACCTCCTCCCTATAGACTGTCGCATCATTGTCGGTGATCAGGCCTACCACTGTTTCGCATGTCTGGTTCCCACCGTGAAGCATGGAAGAGGAGATGGGATGGTGTGGGGGTGCTTTGCCTGGTTACACTGTCAGTGATTTATTTAGAATTCAAGGCACACTTAACCAGCATGGCTACCACAGCATTCTGCAGTGATACGCCATCCCATCTGGTTTGCGTTTAGTGGGACTATCATTTGTTTTTCAACAACACTATTACCCAACACACCTCCAGGCTGTGTAAGGGCTATTTGACCAAGAAGGAGAGTGATGGAGTGCTGCATCAGATGACCTGGCCTCCACAATCACCTGACCCAATTGAGATGGTTTGGGATGAGTTGGACTGCAGAGTGAACGAAAAGCAGCCAACAAGTGCTCAGCATATGTGGGAACTCCTTAAAGACTGTTGGAAAAGCATTCCTCATGAAGCTGATTGAGAGAATGCCAAAGGGTGGCTACTTTGAAGAATCTAAACCTAAAATAAATGTAGACTTGTTTAACCTCTATGGGCTAGGCGGGACGAATTCGTCCCACCTACGTAACAGCCAGTTGAAGCCTGTGGCGCAATTTTCAAATACCTTAAAAATCCTATTACTTCAATTTCTCAAACATATGACTATTTTACAGCTATTTAAAGAAAAGACTCTCGTTAATCTAACCACACTGTCCGATTTCAAAAAGGCTTTACAACGAAAGCAAAACATTAGATTATGACAGCAGAGTACCAAGCCAGAAATAATCAGAGACCCATTTTTCAAGCTAGCATATAATGTCACAAAAACCCAGAAGACAGCTAAATGCAGCACTAACCTTTGATGATCTTCATCAGATGACACACCTAGGACATTATGTTATACAATACATGCATGTTTTGTTCAATCAAGTTCATATTTATATCAAAAAACAGCTTTTTACATAAGCATGTGACGTTCAGAACTAGCATACCCCCCGCAAACTTCCGGCGAATTTACTAACAATTTACTAAATTACTCACGATAAACGTTCACAAAAAGCATAACAATTATTTTAAGAATTATAGATACATTACTCCTCTATGCACTCGATATGTCCGATTTTAAAATAGCTTTTCGGTGAAAGCACATTTTGCAATATTCTAAGTACATAGCCCGGCATCACAGGGCTAGCTATTTAGACACCCAGCAGGTTTAGCACTCACCAATATCAGATTTACTATAAGAAAAATGGTCTTACCTTTCCTGTTCTTCGTCAGAATGCACTCCCAGGACTTCTACTTCAATAACAAATGTAGGTTTGGTCCAAAATAATTCATAGTTATGTTCCAACAGCGACGTTTTGTTTCGTGCGTCCCAGACACTATCCCAATGGTAAATAACGGTCGTGCGCACGGCGCATTTCGTGACAAAAGATTTCTAAATATTTCATTACCGTACTTCGAAGCATGTCAACCGCTGTTTAAAATCAATTTTTATGCCATTTTTCTCGTAAAAAAGCGATAATATTCAGACCGGGAATCTGCAATTAGATAAACAGCCGAAGGAAAATATATCACTGGGTCGAATCGGGCACGCGCCTAATTCCATTGTCCTCTGATGGGCCACTTGGCAAAGGCGATTATGTGTTTCAGCCTGAGGCTGCCTCGTCATCGTTCAGGTTTTTCCCGGGCTCTGAGAGCCTATTGGAGCCCTAGGAAATGTCACGTTACAGCTAAGATCCTGACTCTTCAATAAACAGAAGCAAGAACAACAACACCTTGTCAGACAGGCCACTTCCTGCATGAAACCTAGTCAGGTTTTTGCCTGCCAAATGAGTTCTGTTATACTCACAGACACCATTCAAACAGTTTTAGAAACTTTAGGGTGTTTTCTATCCATATGTAATAAGTATATGCATATTCTAGTTACTGGGTAGGAGTGGTAACCAGATTAAATCGGGTACGTTTTTTTATCCGGACGTGAAAATACTGCCCCCTATCCCAAACAGGTTAAGACTTTTTTGGTTACTACAAGATTCCATGTGTTATTTCATAGTTTAAAAAAAACCTTGAGTAGGTGTGTCCAAACATTTGACTGGTACTGTATGTTTGAAAGCCTAATTAAACATGTGCATGCAATGTCAGTTCTACAACACTGGTTTACAACCAACTGTCTCCAAATCAATAGGAGAAAAGACTGCAACAATGAAACCACCAATAAAAGAGAGGAATCGCCCAGCATGAGGTCTAAAACAGTAGCCAACCCAGTAGCTCAGTAAAATAAAGTGGTGGGCATTTAGAGGTGGGTGTCCATAACAGCCACTAAGGAGGCCCTCAGGACAAACACAAAGCGGCCATTGAATTGAATGTGGAGCTGAGCCGAGGGTTGCGTCCCAAATGGAAACATATTCCCTGTAGAGTGCACTACTTTCCTGCACAAAAGTAGTGCACTATATAGGAAATAGGGTGTCCCGAGGTAGACCTGATAGAGTGGGAGACATAAGAATCCCCCAGGCACCAGGGGTTCCTCTGAACTTTCTTTACCACGGTGGATCCCTTCACTACATTCAGACATTTTGTATGAGGAAACTGTAATCCAATCTCTCTGGCAAGAACCGAAATGTCCATAAATCTGCATCAGTGGTTTGTGTAGGTTTGTATACCGAGCCAAAATGGCGTCAACTGTGGTAAAGTACACTATGTCCGGTTCAAACTGGTTATATATTGATTGTGATTCACAGAGTGGTCCTGGCACAGTGGCCACTCACCTCTGGGGGTACGGGGTCCAGACCGGTGCAGTTTTCGTTGCATTTGTCGTAGACGAGGCGCAGCTTGCGGAAGAGTACAGAGAGCATACGCAGGTGCTCCTGCAGTTTGCCCAGCCTGTCCTGGTGGGTGCTGGGGTGGTACGTCACTCCATTTGGCAGCTGGGGGAGATGACATAGAAAAGTATGTAACACACTTCTTTCCTAGTAATGTAATAACATTGTACTAATAGCTATGGGTCATTTCAGGGCCTCCTGTTTACTCGACTAGGACCTCCTTGACCAGTTACTCCTTGACTACTAATAACCAGCGTGTAATTTCTCAAATGTTTATGGTGGTAACTGAAGTGTAGAAGGTTTATAAAATAAAGACTGAATTATTGCAATGTAGACAAAAAAAATGGTTTTACATGTATTTATTTAAATGTGCTGTTACATGGCATTCCATTGAGAGGCGAAGTTTACATATTACTAACTACATGATATGTATATGACTTAGAACAGCTCCGGACTGTTTCACCTGAGCTTTACGCTAACTAGCTTTAGGCACTTTTAACTGATAGTAAACATCCTGTACAGCCTGAAACTATTCCCTGAATGAGGGTAGGTAGGGTGTATACCTGTATAAATGCCTACCACTCTGTAAACAGAGTGATCTTTCTTTCCCCACACAGAGTCTGTGATCTGTGAAACAAGTCACAACAGTGCTGTTTGTACATTCTGCGGCGAGGCAGCACGGCTTGCTTTGCGGTCTTCTTCTTTTGTCTTTCGCTGTTGTTGTTTTAATGAGCTGCAGAAGGATCTTCTCTGAGACACAGACAGACCGAGAGAGACAATGTCTGACTGTATCCCAAATGGCACCCTATTCCCTATATAGTGCACTACTTTTGACCAGAGTCCTAGTATGGGTCCTGGTTAAAAGTAGTGAACTACATAGGGAATAGGGTGCCATTTGGGACACACACACAACTTCTCCTGAACCCATCTTAAGGGCACAGTCTGATCTTTCCAACGTGTCAACAGAAGGTCCAGAAGAGGTATAAACAGATGGTGACTATCTAATGATCAAATAAAGGCCTTTTCACAACCAATTATATCATCCTCCATGTTTAAAAACAAGCGTGAGACAGGATTGCACCATGGGACATGCCTTCCTTGGGCAAGAATAAAAGCAGTCTTAGTTGGCCCAGCTTTCTGCTCCTAGGCCCATATCCATCCATTCTCACCAGAAAACAGAGGGACAATGCATGTCATATTGTGTTACTGTTATTAGATATAACTGTGAGGAAATGGATGACAATCAATCAATGTTGTGCTGTCAGTTTATGTAATGCTGTCGGTCTGGGGTCAAATAAGGCTGAATCGTGTGTGTGTGTGTGTGTGTGTGTGTGTGTGTGTGTGTGTGTGTGTGTGTGTGTGTGTGTGTGTGTGTGTGTGTGTGTGTGTGTGTGTGTGCGTGCGTGCGTAAAAGGGAAGTGGAGCACATGCAAACAATGCTTTGCGTGTATTAAAGGTGGTTGACAGACGAGCACCATCCATAATAAAAGGCAAGACTTTGAACTTTGTTCAGCCTTCATACCCGCCCCAACACAAAAAAGTCACAAGAAACACTTACCTGCATGTTCCTCAACAGCTGGAAGATCTCCATGGTGCGTAAGACGATATCCTGCACCGTCTCCTGGCCGATGCGACAGAGCGACGCTGTGTTGACATCACGGGCAGCCTGAGCCTGCTGCCCGGCGAATGCCACTATGGGAGGGGTGGTCATGGAGACAGCAGAGGACCTATAGGTGCAGCGAGGGGTCAGCCTATTCTACACTGGCACACCTTGGCATGCCTGGTAGTATGATATTGGAAGGATGGAAAAGGGTAGGGTTGGGGATAGAGGAAGATGGAAGAGAAAGGGAGAGAAAGCAGGGGTCAGGGAAAGAGAAACAGACTGGTTAATTTCTTGATGTTACATTCACAATAATATGTGTTGATGGTTTAAGTAATGAATTAATACTTTATTTTCCCATAGGGAAATGTGAATGCCTGTATTGGCCAGCAGCATAACACTCTGCATCCCTCTGCTGGCTTTCCTCTGAGGCTAAGTAGGTTTGGTCCTGGATGGGAGATCAGATGCTGCTGAAAGTGTTGGAAAATCAGTAGGAGGCACTCTTTCCTCTGGTCTAAAAAAATATCCCAACGCCCCAGGGCAGTGATTGGGGACATTGCCCTGTGTAGGGTGCTGCTGTCTTTCGAATGGGAAGTTAAACAGGTGTCCTGACTCTCTGTGGTCACTAAAGAGCCCATGGCAATTATCGTAAGAGTAGGGGTGTTAAGCCCGGTGTCCTGGCTAAATTCCCAATCTGGTCCTCATGCCATCATGGCCACCTAATCATCCCCAGTTTCCAATTGGCTCATTCATTTCCCCTCCTCTCCCTGTAACTATTCCCCAGGTCATTGCTGTAAATGAGAATGTGTTCTTAGTCAACTTACTTGGTAAAATAAGGGTTAAATAAATTGTTTCCAGACAAATTTCCTCATGAAACATACATTTATTTTTACAAAATTAAAGTGGCTATATATATTTATTTTTATTTAACTTTTATTTAACTCGGCAAGTCAGTTAAGAACAAATTCTAATTTTACAATGACGACCTACCCCGGCCAAACCCTCCCCTAACCCGGACGACGCTGGGCCAATTGTGCTCCGCACTATGGGACTCCCGATCACGGCTGGTTGTGATACAGCCCAGAATCAAATCAGGGTCTGTAGTGACACCTCTAGCACTGAGATGCAGTGCCTTAGACTGCTGCGCCACTCGGGAGCCTTTATGTGTATTCACACACATTATGGGCTCTGAGGAGGATGACATCTTCTTTCTCAGATAGCTGTGAAACCTCTTCCAGGCTGAGACCTTTGGCTTTGTGTCAGCGAAAGCCTCGCAGCCTTCAGGCTTTGAAGCAGTCTCTTCAACGCTAACAAGGTCATCGCTCTGGGGGAGGCCACAGTTGCTGTCTCTGCTCCTTGTCTTTGTTACTCCCCATGGTGCTGAAGGTAGTCTGCGATACAGGAACTACTCCATGCAGGGCGACCGCCTCTTCGCACATGGGGAAAATAGCAAAGGGCCAGTAGTTTCCACTACCAGAGTAGGGATCAGCCTCCTCTACCTCGTCCTTACCCCATGCAGACTTGGCTAGGGGTGGAAGAGGCCCATCACATTCCTAATTTTTTACTAGTGACCATAAGTCCATGGCCTAATAGTCTACAAGCTAAGGCTTTAGTGAACTGTAAATCATGAGTATTAGATTAATAATAACTATCAAGGTGCAACTGAAGTTGAATGAACTTAAATCTCTATTTTTGATGTAAATGGCATGTCATAGAAGGGTCCCGACACCGTTTTAGTGATTTCACTTGCTTTTGAGAGACTTACCCCAAACAGCAAATCACTTCCTCATTGTGTATTATGGGGGCCCTGAAAAAAATGAACAGCGACTCCAAAAAGGCAAGGCTCTCAGTATAGTGATGCAGGTCTTTAGATGTTGTACACATGCAATGTTGTCATTCCAAACTTTATCCCCAATGTTATATTCCCTTTGTGCGACTCAAGATGTTTCCCCTAGCACTATACTGACAGCTTTGCCGTTTCTAAAAGGACATATTTTTTGTGGGGGTGGGGGGCACACTACACAAGGAAGATGAGGAAGTGATTTGCTGTTTGGGGCTAGGTTTCGCGAAAACAACTGAAATCACAAGAAAAGGTGTCTGGACCCTTCTATAACATGCCATTTACATCAGAAAGACAGATTTGATTGTAAACAAATAAAAGGTCACCTTTAAACCCTGTTTCAGAACTTATTATACCCTGTCACTAGCGTGACGTCATATTTTTTTCATCATAAACCATAATGAATTACTAAAGCGGCATAGGTCAAATGTAATTACGCAATAATGCATGGGTAACAAACCAGCGTAACACGAACTGTACAGTACTGGAAGGCACGAACACTTACATCAGTATAACCTGCCAGTACAGTAATAGCCACGTGTGAGCTTTATGCATTATATCTGCAACGTTGCACCCCAACTGATTATGCCACATTTAACGTAATAACAGGTTATTTAGCTAGATGGCTAGCTAACGTTGCTTGCTACTACAGTAAGTTAGCTAGCTAACATTGTTAATGCTAAATTCTAATTTATTTCGCCTCTATGGCCTATATATTGCCTACCTCCCTACTCTTCTACATTTGCACACACTGTACATATATTTTCTTCTATTGTGTTATTGACTGTACGTGTGTTTATGTGTAACTCTGTGTTTGATTTTGTCGCACTGCTTTATCTTGGCCAGGTCGC